>NC_069785.1:6262500-7512500 GCF_027406575.1 Nycticebus coucang | reverse complement strand
GTGACAGAGTGAGATCCCTTCTCTAAAAAGCAAAAACAAAAACTTAGAACAAGGCAAAAAGACGAGAGCATGTCCTTGCAACATCACAGTGCACTGCCTAATGGGGCTGCCCATGGATTCTACCGATGAGGGCCCATGATGAGGGCCCATGTTTTATGATGTCGCGTGTCAACACATATTTTTACCTAAAAGGGAGGCCAAATAATTTTATCCATTGGAGAAGATAACACCAAAGATTATGCTTTCATTGTCCTATGGGACATTAACCAGCTTTGTATCTAATCTAGGAAACCATCTTTACCCATTCTGCTGGTTGCTTTGTTCGTAGGTGGAATGAATGTTGACACATGCGTGTTCTCTACCTGCACAAGAGTCACGTTCTCATCTCCTTGAAGTGTGTGGTTTGGCTCCTGCTGTGCTTTCTTCCCAGCATCCTTTGCATTAGAGACAGCCGTGTAGCACAGCTCGCCCGTCAGGTGCCAGCAGAACTATGACCGGGGTTTCTAGGAGAATCTTTGCTGCCCTGATGAAGAGGACAGTTACAGCTAGCACTGCCCCTTCCCTCCTTCCAGCTTAATCACGGACAGGATTTCTGGAGTTGAGACAGCCAGTCTGGCTCCTAAGAGGCGAGAACAAAGGAAAGGCTAAGGGACCCCCAGAGATGCCAGCCCCGACATCAAGCTAAGAGACTCCCAGAGATGCCAGCCCCGACATCAAGCTAAGAGACTCCCAGAGATGCCAGCCCCGACGTCATGCTAAGAGACCCCCAGAGATGCCAGCCCCGACATCACTGCACCACAGGACAAAAGCAACAGCCATCTGCCTCTAAACATCTGAAGTGAGAAAAATAAACTCCCATGTGTTCAAGCGCTATAAACAGGGTTTTTTCTTGTCTTCTACCAAACACATCTTCGGCTGACACAATTCCTTAGCCTCCTCCATGCTCCCTACTTTGTATGTTTCCAGGTTTTCAACCAAAAAGGCAGATGCTGCTCAGCCTGAACTCTACACTGCAAAAGTGTATGCATTTCGAAGAAAACATGGCAGAGGCTTAGTAATGCTTTATGACGGTTTCTAAAAACAAATTGATACAGTCTCCAGAATGATGAAAACAGTGCACTGGCCAGGCGCGGCAGCTCACCCTATAATCCTAGCCCTCTAGGAGGCCGAGGCAGATGGATTTCTTGAGCGCAGGAGTTCAAGACCAGCCTGAGCAAGAGTGAGACCCCATATCTACTAAAAATATAAAAACTAGCCGGGCCTAGTGGCAGGTGCCTGTAGTCAAAGCTACTTGGGAGATTGAGGCAGGAGGATCGCTGGAACCCAGGAGTTTGAGGTTGCTGAGCTACAACACTGCGACACTATACCCAGGGTGACAGAGCAAGACTCTATGTCAAAAAAAAGAAAGAAAGAAAGAAAGAAAAGAAAAGAAAAGAATGAGTTGCCTCAAGCATTTGCCTTCCCTTCTAAACTCCAAAGCTGGTAAATTATAAACCAAGGAGACTGTCACCTTCAAAGGTCATTCTATCCTAAAAGTTTAAGACCAAAGGAGTTCCCTAGTAGAGGACAGCAAGTAAGTAGGTCCACACATGCCCCAGCATGTCCCTGGGCTCATCCTTCCTACCCCCTCCCCTCCAGAACTGACCTGGACTGAGACGTGGCCTTGCCTTCTCCATGGTTCACATTGCCAAGGAGGGAAGTCCCAAGGGAACATCAGTTAACAAGCAAAAATAACTAAATCCTGGAGAGTTCTAAGCACGTAACTCAACTCAATTTCTTGGCCTAAGCTCCGCTTTCTTCTCACACTCGGATAATCCAGAATTTTAGTCCACAGCTGCTGTCTGTGTGCTCAAGGCTTATTCCTGGCTTCTCATCAGAAGGAGAGCACCAATTCCTTTTTATCTATCTCTTCTATAAAAGGAACATTTGCTTTATTCGTATCCAGTAAAAAGTCTTACTTGGCCTACTATAGGAGATCTGAGCCAGGCTGCTCTCAGCCATCTGCGGAGAGAGAGAGAAAAGGAAAGAGAAAGGAAGGAGGGGAGAAAGGAGGAGGAGCACAGAGAGGAAGGAAACAAGCCTGAAGACCAGCAGAATGGAGCCCCCGCCCAGGTGGAGAAGGAAAGAAGGGAGCCCACCACACAGACACACATCTTAGCTGTCGGGTCTGTGATACTTTCCATGTCTTATCTCATTAAATCTTCTCACCGTCCTATGCAAGGTAGGTATCTATTATTACTTATTTTATATGTAAAAGAATTCAGACTCAGATTATACTTTTAAAAAGACAAAACCAGGATTTGAACCCAGGCCTGCTCCTCCTGATGCCTTGTCCTCCCCACCCCCCATCTTCTGCTCCCAAGACGCCACACCTATTTCCTTATTAAACTGTCACTCTCACCGTACTCAAAAAACAAAAAGCCAACTCTCCCATATAAAATTCATCATTCAGAGCAACAAAATGGCCTATTGAGATTGCCTGTCTCTGAAGATTTCCCTGAAGACTCTGAAGGCCCTCGATAATCCCCTCTGAGATGCTTCCCATAGAACTGTCCTGGGATAGGACATAAGCCTATTATGTCCTATTATGTGGATTTCTAATAATCCTTTTGCCACTTAAAATGAATGGTGAAGTCTTCTTTCTTCTTTTTTTTCTTTTTTTTTTTCCTCTCTTTCTTTTTGACCCAAAGTTTACACGGTCAGGGCCATTCTCTCACCCTTTCTATTCCCATCTCCCCATCCCCACCCTTCTTTTCCTTCTTTCTAACTCTTCCTACTATACCGTGAAAGAGAGTGGGTGGGAGCAACAGAAAAGAAAACCACACAGAACCCTGGAGAAGCAATAATGTCAGACCGCGACAGTTGCCTGAGAAGAGCCTTCGGAGTCTTCAGGCACATTCAGATCATCTACAAAGTGAGAACAAGTTCATTGAAGACCTTGTGGATTTTGCTTTTGAGCCTGGACAGCTGCAACTGGCCACCACTTCAGACCCTACAGGAAATGAGGTGGCACAGTGACCTTGTCTTCTCCAGTAAATCTGTCAACCCAGGGCCCAGATCTCCTAAGTCACCTGAATACGTTTTAATTGCCTGCTGGTCTCGGTTACTGAACCCCTGAATGGACCTAAATAGGATCTGTCCTTAATTGATCAAGCAGAAAGGCTGAAAATTAGTCTTGAAACCAAAGCAACAAATCCTCTGCTCTGGAAAAAGCAAGAATGCAAAGGGACCCCCTTTTCTGATGAGCTTCATTCTGTTTCCATCACTACTCAGAAGAAGCTGGCCAGGAAGCACGTGGTGCTAAGACCTGGGATAAGGCAGCTCCTAACATGAGGCTTCAAAAGGGCTTCCACTTAAGGGAACACGAAAACATCAAACCTCTCTCAAAAATGAAAACAGAAATTTAAAGCACTCTTTTTTTTCCTCCATTGTACTGTTCTATGTTGATGAGGTGTTTGTTTGTTTGTTTGTTTTTAAAGAGAGAACACTTAGCCATTTTTACCTAAAAATAAATAAATAAAATCCTTTTTCTAAAAGTGACTATAAAACACATCTCAAATGCCACTTGCGTCATCTGCCATGTGGATGACCCCAGCTTGTGATAGAAACCCCAACCCTCACCCTGTCAGAGCTGCTTCTTGTTCTAGGTACTTATGGGCTTTGGGGAAAATGGATCCTATTTAAGCAAAAAGCAAAACTCTTTTTCAAGAATGATTCTTTTGTCCAACTCCCATTTCGCACGAGTCTTTCACAGAACTGACATTTCCCTGAAAGTGGCGAAGTCTTCAGCTCAGTGTCATGTGCAGTGAAGCCTTCTATTTTCCTTAAAGCAAAAAGGTTTCAAATATATTTTGCCATCCTGACAGCAGCGACAAATGGGACTTTCAGTCAAATGGATTACAGATGGGCTTCCTGAACTACATAAAGCTCCGTGCAAATAAGGAACCACCAAAAGTTTTTTTGAAATGTCAAAAATACTCATAGGGTTTTTTTGACATTTGTTTAAAAAAAAAAAAAAATTACCAGCTCCCCTGTCTTCATTACCTATTTTGTTTATTATCAGCAGCAGAGAAATGTAGGACCATGGCTAGGAGGGGTCAAGGGTGGAGCCACAGTTAGGAAAGCAGGAGGTTCTGTGACCACAGCAGGGGTACCATGTTCACAGACCCATCAGCTAACGCCTCAGACCTTTTGCTGCTCTGAGGAATCAATGAACCAGGTCAGAAAGCTTTATCTGCAAAGGACCAGAGGAATAAATCAATATTTCAGGCTTTTTAGGCAATGGGAATCTCTGTCACAGCTCCTCAACTCTACATGTGAGACATGAAGCAGCCATAGCACTCTGGAAATGAGTGTGGCTTTATTCAAATAAATATATTTTACAACAGGAAGAGGCCAGATTTGTCCCACAGGCCAGATCTAAGGCTAACCCTTAGATTATGTGAGTGGCATTTAAATTATACTATTTGGCAAGGAAAGGAGGACGTAGCAAAACAGTATCCCCCAGAAGCCAAGGAGCTGGGGGTGGGAGGCCTCTGGGGTTCCAGATATCAGCCCTCTGATTAGGGAACTGTGGGGAAGTGGAAGCTTCCAGGGAAGAAGACAGTGGGGCTTTCAGCCAGTACCAAAAAGTTCATCACCATTTTAAAAACCGGTAAAGCCATGGTGGTGGGTACCAGCTAACAGCCTGTTCACAGCCTGGATTCCTGGATTAAGGCACCATCCCAAGGAAGAGATGAAGAAAGAAAAACTCTTTCATAAATAGGACATTTTTTCTACCCTCCTCCCAAAAAGGCTCTAAACAAAAATAAAACAAAATAAAATAAACGATTCATTTACAAGCAAAAAAATAATAATAATAAAATAGTCACCAGAAGACAATAAAATTAGCAGGCTCAAAGGTCATTTCAAAGTAGGAAGAGAGAATGGCACAGAGAAATGCTTCTGACTGGGTCTTTCTCCAACTACTCAGCTGCCCTGCTCAGTAATGGGGCTGGGATTAAGGGCAGGAGACCACAAGGCTTGTGACCCTCTGGGGGAGGGGGTGAGAATGCTACAGAAATAGTGCTCTGAGGAAAACTGCACCAGAGGAAGAAATTGTCTTTGGAGTGTCCCACCTCCCAACCCACATGCTCTCCATTCACAAGCGCCAAACCCCAAAACCACGCACACACACACTCCATGAACCTACACCCTTCTGTGCTTCCACAAGCCCTTGCTAGCCACCATCAGAAGTTATTAGCCAAACTAATTCAGGCTGAAGTGGTAATGAATAAAATAGCTGCATATCTTTTGCCTATTAGAGATTTAAGCACTTTTTTAAAAGGGGTCCTGGGATGAGTAATTCCTTTACCCAAAGGGGAATGGTGGGGAGGGGATTAACAGATGCCCTCTACTGAAAACATGTCACAGTGACAGCTGCCAATTCTGTCCTTGAATAAGTAGGCCCTCACTGCAGCTTGTGATAACAAAATCTGAATTACTTTGAAGTGAAAGTCTTGTCCTGATACCTGGATGTCCAGAATACTGGGAAGCGTGGACGGCACTGACCTGTTCACACACCACCACCACCCCCACTCCTCACTTTTCAAATGAGACCAGATGACTAGTTAAAATGGAACTGGGTGAGGTTATAACAGCAGGAGCGTTAAGTTGTATTACAGAACTGGGCTGAGCAGCCACAGGAGATTACACAACAGGGGCTGTGAGAGACCCCATCTCATGGCCCCTCTCCCCAGGGGGAAACAGCATGTGGACCGATCAGCTGCTCTTTGCAGAGCTCAGCTTGGGCTAAGGGGCAGCCGGGCGATTGCCTTTGCTGCAGTTCTGTCTATGGCCTTGATAAAAAGGAAAAAAGGCGGGAGCCAGAGCACACAGCCTCTAAGTCAGGGAAGCAAGACTGAGCAGGAGCTGTGACGTCCAGTTCCCAGACTGCGGACAGACGGGATACTCTGTCCCTCAGCCCAGCTTCCCTTTCCAAATGCACTGGCTGCAGCCGAGGACAATTAATCCGAAGAAGGAATGCTGAGCCTCTGGCTCTGTGCGGGTCAACAGCTGTGACCTTGGGGGCACCCAGAGAGGATGGCTTAATTTCCTGGTAAATGCAATGAAAGCCTCAAAGTTTGGGCCAATAAAATCCTCACTAAAAATTCTCTCTCTCTCTGACCTTACCTGAAGCCCCGTTGGTTGAGTGGCTTTAAAGCCTTGTTCAAAGCCCTCACACACAGAGCCATTTGGTCCAGCTAAAGGGACAGAGGGAGGGAGAGCGGCGCTTCTCCCAGGGCAGGAAGCTCCCGCCGGCAGCAGGAATTTGGTGGCGGCCGCACAGCACGAAAACGGGGTCGAGGCTGCGCCCCTTGATAAAGCCGGATAATCGCCACCACAGGCAAGAGCTCTTTTTCTAATTAAACTCTCCCTTGCCTCCCAGGAGAAGTCTTGCCCAGCCCCCAGCCCCAGGACAAAACGAGTGGCAGAGCATGAGAGAGAACCGCAAAACGAAAACAAGCCGGGAGTGGAGGAAACTGCGGGTGAACCGCCTCCAGTGGGGGGCGCCGACGAGGCCGGGCACCCAGAGGCCCCTCCGCCGTCCCCAGGGCCGCACTCGGCTGTGTCCCGGGTCTGCTGCGGCCCTGAAGCCGCGTCCACGAGAGCAGCCAGACGTGCGAAGGCAGGCCGGCTCTGGTCCCCGGGAGCTGGGCAGGCCCGTCCCTGCACCTGCGAGGCATTCTGCCACCCACAGCACTAACTTTCTCTGAAAACAGACTGCCGCCTGGACTGTGGGCGCGAGGGAAAGCTCGCGGGCCTGCGCTCCCGCGCCTTCTCCCTCCCACTCCACCTGCACAGCGTCAGCAGGACGTGCAAGCACAAACCGCAAATGCGAGAAATTCCTTTAGAGACAGAGCTGTAAGTGCGGAGCTTCAAATGTTCAAAACAGACCGAGTGCCGCCCACTCCACCAAAACACTCCATGATTTCTTACGTTCCAGTCCCACTCTACAAAACACGGTGCCCCATTAAGTTGTACGTTCATAGGGGTTTCAAGATTGCTCCTTGTAATGTCTGTTTGAGAGCATCTGAATAAATCATTTCTCCTCCATTGCTCACGCTTCGCGGCTGAACACCTCACTACTGCAAGAGAATCGCCCACCTGTTTTTAGCAGGGAAGCCGAGTTTGCCTTACAAGAGCACCGCCTAGTGTCTAGATGCGGGACTGCACACAGTTTTTCTTTGCCCGGTTAAGCTTGTCACTACACCTGTGTTGTGTGATATACAGCCTTGCTTTCTGAAGTGTTAAAGTACATAGGTAGACATATGTTTTCAAATCAAATTATATTCCCATGGGCTTATATTAGTATTGTAAATACGTGTTCACATTAAAATTGTCTCTAAGACATTATTAAAGTCCACACTTTAAAGTTCAGCCAACCTTCTAGAATTCTACATCAATAGGAAAATGGTTTCTAACAAAATACTGACAGAATTTTCAACTGCTGACGGACTGTGCTTTAACCATCAGAGACAGTCGTCATTGCTAAAGAACAATCTCAATTCCCTAAAAATATTTGTGAAATTTTCCCTACATGTGTATCTCACAGAGGGCATGGATGAGTAAATCATAATGGCAGATATTTGTTGGACCCTTACTACGTTCTTGACACTGTGCTAAACACATTATTTCCGTTTAATCCTCACTTAATATTTATCAAATGCTTAGAGCAATGCCTGGCCTATAGTAAATTATATTAAATAAATAAAAATAACCTAAATTATCCTTACTCGACAATAATAAACCTGAGCCTAGAGAAGTTAAGTAACCTTACCATGGATATACACGTGTAAGTGGTCTATCGGGGATTCAGCCGATGTTTATCAGACTACAAAGGCTGTGCCTATGCCATGTTTCTGCCTCTTCTCTCTTTAAGGTCCTTATCGTAAACATAGTAATAAACCTTATTAGTCTGCTAGGGCTGCCATGGTACCAGAGAATGGGCTATTAACCAGCAGAAACTTATATTCCCACAATTCTGGAATCCAGAAGTCCAATATCCAGGTGTCAGCAGGGTTGATTTCTTCTGGGTCTCACTCCTTCGTCTTCATGTGGTCTTCCCCCTGTGTGTCTGTGTTCTAATCTCTCCTTATAAGGGTATCAGTTATATTGGATTAGGGCCCAGGTATATGACCTCTTTTTAGCTTTATTGCCTTTTAAAAGCCCCATCTCTAAATACAGTCATATTCTGAGGTGCTAGGGGTTAGAACTTTAACACATGGATGGGGATATGAAATTCAGCCCATAATATTCCCTCTCTTCATTAATTCAACTATTAGCCTCTTTCCCAATATCTCTAAAAAGGTACACATGCTGTATATGCCAGGCACTGAGTCAAACACCGAGGATGCAGAGACACAGCTTCATGAGCAACCACCAACCTTAGCAGGAAAGAAATATGCAAACACAATTATTGCAGCTCAGTGTGGGGAAAGTGCAATGATAAAAGGAAATACATAGTCCAGAGGTGGCTCAGAAGAGAAAGAGATTAACTCAGGGAAGAGAAGGCAAGCCTTTAGCAGAGACGGCATCTCAGATAGATTCTGAAGATAAGCCACCTAAGCGGATGAGACAAAGAAGAGCCTTCAAAATAAAGACACAGAATGTGAAACCACACCCACACCAAGGACATACCAAGCCAGTCAATAGTCTGCAGAAATATAACATTCCATGTAGAAGGAAAGGAGTGGGAAGAAATGATGGTAGAGAGACACTGAGAGTTAATGTTAGGAGAGGGGGCCATTGAAGTATGAGAAACATTTCCGCCTCAGAAGCAGAGAGAGCCCTGATTTATAACATTTGCTGAGTTCTATAATGTTAAACTCCCTACCACATCTGATTTTAAGCTGTCAGTGTTAAGTCACTGAACTCTGGAGTAGCACCCATTCTGTAGTGTCCCCAGCAAACACACACAATGTGTGTGTGAATCAGTGCAGGCTGCTCTAACAAAGCACCAGAGACTGGGAGCCTTATAAACAACAGATGTATCTGTCACAGTTCTGGAGGCTGAATGTCCAAGGGTGACAGCATGGTTGGGCTCTGGTGAGGGCCCTCATCCAGGTTGTGGGCTGCTGACTTCCCCTTGTATCCTTACATGGTAGGAAGAGAGCTAGCCAGTTTTCTGGCCTCTTTATAAGGGCACTAATCCCATTCATAAGGGCTCCATCCTCATAACCTAGTTACATCTCAAAGACTCCCCATCTACAAATACAGTATTATCACATTAGGGATTAGATTTCAATGTCACTTCTGAGGGACACAAGCATATAGTCTGTATTAACCTCATGAGCATAGATAGCAGAAAAATGTGGTAAAATAATTATAAAGGGATGAGTTTTAGGCATTTATTGCCTTTGTTTTTGATATGCAGGCCATCCCCAGGTTATAGACAATAAACGTTCCTGAGAACACCTTTAGTTCAAATTTGTATGTGACTCAGATCTCTGATGAATAGTGTATATATGGTAATAATAATAATAGGAACAACAATACTGTAATGTTTCATGAGGTGATAATAATACAGCATAATATTATAATGATGATGATGCCCCTGTACTACAATAATAAGTTACAGAAACTATTGCGTTCTTTCTTCCAATTCAAACAACTCATACAAAAAGTTTAGATAGGAGGTAGGAGAAATTTCAAAACAGAATATTAAAGGTTAACACTCACCTAATATTGCATCAACACTAGGCTTATAGGAATGTTATGTTTTTGATCTTCTAACCAAGTCAATGATAACCTTTCCATTTCTGTCATTAATACATTATGCTGCTGAGTAATAACTGATGCTCTCATTGGAGCACAGCTTTTCACATGTTCCATGAGTCCTACTTTATCCCTTATAATTGTTCTGATAATTGAGCTACTGAAGGCTGATGCTTTCCCAATGAGTGATGGTGTCTGGTCTTTCTCCAAACACTTAGTTATTTCTTTTTTTTTTTTTTTTTTTTTTTTGTGGTTTTTGGCCAGGGCTGGGTTTGAACCCACCACCTGCAGCATATGGGACTGGTGCCCTACTCCATTATTTCTATTTTTGTTTCCATTGTAATCACCTTTCTCTCCACTCAGGCTCACCTGGATTTGCAAGGGACTTTCCTTTTGGAGATGTGGTCAAAAGGTTAAACACAGATGCCACATGTGAGCAACACTACAAACAATGAGACCATTGGTTGGCCAGCAAACTGTATATGCCACATGAGTTTGTTCACATATGTGGAAGAAACTAGTTCCCAAATTGTTATGAATTATGAATTATCCTTATGGGGAACCTTGGGAGCACATTTGTTACTACAGAACACCATTAAGTCAGGTCATCTGTAACCCAGGAACTGCCTGTAATTTATTTAACTAGAAATTTATGAAATTTAATTTTTAATGAAGGCTATGCTTAACCACTGGCTCACAAAATTCCTGAAAATTGAGCAATCAGCTCTTGCAACCCAAAATGAGCTGACTCTAGCACCTGCCTGGCTTTAAGATCCAGAGGAACATGGTAAATCATGGCTTAAAGCCACGAGTCTTTTCATAGAGAAGACTCTATGAAAGGCGGCTTGTGAGAGTGGAGACCGGAGGAAAGGAAGTTGGGTGATGGCTCTCCCAGAAGGCAGGGCAAGTGAGACCCATCTGAACATCCAGCTTCCCACACTGTCCACATTGCCTGGCTTCCGCATGTCCCCGGTCTGTAATATGGCACCTGGCTCTGGGTCACTGAATTACACCATCCTCAAGTTGATTCTGTCTCAAGCAGATTTTAAGTTAATTCAAAGTGAGGCCATTTCTTCCACCTCTTTAATATTCCTCCACATTATTAAATGCAGTTCTAGGACTACAATAAGTAATATGCTAGTAACATTGCTCTAATAATGACTCACACACGTGCAATGTTTTCTTTCCAGTGTTTCCACTCCCATTCTCCTAACAGTTCTTGGTCTGATCACAAGACCCCATTCTGCTCCAGCCCACTTCTCCAGCATGGACTGGCTCTCTTGCTTGCAGCTTCACTGAGCATCGGCCTCTCCCTGCCTGGCCATCCCCGCCGGCTCCCAGCTCTGTGCTGAGCCTCTCCAACACTTTGTTCCTTCCTCTCTTGTTTATTGTGTCCTAACTTACCCATTTCCTTCACGAGACTATGGCTGCATCTAGACAAGGACTATTATCTCATTACTCTTGGTATCCTCAGCACAATGGTTGGGAAATACTATATATTCAATAAAGATTTCTTAAATAAATGAATGAATGAGGTGAGGAGTATGGCTGAGCAGCCCAGAGACCACCCTGGAGCCAAAGCTCCCAAGTTTAAATGGACTCTGTTCTCCAACTGTGTGGCCTGAACACATCATTTAAAGTCAGAATCTGGGTTTCCACATCCATAAAAGTGGGAAAATCTTGACCTCATAGATCAGTGGTTCTCAACCTTCCTAATGCTGCAGCCCTTCAATAGAGTTCCTGCAGGTCACAATCCACAGGTAGAGAACCGCTGTCATAGATTTTGTGGGGATTAAATAAGATAATGCAAATTAAGTGCCTAGACTCATGCCTGGAATATAGACAGTACTCAATAAAGGCTATTATTTAAATATGAATGAATGACTAAAACTTCACCAAGACCACATGGGTCAGTGGTAAGCAAAGGACTAGAAATCAGGTCTCCTGATGCTTAGATGTTCTCCACTCCCAGGAAGGGTCCATATGGGATGAGTCAGGACACGTTCCTGCCATATGGTCCCTCTGGCAGTGGAAACACACTTCACCATCCAACAGTAAATAGACAGCCTGTTCCCACTGCTCTCTTTCCCCCCACCCCAGCCAGACTTTAACATCAGAAGGTAGCCAGGCATCGCCCTCAGGCCTCCCAGACTCCAGGGGCACTTGGTCAAACAGTCCCAAGAACTTTCTCCCCATGCTCTGCTCCAGCGCCTGCAAGCCCAGAGTCCTCGGCTCAGCGGCTCAGCAGCTCAGCCAGCATCCGCCACACATACAGTACCACTGCCCACCTGCCGTCTTCCCTGGAGGTCCTCCATCTCCACCTGCCGTCTTCCCTGGAGGTCCTCCATCTCCACCTGTGGTCTTCCCTGGTGATTCTGCTGGACACTACTCCCCTTCCCTTGGTTTAGAGGGCACAGAGGGAGATGAACCATCCTGACATCTTCTATTCCTTATAAAATACCTCTGAAAAATCTTCTAGTTAACCCTAGCTCTATCTGAGCTACTGGGTACAGTCTCTGGATTGAGGGAATGGCTGCCTTTTTCACAGCCATCATCCTGGCCTTAGTCTCCTCACCTCATGGTGAATAGCAACAGCCCCTGAGCTGCTTTCCTTGTCTCCCAGTGTGTTCATCTCTTACTGTTGCTGGTAACAAATTGTCACAAACTTTATGGCTTAAAACAAATTTATCATTTTAGAGTTCTAAAGGTCAGAAGTCCAAAATGGGTCTCGCTGGGCTGAAATCAAGGTATCTGCAGGGCCACAATGCCTCTAGAGCCTCTAAAGAAGAATCCCTTGTCCTGCCTTTTCCTGTGCGCGTCTAGAGGTTGCTCACAGTCCTTGATTCCTAGCCCCTTCCTTCTTCAAAGCCACTGTGGCCGCATCACATCAGGCTGACACTGACTCCCCTGCCTCCTGCGTCCACATTTAAAGACCTTTGTAATCACACTGGGCCCACTTTGATAATCCAGGTAAACTGATCCATCAGCACCTTAATTCTCATTTGCCATCCAAAGTAACATGTTCACCAGATCTGGGAATCAAGATGTGGGCATCGTTGGAGGCCCCTTGTTCTGCCTACCACACCAAGACTCGCCTGGCCTTCTCCAGCTCATCTGGTGTCCTGCTGCCAACCTTCCCACCTATCCACCCCTGCCTGAGAACCCTTCGTGAGTTCTCGAGTCTTCTGTACCCAACCCACTCCTCACCTGGCCTTTGAGGCCTTGCATAACTGACCTGGCCACCACTTTGCCCTGACTATCACCCCAACCTCCCCAGGAGGCACCCTCACCTCCGGGTAGGTCACTGTGGACCATATATTAGTTCACAGAACAAACGTGAATTCCTTCCAAACACACTTCCCCAAACAACCTTTTATCAAGATGCCATAAAACAAGAGACTGATGAAAGGCACAGGCGCAAGGCGTAATGTTAAAAATATGGCCTTAGAAACGAGAAAAGCCAAGTGCATTTCCTCCTGAGCAAGTGACTTAATCTCTAAGCCCCCACTTTCTCCACTGTAAAACTCGTAAATATAATGCACAGCTCACGTAACTGTGAGGAGAATTCAGTGATGGAATGAATACAACAGAGTTAGGCCAGTGCCCAGTACAGAATAAAGATTCAGGGAATGTTGCATAATGTTGTTGGTGGTTGTTGTTGTGTTCTGAGCAGTGTGTTAACTGTTGCGATATGGCCCCTGACCTCCTGGAGGGTCGAATGGGACATGTAGACAAGTCGAAAGTCAGCTGCACAACATGATTGTCCATGGTGTTATGCAAACACCCGGGAGGGGCACCACGCCAGGCCAAGGCTGCTTTACCAGTGCCGTGATCTCTAGGTGTGTTTGCAACATAACACTTTCTCCATTCCACAGGGCCTTTGGGGGGAAATTTGCAGCTTCAGTGATACTCTTAGAAAACAATGAGAACAAAGAAATCTGAATAACTAGACCCAATGAACACAAACACTCCAATTAAAATGCGCTTCCCCAGATCCAGACCTTAAGAGTTCTCAGATGCGTAAGAATAATAATCACAGAGCCAGGGCTTACGTGATTTTCCTTAATGCTATTAATCATTCAGATTCCACATCCTAAGAATTAAAACTAACAACAACATCAACAATGCTGAAGGGATCGTGGTGGCCAGGAGTTAGGAACAGAAGGGGGAGGGAGGACTGTGATGAGAAAAGGACAGAGCCACAAGGGATCCTCGTGATGAAGGGAACACTCGGTGTCTCGGCCTCGGTGATGGATACACAAACCTACACACGTGATAAAATTGTGTCGAGCTGGAATCAGATAGCAGTGATGGCTGCGCAACATCGTGAATATACTAAAAACCATGTAATCTCACACTCTAAAATAGTTAAAATAGTGAACAAGTGTTTAGAACTAGATACACACATGAGTAAAGGCACAGTTGGGAAAATCCACATAAGGCCAGGTGAACTACATTTGTGTCAAGGTCCTAGTTGTGAGGTTGGACCGCTGCTCGCATACATTACCTTTGGGAAAACTGGACAAAATGCAGACTGGGATCTCTCCCTGTCTCTCTCTCTCATTTCTTATATATGCACGTGAACCTAGAATTATTTCAACACAAATTTTATTTCTGAAAAAATTGGCTATAGTTCATCAATACTGGTTTTATTACATAATTTTCCAACATACAATAGTATCTGAAAACAGAGTGAAATGAAATGCTCTTGTCTCGTTAATCAGAAATACTAACTGGGCCCTAATATTCTGAAATGTTTTTAAAAAGAAATACTAGCTGGGCACAGTGGCTCATGCCTATAACACCAGCACTTTGGGAGGCCCAGATGGTAGGATCATTTGAGCCCAGGAGTTTGAAACCAACTTGGGCAACACAGTGAGACGCCACAACTATAAATATTTTAAAATTAGCCAGGTGAAGGCGTAGTCCCAGCTTGTCAGGAGGCTGAGACAGGAGGATCCCTTGAGCCCACAAGTACAAAGTTACAGTGAGCTATGATTCTGCCACTGCACTCCAGCCTGGGAGACATAGAAAGTCTCTGTCAAAAGAGAGAGAGAAGCAGAGCAGGAGAGGGGAGAGGAAGGAATGGGAGGAGATGGGAGAAAAAGGGAGGAGAGGGATGAGAGAGGAGGAGAAAAAGACGGGCTTCCTAAATGTGAAAGTTTTCCTCTCAAAGTCACCTCATGCCATCCCAAGTGGTCAGCATTCTTTGCTAACTACCTATCTATATGGCCAGGAGGTTTTAGAGAAATGACCTACCCTGAGAAGGTTGAACTTACATTTATTTTTGCCAATCCACATTTCTTGCCTGAGCCTCATTTCCCTTAGAGATGGAGAAATAAAAGCAAATGCATTTATAATAGTAGTCCCTTTAATCAGTTTGGCTGTGGTGCAAAAGAGCCCTTCTCATTCAAGTTCTTGAATTAGTTTACCAAGTTCAAATATTTGAACATACGTGCAAATGTGCAGATATGGTAGTGAACCACCATAGCTATCCCTTGACACTTTTAATCCTGAGAGGTAACCGTGTTTCTCTGCCTCGTCTTCTGTGTGTCCTCCTCCCCCACAAGCCAGAGTTACTCTAACCAGACAGAAATTCCAGCCCTTGCTCTTACCTTCCAGCCTCGACACGGTGCTGTGACCCCTACACACACGCCTCCTGGTTCATGGCAGACATGCGCTTTTTAACAAACACATGATTTTCAAAGTCACCCCGTTATGTTCCTATATATTATTCCAACAATGGTGCGTGCTAACCTTTAGCGAATCCTTCCTTACAATGACCTTCAAGGCTTGTTGTATGCCGATTTGTCTATCCAAAGAAGGAGAAATTTTTTTCTCCTTTAAAGAAAGAATTTAATAACTGAGAACAGCTAAACAGAATTCACGCTTAAAGCTGATAAATAATGGGAACAATAAAGCTTGTTAAAACTACTTTTTTACCCAACAGGACAGTAAAGGTGAAATATTTTGGTATCTGATGGCTCATGACACCAGCTCTGAAGGCAGACTAAGAAGAATTCTCATGAGGCTTTAGTCAAGGACAGGAGAGTAAACCCCAAGCACCATCAATCTTATGCTGATCTCTCCAGGAGGCAACAATTGTTCGTAGAGATGATTTCTAGCAAATGCATAACATCAGGGGTACAGGTTATATAAAGAGGGAACTGGGGACTCCAACTTGCCCCCAGCATACTGGCAAAGTAATGTCCTGGCCAGCCCAGAAGGCAACATAAATTTTGCAAGTGTGAGACATACAATAGGAATGTCAAAAATACATGAAAATCAATTCAAATTTGTGTAATAATGTCTAGAGTAATATAATTTATAGAGTAGCATATGATATTAAATATATTTAATGTAAATATTACATATACATTCAGGAAACTGAAACAAAGGTCGTGTGCGCCATGAGCGCCATCTTGAGGTGAAAACTACCATTTCAACCACTCCGAAAGCACTGGTTGGTCTGCACCTGAGTAAAATATTTGTTTACAAATTCAAAAACCAGGCTTTTTATTTTGTAAATGTATCACCCTTAAGATATACCATGTATGTAAAGTGCCTGGAACAAGGAAGGTGTTCAGTAAATGACATTATTCAATTTCCTATCACCCACACTGGGCTAGGTTGAATTACTATCTCTCTTGTAAGTAAAGAAACATAACCAGTGCTCGCTTCGCCACACGTATACTAAAATTGGAACAATACAGAGAAGATTAGCATGGCCCCTGCGTAAGGATGACATGCAAATTCGTGTTTCAAAAAAAAAAGAAATATAACCAAATTATTAAATCCTAGCAGTCAGGTTTAACAAGTTTATTAATAGTTTTCTATAAATGTAATTCACTTGAAGCCTATCAAGTGTAATTCTCAAAAACACCAAAGTGGGAGGGGGCTGAAAGCCTTGGTGCTCTTTGCAGAACATGTAAGAAACTAAGACAAACAACAGAATAACAGGTTCCAGTCTCTACTCTGTTTTTTCCTAGGACTTCTCCCACCTCCATGAACTTCAACTAGCCAAGAAACTGGAAAGCTTACAAAAATAAAACCCTCAGAAAATCCTGAAATGACCCGAGTAAGGAGCATGAAAGTAAGGATGACCCCAGACTGCAAGTTTCTGTTAAAACAACTGTTGCCTGTTAGAACCAACATTGTTTTAACGACTCAACTCAACCCCCCACCACCCAACCAAGACCCTGACTCCACTTTAAGTGGGGGAATCGCCTGGGCTTCAGGTGCGCCCTGTTGCAATAGCACCTTTACTCCAGAAAATCTTTTTCTTCTGATGCCATGAAATGTATTTGTTCCACCACACAACTCAGGAATGTTTTTGTCCACAGGGGGGAAAAAAAAAATCACATTATGTACAGCAGATTTCTGTGTTTCAGCAACATCACAAGTATCAGTCCCCAGGTCCACAGAAAAAGCAAGTCTCCTTTTAAAGCCAAATCAGCAATGTCAGAGTCTCCCGTGAGCACTCACCTGCTCCTGGTCAGTCATTTGCTGGGCGCTCAAGTTTGACTGCAGGGTAGATGCCAATGACTGATGGCCTACTAGGAGGAGAAACTAACATAGAGATAGTCCTGTCTGTTCACTTATTTGTTATGGTCCTTGTCAAAGGTGTAAAGCAACAGTGTGGCACAGGGCATAGCCTGACAGCAGCTGATACTCATAGGCAGCTCTCAACAGTCTTCCCTGGTTACATTTTCTAAATGGAAACTGTGTCCGGAATGTAGTAAGGAAATAACCCAGACCACAGTTAACCCAAAAGGGGTACACCTAAGGAGGTGCAGCCCCCTGGGAAGGCACCAACCTGCTCTCTGCCTAATGAATCAAGGGGTATTAACTACAGTGCAAGCATAGCCTAAGGGAAGAGATTAAGGACTTCCTGGGATGGAGTAGAGATGGAGAGCCCAGATGAACCCAAAAAAATACACGTGAGGGATTAAGAACTAACACAAGACAAGAAGGGAGATGTGTTTTATTACTAAGCACATTCTTTTGTTAACGTGTTGACAACTCTCAGTGCCACTGTGGCTCCTGTTTGGAGAAGGTAAGTGAAAGGAAGATTCTGCACACTAAGAACCAACTTGATAAATTCAAATTTAAATGCTAATTGGGCACAGGAAAATTACCTCCTAGGTCCTTAGTGATTCAAAATTTGGATCTAGCTCAGCATTCACCCTTGTTCTGAACGCCACAGCCCTGCCCCACTTGCTGTCAGCAGCTAATTAAAGAAGCACCAGGAGAGTAAAACCAATAACCTTTGTTAAATTACACCGTTTTTCAAAAACCCTATCAATAGCAAACAGCATAGCCAAATCCCAGGGATCAAACTGGGGAAGAAATATTCCCTAAGGCTTTCAACAAGATACGCTGGGCTTTGAGGAAGACTTCAAAGCTGAGAGAGACTCCCCAAGCGCCCAGCACAGAACCCTGAACTAACAATTTACTCTGGGAGCCGAGGCTGTGGCTTCCCCTCCCTGCTAAAGCCTGTAGGCACTGGGACTCCAGGGTACCAGAACCTTGAAGAAGGGCTTACAATTAGCATGAGGTTCTGTGAGCCTCTCTGCAAACAGGGCTCTGCTGTCCCTGAGTCCAGAGCAAAAGCTGAGATCTGAAGTCAAGGCAAGACTACATTGTTCTTTAACAGAGACACAGGAACCCCACCACCACCACCACCCACCCACAGACACACACACACCCCCCTCAGTGCACCTCTGTCGGCTGAGGAATTTATCAGGATTCTCTGGTCTGTCATTTATTGCTCACTGTGGCTTTGTTAAAGATCAGGCGTCTCTGGCAACATGAAGACCAGTCTCCACCCTGGTCCCTGCTAATGCTGGCCAGGGAGAATGCTGGGGGCCTTCGTAACACAGGAAAGGGTCCTCCTGCTGGGACAAAGGCCCATCAAAGAGACAGGATCCCTATGTCTGGATGTGGCTGCCCATCTG
The DNA here is from genome assembly GCF_027406575.1 of Nycticebus coucang. Classification (NCBI taxonomy): domain Eukaryota; kingdom Metazoa; phylum Chordata; class Mammalia; order Primates; family Lorisidae; genus Nycticebus; species Nycticebus coucang. The sequence goes on along the minus strand of NC_069785.1, from coordinate 7,493,787 downwards.
TCACACACAGTACCTGTGGTTGGCTGACAGCGCCCAAAGATATCAGGTCCTAATCCCCAGAACCTGTAAATGTCACTTGATAGGACAAAGGCTTTGCAGGTGTGATTAAGTCAAGGCTCTTGAGATAGGGAGATTATCCATGTGGACCCTAAACACAGCCACTGCTATGAGAGAGGCAGAGGAAGGCTGGACACAGAACAGAGGAGAAGGCGTGTGACTGCGGAGACGGAGCCTGACGTGATGGCTGCAGGGCTAGGAGTGCCGCCTGGAAGAAGGGCCGATGAATGAAGCACAGCCCTGCCGATACCTTGGTTTGCGTCCAGTGATGCTAATTTTGGACTCCTGGACTCTAGAACCAAGTCTATAGCAATTTGTTACAGTGGCAGTAGGTGACAAATGCCCAAAGCGCCTAGCTGAGGTTTTCTCATGCAAAACTTAACTGAATTTACTTCAGGCTTAGAAAGGTAAAATTCCTAATAAGAAAAATGACTACGTGTCTGCAATGTAAAAGGAGCGATACCCATGTTGTTTGCCAAATTATAACCCCCCCCCCCGCTAAAATTTATGTACTAAAGTCCTATCTCAGTACCTAAAAATGTCACTGTATTTGGAGACAGGGCCTTTAAATTAAAGAGGTAATTAAAATCGAATGACATCACATAGTTATTCCTAATCCAATCTGTCTCTTGTCCTTAGAGGAAGAGCAAATTTGGATAGACAGAGACACCAGGGACAGACACCCACAGAGAGAAGGCCACGCGAGGACACAGGGAGAAGGCAGCCACCCGTGAGCCAGGGGGAGAAACCTCAGGAAGACCCAACGCTGCCGGCACCTTGATCGTAGACTGCCAGCCTCCTGGGGTATTAAAAAAAGAAAATTCTATCTCTTAAGACATCCAGTCTGTGGAATTTTGTTACAACACCCTAAGAAGACTAATACAACCAATGACCAAACCTTCTCACCCCCTGAATCCCACACCCCTCATGAAGTCTACAGATGGGCATGATCAAAACAGGCTGGCCTGGGGCATTCATCCCTAACAGTGTGCAAATATTCAGCCTGTGTTTAACATCAACTCACTTTGTCTTTCTCTTGGCTGCATAGAAGAAGTCATGCTGGGGGGTGATTAGGGGATAAAGCAACCTTCTTCAGAGTGGGCTGCAAGCATCCCACTTCCCTTCTGTGGCTCCACTGGGGGGGTTGTCTGACTGCAGCCACTGGACACGTGTGGATTATCTGAAGCCTGTTTTGTTTATCTGTGGTGTCTGATAGCACGAAAATTATGCATGGACCTTTTTTTGCTCATCAGCTTTCGTTAGTGTTTGTGTATTTAATGGATGGCTCAAGACAGCAATTTTTCCAATAGAAAAAAAAAGTTGGACACCCCTGGCCACAGCATTTCTAAAGGCTGAGACAGTTTTCCAGAAAATGTGAATGAGTGCTTTCATGGCCCCAGGGTCTAGGCCTGGCTAGAGGAAAACTCCAGAGCTTCCTGGTGAGCTGATAACTCCACTTTGAAAGAAGGAAATGTAGGGGTAGGGGCAGAGAACTGTTTGGTAGACTGGAGAAGAAGATAGTGTGTAAGAAAAGAGTCATTACCCTAGAAAGAAGGGAAGAAACCAGAAGTTGCAGACAGAGACCAGCCATCTTGCTCAAGAGTAACTCCCCAAGGCCAGGTGCGCTGGCTCACACCTGTAATCCTAGCACTACAAAGCAGTGGATCACTTGAGCTCAGGAGTTCAAAACCAACCTGAGCAAGAGCAAGACCCATATCTACTAAAAATAGAAAAACTAGGTCAGCCATTGTGGCAGGCACCACCTGTAATCTCTGCTACTCAGGAGGCTGAGCCAAGAGGATCACTTGAGCCTAAGAGGTTGAGGTTGCTGTGAGCTATGACCCCACAGACTCTACCAAGAGTAACAAAGTGAGACTCTGTCTCACAAAAAAAAAAAAAAAAAAAAAGAGTAACTCCCCAGAGACAGGAAGCCCTCATTATAAGACTGGATGATGGTGACCCTTACGGACTTTAAGCCCCATGGTGCTCCAACCCAAGTGGAAGGGGTGACCATGAAAAGTGATTTTTTTTAAACCTAACACTCTTGATAGGAAGAAGGGGGTCGGGAAAGATTGAGGACATAGAGGCACCACTAGAAGGAGAGGCCTGAAAGGAACCTGGTAAGGACCAGGTGCTGGTCCTCGTGGGTGGCCAACATGAACATTCCAGCAAGGAGATGGACCCTAAAAGAAAAGGCAATGTTTTTATGTCAAAGAGCACCAAATTCACTGTTTTGTTTCCCAGCTCCAAAATTCTGGTAAGGGAACAAATGTAAGAGAAATTCTTACTTAATTATTTCAGGTCATATTTGGAAAAATCTGTATAAATAGGGATTCTCCAGAGAAACAGAACCAATAGGATACACGATATAAAGAAAGAAATGTATTATGAGTTGTTGGCTCATGTGGTCATGGGTGCTGAGAAGTCCCATAATCTGCCATCTGCCAGCTGGAGGCTCCAGTCTAAATCCAAAGGGCAGAGAACTCAGGAGTCAATGGCCTAAGAACCAAAACTGAATGCCCAAGGGCAGGAGAAGAGCAAAATCCCAGTTCAAGCAGACAGAACAAGTCTGCCTTTCCTTCACCTTCTTGTTCTGTTGGGCTCTCAACAGATGGTATGATGCCACTTTGGTGAGGGTCTCTTAACTCAGTCCTTCAATGCATATGCCAATCTCCTCCAGAGACACCTTCACAGGCACACCCAGAAACAATGTTTTACCAGCTATCTGGGATTCCCTTAGCCTGGTCAAGTTAACCCATAAAATTAATCATTATATTCTATGTTATGGGTTAAATTGTTTCCTCCAAATATATAAATATATTGTAGTCCTAACCCTTGGGCAACTCGGAATGTGGTCCATTTTGGAAATAGGGTCTTTACAAATGTAATCAAGCCACATGAAGTTATTAAGAGCAGTCTCTCATCCAATATAAACGGTGTTCTTATAAAAAGTGGGCAATTTGGGCCCAGAGGCAGATGTGCACAGAGGGAGATGATGTGAAGAAATACAGGAGGGCGCCGGGTGAGGACGGAGGATTGCAGCAATGTGTCTACAAAGCAGGTGATGCCAATAGCTTCTGGCAAATCACCAGAAGCTGGGAAGAGGCCAGGCAGGATTCTCCCCAACAGGGTGCAGAGGAGGCGGGGCCTTGTTGACACCTTGATTGGGGATGTACAGCCTCCAGAACCACAAGACAAAAAACGTCTGTTGTCTTAAGCCACCCAGTCTGTCATTATGGCAGCCCTAGAAACCTAACGCACCCTGCTCTTCCAAAAGTATAAAATATGCCAAACTCTTTCAGACATACTCATTTCAACTCCCAGCAATTCCCACCCCATCTGAACACTCACACTGTTCTCTCAATGATGCAGAAAGGGGATGGCTCCAATGGACTAATCCGTTCAAAGTACAGTTATCAAGAACTTTCAAACTTTTTCTAACATAAAAGCAAATCCAACCTGTCAGCAAAGTGAAAATGATGAGTTTTCCCCCATGCTTTCACTTTGATGAAATATTCAACAATATTACACTATTGCTGTTTGACAGGCCCCCTTTCAAACACAGCCCCAGGAGGAAATAATCCACTCTCTATGCTCTACAGACAACAACCTGACAACGAAGCTTGCTGTGACACTGTCTTCCTCCTGGGTGCCTCTGAAAAAGGAGCCCCACATGTTAGAAGGTTTGTATAAAGTTTCTCATAGAGGAGAAGACCAATGCCAAAGGCAAAGAATAAACAAAATAAATTATGTGAGCACAAATTCTTAAAATAATCCCCAGGATAGTTTTAATTTTTTGCATATTGGTTCAAAAAATAATTACATTAAAGACTAATAAGGAAAACAAGCAATAAAGAGTATTTTGTTAGAAGGAAAACTTAGTCTTTGACATAGGACATATGATGTTGAAGGTCAGATATAAGAATTCTTTAGGTAACTCACTCAGTCTTCAGCAGGTAAGACACGACTCTGTTAGACCTGAGTTTGGATGCATGCAATAATGATTTGAATGCATTGTTTTTACAAATTATGGTTTATTTTTCTTACAGAACTAAAAGTCTAGGGCACACAGACCATGGATGGAGCAGTTGCTTAAGGAAATCACCAAAGATCCTGGCATCTTCTAACTTCCTGCTCCTCCATCTTTACCATATAGTTTCTGTCCTCATGGGCACAAGGTGACCGCCTAACCTCCAGTCATTGAGTCTTTCTTCCATGGAAGAGGGAAAGGGAAAGTGAAGTAATCCTAAAGGAAAAGATGTGTGCCTACCAAAGCTGTCCCATTGTCAGAAAACGTACAGCTTTCCTGAATTTTTATCTCACTGGCAAGAACTCTGTGACTCTAAGAAAGCCTCTGGTAAATCTAGTTTTACATTGTTCCATGATTGCCTGAACAAAATCTGAGTTGTTAGTAAGGAACATGGAGGAGAAGGATAGTCTGTTGAAGGAAGAATTAGTAGTAGTTGCCAGCGGTACGAAGAAAAACAATTGAAAATACGGTTTCTCTCTTTAAAAATCATGGCTGCATGCTGTGGCTCACACCTATAATCCCATCACTTTAGGAGGCCAAGGCAGGAAGGTCACTCCAACTCAGGAGTCTTAGACCAGCCTGAGCAAGAGGGAGACCCCGCCTTGTTCTAAATATAGAACAATTATCCCACCTGGTGGTGCATTCTTATAGTTCCAACTACCTGGGAGGCTGAGGCAGGAGGATCACTTGAGTCCAGGAGTTTGAGGTTGCAGTGAGCTGTGGCGATGCCACTACACTCTAGCCTGGGTGACAGAGTAAGAACTTGTCTCAAAAAAAAAAAAAACTCTCCTAGTAAATTAGTATGTGCCATCATAATCCTGTGATGAGAAGTAAAACCACCTGCAGGATAAATGGGCTTAAATTGTTAAAAAGGAGTTCTAGAGCTAGACTGAAAACAAACAAGAACTTCTTGACAAAGAAAACCAACAAAAACAGACACAATTAGCAATGAATATTCCTCCTTAGATAGGGTAAGAATCATATCCTACAGAAACTTTGTACACGTACATGAGAATGTATTACAAAGATGTTAAATGAAGTGCTGTTTGTAAAACTTAAAAGTTAGAAACAGGGTGGTGCCTATGGCTCAAGGAGTAGGGCACCAGCCCCATAAACGGGAGGTGGCAAGTTCAAACCCAGCCCCGGCCAAAGACTGCAAAAAAAAATAGTTAGAAACAACCTTAAATACCATCAATAGAGAAGACATTTAAAAAAAAAAAATACAGAGAGAGAGAAAATGCCTCCATATATTGGGAAGTCCAAGCAGCTGTTGAGAAATGAGAATGTGAATGTTTGACATAGTTAAGGTGTTCCAGAATTGATAGCGATAAAATAAATGCAATCCTGTTTACGTGACTATCTGCAGGTGTGTACATATCCACTCATGTAACTGCACAAAGGCAGATTAGAAGACACACACCACACTGTCAAGGCTGGGAAGGGACAACGTAGGGGGACAGGACAAGGTGTCAGGAGGACGAGAGAATTTACATTTGCTCTTTATCCTTCTGTGTTACTTAAAATTTCACAGTGAAAATCCACTTAACTATGACTTCTGTAACTCTCTGAGGTAATTAAAAAAAAAAAAGGACAACATGAAACATTTGTATTCTAAAGTAAAGGACACAGTCTCACTTCTATCACAAATTTTGAGTATCAATTTTTCATCTATAAAAATAGGTGAGATTGGGACAGGACCTGGTGGCTCACACCAGTAATCCTAGCACTCTGGGAGGCTGAGGCAGGTGGATTGCTTGAGCTCAGGAGTTCAAGACCAGCCCGAGCAAGAGCGAGACACCATCTCTAATAAAAATAGAAAAACTAGCTGGGTATAGTGGTGCACACTTGCAGTCCCAGGATGAGGCAAGAGGATCACTTGAGCCCAGGAGTCTGAGGTTCCTGTGAGCTATGATGCTATAGCCCTCTAGCCAGGGCAACAGAGTGAGACTCAGTCTCAAAAAGAAAAAAAAAAGGAGCAATTGGACCTAATTTATAGAACTGTTTTGAGAAACAAATGAGACAAATAACATAAAACACCCATGAAAACTGACATAATTGGAGGAAACAGTCACAAACCATATATCTGATAAGGGACTAATAGCCAAAGTATATAAAGAAATCATACAACTCAAGAGTAAAACACCAAATCACCCTATTTAAAATGAGGGAAAGGCCTGAATAGGAGGTAAGACGATCCATATCACAAGGGTCAGGGAGTCAGGGGTGAGCAGAGCAGCACATCCCCGCAGGGGGAGCTGCAGGGAAGTCTGTTCGCCCTCTGTCATCAGCCACCCTAACCTGACAGGGACAGGAGGGATGAGAGAAGAGCTTAGGATGCAGGTCCTACGCTCAACAATCACAGACATGGACGCGAGCAAAGAAAAGCCAAGCCGAGGCAGATCCTGTCTTCCATTCACACGGTCACTCCTGCCACCTCCTCCACCATCAAAGGATGAAGAGATATCGGGTGATCTGTTTGCCCTTGCAGTGGTCTCACAGTTGTGCCCTCACTCCCAGAAGAGAAGCATCATAAGTGGCTTAGAGCCAAATTGGAAGAGAATGGAAAATTCTGACGGAGCCCAAACTTCTCTTCCCACTAGCAGGTGGGTGCTGGGCTCGAGGGCAGCCCCATCTGTAGCTGCCTTCAGCTGCTTGCCCCATTCTCATTCCTGCAAGTCGCCCAATTTACTACCTATTTCTTCTTCCTCATTTTTGTCTAGTCCTCATTTTTTTTTATTTTTCCCCTCGTTTTTACCCATAGTGTTCTCATACCATGGAAAAATACTAAAGACGAGAAAGAGACTCTTGGAGAAAGGATGTGGCGAGAACAGTAATGAGCTTTGTAGAGTGGAATGAGCCTCTCCTGGTTTTCTAATTTTGTTCTCACTGCAACGGACCTTGCCTTGCGGTATGGAGTCCCTTACTCTTGAGAACTTCAGGATCACAGAAGGGAGCAGAGTGGGGAGGAGGGCTGGTCAGGACCTCTATTGTTTGGCTTCTGAGCCACCCTCCAGGTAAGTGTGCACCTTTTTGCTCCATCTACCCACAGGAGCACTACTCCAGTAGTGGAAACCAGGACAAGGCACTGTTAGGCTGACATCAACTGGAAAATGGGTCCCCCACCTGATTCAAAAACAATAAAATAGTGCTCGTTGAGACAGCTACAGCAAAGTAATTGGCACGCGCAGAAGGAGAGGGAACTCTGAAGTCCCTCTCAGCCTTGGGGCTCAACAATCAGAAACACATAAAATCAGTGGAATCAAATATGAGAGAGCTAAAGAGGTCACTATGCAGAGGACCATTGGGAAGGTCATCATCGTCCCCTGACACCCCATGTTACAGACGAGGACTTTGAGGCTTCCCACCAAGGCCTCCAGACTTCCAGTGGGTTCATCTTCCCCTGAGCGAGGCAAGTGCATAATTGCCCATCCATCAACGGGTCAATGATGCTTTGTAGGTATCAGTAAAGTTTCCAAATCTGGCTTCTTGGAACCATCAGTACAGTGAATAAAACTGTGAAGCAATACATCACTTCAGGTATTGCTTTTTGTCACAGTTCAAACTGGCATCTGTCCAGCCCATGATTATTTAGGGCCTAACGTTCATGGCACTGGAGTGTACAGTGAAATAAATGGGGTTTCAGCTAATTAAATGCTGGCACAAAGCTGAGGTGTTTGAAAAATCTCAAAATCCATCTATTGGCCTGTCCCAGAGCCAGGAGCTGCTGCTTTTATATGACACAATAAAAGAGATGCTGTATAAATTTCAAATATTTTATTGAACATAAATAATGAGAGTATCAAACCATTTCGAAGGCAGAAATATCCAGCAGCTAATGTGCAGAAAGCATTGCAGATGTTCACAAACCACAGAAATGTCAATTTGCTTTTAAGTCCCTTTTAAGCAATTTTTTTTACTCTAAAGAAGTAAACATTTATAACTGTAAATAAATCGTTTGTGGTTTGGGCGAAATGTTTAGGAATAGTCAATAAAGCATCCGTATAAATATTCAGTTATGGAGATAATTTGATTTAAATAGATGGTACTTTCAATAAATAAACATTGTTCAACACGGATAAGCATTTTCAAACAGCCAGCAAGCATCAAAACCCAGCTGATCTTTTCATGCAGATCTTTGGAAAACACTTTATTTAGCAGTTCTTCTTATATACACCACGCATTGTCAATGATTCCTTCATCTCCTTTATTATCGGGAATATTTGCATGAAAGCTGTACCCTTTCTTAAGGGAATTTCTCTTTCGACAGGGCCATATTTTATTAGCCTCTCTTCCTTGAAGAATGACCTTGTAGTGCTGTGTCACCCGAGGTTATGAGTACAACAGCGGGAAGCCAGCAACCTGAGTTTGAATGGTCTCAGCCATTTACAACTCTGTGACTTTGGGCAGTTTAACCCTGCTGAGCCTCAGTGTCATCATTTGTGATTGGAAATCGTATGTAATACCCTTCTCATAGGAATAAGTATTAGACAAGATCGTGTGAGTTAAATGCCCAGAAAACATTCTATCATTTTACCTATTATCACTCTATAGGACTTTGCATAAATTGAACGTTTCTTCTGGATCGTTCAAAACAGACTTTGGGCTTCCATTGTTTTAGCCTGTAACTACTTTCACACACTGTTCATGGAAATGCACCTGGTGTAACGTTCTTGGAGAGCAATTTGGTAATAGTTATCAAAATTTGAGAGAGCACATTTCCTTTGATCCAGTAACTGTGCTCCTGGGAATTTACCCATCACTAGCTAGTTGACAAATGTGTTCCTAGATGGATGTCCCAGGTGTTCACTGTAGCATTTTTGTAATAGCAAAATAAGAGAACAGCTTAAATTCCATCAATAAATGATTAAAGAGATTACCCCGAGCTCCCACTTATAAGACTTGTCACAATGAGAATTTTACCTTTGCGTGTTTGGTTATTGGATATTATTACCTTTCTTCCCTATGAGGGAAGAACACTTGTTCCCCCTCCTAAAGTTTCCTTCTTGTGGAGGGAGCCCAGGGAGTGACACTGCTGACCTCTCTGCCCCTCTGTGCACTCACTCACCCCAGGGGATATAGAGAGAGTCGTGGGACTGGTGAATTTGGGAAGCACAAGTGGGTTCTCTCTGCTCACCAGCTCCCTTTGACTTCTTGAGAGAGAGCAGTCCACAGGGGACAGGAGCTCCTTTCTCTCCAGACCTTCACCATGCAGTCCCTCATGTGGGGAAGCCTACTGTGGCCAGCCCTGCCTATGATGGGTGGGTACAACTCTGGACGTTGGCATCAGGAAGTCCACATGGGCTGCACACTACCCTCTACCCTCCCGCAGAGCTGTTAGCAATGATAGAATTAAACAATGGAATCTGTCAATCTTTTCTTCTGTATTTCAGTTTGATCCGAACTTAGGCAAGGAGAAGGGATGTTTTTGAAGGATCTCATGAAGGCTACCATATGCCCCACAAATGCAAACTCTGTGGAGACAAGAATTATATCTGTCTTGCTCACCAGTGTATTCCTAGAACAGAACTTAGGCCCCCAAAAAGGAATGAATTAATGATACCAATGGTGTTATTTATAAAGCATGTGGGCCAGGCACAGTGGATACACCTATAATCCTAACACTCTGGGAGGCCCAGGCAGGTGGATCATCTGAGCTCAGGAGTTCAAGACCAGCCTGAGCAAGAGCAAGACCCCCATCTCTACTAAAAATAGAAAACCTATCTGGGGTGGTTGTAGGCACCTCTAGTCCCAGCTGCTGAGGAGGCTGAGGCAAAAGGATGGTTTGAGCCCAAGAGTTTGAGGTAACCGTTAGTTATGACACCAGAGCACTCAACCCAGGGCAACAGAGTGAGATGAGAGGGAAGGGAAGGAAAGCGAAAGGGAGGGGATTAGAGGGGAGGGGAGGGGAGGGGAGGTAAGGTAAGACAAGAACACGGGTGTCCCTTCTGCTGTGTGCTGGTCATGAAAACCATCACAAAGTCCTGCCCAGATTCAAGGGAATGGGACATAGACCCTGTCTCCTAATGGGAGAAGTGTCAAAGAATTTGCTGAGATATTTTTGTTTATGTGTTTGTTTGTTTGTTTGTTTGTTTAGAGAAGAGATCCTACTCTGTCAGCCAGGCTGGAGTGCAGTGGCATCATCAGAGTTTACCATAATCTCAAATTCCTGGGCTCAAGCAATCCTCCCACCTCAGCCTCCAAATCCCTGGAATTACAGTCATGAGCCATTGTGTGGAACAACAAAAATATTAAGGAAGCATGATAAGATGGCAGAGCTATATTGAATGCTCATTTGAGAAGGGAAGTCATGAATTAAAGAGAAACCAGCTGGCAGAGCTGTCTGTTTTTACCCATTGACTTTTGGCTGCCTGGGTACCAATTGAAGAGGGAGAATAGTTGGGTATAGGATGGGCTTTTCCAGCTCCTGCCGTTCTCTATGAGGATATGAACACTATGAGAATAGGGACCTGCTCTGTCAGAGCTCAGAGCTGGGCCTGGTGCAGAGGAGCCCCCTGAAGGTCTGTGCTATGGTAGAAATGTGTCTATTCACAGCTTTCCCCGAGCTGTTCTTTCCGATCAGGGTGCCTCCCTGCCCCTGCTGTCACCAGCTTCCCTGTGTGACTCTACACAGATCATTGGACTGCTTGGAGTGTCAGCCTTTGCATCTGTAAAATGAAGATTATATGATCTTTAAGGTCTCTCTCAGGCACAAAAATCATATCTTGCTATCTCATCCCACTTATCTGATGACTTCCAACAATGAGAGTGAAACATACCAGCTAGATGAAGGCACTCGCACCAGTGCCCCCAGGTTTCTACCTTATGCTGAGCCACTTAAGATGCAGCCTGTACCTTACAACTGAGCCACTTAAGACGCAGCCTCTACCTTACAACTGAGCCACTTAAGACGCAGCCTCTACCTTACAACTGAGCCACTTAAGACGCAGCCTCTGGAAACACATCAAATCTAAAAGCAAAGCTTCCTACACTCAATAAATCCTTGTTGGATTTCAGCATGAGACTGCAGAGAGAGGAGTATTGATGCTGGAGCAGTAAAGTACATAAAAAAAAAAAAAAGACAGATCTCACCCATTCTTTGCCCCCTTGGGTGTTCTCATCCTTTCTTAGCTATTACCCAACTCAGTCAGATAAATATATCTCTTTATCTTTCCACATACGTCAATCCCTTTCTTTCCTGAATCATTTTGTTGTTTTACTCTGAACTTTCCCCACTCTGTCTCTGCTTTTCAATACTGAATTTCAGTGTCATTCACTGGGTAAAAGGTAGGGGGGCCACAGAGGCAATAGAGGTGGGGGCAACAGAGACAAATGACACTTGGTCGGGAAGGCAACAACATTCACCGAGTATTCACATGGCCTGAGAAATGCAGTGCACCCTGGACTCAGATTTTCAGACCTGTCACCTGCCTAAGTGGTGGCTCTAAGGGCCAGAAGTAAGGTCTCCTGCTCAAGAGTGGCCATTCTGGATCCAAATCCCACCTACATCACTAACCAAAAGTGCATCTGACCTTGGATAAGTTAACCCTTAACAGCCCCATGTGTCAGTTTCCGCCTTTGAAAATCAGGATGACCGTCCATCCAATTCACAGGCTGGTTGTGTAAGACCACACACGTAAAGAGCTTGGAATGATGCCTAGCCTGTGGTGAGTGCTCACTAAATACAAGATATTATCTATGATCATCCATGCTGCCTGAAATGCTATCACTGAAGATGTAGTCCTGGTGATGGAGGCAGGAATTCTCTCCTTGATGCTAGTCTGATTCTACTCATGTTCCCAGGCGAGAGCTCTGGTGTGTAAGGGTCAGGCACAGTGGCTCACGCCTGCAATCCTAACACTCTGGGAGGCCAAGGTGGGTAGATTGCTTGAGCTCAGGAGTTCAAGACCAGCATGAGTAAGAGCAAGACCCCTGTCTCTACTAAAAATAGGGAAATAAGCTGGGCATTGTGGTGGGCACCTGTAGTCCCAGCTACTCAGGAGGCTGAGGCAGGAGGATCACTTGAATCCAAGAGTTTGAGGTTACTGTGAGCTATGATGCTCTGGCAGTCTACTGAGGGCAACAAAGTGAGACTCTGTTTCAAAAAGAAAAGAAAAAAAAAAAAAAAAGAATTCCTGTGTATTCCTGCCTTATTCTGTGAAAAATGAGATCCCCACCTTGTGCCCCTGTTAACTGTCCCTGCCTTGATAATTTGACCATGTCCAGTCCCTCTGCCACCAGCTCCATACCTTTAGTCTCCTTCTGGTGGTTAAAGTCTAGCTCCTGAGATTCAGACCCATGGAAGGAGTTCTGCCAGGTGTGAAGTAGCTATTTGAGAAATATTAGTTGATTGCCTGAACAACTACCTCTGCAGGTCCCCAGTGCAGACCCACACACCACCCTCCATGCTCTCCCCACCTGCAGGGAGCCACCACTCTCTCAGTGGCTGCTTCCTTGCTGCCCTCACCTGACCCCCTGCCCTCCTCCATGAGCAGACAGGTCTAAAACATCAGCCACACCCCTACCCCTTTTCCTTCTTCTCAGCTGATCAAACCAGATCATTAAATCTCTGGGGGCTCTTCTCTAAAACACACATTCCATGAATCTCCTGCTCCAAAATTTCACCACTCCGGGGTCAGACAACAAGCAGCCGCTGGTACATTTATCAACATATACCCAGCTTCCTCCCCCTTTTTGCACCATCCTATGCAGCTGTCCATGAGTGCACCAGAGCAAGCCTCCTTGCTCCTCCTCAGTACGTAGAATCCCTCCCAGAATACAAGAAGAGTCAGGATTATGGCAGACCCCTCTGCCAGATCCAAAGTTTCCAGACAAGACTGAAGTATAAATCAGGCTAAAAGCATAGGTTGAGAGCAGGTCAAAGGGCTGTGAAAGGAGGCAGGTGAGCTTCAACTGGAGACTGGCATAATAAGAGTGATGCTTTAGGAGGGTGTCCTGGCCCAAGTACATTCATGTTGGGATGAGAAGGGTTTGGAAGCAAGAAGACAGTGAGGGGAGCACAGATCCCTTTGAAAGTCAATAGAAAGGCAGACCTTTTGTCCAGAAAGAAGAAAACACCTAAATAATGTATGTACTGTTTCAAGGAGTTGACAGATCTTAAAGACCATCTATAGGACTCTCTGGGGCATCCCTGAACATCAGGTTGAAAATCCCTGGAGTAGAATCAGCACTGGGCATCAAGTAATCACCCAAATGGTAGTCATTATGGACAGAATGTTTATGTCCCCTCAAAACTCATATGCTGAAGCCTACTGTGATTTGAATGGCCCTCCAAAATTCATGTTGAAACTTAAACCCAATGCAATAATGTTAAGAGCTAGAACATTAAGGAAATGATTGAGTTTTGATGGCTCCACCCTCATGAACAGGATTAATACCCTTATACAAGGACTCAAAGTAATGAGGCTAGCCCCTTTTGCCTTCTGCCTTGGGAGGACCCAGTGGGAGGGTGCCATCTTGGAAGCAGAGAGCCCTCACCAGACACTGAATCTCTTGGTACTTTGAACTTGGACTTCTCAGCCTCCAGAACTATAAGGAGTAAATTTGTATTATTTGTAAATTTCCCAGTCCAAATTATTTTATTAGTGCAGCCTGAATTAACTAAGAGAAATCCCTAACCCACAATGCAATGGTGTTAGGAGGTAGGGAACTTTGGAAGTAATAAATCAGTCTAGATGAGGTCATGAGGGTGGCTACCCTTATAGAAAAGGAAGAGACACCAGAGCTCTGTCTGCTCTCTGCCATGTGAGGATGCAGCATGAAGGTAGCCATCCCTGAAGCCAGGAAGAGGACCCTCACCAGAAACAGAATATGTTGGCATCTTGATTGTGGACTTCCGAGCCTTTAGAAACATGTGAAATTGGCCAGGGGCGGTGGCTCACACATGTAATCCCAGCACTTGCCTGAGCTCACAAGTTTAGACCAGCCTGAGCCAGACCAAGACCCTGCCTCTAAAAATAGCCAGGTGTTGTGATGGGCCTTGTTCTCCCAGCTACTTGAAAGGCTGAGGCAAGAGAATCACTTGAGCCCAAGAGTTTGAAGTTACTGTGAGCTAAGATGCCACAGCACTCTACTAATGGTGACCAAATAAGACTCAGTCTCAAAAGAAAAGAAATGTGTGAAAAAAGGTCTCCTGCCTAAAGCACAGTCTATGGTTTAGTAACTCAAGCTAAAACTGTAGTGTTTAATCAAAAAAAAAGTACTTGATTCCTGGTGAGAGAGAACAGGAACCCAAATAATAGTAGGAGAATGATGATAGGAAGTAAATTATAGGTCATTAAAAAAAGAGAAAAAAGAAATATTTGACCTTTGGGATTTAGGAAATGAAAACAAAAAGGAAGTTTGATCATCTCCGGCCCAAGTGACCAAGTGGACACTGATGCATCCAAATGAGAGAGGGTGCCATTTTTTTTGGTTGACTTTTTTTCTTTGCATGGCTCCTGGAGAGGGATGTGAGGCTTGACTTGTTCATTCAACAAGCTTTCATAAAGTGCCTAGAATATGCCTGACCCCAATACATCAATAAAGCCAGGCTAATCCCCATGCTTGGGGGAGCTTACACTGCTGTGGGAAAACACACAGGCAAAAACAATGGCAATACAGTGGTCACTCAGGGGCAGGAAAGGTTGCACAGAGTGTGGGGAGCTCTCAGTAGGGCCTGGTCTCCCTGGGGAAGCTGAAACTGGTAGGAGGCGCTGTGCTTTGCTTAATGGAATGAGGAGGGCTGGTAATACAGAGCCCAAAAGTTTAAACTACACGTTACACTTTCCCCAAACCTGAGAGCCCACATCTCCCTTTCTGTTCTTGGCCAAGTGCTGCCCATAGGAGCTGAAAGGAAAGAAGCCCAGTTGAATATAGGACCACATCCATAGCTGAGGGAGGCTGAGAAGCAGAAGATAGAGACACTAAGAAAACAAAAGCAAAACAGTAAGGGAGTTATATTCCTGCAGCTAAATCCCAAGCTCTTTTCCTCACAACAACGAAACATGCGAATCTCAACTAGCACAGCCAGATGGACTGGGGCGTTTCCCCAGAGACAGACAGCCGGCTCTAGCTCTGGGAAAGTAGCCTGTCAAATCACCCTGCAGGGAGCTGAAGGAGATCGAGCCTTTGAACTGGATTTTAACTACAACACAGTCAGATATTTTTTTTCTCTGTTTTCCAGTTGTATTGTCCTCTCTGATCTCTGATAAGTCAAAGAAGGGCTATTCCCTCCAGTAGGCAGCCTCTCTGGCTGGTTTCTTGAGGGCCTCACACCCCATGCATTGGCAGGTGAGCCATCCAGCGGGGATCCTGGAGGTTTGAGCAGCAAGGAGCTGCACAGAGGCAGGTCACAAAGCTTTGAAATCCTTTTTTTTGAGACAGAGTCTTATTATGTCACCCTCGGTAGAGTGCCATGGCATCACAGCTCGTGGCAACCTCAAATTCTTGTGCTTAAGCAATTCTCTTGCCTCAGCCTCCCAAGTAGCTGGGACCACAGGTGCCCGCCACAAGGCCTGGCTATGAAATCCTCTTCTTAGTCAGAGAGGAGAGGCAACGGGGATGTGGAGGAGGTAAGTAGCAGAGGTTTTTTGAAAATACAATTGAAAAGATTGATTAATTGGAAGTGCAGAAGGAGAGTAAAAGTAATTAGAACAATGCCCATATTATCCAGGGAACTCGGGCTTCGATAGGGCTGCTAACCGACATACGGAGGACTGAGAATTCCAGGCAGGCGAGGTGGGGATGGGGGTCACTGGGGAAGTGTTTTTGTGTACTTTCGGAGTGGACCACCAACAGTATGTATGTTAAATACACAAGCCTGGAGTTCCAGAGAACAGGCTGGATCAAGAGATTTTGGAAGTAACAGCACATAAGTAGGGAGGGAAGTCATGAGCAGAGGTGAGACTCCCCAAAAGAAGTTAAAGTTACAGAGCTCAGGGAGGCTGATGAAACAGGAGATTGAGAAGGAAGGAGACAACTAAATTAGCCAGAAGAATAGCACCAAGAAAATGTAAGAAAGAATTTCAAGAATGGAGTGGTCAAAAAGGTCAAGTGTCCCATAAAGTTCAAATAAAATGTCAACTGAAACGTGTCTATTGAATGTAACAACTGGGAAGTCGTGGGTAACCTTTTCAAGATGGGACAGAAAATAGATTCCTGAGGATTGAAAAGTAGACAATGGTAAGATGGTGTAGACGGCCGTCGCCAGAGACTTGGCGGTGAAAGGAAGGAGGAAGCTGGGCAAGGAGAGGCGAGGATACGGAAGGCAGAGGTGCTGGTCGACGGTGTGGGAGTAGATGGATTCACTCAGTTAAAAAGAGTATGGAGAGGAAAAAAGCAAGGAGCACGAGCAGAGCTCTAAGAAGCAGAAATAATTACAAATTGAGGGAAGACAATTGAAGCAGGGGGAACTTAACACTGGGAATCAGTGGCCACGAGGGACCGAAGAGACAAGAAGCTAAAAGGACAAGGAGGCAGTGCAGAGATCAGCAATACCGGAAAGTTTTTGCCTCTTCTAGGGCTGATGGGACAATAAGAAGAAGTGATACCAAATCCCAGAAGCCAGGTCTGCCGGTGGAAACCAGAACAAGGGCGGAGGCTGCCTACCATGAGCCAGGAGAGCAGGAAAAGGGCGCGGTCTTCAAAACTTGGAATCCTGGGGAAGACTGAGTCACTGCCGGAGCCCTGATGTCTTCTGCCAGCTCCTCGCATTGGTCAAACCTGCTCAAAACTGTAGGTTTGAAACAGACAGATAAGGAAAAAAGTGGAGAATGAATCTTGGCGCAAACTAGCAAGTGAGCAGGTAGAAATCAGATTGGGGAGAATTTAAAGGAATCAAGGAATAAGAAGCAGAATCAACAAATGTGGACCCCACTTTTCAGTAGTTTGTGCTGTTTCGAGGTTTTAGGGCAAACTTCGACTGTCCGCATTCTTTTTACATTCTCAAGACTTTTGAGAAATTAATTTCTACAAGCCTGTTAAAAGCTCTGTTTCAAGTTATTTTTCCCCAGATGAAAGAGCTATTCTGGCTCGGCACCTGTAGCTAAAGCGGCTAGGGCACCAACCACATACACCAGAGCTGGCAGGTTCGAATCCAACCCAGGCCTGCCAAACAATAATGACAACTACAACCAAAAAAGGCTGGGCATTGTGGCAGGTACCTATAGTTCCAGCTACTTGGGAGGCTGAGGCAAGAGAAATGTTTAAACCCAAGAGTTGGAGGTTGCTGTGAGCTGTGATACCATGGCACTCTACCCGGGGTGACAGCTTGAGACTCTGTCTCAAAAAAAAGAGAAAAAAAAAGAAAGAGCTTTTCCCCCAAGTTTCTCCTTCCTCCTTTTTTGCTAAAATTTATTACCTCTTTATTAACTTATAATTCCTTTCCTTCCACAATATTAATGAAGATAATAAATAATTGTATGAATTTCCTCAATAACATCCTGAATTCCCTGCCTGTATAAGCTCTCCTTATAAAAAAAAAATTTTTTTTTTTTGAGACAGAGTCTCACTATGTCACCCTCAGTAGAGTGCTCTGATGTCACAGCTCACAGCTACCTCAGACTCTTGGGCTTAAGCGATTCTCTTGCCTCAGCCTCCTGAGTACAGGCACCCACCACAATGCCTGGCTATTTTTTTGTTGTGGTTGTCATTGTTGTTTAGCTGGCCTGGGTTGGGTTCAAACCCACCAGCCTCAGTATATATGGCCAATGCCCTAGTCACTGAGCTACAGGCATCGAGCCACCTTATAAAATTTTTAACTCTTCTATAATCAGAAGTTCAATGGCAGGATGCTGTTTTTGTTATTGCCTTGCAATTATAAAACAGTAAATCCATTCACTCAAGAAAAAGCCAGCCAGTGATTTAAAATAACATCTGAGTAAACACAAGGGCTACTCACCTATTGACTAGATAAGGTTTTCCATTTCAATCACCTGAATTACCAAGTGCTATGTTTCTAAATCAGGTGATTACTATTTTTATCATACATCATTTGGTCAGTGAAACAACCTATGGTTGATTTAAGAGTGGAAAAACATTATAGAGACAGGGCCAAGCACAGTGACTCACACCTGTAATCCTAGCACTCTGGGAGGCCAAAGAGGGCAGATCACTTGAGCTCAGGAGTTTAAGACCACCCTGAGCAAGAGTCAGGCCCCATCGCTACTAAAACTAGCCAGGTGTTGTGGCGGGCCCCAGTAATCCCAGCAAGACGATCTCTTGAGCCCAGGAGTTTGAGGTTGCTGTGAGCTATGATGTCACAGCACTCTATGCAGGATACCAAAGTAAGACACTGTGTCAAAAAAAAAAAAAAAAAATAGGGTGGCGTCTGTAGCTCAAAGGAGTAGGGTGCTGGCCCCATACACTGAAGGTGGCGGGTTCAAACCCAGCCCTGGCCAAAAACTGCAAAAAAAAAAAAAAAATTACAGAGAGATAGATGAAGACCAGGATCTGGTTTTAAAAACAAAGAAACAGGGAGGCACCTGTGGCTCAAAGGGGTAGGGCGCTGGTCCCATATGCCGGAGGTGGCGGGTTCAAACCCAGCCCCGGCCAAAAAAAAAAAAAACTGCAAAAAAAAAAAAATAAATAAAAACAAAGAAACAAACAAAACCCTATATCTGATCTTTAGTTTCCTCATCTGAAAAATAAGAATAATCATTTGTGCCCCAACTACCTCATGGAACTTTTGGAAGATCAAATGAGATAAGCTCTTCGATGTTTCTTTAAAATGCCATATAAAATTATAACTGCAGGCTCAGCACCTATAGTTCAGTGACTACAGCTAAGGCGCCAGCCACATACACCAGAGCTGGCAGGTTCAAATCCACCCGAGTATGCCAAACAATAATGATAACTACAACCAAAAAAAAAACAAAATAGCCAGGCATTGTGGTGGGCACCTGTAAACACAGCTACTTGGGAGGCTGAGACGGGAGAATCGCTTGAGCCCAGGAATTGGAGGTTGCTGTGAGCTGTGACACCACAGCACTCTACCCAGGGTGACAGCTTGAGGCTCTGTCTCAAAAAAATAAAATAATAAAATTGTAACTACAGAGCCACAATGCCTCGGGTACAAACTCATTTCTACCACTAACTAGCTGTGTGACCTTGAGCGAAATTATTCAGCTTCTCGGTGCCTCAAGTTCCTCATCTATAACATGGAAAAAGAAGGAGGGCTCTCACCACGGTTTGTAACTAGTGGAGCAGGGCCATAATCTTGCCCCCTTCCTCAGCCTCAGGACAGAGCTCTCAGGAGAGCAGACTGAGACTGCACCTGCAATCCCCGCCTTGCATAGCACCTGTAAACCTCATGCACACAGACCACTGCTGTAGACTAAGTCGGCACGTTCTGCTCTCATAGAGTGTTTGACAGTAGGAGCAGACCACTTAGAGCGGTGCCTGGCACATGGTGATTGCTCCATACATCTGAGCAGAAAATGGGCCAAAAAGAACGTGATACAACGATGGTGATAATGATGTCACAAAACCCTTACCTTGTAGTCCAGCGTGTAAGTTAAGATGCTTGGAAATCATGGCTCCAACCTAACAAGTAAAAAGCTGAACAAAAAACGGAAATATTGGGCGGCGCCTGTGGCTCAGTAGGTAAGGCGCCGGCCCCATATACCGAGGGTGGTGGGTTCAAACCCGGCCCCGGCCAAACTGCAACCAAAAAATAGCTGGGCGTTGTGGCGGGCGCCTGTAGTCCCAGCTACTCGGGAGGCTGAGGCAAGAGAATCGCTTAAGCCCAGGAGTTGGAGGTTGCTGTGAGCTGTGTGAGGCCACGGCACTCTACCCGAGGGCCATAAAGTGAGACTCTGTCTCTACAAAAAAAAAAAAGAAAAAAAAAAAACGGAAATATCAACAACTCTCCTTAGATCTGTCAGTGAAACACGGTCACCAAGCAAACTTCTGCCCCCTAAAAGTGCAGAAACAGAGAGGCAGATACAGAGACGCAACTTGTCAGAGCACAGGCCTCCACAGGAACCGAAACTGCGGTAGGAAACAGGAAATGCCGGAAGCTCGGTGTGGAAAAGCCCGAGAGTTACAGACTCCATAGAGACCCTGTCATGGGAGCCCCCAATTTCTGTGAGTTTTACCTCAAGAATTCCTACCAGATCCTGGCAGGGAGACTAGAGAAAAATTCCCTGCAGCTTCCAGCCAGGGGAGGGTTAAACGGACCATTTTAAAATATGCCAGAGCATTCTGTTCTTCCTGGGGCCTGCTCTCGAGGGAAACTATGATGACCACAGCCTAGCTGACCAGGAGAAGCAAAGACTCAACTCCAGCACATCTGGCCACCCTGTCCACCCTCAGTGGGAAGGGAACACTGAGAAGCCCTGGTGGAGTTGACAGCCCAAGGGGAGAGGCTCCCTGAAGACTGAGATCTAATCACAAGACTACAGAAGGCTTCCCCCACACGGCACCACCACAGCATCAAGGCTTATTTACTGGAGTTCCTCTTACCCAGAACATCACATCTAGTGTTCAGCAAAAACTGACAAAGCAAATTAAAAGGCAAAAAATACAGTTTGAAGAGACAGAGCAAGAATCAGAATCAGACTCAGATATGACAGAAATACTGAAATTATCAGACTGGGAACTGAAAACAACTATGCTTAATATGTTAAAGGCTATAATAGAAAAAGTAGACAATATGCAAGAACAGATGGGCAATGCAAGAAGAGAGAGAAAACTCTAAGAAAGATTCCCCCAAAAGACTACAGATCAAAAACACATAACAAAAATTAAGAATACCTTTGATGGACCTCTTATTAGGCTAAACACAACTAAGGAAATACTTTCTAAGCTTGAGAATTTGTCTATAGGAACTTCCAAAACTGTTTGCCTTTGTTTTGTTGGTGTAAAAAAGATACAAAGAAAGAAAAGTAATTTCCAAAACTGAACAGTAAAGAGCAATAAAACACCCAAAAAACCCCAGGAGGCTTGGGGCCTGTACCACAGTGGTTATGGCACCAGCCACATACACGGAAGCTAGCTGGTTTGAACCCAGCCCCGGCCAACTGAACAACAACAAAAAAAAAAAAAAAAAAAAAATAGCCGGCGTTGTGGCGGGCACCTATGGTCCCAGCCTCTTGGGAGGCTGAGGCAAGAGAATTGCTTAAGCCCAAGAGTTTGAGGTTGCTGTGAACTATGATGCCACAGCACTCTATCAAGGGGCGACATAATAAATATCTAAAAAAAAACAAACAGGATATCCATGTGCAAAGACTGTGAGACAACTATGTGCCCTATAAAACCTCCAACTTTCCAAGACCCAGATTCTTAATATTTTTTGTTTGTTTGTTAGTTTTGAGACAGAGTCTCAAGCTGTCGTCCTGGGTAGAGTGCTGGCACCCTAGCCACTGAACTACAAGTGCTGAGCCCAGATTCTTAATTTTTAATAAAGGATCTCAGTTTTCCTTCTCCAAGCCCTGGATTATGTATTACATGAAAAAATTTCAGGGGATTAGAGAAGAGGTGAGTTTGTGGCATTAGGCCTCAGAAGTAAAAAGGACATAGAAAGAAAAAAATAGTGTGGCCTCCAGACTCAAATTTTCATGAGGTCAAGGACCTTTTTAAATGCTTAAAGCCTAGTGCACTGTCCAGCACATAGCCATAATACTATAAATAATTATTTAATGTGATGGCTGGAAACATATAAATTCCTTGATACTCCTCCTCTCCAGAGGTGAAGTTTAATTTCCCTCTGAGTGAGCATGGACTGGACCTACTGAGTCACATTTATTCAACAGAGTATGGCTGAAGTGAAAGGATGTCACTTCTAAAATTAGGTTACCTAGAGACAGGGGTTCCTATCTGCTGCCCCACTTTCTCTCCTTCCCCTAGATCACTGTGGGGGAAGCTGTGTCATGAGAAGCCCCATGAAAGGGTCCACATGGCAGGCAAATAAAGCCTCCTGCCAACAGCCCTGTGAGGAGCCGGGGATGGGACTCTCAGGCCTTCAGATGACAGCAGCCTCCTGGGACACACTTAGCCAATGTCTGGATTCCTGGCTCTCATACAGGAATATTAAATGTGTGTTGTTTCAAGCTGTCAAATTCTAGGATAATTTGTCATATAGCAATACATAACTAATAATGTGAAAGACAATAAAATTCAGATCCCAGTGGTTTGGGTGAAGAATAAGAGAGAAACACCAAGTCTCTGAATAACGGGGGCAAAGAGGGAGATGGAGCTAGCACGTGTGAGGGTGTCAGAGAACACAGGTGAAGCAAGAGAAATACCAGGAGCTGTGACAAGGAACGCTGGATTCCTAAACGCAGTGAAACCTACCAGGAGACAAGTGGTGACATTAAACAAATGCAAAGTGCTGTTAATAAGGAGAGAGTGATCTTTCCTTAGGGAAAGAGAGGGAAGGCAAAAAATCAGGCCTTAAAAACAAAATCAAGAATTAATCTTTACTTTTCCACAGCTAGAACAAGGGGTACCAGATAATACATATTCTTTATATTCAGAGTCACTTTTTCTGTTTACCAGAATAGAAATTAATAAGACATTCCTGTGAACTCAGTCTTAACTGGAAGGATTCCAATAAACTTTCCAAAGTCAACATACATTGGAAAGTTCCCCAGAAATGTTGCACAAAGTTCAGCTTTTCCAAGGCAGCTCTGTAGCTTCTTTCCCCACATTTGAATTACTTTGTGGTGGCCGTATGATGGGGGCAGATTCCAGCAGAGCTAAGGCTGAAGGTCAGGCCTCAGCCCTCTCCAAGGCCCTCAATAAGGCCTTTCCTTTCTAAAACTGACCTCCTTACTTCTCGGTAAATGAGGATAATGCTTTACCACATGGCACCGATGTCAGAATAAGTAACAGATGAAAAGCACTTGGTAAGCTATAAAGGGCAGTGTGTAGAAAAGGGAATTCTTTTAGCAGCCCTGGGTCTCAGGAAGGCTGCCTCTCAGCCAGTCATCTCCTCCATTACTTTAGATCTTTTATTAATAGGAAATGTTTCTCTCGGGCATCCGCTCCCCTTTGATTAGACTGATCATGACACACCCCTCTCCTTTCTTCACCTGCCGTGTGCATTGATGTTTCTGCCTGCTCCGAGGCAGCTCTCAGTTTTAGTTTGTTGTTTTTACTCCCTCTCTGCCTTCCTTCACCAGGGAGACATTTCTCCCCAATATATGCTTCCACCCGGTCCTTGAGGAAACCACAATGGAGTCATTCTGTTTTCACGTTCCAGAGAAGGAGCAACCTGCCCAGCGGGGGCCCCTCCATTGTGCCGTGGGGGCTCATCCATTGCACTGAAGACCTCAAGTCAACTCTGAATTACCTGGGCCAGAGATACTTCAATTCGGACCAACACCTTTTCACTTCCCTGACAGTAAAATTTGCCAGGGTTCTAAGTTCCAGATCTTATTTCCTGCTAACCTGGCTTATGTACTTTTTCCACGGGAAGACAGTTGGGTGGTTAAGAACGTGAGTTTCAGAATCAGTTGCGTCACACGGGGCACAGGGCCTAATCTCTCTGGGCTTGTGTTTTCCCAAGAGGATAATGTTGCCTGCCCCCCAAGTTTGCAGGTAAGCACGTTTGAAAGGACAAGGTATACAGAGTGCTTAAAAATATGTTGGGCAGGGCCGTGCCTGTGGCTCAAAAGAGTAAGGCACCGGCCCCATATGCCAGAAGTGGCAGGTTCAAACCAAGCCCGGGACAAAAACTGCAAAAAAAAAAAAGTTGGGCCATAAATTAACTAGTAAACCATCCTTACAAGATCACACGATTTCAATTCCTCTTTCAAGCTATTCTGGCCTCCTGCCTCACGTTCCCTCCTTCTCCTTTGAATTTCTCATTCCTTCCTTCCTGCTGGGCCCAGTGTGCTGGATCAGGGCCTACCCCTCTGCAGAACTATCCTTGCTTCTCCGGCCTGCGATGAGGTCTTCCTCATCAGAACTCACACAGGCCTGTCTCAAGCTCCCGTTTATTATATAGAAGTTGTTGTGTTCGTCTTTGCTGCTCGCTATCATTCTGCACGTGATATCATTTAGCCCGAGCAGGCTTTATTTGCTGATTTTGTAATTTGTTATAAGTATTTTACCAAACAGACCTAATTCCAGGCCCACTCATGTGGATACTGAATTTTTTTTTATTATTAAATCATAGCTGTGTACATTAATGTGATCATGGGACACCATACCCTGGTTTTATAGACTGTCTGACACATTTTCATCACACTGGTTAACATAGCCTTCCTGGCATTTTCTTAGTTATTGTGTTAAGACATTTACATTCTACATTTACTAAGTTTCATATACCCTTGTAAGATGTACTGCAGGTGTAATCCCACCAATCACCCTCCGTCCTCCCACCTCCCCCCTCCCTCCTTCCCTTTCCCCCTTCCCCCTATTCTTGGGTTATAACTGGGTTATAGCTTTCATGTGAAAGCCATAAATTAGTTTCATAGTAGGGCTGAGTACATTGGATACTTTTTCTTCCATTCTTTTTTTTTATTAATATTAAATCATAGCTGTGTACATTAATGTGATCATGGGGCATCATACACTGGTTTTATAAAGTTTGACACATTTACATCACACTGGTTAACATTGCCTTCCTGGCATTTTCTTAGTTATTGTATTAAGACAGTTATATTCTACATTTACTAAGCTTCACATATACCCTTGTAAGATGCACCGCAGGTGTAATCCCACCAATCACCCTCCCTCTGCCCATCCTCCCCCCTCCTCCTCTCCCTCTCCCCCTTCCCCATATTCTTAGGTTATAACTGGGTTATAGCTTTCATGTGAAAGCCATAAACTAGTTTCATAGTAGGGCTGAGTACATTGGATACTTTTTCTTCCAATCTTGAGATACTTTACTAAGAAGAATATGTTCTAGCTCCATCCATGTAAACATGAAAGAGGTAAAGTCTCCATCTTTCTTTAAAGCTGCATAATATCCCATGGTGTACATATAACACAATTTATTAATCCATTCGTGGATTGATGGGCACTTGGGCTTTTTCCATGACTTAGCAATTATGAATTGGGCTGCAATATCTGGTACAAATACCTTTGTTATAAGTGGATACTGAATTTTAAAACAATGTGCAGATCCACCAATAAGTAACACTGAAAGGTGTCCGACCGTGGGCCAGGCATTTTCCAGAGGTGCTCCCACTAAAGAAGATAATCCTCCAGCCCAGCTGTGTCAGTCGAATTACCAGAAATGGAAATCACGTAAGAGATACAGACTTGTGTTCTGGAATGGTGTGGAAGTATTTTGGGTCACAAGGTAATTAGATAAAAATCACTAGATTCTATGAAAGGTAAGATCATCTGGCTGGAAAGCATAAAATGTGCACCTTGGAGTTTTAATCTTTAAAACAGAGAAAGGTTTGGGTACGGCTAGTCACATGAGAGAGAACAGGAGGGGCAGATGCCAGGAGAAAGAAGCCCCCCATACAATGGGTGCCAGGGCGGGGCTCCCGGGACCCCAGAATGGATTCCCAGCAGCCCCTATAGATCAGGGTGCCCTCTGGAGGGAAGACATGTCCCTTCACCTCTCTGCCGGCCCTGTCCAAAGAGTTCTCAAGGCCAATATTAAAAGGAGAGTCCCTTCCCAAAGAAATCTCTCCCCACCCGTTTATTGCTTCCTGAAAACCCTTTCCTTATGCACTTAGGGATTGAGGCTTAGAATGTAAATACAGCTCACACACTGGCTAAACAATCTATGGATGCAAACAGTGCTTTTCTGGGTTTTATTTGGGTAAGAAAGAATCAAAAAGACCAGTGAGGAAGGACACTCTGGAAGTGAGTCGGTCAACTTTGAACTTCAAATCCAAAGAGAATGTGTGCTAGAGAACACTTCCTCCAGCCCACTGGTGTCTACACCCACACTCTGCTAATTTAGGGAACCCTCGTCAGTCCGGAAACCCACACAGCTGGTGCTGGGACTGTACCACAGTCACAGAAGTACGTTTAGTAGTAAAACTAAGTTTTAAAGACATTTCCTCCACACGTCTCAATTAATATTGAAGGAGGCCACAGTGGACTGAGTAGTGCACACCCCCATCCCCCAGTATTTGGTGATATGGCCTTTCAAGAGGTAATGAAGGTTACGTACAAAGGTCATAAGGGTGGAGTTCTAATCTGATAGGACTTGTGTCCTTATTGAAAGAGGATATCCAGGGTGGTGCCTGTGGCTCAGAGGAGCAGGGCGCCGGCCCCATATGCCAGAGGTGGCCAGTTCAAACCCAGCCCTGGCCAAAAATCTGCAAAACAAACAAAAAAAAAAAAAAAAAAAGAAAGAGGATATCCAGGAATAGTGAGGACTAAGAGAACAGAGGTCTTCTCAAGGGGACCCCAAGGACACACCTCTTAGGTCCTCCCCATGGTGACTCAGCTCTCAGGAGTTTGTAGAAACTTAACTTCCTGGGACCTGGAAACTACCACTTGCTTCCACTTCTGTAAAAGACTAAGCCCACTTCTCCAGCTTAATTCAAATTGACCAATGAGAAAGGTACCGGGGGCCAGAACTTTTGACTGGAGATAGAAAGGAAAAGACTGAGCGAGCGGGGGAGCACAGAGTCTGTTTTGGACTCTAGTCTGCCATCACTCCACTGGCTTGAATAAAGCCCTTCCTCTTTTAAAGATGGTGTCTGGGTGTTCTTTCTCTCCACTGGGCCTTGTCTTCCTGAAACACTTATGAGAAGAGGAAGAGAGACACTAGGAGTATGCGGCACTCATGGAGAAAAGGTTACATGAGAGCATAACAAGGAGGCAGCCAGCTAGGAGCCAGGAGAGAAGCCTCGCCAGAAACCAAATCTGCCAGCACAGTACTCTTGGCCTTGTAGCCTGCAGAACTGTGAAAGAACTGTTTTCCTATTGTCTAAGCTCCCTGTCTGTGCTATTCTGTTATGGCGGCCTGAGCAGATTAATAGAGGATTCTAGTTTATAAAACTGTCCCACAGACCCGTACACACACAGACATGAACACACACACACACGGACACCTCCCATAGGGAGGGCGATGGAGAACTTGGGCTGAACCTTGCAGAATCCCTAGAGGGGCTCTAGGGTAGGGAATGGGATACCCATGAATGCTCTCACACTAATAATTTTTATCCCAGCCCAACACAGTCATTATAACAGAAAGAAGGTTTCTTCTGACAAGCACTTAGTGGGCACCTACTGTGCCAAGCAGGACATAGGGTACCAAGGACTGAACTGTGGGGCCCCAAACTGGCCACTGCCTTCCCAACCAGCCTCTACCCCGCAGTGGGGCAGTGTAGACTGACGATCTGAGCTGCAGGTGTGCTCAAATCCCACAGACCCTCCACTCTTGGACAGTTCAGGAGTGGGCAACCTTCCCCGCCTTGTCTACCCTAAGGAAGTTTTACCTCTAGGAGTGTTTAGAATTACCCACATTTCAAGAAGATCCCAAAGGTCCTCATTGGCAGCTTTTCTTCCTTTTGGAAAGCAGAATGGTGACTAGGAAGAGGCCTGAACACAGTCCGATCAGTTCCAGGCTCCACTTCAAATCCATAACCCCGTCTGACCCA
Source organism: Nycticebus coucang (assembly GCF_027406575.1). Lineage (NCBI taxonomy): Eukaryota > Metazoa > Chordata > Mammalia > Primates > Lorisidae > Nycticebus > Nycticebus coucang. Next base: position 7,466,181 of record NC_069785.1, on the reverse strand, counting down.
GTCTCCCCCACAGGTAATGGAGACAGTAACACCACTGGAAAAAATGTTGTGAGGATTGTTTTAATGTGTATATTTAACTGCAAAGCTATACAAACTAAAGGCAGTACCAACAATAACTAAAATGTAAGGACTTTGCTACACACCAGGGACTGCAATTCTTCAAGGAAAAAACAAAGGGCTTTTCCTAATCTCACACCTCAAGACCCTTCCGACTCCGCAGGTGTCAGAATTTCTCCCACACACCAACCAACCAGTTCTCCAGCAGACACCAACTGAGTGTCCTATAATTTAACTCCCTCTGACACTGTCAGCCTGGAGACAGTGTCAGATCCCATAGGTGAAGGGCTCCGTCCCATGAGACGGCCCCCCACTTCAGATGCTAATTGCAAGCTGTAAGGAGTGACTCAGGCCTCTGGCCAGCAGGTGAAAGCAGGGTTCCCACAACCTCCTCTCTGGGTTCAATTGATTCACTAGAGCAGCTCATGGAACTCAGGAAACATTTTCCTTACCCATACTAAGTACACAGACTATTACAAGGGATACAAGTTAGATGGAAGAGAAGCATAGGCCATGGGGGGGCAGGGGGGCGGGGGGGACAGAGCTTTCTTGCCCTTTTGGATGCACCACCCTTCCAGTTATTTAGGTTTTTTTTTTTTTTTTGAGGCTTTATTACACAGGCATGATTAATTAAATCATTGGCATTAATGATCACCTTAACTTTCAGCTCTTCCACCTCCTGGAGATATTAGATCACAATTATCACAGTGGTCAATCTTCACCAGACCCGTAACAACTGTATCACATGAGTACTGTTATAACCCTCATCTCCACTAATAAGAAAAGCAAGTCTGTAAAAAGTTGCACAACCCAGCCAGGGTCCCAGGACTGAGAGTTTAGGCTTGGCAGTCTGACTGCAGAGCTCTGAGCACCTATTAACTTATTATTGCCTCCCATGGTTGCAGACCTTGTAACTTAACTCCCTCAGGTACTTTGAGGTTATTTGCATTTGGTACTTATCATCATAGCATAAAGGGTTGATGCACACTTCACAGACGAGAGCCGTGAGGGAGAGAAAGAAATAGGATGGGTAGAAACTTAAGTAACAGGCTAATCATTAGAAAGGCTTGAAAGAGACTGTTCATCCTGGCTGCTGCCAAACTCAAACTTCTAAATACACCCATCACTTTTAAAGAACCCTAATGCATGACATTGGTTATGATTATAAAATCTCTGGCATAAGAGAAATTTTCCTGATTTTTTTTAGCCTTCAAAACTGTTCCTTTTACATGCTCACAGCAGACTACCTCTTTTCTACCATTCAGACAAATAAGCAGAAATGTCTTTTTTCTTTTTCTCACATTGAAGAAGGGCTTAGCTTCTATGTGCAATGCATGTAAAGCCTTTTACTGTGTGATTACTCTGCCATCTAGCTTCCTAGGCCGATAGAGCTGTGTATGACATTCTCCTGGGGCGTATCAGAGCTAAGCACCGCTTTGGTTTAAAATGCATTGTTTGAGGTAGCTGAACAAACGTTCAGTGACAAGAAACACACAGAGAGCAGTAACAGGAAGCATCCTGGAAATAGTCCTTATTGGAAAGGTCAATCTAGAACATCAGAAGGGATCCCTGAGCCAGTTGAGATTTCTTCTTGTTAAATAAAGGTCAGTCACACTGTTCTCTCAAGAATGTGGAATGCAGATTGTGGACTTAAGCTGAGTGCGGTACCATGAAAAGCCAACAGATAAATCACTGAGCCTCCATCTATTTGACTAAATATTAAAACTTGAGTTGAAAAGAGAAAGCTTTTTCCAGCAGTCTCTGTCCCCTGACATTTCTTTAACCTTGCTACTCACCCTTAAATTACCCAGAATAGCATTTATTATAGTAAATATTATTCCTAGATAATGATAAGATGCCACTCAGGAAATGAGGGGAAATCTTTATTTTGACCTGCTTCTGGGTTGAGATCACTGTCCTTGAGTAGAGTCACCAATATCAGGGAACACATGTCCTCTTCTCCCTCAGGCTAGAGGAGGCCGAGTCTGCAGTCAGACCACATGAGTGGCATACAGAGACACTCTGCTCAAATAGCAGGGAACCTGTTCCTATGAATTTGCTCCTTTGTTAAGACCGGTACAGCGGCTCACATCTGTAATCCCACCACTCTGAGAGGCCAAGACAGGAGGATCCCTGGAGCTTAGGAATCCCAGACCAGCCTGAGCAAGAGCAAGACCCCATCTCTACTAAAAACAGAAAAATTAGCCTGGCATGTGGAGGGCGCCTGTAGTTCCAGCTATTCAGGAGCCTGAGGTAGGCTCACTTGAACCCAGGAGTTTGAGATTGCTGTGAGCTAAGCTGACACCACTGCACTCTAGTCAGGGTGACAGAATTAGACTCTGTCTCAAGAAAAAAAGAAATTTCTCGGGTGGTGCCTGTGGCTTAGGGAGTAGGAAGCCGGCCCCAAAAACTGAGGATAATGGGTTCAAACCCGGCCCTGGCCAGACTGCAACAAAAAGAAAAATAGCCGGGTGTTGTGGCGGGCACCTGTAGTCCCTTGGGAGGCTGAGGCAAGAGAATTGCGTAAGCCCAACAGCTGGAGGTTGCTGTGAGCCGTGTGAGTCATGGCACTCTACCGAAGGCGATAAAGTCATGGCACTCTGTCTCTACAAAAAAAGAAAGAAAAAAGAAATTTCTCCTTTATTACTAGATGATATGTGCTCCAAAGTTCTACTGTGTTTTTCCAGAGTGACCTGCCACACAGCACACACACTTTTTTTTTAAGACAGAGTCTCATTTTGTCACCTTAAGTAGAGTGCTATGACATCATAGCTCACAGCAACCTCAAACTCTTGGGCTCAAGTGATTCTCTTGCCTTAGCCTTCCAAGTAGCTGAAACTATAGGCTCCTTCCCGCCACAACTCCCAGCTAGTTTTTTAGAGACATGGTCTCACTCTTGCTCAGGCTGGCCTAGAACTCCTGAGCTCAGGTGATCCCAGAGTGCTAGGATTACAGGCGTGACCACAGCACCTGGCTTCACACACACACTCTTAAACGTATTCTTTTGGTTGAAGCACCAAGTTCTAAAATGTTTTCAGTTTAAAATAAGTAGAGGGGAAAAAAGTACACTTCCCATTCTATCATCAGCTTTCCATGACCAATTGTATTGGAAGGGTAAGTAGACAGTGACCAGATATACAACGTGCTTTGTCAGGAAAATTTGTGAAAAACTTAGAAATGGACCAAAAAGATGGCTGGGCGTTTTCAGTGGAAAATTTGTGTTTATGCATTCTGTCCTGGGTTAGCCAATCCTATGGGATTTCCTTACTCTATAAATAACTAACAGCAATGCAAAAAATTCTTATCTACAGATATGCAAGCAGATTCTGCCTACTGGAGGGACCACTGATTTCCCTTCACCCACAGTGTTAAAGAAAAAATTATTCAATGACACTCAGTAAAGCGTGGGAAGGCAGCCTTTAGTCAGGTCCATAAGCATAGGGACTGCTACAGGCCAGAAGCGACCGGGCCCGACTCCTCAGACAGCACCAGCAAGTGGGAATTCAGAGCCCAAAAGCAGGATGGGGGGAGCAGCTGGAAATTACTAAGAGGAAGCATCAAGGGTAAGGGGAGACTCAGTCTAAAAGAGAAGGGGCAACACAGCAACCCAGCCAGGGTTTCAACCCCAGGACTGAGCCACACAGCTCCCATGTCACTGAAGAGTCACCTCCAGGCCCAGCTTCTGATTAAATCGGCCTTCATTATAAATTATCCAGCCTGTGGTCTTCCCTTATAGCAACACGAAATGGAAGAACACAGGCAGTAATCCTACTCATGAGGGCTGTGGCCTTGCGATCTAATCATCTCTTGAAGGACTTCTTAAAACTGTCAATCTGGGGATTAGGTTTCAACCTATGGATGGGGGAGGAGGCACAAACATTCAGACCACAACAATAATAGAATTTCTGGAAGATAATACAGGAAAACATTATCATGATCTTGGATTAGGGAAACATTTTTTAAATAAGTTTTTTAAAACCCATAAATATTGATAAATCGTACTATGTTAAAATCAGCAATGATGGGAAGATTTAGCAGCTGACTACCTATAAGATTATTATGCAAAATTTTATTTCTTTTCTATAGCCAGCAACAAACAACTAGAAAATGTAAATTTTTTTATGTATTCTTTATTTATAATTCTTTTTTAAAATTTATTTCAGATTAATATGAGGGTCAAATGATTAGGTTACATCGTTTGTGTTTGTTAGGTCAAGTCCAAGTTGTGGTTGAGCCCTTCACCCAGGAGGTGTCCCCTGCCCATTAGTTGAGAGTACACCAATGTGCCTCCCACCTCCCTCTCTCCTTCCCCTTCTCCCCCAGCCCCCTCCTTTGAATTTAATGGTGTTTCTTTCCTATGGGCCTATAGTTGTTCATCTATTGGTTTCATGTTAGTATTGAGTACGTTGGATATTTGCTTTTCCATTCTTTTTTAGAGACAGAGTCTCACTTTATCGCCCTTGGTAAAGTGCTGTGACATCACAGCTCACAGCAACCTCCAACTCCTGGGCTTAGGCAATTCTCTTGCCTCAGCCTCCCAAGTAGCCGGGACTACAGGTGCCCACCATAACGCCTGGCTACTTTTTGTTGCAGTTTGGCCGGGGCCGGGTTCGAACTCACCACCCTTGGTATATGGGGCCGGCGCCTTACCCACTGAGCCACAGATGCTGCTCTGGTTTTCCATTCTTGTGATACTTTACTAAGAGGAATGTTTTTCAGCTCCATCCAGGTTAAAACAAAAGCTGTGAAGTTCTCCATCTTTTTCTATGGTTGAATGATATTCCATGGTGTACATATACCACAGTGTATTATTAATCCATTCACGTGTTGATGGCACTGGGTTGATCCCACGTCTCGCGGTAATTGTGAATTGAGTTGCTATGAACATTCTAGTGCAAATATCCTCATGGTAAAATAATTTTTTTTCTTCTGAGTAGATAGTTAGTACTAGTACTGGACTGTGGGATCAAATAGAAGGATTACTTTTAGCTCTTTGAGGATTCTCCATACTTCCTTCCAAAGAGGCTGCATTAGTTTGCAGTCCGACCAGCAATGCAAGAGTGTTCCCTTCTTTCTCCATCCACACCAGCAGCTGCAATTTTGGGACTTTTTATATATATACATATATATATATATATTTTTTTTTTTTTTTTGTAGAGACAGAGTCTCACTTTATGGCCCTCGGTAGAGTGCCGTGGCCTCACACAGCTCACAGCAACCTCCAGCTCCTGGGCTTAAGCGATTCTCTTGCCTCAGCCTCCCGAGTAGCTGGGACTACAGGCGCCCGCCACAACGCCCGGCTATTTTTTGGTTGCAGTTTGGCCGGGGCCAGGTTTGAACCCGCCACCCTCGGTATATGGGGTGGGCGACTGAGCCACAGGCGCCGCCCAATTTTGGGACTTTTTGATGTGGGCTATTCTCACTGGGCTGTCAGATGATATCTCAGGATGGTTTGGAATTGCATTTCTCTGATGGTTAGGGACAATGAGCATTTTTGTGTGTGTTTGTTAGCCATTCATCTGCCTTCTTCAGAGAAAGTTCTGTTCATGTCTCTTGCCCAACTTATGTTCTTTTCTTGCTAATTAGAGTTGTCTGCAGATTCTAGTTATTAGCCTTTTGTCAGATTTGTAACATGCAAATATTGTCTATATGCTTTAGTTGTTGTACGCTTCGCTGTGCAGAAGCTTTTCAGCTTGATCACGCCCCATTTATTTATTTTGAGAGTGTTCCTGAAATTGCCAAGGAGTTCTTCTTCTTCATAAAATCTTTCTCCAGGGCTGGGTGAGGTGGCTCATGCCTGTAATCCCAGCACTCTGGGAGGCTGAGGCGAATAGATTGCCTGAGCAAGAGTGAGACCCCGTCTCTAAAAAAAATAGCCGGGCATTGTGGTGGGCACCTCTAGTTCCAGCTACTCGGGAGGCTGAGGCAACAGAATCACTTGAGCGCAAGAGTCTGAGGTCGCTGTGAGTTATGACTCCACGGTACTCTACCAAAGGTGACAAAGTGAGACTCAAAAAAAATAATAATAAAATAAAAATAAAATCTTTGGTTCAGCACCGATAGCTCAGTGGTTAGAACACCGGCCACATATACCGAGGCTGGTAGGTTCGAACCTAGCCTGGGCCTGCTAAACAACAGTGACAACTGAAACAAAAAAATAGCCAGGTGTTGTGGTGGGCATCTGTAGTCCCAGCTACTTGGGAGGCTAAGGCAAGAGAATTGCTTAAGTTCAAGAGTTTGAAGTTGCTGTGAGCTATGATACCACAGCTCTCAACTGAGGGTGAGATAGTGAGACTCTGTCTCAAAAAAAAGAAATCTTTTTCCAGGCAATATTGTTAAGTGTTTTTCCCACACTTCCTCCTAGAATTTTTATCATTTTGTGTCTTAAATTTAAATCTTTTATCCAGTGAGAGTCAATTTTTGTAAGTGGTGAGAAGTGTGGGTCCAGTTTCAGTCTTCTACGTATAGCTAGCAAGTTCTCCCAGCACCATTTATTAAATAGGGATTCTTTTAACCCCAGTGCTTGCTTTTGTTTGCTTTATCAAAGATCAGATGGCAATATGTGGCTGGTTCGTCTCTAGATTCTCTATTCTATTCCATAGATCCATATCTCTATTTTTTGTGCTAGTACTAGGCTGTTTGATCACTATAGACTTGTAGTATAACCAGAAGCCTAGTATCGGGATGCCTCCAGATTTTTTCTTTTTTATTTCTTAGAATTACAATCACTACTCAGGGTATTTTCTGATTTCATATGAAATGAAGTATTATTTTTTCAAGTTCTTCAAAGTATGATGTTGGCGTTTTGATGGGGATTGCATTAAATAATCGCTTTGGGTAGTATGGACATTTTAAAAATGCTGATTCTTCCCACATGAGCATAGTATGTTCTTCCATTTGTTAATGTCTTCGGCTATTTCTTTTCTCAGGGTTTCATAGTTCTCTCTGCAGCAGTTCTCAACCTGTGGGTTGTGACCCCTTTTAACTGTATTAATGGTTTGCGGCATTAGGAAGGTTGAGAACCACACTCTATAAAGATCCTCAAGTCCTCTGTTATGTATATTCCCAGGTATTTCATTAGAAAATTTAATTTAAAGAAAGATACCATTCAAAATAGAATTCGAAAAAATCAGGTACCTAAGATCCATTCTAATGAAAGATGCATAAGAGTATTACAGGGAAAAATAAAACTTTATTAAGAGATATGAAAAAAGTTCCAAATAGGCTGGGCAAGGTGGCTCACACCTGTAAACCTAGTATTCTGGGAGGCCAACGTCAGTGGATCACTTGAGCTCAGGACTTCAAGACCAGCCTGAGCAAGAGTGAGACCCACTCCCAGCCACATACACCAAGGCTGGTGGGTTTGAACCCGGCCCCAGCCAGCTAAAGCAACAATGACAACTGCAAAAAAAAAAAAAAATAGCTAGGTGTTATGGTGGGCACCTGTAGTTCCAGCTTCTTGGGAGGCTGAGGCAAGAGAATTGCTTAAGCCCAAGAGTTTGAGGTTGCTGTGAGCTATGATGTCACAGCACTCTACTGAGGGTGATGTAGTAACACTCTGTCTCAAAAAAAAAAAAAACAAAACAAAAAATAAAAAAAAGAGGTATTAGGTTGGCACCTGTGGCTCAAGCGGCTAAAGCACCAGCCACATACACCTGAGCTGACAGGTTCGAATCCAGCCCAAGCCCGCCAAACAACAATGACAGCTGCAACCAAAAAATAGCTGGGCGTTGTGGCAGGAGCCTGTAGTCCCCGCTACTTGGGAGGCGGAAGAATGAGAATTGCTTGATCCCAGGAGTTGGAGGTTGCTGTGAGCTGTGATGCCACGGCACTCTACCCAGGGTGACAGCTTGAGGCTCTGTCTCAAGAAAAAAAAGGTATTGTTATGATTGCCTTTAGTCCCTGCTACTAGGGATCCTGAGGCAAGAGGATTTTTTGACCCTAAAATTTTGAGTTTGTGGTGAGTTATGACACCATGACAATCTAGCGAGGGCAACAAAGTGAAACTCTATCTCAAAAAAAGAAGAAAAGAAAGATCCAAATAAATACAGAAATTTACTACATTACAGACAGACAAACTATCATAAAGATATCAGTTTTTTCAAAAACGATCCATAGATTTAATGCAATTCCAAAAAACAAATCCCAGCAGGATTTTTCATGGAACTGTAACCAGCTAATTTTAAAATATATAAATTGTAAATTTATGCATGTAAAAATTATAAAATAGCCAGAATACTTCAGAATAAGAAGAAGGAGCAAGGGTAGACTTGCTCTACCAAATGTCAGGACTTACTATAAAGCCATAGCAATCATGACAGTATGATCAGACATGGACAAATTGGCAAACAGAATGAAAAACAGAGCTCAGAAACAGACCCAGTCATATGTAAAACTTTGGTACATATGAGAGATTGCTTATCAGACTTGTTAAAGGATAATTTTTTTTTTGAGACAGTCTCACTATATTGCCCTCATTAGAGTGCTGTAGTGTCACAGCTCCTAGCAATTTCAAACTCTTGGGCTTAAGTGATTCTCTTGCCTCAGCCTCCCAAGTAGCTGGAACTACAGGCGCCCACCACAATGCCCTACTATTTTTTGTTGTGGTTGTCATTGTTGTTTAGCTGGCCTGGGCCAGGTTTGAACCCGCCAGCCTCGGTGTATGTGGCTGATGCCATAACCACTGTGCTACGGGTGTCAAGCTAAAGAATAATTTCAAAATGATAAAAACATTTCTTTCATGAATATGAAACCAGCACATACCAAAGATTTTATTCAATTCATTGATTAATGATGAAGCCAGTAAAATACTAAAACTAGCCCAAAGAGCATTTGACAAGTTAAATGTACATATAGGCAATTTAGCTAAGATATGTTAAGGTAGTGTTGGAGTAATGGAAAATGAGTTCATATTTCTCTGAGATTATTTGTTCTGTTAGATAGAAATTATTTACATCGTACTGGAAAAAAAATATCTTTAAGTTAATCTCTGCTCCCAGAGTTGTAAATTGCCTAGTCATTAGAAAGTCAAGGCTAGGGCAGCGCCTGTAGTTCAGTGGGTAGGGTGCTGGCCCCATGTACAGAGGGTGGCGGGTTAGAGCCCTGCCCTGGCCAAACCGCAACAAAAAAATAGCACTCTACAGAGGGTGATAAAGTCAGACTCTGTCTCTTAAAAAAAAAAAAAAGGAAAGAAAGAAAGTCAAGCCCAGAACTGTACTTAATGGATACCAATAATCTCTTTCAGCTCTTTCCACACTTTGAATAATTATTCTGACAGATCAATGAAGAAAAAAGAGACTAATTTTTTCAAACTAGAAAAAGTAGGTATTCATATGAAAAGAGATGAAAGTGAACCTCTACCTCACATTATATGTAAAAATCAATTCCAGATGAAATAAGGATTTAAATGTCAAAAACAAACTTGAACACTGTAAGTATAAAATAAAAATAAAGAAAAATATCTTTTAGACTTTGGGAAATGAAAGCATTTCTTAAACAAACTACAAAAGATTGGTGGTATTAGGGCAGTACTGTGGCTCAATGAGTAGGGCAACCGGCCCCATATACCAAGGGTGGTGGGTTCAAACCCGGGCCCGGCCAAACTGCAACAGAAAAATAGCCGGGCGTTGTGGCAGGTGCCTGTAGTCCCAGCTACTCAGGAGGCTGAGGCAAGAGAATCACCTAAGCCCAAGAGCTGGAGGTTGCTGTGAGCTGTGGCAACAGCTTTGTGGGACAAAGTAAGACTCTGTCTCTAAAGAAAAAGATTGGTGACATTTAGTATATTAAAATCATCACTTTTATTCATTGAAACAGCTTCGAGAAAGTGAGGCAGGTTATAAACTAGAGGAAATGCTTTCAAATGGACACAGTTTAAAAATGATTAGTACCAAGGAAAAGGACAAATAACCCAACAGAAAACTAGGTTAACAACATGAACAGGCACTTCACAGAATAGGAATCAGTCATTTCAATAGATGCAAGAAAAGCATTCAGTAAAATCAATAAAACCCTTTTATCATAAAAACCCTCAAAATTATAAATGCCATATATGACAAACCCACAGCCAGCATCAAACTGAATGAGGAAAAGTTGACAGCATTTCCCTAAGAACTAGAACAAGACAAGAGAGCCCAATGTCACCACTTTTATTCAACATGGTACTGGAAGTCCTATCAATATCCATCAGGCAAGAGAAAGAAATAAAGGGTATCCAAATCAAGAAGTTGCTGGCAATGTGATCTTGTATTTAGAAAACCATAAAGACTCCACAAAATACTTCTAGACTTGATGAATAAACCCAGCAAAGTGTCAGATTACAAAATTAATGTACAAAAACCAGTAGCATTTCTCCCATCCAAGTACTAACCAGGCCCGACCCTGCTTAGCTTCCGAGATCAGACGCATTCAGGGTGGTATGGCCATAGACAAAAAAAGACCAGTAGCATTTCTATATACTGATAATAGTCAAGCCAGGAGTCAAATCAAGGGCTCAATACCATTTACTATACTACAAAATCTGAGGAATATACTTAACCTAGGTGAAAGATCTCTACAAGCAGAACCACAAAACACTGATGAAGGAAATAGATGACACTAATAAATGGAAAAATAGCTCATGCTCATGGTTTGGTAAAATCAACATCATTAAAATGTCCATGCTGCCCAAAGTGGATTTACAGATTCAATGCAATCGCCATCAAAATACCAATGTCATATTTCACAGATCTAGAAAAAAGTAATTCTATGCTTCGTGTAGAACCAAAACTGAGCCTGAATAGCAAAGCAATATTGTGTAAAATGAATAAATCTGGAGGCATCACATTACCTTACTTCAAATTACATTACAAGGCTATAATACCCAAAACAGCAGGGTGTTGATATAAAAGTAGAGACATAGACCAATAGAACAGAATACAGAACCCAGAAATAAAACAATCTATCTACAATCAAGTGATCTTTGACAAAGCAGACAACTTATACTGGGGGAAGGAACCCCTATTCACTAAATGGTGCTGAGAAAACTGGATAGCCACATACAGAAGAATGAAAGAGGATCCCTATCTCTCACCATATAAAAAATTAATTCAAGGGCGATGCCTGTGGCTAAGTGAGTAGGGCACCAGCCCCATATACTGAGTGTGGCGGGTTCAAACCCATCCCCGGCCAAACTGCAACAAAAAATAGACAGGCATTGTGGCGGGTGCCTGTGATCCCAGCTACTCAGGAGGCTGAGGCAAGAGAATCGCCTAAGCCAAAGAGCTGGAGGTTGCTGTGAGCTGTGATGCTATGGCACGCTACCGAGGGTGACAAAATGAGACTTTGTCTCTAAAAAAAATCACACACACAAAAAAAAGAAATCCTTTTGGGTGGTGCCTGTGGCTCAAGGAGTAGGGCGCCGGTCCCATATGCCAGAGGTGGTGGGTTCAAACCTAGCCCTGGCCAAAAACCAAAAAAAAAAAAAAAAAAAAAAATTAATTCAAGATGGATAAAGATAAGGCATGGAACCATAAAAATTCTAGAAGAAAACATAGGAAAAACTTTTCTAGACATTGGCCTAGGTAAGAATTTATGACTAAGACCTCAAAGACAAATACAGCAACAACAAAAATAAATAAATGGGGGGCCAGGAGGGGTGGCTCACACCTGTAATCCTAAAACTCTGGGAGGCTGAGGCAGGTGGTTTGCCTGAGCTCACAGTTCCGAGACCAGCCTGAGCCAGAGCGAGACCTTGTCTCTAAAACATAGCTGGGCATTGTGGCAGGAGCCTGTAGTCCCAGCTGCTTGGGAGGCTGAAGCAAGAGAATCACTTTGACCCCAAGAGTCTGAGGTTGCTGTGAGCTATGATGCCACGGCACTCTACCAAAGGTGACAAAGTGAGACTCTGTCTCCAAAAAAATAATAACAAAAATAAAAAAAATTTTAAAAATGGGACTTAATTAAATTAAAGAGCTTCAGCAGAGCAGAAGAAATAATCAATAGAGTAGATATAGAACTTACAAAATGGGAGAAAATATTCCCAAAGTATGTATCTAATAAAGACCTAATATCTGTAATCTACAAAGAATTCAAACAAATTAGCAAGAAAAAAAATGACCCTATTAAAAAGTAGGCAAAAGACATGAACAGAAGTTTTTCAAATGGACATAGAAAAATGGTCAACAAATATAGAGGAAAATGTTTGATTCACTAATCATTGGGGAAATGAAAAAAGTGAAGTTAAAACAATGATTACCTTGGGGTTAGGAGTGGACAGAAGCCTCCTGGAAAAGGACAACAGAAAACTTTCTGACGATTGGGAAACATTCCGTATTCTGATGACAAGGGTAGATACCCAGGTATACATACATGTAAATATTTGTCAAGCTCGGGTGGCACCTGTAGCTCAGTCAGCAGGGCACCAGCCACAAACACCAAGGGTGGTGGGTTCGAACCCGGCCCAGGCCACCTAGAACAACAATGACAACTGCAACAACAACAAAAAATAGCCAGGCACCGTGGCGGACACCTGTAGTCCCAGCTACTTGGGAAGCTGAGGCAAGAGATTTGCCTAAGCCCAAGAGTTTGAGGTTGCTCTGAGCTGTGACGCCATGACACTATATCCAGGGCAACAGCTTGAGACTCTGTCTCGGAAAAAAAAAAAAATCTGTCAAGCTGCACACATAAGATTAGCACACTCTATGCACTTCACTCCAAGTTATATATCAATTTTTAAAGTAAAAACAAATCCATAGTGACACACATAAATATGCACACTGAATGACATAGAAATTATTTCTTCGTTCACCAGCCTGTAAAAAAGTTAAAAAGCACATGTGGGGGCGGCGCCTGTGGCTCAGTCAGTAAGGCGCCGGCCCCATATACGGAGGGTGGCGGGTTCAAAACCAGCCCCGGCGAAACTGCAACAACAACAACAACAACAAAATAGCCGGGCATTGTGGCGGGCACCTGTAGTCCCAGCTACTTGGGAGGCTGAGGCAAGAGAATCGCTTAAGCCCAGGAGTTGGAGGTTGCTGTGAGCTGTGTGAGGCCACGGCACTCTACCGAGGGCCATAAAGTGAGACTCTGTCTCTACAAAAAAAAAAAAAAAAAAAAAACACATGTCGGTTCAGGTCAAATCTTGCCACAAAGTGAGTTCTGGCACCAAACTTAAAATGTTTTTTTATTAAATCTTTCAGGGATTTGGACTTGGATCCATTTTATAGAGATGTGGAAGTGAAATGGGGTGATGCATGTGAAGCCCCCAGTCTAGTAATTTCACCTGACTAGTAACTGATGACATTGGCTCCTTCTCTTTTTCCCTCTCTTCCTCCACCCCTGCACCCACTTTTTCCTTCCTTCCTCCTGCTCCATCCCTCCCCCTCTCTCTTCCTCTCTTATCCTAAATATATAAACTTTTATCCTCCAGAAGACTGTTTACCCTTCAGCTCCTTGCTAGCATCTAGGTAAAAGATTTTGAAGGACATCTGAACTGAAGAAGACAACAGTTTCTGGATTATAATTAATTTACTTCAGAGAAATTTTCGATGCCATACTGCTATGAGGAATGGTGGTCTGTTCCCATAAGCTATGGTTAAAAAAAAACAAAATTCAACTGAAACTACAGGTTGAAGAAATCTGTGGCATGGGTAATGGCAGTCTATGGTCTGCTCAACAACACCTCCCTGGTGTGGAGACCTCCCATATACAAAGGATAGAAACAAAGACTAAAGGATACATACAGATTCTTAAAAGATAATATCCCTATTTTCATGTGTTCAAATGCTTTCAAAATATTATTGTCAACAGCTCTCCTGATAAATAAGGTTTTCAACTTCAAGCATTTGACATTTGGTTCCATTCACTTTCATTTTTCCATCAGTGTGGTGTCCTGAGATTGACAAGTCCACCATCCCAGTGTTTTAATCTAGTAAATGCTGAGTCCCTCTGTGTGCAGGCCTCACACTCTCAAATCAGAGTCCTGGATGTTGAAGGTTATGAAAAGAAAATAGGATGGGGCGGCGCCTGTGGCTCAAGGAGTAGGGCGCCGGTCCCATATGCCGGAGGTGGCGGGTTCAAACCCAGCCCCGGCCAAAAAAAAAAAAAAGACTTCTTTAAAAAGAAAATAGGATGGACAATCTATGGAAAAAGCATATCCTCTTGGGATGCCAAGGCACTCAGTGTGGAGACTGTGCTCCTAAAGATGGGCCGGGGGACCAACATACTAGGCCCTTGGAACCATGTAGTGCCCATTCTGGGTGACAATGTGGCAGAACAACAAAACTGAGATGTTTTCTGCTGGTGGGTCCCCAACCTCTCCTTGGGTGCTCAGATCCCAGGAGAGGAGTCTTGCCTCCAGCATCCAGCTTTCCAGGCCCTGCTCCATCCAAAACCAGCCACAGTCAGCTACCTGTGCACTTTCATAAGTGAGCCATTTGGGACTTGCAGCACTTCCGTGTTTGTTTTACAGAAGAGGAGATTATTATCTCCTAGAATGACCTACCTTTCACTGACATTTTCTTATGAAAACAACGATCCAATTAGTGTGTTTCAATGTAAGAGTAGGAATTTTTCACTAGGACAGGAAGGATTATTTCGGTGATTAGGTAACAGTGTGAACCAGCTGGTCTCCATGTAAATATAGATCAAAAAGAGGAAAGAAAAGTTAAACCTTCAAAATCAAGCTAGTAGAGATTTTAAAGAATATTTTCTTGCCTGGAAGTTGCTACAGCTGGATCAGACACTGATCTAGCCTATCTTACAGGCTAATCTAATCTCAAGAAATTAGTCTCATTTATTGTACCTCTCTCTTCTCTCTCTCTCTCACCCTACAGTCTTGCCCAAAAGCAGAGAAATTATACGCCTACTAATCCCAAGAAGGCCTAGGAATCCATGATTGGCTCATACATCCATGATGCAATTAGATTTAGGTAAAGCCTCCAAATCCAGTGCCCCCTGTGATTATAACAAGGCAGAAGTTGGGCGGCGCCTGTGGCTCAAGGGGTAGGGCGCCGGTCCCATATGCCGGAGGTGGTGGGTTCAAACCCAGCCCCGGCCAAAAAAAAAAAAACAAGGCAGAAGTTACACACTTAAGGGCCAATTTGTCTCAAGAGGCTTCACAGGTATTATCTCATATTTCCATACAGCACTGCCATGAGAGCGGTAAGAAGTCAACATTATCCTGATTTTTTTTCACACGGAGGTAAGTTACTGATTATACAATGAGTGAGTGACGTCGTCAGGAAATAGTGATACCCTCAGAGCCATTCTGCAAATTTGTTCCTTATGTAAAGAGACAGAAGAAAAAGGAGGAACATGATGTGAGACGTGCCAGCACAGAGCCTGAGCTCTCTCACCTCAGAAAAGCCCACATTTAACAACTTACTTGTTATAAACGTCCTGATCAGTCACTTGGATCTGCTATTCTAAATCTAAAATAGGTTTCAGATTGTATATGAAACCAGCACATTGTAACCCTTGATTGCACTAATGTACACAGCTATGATTTAACAATAAAAAATAAATAAATCTAAAACAGGTAAGGAATTTGTTATGACGAAACGAGGTATTATTTGGTATAGCAACTTAGCAAGACATCTTAGTTTTTTTTTTTTTTTGTGCTGCTATAACAGAATACCACAGACTGGGTAATGTATAAAGAGCAGAAATGTATTTCCTCACAGTTCTGGAGGCTGGAAAGTCCAAGTCCAAGGTGCTGGCATCTGGGGAGGACCTTCTTGCTGCATTATGCACATCAGGGTCGGGGAGAGGAGAGAGACAGAAAGAGCATGTCAAACTCATCCTTTTATAAGGAGCCCACTCTCGTGAGAATACTAACACCACCACGGCGTCGCGTGAGAACACCTCAGCCTGGCAGTCAGGCAATGAAATTATGGCTTCACAGCGTCTTAGTTGTATGTCTTGGAGTAAGTCACTTAACCCCTCTGACCGCGGTGCTATGATCTATATAAACATGTATAATACCCTTGATCTGCTTGTCAGGCAAAGCTTCCCTGGAGATCAACAGAGACAATGTATATGAAACGGCTCTATAAGAACTAAACAAAGTCCTGATATTATAAAAATTTCAGATCTGAAAACATCTTTCAAAGTTAAGATCCCCCCAAAATAACAATTCAGATATACAACAGTGGTGTTTTTTCCAAGGGCTGTGAATGCCTTCTGCCCTGACAACAGATGGTTAAGATAAAAAAATAGAAGTATGTGATGGTTGAACAGTAACATAAGGTCTATCTCCATTAATCCTCAGCCTCCCCACTAGCTGGGATTATAGACACCACATCTGGCTCATTCTTCTATTTTTCGTTAGACAGATATCTCACTCTTTCTCCAGCTGGTCTTGAACTCCTGAGCTCAAGCAATCCACTGGCCTTGGTTTCCTGCAGGCAGAATGGGGATCAAAGACCCCATTTTTGGCAGGGAAGGGCACCCCCAGAAAAAGGAAAAATTAAAAATAATCTAAGGGAGTTGAACAAAGAAAAGTCAGCTAATTTACCTTTAAGCTAGCCATTGCTAAGTTTATTTTTATTTATTTATTTATTTATTTTTTGCTAAATTTATTTTCTTTCTTTTTTTTTTTTGAGGCAGAGTCTTACTGTGTTGCCCTCAGCAGAGTGATATGGTGTCACAGCTCACAGCAACCTCAAACTGTTGGGCTTAAGAAATTCTCTTGCCTCCACCTCCCAAGTAGCTGGGACTACAGGAACCCACTACAACACCTGACTGTCTTTTGGTTGAAGTTGTCATTGTTGTTTAGCAGGCCCAGGCCAGGCTTGAACCTGCCAGCCTCGGTGTATATGGCTGGGGCTTTACTCACTGAGCAACAGGTGCCACCCATTGCTAAATTTCTTATCTGAACAAGTTTCTGGCCTTTCCTGAAACTCTGGCCTATTGGGGATACAGCTTACACAAATACCCTGCTGAGTCTGTGAACACTCTGAGGAAAATAATGGCCATAGAAGAGACTATGGCAAGTCCTGGAAAAGATACATCTTCCAGGTTGTTTCCTGCCCATTAAACAGACAAAGCAGAAACCCATTGTGGAGATTTGCATTTGGCTGGGACAGAGACCAAGGGAACAGCTGAGATATAGGCAGGGGAAGCTTACATCCCTTATGGCAGAGGCAGAGGAAAATCCTCTGTGGTGGTGATGAGAGGAAAATGCCTCTCTCCCACTGATTCCTCAGAGGAGATTAATGCCAGTGGCATTTTACTCCACAGTGCATTAGCAGAGTTTAACAATCTGTGTGTGTGAATTCGGACAGGAGGCTGCCCCTACACAAGGCTCAAGTTTCAGATTCCTCAAAACTGCTCAAATCCTTAAAGTTAATAATAATTTAACAACAGGAGCTCATATGCTCACTCAGAGAAACTGCTGGTGTCTTTGTTCCCTCCCTCAGCTCACCACCTGGGCAAAGAGATTTGAATAAAAGCTGAGTGGAACAGACACTGGGGCCACTCGCTGGAACCCACAAATGGGTGGTGGTCCCCTGAGCTCCCACCTTTGAAAATTCTATTCTGTGTTGTGTCTCTTTATCATTGTTCCTAACTTTGTATTTCTTCAGGGGGTCACACCAGTTCCACAGGTCTTAGTGGACCCTGCCCCCAGGGCAGGACCCCAACAGCCTCCCACTGTGCTAAATTACAGCTGTGAGCCACTGTGCCCGGCCACCTCACAAGACCTCCACCTCACAAGACCTGATGAAACCAACAACTAAATCACCCGGAGCAGAGGACTGCTCAGAACTTTATAAGCTGTAATATTTGCCAGAACTGCCCCAGGATAAAACAGCCCAATGGTAAAGTTCAGCTTCTGTATCCTTTTTACTCTGAGTCAACATCCCTTAGCTCTCAAGCACATCAGCACTTGTAGGGAGGACCATCTTTATCTTTTGGTTGCAGTTTCAAATACACACCAGTTTTTACGAACCCTACGATCCTTTTGTGCTTGACTGAACACATCATCTGTGCTGAATGTCCACACTTAATCTTCAGGAATGTTAATAGGCGATAATTACCATCCCAGGAGAACAGATGCACAAGTGTCATCACAAACTGGGATGTGTGGGTTGTGAAGAGAGCACAAGGTGAACCAGCCTCAGTCTGAAATTCAATAGACCGAGTTTTCTTTATCGTTTTATTGTCTGTGCTGCCATGTTTACCACCTTGTCAACTAGTCTTTTAATATATAATCTTGTTATTATTTAGGAAATAAAATAAAAATCTCCTTTGGCTTTAATAAAATGAGATATTTCTCTTTGTAGACAACTGATAGAGGTTTTAGTAACCCACATATTTTTGGTTCCCTGGGTAAAGGCTTATTGATTTTTTCTAGCACTTGCTGTTAATGTTTGATGTTTGGCAGTGGAGTCTCAGCTAGTCTACATGGGAGAGCTGTTTACATAATCAGCATAATTATTATTGGGTTGGACGTGTGTGAGGTTATTGGTACGTACACTCTTACAATGGTATTAAACAAAGCCGTTCTTTTCTTTCACTGACACAGGACCTACAGTGATCCCACTCTGAACCCAGATTATACACAATAAACATGTATTGGTTACAAAGTCCTGAATTACACCTGTCCTAAAACAGATTCAGAGAGACTGGTGGGCTCCCGTGTTATTGGTGTAATTACTGTAATATACAAGCAGACAGAAGGCAAGATATTTCTCTTAACAGTAGCCTTTCTCTCTCCCCATGTCTCCAGATACTTCGTTCTTCTCTTATTCTAGACCACAGCAACTCTGACTACACTCTAACAATAGAAATGCATCCCCTTTATTATTAATGATGGTATGTAGGTATTTCACAGTTATCTGAATGAATAAGGGTTAAACAGTAAACTTTCACTGGCAGCCTGCTGGGTCCAGTGAGCTGATGCAGGACATTAAAAACAGTGATCAGGAGGAATCACCCACAAAGAATGGGGGGGCCTCAAGGTAGCCAGGTGGCATCTAAGGTGAAGGCAAGGTTGGTCATTTTGGCCCACAGCACAGCTTCCTAAAATGTATCTTTTGGACCCTTAGGACAGAGTTCACTTAAGGTCCACAACAGCCACTTCCAGAGCCAGAGACTTTTAGTCCTTCTTGCCCTAAGATCAGTGGTTCTCAAAATAAATCAGTGGATCTATTTTTTTTTTTTTGAGACAGTCTCACTCTGTTGCCCTAGGTGGAATGCCATAGCATCACAGCTCACAGGAACCTCAAACTCTAGGGCTACAGCTATCCTCTTGCCTCAGCCTCTCAATTGGCTGGGACTACAGGAACTTGCCACCTACATAGTTTTTTTATTTTTAGTAGAGACTAGGTCTCACTATTGCTCAGGCTAGTCTCAAATTCCTGAGTTCAGATGATCCACCTACCTCATCCTCCTAGGATTACAGGCGTGAGCCACCTTGCCCAGCCTAGGGATCTCTTCCTAAGGGGCCTAATAGGAGCAAAGAAGTGGATGAGTGATAAAAGGAAGGAGCAGGCATTTGATTCCATACACCTTCAATACATCTGTCAGGGAATCCAGCATTTGTTTGCAGCAGTCAGAGGTCCAGTCTGGAATCAGCTGTAGGAATAGCCACCTACATATGACATACATAATATGCTGAATTTAGCAAAAGGACTTTCAGTAAACAAAGAAAGCCAGTGTGGCTTCTTTAAATTATTTTGCAATTAACCAAATGACTTTAGGTATAAGACATTAAATGATAATTAACCCATCTAGATTAAGCTTGTCACTTACAATCTCAATTATTTTAAAACGCTAAGAGGATCCCTTGAACTAGCACAAATAATGTAATCTGATCGTTGGCCCCTATATAGCTTTGATTCTTACACACACATATACTCGGTATATCTTCAAACTGAGCATTTTATGTTTTAGATTAATCCTTGAAAAACACCTTGTAGGTTAGCCGGGTGTTGTGGCGGGCGCCTGTAGTCCCAGTTACTCGGGAGGCTGAGGCAAGAGAATCGCTTCAGCCCAGGAATTGGAGGTTGCTGTGAGCTGTGTGATGCCATGGCACTCTACCGAGGGCAATAAAGTAAAATTCTGTCTCTACAAAAAAAAAAAAAAAAAAAAACACCTTGTAGGGTGGTGCCTGTGGCTCAAAGGAGTAGGGCGCCTGCCCCATATGCCTGCCCCAGCCCTGGCCAAAAACTACAAAAAAAAAGAAAAAAGAAAAGAAAAACACCTCGTAGCTCAGCCTTCACTTGCTTTTTCCTTTTCAATTTTTGTGGCTGTTGAGGAAATTCAAATTCCTTGTTATACCTTTCTTAATCATACATGGAAGAGCTTTGCTCTGCCCACCTACAAGCCCAAATCCCTAAGGTGCCAATTAGCATTAAAGATAGTTTTCAACAAGAGTTTAGTCCTAGGCAGAGGTTATGCAAAGCAGGCTGCTTTAAAACTGTTGGAGACATCAGCTATGCAGACAGCTGTGTGAAGGCCAGGGTCTCTGGTCTTTCCGTAATGGTAAAAGATGGCCCATAGAAAGCAAAGAAGCAATGATGCCCAGCTATATTATAGTCATTACCAAATGTGCTCATTCATTCATTTAATAAATTTTTATTGCATGCCTGCCCTTTGAAATGTGCTGTGTCAGACACAGCACTGTCAGGATCTAGAATGGAATTAATTCAAAGAACACCAAAGACCACTATAAACCATCTCTTGAAGAAACAGTTGAAATAATCAGAGATGGTTAGCCTGATTAAGAAGACATGGGGTATCCAGTGACAGCAGTATATACATACAGTGCAGTATGTAGCCTCCCAAGTAGTTATGATTTTGCCCCTCCTAAAAGCGCTCATTCTATTTTTATCAGCCTGCATCATGCTTTGACCTAGGCTAAAGTAAGAAGATTCTAGAAAACATGATAGCCTTCATGCCTAAATATTTAACTTTTTCTTGCAGAGATTAGATTTTTGTACAGAACCACATAGAATATCAAAATCAGAAGGAAATCACAGAAATACTAATGAAGTACTATCCAGAGCAATCTAAAACTTGTAAAAAGATCAGGCCAGATGCGGTGGATCACAACTGTAATCCCAGCACCAATTTGGGAGGCTGAGATAGGAGGTCTGGAGTTTGAGGCTGCAGTGAGCTATGATTACACCACTGCATCCCAGCCTGGGTAATGAGACACAGAGACCATCTCAGAAGAAAAAATCAGAAGAAGAAGAAAAAGATCAAAGTATGGTGTAGGCTGATTGATAACATAAAAATAGTAGGAGCCTATTTTAGGAGGGGCAGAAGATTGGTATTAGGGATGCTACATATATCACTCTATATATATGTTTTTGTCATCTCTAAATAAGCCTTAAACTGACACTGCTACAAATCAAATCACTTATAATTCTGCCAGCTAAAGGCAGACACAGCTACCATTCTGGCATGTTTCTTTCTTTGGGGATTTATTTTTCTGAGCACTTTTAACATAGTGAAATTGTACCACATATCTTTTCACTTCGTATTAAAAATTATTTCTCAAGGCTATTTTATTCCATTGTTGCTGAACATTTATAGTTTAGTAGAAAAAGCAGGAGTTTCCAAAACATGGTACCTGGCTGTGCCATCTTGAAGTTATTCCTATTTTTGTGCCAATCACCTCACTGGTAAAATGGGGATTTCAGTGGTATTAAAAGAAATGCTAGGCTCGGTGCCTGTAGCTCAAGTGGCTAGGGCACCAGCCACATACACCAGAGCTGGCAGGTTCGAATCCAGCCCAGGCCTGCCAAATGACAGCTACAACCATAGCCTAGCGGGCGTTGTGGTGGGTGCCTGTAGTCTCAGCTACTTGGGAGGCTGAGGAAAGAGAATTGCTGAAGCCCAAGAGTTTGAGGTTGCTGTGACACCAGGGCGACAGCTTGAGACTGTCTCAAAAAAAGAACAGAAAAAGAAATGCTATACACTAAATGTTTGTGCCTCAAACCCCCAATTCACATGATGAAATCCTAATGTGTTAGTTTTAGGTCAAAAGAGATTAGGCCAAAGGATTCGTGCCCTGATAAAATCGGCCCAAGGAAGCACATTTGCTCCCTTCAGCCTGAGGACACAGAGAGAAGCCAACATATATAAATCAGGAAAAAGGTCTCACCAGACACAGAATCAACCAGCTCTTTGATCTGGGACTTCCCAGCTTCCAGAAATATGAGAAATGTCTGTTATTTAAGCCACCCAGTCTCCTATAATCTGTTACAGCACCCTGAAAGACTCAGCCAGGCCCTAAACCTAATAATACCTCTATGTACCAGCTATCATACTTTGCCACATTTTTGTGCTTTTAATAGGTAATTTGATTCCTTAATAATTGAGGACCTACTATAGATATTAGTATACAAGGCATCTTTCAATGTGTGCACCTTTGAAAGAAAACATAGCTTCTGCCCTCAAATAATTACTTCATCTTTGGAGACAAGAGGTGCAGTCCTTTAACCTAACAGTAAATGTGATATGAATGTTAAAAGCATAAGCATTGATATCAGACTCAAATTCCAGTCATTTTGTCTGTTTGGGAGACCTGGGAAAATTTTTCATGTCTAAGTCTCCGTTTTCTCAGCTATGTAATAAAGATACATAACTGAAAAGTACTCTAAGACTTGAAAACTGGTAGGTAATTCACATGAAACACTTAGCATAATGGTCTGGTACATAACAAATTTTAAAACAGAATCTTTATCAAGCAAACATTACTCAACCTCTAATTGAGAAGCCAGGCCACCTATCCATAGCAGCCTTCTTACCACACACACTCAGGGCCAGGACTAGGAGGCGTTTCCTTCCACGTATTCCCTGAGGCATTGCGCATCCCTTACAGACCTTACACAGGCCTCTCACACTAGACCAGGTTGACCCAGCTCATCCAAGAGACTCTCACAATGAAATCAAACACTCAGATCTTTGTTCACCCAAATCACCACTAAGTGATAAGCTTCCCTCATCTTTATCTCCCTAACTTTACATTTGCTCAGCTGACACAGCTTCTCATCCACACTGCACCAGCTCATCCCATTTCCAGAAATCTTACTCTTCACCTCATCTCCCAATATTCTATCTCCCTAAACCTCACTGAAACCTGCCTCTTTCCTTCAGACTTCTGCAACTGCAGCTTATTATCACATACTCCTGGAACTCAAGGTTAGGAGTTTAGATGGACTTAGTATGAAGCCTGTATAAACTTACTTCAGGTTGGGCGGCGCCTGTGGCTCAGTGAGTAGGGCGCCGGCCCCATATGCCGAGGGTGGCAGGTTCAAACCCAGCCCCGGCCAAACTGCAACAACAAAAAATAGCCGGGCGTTGTGGCGGGCGCCTGTAGTCCCAGCTGCTCGGGAGGCCAAGAGAATCGCGTAAGCCCAAGAGTTAGAGATTGCTGTGAGCCGTGTGATGCCACAGCACTCTACCGAGGGCGGTACAGTGAGACTCTGTCTCTACAAAAAAAAAAAAAAAACTTACTTCAGGGTTCCTAACTGCCTGGTTAGGGATAATATGTTCAGTCATTTGTTTTCAAACAATTTGCAAAGATAATTTAGCTGCAGTTAAGATGCTTTTTCCATTCCACCTTCCCTTCTGTCACTTTCTGGTCAGATCAAATTGTAGTGATCAATTCTGTCTTTATCAGATGCATACAATACAGTTGATCACTCTGCTTAAAACAGATTTCATCAGTTCCTTTCTTGGTTTTCCCCCTTCCTCAGTCTGCTTTTCTGAAGCTTCGCCTTCCCACCTGTGAACCAGCAGTAATCCAAGAGCGGTCTTCTGCATGTTTCTTCACTCCCTCAACTGCAGATATACCACTGTTATAGTATGAGACCCCAAACTAGAAGGCATCATTCACACTCTATAACCAAAGCTGTATCTCCATTCCTAAGGCCCCTGTGTTCCAAATTTATATAAATGTTTACTTCAGAGTTCTACCTGGGATGTCTAGTAGTCCAAAACTCAACTCACTATTCTTCCCAAACCTATTTTTTCAGTCCTACCTCAAAAGCAATTCTATCCTTTCAGTTGCTCAGGCCAAAACCCTTGGAGTCCTTACTCCTACCTCCCATATCCAATCCTTCAACAAACCCTATCTCAACCTTTGGAAGCCAGTCACTACCTCTACTACTCCCATCTACTCTAGACCAATCAGGACAACTTGCCTAGACTTTATTACAAAGCCTTGTTTCTACCCTTGCCTCATGAAAACCTATTTTGCTTACAAATGCCAGTCAACTTTAAGGTCAGACATCCTGGCTCACACCTACAACTCCAGTGCTTTGGAAACCTGAGACAGGGCCACTTAAGGTCAGTAGCTAAGACCAACCTGGACAACACTGAGGTCCTGCAAAAAATGACTAGCTGGGTGTGGTGGGCTTGACTGTAGTCCTAGCTACTGACAGCTAACTTCTGTTTTTAATAGACAGGTTCTGTCTTCTCAGGTTTGTCTCCAAATTCTGAGCTCAAGAGATCCATCCTCCCGGGCGGCGCCTATGGCTCAGTGAGTAGGGCGCCAGCCCCATATGCCGAGGGTGGCGGGTTCAAACTCGGCCCCGGCCAAACTGCAACAAAAAAATAGCCGGGCGTTGTGGCGGGCGCCTGTAGATCCAGCTACTCGGGAAGCTGAGGCAAGAGAATCGCGTAAGCCCAGGAGTTGGAGGTTGCTGTGAGCCGTGTGACGCCATGGCACTCTACCGAGGGCGGTACAGTGAGACTCTGTCTCTACAAAAAAAAAAAAAAAAAGATCCATCCTCCCATCTCAGCCTCCCAGAGTGCCAAGGATTATAGGTGTGAGCCACCGCGCAAGGTTGACCCTGTCAACCTGTAATAACTCAGTTCATGTCACTCCTCTATTCACTCTCTATATGGAAGCTCTTCTTACAATACCTATGGCATACAGGATAATACAAAATTTGCCTTACTTTCTCACTCAGCTCTAGCCATGACACTGCTGTCTCAAAAGACTCCAGTTTTCTCAACCTTTTCACAGCACACTTGAACCTATAAACTTCCACAGCACACTTAAATTATGTTGATAAAAAAAAAAAGAACAAAGGAGACTATACTTACTGTGATTCAAGCTTCTTTCAAAAATAAGGATCTTTAAAAATTTCCACATCACTCTGGTTGAAAATCATTGCTGTATCCAGGAATCCTCCACCCCTCACTTTTACTACTATACTGAGCCCCTCAGTAAATTGAAAAAATTAAAAAGAAATAAATTTTGAACGGAGATTTCTATAACCATTTAACTATTCTGGTCACATTAAAACACTCACAAACTGAAGGGTTTTTTAAAATTTTATTTTATGTACATGTGTTGTTCATCTATGGATGTATTGAGTTAGCTGGGTTTCTTTCATGGCATCTCCCTGGAGAATCCATTCAAGGAAGATTACTTAGTCCAACTGAAAAAAAGAAAAAAGATAGGAAACGGATTATTTCAAAAAGTTTTTTAAAGACTCAGCTTGATTTTGACAAGGATCAGTTCAGCATAGAATACTGTTTAAGCTGGAAATGTGACCTACCCAAACTAACTACATCAAAATCTATGCTAGTATAAATGTTTACTGAACGCCTACAATATAAGCTGCTCCACAGACCTTACTACATTTTAGAATATGATTTCTGGTAGTGGTATGCCCACTTCGTCCCTCAAAGAAGTATTTCTCAAGGCAAAACACTACTATCACTAAATGCTCACTCAGGATGGTCATTAGGTAAATACACTAACAATCTCAACCTCTGATAAAGAACAGACACAAAGCCAGTAAGTGGACCATCATGGACTCTCATCTACGATAAGACTTCCCACCAAGTTATGCAAATTGTCCACAAGCTAACACTAAGTACACTCAAGTATTTGGCCAGCACTGAGATTAAAGATACTGTCTCTGCCACATCAAAGATCTCTTAATAACAATTTACATCACTATCATACACAAACACAAAAACACTACATTCTACACAAAATAATTAGGAATCAGCTGGCGATTTTCAAGAACCAATGTGAAATTACTTTTCACCTTCTAAAACACCCATCTTACATTATCTTTAACAGCCAAGAAAGCTTCAAATAAGCATTAACTTGAACAAGGTCACAGAATTATTAAATGGCAGACCCTTGTTCGCTGAATCCTAACAAAGCCTATCTAGCGCTATCAAACATTTCGGATCACTGGTTAACACATATATTCGGTTAGGAAACGTCCAGATATTTTTAAGGCCGATAAAGGAGATGTAGAATTTAACTTTAGTGACTTCGGGAGAAGAGTAATTTTATCCAACATAATACACGGCACCTAAAACTTACCAGGCAGAGCGAGATAAGCAAAATGGGGCCAGAAAGACTCGTTTCAAGTCTCTGCCCTCCCCATTCTGGCGACCTCAAGGCCCAAACCCTCGACAGAGTCAACCGCTAACAGAAGCCCTACTACCTAGAAGCGAGGCGCGCCCACTCCGAGAACCGGCCAGCTCCTCCGCCCGCGGACCGTACCTTAATGAACCCGATGTCCTTCGCGTACTGACGGAAGCACTGACGGCACATATTCAGGCCGTACTTCCGGATCAGACCGTGCCGGTTTGAGCAGACGCGACTGCAAGGACAGAGACTGCGTTTTTTGCAGGTCGCGAAAGTTACAGGACTCCCCGCTCCGAGGGGCACCACCCGCGCCGGCGACCCTTACAGGCCCATCGAGAGGCCTGTAATGGCGGCGCTCGCAGCTCCGATCCCGTCTCCCCTCCTCGCGCGCCGCCCGCGGGCTCCTCTAATTGAGACTTTTAAGCAACCTCGCACCCCAGAGCAACCTCTCCCTAAAACCACAATCTATTTCTTACCAAGAGCGAGAACCCTGGCCGAATTTTCGCGGGTGGCTCCAGTAGAGCTGCTGGTGCCCCATCTTGCTTTCAGGAGTGCAACGAGGCAAAAGGAAGTAGTTGCTGTGCGCGTGCGCCCTTCAAACTTTCGGGACAGTTTACCCAGAATGCCGTGCTAAAAGGTGACGCACGCGCACTGCGGCAACGGTGTCTCACTAGGGAGTAGAGCGAGCTATTGGAAATGAGCAGGCGGGGTAGTTAGTGACGTCACCACACTACAGCTTCTAATACGGTCTAGCACCGCCGTTTCACCGCCGGGCGCGGTGGCGCGTGCCTGTAGTCCCAGCTACTCGGGAGGCTGAGACAGGAGGATCGCTTGAGTCCAGGAGTTCTGGGCTGTAGTGCGCTATGCCGATCGGGTGTCCGCACTAAGTTCGGCATCAATATGGTGACCTCCCGGGAGCGGGGGACCACCAGGTTGCCTAAGGAGGGGTGAACCGGCCCAGGTCGGAAACGGAGCAGGTCAAAACTCCCGTGCTGATCAGTAGTGGGATCGCGCCTGTGAATAGCCACTGCACTCCAGCCTGGGCAACATAGTGAGACCCCGTCTCTTTTGAAAAATAAAGCAGTGGAATTTTGAACTCTCAAAAAATTAAACACACTTTTATCGACTGAACCTTTCATGTTCTTTTAATTAAAAGTTTGTACTTGGAAATGGATTTTGCTTCAACTCCACAGTGACACCTACTGGAATAAGCTTAAAAAACACCTAAAGTCAGCTGCAATAATTACAAGTGAACTGTAGGAGTTTCCTTTTATTTCGTTAAACACAATGCATTTTCAATTTGATTTTTTTTAAATCGACAGCGTTTATTGAAGAAATACACCCACACCCTTCCAGAAAAGAAGAAAAGGAAAAAAGAACGATAGGAGGTTCTCTGGTCCTTTTAGTGTATTTGATACTTAAATGTAGATGGCTGAACTTAAATTGATAAAAGTAAAATAAAGTGATAAACAAGTAATATATAGTTTATGTTGCTTTGACCAGAAAATTTGATGAAAAATTAGTAGAAAATATATATAACGAAGAAAAATCATAATAAAAACCAAATCCCTTTTGAAAAATGTCCAAATGCCAAATGATCATTTATAATGCCTCTAGATAAAATTGTGCATGGCTCTGAAATCAAAACCAACTAGATTTATGAAACGTTGCACACAGGGTAACAATTCAGGAAACTTTTACACATAAACTCTTCAATTAGAATTGAAATACAACACTTCTTTATGGTAACTTTTTTCAGGTTTCTAGTTAGGTACAGGCTATCCAATCCTTAAGTTAGGCATTGTTTTATGTTTAAAGAAGGGGATTTAAAAATCAGACGTGACTGATACGGCGGCCCTCAAAATTTGCTAATCTAATATGGGAAACAGGATTATCTCCCAGAGCTCTTTCCTCTCCTTTCACTTTTGTGCCCAGTCAGTATGCATACAAGGAAGTAAGCAGAATATTATTGAATAATGGATGTGCTTATGAAGTATGAAAACAAAGAAAGAGAAATTAATTTTAACTTGAGGTCCTTTTGAGGGAATTTTGAGCTGGACCTAGAAAAATGGGATTTCTGCAGGCAACACTTGATAGAAGGAAATGCTTGGTGAGATTAAGAGCTTGAGCTAAGAATGGAATTGGAAAAAGTTTGGGGAAGGTGAATAACCTTGTATAACCAGAACAGGAAGTGCACAAAAGGTCTAGTATTAGGTAAGAATAAAAAGTTATTTTATTTTAAAGCCTGATTGGGGAGGCTCCAATGTCAGACTTCTATAACTTTCCTGGAATTTATATGTCACTGATGTATAAGTATAATATAGGGTCACACATGTATATTTATATATATGTGTGGGCACACACATATATTGGTATTTATATTTTTATATATTTCTTTTCATTTTTACAACAGAAGCATACCATATTCAATGTTTTTCACGAATAAATAGAGTACAAAGCATCTTAGAAGGGTATAAAGGGTATTATGATGAAATATACAACAAAACAGAGATTGAAGGTGAACTGAAATATTCTTGGGTGAACATTTCTTTGTACTTATATCTACAGATAAATATATAGAAATAAGAAAGTCTATAAGATTTTATAAAGTGTGTCTATAGTTATAGGTATATATATATATATATATATAAAATAAAGTATATCTATAAAATAGCATCCTCAGATCAGACGTGGTGGTTCATGCCTATAATCCCAGCACTTTAGTAGGCTGAGCCAGGAGGATTGCTTAAGCCCAGGAGTTCAAGGTTACAATGAGTTGTGATTGTGGCACCCTACCACAGCCTGGGTGACAGAGCAACACCCTGTCTTTATAAAGATAAATAAATAAAAATAAAATAGCATTCTGGAAATGGAGCTTCTAGGTCAAAGAATATGAGCTTTTATAAATAATTATAACTTCCCCTGTAGAAATTGTAACAATCAGACTCATACCCATAGAAAGTAACTGTTTCCCACAATCTCCCAACAGATGAACTAGCAAACTTTTTTATATTTGTTGTTCAGATAGCCTAAAAATGGTGAAGTGCCGGTTTAGCTTGACTCTTTGATGAGGCTGAGTACATTTCTTATGTTTATAAGCCAGACATCTTATATACCTTTATCTGAGAACATCCTGGAGTCCACAGCCTCCTTTCTTGGTGTGCTGATAATCTGTAGTTTATCTATTTGTACTTACATGCAAGGAAATACATCTTTGACCTCCATTTTAATTGCAAAGTTAGTTTATTCTTCACCATCTCAAATTCTTATTTATTTTTATTATATACCTTTCTGCACAAAAAGTTTTAAAGTCTATGTATTAGAATTTAGGCTTTGCATCAAAATTCTAAAAAATTCTGTGGCTTCCTGTGATTATTTTGGCATTTTCAGTTTTATTTTAAATCTCGAATTGGCCTAAAATTTAATTAATTAATTAATTTATTTATTTTATTTATTCCTTGCAGGAAGAAGGGAGAAATCCAGCTTTTTCCCCCTCCCAAATGCTAGCTACTTACCCTAACATAAGCAACATTAATTGAATGTGGATCACTCTATTCTAGGACAATGAAGGCTTTCATAAATATTTGTTAAATGAATAAATTAAAATCAATATTCATTTATTCTTTCTACAAGTAGGCATTGAGTACCTACTGTATGTAAACACTACATTAGACCTTGTATTGTGTTCATAACAGCAGTAACTCAGGCCATCTAAAGGTGAGAAAGGGCATTAAATAAGTACTCATATAGCAGAATTTTAGACAGGATAATGTAAAATTCTTGCTGTGAAGACCCAAATGTGATAATGAAATGTCCGTTTTAAATGCATTGTTTAATTCTGACGAAGGTGAATCCCAAGGACAGGTACTATGTAGAAACTGAAAAACCACAGAGGCTGCCCTGGAGCAATTTGTCTTGCTAGGTAAAGGACCTGATTCCAAAGAAAGCTACGGACAAGCCTTTGGGCAATTATATTTGATTTAATTGTCAAGAATGGAAATCCATGAAGGATTTTGGGAAAAAGTAAATGCAGCATCTGAGACGAGCTCTAACCCTGTTTGTTCTAACATTATCTAGGACATCATGACCAAGTATTATAACTTTCCCTCTTGTGTAAAATGAGAGAATTGAAGAATATCTATAAACTGTGTTTTAGCTCCAAAACTTTAGGATTCTGTAAAAAGAGATTCCTTTAGAAATTTAATGGACTGCAGTATGAAGGCTTGATTATTACATTAGCTGCCTGATATCCCTGCCTCCAGGATTGCCCTACTTCCAAAGTAAGCTCTTTACTGGCCAGAAGAACCTTCCTGAATACATCTGAATTTTATCCTGCTTAAAATTTTTAAAAGGTTTTCCAGAACTTTCAGGTTAAAGTTCAAAGGCCTTGGTTTAGCAAACAAGTTGCTTCATCATCTCCCTACTTTATACTCCTCTAAAGGTCTTATCTAACATTTATCCCTATGTAGTGATTGTTGATTTACTTGTCTCTTCCAAGCACTGTAAACTCAACTTCGCTTTCTAAACATTTAACATAAGTGCTTTCATACAACAAGAACACGGTAAATATTAAATGAATAGGTAACTGTATTGAAGCAAGAAGACTTGGTAATTTAGCAATAGTTCTGGAGAGAAGCAAGGCAGCTCTAAATTGACATAGTAGTTCTAAGAATGCAAGGATGAGTATTAATTAGGAAATCAAGGTGGAAACACAACCTGACCAAAAAGTCTCATGAAAGAAAGGCAGCCCACTACAGACGAGTGAAAGCTGCAGATGCCAGAATAAAATACCTGTGGTCAGACCTAGACTAAATAGGGCCAGAGAGGGGTGAAGGAGGCAAGGGGCAGAGGGAGGGGGTCGGGTTTGTATGTCTGGGAAAAGAACTGTAACCAAAAAATGTGTTAAAACCCCACAAGAAATACTTCATGTCCTTGACACATCTCCAGCCTTGCACAGCTTGAGTGTTTCAGACGTACGCACGTAAGTCTAGGTTTATCGTCACCATTCTTTACTACTGCAGAAATTCAGATCAGAACACTTGCCACAACAGACAACAGTTTTAGGTTCAACATGTAAACGGGGGTGCTCATTTGAGAATAAGTCATGTTGTCACAGTTGAATTGAAAATTAATTTCTAAAAGGCATTTTACAATTACAAAAGTACAACTCAGACTAAATAAAACGTTTAATAAAATGTCGCGACCAGGGTAAGACGAGGGAGGTTCCTATAGCACAAATATTGAGGTAAAACTCCAACCCTGAAAAGGAGAGCACGCCCTCCACCCTGGTACAATAAGTGGACTCAGGAGAGCCAAGGCCACATGGGATCGGAACGGTCTTTCCAAGTCCCAGATGCAACTAAGCATATTCCATCCAATCCATCGTCGTTGCTAAGTACGAATTTGTTCAACAAGAACTTCCAAGTCAAACATCGTTACAGAAAGCTCCGTTCCGGAGTCACAAGTGTTACCTGCTGGGAGCCACCCAAAACAAAACAAAACAAATTACTCCGCCCTAGCCCGCGGCGCCGCCTTTCCCTTTATCTCAGAGGCAGGCCCGCCTCCCCTCCGGAAACTCGGAGGCTGATTAGTGCCGGAGACAGGTTAAGTGACAGCCCGGGAGCCACGGGAACCCGCCCGGGACAGACCCCGCAGCCGCCGCCAGCTGGGAAAGGAGCGCGAGCCCGGCTTTTAGGCGGTCGGTGTCCGCGCCCGGCCGATGCACAGCCGCAGTGAGGACCCAGCCCTGGAAGGGAGAGGGACGCTGTCCCCGCGGCACTCGCGGAGCCGCGGTCCCAAGACCGCCGCGTGGCGCCCAGCAGACAGGCGCGTCCGCGGGCAGCCTGCGCGCCGAGGACCCCGGCGGCGGCGCGGGTGGCGGGAACCAGGAAGCTTCAAAGCGGAGCGTGGGCTCTGCGCGGTGCGGCGAGATGAAGCTGCACTGCGAGGTGGAGGTGGTCAGCCGGCACTTGCCGGCCTTGGGGCTGAGGAACCGCGGCAAGGGGGCCCGCGCCGTGCTGAGCCTCGGTCAGCAGGCGCCCAGCAGCGGGCCGGGTGGCCCGCGCCGCGCCTGCCTGCTCGTCTCCACGCTGAAGGACCGGCGCGGGACCCGCTACGAGGTGCGGGAGAGAGCGGGAGTGGGCCCGGCGCGCCTCCCCGGAGCCCGGAGGCCGAACCCTAGGGTAGCCTGACCCTGTGCCCTGTGCGTCTCCCTCGGACCTGAAGGAGGAGACGAGAGTGCACGTTCTCGCGGTTTCCACTCCCATTTCTGTGACTCTGAATTCCCGGCGTTGCTATTTAGTGTGGACAGCAACCTGCCGGTTTCAAGGCTTTGCAGTTTCTGGCTGCGTGAAACAACTGCAAGTGAAGCAGCTGTTCAGTGTAGTGGACAGTAAAATAGTGTCGCTTTTGCTTGGTAGAGTATGTTTTTCCCACGGTATTTTCCCTAGTTTTTTTCTTAAACAGATCATAGCAGGCTATGCGTCTCATGTCTTAATATTTGCCATGCTTGTAATTACTTTTTAAATAACTCTCTGCTCAGATTGTCACCTCTGTAAGTGTAGTTACTATGCCAGAGTTATTCCCCCATGTGTCCCTTGCTTCTCTTGTAGTGCATAGTGGTGCATAGTGGCCTTTCAATAAATAGTTAAAGTCGAAAGCAGAGGCAGTTAAAATTTTTTGAGCACTGTTCTAGGTGTGGGAATAGAATAGTAAACAAAAGAGATAGATTCTAGCTCTCATGGGATTTATATGTAATCTGTGGGGAGATATCCCACTCTAATGGACTGAGGTTATGAAGGCAGGAAACTATTTGGGCAACTCTTACTGCAGTACATAGTTGTAATGGGAGAAAAGGAACATCTCCAGAAACACTTGGGGGTTCTGTTCTCAAAAAGGGGGAATGTTACTGGACAGACAGAACATTAATATCCACCACCAGCTAGATGAGGAGTGTATCTTCCCAACTGCTTTAAAAAAGAAAAAAAAAAGAACAAACTTTGACACTTTTTTATTGAGGCAGAGTCTTACTTTGTCACCCTCGACAGACTTGTGGGCTCAAGTGATCCTCCTGCTTCAGCCTCCCTAGTAGCTGGGACTACAGGTGCTGGCCACAACACCTGGCTATTTTTAGAGGTGGGGCCTCTAGCTCAGGCTGGCCTGTAACTCATGAGCTCAGGCGATCCACCCACCTCAGCCTCCCAGAGTACTGGGATTACAGGTATGCTCCACAGAGCCCAGCCCAAACTTTAAAACTTGAAACTGTGACACCCAGACTCAAAGCACTAAAGCCAAACCAAAGCCTGGCAAAGTGACAGGCATATACTAGTTGCAATAAATATTGAATAACAATATCTCGTTTTGTCCTTTTTTCTCTTTGGTTTTAATCAGCTAAAGGAGAACGTTGAGCAACTATTTACCAAATTCGCGGATGAGGGGAAAGCCACTGTTCGTTTAAAGGAGCCTCCTGTGGATATCTGTCTAAGTAAGGTATGGTATTAGAAACACTAATGGTTAGGTTGCTAGGCTGTATATTCTTTAAAGAAGAAGGCTATCCCATATAGCTAAACAGGGCCAGACTTTTACAGGTACGTTTGAAGAGGCAGAGCCATCAGAGGCAACTTCCCAGATATATTTGTGTGCCTTGTAAAAGGGTAGAGTCAGTCTTAGTAAGTCATCCTCCCAGGATGGGGAGGAAAACAGTTTGCTTCATTGCTTAAGATGGAACATAAGGGTATTCTTAGACTGGAATTCTATAGGCTAATGGCACAGGTCTACATTTTGCCAGGTAAACTACAAGTTACAAATAAAAGTTTGGTGTAAAAAAGGAGGATAAAATATAATTAGAACTCTTTTTTTGTATTTTATTTGCTATAATTTTTAAAAATACATCAACTATTAGAATTTTTTCAAAACTGTTTTCTTTGCCCTATTTCTCCTTTTTCTCTTCTCCCTGCCGAGACAGTAGGAAGAATATTGTCTTTGTTCTTGCATTATCCTTAACCTCAAGTAAAGTGTTTTGTAAACATTAAAAAACTTGACAAGGCACAGCAGCTCCTGCCTGTAATCCTAGCGTTCCGGAAGGCTGAGATAGGTGGATTCCTTGAGTTTGAGACCAGCCTGAGCAAGAGCAATACCCCATCTCTATTCAAAATATTTTTATTATTTTATTATTATTATTATTATTTTTATTTTATTTATTTTTTTTATTGTTGGGGATTCATTGAGGGTACAATAAGCCAGGTTACTCTGTATTATTATTATTATTATTTTTTTTTTTTTTTTGAGACAAAGTCTCACTCTGTCACCTTGGGATTGAGTGCTATGGCATTATCAAAACTCACAGCAACCTCAAACTCCTGGGCTCAAGTGATCATCTTGCCTAGCTGTCGCAGACCGCCAGTCGAATGAGTCTCAGTCCGAGGGCTTTCAGGGCGAACGGCTCAGGTTGATTGGAAGGTCGACGCAGGGTGAATTGACAGACTACTACACACCACGAGTGATGAGGAAAGTAGCTGCAACTTTACTGAATTTTAAGAGTGTCTTTTATACATTTTTGACAAAGCATTACAAATCACAAAAGACATTTTTATGATTTGCAGGTGGTCACAAGTTCTTATCTTGTCTTACAAATGTAAGCATTTAACCATCTATCTTACACAGTGTTTTGCCCGCAAGGGGGAACAAAGGCAGTTGTGAGGTAGCTGATAAGCAGCAGTTACTTTTCAGCTTCCTTTATCTAAAGTTGAATGTGTTTTTTAACATACAACACTACTTTCTTTCATAGTTTTATTTTTATGATTATATATAGTTGTTATGATTAGAGGTGTAAATGAGTCATATAAGTGATTAGAGTGTGAAGGAAACATGAGAAATAAAAGGATATTGTATGAAAACTAAACTATATTGAAAGTGAGGTTAGGAAAGACAAGGTTAGAGATAGGGGGAAAGGGTGGGTGGATATCAGGTTGGAAACATCTTGTTTGTGGTATTTACATTCTTTTGATGCACTGTATATTTTCAAGGTTTTGCTCTTTGGAGGGAGGTGGTTTATTTTTTCAAGGTTTTTGTTCTAAGGAAGTGGTTTCATTAGTAACACCTGGTTGCTTCCCCTTATCTAGGAATGTCAAGGCTTGTAACTTCTCTTAGTTCTGTAATTGTTCTCAGTTTCTTATGATCTCTTTTAAAAACAGTTGAACATATTCTTTTATGTATAATACTTGACTACTACTATATATTTTTACTCTAATTAGTAACTATATTTTGATTCATAGTTAATTGTTTATTAAACATTAAACTACTCTATTGATTTGTGTTACATATGAAAATTAGTGAAGTAAGACATTTTTCTAAGTAAAGTTTTACTAATTAGTGAAGTCAGATGTTTTTCTAAGTAAAGTTTTACTGCAGGAGGTGTCATGTTGGAACATCTTGTTTGCCGTGCCTGCATTCTCTCGATGTACTATTTCAATTCACTGACATTTATGGTGGGGACGTGCTGTTGTACAGGCTCTCTTGGAGCCACTGAGTCCGGCACAGCCATACTTGCTGTGTTTAATTGTGGATCAGTAAGTCACTGTGTTTATTCTTAGTTTCTCAAAACAATCAGGCAATAATCAGTCATTCAACTGAACAGACAGGTTTCAGGGTAAAGGTTTCTTAGGCTTTTATGCCGCACCTCATGACTTCCTACGTTCACTAAAAGGCATGCTAGGCAACTTATGCGCTGCTGTCGCAAGCCAGGGGGACTGGGGGCAACGCTCCGGGGAGCACTCACCGCCTTACCACAGTTTTTACAACGCGGACAGAGCCATCCCGCCACGGCTTGATGCCGGGGGTGCGGCACCTAGCCTTCCTAGTAGCTAGGACTACAGATGCCCACCATAACACCTGGCTCATTTTTCTATGTTTAGTAGAGATGGGCATCTCACTCAGGCTGGTCTCAAACTCCAGAGCTCAAGCAATCCACCTGCCTTGGCCTCTGAGAGTGCTATGATTGCAGGGTGAGCCACCATGCCCAACCTCTACCAAAAATAGAAAAATTAACTGGCATTGTTAGTGGGTGTCTATAGTCCCAGCTATTTGGGAATCTAAGGCAGGAAGATGACTTGAGATTGTTGTGAGAGAGGCTGATGCCCTGGCACTCTAGCCTGTGGCAACAGAGTGAGACTCAAAAAATTGAATAATTATATAAGGAATTTGGATTGAATGGAATCATTTTGTCCTACCTCCATGTTCTTGTCATTTTTCCCTTGATCTTCAGCCTATCATGCCACTAACTTCTATCTAAAAACAAGCTGAGGGTTTGGTGCCTGTAGCTCAGCAGCTAGGGCGCTGGCCACATACACTGGGGCTGATGGGTTCAAACCTGGCCCAGGCCTGCCAAACAACAATGACAACAATAACAAAAAATAGCCGGGAGTTATGGCAGGCACCTGTAGTCCCAGCTACTTGGAAGACTGAGGCAAGAGAATCTCTTAAGCCCAAGAGTTTGAGGTTGCTGTGAGCTGTGATGCTACAGCACTCTACTGAGGGCGACATAGTGAGACTCTGTCTCAAAAAAAAAAAACAAGCTGAGATCTCACTGAGTTAAAAATAACATAGAACAGACAAATTTTAGAAAGACAAGACTGAATTCATTGCCTCTACTTTCTTTTTTTTTTTTTTTTTTTCAGTTTTTGGCCAGGGCTGGGTTTGAACCCGCCACCTCCGGCATATGGGGCTGGCGCCCTACCCCTTTGAGCCACAGGTGCTGCCCCGCCTCCACTTTCTTAACAGTCTTTTTTTTTTTTTTTTTTGGTTTTTGGTTTTTGGTTTTTGGCCGGGGCTAGGTTTGAACCCGCCACCTCTGACATATGGGACCGGCGCCCTACTCCTTGAGCCACAGGCGCCGCCCCTCTTAACAGTCTTTTGACTTTCATTTAAAACACTGCCTTAAACATCAGTCATCTCCTTCCTATTTGCCTATCGCATTGTCATTATTTTCCGTCCTTTTTGAACTCTAGGATTTGACACCAGTAATTACCCTTTTCTTAATATTCTTTCTTGGCATCTACGATAGGTCACTAACCAGGTTTACCTTTAGTTTTGCTCAGCCATTCCTTTGTCTCCCATCTCAAGCAACCTTTTTTCCTATTTTTTTTTTTTTTTTTTTTGCAGTTTTTGGCCGGGGCTGGGTTTGAACCCGCCACCTCCGGCATATGGGGCCGGTGCCCTACTCCTTTGAGCCACAGGCACCACCCAAGCAACGTTTTTTCTAGCCCCAAATGAAATTCTTTATTTCACCCTTTTGCCTGTTTTATATTATACCTGCCTTCCATCCCATAGCTCAACTATTATTGTGGGTGACTCCCAAGTCTGTAAGCCAGTCCCCTCTACTGGACCTACTGCACCTAGGTCTTCTATAGACTTTTCCCACTCCTATTCATTGTGTACAGTGCTGCCAAAATAATGTTTAACCTTTGTCATGTAATTTTCTTTATTTTTTCCTGTCATGTAATTTTCATGCTTGAACTTACTCAGTGGTTTCCTACAGCCTGAATATTCCCACGTTGACAGTCTCACTTCATTCCAATCTTGACACTGTTCCCACATTCCAGCAAAATACCATTACATACTTAGTTTCCCAAACTCGCTGAAGTTTTGCATGTCCTTCACCTGTAAACTTTAGGTAACTTCCAAAGTATTCTGTAAGTATTAGTTGTTTTTATTGATATCTTAGCTCCTATGCCACTTTATCAGTAATTTCTCTGACTCAGAGAACAAATGGATCTCAGCAAGAACAAAATTAAGGCACTCCCTGGGCAGTTTTGCCAGCCGGTACCAATCTCTCTTGCCTTATCTATTTTCTGGCACCTGTTCCTTTTGAGAGCATCATCACTTCACACAATCTTAGTCTTTGTGTGTGTGTCTTACCTTAGAGGCACTGGAAATTTGGGGCAGTTCATCTTAAACCCAAATCTCAAGTAGAGTCTTTAAGGTTTTCCGGTCTTATTTTATACTCTTATGATTTAGCTTTTAACAATTTAGAATGTGTCTCTTTTTTCAAAAGCCTTTAAAGTTGAAATTTAGTAAAAACAAA
The DNA here is from genome assembly GCF_027406575.1 of Nycticebus coucang. Lineage (NCBI taxonomy): Eukaryota > Metazoa > Chordata > Mammalia > Primates > Lorisidae > Nycticebus > Nycticebus coucang. Next base: position 7,427,713 of record NC_069785.1, on the reverse strand, counting down.
ATACTTAAAAATTTATTATTTTTTGAGACTGTGCCTGGGGTAGTGTGCAGTGGTGTCATCATAAGTCACTGCAACCCCAGACACCTGGGTTTAGGTGATCCTCTTGCCTCAGCCTCACAAGTAGCTGGCAAAAGGAAGCCACTACACCCACTAATTTTTCTATTTTTTATAGAGATGAAGTGTCACTATGTTGTTCAGACTGGTAAAAAAATTATTTTTTACAGCCAATTCCAATAAATGATTGTATTACATTGATATATAACTCTACAGAATTTGTTATGGGAAGAACTAGCATGTATACGTTATCTACAATGGAATTTATGATGTTACAACTTATTTTTGTTTATTCAGGCCAATTCCAGCAGTTTAAAGGGTTTCCTTTCAGCTGTGAAACTGGCTCATAAAGGCTGTGATGTTGAAGCACCGCTCTCATTGCTCACACCGGTGAAGACTTCAGAATTTGAAAAATTTAAAACTAAAATGGTTATCACATCCAAAAAGGATTATCCTCTAAGCAAGAACTTTCCATATTCTCTGGAACATCTTCAGACTTCTTATTGTGGGCTTGTCCGAGTTGATATGCGTATGCTTTGCTTAAAAAACCTTAGGAAATTAGACTTGAGTCACAACCATATAAAAAAGCTTCCAACTACAATTGGAGACCTCATACACCTTCAAGAACTGAACCTGAGTGACAATCAATTGGAGTCATTTAGTGTAGCCTTGTGTCACTCTACACTCCAGAAGTCACTTCGGTGTTTGGATCTCAGCAAGAACAAAATCAAAGCACTCCCTGTGCAGTTTTGCCAGCTCCGAGAACTTACAGATATAAAACTTGATGATAATGAATTGATTCGATTTCCTTTCAAGATAGGACAACTAACAAACCTTCGTTTTTTGTCAGCAACCCGAAATAAGCTTCCATTTTTGCCTAGTGAATTTAAAAATTTATCCCTTGAATACTTGGATCTTTTTGGAAATGATTTTGAACAACCAAAAGTCCTTCCAGTTATAATGCTGCAAGTGCCATTAACTTTATTGGAGTCTTCCGCACGAACCATATTAAATAATAGGTAAGATTTTAATAGTCCTAAATGTACCTTTGATCCTAGTATTCTCATTAAACTCAGAGTAGTAGTTAAAGTCTGGTATAGCCTATGATGACCATGGGATTATTATAGCATGACCCCATGCTATAATAACCTTGCTGTTTCTTGCCTCTTCCTAGAATGGTTTTCCTCCATCATAGCTCACTCTTGATTTTTTCAGTTCCCTGCCCACTGTCATCCCAGAAGGGTCTTAACCTGTTCATCCTATCTAAAGTTGTATTGCTTAACTCCTTACCTTGCTTGATTTTTCTTTTTTTGTCATAGGACTCATTACAGCAGAACTTCTGTAAGTTGACCACCCAAAGGACTGTAACAAACCAGTCAGTACGCAGAGGTGGTCAACATAAAGAACTAGGCCTGCTGTACTGATACATACATGTGGTATGTGTCCAGTCTATGAAAATTAAGTCAACTTAGGAGGCAGTCAGTATAGCAAGGTGGTCCACTATGGTATTTATGTGTGAGAGAGAGAAAGAGAGTGAGTCACTGTCTCACCCTGTTGCCCAGACTGGAGCGTAATGTGTAATCATGGGCTCACTGTACCCTCCAACTCCTGTGCTCAAGCGATCCTCCTGCCTCAGCTTCTTGAGTGCCTATAACTACAGGTACACACCACAGCATCCAGCTAACTTCTTTTATTTTTTTTTATTTATTTTATTTTTTTTGTAGAGACAGAGTCTCACTTTCTGGCCCTCGGTAGAATGTCGTGGCCTCACACAGCTCACAGCAACCTCCAACTCCAACTCCTGGGCTTAAGCAATTCTCCTGCCTCAGCCTCCCGAGCAGCTGGGACTACAGGCGCCCGCCACAACGCCCGGCTATTTTTTGGTTGCAGTTTGGCCGGGGCCGGGTTTGAACCCGCCACCCTCGGTATATGGGGCCGGCGCCTTACCGACTGAGCCACAGGCGCCACCCAACTTCTTTTATTTTTTAGAGATGGGTTTCTTGCCATATTGCCCAGGCCTCTCTCAAACAACTGGCCTGAAGTAGTCTCCCACTTTAGCCTCCTTAAGTGCTGGTATAAAAAGGCTCAGTTTTTGTTTTGTTTTTTAGCTTCCCAGATGATTGATTCTAATATACAGCTTGCTCTAATTAAAAACCACTGCCAGCTGCATAATGGTATGCACCTGTACTCCCAGCTTTCAGGGAGGCAGAGGCAGGAAGATTACTTGAGCCCAGGACTTTGAGTCCAGCCTGGGCAGCATAGCAAGACCCCCATCTCTTAAAAAAACAAAACACTGCTTTAGGTCATGCTTCTCAGACTTTTAAAGCATATTCAGTTCTCCTGGGAGTCTTGTTACTCTGTTTCAGAGGTCTGGGGTAGAGGTCCTATAGCTCTAACAAGCTTTCAGGTGATTCTGATTTGAAAAGGTTGCTGGTTACCACCCTCAGAGACGGATTCAATACATTGGGGATGGAGCTGAAGAAATTGCATCTCTTACAAGTTCCCAGGTGATGCTGCTGCTGTACGTGATGCAGATGCTAGTGATGCACACTTTGGAACCTCTGGTTTAAGGCATTGACCCTTAACTAGGAGTTAAGAATTGCCTGTTAAGTGATTATACATGTAATTGCCTAGAGCAGTGCCTGGCTTATAAAAGGTCTCAGTAAATATTTATTGGATATATAAATACATGTAATTTGCTTGTCAGCAATTAAAAATCAATCAATCAATGTTGTTGTCATTAGCTATAAAGGATCTTTGAAACTACAGATAAGAAATACAGATCGCTAAATTCCACTTAACACCAACTAGTTCAGAATTACTTTTTCTTTTTTCTTTTAGTTCAGAATTTCTGAAGATGGGCCTCTACGTTATATATATTTTTTTTAGACCTTCAGAAGTAATGCTGACAATTCAGGTTAAACCCCCAGATTTCAAGGAATTTGAAATTGTGTCTTTTGGCAATGAGTTTCTCCTGAGGCTATTGTTTCTCTAAGATATGTATGAAAGAAATAATGGCCAAGCATGGTGGCTCACACCTGTAATCTTAGCATTCTGGGAGGCTGAGGCTGGCAGATCCTTTGAGCTCAAGAGTTCGAGACCAGCCTGAGCATGAGCAAGACCCCTGTCGCGACTAAAAATAGAAAAATTAGCTGGGCATTGTAGTGGGCATTTGTTGTCCCTGCTACTCAAGAGGCTAAGAGAGGAGGATTGCTGAACCCAGGAGTTTGAGGTTGCTCTGAACTGAGGCCACAGCACTTTAGCCCAGGCGACAGCACTTTAGCCCAGGCGACAGAGACTGAAGAAGAAGGGAAAAAAAAGCAGAAATTATGTGTTAAACTTGAAAATATTTATTTGAACTTGAAAATTATGTCCAAACGAAAGTATTTATTTGAACTTGAACATTATGTCTAAACGAAAAAATATTATGAACAATTTTCAAGGATTGAAAAGACTACAACAGGGTGGCGCCTGTGTGAGTAGGGCTCCAGCCCCATATACCGAGGGTAGCGGGTTCAAACCTGGCCTCGGCCAAACTGCAATCAAAAAATAGCCGGGCGTTGTGGCGGATGCCTGTAGTCCCAGCTACTCGGGAGGCTGAGGCAAGAGAATCGCGTAGGCCCAAAAGCTTGGAGGTTGCTGTGAGCTGTGTGACATCATGGCACTCTACCGAGGGCGGTAAAGTGAAACTCTGTCTCTACAAAAAAAACTACAACAAATTGGCTAAACAATCAGTTAAAAACTGACTAAAGTCCAACATGGAAAAATACAGCATTGGAAGGAAAAAAATGATGATCAAAATGTAATATAATTGGCTAGGCACAATCCAGCAGCAAAATAATTTATTAGTGCTGAATAAATTCTCATGATAGTATTTATATTGTTTTTTAAACTTGACCTCTATTAATATAGCTCCTCGTAAAGTGACCCTAACCTTTACTGAAGATTAATTTTGCATGTTTTCAGCCCCTTTGTTTTAAATAGAATATAGATCCAAAGACATGACAATAATATTATCTAGCTGTTGATAAATGTCCTAACTAGTAGTTAGAAACAAAGTTACCATCTACTAGGAAACTATTTAGAAAAATACAGTAGATAGAAAATACAGTTTTTGTTTCCTCAGACTGTGACTATCTATCCTGAAAGAGAAGCATACAATGTAAACGTGATAGACAGTTCGTGGCATTTTTTTAATGAAAAATTAGGATCTAGCCAATTCTACATCCCATTTGAAGGTAACTATTTTTGCTTTGATGTGGATCTTTACAGATCTTTTTAGATTCAGAAGTGATGCCCCTGATTTGAAGGAATTTGAAATTGTGTCTTTTGACAATGAGTTTCTCCTGAGGCTATTGTTTTCTAAGACATGTATGAAAGAAATAATATAATAATTCTTTTCTGGAAGGGTTTTAAATGCTAGTTTAAGTTACAAGGGTAGGCTTATCTGTCGAAAAATATCTGAACATCTATTAATGTGCTAGGGAAGGCCAGGGACTGGAAAAACAACAAAGAACAAGACAGTGTTTCGGAGCCAAAGTAATGGGCATGGTGTTTAGCCTGGAGGAGTTGGGCAGTGGGCAGGCAGTCGCAGGACTTACTGTGTCTTGTAGATAATTGCAAAAAGTTTGATACGATTTTAATTGCATTGGGTACCATTTAAGGATTTTAGTAGTCATGTGGGGGGAGTGTCATGGATTGACTCCACCTGTTTTTTTTTTTGTGTGTGTGTGTGTATTTGTTTATGCTGGACAACAGAATATACAAAAGCAAAATATCAGTGGGGTCAGTCCCTGCCACCCCATTTTTGAACAACATTCTTTTTAGTGAATTATGCTATTAAGTAGCCATGTCAAAATATACTTTATGGAGCAGTATCTTAAGTTCACATTATGTCCAGTGTGGTTTTTTAGTATGTTTTTCCCATTCTTACCAATTAAGATAAAACAAATTATGAGTCACTTAATAAAGTAATTTATTTTTCCATTGTTGCATATAACTCAGTGTCTTAATAATTATGTCCTAATACGTTACGTTTTGAATCTAGTAACATGTTATTCAACATTTTTTCCAATAGGATTCCATATGGCTCCCATATCATTCCATTCCATCTTTGCCAAGATTTGGATACTGCGAAAACCTGTGTTTGTGGAAGATTCTGTCTAAAAAGTTTTATTCAAGGAACTACTACTATGAATCTACACTCTGTTGCTCACACTGTGGTCTTGGTAGATAATATGGGTAGTACTGAAGTACCTATTATCTCTTACTTCTGTTGTCTGGAGTGTTATGTAAATTCCTCTGATATGTTAAAGTAATAGATGATACCACAAAAAGAAATTTCATTTATGGCCAGGTGCAGTGTCTCACACCTGTAATCTTAGCACTTTGGGAGGCCAAGACAGGTGGATTGGTTGAGCTCAGGAGTTTGAGGCCAGCCTGAGCAAGAGTGAGACCCCCATCTCTAATAAAAATAGAAAACACTAGCTGGGCATCACGGTGGGCGCTTGTAATCTGAGCTACTTGGAAGGCTGAGGCAAGAGGATCACTCTAGCCCAAGAGTCTGAGGTTGCTGTGAGCTATGATGATCCCACAGCACTCTACCCAGGGCAACAGTGAGACTTTGTCTCAAAAAATAAATAAATAAAATAAAAGATTTCATTTGATTACATAGCAGTTGGGATTCATTTATGATGTAACAGTGTCACATAAGAGAAAAGGAAGCTTTTTGTAAAATCTCTTGAGAGAAGGAGTATGTGTTTTTCTTTTTTTTTTTTTTTTGTAGAGACAGAGTCTCACTTTATTGCCCTTGATAGAGTGCCGTGGCCTCACACAGCTCACAGCAACCTCCAACTCCTGGGCTTAGGCGATTCTCTTGCCTCAGCCTCCCAAGTAGCTGGGATTACAGGCACCTGCCACAACGCCCGGCTATTTTTTGGTTGCAGTTTGGCCGGGGCCGGGTTTGAACCCACCACCCTCGGCATATGGGGCCGGCGCCCTACCCACTGAGCCACAGGCGCCGCCCGAGTATGTGTTTTTCTAACAAGTCATTTGAGTCCAAAACTTTAATTTCATTAAAAATGAATTTAATTTTACTGTGTGGTTACATTTTTATCAGTTTATTGCATTTATGTTGATTTCAGACTGTAGTCTCCAGGATGGGTTGTGGGGCTCTCTTTTAATGTTAAACAGATAATGATCCAAATTACTCTGTTCCTAAGAATTTTATCACCTTTGTTTTGATATTTTAACTAAAGTTTGACTTTCTTTATAGAAAATATACCTTGAAGGACTAATGCTCTAAATTATACTGAAAACTTGTTTAGTATGAAACTATATATATGTAAGTTTTTTAATTGTATTCTGTGTGTCGAATTTATATTTACCAACCATAAAATAGAAACTGCTTTGGGAAAAACAGACTTTAGCTTTTACAAATTGTATAATGCTCACAATCTTTATTGTGACTTTTGAGTTTTTTATTTGGGGGCTGGATGGGAGAGGGAGCAGAAAATTGCTACTTTTTAATGATTAAATTCTGTATTTGAGGGGGCTTTTTTGTTTTATTTTGTTTTGTTTTGAGACAGAGTCTTACTTTGTCACCCTTAGCAGAGTGCTATGGCATCACCAGCTCACAGCAACCTTAAATTCTTGGGCTTAAGCAGTTCTCTTGCCTCAGCCTCCTCGACACCCCTCCTTTTTTTTTTTTTTTTTGTAGAGACAGAGTCTCACTTTATCATCCTCAGTAGAGTGCCATGGTGTCACAGCTCACAGCAACCTCCAACTCCTGGGCTTAGGTGATTCTCTTGCCTCAGCCTCCTGAGTAGCTAGTACTACAGGCGCCCGCCACAATACCTGCCTATTTTTTGTTGCAGTTTGGCCAGGGCTGAGTTTGAACCCGCCACCCTCAGTATATGGGGCCGGCACCCTAACCACTGAGCCACAGGTGCTGCCTCAACACGCCCCTAATTTTTTTTTTTTTTTTTAATTTTTTTGCAGTTTTTGGCTGGGGCTGGGTTTGAACCTACCACCTATGGTATATACAGCCGGCGCCCTACTCCTTTGAGGCACAGGTGCCTCCCACCCCTCACCCCCCTATTTTTATAGATGAGGTCTCACTCTGCCTCAGGCCTGCCTTCAACTCCTGAGCTCAGGCAAGCCACTCACCTCAGCCTCCCAGAGTGCTAGGATTACAGGCACAAGCCAGGCATGAGCCACGGTGCCCAGCTAGAGTTTATATTATTATTTTTAAGTTTATAGTACTACACCAACTAAATGATGATTTGAACTAAGACCAAAGAATAGAAAAGTAACTGATTTGAAAGAATCATGGAAATTCTATTCATTCCCACTGCCCTAATAAATCAACCTCTCCAGAAGACCATTACCTCAAAACTTTTTTGTGAACAAAAAAGAAAGTCAAACTTACTGGAGAAAACCCTCTCCAACATTAGCATGATTTAATTGCTGCTTTGGGCTTGGCAGTAGGGTCTTCCTAGTGCCATAGCACTGTACTAAAGGTGACAAAGTAAGACTCTGTCTCAAAACAAAACAAAATAAAACAAATTTTTTTAAATTTCCTCGCTTATTTTTTATTTTTATTTCTTTGCTTTTTGTTGTTGAGACAGTCCCGCCCTATGCCCTGAGAAGAGTGCAATGGTGTCATAGCTCACTGCAACCTCAGGCTTGGGCTGTGGGCGTCCTGCTGCCTCAGCCTCTGGAAGCTGCTGGGATTACAGGCTCTTGAAATGCTGACTTCAGTATATCTTGATTCTCAAAATAAACGAAACTTTCATTGTATTCTCCAGCTAACAGGTCTGTAACAACTCCATGTAAGGTTGAATAATTAAGTTCAGAAACTCATCCTAGAAAAAATGCTACATTATCTCATTGCCTAGTATCACTATAGTCCTCTTTGAAGTACTCTCCTTGGGAGAGTACTTGGGAAGCTATGCACCAACGCCAACACCTAGTCCACCTTCAAAACACTTTTCCTAGGATGAGTTCAAAGCCTTAATTATCAGACCCTCAAACAAGGACAGCTCTGATGGTCATTCCAGAAAATGTTCTAAAATTGCTTTGAGGTGGTGCCTATGGCTCAAAGGAGTAGGGCACCGGCCCCATATGCTGGAGGTGGTGGGTTCAAACCCAGCCCCGGCCATAAACTGCAAAAAATAAATAAATAAAAATCTCTAAAACAAACAAAAAAAAAAGGGTGGCACCCATGGCTCAAAGGAGTAGGGTGCTGGCCCCATATGCCGGAGGCAGTGGGTTCAAACCCAGCCCTGGCCATAAACTGCAAAAAATAAAAAAATTTAAAAATTTAAAAAAATTGCTTTGAAGGGTGGATTAGGCACTGGCATTGGTGCATAGCTTCCCAAGGGGAGTACTTCAAAGGTGACCATAGTGATATTTAGCAATGAGGTATGTAGCACTTTTTCTAGAGTTAGTGAACTTAATTGTCCAAGGTTGTATTCTTCAAATGATCCACCTAAATCATCCTGCCCATCATTGACCTTTGCTAACTGGGGAAAAAGTTCATCAGAAATTTCCTTTTGAAGAAGTGTTTTGAAAAAAGGATAATTGTGGGTGGCACGTGTGGCTCAGTGGCTCAGTGGGCAAGGCACCGGCCCCGTATACTGAGGGTGGTGGGTTCAAACCCAGCCCGGGCCAAACTGCAACAAAAAATAGGCAGGTATTGTGGCGGGCGCCTGTAGTACTAGCTACTCAGGAGGCTGAGGCAAGAGAATCACCTAAGCCCAGGAGTTGGAGGTTGCTGTGAGCTGTGTGATGCCACAGCACTCTACTGTGGGCAATAAAGTGAAACTGTCCCTTTACAAAAGAAAAAAGGATGTTTCAGAATGCTTGGATCTTTTGTCACATATATATAGCCTTAGTTTTACTTTGCAAAGTCATTTTGATCTGACATATATCACGTGGAAATGCTGCATTCTTATAGAAATCTGCCAGTAATTCACATTGCTGATTCTGTTTTTCATAAAATTTAGCTATCCTCACAACAATAAAATTTTGGCTAACACCCATTCTTGTGATTGCCACAGTACTTTAGAATGATGCAGCAAATCTACAGAGTATCTCACCATTCAACTTAACAAAACAACTGCATTGAAACAGTTCTTTAAAGAGTGATGTATTTAAAAATTGTACATATGGGCTCAGCATCCATAGTTCAGTGGTTAGAGCACCAGCCACATACACTGGGGCTAGCAGGTTCATGCTAAACAACTACAACAAAAAAATAGCCAGGCATTGTGGCAGATACCTGTAGTCCCAGCTGCTAGGAAGGCTGAGGCAAGAGAATTGCTTAAGCCCAGAGTTTGAGGTTGCTGTAAGCTGTGACGCCAAGGCACTCGTACCAAGGGGGGCAACATGAAACTGTCTCAAAAAAAATTTGTGCATATAATTTTTATATTATTGTAGAAAAACTTATTTTTCCAACAAATGCAGTTGTCTCTACTGGGGCTAAGTGGTACCCATCTGTTACTCCCTACCTCCTAATCTTTTTCATTCTTCTAATTCTACTCAAGTCATTCCCATGTAAATGTCTTAGTCCACTTAAATTGTCCTCTTACAGTCTATACGCTGTCCCAATTATTTTTTTTAAAGACAGAGTCTCACTTTGTCACCCTCAGTAGAGTGCTGTGGGGTCACAGCTCACAGCAACCTCCAGCTCCTGGGCTTACTCGATTCTCTTGCCTCAGTCTCCCAAGTAGCTGGGACTACAGGCGCCCGCCACAACACCCAGCTATTTTTTTGTTGCAGTTTGGCCAGGGCCAGGTTTCAATCTGCTACCTTCAGGCATGCTGTCCTGGCAGGCAGGGTGGCTTATACCTCTAATCCCAGAGCTTTGCGAGATTGAGGCAAAAGGATTTCTTGAGGCCAAGAGATTCAGGAGAGCTATGATTATACCACAGTACTTCAGCCTGGGCAACAGAGGGAGACCATATTATCTAAAAAAATAACAAAAAAAAAAAAAATTCAAAAATTGTCCATAAGTACTTTAGGTAGTGGAAATATTTTACATCTGTGTTGTCTGATAAGCTAGCTGTATGTGGCTATCGAGTACTATGTTGCTTGTAACTGAGGAACTACATTTTTAAATAGCTTTGTGGCTAGTGGACCCTACTATACAGAACATTTGCAGAAAGTCAGATCTTATTATACCTCAACTTGGATCCTCTATCCCTAGTTTATGTTCTTTTCTCAAAATATGATTGAGACCCTTCTCAGGTGCTCATCTTTTTCACTTACTCTATAACTTGGTTGTGAAGTTTGAGGCAGGACTTCTGTCTTTATACGTAAACACAAAATTTCAACTCTTGGGAAATGAATTTAAATAGTGAGAATTTGATAATCTTTGTTCACTTTCAAAGAATTTTACTGTCAGTTCCTAAATCTAGAACCACACTAAACATGCAATTATACTTAAAGGTCAAAAAACACAAAATGTTTGAATATCATCATATTTATTTCCCTACAGGTAATTTTTGTATAGCTTCAACATTTTCTCCTCAAAAAGACAAAAAGTCTCAAAGTTTAGAACTGGATCACTTGGCCCTTTCTTTTCTTATCTCCTCCCAGTTCAAAATGCTTGCATCTCTTAATGGCCAGCATCCTCTTGGATCTGCAGTTAGGCTCCACACATTCCAGCCTCAGCACAATCTTCTTTGTGGTTTTAGCCTTCTTCCGGAAAATTGGCTTTGTCTGCCCACCATAGCCACTCTGCTTTCGATCATAGCGCCTCTTTCCTTGGGCATACAAGGAATCCTTGCCCTTCTTATACTGGGTCACTTTGTGAGGCTGATGCTTGCCACACTTCTTACAGAAAGTTCTTCGGGTTTTAGGTACGTTGACCATCTCTACAGTAGAACTGTCTCTACGATGAAATCTGTAGTAAAATATTTAAGGTAGCAGATATTCAACATTCTGAAAAGTGCTATACACTTAGATATTTATAGGAAAACTAGTATTAGATCAGCAATGTATAAATCCACCAAGTACTCTCAGCCCTACTATAAATGCCCATACAAGTGCCTAAGTTTTGGTAACGCTTAAAAAAACTGAGGAAAATTTTATGTAAATATAGTCTCTTTGGGCCAAGTTTGAGGACTGGAACTGGGGAACACAAACGCAAGTTGGCCTGAATATATGCGCTGGCTAACAGTAGTCACACATGGGTTTTTTGATGGAAAATGAAGCATTCCTATGTTGTTTACCTAATATTTACATTAAAAATAACATAACCTAGGGCGGTGCCTGTGGCTCAAAGGGGTAGGACACCGGTCCCGGCCAAACTGCAACAAAAAAATAGCCGGGTTTTGTGGCGGGCACCTGTAGTCCCAGCTACTCGGGAGGCTGAGGCAAGAGAATCATCTAAGCCCAAGAGCTGGAGGTTGCTGTGAGCTGTGTGACGCCACGGTACTCTACCGAGGGTGACAAAGTGAGACTCTGTCTCTAAAAAAAATAAAATAACATAAGCTATTGATCGGCTATCATTGTTGGTTGGTTCACCAATGTCAGGAACCCGAAGATAATGGATAAGGCAGGTCGTTAGGAACAAAGAGACATTAAAGTAATTGCCCCCAGGCCGGGGTGGAGGCGGGGCTGCGACTAAAGCCCTGACACTCTCAGGGCCGGGTAAATTTTGCATACCTCCTGCAGCTCAGGAAGCTCCGAGCTATTTTTCTTTTCTCAAATGGAAAGAGACTCACTAAAAAGCAAGAGTAACAGCAAGGGAAGGCCCAATACTGTCAGTTTCCTGTACTTAGGGGGTTTCCTTAGGGATTAATTCACTGTGGCTGCCCAAAAAGTAAAGCGCAGTGGCGTTCATCTAATTCTCCTCCGCGAAAAGAGAAGGCGAAGGCTGCACTTCCTTTTCCGCTCCTTTCCCCACACCCACCTCCTCCATTTTCCAGCTCCTGGCCAGGGCTTGCGCGGCGTACTGGCTAGAGACACGACCCGCCCCCCTCCGTCTCCGAGAGCCACATCAGTGTCAAGTCCCTTCTCGCCGCTGGAGCACGGTCACCGTCAGCAGCCCCGAGGGCTGACGTGTCCTTACAGGCCATTGTGCTCCGCGGCCCTGTACCCGCCACGCGCGAGCCCCTTTCCAGAAGCCAGTTCTTGAGCTCGACCAGGCAGCCGGCCTCCCTCGAGCGCCCGGTCCGGCCCGAGACTCTGAGCAGCGGAGGCTCCGGGTGGAAGCCCTACCGTGCCGACCATACCTCACCGCGAAGCTCGGCGTCCACAGCCCTTGCCTCCCGCCGCTGGCGCTCACAGGAAAGAGCGGAGGGCAGCGGAAGTAGGAACTGAACCTGAGCGACAGTCCTGCGAGCCAATAGGCAGCCGGCTCCCGTGGCCGGGCGCCTCCTGACGCTTCTGGGAAGCGCCAATCAGGGTCCTCCGGGGCGGGCCGGAGGGGTGTGGGCCGGAGGGCCGGGGCGTTCCGCCGGCCAGTCGCGGGTTGTCAGAACCGTCGCCTCCGGCGTGTGGAGCGGCTGCGTTGCTCGGTCCTGGCCGTCTGGGGCCCGCGTAAGGATGAGAGGGCAGAGGACGCGGGGCCGCTGGAGGTGCAGGTAACGAAGCCGGGGTGCCGTGGGGCAGCGGCTGGGCTTCTTCCGGGACCCGCGGTGCTGAATGGAGAGGACCAGGGCGAAGCCGAGCCGCGGCTCCTAGCAGTGGGGCCGCTGCCAGAGCTGCAGCTGCCAGGCGAGGATGTGTGGAGCTCGGGCGGCGTGGGGCAGCTGAGAGGCTTCGGGCCCCAGGACTCTCGGGTCCAGGATGAGTTAGCGAGGGCAGCCGTGGGGGGCAGTTTCGAGCGCTGCAGGCCAAGGCGACGGCCTCCGCCCGCCCGCCCCTTCCGAGCAGAAGCCGTTATCGCTTTTCCGCGCCCGCCGGTCAGCGCTCCCGGCCCTGGAGACCATGAGGTTCCGCATCTACAAACGGAAGGTGCTAATCCTGACGCTCGTGGTGGCAGCCTGCGGCTTCGTCCTCTGGAGCAGTAATGGGCGACAAAGGAAGAATGAGGCCCTCGCCCCTCCGTTGCTGGACGCTGAGCCCGTGCGGGGTGTGGGGGGCCGGGGCGGGGACCACCCCTCTGTGTCTGTGGGCATCCGCAGGGGCGCCAACGAGTCGGCGGCTCCGCTGGTCCCAGCCGCCCCCCAACCGGAGGCAAACAACCTGACGCTGCGGTACCGGTCCCTGGTGTACCAGCTGAACTTTGATCAGACGCTGAGGAATGTGGACAAGCCCGGCACCTGGACTCCCCGGGAGCTGGTGCTGGTGGTTCAGGTGCATAACCGGCCCGAATACCTCAGACTGCTCCTGGACTCACTTCGCAAAGCCCAGGGCATTGACAACGTCCTCGTCGTCTTTAGTCATGACTTCTGGTCGACAGAGATCAATCACCTGATCGCTGGGGTGGATTTCTGTCCGGTTCTGCAAGTGTTCTTTCCGTTCAGTACTCAGTTGTACCCCAACGAATTTCCGGGCAGTGACCCCAGAGATTGCCCCAGAGACCTGCAAAAGAATGCAGCTCTTAAATTGGGGTGCATTAATGCTGAGTATCCCGATTCCTTCGGCCATTATAGAGAGGCTAAGTTCTCCCAAACCAAACATCATTGGTGGTGGAAGCTGCATTTTGTATGGGAGAGAGTCAAAATTCTTCAGGATTATTCTGGCCTTATACTTTTCTTGGAAGAGGATCACTACTTGGCCCCAGACTTTTACCATGTCTTCAAAAAGATGTGGAAATTGAAGCAGCAAAAGTGTCCTGAGTGCGATGTCCTCTCCCTGGGGACCTATACCGCCAGTCGCAGTTTCTATGGCATTGCTGACAAAGTAGACGTGAAAACTTGGAAATCCACAGAGCACAATATGGGTCTAGCATTGACCCGGAATGCCTATCAGGATCTGATCAAGTGCACAGACACTTTCTGTACTTACGATGATTATAACTGGGACTGGACTCTTCAGTATTTAACTGTATCTTGTCTTCCAACGTTCTGGAAAGTGCTGGTTCCTCAAGTTCCTAGGATTTTTCATGCTGGAGACTGTGGTATGCATCACAAGAAAACCTGTAGACCATCCACGCAGAGTGCCCAAATTGAGTCACTCTTAAATAACAACAAACAGTATATGTTCCCAGAAACTCTAACTATCAGTGATAAGTTTCCTGTGGCAGCCATTTCCCCACCTAGGAAAAATGGAGGGTGGGGAGATATTAGGGACCATGAACTCTGTAAAAGTTATAGAAGACTGCAGTGAAAATCACAATTATAAAAGCAAAAGTGACAGTCTTCTATTTTTGATATTTGTCTAAACAGGATATATAATTGAATAAAAGTTTAGGAACTGGTTTCTGCTTTAATACAAAAATTCTTGTAAAAGGTGTTCAAATACATAGTACTCTTTTCCAGTTATGTCTGATTAAGATTTAAAACTGAAGTTTTCATTTTGGGAGTAGGGTTTTAAAGGTCAATATGTATCTGCTGAAAACAATGATATTGTTAATTGATTTGAAGAGGGGAAATTTTATTTAAATTGCATCTATTAATCTTTTTATCTGAAACTTTGTATACTTTTCCACTTTCAAAACTTATTTTAAGTACAGCAAAATTTATTTAAAACTGTCATAACAGTAAAAAGTATTACAATGAAATTGTTAAAGAGTATTAATGGAATAAGCCCAGTTTCACCTTTCACCCTTGACACAGAAGGGATTGCTTCACTGGTTTAATAATTCAAGTTATGTTTGTTAAACATCTTGTCAGAACAGTCATTTTCAGTATTATAGATTACTGTTGTGCTAAGATTTGCCTGTGCTTTGGAACCTTCATAGATCACTTTCTTTTGGAATGTATTTGATTGGTAAGAAAGTTCAAACATTGTTTTCACCTCAATGTAGAATACAGTGGGTTTTTTTTTTCTTTTAGTGCTGCCAAAATAAAATACTCATTTTTGCATAAATGGGTTCCTAAGGTTATTGTAGAGTAAGTTTTGTTAACTCTTTACACCAAAATACAGTAGAGGCATTCTCAAGTTTTCAAAGTTAGCATTCATTATATGTCAATGTTTACTTATCCATACATTGTATAATTGAGTTTGAATAAAACCTAGCTCATGAGGATGCATTCCCTTTGGAAGACCTTTGGAAGAAACTGTTTGCCTTTCAAATTAGCCAGGCATAGATAATAAACAATAAAAAGTTGCTGTGTAACAGGAAAACAGCCTAAATTGTTTTTGAAAGCCAGAAATGATACAAAGTTCAGTCATGCCAAAGTGAAATACTCCTTAGTGCCAGCTTTAACTGAAATCATACTTTATAAAAAGATACAGTAAATAACAGGCTTAAAATTTACTCCGCGTTGGCCAGGCAGTGGCTCATGCCTGTAATCTTACCACTCAGGGAGCAGGTGGATTGCCTGAGCTCAGGAGTTGAAGACCCTATCTCTACTAAAAATAGAAAAACTAGCCAGGTACTGTGGCAGGTGCCTATAGTCCCAGCTACTCTGGAAGCTGAGGCAAGAGGATTGTTTGAGCCCAAGAGTTAGAGGTTGCTGTGAGCTATGATGCCACAGCACTCTACCTAAGGGAACAGAGTGAGTGTTCCCCCGCCCCCGCAAAAAAATCACGTTTAATGTAGTTTATACAAGTTTTCCTTTATAATTGCAATCAACCAACAGTTACTTATAAAAGATTAATTTCTGTGTAAAAGTATTACAATTAGCCATTTAAACCTAAGGAAACAAATACACAGCATCAAAGTTACTCATCAATTTAAAGTTCGTAGTGATTGAACAGCACATATGCTCACCTAAGGTAAGGCAGATAGTTTTCTTGCTTTGTAAGCTACCTTTCTACTACCCTCACAGTTCACTCTGGTGCCAGATTTTAACTGGGGGTTATAGTTGTAAATTGATGAATCAGCAGACTTTGTACTTTTTGGTACTCTGACTTGACATTACCACTTCAAAGGACTAAGGAAATTAGGGGATTTCCAGGACCGAGCTAAGGTCAGCCGACTTAGTAGCTGGTTTTGGGAACAAAAATAGATCAACTCATGACCTTAAGAGTTACTGATTAGATCAACAAACATTTTTCTTCCTACATTTTCTTTCATGTCATCCCACATGTTTTTAGGATTTGCTCTTTGCAAATTTGAGGCATTGTAAAATAATTATTTAGGAGGCTAAGGTGGAGGTTCGCTTGAGTCTAGGAGTTCACATCCAGCCTAGGCAGTACAGGAAAACTGCATCTTTTTAAAAAAAAACACTGGCTTTTGTTTTTATGTAATAATAGAAGACAATTTTCCTATCACATTGCCAGATTTTTTAAATTCTTAAATGTATTCTATAAAACCAAGATGATTTACAATTTTTTGTTTTGAGACAGAGTCTCACTTTGTATCCCCACCTCCTATCCCCCAGTAGTGCTGTGGCATCATAGCTCACAGCAACCTCAGACTCCTGGGCTCAAGCGATCCTCCTGCCTCAGCCTCCCGATGAGCCAAGACTACAGGTGCCTGCCACAACGCCTGGCTATTTTTAGAGACAGGGTCTCGCTGTAGCTCAGGCCAGTCTCGAACTCATTCATGAGCTCAGGCAATCTGCCTGCCTCAGCCTCCCCAAGTGTAGGGATTACAGCTGCCATGGCACCCAGCCCAATATTTTAGTATTTCAAGTCACCAATTCTTTTTAAAAATTGAATTCTCCAGGTCATTATTAAATAATTTAACCTCTATTATATATAGTTGATGTAACAGAAGGGTAACTAGTTAATAAAAAATACTAAATTTCATTTGGTGTGTCTATTGAAATTCTTTAGATGGCTAATATTGGTTAGTAAAGTTCCTTTCCCTCTAAGAACCTCTATTTTAAGTGTGACTACATCCCAGTTAGATTTAAGTTTTGAGATTTTGCCCCCCACACACACATACTCCTATTTCCAGTTAAATTTCTGAGAATTACTTTGTGTGACAAATGCAACTTAGTGAATAATTATTTTGAACTTTATTGATGTTAAACAAAGGAAGCAAGAATTAACATGGAAGTAAATATATACAGGTTATATTAAAACAAAATGTTTAACTCTCCATCAGAAGAATCACAACCCTTATCTCCATAACTAAGGAAACTTCACTTAAATTCTAGAGGCAAAAAAATTACCTCCAGTTTCCCCAGTAGAATCAAAATTGCAAATTTTGGATGAATTCCATATAATTTTATTTTTTAATATAATTACAGTTCTATATAATCAATCTAAATCATATAGCAAAGAATTCTGAAAACTGAATGCACAATGTGTCACATGATCTTTGATAATCTGCACGCTCCCATCCTCCATATTGGTTTCTTTTATGCTGTCAAAATCAGGCATATTGTGAACTGTAGTTTTGTTTAGTAATGAAGATAGGTGATCTCCATCTAATTCTTTTTCTTCAGTTATTAGTGGTTCTTTTAAGTTATCTTTTTCCTTATTTGAGTAAGAAGCATATTTTTCTTTTACAAATTCAGGTTTCATTTGCAATTCAGGTGGCTGAGATTTTTCACATAGCATCTGAGACTTCTGATGAAAACATGCAACTGAACCACAACCATCTATTTGTAGAGCTTTAACTGCTACAGATGAATCAGAATCATTTGTAGAAGTGGTAAAATGTTCTACATTTCCTTTTTCAGTTAGATGACTTCCTTCACTGACTCTTTCTTCTTTTCCTTGAAGCTGATCAGAGTTGCTACATTCTTGCAACTATGTCAAGAGAAACAACAAATTAACAAATTTTTTAAAACAACAGAAAAGTAAACTGTATTATCTTCTGGCAATAACTTTTTTTTTTAATGAGGTAATCCTTGCAGATATGCATCCCCCTCAAAGTCATCCTCCAAATGCTGGCCATTGTTTTTTTAACAATGCAAACCTAGCATTAATTTTCTGTTTAAATCCTTTCAATGACTCATATCCTGCACAGTAACATAATCCAAGGTTTTCAACGAGGCCTACAAAAAACACTTTAACAATTACAAGGGCAATGTTGAATTTCTTGAATTTCTCATATTATTTAAAGCCACTCTTCCCCCAATTTGTGTGTTAGTTGTGCTAGTTACTAAATTGTTTTTGTGTCCAATATTGAAAACTATAAAAATGACCAAATTTTAGGTTTAATTAGAAAGAATGAACAAATTGTATGACATAGTTCCCAGGGTCTGAGAATCAAAGCTTGTTTGTCCCTGCACTAGTACTTGGACTTCCTAAATGTTAGTTTCTCTTTGTCTCTCATTGGAGGGTTATTTTGGGATTAAATGAGATAAAATAACAGAGTGTTTAGCACACAGTAAATACATAGACAAAAGTCTATTCTTAACATCACTCTGCCCAGCCATTGTGTACATTTTATTTAAAGTTCTGACACTAAGAGATCAAGAATTTAAAGCTTGTTAGTCACTCCTCTATAAAATCCACCAAATTTCTTTCTTACCTTTGTAGTAATTTGAATCTTATTATCAGTAACTCCAAGAACCTCAATTAATGGCGGACTTAGGGACATAGTCTGTTTGAATGGAGAGCTCAGGACTTCATCAAGAAACTCATTAACATTTTCTTCATTGACAAACAACCTTTCCTAAAAGAAAAAAGAAAAAAAAATATTCTGCCTTACAGATCACACTTAACACAGTTGTAACTAAAACCAGCTCACAACAGTTCTCACACTGTTCAGGATTACACTTTTAAAAATGTGTATTTTGTTGGTATTCCTATGGGCTGTCTTGGGAAAGAAAATTTGGCATTATACAGAGCAGTAAGAATTGTACCAAGAGTATATACAAATATAAATAAAAGAACCTAAAAGAAAAGTCTTCTCACTTTTTCTAAGTCTATTAAATCTGAGGTATGTCTTCATTTCCAGATAATATGATTTTTGTTCATTTTTCTTTTCCTCTTAGTATTTCATAAAAATAACCACTGTAGGGCTATAAAATGTAATTCTGTTTTAGAATACTTTTTTTTCTTTGCAGTTTTTGACCAAGGCTGGGTTTGAACCCACCACCTCTTGTATATGGGGCCAGCGTCCTACTCCTTTGAGCCAACAGGCATCACCCTAGAATACTTTCTAATGAGGTAGTTAGGAAACATAGGATCTATTCAAATTTTGTGTAACCCGTGACCATTGGTTTTTTTTTTTTTTTTTTAGAGACAGCACATCTCAAACTGTCACCCTGGGTAGAGTGCCGTGGCATCCATCCACTACAGCAACCTCTAATTCTTGAGCTCAAGTGATCCTCTTGCCCCAGTTTTTCTATTTTTAGTAGAGACGGGATCTTGCTCTTGCTCAGTTTGGTCTTAAACTTCTGAGCTCAGGCAATCCACCCACCTTGGCCTCCCAGAGTGTTAGTATTACAGGCATGAGTCACCACCCTGGCTAGCTACTGCTTGTTTGAGATATAATAAACTTTTAATATAAAATCAGACATTTCATATTTAATGACCTAATAGTTCTTGGCCAGATAAAATCCAATTATAATGTTTTACTGAAAAGAATTGTCTTTTTAAACATTGAAATTTCACATATTCTGGGCGGCGCCTGTGGCTCAGTGAGTAGGGCGCCGGCCCCATATACTGAGGGGGCCGGGTTCAAACCCAGCCCCAGCCAAACTGCAACAAAAAAATAGCCGGGCATTGTGGCAGGTGCCTAACGCTGTAGTCCCAGCTACTCAGGAGGCTTAGGCAAGAGAATCGCCTAAGCCCAGGAGTTGGAGGTTGCTATGAGCTATGACGCTACAGCACTCTACCAAGGGCAATAAAGTGAGACTCTGTCTCTGAAAAAAAAAAATAAAAAGAAAGAAATCACATATTTCAACATTACAACAGTACACTGTGTAGTAAGTAATTGGAATGAGATAATTTCAAAATGCAAATGTGGAAAGATTTCTAAACTATTATTAGGCAATGCAAAAATCACTCTTACCTCAATCCTAAACACAAAGCAATTTGTTCATATTCACAGAAAGTGAATTTAGGTATATAGTAGGGTGTGGGAAGAATAACAATATAACTGTATTAAAAACTGCTTAATTTAAAATCAGTTCATTGTTGCTCAAAATAAAACTATTTTCCTTTGTACTTTTACATAAACAAATTTTATAATTACAAAATTAATGCAGCTCATTATTTGGACCAAATAGGGGAAACAACCACAAAGAGATGGACAAGTTTCAAGTTCTCTTCTATTAGTATTAGTATTTAAAATTGTGAACACATGCCACGCAGTTGCTCACACCTGTAATCCTAGCACTTAGGGAGGCTGAGACAGGAAAGCTGCTTGAGGCCAGGAGTTTAAGACCAACCTGTGCAAAAGCAAGACCCCATCCCTACAAAAAAACAGAAAAAGTTTTTGGGCTTAAAGGTACGTACCTGCAGTCCCAGCTACCAGGGAGGCTGAGGCAGAACTGCTTGTGTCCAGGAGTCTGGAGATGACAGTGAGCTATGATAACACTACCGTATCCTAGCCTAGGCAATGGAGGGAGACTCTCTATCAAAAAGAAATTATGGATACCAGGGCGGCACCTGTGGCTCAGTCGGTAGGGCGCCGGCCCCATATGCCGAGGGTGGCGGGTTCAAACCCGGCCCCGGCCAAACTGCAACCAAAAAATAGCCGGGCGTTGTGGCGTGTGCTTGTAATCCCAGCTGCTCGGGAGGCTGAGGCAAGAGAATCGCTTAAGCCCAGGAGTTGGAGGTTGCTGTGAGCTGTGTGAGGCCACAGCACTCTACCGAGGGCCATAAAGTGAGACTCTCTCTCTACAAAAATAAATAAATAAAAGAAATTATGGATACCTAAAACAACCTTGTTTTGTTCCCAAGTTTCCAAAAGCGAACAAAACAATTTTACATTTAACACAATTTGCCTTGCTCTTGCTTAAAGATCGGGAAAAGCACCATATCACAGACATCCCCTATCGAAAGCATTTCTAAGTTTCCTGAATCTGAGAAAAGACATTCATCTTTGCTTCATTGCAAATAACACACCAGATATTTTACTTTTAATTTTTAGTTAACCCAAGGAAAATATAATGGAAAAGGTTAGGATTATGATACGGAAGTTTCGCATAAACTTGCCTTCTCATTCTAGTAACTGATTTTACTGTAAAAGTTACTGAACTCAGTGGCTCCGAAGCTTTAGGAAAACTCCCAGTGAATATTTAGGGCTTCACTAAATATTTGTAGCATTTGTTTATTTGTAAAGTAACAATTCTGATCTTGAGAGGCACAAAACAGCCTCTTTATTTTATGATTATTTTCCTATAATCCAAATAATAATCATTCTATATTATACATCCTACTATTCATGTTTTTTTTTTTAATTTAATAGTTACAGACTGGTCCAGTACAATATGAAGAACTGGACATTATAATTCCATCGACCTTATCCATTGTAATAATTAATGAAGTAGTGATAAGTCTATTTCAGGTTTCAAAGATATAAAACACAGTTGCCCTAATCCTATTTTAGTCTAGCTTCTTTGCATACTAGAAATATCAGATTGAAATGTATTTTTAAATATTCTCTTAATTGCTGATCCATAAAGTTTTCTTCTCACGTTGTAAGTTGTTTTTATATTTATTAAAAAATCATGAGAAAAATGAATGCCCTTTCCTAAACTTCCACCTTCTGACAATGCAAACAGATATGCAATTTCATATTTTATATTCTAACAATCTTAACCTACCCTAGCTATTTCACCATTTTTGGAAGGTTTTGAATTAACCACCTCTCACAGCCATCCTAATCATAAAATATGAATGTTTAAATTATTAGCAAATTTCTAGATCAACAACAGGGAAAAGTGACA
The DNA here is from genome assembly GCF_027406575.1 of Nycticebus coucang. Lineage (NCBI taxonomy): Eukaryota > Metazoa > Chordata > Mammalia > Primates > Lorisidae > Nycticebus > Nycticebus coucang. The sequence goes on along the minus strand of NC_069785.1, from coordinate 7,405,796 downwards.
ATTTCTGGCAGGTTTAGTGCGAAGGTCAAATAATTAATTTTTAATATGTAATCTTCACAACTAGTGTTGTTTCTTGGAATTTTACTCTTGAATATCTTAAAAGAGCTTTAAAAATTCCATGTAACATTAACACAAATCAAAACCTCTCGTTGCTCATAAGTTTAGAGAATTTTTAAAACTTTAAATTTTATTTTCTTTTTTATTTTTTTAAATTTATTTATTTTTATTGTTAAATCATAGCTGTGTACATTAGTGCAATCAAGGGGTACAATGTGTGGGTTTCATATACAATCTGAAATATTCTCATCAAACAGAACTTTAAATTTTAAATAGTTTTTTTCAATATCTGCCAAAAATAGTGGAATGTTGAATCTGAAATTCAAGAGCCTCAAAAACCTAAACAGTAGAGCAGACCTACAACAGGACATACTAAATTATTCATCAAATTATATCCTTAGCTGAGCCTAGTTCTAAAGTATTTGCCCGGAAAAGGCACAGCTAAAGTAGATGCTGCACAGTTCAACAAATATTTATGACACTTTGTTAAATGCCAGCCATTGCGCTAAATACTAGCACGGACCCAAACATGATTAAAACACACAAAAAGACACACAGTCATTTCAAGATGATATAGCACTCAATAGAGGACTATCCCACCAAAATCAGCCACTAAAATTAAACAGCACCCTAGGGTGGCCAAGGCATGGGATTTAGATTCGCTTGGGCTTGGGTCTGTTTTCCCATGTAAGAACTGTGTGGCACTGGTCGAGTTACTTTTCCTCTCTGGAAGTAAATTATTAACTTTTTAAGTTCGGGAAAAGTGACTTACCAATTTCAAAGACGGTCATTATGGAGTGTACTCCTTAAACTTATTTGTCACAAACCTCTTTGAGAATATGGCTGAGGTTACAGCCCTACTCCCAAGCAGTCACCCTTAATTTTTTTTGCATACAATTCCAGTGTTCTACGGATCCCTGAGAATCCATTCATGGTCTCCTTCCAAGTCAATGGACCGCAGAAAAACAAGTGCATTAAGGAGAAACTCTGAAGATTTGAAACCTATCCATGGGAGGGGAGAGGGGTTAGAGTGTACATTTCTTTTTTTCAAAATACGTTTAACACGCACTGATATCTTTCACCACGTGCATCAATTTCAGGTCACTACCGAAAATTATAATGAAAAATGTTTTAAGATAAATCAAGAGGGCGTCTGTAATAGCAAATTTTGAAAATAATATGGAACATTTCAAATATTAAGACTCTAGAAAGAACTGTTACCTCCAAAGAATCGCTGTTTAAACCATAATACCACTCTCTCCAAAGTCCATGGCTCTCTGGAGATTTGGCCAGTTCGATCACTGCATTGTTTGAAGAAATGCTAATCACTGGTTCTTTGGTACTCAATTTGTTTTGCGGAGCAAATTGCAAAAAGAAGGAATAAACTAAGTCTTGGGTGGAAAAGCGCAACTTGTACCGGAGGGGGCTCAAATCCCCTTGAAGACTTTGGGGCTGGATCCGAGGCACTTGAATTAGCAGAGTCAACGATTCCTCCTCCTGATTACACAGCAACGGAGGACACGAAAGTTCCCCGCTCTCGGTCCCGGGACCACCCATGGCCGCGGCCGAGCGCTCCCCGCCCGCGCCCTCCGGGGCCGCGCGCGCGTCCACACTGAGCTCGCCCGCCCAGTCCAAGCCCCGGGATGAAGAAAAAGCGGAGACGCCGCCACCGAGCAAACTCTCCGCTGCGGAAGACGGCGCCTCCCCGACGCGAGCGACCGTGTGCCTGCCCCAGTCCTGCCCCTCCCGCTCGGGGACCAGCTCCTCCTCTCCAGCACCGGCCAGCTCGGGGGCGCCCGGGGGCGCGTTCCCCGGGTCTGAAGTCCCCGCTCGGTCGGGACCCCCGCCTTCGTCCCCGGCGCGACCCCACGCCGGCCCCGCCCCGCCCTCGCCGGAGGAAGCATAGGCCGCGCCGTCAGTTCCGGGCCCAGCCGCGGACGCTTCCGGCGCCGCAGGGGGCTCCGGGCGCGCGGCCGGCGGCGTCACCGGCAGCGTGACCACCAGCTGCCTCCGCGCCTTGTTGAACTGCGCTTTGCCGCGGCTGTCGTCCACCGGGTACGGCAGCGACAGGCGCAGCCGGTAGTCGGGCTTTCTCGAGTGGAGGCACAGCAGCTTTCCCGCCACCTCCAGCGCTGCCTGCTCGGCCGAGCGCAACAAGGGCAGTTCGATGGTGACCACCAGCTCATGGGGCACGGGGCTTGGGACAGAGTCCCGGGAGCAGCGGTAGTCCTGCAGGTCCACGTGGTGGCGCTGCACCACGCTGTAGCGAGGTTCGGTAGGGACGGGCTGCGGCGGCGCCTCCGGGGGTGTGGGCTCCGGGGGCCGGGGGCCCGCGGGGTTCCCGGCGGGGGCCGGATACCGGTAGGGGTAGGGGAAGTCCAGGAGCGGGCTCTCCGGCTTCCCCTCGGGCCGGGCCGGGCCGCCCTCGGGCAGGGGCGTGCGCAACACGGCGGCCTCCGGGGTCCCTTTGTACTTGATCTTCAGGGTCTTGGCATTCCTGCGGTCCAGCTTCACGCTGAACTGCCTCTCGACCGCCTCTAGGGCCGTGGCGTCCAGCATCTGGCAGAAGCGCTCGTGACGCCGGGCCAGGGCGAGCGCGTCGGGGTGGAAGACCACGTCGTAGACGGTGTAGCGGGTGCCGCCGCGCCCCGCGTACTCGCGGCCGGGCGCCAGGCTGTAGGGCAGGGACCAGTGGCGGCCGGGCGCGACCCCGCCCTCTCCCCCGGCGGCCGGCCGGCTGCAGGGCGCGCCCACCAGCGCGTTGCTGCACACGTTCACGAAGCAGCGCCGCTCCCCGTCCAGGCTGGTGCGCAGCACGTGGCCTGGCTCCGGGTGCACGAACCGCACTTCCACCCCACGCTCCCGCTCCAGCGCGGTGATGTCCGCCTCGTAGCGCCGCCTGTTCTCGGGGTCATTGAGCTCTTCGGCGTACTTGGAGAACAGTCGCCGGAACTCCGGGTCCTGGAAGGCGGAGGTGAGCCGCTGGACCTCTTCACCGCTCAGATCCAAGTCCTCCAGCGGCGAGGAGGCTGCTGCTTTGGCCATTTCTGTCCCTTGTCTAGGCCAATCCGAGACCGGGCGGGTGAGGCGCGCCGCAGAGCCTCTGGGCAGCCTAGTGAGGCGGTCAAGGTCGTTAACTGCAGAGATGGAACCCTGGGCTGCGCGTGCTCGTTGCCATAGTGACGCCACCAACACCCGGGTGGAGGGGTAGGAACGAGAGAATGGGATAGTGAAAATGCCAGAAATTGTTTTTTCAAATCAACTAACCACCCTAGTTTCTACGTTTTTTAAATTTCTGTGCACTGTGCCATTAATTCTGCAGATTGACTATTGTAATAATTGTATTTCCAGCATTACATACGTTATCCTATTCATTGCTCACACCACTTTGAGGTAAATCTCATCACCATTTTATAAACAAGATGGGACCTGAGAAGTTACTTGACCAGGCTCCCTTAGCAAGTGTATTCAAAACCTGTGATTCAAAACTGAGTTTGCCTACCTTTTTTCATTTTATCAACTATCATTTCAATCTTAATTTTTCTCCTTTCCATTTGTGACTATTCCACCATAAAATTTGCCCAAATAAAAACTCAGGGCAAGAAATGTGGGCAGGCTATTCATAGACAAATACCAATGGTCAATAAACGTAAAATATACAGTAGCAGTATGGATGAATATCACTAACATAATGTGTGAACCCTTATGCAGAGTAAGACGCATTGTTTGGCTCCATTATGGAACAGACAGATCTTGGCAAAGTAAATCTTACTGTTAGAAATCAGGCTAGTGGCCATGCTGTGTGGCTCACGCCTGTAATCCTAACATTCTGGAAGGTGGAGGCTGCTGGATTGCTTAAGTTCAGGAGTTTGAGACCAGCCTGAGCAAGACGAGACCAGTATCTAAAAAAATAGGGGAGAAAAAACACCACCAAAAAACTGTGTGCCATGGTGAGCACCTGCAATCCCAGCTACTTGGGAGGCTGAGGCAAGAGGATTACTCAAGTGCAAGAGTTTGCCATTGCTGTGAACTAGGATGATGCCAGGGCACCCTACCCAGGGCAACAGAATGAGACTGTGTCTCAAAAAAAAAAAAAAAAAATTTAGGCTAATGATTGCCCTTTTGAGGGAAAGCAGGGTGTTGTGATTGAAGCAGAGCTTCTAGCGTGGGGGTGGTGGTGTCTGTTTCTCAATCTTGGTGTTGATTACTTTGGATGTGTGGTTTATGAAAGTCATTGCGTGGTACAATCGGGGACTTAATCTTGTACTTTAGAAATTTTAAAATGTACTTATTAAAAAAAAACCAACTTCGCCTTTCTTTTTTTTTTTTTTTGTAGAGGCAGAGTCTCACTTTATTGCCCTCGGTAGAGTGTGTGGTGTTACACAGCTCACAGCAACCTCCAACTCCTGGGCTTAGGCGATTCTCTTGCCTCAGCCTCCCACGTAGCTGGGACTACAGGCATCCGCCACAACACCCGGCTATTTTTTTGTTGTTGTAGTTTGGCCGGGGCTGGGCTTGAACCCACGACCCTTGGCATATGGGGCCGGCGCCCTACCCACCGAGCCACAGGCGCCACCCACCAACTTCACCTTTCTATGTAGGCTTGTAAGGACTCCAAAATTGTGCATCTCCAGTTCTGGAGAGATGCTGAGCTCTAGGAAACAAGCTACCGCCTGCTAGGTTTTTCCACCTGGATGTTGGTTAGGCATCTCAAATTTACATATTCAGAATAGAAACCTTGATTTTCACATCTCAAACTGTGTATTCCCCTAGTCTCAGTAAATACTGCCTCCGGGCTATTTAAGCCTAAAGTTTAAGGTTACTCCTGATTCCTCTTTGCCTCGCCTGGCCATTCTGTTACCAAGTCTTTTTATCTCTTGCTACACAAGTGTCTGCTTTGCATTTCTGCTGAGCCACCACCATCCCAGCGGCAGACTTCAGCAGTAGCTTCCTTCCAGGTCTCTTCAGCAATTCTCTTGAATCCCTTAACACAATTGCCTTAATGATTTTTAAAACCAAATCACTTTCACTCCTTGCTGAAAACTTCAGGTAGCTTCACATGTGAATTCCTTACATGTGTCCACAGGCTTGATCCCTAATGGTCTCCATGCTCACGGTCTAAAACTCCCCCCATAACCTTAGTGTCAGAATACTCTTGGCTCTGGAGGGGGAAGGAGGGGGACTAATGGGATTACACCTGCGGTGCATCTTACAAGGGTATATGTGAATCCTAGTAAATGTGGAATGTAAAGGTCTTAGCAAAATAACTAAGAAAATGCTACAAAAGCTATGTTAACTAATGTGATGAAAATGTGTCAAATGATCTATGAACCAAGTGTATGGTGCCCCACGATCATACTAATGTACACAGCTATGGTTTAATAAAAAAAAAAAAAAAGAATACTCTTGGCTCCTGGGCACAGGCTCATCTTGAATTTCAAGAACTTAAAAGTCACCTTACTAACTCCTGGTGACATACTTCTTCCAGCACTAACACCCATATAAAATTGCCCTCATCAGTTTTACTTTCACGTGGTTCCTATTTTGGTTTCTCTTGTTTGTTTTAGGGTAGGGCTGTCCCCATTTGAAGGTGTATCATGAAATCTAAAATGTTTCCTTTCTGGTTGAACACTATTCTCCAGTGCTAGGACATATTAGGTTCTTAGGGATGTAATGAATGAAAAAAGTTTAATAGGTATAGTATAATAATCAAAATATTTTATAGGAAAAAAATAGTAGGCATAGAGGAAAATCTGCATATATATATCAAAATATTAACAGAATAGCCCTGATACTGGAATTGTAGATCGTTAAAACTTTTTATGTTTGTATTTTCTGTTTTTTCTACTGTGAATTTATGTAATAAGTTTTAAATATTTTCCTAGAAAACTCTGTAAAATGTACTATCATATTTGTTAAAACTGAATATCAGAATTTCATAAAACAAATTTAAACAGAATACTCTAAAGTTTACCATAATTTTACTGTAAACAATATCAAAATTACATGAAATATAGAATTAGGCAGAAAATTGATGAATTTTGTTTTTTCAGATGGTCTTTAAGAATCTCAAAAGCCTTGAAGTTTGCTGAAAATAGAAAAAAATTCATAAAATTAAACACTTCAGAAACATAAGTTATCATACATTTCACATTGTTCCAAATTCAAAGGGGGAAACCAAAAAATAGATCAGTCTCATCTTATTTCTGCTCCCTATAAGCAACTGTACATTCTTATAGTCTAGTTTTCAAAAAGTCTACATAACCTTGTGCATATGTGGGTTTATGCTTTAAAAGCACATACACAAGTCATAGAATATTATGCATATTTTATTCACCTTATTTCAATTAGTAGTAAATTTATAATTCAAGACCTTCCTTTAAGGCTTTGAAATTTGAATAAATTGGAAGGTTCTGAATAAGTACAAATAGGACTAAACTGCAATAAAAACAACTATCTGATTTTTTTCTATGTATAAGCTCAAGTATACCTGTAAGATAAATTCCTAGAAGTGAAATTTCTGGTATATGCATTTTAGGTCTTAATAAATCCTGTCAAATTGCCTTCCATAAACATTTTTACCATTTTTCATTCTGGCCAACTATGTGAGAATGTCTATTTCCCCCACTCCATCACCAACAGTGGTGTTTTTAAATAAAACTATTAGGAAGCACATGTTAATACAGTTAACCTTATCTCCTACATTTCTAAGATTAATTCCACAATATGATTTCATAAATATTTTAACAAAAAGTTTAAGAGACAGCAGTAGAAAAACCAGATTACTTCAATATGTCTTGAATTTTTCTCTTCTCTCATAAACATACATGAGTTCTGTTTGATCCACTGAAAAGATACCTATGTTACCAGTACTAAACTACAGTTTAGAAATTATGTCAAGGCTTTTTAGCACCGAAGGCCACAGAAAATAGAAACAACTATTTCAATTTAAACAGCATCAACTACCCAACTACTTCAATTCAACAAATAGCATCAAGTACAAGTACTACGCTAGATGCAATGCTAAAAACTTAGGACAGGTACATAAGGACTTCTAATACGGTGCACGAAGGGCAGTAACACAAATTTAAAGTGCATAGAACACAAAACCCGCATGGTAATCTGAGAACATACAAGGAATGTAACTGAAGTATCTCCCGCTATCATAAGTCAGTTAAATTCCTATTGTGTTTTAATTATATCCCAACTCATTTAAAAGGAATATAGCATGCTTTACAGAAATCAATGTAGTAAGAAGATAACAGGAAGTAATTGAGGAAATTCCCAAATAAGGAGAAAATATAGTTCAGAAAAGAAGATAAAGCCAGGGCTAAGACTGTCACTCAGCACTGATGTTAGTAAGTCCTGTGCAGCTATAGAGGTGGGCTGCAAATTTAGATGTGCTTCCTAACAGGTAAGGCAAGGGAAGTATAAGAATTTACAGTCTTCCTAAGATAAAAATAAACAGTTGCTTAGGGCAGACAGATTTCTCCAGTACTGAGATACACTGAAAGCTCTAGTACTGGTTTTCATAGCAAATTTAAGTTTTGTATCAAATTAGTTCCATAAAAGTCAGTCTAAAGGTGAACAAGACAGTGTGCTTTAGGTTTATCGCCCTCAGATGTGACTTAATCCTAGGGTCACATGGAGGAGTGGCGGAGCTGAAGGAGACCATGTGTCCCCACCTAAAGGCATCTCTGTGTAGCCAGGTAAAGTCAAACCTGTGCTAAGGGTATGGAACTAGAGGCCACGATGTGACTTTTATGAGAGAGTGCAGCTACATTCCAAGAACCAAGCAGTGCCTGGAGTACAGTAAGAATCAATCATATGTCAAACCAGTGAATCCAAGAATGAAATTTTTAAAACCTCATGGAATTAATGGACATCCATTCTCCATGAGTACTAAGCAGGAAGAACATATGCATGTGTTTTTTTTTTTTTTTTTCAAGAAATACATATATACCTACATACACACATACATATATATATCTTGGCTCGGCGCCCATGCTCAGTGCTTAGGGCACCAGACATATACACAGGGGCTAGCAAGTTTTAACCTGGACTGGGCCTGCTAAACAATGACAACTACAACCAAAAAAATAGCCCAGTATTGTGGCAGGTGCCTGTAGTCCCAGCTACTTGGGAGGCTGAGGCAAGAGAATTGCTTAAGCCCAAGAGTTGGAGGTTGCTGTGATGCCACAGCACTCTACTGAGGACAACATAGACTCAGTCTCAAAAAAAAAAAATATATATATATATATGACTATAAATCCTGGCTTCAGGGGTTGGGAAGCAGAGGTTATTTTCTTTTTTAAATTCATACTATTAAGCATTGTTTGAAATTTTTATTACTCATGTTCTTACCTCCATTTTTATTTAAATAAATGTATTAATTACAAAAAAAAGAAAGACAATTGGGCTGTGTGTTCAAGATTATATTCTCTGACAAGAACCTGGAGAGTAATTACTTGATGTGGACACTTGTTCTTAGGGGTAGGAGCTTTTTCAAAATACAGTTATCTGAGAAATCATGTATCAGGATGCCTGAATCCAAGGGAAGCATATTCTTATATCTAGAGAACTATTTGCTGTGCTGAGTCTAGGGTAACTGAAACTTAACATTTTTAACAAGGACCCCAGAGAATTGTGATGCAGGTGATCCATTGCTTACCCTGTGAAAACCACTGCCCACCCGGTGATTATTTTACTGTCTTTCTTTTTTTTTTTTTTTGTAGAGACAGAGTCTCATTGTACCGCCCTCAGTAGAGTGCCACACGGCTCATAGCAACCTCTAACTCTTGGGCTTACGCGATTCTCTTGCCTCAGCCTCCCAAGCAGCTGGGACTACAGGCGCCCGCCACAACGCCCGGCTATTTTTTTGTTGTTGCAGTTTGGCCGGGGCTGGGTTTGAACCCGCCACCCTCGGCATATGGGGCTGGCGCCCTACTTTTATTGTCTTTCATAGGACTGTCTTGTGACTACTGCTCACCATCACCAAACTCACATGGAGCTCCCCACTATTGCTTTGTTGTCGATTTAAGACAAATTGCCTAGGTCTGAGAATCAACCAAGTGGAGGGCAAGGCTGACACCTGGAAAGAATAAGTTCATCATCAGGTGCCAGCCTGCAAGAAAACTAGCTCACCTCCACAGCTGGTCTGAGGTTTCTGGCAGAAAAACAGTTCTTGATCTATTTCAACACAAACACACCATCAAGTGTGTGCAACTCTGTGTAACATAGCATAACTACAATAAGCTCAGCCTAAACATTTTCAGCGAGCCACTGGAGACATTTTTAAAGATCTCAGCTCACAGCTCGGCGCCTGTAGCTCAAGTGCCTAAGGTGCCAGCCATATACACCGGAGCTGGCGGGTTCGAATCCAGCCCAGACCAGCCAAACAACGACAACTACAACCAAAAAATAGCCAGGCATTGTGGCAGTTGCCTGTACCCTTAGCTACTTGGGAGGCTGAAGCAAGAGAATTGGTTAAGCCCAGGAGACGGAGGTTGCTGTGATGTCATGGCACTCTACCCAGGGCAACAGCTTGAGACTTTGTCTCAAAAAAAAAGAACTCACTGACAGAACAACTGATTTTAGCAATCTAACTCTAAACGAAAGCTCCTTCTCGCTGTCTTTGTGGACACACTTACCTGTCTTCTACTGTCTTACTGGAAGGATAGAACACTTTGAATGAAAATCCACTTCTTGGAAAAGAACCCTTTGGAGAGAAAAATGCCTGTAAGTGGATATTCTAACTTTTATAAAATAATCACTGTTTTTTTTTTTTTCTTTGTAGAGACGGAGTCTCACTTTGCCGCCCATAGAGTGCCATGACGTCACACGGCTCACAGCAACCTCCAGTTTTTGGGCTTACGCGATTCTCTTGCCTCGGCCTCCCGAGCAGCTGGGGCTATAGGCGCCTGCCACAACGCCTGGCTATTTTTTGGTTGCAGTTTGGCCGAGGCCAGGCTTGAACCCGCTACCCTCGGTATATGGGACCGGCGCTCCACTCACTGAGCCACAGGCGCCACCCAATAATCACTGTTTTAAAAATCAAATTCCTTGGCTCGGCAGCTATAGCTCAGAGGTTAGGGTGCCAGCCACATACACTGGAGCTGGCAGGCTCCAGTCCTGCCCAGGCCTGCCAAACAACGACAATTACATAAAAGAAAAAAAAAAGCCAGGCGTTGTAGCGAGCACCTGTAGTCCCAGCTACTTGGGAGGCTGAGGCAAGAGAATTGCTTAAACCCACAAGTTAGAGAGTTAGAGGCTGCTGTGAGCTGTGACGCCACCACACTCAACTGAGGGCAGCAAAGTGAAACTGTGCCTCAAAAAAGAAAGAAATAACTGTGATGCTGAATATGTACATGAGACACTCAGACATCACATTCAAGAAGTCTTTCCTACTCTTCCCTCCAATGAGAATCTGGGTTTGATGCTCTTCCAATGTGCCTCTAAGGTTAGTGAGCAGAGGCCTGTCCTTTCAGTCTTTGTGCCCCCAGCACCTAGCCTACTGCCTGGCCTATAGCAGGCATTTATTAATGTGAATAAGTATCAAGAAGGGGTGAAGCAATGTCAAAAGCAAGTTTTGAGACCAGCCTTGATGGCTCACACCTATAATCCCAGCACTCTGCGAGTGCCAAGGTGAAAGGATCACTTGAGGCCAGGAGTTTGAGACCACCCTGAGCAAGATCAAGACTTGTCTCTATTTAAATTTAATTGGGAAAATAACAATAATAAAGTTAAAAGTAATAATTTAAAAAAGCAACTTTTGAGCTTATCCAAAAGATACAAATAAGGTAAAAAAGATATTACACTGGTGGTGAAAGGTGGTTGTTCACTTACTTACAGGATATAAAAGTGGAATTCTGAAATAAGGTATATTCAAATAAAGCATTAACTATGAGAATGTCCAAAGTGAAATAAAGAGATCAGCCAAATTATGAAAGAATATTTGAATGTGAATAAAGATTATACAAAACTCAGGTGACAGATTTCAAGCAATGAAACCAAATCACTTAACTACAATCATCCTTAGAGCAACAGTTCTCAACCAGGGTGACTTTATCTCTCAGAGGACACCTGGCAAGTGTCTGGAGACCTTTCTAATAGCTCAACTAAGGGATGCCAGCAGCATCTAGTAGGTACAGGCCAGGGATACTGCTAACATTCTACAATTCCCCTAGCACTCTGGGAGGCTAAGGCATGTGGATCGCTTGAGCTCACGAGTTCCAGACCAGCTAAGCAAGAGTTAGACCCATCTCTACTAAAAATGAAAAACTGAGGCAAGAGGATCACTTGAGCCCAAGAGTTTGAGGTTGCTGTGAGCTAGAGCTATGAGGCCACGGCACTCTACCCACGGTGACAGAGTAAGACTCTGTCTCAAAAAAAAAAAAAAAAAAAAATCTACAATTCCCAGGACAGTCCCTACAACAAAGAATTATTTGGTCCAAAATTTTGAAGGTGCTAATATTGATCCCCATCTTAGAGGAAGCTGGACAAAATGTGTTTAAGGAAAGTAGTAACCAAAAATAAGGACTACAGACTAAACAAAAAAGTATTAAAGTCTAAAAATTCATAAGAATCAAGGAAGCATGCTGATTAAAAATCACTAGCAAAAATGATACTCTGTTTAATATAAACAACTATGCTAATATTAGTGTTTATGCAGTATTTATTCCAGGGTTAAAAAGTCAACCGTATGGCTGGCACAGTGGCTCACATCTATAATCCTAGCACTCTGAGAGGCTGAGACGGGTAGACTACCTGAGCCAGAGCAAGACCCTACTAAAAATAGAAAATTAGCCAGGTGTGGTGGCAGGCACCTATACTCGCAGCTACTTGGGAGGCTGAGGCAAGAGGATTGCTCAAGCCTAAATTTGAGGTTGCTGTGAGCTATAACACCAGGGCACTCTACCCAAGGTGACAGAGTGAGACTTTGTGTCAAAAAAAAAAAGTAAACCACACTTCGTAGAAATTCTTAAGCAACCTCAAGATTCTGAAGAAAGATCCAGGTTCTACATAAGAAATAAATAAAAACATGTATCCCAATGAAGTTTCTACATTTATCAGACTTAGATTTTAGGACTTGGGCAATTTCCAAAATTCGAAATCATGGCTGCACACAGTGGCTCCCACCTATAATCCTAGCACTCTGGAAGACCAAAGTGGGAAGATCACTTGAGGTCAGGAGTTGGAAACCAGCCTGAGCGAAAGGAGACCCTATTTCTACTAAAAGCAGAAAAATTAGCCTTGTGGTATGGCAGGTGCCTGTAGTCCCAGCTACTTGGGAGTTGAGGGGGGAGGATGGCTTGAGCCCAGGAGTTTGCTGTGAGCTAGGGTGAGGCTATGATATTCTAGGCCAGGTGACAGAACAAGACGCTGTCTCAAAAAAAATAATAAAAATAATTTCAAAGAATAAGTACTATCAATATGTTTAAAGAGAATGGGATACAAGTTCTGAAAGCAATTCTCATTAAGGAATCCCAAGATAAGTTATTTATAAATAAGGGAGGCTGGGCACTGTGGCTCATGCCTGTAATCCTAGCACTTTGGGAGGCTAAGGTGGGTGGATTGCCTGAATTCACCAGTTCAAGACCACCCTGAGCAAGAGTGAGACGCTGGCTCTAAAAAAAAAAAATAGCCAGGCATTGTGGTGGGCACCTGTAGTCCTAGTTACTTGGGAGGCTGATGGAAGAGAAATGCTTGAGCCCAAAAGTTTGAGGTTGCTGTGAGCTGTGATGTCACTGCACTCTACCAGGGACAAAGTGAGATTCTATCTCAAAAAAAAAAGTTATTTCCAAGGGGAAGATGCTCATTTGGATTCATGTTTTGGTATGCTTGCTTTTTTATAACAAGTCATATTACTTTATAGTCACATAGTATCCTGAAAACTTAAGTTTGAGAACCTTCCGTGTATACCAAATTAATTCAGTTTTTCATTAATGGTATATTTTTACTCTAATAATAATTTTATAAGTATATATTTTAAACTTATAGAAGTGAGGACTACATAGTTAACTACATTCTTACAGGGTTTATGCAGAGGCATTCAGTATTAGTCAAAGTGAAAGGATCGTATTTGTCTGCAATGACAATCAGGTCCGGCACAGGATACACCCTCAGAGTGTAGTCGAATGCCCAGTACACAGGGCTAACATGCAGAGGCAGTGGGGCCAGATGTCCTTGGGATAAGATAGTCTTTACAAACTACAGAGGAACACAAAACAAAGCAAACTTCAGTTCATTTGTATAAGTGAAGAAATGAATAATTTCAAATTAAACTTTGATTAGCAAAAGGACTTAGAAAATTTGGGAAACAATTAGGAAAGCTTTGAATCACAAAACTTTGGGAAACACTGGTATAAAAGTGACTCCCCTAAATAGTCATATTGCATCAGTTGTACTTACAGCTATATAATAAACGCATTTACTAATTCTATTCATCTAAAAATAGTTTCACGGCTTGAGTAAAGCCAAGAATCAAAATTCAGTGTACATAAACTTTATTATATAAAATGAATAAAAACACTCTCGGGTCTATTTCTGCGCTCCTCAGATGGAGACATACATAATAAGCAGAGATTGACAAGGGTAGACAGGAAACCTTACAGCTACGAGATTGACAGTGTGCATGCTTCTGATGTGGACAGACCATGTAAAATGCATAATAAACATGGTAAATATGAACATTTTTGAAAGCATTTTAAAGGCAAGAAAGGAAGCTTCAAAGAACTTCCCTGCTTGTTCTGAGATTTCTTCTGTCCATCAGGGGATACTTTAGCAGAAAGGTGAGAAACACTGACTTGCTAACAAAAATTAACTTACTTGGCTCAGCGCCCATAGCACAGTGGTTACAGTACCAACCACATACTGAGGTTGGCAGGTTCAAACCCGGCCAGGACCAGCTAAAACAGCAATGACAACTGCAACAAAAAATAGCTGGGTATTGTGGCAGGTGCCTGTAGTCCCAGCTACTTGGGAGGCTGAGGCAAGAGAATCACTTAAGCCCAAGAGTTTGAGGTTGCTGTGAGCTGTGATGCCACAGCACTCTATCAAGGGTGACACAGTGAGCCTCTGTCTCAAATAAATAAATAATAAAAAATTAACTTGCTGAAAAAAGTACGTTCAAATTATTTTGAATAACAAATATCATAACACAGGGAAAATTACTAAGTGGCTTAATAAAACTGCATATGTAACAGGTAAGATAGTTTTATAGAGATGACTCTACTTACGTGATTAGGAATAGGCAAATTGGTAGTAGGAAAACGGACACAGTTTCTGCACATTTTATTTACTAAGTCTTCACGAAAGACAATAATTTCTTGTGTACAATACTGAATTCTGAAATGAAAACAGTAGTTGAACTTCCTCAGGAAAAAAATGAGATAATTTTAAACACAACATGTCTTATAATACAAAGCCATCCCCACTTCCCAAACTTCAACCAGTCTGTCTAGCCACCCATTCATTCAGCAGTTATCCAACGGGCTCTAAGTATGTACCTGCACTATTGGAGGGGCTAGTAAACAGAACAAAACCATCCTGGCCTTCATGCAGTTTACATTCTAGTGGGAGAGGAGCAAAGAAAACAAACAACAAATACGTAATTACATAATATGTTGCAAGATGCTTAAGTGTATGGGCAAAAGAAAAAGGCCAACAGGGGTCTCCTGGGGAAAGGCAGCATCCAGAAGGCTGAAGCCTTGGCACAGGCGGGGCTCACAGTGTGGCTTGAGCACAGCCTGACAGAGGGAGGAACTTGGTCAAGCAGACATCCAGACGAATAACCCTGCAAGCAGAGGGAGCGGCCCCGCCAGGGGCCCCAGACTGGGGCATGCCCACCATGTTTGAGAAACAGCAGGGAGGCTGGGGGAACTGCAGCAAATGGGGAGGAGAGGAAATTAAGACAGGGGAGAGGGGGCCAGATAGTACAGGGCCATCATCATCTGTACGAGGAGATGGCTGTCACTGAATGACATGAGGGCCCCATCTTTCCAGATCAGGAAGGGAGACATGATGCGTCTTACATGTTAGAGGACCACTCTGACACTGTGTCAAGAATAAACTCTAGGCGGGGTACGGTGGCTCATGTCATGTAATCCCAGCACTCTGGGAGGCCAAGGTGGTGGATTGCCTAAGCTCACGGGTTCAAGACCAGCCTGAGCAACAGCAAAACTCCGTCTCTAAAAAATAGCCAGGCGTTGTGGCAGGTGCCTGTAGTCCCAGCTACTCGGGAGGCTGAGGCAAGAGAATTGCTTAAGCCCAAGAGTTTGAGGTTGCTATGAGCTAGGATGTCAGGGCACTCTACTGAGGGAGACTCTGTCTCAAAAATACATAAATAAATAAATAAATATAAACTATAGAGGGGAAGTGGTAGAAACTAGGGACCAGTTAGGAGGCTATCACAGGTACTCAGGCTGGAGAAGATGGTACAGGGTCATGGAGGTGGAGGTACAGGGAGTTGGCCAGATTCTGGATATATTTTCAAGTCCATAGGACTTCCTGACAAATTACATGTGAGAGAAACCCCAAAGATTTTGGGCTGAACAACTGGAAGCATAAAGGTTCCATGAACTAAGATGGGAAAGGCTACAGAACAGCTTGGTGTGGTGCCCAGGGAAGTTCAGTTCACTCTGATCTAAGAGGAGATAAGATGGTAAGTAGGCAACTACATACATGAGTCTGGGGTCGGAAAAGCATCTCAGGTGGACACATAAATGCAGGAGGTATCAGCACACAGATGATATTTGAAACCATGGGACCCTGGATAGGTCACCACAAGGCATGTACACAGGCAAACCAGAGGAGAGCCAAGGCCGACTTGTGGGTCATCCCAAGTGGCCTCTGACCAACGGTGAATTATTTAAATACAGTTAAAATATTTTCAAAGTTTTGAGAAATATAAAACAAAAATAAAAGTTTGCCTTTTTATATTTATTCTAAAGCAGTCAAAATTCAGAGACAAATTTTTAAGAATGGACTTATTTTTAAAGGAAAAGGGAAAAAAGCATAAATAAAACATTAATATTTACCTGCAAGGATTAGTAGTAAAAACTGAAAATGGCACCCTCTGTCTGAATTCATTAGTGATGCTCTCAGCAAGTGGTGGCCTATACAGAAACACAATTTCTATGACATGGTACATATTTTAAGATTTTACAAAGTTTTCGTTACTGTTGCAAAAATTTGAAAGAAACTTACCTCGGTAAGATAGAACCAAATCCAGGATCCTCTGGACCAGGTACAAACACAAAACGACTACTGTAGCCAAATTCAACAGAATTTATTTAAAAAGATATTCTTGTAACACTATCTAGTAGCAAAACAAGTTATTCCCTTTAATTGAATCATGAATTTTTTTTAAAAATTCTAAATTTCATACATATTAATAAATGAACTAGTAAAAGTCTCCAGAACAATACTGTCTAATGACAGAAATGTCCCATATCTGCACCGGCCAACTGACTGCTTGAACTGTGGCTAGAGTGGCTGATGGATTAAATTTTAAATTTTTTTTAACTTTAATTAAACTTTAAAGAGATGCATGTGGCCAGTAACTATCATACTGAAAGGTGATGTTGTAGACCCCTAGAGTAATGTCACTAAGAAATTCAAAATATGGTTGAAATTATCATTCTCCCTCTTAATACTTTTCACCATAAACCTCTACTACAGTATAACATACATCACATTGTAGCCATCCCAATGTGAGGCTAATTTTATCTTAACTTTCAATTTTCTCAACATTCTCTTTCTTCTATTAGTTTAATAACAGCTGATATAAAATTCAGAATTCAGCCAGGCATAACAGCATATGCCTATAATCCCAGTTATTTGGGAAGCCAGCAAGAGGATCTTTTGACTCAGGAGTTCAAGACCAGCCTAGGCAATATACCAAGACTCCATCTCAAAATAAGGCTCAGCACCTGTAGCTCAGCACGAGAGCTGGCGGGTTCAAACCCAGCCCGGGCCTGCCAAACAACAATGACAACCACAGTCAAAAGAGAACCGGGCATTGTGGTGGGCACTTGTAGTCCCAGCTAAGTAGGAGGCTGAGGCAGGGGATTCCTTGGGCCCAGGAGTCTGAAGTTACTGTGAGCTGTAGCGCTACGGCCCTCTACCCAGGATGACGTAGCGATACTCTGTCTCAAAAAAAAAAAAATTAAAAATTAAAAACCCTTAGGATTCCTGTTTGGTTATTTAAAACAAAAAAAAAAGAAAAAAACAACAGCTTGGTGCCTGTGCTCAGTGGTTAGGGCGCCGGCCACAAATACCAGGGCTGGTGGGTTCAAACTCACTCCAGGCCTGCTAAACAACAATGACAACTACAACAAAAAAAACAGCCCGGTGTTGTGGCAGGTGCCTGTAATCCCAGCTACTTGGGAGGCTAAGGCAAGAGAATTGCTTAAGCCTAAGAGTTTGAGGTTGCTGTGAGCTATGATGCATGGCATTCTACCAAGGGTGACATAGTGAGTCTGTCTCAAAAAAAAAAAAACAAGATACATTTCAATAAAAATATAGCTATAGAGATCCTTACCTTTTATGAATATCTGGGTATTCACATATTATGTCTGCCAAAATTTTTAGGGAATCTAAAATTTTAAAGGGATATTAAGTTTAATTTGTATACATATACATACAAATCAAATCGTATTTGATTAGATATACTCTATAGGTTATGGATCATTTCTTATCAACTGAGTTTACATAAATATGGAAACACTTTTTATCAATACCTTTCAAAGCCTGAACTTGATTTTTTCCATATGGTGCAGATGAAAAATTACCACACAGAATAAAGCAGGTTGGAGGTGCTGGTGAATAACCTAAAGAATGAAAAGAGGAAACATCAATTTCCTACTCTGTAAATCAGGTTAAGACTCCTTTAGCCATGAGGTTTTAATAATAATTAGTTATTATTAAAATAATAGTAATAATAGTGCCATTTATTCAGCACTTACTACATGTATGTGCTACGCTCAATTAATTCTCAGAACATCCACATAAGCTTGAGACTTGGGTTAAGTCACCTGCCAAAGATGTTAGGCTGGCACTTAAACCCAGTTCTGCCAGATGCCAAGGCCCCAGCTCTTATCCATTCTCTTATATAATACTTAGGATTAATTCTTTTCTTTGTTTTAAGGGACAGCATATAACTGGGTGGCCAGGCTGGGGTGTGGTGGCACAATCACAGCTCACTGCAGCCTGGAACTCCTAGGCTCAGGTCATCCTCCTGCCTCCACCTCCCAGGTAGCTGGGACTATGGGCATATGCCACACCTGGCTAATGTTTTTTTTCTTTTTTTGAGACAGAGTCTCAAGCCATCACCCTGGGTAGAATGCTGTAGCATCACAGCTCACAGCAACCTCCAACTCCTGGGCTCAAGTGATACACCTGCCTCAGCCTCCCAAGTAGCTGGGACTACAGGCACCCACCACAATGCCCGGCTATTTTTTTGTTGCATTTGTCCTTGTTTTAGCTGGCCCAGGCCAGGTTCGAACCCGCCAGCCTTGGTGTATGTGAATGGCACCCTACCAACTGAGCTACGGGCATCGCCCACGCCCAGCTAATTTTTGAATTTTTTGTAGAGAATGAATCTTGCCATGTTACCCAGGCTGATCTTAAAATCCTGAACTCAAGTAATCCCACCTTAGCCTCCCAAAGTGCTGAGATTACAGGCATGAGCCACTGTGCCTGGAAGGACTAATGCTTATTTAGCATGATATACAGTTTTTTGTTTGTTTTCTTTTTTGGAGACAGAGCCTCAAGCTGTTGCCCTGGGTAGAGTGCCATGGCATCACAGCTCACAGCAACCTCCAACTCCTGGGCTCAAGTGAGTCTCCTGCCTCCACGTCCCAAGTAGCTGGGACTACAAGTGCCCACAACACCTGACTATTTTTTGGTTGCAGCTGTCGTTGTTTGGCGGGCCTGGGCTGTATTTGAACCCTCCAGCTCAGGTGTATGTGGCTGGCGCCTTAGCTGTTTGAGCCGCAGGCACCGAGCCACAGTTTTCTTTTTTTAATGTAAAACTGTAAAACTTTATTTATTTTTTAAAGACAGAGTCTCACTTTATCACCCTCGGTAGAGTGCCATGGCGTCACAGCTCATAACAACCTCCAACTCTTGGGCTTCAGCAATTCTCTTGCCTCAGCCTCCCTACAAGTAGCTAGCACTACAGGCACCTGCCACAACGCCCAGCTATTTTTTATTGCAGTGTGGCCGGGGCCGGGTTTGAACCCGTCACCCTCGGTATATGGGGCCTGCACCCTACCCACTGAGCCACAGGCATTACCCAAAAAATGTAAAACTTTAAAATGAAATCTTATTTAAAGTATCTCACTGCTAAATCAATGTTTTTTTTAAAAATAGAATATTGAAAAAGATACATATTAAAAAAGAAATTTAGTTTTAAGACATGAACCTTCATAATAATTTAAGAAAGAGTAAAGGAAAAAAAAAAGCACCTACCAGAAAACATTGTGTGAAGTTTTTCCAATACTTCTACCTGGTCCAACCAAACATCCGATATAAACACGAACATGGCGTCTTTATTCTCCTCTTCTAGTTGTTTTAGTTTTGCAGAAATCTTCACAGATGTATTAGAAGGCCCTCCAAAAAAATTAATATTTCCATAGTATGCCCTAGGTAATCATAACAATTATCTTTTATTTTATATTCTGTTGGAGGTATTTTTCTTTTTTTGTAGAGACAGAGTCTCACTTTTGGCCCTCGGTAGAGTGCCGTGGCCTCACACAGCTCACAGCAACCTCCAACTCCTGGGCTTAAGCGATTCTCTTGCCTCAGCCTCCCGAGTAGCTGGGACTACAGGTGCCCGCCACAACACCCGGCTATTTTTTTTTTTGGTTACAGTTTGGCCGGGGCTGGGTTCGAACCCGCCACCCTCGGTATATGGGGCCGGCGCCCTACCGACTGAGCCACAGGGGCCGCCCTGTTGGAGATATTTTTCTAATTTAGCTTCTTTGCATCTAATGAAGTTTATCTTCCAGGGTAAATAGATGAAAATGTATTATTTTAACACTTAAAAAGCAAACATGCTTATTTTAATGTTCTAAAATGATATAGAAAGCAATATAGAAGCAGTAAGTAAAATACTGAACTAATACTCTGTTTTTTAAAACTGACTAAAGCAGTATTAAAATAATTTCCTGTGTCAGTTAACATAGAAGAGATGAATACTCAATTTGAATAGTACAATAGAAGCCCATTTGCCCGCAGTTCCACTTCTAGAATGTTTAATCCTGAAGAATTAAGGATATATACATATACAAAGACTAACCTACATCTCAGAATTGTGAAAAAAAAAAAAAACGGTTTTATTAAAAAAAAAAAAAAAAAAAATCAGGGCTCAGCGCCTGTAGCTCAGTGGCTAGGGCAGCAGCCACATACACACACCAGAGCTGGTGGGTTTGAACCCAGCCCAGGGCCAGCCAAACAACAATGACAAATATAACCAAAAAATAGCTGGGCATTGTGGCAGGCGCCTATAGTCCCAGCTACTTGGGAGGATGAGGCAAGAGAAGCACTTAAGCCTAAGAGAGTTAGAGGTTGCAGTGAGCTGTGATGCCTGGCACTCTACCGAGGGCAACATAATGAGACTGTCTCAAAATAAATAAATAAATAAATAAAAACAAAAAATAAAACATAATTCAGTTTTATTCAGAGCGCAACAAGGAAGGGTCAATGAGAAATCAGATCATATACACACTCCCAGCCCCGACCAGCCTCGTCCACTGTATACTGGCTAACTTGTCACAAGGAAATCGGGTCATATACACATTCAGAGCCCCCACCAGCCTTGCCCACTCTACACTGGCTAACTTGTCACAAGGAAATCGGGTCATATACACACTCAGAGCCCCCACCAGCCTTGCCCACTCTACACTCGCTAACTTGTCACAAGGAAATCGAGTCATATACACATTCAGAGCCCCCACCAGCCTTGCCCACTCAACACTCGCTAACTTGTCACAAGGAAATCGGGTCATATACATACTCCCAGTCCCCACCAGCCTTGCCCACTCTACACTGGCTAACTTCTCACAAGGAAATCGAGTCATATACACATTCAGAGCCCCCACCAGCCTTGCCCACTATACACTGGCTAACTTGTCACAAGAATATCAGGTCATATACACATTCAGAGCCCCCACCAGCCTTGCCCACTCTACACTCGCTAACTTGTCACAAGGAAATCGGGTCATATACACATTCAGAGCCCCCACCAGCCTTGCCCACTCTACACTCGCTAACTTGTCACAAGGAAATCGGGTCATATACACATTCAGAGCCCCCACCAGCCTTGCCCACTATACACTGGCTAACTTGTCACAAGAATATCGGGTCATATACACATTCAGAGCTCCCACCAGCCTTGCCCACTCTACACTCGCTAACTTGTCACAAGGAAATCGGGTCATATACACATTCAGAGCCCCCACCAACCTTGCCCACTCTACACTCGCTAACTTGTCACAAGGAAATCGGGTCATATACACACTCAGAGCCCCCACCAGCCTTGCCCACTCTACACTGGCTAACTTGTCACAAGGAAATCGGGTCATATACACACTCAGAGCCCCCACCAGCCTTGCCCACTCTACACTGGCTAACTTGTCACAAGGAAATCGGGTCATATACACATTCAGAGCCCCCACCAGCCTTGCCCACTCTACACTCGCTAAGTTGTCGCAAGGAAATCGGGTCATATACACACTCCCAGCCCCCACCAGCCTTGCCCACTCTACACTGGCTAACTTGTCACAAGGAAATCGGGTCATATACACACTCAGAGCCCCCACCAGCCTTGTCCACTCTACACTGGCTAACTTGTCACAAGGAAATCGGGTCACATACACGCTCAGAGCCCCCACCAGCCTTGTCCACTCTACACCAGCTAACTTGTCACAAGGAAATTGGGTCATATACACACTCCCGGCCCCCACCAGCCTTGCCCACTCTACACTGGCTAACTTGTCATAGTTCCCAGCTTAAATGTTAAGCCTCCCAGAGGCTTCCTCTTCAGGAGGATCCCAAAAGAGATCAGATCTTTCCAATACAGCTTCCGTAGGACCCTGCACTTCATTTTGTAGAACTTACCAACTCGGTCATCAGGTCAGTGTAAGGCCTATATCCCCACCTAACAGCGAGGGAATGTGCTCACAACAAGCTGCTGAATACCACGAATCACGCCAATAAAACAGCACTTCTCAGCAACAGAAAATACTGACTGAACCTCATTAAATAAAGAACAGGTGACGAAGCACATACAGCATGCATCCCCTTCGAGAGAAAGGGAAGACGAAACAAGATGGCGGGCTCATGCCATGAAAACTGACTTTTCCTAGAAGCAGATTTTAAAAGCAGTGTTTCTTCAAAACATCATTTTTCTTTAGTATCTTGATACACCATGGCGGAGCAGCAGTAAAATGGGTGATATCAAAGAGAAGTATCTTGAAACATTTATTTCCAATCCAAAATGGAGCTTTATATTGTGTTTGTCATAAATCTACATACTCTTCTCTACCAGATGACTATAATTGCAAAGTGGAGCTTGCTTTGACATCTGATGGCAGGACAATAGTATGCTACCATCCTTCTGTGGACATTCCATATGAACACACAAAACCTATTCCTCTACCAGACCCTGTGTGTAATAATGGAGAAACACATGATCAAGCGCTGAAAACCAGATTAGCAGAAAAGTGAACGCCTTGAACAAGGACCCATGATAGAACAACTTAGCAAAATGTTCTTTACTACTAAGCACCATTGGTATCCTCGTGGACAGTATCACACTCATCATAAGAAACTGAATCCTCCAAAGGACAAATGATACTGAGGTTTTCCAGGGAATAGGAGAAAAATGTGCCTCAGATGGTATTTGAGAAAATGCAATGTGGAATATTCATTAATATGTTACATAGTAAAATAGTAATAATAAAATGCCTTTTTTTTTTTGGCCAGGGCTAGGTTTGAACCCGCCACCTCCAGCATATGGGACCGGCACCCTACTCCTTGAGCCATAGGCACCACCCAATAAAATGCCTTTTTATACATCAAAAAAAAAAAAAAAAAGAAAGGGAAGACGACTTGTACATTCCCACATAGGGAGAAATTCTCCAGGTGTGTGTGTATTTTTCTCTTTATAGCAGGTTTTTATTATTAGTGACATCTTTGTTCTATAAAGTCTTCACAAACACTGAAATGGCAAGTGCTGAATTGTTCCTTAGGAAGATATGTACATATGGACATAAAGTATAACCTTAAATCCTAAAAACAATTCTTTTTGGTAGATGCTGTTTTTACAAACAAGAAAGCGTGTAAGTGTGTTTAGTGGCTACTCCAGTAACAGGTGCCAGAGCAGAGATTCAAACTCCCCTTTCCCCAAACTGGTCCCAGGGCCTGCCTGAGCGTCTTGCACCCCCTTGCACTGCCTCCTGTCATCTCTGTCCTATGGTCATCTCTTCATGAGGCTGAACCAAGAGGGCAGCGAGGCCTTCTTCGACCTCAGCTGGGAATATACATGCCTAGGGACTCGGATTTTCTGCTGTTCTGCAACATGTCCGTGTATTTCCTCTAAAGCACCACAAGCACTGATTTGGGAGATACAAATCAATGTTAGCCAGAATCTGAATACTGAG
The DNA here is from genome assembly GCF_027406575.1 of Nycticebus coucang. Taxonomy (NCBI): domain Eukaryota; kingdom Metazoa; phylum Chordata; class Mammalia; order Primates; family Lorisidae; genus Nycticebus; species Nycticebus coucang. Next base: position 7,382,073 of record NC_069785.1, on the reverse strand, counting down.
GATCTAGTATATACTATAGTCATGCAGAGCATAACAATGTTTCAGTTTAAGTTTTCTATTTTTAATAGACAGGTGTCTCACTCTTGCTCAGTCTAGTCTTGAATTCCTGAGCTCAAGCAACCCTCCTACCACAGCCTCCCAAAGTGCTAGGATTATAGACATGAGCCACTACATCCAGGCAGAAATCTCCTAATATTTACACATTGGAAAATAATGCAAAATCTTTTTTAACATCTCAAAGGTAGGGAGAAAAAGAAGGTCTAAAGGTGACTTTCAACCCACTGCCCACCAGCTAACCTTTTACAACATCATTCCGCCTCTGCCTAAATATCTCAAATGACAGCTCAATTCCCCTCAGAGAAGGCCTTTGGGAATAGCTCTGATGTTATTAATATGATGCATTTACTGATACCAAGGAGCTATAAGCTGCTCTTTGTAACTTTCATTCATTAGTGGACTATGAAAGTGCGAACTTTACATTAACATGGGAATTATATTCTTCTAAGTCCTTTCCTATCTCTCTTATCTCACTTGAACGTCTCATCAACCCCACAGATAAATAAAAAAGGAAAATTGGAAATCTTTCCCAGTGGAAGTCAAAGTCCGAAGATGGTATTGCAACTAATCTAGGGCCAATCCGTGAGTTTTTATATTCCATATAAAACCTAGTCTTCTAATTCTCATTTTCCATCTTTCTTTCCATTCTGACCCAAAGCCTGAGACCTTGTAATAACTGAGATACGATGTTATTCTCATCTCTGAGATGAGAATACAATGTTATTCTCTATCTCACCTACACTACTGCCAGTATTACAAAATTCCTACAGAGTTTAAATCAGACATTTTCATACCTAGTAGTACTGGAGGGCTCAGTGGGTGGAAATCCAAAGGCATTGACATGAAACACTTGATCTTCAAACCAGCCTGAAAAAAAGATAAGTAACAAATCACTTTCATTTGTCCAATCCTTCTTCTTGTTTGAAAGGACAAAAACAAGGTTACACAAATCAGTAATGCTAAGCTGCTTTCTGTGAACAAACACAGAAGCTGCCCACCCACTGAGTCAATCACTTTAGATCCATAGATAGTCTAAATTCTGTAAACACAAGTTCATTAAACAGAAATAGATTCAGAAGTAAAACCTTTCACTTTTTAATTTCACAGTATATGGTGGAGTACAGAAAGTGCGCAGATTAGGAAAATCTAAGGTATTTTTCACCTTCATTGAGATATAATTCACATACTATACAATTCACCCACCCAGGGGTTTTTAGTATAGTCACAAGTCGCATAGCCAAGATCCAATTTCAGAACATTTTCATCACCTTAAAAAGTCTTCTACATATGTTAAGCCTATTTGTAGTCTTATTTTATGTTATTCTCAAAAATATGCTCTCATAATCCATGTTATCCTAAATTATATCCTATTAACATACTTAATCCACTGTAAACATGTTTTTAATTTAAAAAAATAAAGAGGACAAGAAAAAAGCATACTGACTTACCTTCTGCTAAGACAAAGCACGCCTCTGTGTATAACCCACTGTGGAACTGGTAAACAACTGTTAAGGAAAATAATTCTATTTTTAAGCTTGAGGTAGTGATGAAGTCAACACACATTTTAAACTCAATAGAACTCCTATATAGGACCTGGCGAGGTGGCTCACACCTGTAATCCCAGCACACTGGGAGGCAGAGGCAGGTGGATCACCTGGGCTCACAAGTTCAAGACCAGCCTGAACTAGAGCAAAACCCCACCTCTAAAATAGCCAGGTGTGGCTCAGCACCCATAGCACAGTGGTTACAGTGCCAGCCACATACACCAAAGTTGGTGGGTTCAAACCTGGCCTGGGCCGGTTAAACAACAATGACAACGGCAATCAAAAAATAGCCAGACATTGTGGTGGGCACCTGTAATCCTAGGTACTTGAGAGGCTGAGGCAAGAGAATCGCCTGGACCCAAGAGTTTGAGGTTGCTATGAGCTATGACTCCAGGGCACTCTACTGAGGGCAACATAGTGAGACTCTGTCTCAAAAAAATAAATAAATTAATTAATTAATAAATAAAATAGCCAGGCATTGTGGCTGGCGCCTGTAGTCCCAGCTACTTGGAAGGCTAAGGCAAGAGAATCGCTTGAACCCAGGAGTCTGAGGTTGCTGTGAGCTGGGACGCCACAGCACCCTACCTGGGGCGATAAAGTGAGACTCTGCCTCAAAAAAAAACAAAAAAACAAAAAAAATTCCTATCTAATAATTCAAAGACTTCCCATTTGAAACTGTGAATAGACAATAGCTTAGATTATAGCTTAAAAAATTGGAGGATTAAATGTCCCCATGTTTAATTCTAAGATGCAGCTTGGTAATACTGACAATTTGGATCATTCTTGCCATGCTAGAAACTTCCTCAGTGGTTTCTCTGAAGGAGGAATTAAAGTTATTTATCTCTGTTTGGGATTATATCTCTGTATTCCTACTCCCTTAACATACTGGAAATTACACCAGGAACTCAAGTAGGTAAATTTGAGAAAATACATAATCAACTTCCTCAATTCATTTAACATAGATTTTAAAAAACAAATTGAAGGATATAGCTTTACTAAGATCTAGCTGTACCGTTCCGGTAGGATCTTCCAGAAAAAATTTTCCCTAAAAAAAAAAGAAATATATTCACATTTATATAAAAATGAACACTATGACAAAATAGACTACTGACAATTTTGATAATAGAATACAGTAGAGATAACAGTAGATTTAAAAACTCAGCTATAATTTCTAGCCTAGGCTCTTACTAGTCTGATTACCTCAGACTAATGACTCTGTTGAGACTCAGACTCTGCACAGTACCCTGGGAATGACTGCTACAGATCCAGGGACAGGAGGAGGGACACCAGCAGGCTCCTGGGAGGAGGGCCTCTCCACACCTTCCCAAGACATCGCCGAGGGACCGGGACAGAGTCAAGTGTGGGCGTTACAGAACCAGTACTCTCAATTCAACCAGAGGTCATCGTGGGCCTGATTAAGGCTACGCAAACGGGGCTCCCAGAAAGGTCACTCCTTCCTCCTGTCTGCTCAGGAAACTGAACACAGACGAAAAGCCCTGCTGACTGAGGTAAGCCTTCAGTGAAGAATACATTCTTACACCCTCCACAGAAGGGCTCTATGTAACTGGCAGTTCATCAATCCAATGCCAAAAATAAAAGTTTCATGCTTATTAAATTTAACTTACCTCTTTTAACTGAGTTATCATTCCGAGAACAATCACATCTCCAATTTTGGTTGTACTACCCAATAAGGTTTCTATTGTTTTAAGCTAAAATAAAACAAAATAAAATTCCTAGTTATTTATTTATGTACTTTAGAGACAACTTCTCACTATGTTGCCCAGGCTGGTCTCCAACTCCCAGGCTCAAGAGATCCTCTTGCCTCAGCCTCCCAAGTCACTGGGATTATTGGTGTAAGCCACCACACCCAGCACAAACCAAAATAAATTCCTTTTTTTTTTTTTTGAGACACAGCCTCAAGCTGTCGCCCTGGGTACAGTGTTGTGGCATCACAGCTCACAGCAACCTCCAACTCCTGGGCTCAAGCGATTCTCCTGCCTCCGCCTTCCAAGCAGCTGGGACTACAGGCGCCCGCCACAACACCCACCTATTTTTTGGTTGCAGCCGTCATTGTTGTTTGGTGGACCCGGGCTGGATCCAACCCGCCAGCTCAGGTGTATGTGGCTGACGCCTTAGCCGCTTGAGCCACAGGTGCAGAGCCAAAAATAAATTCTCAAAGATTGAAATATATTCTTTTAAAAAATAATCTTTTTATAAATAAGTAAATTTGGAGTATACATTTCAGCATTTACAGCTACTTCACAATTAAAAAAAAAAATACAACTTGAGAGTTTAATTTTATCTTACAAAAAACTATAAAATTGAATGTATGATGGCCTGGAAGAATTATGCCTAAAGAAATACCATATCAATACTCAGGCTCTTACCAATGACTAAAGTCTTATATCCTATCATTGCGAATAATGGTAAATACAGAAAAGAATGCCAATTTTATCTTGTTTGAGCCATATCTCTAGAAAATTAGTGAGCTAGTTAAAAGATTATATGCTAATTTTATTTAGTATTTCAAAAGGCCATCATTATTATCTACATTCAATGTGACCATTGTATTTTTATCAGCAAGTTAAAGGTAATAAAATTTGGGACATTATTTTTAAAAATCCTTGAATCTTTTTCTACATATAATCCTAAATAAATGTAAATACATATATATGTAATTTATAAAACACATCAATATAATTTTCATTTACTAAAATGAAAACATATTATTCGTATTATTCTGCAATTTAACTTTTTGAAGTTAATATTTTCTTAGACATCTTTCCATTTAACTGAATATGGATAAACTTCATTCTTTTTAAGGGATAGAGTTTTTTTATTTTTGAGACGGAGTCTCACTATGTTGCCCTCAGTAGAGTGCTATGGCGTCATAGCTCACAGCAACCTCAAACTCTTGGGCTTAAGCCATTCTCTTGCCTCAGTCTCCCAAGTAGCTGGGACTATAGGCTCTTGCCACAACACCTGGCTATTTTGTTGTTGTTGTCATTGTTGTTTAGCAGGCCCGGGCCAGGTTCAAACCCACCAACCCTGGTGTATGTGGCTGGCACTGTAACTACTGAGCTACAGGTGCCTAGCTGAGATATTTATGATATAACAATTCATTTCACCAAACTTCAATTAATAGACACTAAGTTGTTTCCAGTCTTCCACTAATAAAAACAATGCTTAATATTCCTAATTACCTGCATGGATGTAATTGTTGGATAAATTTCTACAAATTCCAGGAACAAAGTTGTTGGATAAAAGGATATAACATTTTTCATCTTTATAGAAATGAACAAGTACAGCTTCTTTTATTTTTACCATATTTTTTATTACAAATCATATGTTTACTATAGAAAAAAGTTAAAAATAAAAACATACACAATCCCTTGGGCGGTGCCTGTGGCTCAGTCGGTAAGGCGCCAGCCCCATATGCCGAGGGTGGCGGGTTCAAACCCGGCCCCGGCCAAACTGCAACCAAAAAATAGCCGGGCATTGTGGCTGGCGCCTGTAGTCCCAGCTACTTGGGAGGCTGAGGCAAGAGAATCGCTTAAGCCCATGAGTTGGAGGTTGCCGTGAGCTGTGTGAGGCCACAGCACTCTACTGAGGGCCGTAAAGTAAGACTCTGTCTCTACAAAACAAACAAACAAAAAAAAAAAAAAAAAAAAAACATACACAATCCCATTATTCTGTAATAATCACTGTTAACATTTAATATTAGAGCTACTCTTAAAAATCATGAACCAAGCCTGGCTCATGCCCGTAACCCTAACACTCTAGAAAGCCAAGACAAGCCTGAGTAAGAGTCAGACTGTCTCCCTAAAAACAGAAAAATTAAGTGGACAGTGTGGTAGGCACCTATACTCCCAGGAACTTTCGAGGCTGAAACAAGAGGATCAATTGAACACAGGAATTTGGGGTTGCTGTGAGCTATGATGATGCCACAGCACTCTAGCCTGGGCAACAGAGTGGGACTCTGTCTCAGAAAAACAAAACACAAAACAACAAAAAACATGAACCCAAAGCAACACAGGGAGATACAGCAAAGTATTTCTCAGCACACCATTTTTATAGTCTATAAAGGGTCCTATAAAGGTGGTTTCAGTAGGGAACATACCATCACAGATTCATAATTAAACAGTGAAAAGACTGAAAAGAACCATAAATTACTTAGCTAAGCCTTAAAATTACTTTGGCAAAGAGGAAAGGAAAAAAACCACTCCCAGGTTATGGGCATCGGGGTGCCATAGAAAACCTAATACTTAAGACAAAGCATATAGACAGTCTCTGGTAAGGAAATAGAAGTAACATCTATTTCCAAACCTAATGCAATTTATATTGATAAAAGTCAAAAACTGTCAAAACACTAACTATAAATGTCTTCATAGTGCCACCATCAAACACTAATTTGAATGTGATCTAATGTCCCCATTTTGGTTTCTATTAGACTGCTCAGCATAATAATTTCTGATCTCTCATGGTAGAGACTTTAATGAACATTGGCAGAGCCTGGGCCTCTTTATTCGAAATCTCACGGAAGTGAGTTAGTTCTGGATCAGAGTAATATGCCCCAGCAGGGGTCTGCCTGCTGCAGAGCAGGAACCAAGAGCCTCAGACCGGGCTGACAGCAGCAGCCAGGTGTGTTGCTGGACCAAAGGGACAGTGTGGTCTGTCACCTGCTTTCAAAGTAAGAGTCCAAGAGCAGAAGGAGCACATGCTTTGCTTCTGATCCCCAGAACACTTACGTCTTCTCACCTCTGCTCCTCGGGCTCCAACAACTCTGTGGCCAGCCTGTGTTTTCTCATTTATTCTACACATGTTGTTTGCTTAGTACCGTTAAGTAACATTTTTACATCAATAAAGCACATTGTAGTGGAACATCCGTGTGGTGGTCACTGGAGGGATGGGTTGGGCAAGGACCAACGTATTGAAAGTGTGAGTGGACAAGGGTAATGTTGAAAAGTTGGTCAGAAAGTCAGTGTAGTATCCAGCAAATGGACTATAACAAGGAAAAAGTCTTGGAGGTCAGAGAGTACCTGAGGCCTTCCCAGAGAAGGAAGTAGCAGCTTCTGTGAGAGCTCTGCAGGCCTCAGGACCCTGGATATGCACCAGATCAGCAGTGAGCCAGGTTAGTAGTCACTGGTAGTTTATTTTCATTTAAAATTCAATGAATTAGGGCTTGGTGCCTGTAGAATAGTGGGTATGGCGCCAGCCACATACACTGATGGTGATGGGTTTGAAACTGGCCCTGAGCCAGCTAAACAATAATGACAACTGCAACAAAAAATAGCTGGGCATTGTGGTAGGTGCCTGTAGTCCCAGCTACTTGGGAGGCTGAGGCAAGAGAATGAGTGTGAGTTTGCTGTGAGCTCTGATGCCACAGCACTCTACTGAGGGCAACACAGTGAGACTCTGTCTCAAAAAAAATAAATAAATAAAGATAAATAAAATAAAATTCAATGAATTACAATTAAGCAATAAATATGGAACTTAGATAGTTATATCCCCTATTAACCAGGATAAAATTCTCACCTGGAATTTGCTGCCAGTTTCATCAGGGTGAGAGCCTATCACTGGAGGAGTAAATAATTCATGCCTGTGAGTCCTCTAAAAACACAAAAAAGATTCACATGAATTAACAAAACAGACACTTAAAACCAAGATTCACTGAAACAGAAACCTGAGGAAACACTGTCCTTAAACTAATATTGCTATTACTTAGTGCCAACAAATTTGAAAGCCCACATAACGTAACAACAGACAAATATTTAGGAATGTAATTTGAAAAATTAAAAATAAAATTAAAAACTGTTTTTTTCTGAGGAAGGTCTATTGTGTGCCTGGCAGCAGCACACCTGGGCTGAGGCATCACCTGCAGAGCACTGTGCTAAGGAACCAGAAGGGCCACCATACAACATACTGGGGGTGGAGGAAGGTGCTCCAGCCCAAAGGGGCCACTGGACAAGATCCCAGATGATAAATAAAACATGGTAAGTGAGAAAAAAAGGAGGCTGAGACAAGACTTTGTAGGCAGAGGAACTGTAGGTATAACAGAGTATTGGGGAAGTTATGTGAGGTTTAGTGCCGCTGGGTCATGGAGGGCAGTAGGCGGCATGTCAGACAGGCAGGAGGTTGGTAAGAGAATCTCTCAGGGATTCTAGGGGAATCTAGAGGTTTCTGGGGGAACCATCCATGGTTCAGGCAGGGCTCATGTCCTTCTCCCTTCTAAGGATAGGGAACCAAGGCCTAGAAAATGAAAGTACTCCATCCTCTTGGCCAGTGACTAGTTCAAGGATGAGCAAATGCATTAAACCAAAGAGGCATATTTAAGACTTTTTCTAGATCTAGACTTTCCAAGAGTTGCTAAGACTACTATTGGCCATCTTTGTCACCCCATAGGGTGTTTAAAAGTAAAATCACTTTTAAAAAAAGAGTTGGTCGGATGCCTGTGGCTTGGGTAAGGCACCGGCCCCATATACCAAGGGTGGTGGGTTTGAACCCAGCCCCGGCCAAACTGCAACAAAAAAATAGCCAGGCATTGTAGCAGGCACCTGTAGTCCCAGCTACTCAGGAGGCTGAGGCAAGAGAATTGCCTAAGCCCAAGAGCTGGAGGTTGCTATGAACTGTGATGCCACGGCACTCTACCGAGGGCAACTCTGAGTGAGACTCTGTCTCTGGAAAAAAAAAAAAAAAAAGAAGAAGAAGAAGGAGGAGGAGGAGGAGGGCTCCAGAAAGGAGGAACCTGAAAAGTGCCTTCCAAAATTAGGAAGGCGTGGCCATGAGGGGTGGGGGTGGGGGGCAACAGTATAAGCAAAGTTATGGAAGAAGTGGGAGGAACATGAGCAATAATTCCTTATTTCAGTTCTGGCTCCAGCACAGAGTGTGACTAGAACAAAAGTTAAGATTAGGTCAAATATTTGTGATAGAAGATGTCAAATATTAAGGATGATCAATAGGCACCAAATTCTCTTGAAAGACTTCTGAGCAAAACCCACCAAGTGGTCGGAGATAGATTTCAGGAGATTAACCAGGAACATGACATTGGCAATGGAAGCAGCAGTGGACGGGTGTCCTCCGGGCCACCTCCTCGGCCTGCGTCCAGTGCTTCTCACTGCAGACTGTCCTCTCCGCATAGCCCCCTCCTCACTGGCCCACAAATTCTATCCTGTTCCTGTTCTCTCATTCACCTCTCTACCCTTGCAGTTCCGCCCCTTACTCTGGGCAATGCCCAGCCGATCTCTCTCTCACTGCCCACCCATACCCCTTTCCTTAGCTTCAGATGTCCATTTCACCTGATACCCTCCTGGCAACCTTAAGTTGAATGTTTAAAATAGACAGAACCTACCATCATCTCCCACAAACATTCTTTTTTCCCCCATCGGTTAATGTATAACCCTTATTGTCCCATTCTGTTCTTTCAGCCTCAAAGCCTGAATCGCCTTTCTTTCTGCACTGCCTCCCTCCTCCTGCACACCCAGTAGGTCTCCCCCTCTATCCCACCCGCCACTTCCTTCACCCAGGCTATCATTTATGCCAAGACTAAACCCATAGATGACTCCTATGAGTCTGCTCTCACACACTCTCACAGAGAGACTGAGTTATGGTCCATAAATATTTCATTTCCAAGAAACACAGTGGGCGGCATCCTTTCTCAGACTATTGGTGTTGCTGAAAAGGTTTGTTTCCATTCACGCAGATTTTACACTTCTTGATTTTTGTGTCTCTCAAAGCTTTCATAATGACCCATGTACCAGGACAGTTTCAACCCCCAAGGGTGGTACTCCCAAGATTCAGCTTCCAACTTGCCTTTGCAAACTTGTCTCATGCTGCTTGACTGCTCACCCTTTCCTACACAGAGTCCACCTTTTCCTTTTGCTGTGCCTTTGTTCACAGTGTTACCACCACTTTTTTCCCATGTCCACACGTTCAAAGTGGCCTAGGCCCACATCCGATGCCACCATTTCCTTGAAGACTTCCCTGATTTTTCCATCAAATGCATTGTTTGTATCTCTTTTATAATATGTATAAAATTAACTGGAGGTTGCCTTTGGGCAAGTTACTAAATTTCCCTAGGCCCCAGTTTCCTCATCTGTAAAAGGTGGATAACAGTAGCATTTTTACATATATTAGTGCTGTGAGCATTAAATGAGGTAAATAATGTATGCGAAGTGCTGAACACAGTGCCTGGCATATCCAAATCATATATTAAACATTAGCTACTGTTTTTTTTTGTTTGTTTTTGGCCGGAGCTGGGTTTGAACCCGCCACCTCTGGCATATGGGACCGGCGCCCTACTCCTTGAGCCACAGGCGCCACCCTAGCTACTGTTTTTATTATCATCACTATTGCTAAGGGGAAAATTTTTTTCATCTTTTTCATCTCTATCCCCTATACAGTCTCAGTCACAAAGCTCCCCATAACAGTCCATTGAATGATCAACTTTAGACTACAAAATTCCATTCTTTAAGTATCCCTGAGACTTCCCTACACTGAAACAGTCTCTTTTTTCCCCCAATTTCCCTGGTGCTCCCCCCTCCCCAAGCTTACCTGGTGTAAAATGATGTATCGTTCACGAAACAGCTCTGCTTTGTCTCTTGGTGTTCCAAATAAATTTGGTGCAGGGTGGTTGGTCATTAACAGACTAGAAAAAAGGAATGTCTACTTTTGACTATTATAATTAACACAAAAGCGGGCCCAAAGTGAAACACAAGACCATGTACTTTCTGAAACAAATATACATTTGAATTTCAATAGTTGGTATACTTACGGAAGGAATTTTTTTCTTTCTGAATTGTACACAAAGCGTGGAATATCAAATGCTCCTATGATATTGAAAGCATGTTCTCTGAAAAACAGCCCACAAAAACTCAGACTTGATTTACTAAAATGTAAGTCTCTAGGTGAACATAATAACTTCCATTATAATCCTTTGTCATACATAATGTACTTTTCACATTTTCTCGGGTCATGCACACAATTTCTTACAATGTCAAAATTACTTTGTGGGTAAAATTTTTAGCTTGTGCATTTTCCTTTAAAGGGACAAGAAAGTATTGCCAATATTGGGGCAATACTTGACATAAGAATGTCATATGTTGAAAAGAGCATTTATGTGTACAATAATGACATGTTAAATGTCTCCCTATCTATACTACTTTCAGGAGCTACAATACTACTAATCTACTACTAGTAGTAGTAGAGTACAATACTACTCTAGTAGTAGAGTACAATACTACTACTACTAGGATCCACTTCCAACAGGTTTTTAAATCCAAAATTTTCCTGCCAAATTGTCCCAGGAAAAGTTGTACAACAGAAAAGGAACCTGCCTCCCCAAATTCTGGCCATATCCTTGAGACTTATGCAGAATATATAGTATTAGAGATGGAAAACCCAAAATAATTTAATTTCAGACACTATTAGTAACATACCCATGTTTTAAAAAGTAAAAAATTCACAGCACTATTGCATAAATATTCCAACCTAAACAAGCAAAAAAAAAAAAAAAACTCCCCTAAATTTGTATGTGTATCTCCCAAATTAAAAATGATCAGAAAAGATTCATGCTACCCTGGTGGTAACAACAAGTACAGAGTAGCAGAGAGTCAGAGATGGCAGACACATTATCTCCTAGTAGATTAATCTGGGGAAGTTATTCAACTTGCTATGCAATCTCTTCACCTGTAAGAACAAGAGCTTCTCTCCTGTGCTCTGACATAATGACTTTCTGATAATTAAAGGTACAAAGATCTGTTCCCATGCAGTCCCCGTGGGACCTCCACATTGGCTGGCTAAACATAAACAGATTGATGGAAATAACAGGTAACTTCGGGGTAAACAATGGGTAAATGCCTATTTTAGGAACATAATTCTGAAACTTCAGTACAAGCATTTTGAATTTCTACTGATAGCTTTAGAGGCATACTCCATTATTTTAAATGATGAGTTCCCAAGCATGAAATAAAAAGTCCTCAATTTCTCCTTTTTAAAAATTTTTTTTCAAGCAGTTATAATAACTTCTGACAGGGAAAAGATTACAACTACTGACCAACATGAGAGTAATGACTCCTGTCAAACATCTTCATTGCCCCAAATAGGAAAGAACCATTAAAGTTAAAACTATCTCTGCCTGTTTACCCTGGTGATTTCATTCCAGTTAAACCCTATGAATTTAAGGAAAGCATCATGTCATAAAATCAGGAAAGCAAAGAAAGATAACTCAGAAATAAAACCCTGAAAAGCTGTTGCCATATAAATTCCTAAACCTAAAAATATGAGACAGGGGAGGCATAAAACTGAGGTTCTCTCCTCATTTGCCATTTACCACGTGACCAAGTTACATGCTGACCAAGTCTGGGCTCAGCTCTTACCTAAGAGTAAACATAAATTACATTTCTGAATATTCATTCATAGCATACTAAATGTAAAAAGTCAAACCAGTTGGGTAAGTGGAAGAAGTCAGTAATGGTACAAACAACCCCATATCTCAAACCCTAGGAAAAATTAGTAAAGACAGTCATTTAATACTGCAGTGTGTAGTGAAGGCTATCAAATAAAAAGAAACACAGGCATAATGACAGCTACCACTGTAGAAATGCTGATCATTAATTATTTCCCCAAGAAAATTATTAAAAATAAGGACTCGATAACATCTCCAACAGCAGAAAAAGTAAATTTACACACATGGTCTCATCAAACGACTCACTGCATTCCTGGACTGCTGCTTCTACCGCAGAGCGTTCAATCATGTTTGATGACACTGAAAAGAGAATTTCAGAGTCAAATTTTAAAAACTGACATCAAAATCAGTTCCACAAATAGCTCCTTTCCTAAAAATAATCTATAAACAGTAATACTGGAATTCTTATTATATAGTTTTTGGGGGAAAAAAAGGAATAGGTCAAAACAGTAGCAAAAGCCTTATGTCAGTCAAATGCCTTAATTTCCTAAATACTATTTAGCAATATAAACTTAGTTGTAAACACATTTCTGTTAGCTCAGTTTTAATAAGGTTATATTAATGTAACTTTATCACAGCTGCTATGTTTCAATAAGCACAATGGTAACAAAGTAACAATAACAGCTGCCACTTATTTTGCATTGTTCCACTACACATTATACAGACTGATGTTACTATGCCCATAATTAACAGATAGGGAAAATGCAAGTTTGAAAGGTTGAAAAACTTGCCCAAGAACACAGCTACTTCTAGCTGTGTTCCCAGCTTCTCCAATCCCACAGTGGGCTCCCTTAACGACTTTGGTGTATTCTTAGGCAAAATACAAGTATGATGGGCCATCTGAAGGTATAATAAGGACAAGTATCATTTTCTAAATTTTCCAATCTGAAAGAATTTTTTTAAAGCGAAGGTGTATTTTACATTCTGCATTTAAAAGTGAAAATGACACAATATCAATTCCTCCTGTATCACAGAACACGTTTCTTCCTATATAGTTGAAAAGACTAGCATCTCTACACCATGAGAGTGAGCCCTTCAGGGTGCTAGAAAAAATGTACGTTTTTTTCAAGCTGAAAGCATTGTTCCTTTACAGGCCCATGCTTGTGGTACGAGGTTAAGTATTTAACGAAGAGATCTTTAAATATTTTGCTTTCAGTAAAATACCTTCCAACTATATTTAGTATATTAACTACCTGGATTGGTAGAATTGCGTTCTATTGACTAATAAAAGTTACTGCCTATGCTTTTTACTAATTAAATAAATATGCTAAATAAATAATAATTACTAGCCATTCCAAGAAAAATAAAACTCTGAGGAAAACAAGAAGGGAGAGTTAGCCCTGCTTCCCTTACTCTATTCTCCTTTACCCCCCACCCCCCCACCCCCGCCAAACATTTAGGACAACCTAGCAAGAGTAAAACACAGCCACAAAAGTGACCACAAAGGATCAGATCAAAATCAGAAGTCCTGCACAGGAAGGATGGTGACACTTCCACCAGACGGGAGGGAACTGTAAAGGGGTACTTTGAGGGTCCAGCTGAACTAAAAGTATTACCGCTTGGGAAGAAATGCTACCATACGTGTGTCTTATAACACTAGCACACCTTAGTATTGAATCCTCAACTTCAATTTATAAGTCTAACCGAGTTTGCAGAACTATATTAATGATTTAAGAGTTATCAGAAAATATTACACTTACAGGGTTGCTTTTCAACTGCATCAATAATCTTTACTAGTTTATCTTCAAGCTCCAGTTCATTGATAGATTGAAGAGCTTCTGTGAGGTACTTAATAGCTTCACTGACGAGAAATGAAAAGATAAGGAAGGTCATTGGTAATTAAAAGTTAAAGTCTTATGCCAAAAAAAGCCAAACACTCATTAATCTGGCTTTGAAATCAAGGTCTACACACGCCTCATACTTTCTGAATAAAACCTTCCTTTTGTGCCTGACTAACAAAATCACTCTTAAAGTCCCTAATCACATCCTTCCTCTAAGAAGCCTTCCAGACCAGCACCACCTGCTGCAATCTCCCCTTCCTTCTGAAATTGTTATAAATCACACTTATGTAGACCTTAGACCTGATTTATCACATTACCCTTGTATTATTTCCTTACATCTAAAACAAGAATATACCTACCTCAATGTCAGACACCATATCCTGAAAATAACAGGCACTCATATATTTATTAATCTAATAATGCGTTTGTTCAAAGTAAATTTCAGTCATTACATCACTGTTTTCAATTGTAAAATAAGAAAAAAATTAGACTGCAAAAAAACTTTAACAACTGAATACAATCATAGAAGCAACACTCGTATTAAAGGCACATGAATTCCTACCAATAATGCTCAGAATGAATAGTCTACTTAGTTAATAACATGCATGTATTTGCAGCATACAACTGTACATTTTACATCAATGTTATTATCATAGTCATCACTTCAATTGTTCCACACATTGTGTTGCTTATTGGTTGTTTTGTGTGATGGTGTCACACCTCTTCAACTTATTATGGATAACAATTATTATGGAGAACTGAGTTATTACAGGTAACTTGAGAGTTGGAGTTGTGGCATCCTTTGACAGAGGATTAAGTACACTTGACAGTGGTCTACAAAGTGTACTTACTTGACGGTTGAGTTCCTAAAATCACACACATTTTGGGTGAATATTGAGACAGCTCTTAAAATAGAGTGCTATGTAAAGCCATAGAAGATCTGGCCCCTGCCAAATCCCACTGGGCTCATGCAATGTCCCTCCCTGACTTTCCTGGTGCTCTCCAGCTTCAGGGTATTCATATGGCCATTTCCTCCCACCTTTCTCTCCACCTAGTCAAGTCTTGCTCATCGTTTAACATTCAGCCCAAACACATCTTTAGTGAAGCTCTTCCTTAACTCCAAACCAGCATATACACTCTCCTGGCACTTCCTTCCCGGAATCCTTTTCCCAATTGAAATTAAATAATTGTTTAATATCCATGGTAGATACACTTCCAAGATACGTCCCAATAATTCATCCTCCTGGCTGTCACACTTTTATGCAATTCTCTTCCTTTGAATGTGAGCTGGACCTAGCAACATGCTTCTAAAAATGAATCCTGAGCAAGAGACAGATCCTATCTCTACTAAAAACAGAAACTACCTAGCATTGTGGTGGGTGCCTGTAGTCCCAGCTTGAGCCTAAGAGTTTGAGGTTGCTGTAAACCATGACACTACGGCCCTCTACAAAAGCAACAGGGGTGAGACTCTGTCTCCAAAAAAAACTTAAAAAAAAAAAGAATATAGCAAAAAGGGATAGAATAATTTACTGTATTGTAATTTTAAAAATAAAATTTAAAAAGTAACAAAATGTAGCCGGGCGTTGTGGCGGGCGCCTGTAGTCCCAGCTACTTGGGAGTCTGAGGCAAGAGAATCGCTTAAGCCCAGGAGTTGGAGGTTGCTGTGAGCTGTGTGATGCCAAGGCACTCTACCCCAGGGTGGTACAGTGAGACTCTGTCTCTACAAAAAAAAAGTAACAAAATGTCCTTTCCTGGTTAGGCTATCAAAGACTGTGACTTCAGTTTTGTTAGCAGATTCTCTATGAAGCCAACTGCCATGACAGGGGTTGACATGCCAAGGAACTAAAGGTAGTCTCCCGTCAACAGCCTGCAAGGCCCACGAGGAACTGAATGACCTCATTTTACTGCAGCCTTGTGAAAAGACCTGAAGCTGAGAACCCAACTAAGTCACACCTGAATTCCTGACCCGCAGAAAATGTGAGATAATAGATGTGTGCTATTTTAGCCTCTAAGTTTTGGGATAATTTGTTATGCTGCTATAGATAACAAATACACTATCTGCTGCCCCACAGAGCTCCAGAGTATCTTACTCTCTCTTACACGCTCTTGTCTCAGCACAGCAGCTAACAGATTTAAGTATATTTCCGACTGAATTAATTAATGAACAAAAGCTTACTTATTCAAATTCGAAATGAAAGGAGAGAAAAGTTAATTGATTAATTGCATGTATTTTCAAAAGGTTAATTTCCCACTAGAGGAAATTCATTTTTTCCCAAGGTATGTGAACTCTTGTCCTTATTCACCATTAACCCACAAGCAAAATTAAAAGTCCCATAAAACTTGGAGCTGGGCACTAAAGCACACACCTGCAATTCCAGCTACTGGCAAGGCTGAGGTGGGAAGACTGCTTAGCCCAAGAGCTAGAGACTAGCCTGGGAACCATAGTGAGGTCGCTTCTTAAAAAAACAAAAAAACAAACAAACAAAAAAATCCCATAAAACCGACAGTTACAAAAATTACAAAAACAATCCAAAAAATTCTACGCACATAGAAAATCCAAATGTGGTACATAAAGGTATATTCAGTCCAGTATGTATTTAAATATCAAATACTGTATTCTAGAAAACAAAGCAGATTTAATGAGAGAAATCTTGGAAAGATTCATTCTACAGATCTTAGAAAGCACGGATATGGCCAGGAAACATGACTTTCAGGAAAGTTGCAAAAAAAAAAAAAAAAAATCTCAAAATAAAAAAAATCCAGAATGACACCTAAAAACATTCTTATACTTATCTACTTCTCATTTCTCTAGGAAATAACGCGTGACACAAAACTGGGGAGGGGGATTTCTGCAATAATAAGTCAGCAACCACAGATAACGCTTGTGGAGCTTCTCGGGTCCCGCATTTCTCGTCTCAGTAACTGCGGGAAGCAGCGTGGTTACTATTCCCACTAGGGCCCAGTGGTTCTCAACCTTCCTAATGCCGCGACCCTTCAATACAGTTCCTCATGTTGTGGTGACCCCCAACTATAACATTATTTTCGTTGCTACTTCATGGCTACTTTATGGTTGGGCATCACCACAACATGAGGAACTGCATTAAAGGGTCGCGGCATTAGGAAGGTTGAGAACCACCGCGACTAGGCAGAGGCGGGACTTCGAGAGCCTGGGAGGTACTCAGCTTGACCTGTGCAGAAGAGAACCGCCCCGCCTGGAACAAACACTTCAACACCCTGCAGACGTCGGGGAACCTATGAAAGCGTCGCAGTCTCCAGACCGTACCGGATCGGCCTTGCTTCTTAGACCTTTTTGAAGGGTCTCTATCAGGATTTAAGGTCAAGTCCCTCCTCGGCGCGGAGGGAGCCACCGCGGTGAGTCCTGCTGCCCTGCGCGGCGGCCTCAGCCCTCCTCTGTCGCCCTACAAGCTGCCAGACTCGACTCACCCCCGCAGCAGCAAGCCCCGCAGCTTGAAGGCGGAGAGCGCCCGGCTCCGCACCCGCTCCGGCGCCATGTTCGCGATTTGGCGCCACCGCCGTGGCTCCGCCCCTTCCCGGGCGCGCCCCGCCCCGGTCCCGCCTCTGGCTCTGCCCCGCCCCCGGGCGTGCGGGGCCTGGCTCTGCTCCTGCTAGGTCCGCGCGGACATCCCTGCTGTGCCCCAGGACCCTCTGGGTTGGACGTGGAGATCACCCCGCACTGCTCTGCTGCCAGGAGACTGAAAAGAGAGAGCCACCTTCCCCATATAGAGGGATGGCGCTTCCCCAACCCAAGTGCTCCGACGTGCCGGTCGACGCTATCACCGCTGCCCTTGACCTTCCGTGACTCCGCCGGCTTACCGCTTCTTTCGCGGCCGTAAGAGCTGTGCGGAGGCCCGGTGTACTCATGTGCCTTACTGCACACAGGCTCTGGAAATACTGCCTCACTTCGTTTTCTTGCACATTTACTCCATCCCGCCCACCCACCTTGCTTTTTGTTTAAGCTGAGGGGTTCCTATGCCCCATCTGTACCCCATAAACGCTTTAAATGTACTCATTAGCCTGTTGTGTAGTTCAGGTTCAGGTTCCAGACAAACTTTCTGTGTGCTCGACTCCTGGGTGCTCTTCTAAGAAGAATAACCAGACACCCCAAGATAAGGCAAGCGTGAAACAAAGTTTATCGAGGAAGAGAGGTTTATAGAGCAAGAGCAAAATGTAAGTTTACAAATTTACAAGATACAGGTTTACTTAATTGATAGTATGGATATATCACTGAACAAGACACAGCATCTCTGTTCAGTGGAGCTTATAAATACATCGGGGACTATAACAACTGTTAACTACAGGTACTAGCAGTGTGTTATGAAGTTTTCGGACCTAAACTAGACAATAAAGTTCTCTAGAGACAATGATGTTTACACTGAGGACTGAAGAATAAATAGGACGTTTCTAGTGAAATGAGTCTAATATATATTGTGAATAAAAAAGAGAAAACTTGATATTTAAAATACGTGCATTTCTATAGCAATCTGGCAGACTAGATATCCTGAACAATCCTTGGTCTAAAAAATAATCTAAAATTTTGATCAACTACAAAGCCAAGGTTAAAAATGTATCAATGGGCTAGCAAAAAAAGTAAAGAATACCCTGAAGGAAAAAAAGAAAAGAAAAACAGGAACAAATATCTTCTTAAAAATGGGAAATCAGAAGGTAAGCAAATGACAATATCTGGCTTTCCCCTTGAGGTGGCTCATCTACTCAAACACTGAAACTCACTTATTTTGCACCACCAGAAGTGCAAGTAACAGGATGCAAAGCATAGAGGCTATCCAGAGTGTGGAGTCTAACAGAAAACCCTGTGCATAGAGCTAAAATTCCGAAAGGCTTCCCTGAGATACTATTTCTAACATTTTGGATTAGCAAAACCCTAATAGTTTAACAACATACCCTATTAAGCAATCACTGTTGTACATTGCTGGTGTTTGGCCAGGGCTGGGTTTGAACCCGCAACCTCCGGCATATGGGGCTGGCGCCCTACCCTCTGAGCCACAGGCACCACCCTACATTGCTGATGTTATTAAAAGTTCTATTGAGAGAAATTCAGCTACATCTAGCAAAATTACATATGCATTTCTCCTCCAACCAAGTAATTCCACTTCTAGAACTCTACCCAAAGCATATGCTTGTAAAAATACAAAATATCATATGCATAATGTTATTTATTGCAGCATTATCTGTGACAGCAAAAAACTGGAAATAACCAATATGTCCATCAATAAGGACCTGGTTGAAAAAAACTATTACATTCACTCAGTGGAACTCTGTGAAGCTGTCAAAAGGCCTGAGGAAAATCCATACACACAGAATAATACATTGTTAAGTGAAAAGAGCAAGTTATACACAGGGCATATAATATGCCTCCTTTTGTGTAAGAAAAGGGGGAAATCTGTATGCCTTTGCTTAACATTGTCAAAAAGAGACAATAAATAGTATCACTAAAGGACACACCAGACTTGAAGCCTCCTAATGTAATGGAACATGAAGCCTTTTATTTTTTTTAGACATAGTATCACTCTGTTACACAGGCTAAAAGTGCCCTGGCATTAAACTAGCTCACAGCAACCTCAAACTCCAGGGCTCAAGTGATCCTCCTGTTTCAGCCTCCCAAGTAGCTGGAACTACAGGTACCTGCCATAACTCCTGGCTGATTTTTCTATTTTTAGTAGATGTGGTCTCACTCTCGCTCAGGCTGGGTTTGAACTCCTAAGCTCAAGCAATTCTACCCCCTTGGCCTCTCAAGAGTGTGTTAGGATTACAGGTGTGAGCCACCGTGCTCGGCCAACATGAAGCATTCTTGAACAAAGCTGAACCAGAATCTAATGAAGTCTCTAGATATAGCTTCTAGTCTAAAATAAACATAGAAAAAGATTAGCAAGTGAATGAAAAAGCACACTGCTGAAGCAATCAAACCCAGAAGGTGGGGTGGCTAAAGGTAAATAAGGAAACTAACCCCTTTAACAAATCAATGGCATCAGAAAGAGAGGAGAGAAATTATTCTTAATTAACGAAGACATTAAAAAGTCTTAAGGCCAGGCTCAGCGTCTCAGACCTGTAATTCTAAGCACTCTGGGAGGCCAAGGCGGGAGGATCCGTCAGCTCAGGAATTAGAGACCAGCCTGAGCAACAGCGAGACTCTAGCTCTACCAACAATAAGAAAAAAACTAGCCAGGCTTTGTGGCGGTACCTGTAATCACAGCTATTTGGGAAGCTGAGGCAGGAGGATCGCTTGAACTCGAAAGTCTGAGGTTGCTGTGAGTTAGTCTGATGCCAGGGTACTCCAGCCTGGGCAATAGGGCGATATTCTGTCCCCACAGGAAAAGAAAAGAGTAAGAAAAAGAAAAATCTTAAGAGGCCTAACAACCAAATGCAATGCTGGCCAACCCAACTGCAGAAAGTCATTTCATTTTGAAAGGAGCCAGTACTGTGACCAGCTGGAGCAGCGAGCGCGGCAGAGCTGCCGAAGCCGCCCGAGTGCAGGCGAGCAGCCGGAGCGCGGGAAGCCTCGGAGCAGCCCGGGCGCAGTCCCGCCGCCAGGAGCCGACACCGCCGGCCCCGCCGCCCGAGCCGCCGCCACGGGCTGCGCAGACGCGCAGGTCCCGCCTCCCACCAATCTGGACCCTCGGCGCGTTCCGTTCGTGCGTGGAGGGGCTGGGGCGGGAGGAGAGGCCGCTGGGCGGGCCGGCGCCGCGCGGATGGCGGACTCGCAGCTGTTCTGCGTGGCGGAGGAGCGCAGCGGCCACTGCGCCGTGGTGGACGGAAACTGCCTCTACGTGTGGGGGGGCTACGTGGTAAGGGGAAGCGGCGGGACGGGGCGCGCCCGCCCCGGGAGCCGCCGGCCCCGCGGCCCAGAGCGGACGCAGCGCGCCCGCCCACCCCGCTCCCGAGGCCGGCCCGGCGCCCCCGCGCCCCGCCCGCCCCGCCGCCCCCGGGAAACCTTCCCCGGCCCCGGGCCTCGGCCCGCGCCGCCTCTCCCCTCCCCCGCCGCCCCGCAACCCCCGTCCGCCCGAGGCAGAGTCGTTACCGCGCGGTTAACTCGCTTTAGGTCTGGCGCAGACTTCTTCCCACGGCACGAATCAAAATAAAAGATCACATTCATGGAAGCATTGGAAGCTTTCTGAGCTATTTTCAGTGACGTTTCTTTACTGATGAATAATTATGAATTTTTTTCTCGAGTCTCGAAAAGAGATCGTATTATCAAAAATTACTCAAGAGTAATAATAATGGGAGGTTGAATATAGGTTTTGTTTTGCTTCTGTAATCAGAAGGTTATAGAAGCAAGAATCGTAAAGCTGAAAAACAATTCTGGAATACTATGTGCCAACGCGTTAGTTTACAGATTAAAAAAAAAAAAAGCCATCTGGAAGTTCTACTGGAACCTTCCTCTTCTGACTGTCCATCCTGTGATGTGACAGACCAGGGACAGGATGAGTCTCACGGAAATGAAGGACAGGCAGGCATACCTCGGAGAAACTGCGGGTTGGGTCCCAGACCACCGCGGAAACGCCAATAAAGCAAGTCACGTGGACGTTTTTACGTCCTCCTGCAAATGAAAGTTACGTTGACACTTTACTGTGTGTACCGTGAAGTTTGCGATAGCATCATGTACGAACAACTGTGCATGTGTCTAAAACAGTGTACATACTTGATTTTAAAAACCGAACTGCTTGGGAAAAAATGCTACAATCGTTGAGCCTTCAGAACATCCTAATCTTTTTGCTTATGGAGAGGAGGGTCTTGCCTTCTGTTGCTGGCTGCTGACGATCAGGGTCGCTGTGGAAATTTCTTAAAATAAGACTATGATGCAGCTTGCCGCATCACCCGAGGCTTTTGTGAGTTTTCTCTCTAGCATGCAATTATGCTGCTTGATAACATTTTATCCACAGTAAAACATTTCAGAATTGGTGTCAGTTCTCTCAAACTGCTGATGCTTCATCAACGGAGTTTATGTAACATTTCTTTTGTTGTTTCAACAACGTTCACAGCGCCATCCCCAGGGGTACATTCCATCTCAAAAAACCACTTTCTTTGCTCATCTATAAGAAGCAACCTGTCATTCATTCCTCAAGTTTGAGCAGGAGCCTGCAGCCCTCCAGTCATATCCTCCAACTCCCCTTCTAATTCTAGTTCTTTTGGTCTTGTCCCTACATCTGCAGTTACTTACTTGTAACCAAGTCTTCCAGGTCTTGAACTCCTCCTGGATGGGGGGAGTCAGCGTCTTCCTAACTCCTGTTAATGATGATATTTTGACCTCTCATGAATCACAAGTGTTCTTAATGCCAGGTGGAATGGTAAATGCTTCCCAGGAGGCTTTCAGTTTATCTCTCCCAGATCCATCAGAGAAATCACTCTCTCTGTTAGCTATAGCCTTAGAAAATGTATTTCTTAAATAATAAGACACCAAATCAAAAGTACTTCTTGATCTACGAGCTGCAGAATGGATGTGTTAGCACGTGTGAAAACAACTAATTTCAGGTACATCCCATCAGAGCCCTTGAGTGACCAGGTGCATTCTCAATGAGTAATATTTTGAAAGGAAATCTCTTTGCCTGAGCAGTAGGTCTCAACAGTGGTCTTAAACTGTTCATAAACCATGTTGTAAACAGATGTGTTGTCATCCAGACTTTGTTGTTCCCTCTGTAACATACAGGCCCTAGGATTTTCAGAATTGCAACACAGCATTGGCTTCAAGTTAAAGTTACTTGCTATAATAGTGCCAAAGAAGAGTCAGCCTGTCCTTTGAAGACAAGCATCAAGACCTCTCTAGATATGAAAGTCCTAGATGGCATCTTCTTCCAACATAAAAGTGTTTCATCTACATTAAAAATCAGTTGTTTAGTATAGCTGCCTTCCTCAGTAAACTTACCTAGACCTTCGGATAACTTGCCTCAGCTTCTACATCAGCACTTGCTTCACCTTGCACTTTCATGTTACGGAGTCAGCTTCTTTCCTTAAACTCCATGAACCAACATTTGCTAGTTTCAAACTTTTCTTCTGTAGCTTCCTCACCTCTCTTCATAGAATGAAAGAGGGTTAGAGCCCTGTTCTGGATTAGGCTTGGCTTACAGGAATGATTCAGCTGGTTTGGTCTTCTATCTAGACCACTAAAACTTTGTCCATATCAGCAGTAAGGCCCTTTTGCTTTCATATTATTCACGCATTCAGTAGAACAGTACTTTGGACTGCCTGCAAGAACTTTTCCTTTGCGTTCATGGTGTGGCTAACTGGCACAAGAGGCCTGGCTTTTGATGTGCCTTCCTCCCTAAGCTTAATCATTTCTGGCTTTTGATTTAGGGTGAGAGACATGCAACTTTTCCTTTCATTTAAATACTAAGGCAGTTTTAGTGGCATTAATTGTCCTAATTTAATTATTCTTGTGTCTCAGGGAGAAAGAGAAAGACACGGAGGGACGGCTGGTCAGCAGAGCAGGCAAAACACAACATTGACTGATTAAGTTTACTGTCTTTTGTGGGCACAGTTTATGGTTCCCCAAAATAATTATAATACTACATCAAAGGATCACTGATCACAGATCACCATAACAGATATAATAGTAATGACGGAAAAGTTTGAAATATTTTGAGAAATACCAAAATGTGACACAGAGACACAAAATAAGCATGTTATTAGAAAAATGATGCCAATAGACAGGGTTGCCACAAATTTCAACTTATAAAAAACATAATGTCTGTGAAAAACAATAAAGCAAAGTGCAATGAAACGAGGTATACCTGTACTGTGTGTTGAATAATTCTCAGGTCTAAGTTGTTTTTTGTTGTTTTATTTATGTGTCTTATTTATTAGTGCAGTATCAGTATGGAAAAATTAGAATGAACCTTTGAGTGCCTACTATATTTAGCATATGCTAGGAATTCTCACATCCCTAATCTTATGTATTCCTATGACCCTGGAGAGTAGATAATATCCCCATCTTGTAAATAAGGAAAATGAGTCAATGAGAGTAAGTTAATGGCCATTTGATCTCCAGATCTGGCAACAGATTCCAACATAGATTCAGAAGGTGCCAAAATATATATATACACATTTTAAAAAATAAAAAACTATTAAATTTGTAATACTCAAGTTCCATTTTATTTTTGTAATTACAAGAGGTGCTCAACATGACTGGTATTCATCTCTCATATCAGTATATATTGAGTATTAACATTTTAATACAGTATATACGTTTTTTGGCACCCACCATATATGGGATTTCCAAAGGTAACTTTTTAATGATAAACTATAATAAATTAGGTGATTATGCTTTCTAACATTTCCAACATTTATTCTTGATGAAAAAAATAGTCTGGTTATAGATGGTTGTATGCATAAGAAATAATTTGGATTTTTTTTTTTTTTTTTTTTTTTTTTTTTTTGAGACAGAGCCTCAAGCTGTCGCCCTGGGTAGAAAGCTGTGGCATTACAGCTCCCAGCAACCTCCAACTCCTGGGCTCAAGCAATTCTTCTGCCTCCGCCTCCCAAGTAGGTGGGACTACAGTTGCCCACCACAATGCCCCGCTATTTTTTGTTGCAGCCATCATTGTTGTTTAGCAGGCCTGGGCTGGATTCAAACCCGCTAGCTCAAGTGTATGTGGCTGGCGGCTTAACCACTTAAGCCACAGGCACTGAGCCAATAATTTGGATTTTTTTTTTGTTGTTGAGACAGAGCCTCAAGCTGTCATCCTGGGTAGAGTGCTGTGACACCTCCAACTCCTGGGCTCAAGGGATTCTCCTGCCTCCACCTCCCAAGTAGCTGGGACTACAGGTGCCTGCTATAATACCTGGCTATTTTTTTGGTTGCAGCCGTCATTGTGTTTGGCGGGCCCGGGCTGGATTCAAACCCGCCAACTCAGGTGTATGTGGCTGGCGGCTTAACCACTTAAGCCACAGGTGCTGAGCCCATAATTTGGAATGTTTTTGATTCCAAATCAAATGCTACTTCAATGCTACTTGAAGATGTAGAAGTGTCAAACTTTATCTGCTATATTGATTCTTATATTGTAAAAGTCAAGTAAAAAATTAATTTAAAATAGTAATCTTTTATATCTATATAGATTTTTTTTTTTTTAAATGAGGCAAAATCTCACTATGTTGCCCTTTGTAGGGTGCTATGGCGTCATAGCTCACAGCATCTTTAAATGTTGGGCTTAAACGATTCTCTTGCCTCAGCCTCCCAAGTAGCTGGGACTATAGGCACCTGCCACAATACCTGGCTATTTTTTTGTTGTATTATCAATGTTGTTTAGCAGGCACTGGCCGGGTTCGAACCCGCCAGCCTTGGTGTATGTGCCTGGCGCCGTAACCACTGAGCTATGGGCGCCGAGCTCTTAGAAATTTTTTTTCTCTTACATTAGACAGGTAATGTGTCAGCATAGTAACAAGATTTGAGGAAGGCATATTTCACACATGAGTGTGAAAACCCAATCATCATGCTTATGAACTATAAAAGGATTTGTGTAGATTTCTTTTGGGCCCATTAATGAGATGTCTGAATTTTAACATCTCATTTTAATATTGCAAATTGCTCAATTGATAAAATTCCAGTTCTTCAGGTGGCACTTAATTGAATTGAAATACTTCTCTTCTTACCACACAGTAATCCAACCAGTAGAGATGGTGTATGGCCACCTTGGAAAGGCAGCATAGATTTAGATCCTGAAGCTACTACTTTTTTAAACTCCACAAATTATCAGCAGTTTAAACAATGTCTAAGGTATATGTGGAAGGAAAGGGAGAGTAGGAGGCAAAAAGGAAGACTTGGCATATCATGAGGAAAAGTATCTTCCCAGCAATTGCTTTAGTTAGGTGAACAGTCAGTGGGTGAAAGGCCCTGGAATCCAGCAGTGTTCCAGCAGTCAGTAAGTAGTTAAGAATAACCAGCAGATGATTTCAGATTATATATTCCAACCACAGTTTTCCTCCTCGACACACACAGTATGTGTTAAAATTGGCAAACACGTATTCTAAAGCTCACTGATACCTGTCTAAATTATTTATTGCTCCATTCAACATATTCGAGAGGACATTATATCTGAAAATAGAGGCAGGAATGGTAATGTCTAAAAAAGTAAGTGATATATATGTTCTAATCAGTGCCGGAATATTCTTTTGCTAATGCTGCTCCTGGGAACGTTAAAAGTTGTGAGTAGTGTTCCCAAAATTTGGAGGCAAAACTCCATGTCTCGGCATGTTTGCAGATGGTATACTTTTCTCTTGGGGCCTGAATCACCGGAACAATTTTATTTCAGTAATACAACTGCTATTAATGCAGCATGCTCTGAACTTTTTCTTAGGGAAGATATCTGTATAAATATGCTTAACTACATATTTCTGTTATGGATATGGGTTTAAAGGGATGGAGAATCAATTTAGAAAATGAGAAGAATGAAGAAGGGAAGCTTAAGGTATCAGCTATTAAGACATATCTCACGGTACTATAATAATTAAATCAGTGGTCCTGATGTAATTAAAGATAGCACCAAGGAATGGGAAACAAATTACATAAATAGCCAAGCGTGTAAGACTATTTTGTTTTTGTTTTTGCAGTTTTTGGCTGGGGCCGGGTTTGAACCCACCACCTCTGGTAGGTGAGGCCAGCGCCCTACTCCTTGAGCCATAGGTGCCACCCTGTAAGACTATTTTGTATTTAAAAGAACATTTCAAATCTGGAAAAACAATCACTTATGCAATAAATTGTCCGAGGACAGCTATAAAAAAATAATATTGGAGACATAAGATTGAAGAGTTGCAGAAAAATTAAGTTTTCAGCACTGGGAAAAAATATATGACTATTGTAAAATCTTGAGGAGGGAAGACAACAAAGGAAAAGATTAGCAAATCAAACCCTTTAAAAAATTAAAACCATTTTTATTTTTATTTATTTTATTTCAGATTAATATAAGGGTACAAACAAGTAACAAAATTTGAATTTTAAAACCATTTTTGAACATCAGAAAATGAGAAGGCAGGCCGGCTGCAGTGGCTCATGCTGGTAATCCCAGCACTCTGGGGGGCCAAGTCAGGTGGATTGCTTGAGTTCAGGAGTTTGGGACCAGCCTGAGCAAAAGCAAAACCTCATTTATACTAAAAATAGAAAAACTGAGGCAAGAAGATCTCTTAAGCCCAAGTTGGAGGTGGCTGTGAGCTGTGATGCCACGGCACTCTACCCAGGGCGAGAGCTTGAGACTATCTCAAAAAAAAAAAAAAAAAAGAAGAAGAAGAAGGAAAAGAAAGAAAGAAAATGAGAAGGCAAATGACAAAGGGAAAATATTTGCAACATAATATGACAAGAAAAAGTCTTATACAAAATAAAGATCGTTATCCCCACTGAAAAATTAAGGATAAGCACAAACAATTTACAAAATAGGAAACACAAATGTATAAATCAAAGAAATCCTTAGCCAGGTGTAGGGGCGGGCGCCTGTAGTCCCAGCTATTGGAGATGCTGAGTCTGGAGGATCATTTGAGCCCAGGAGTTTGGGGCTGCACTGCACTGCAGCCTGGGTGGCAGCGAGACCCTGCCTCAAAAAAGGGAAGGAGGGACCCTCCTTCAGAAGGAAGGACCCGGCTGAAAATAACAATTTGCTAAGATTGTTCTCCAATTTGAAAAGATTATAAGGAATTTTGGAGAAAAGTATGGGAAAATGAATTACTAATAGACCAATAATGGGAATACAAATTTGTGTAATGTTTTTGAGGAGAAATTTAGCAAAGTGTATAAAAGCTTTGGGTGTATATTTTCTTTAACCTGATACTTCCATTTTTACATTGCTAACGTAGTCCATCTATTAAATATGACAGAAGACATTTATCATTTTTTTTTGGATGCCCAGAATCTGAACCTCCTTTCTCTATTTATGGTATTCCCCCACTGAGTGAGTTTTGTCAGGGTATTTATTTTCATTTTCTGATCACCTCCTACCTATCCCCACAAAATGTAAGTTCTATAAAGATGGGTAGTGTGTTCCCTTCTGTATCCACAGTGTCTAGAACTGGTTAGAGCTCATAGTAGGTACTAAAAAGAACTTGAAAGGCAGAAACTAACTTTTCCAGCCTCACTTGTCATGAGGTTGTGGGCAAATGGCTTGGACTTGGTTGGTTAGATGAATCTGTGCTAGATTTGGACTTGGGAATAAAGATGTAAAATGCCAGGACCTATAGAAAATTATTACCCTGCAGTAGAGTTTGGGAAGATGAAAGTCCATGGCCTACAAAGCAGAGCGGTGCTCAGCAGTTACTTCAGACTTGTTCTGTTGGTCTGGTTCAGACCTTGCTCTTTACATAAATCAGAGGCTGCTCTCTAGCCTCCCTGCTGTCTCTGTGAACTACTTAGTACTCATTTTTAAAATTTTTATTTAATTTGTAAATTGAAATATATGTACAAAAAATATATGAAATAAGTATTGTTTAAAGGTAAACACCTGTTTACCCTCCAGATTTAAGAAATAAATTACAGGGCGGTGCCTGTGGCTCAGTGGGTAGGGTGCCGGCCCCATATACTGAGGGTAGTGGATTCAAGCCCAGCCTCAGCCAAACTACAACAAAAAAATAGCCGGGTGTTGTGGCGGACGCCTGTAGTCCCAGCTACTTGGGAGGCTGAGGCAAGAGAATAGCCTAAGCCCGGGAGTTGGAGGTTGCTGTAAGCTGTGTGACGCCACGGCTCTCTACCAAAGGCAATAAAGTGAGACTCTGCCTCTACAAAAAAAAAAAAAAGAAAAGAAAAGAAATAAATTTTAACCAGTACCTTAGAAGCTTCCTGTTTATCTTGCATTGACTACATCTCTCCCTTCACCCCCACTCCCACAGGCTGCAGCCGTCTTAAATACTAGTCACTCTCTTCTCAATGGTTTTTCCTACGTGTATTACTAAATAATACATTCTTTGATTTTGGAATCATAGCATATGATCATAACTTAGTTCTTTCAGTTTTTAGAGTCATACATTGCTTACAGTAAGCTGCTGTCCCTGTTACCACGGGGTGCCTGTCAGGACTGGTCAGTGCCTGCGCTGCCAGTTGTTACACACTTTGAAAATCATCCCTGGATTCACTCATTTGGTGTGTATCCCGTATAGCATTCTATTACGTGAATCTACTGTGATTTATTTATCCGTTCCACAATTGGTGACTGTGTGAATGTCTCTGATTTTTTGCTGTTATAAGCAATGCTGCCATGACATTCTTACATGTGCGACATGTCTCCCATTGGACATGCACAAGATTTTGTGTGTACCTTGGACGTATACCAAGGAATGAGACGCTAGGTCATTTGGTATGCACATCTCCAAATTTACTTGGAAATGTCAGACTGTTGCCAAAATATTTGTATCAACTAAGACTCCCCCCAGTTGCCACCTTGCTTCACATCCTTGACAATATTTGGTACCTTCTGTCCTTAAATTTTTTGTCAGTCCAGTGGGTGTGGCGTGGTATTCTACTGTGGTTTTTTTTTCATTTGATTACTGATAAAGTTGAGTGTCTTTTCATAACTTTATGGACTATTCATTTTCTATAAAAATATTGGTTTATGTCTTTTGCTTGATTTTCTGTTGGGTTATTTGTGGTCTTTTTTACTGATTTATATAAGTTCTTTAAATGCATAGTTACATGAATTGAATATGTGTTTCCAGTTTGTAGCTTGTCTTTGTATTACTTGATAATTCTTCTATTGAACAGAAGTTATTAATTTTAATGCAATTCAATCATTTTGATAATGCTTTGTGCATTTTATTTTATTTTATTTTGAAAGAGTCTCACTATGTCATGCTCGGTAGAATGCTGTGGTGTCACAGCTCACAGCAACCTCAAACTCTTGGGCTTAAGCAATTCTCTTGTCTCAGTCTCCCAGCAGCTGGGACTACAGGTGCCCAACACAATGCCTGGCTATTTTTTTGTTTTTGTTATCATTGTTGTTTAGCAGGCCCTGGCTGGGTTCAAACCTGCCAGCCTTGGTGCATGTGGACAGCATCCTAACCATTGAACTATGGTGCTAAGCCAGTTTCGTGCTTTTTAAGACATCTTTTCCTATATGGAGGCCGTAAGGTCTCCACTATTGTCTTTTAAACATTTTCAGTTCTGCCTTCCACGTTTGAAATCTTTTCTTAGCCTGGACTTTTTGGTTGGTTGAAGGTGGGGATCCAGTTTCATTATATTTTCCATGTGGATAACCACTTGTCCTTATGTTATATATTCCCTCCTTTTCCTACTAACCTGCAAATGCAGTGTCATGGATCAAATTCCCATGGATGTGTGATCTGTTTCTAGGTTCTTTATTATGTTCAGTTCTTTATTCTTACAACAGAACCACACATTCTATTTTTTTCTTTTTTTTAGGCAGAGTCTCATTATGTTGCCCTGGGTAGTGTCAGACCATCACAGCTCACAGCAACCTCCAACTCTTGGGCTTAAGAGATTCTCTTGCCTCAGCCTCCCAAGTAGCTGGGACTACAGGCACCTGCCATGAAGCCTGGCTATTTTTTTGTTGCAGTTGTTTAGCAGGCCCGGGCCGGGTTCGAACCCACTACTCTCAGTGTCATGTGGCTGGCGTCATAACCACTGTGCTACGGGCGCCGAGCCTGCATACTTTTTTTTTTTTTTTGACTATTTTATTATAGCAAATTATATGAATGTAAAATTTGCCATTTTAGCTTTATTTAAGTATACAGTTTGGTGGCATTAATTGTACTCACAATTTTGTAAAGCCATCATCACTATCTAGTTCTAAAATTTTTCATTACTCCCAACAGAAACTCTGTGCCCACCATGTAATACCTTCCTGTTCTCTCTCTCCTCAGTCCCTGGTTACCTGTGATCTACTTTCTGTGTCTGAATTTGCCTTTTGCTACATATTTCATATGAATTGAATCATACCATATTTGTCTTTTCGTGTCTGGCTTATTTTACTTAGTGTGATGTTTTCAGAGTTCACCCATGTTATGGTATGTATCAGAACTTCATTCTTTTTTTTTTTTTGGCTGAGTAATATTGCATTGCATGGGCACACCATGTTTTGTTTGTCCCTTCAACTGTTGATGCTAAGTTGATTTCACCATTTGTCTACTGTGAATAACGCTGCTTTGAACATTGCTGTGCAAGTATCTGAGTGCCTGTGATTTTCAGTCTTTTGCGTACCTAGGAGTGGATTTGCTAAGTTATGGTTATTCTACATTTATCTTTTCAAGAAACCACCAAATGTTTTCCACAGTGCTATACTATTTGTATATACTTTTGAATCAGATTGTCAAACTCCACAAAGACCCTTATTTGGATTTTATTGTTAATATATTCAATTTTTAGATCATTTGGGGGAGATTGGCATTTTATGTAATGGAGTTTTCTAATCCAATTATATAATATATCTCTCAGTTTATTCGGAAATTTTTGATGTCTTTCAATAAATTTTGATAGTTGTTTTTAAGGGGATTATGTATATTTTCATTAGGTTTATTCTTAGCTTCTTGCATTTTTTATTTTAATTTTACAAAAATTAATTTCCTGATTGTTGCTGGCGTTTTGAAATACAGTTGACTTTTGAGTTATTTGTAATCTGGCAGTCTTTCTCAACTTTTGTTAATTCTCAGAATTCTTCTGTTGATTTTCTTTTTATTTTCTATGTAGTTAGTCATAATCTACAAATGGTGATAAGTTTGTTTCCTCCATTCTAACTTTTATTTTTTAAATTTTCTTCACTATATTGGTGGACCCAACATATGATGTTAAATAGAAGTTATTTTTTTCTTGTTTCTAATCTCAAAAAATTGTTTCAACGTTTAATCACCAAGTTTGACGTTTGCTTAAAGATTTGAATGGCCGAATGTTCAATATCACTAATCATCAGGAAAATGCAAATCAAAACGATAGTGAGATATCACCTCACCCCAATTAGAATGATATTATCAAAAAGACAAAAAATAGCAAATACTTGTGAGAATGTGGAGAAAAGGGAATTCTTATACACCATTGGTGTCAATTAGTGCAGCCATTATGGAAACCCATATGGAGGTTCTTCAAAAAATTAAAAAATATTGAGAGAACTACCATATGATCCAGCAATCCCAGTACTGGGTAGATACCCAAAGAAAATGAAGTTATGTCAAAGGGATTTCTGCACCCATACATTTATTGCGACACTAGTCACGTTAGCCAACCTACGGAATCAGCCTCGGTGACCAACATCAGATGAGTAGATTGAAGACACTGCAGTAGATTCACACAGTAGGATACTAGTCAGATGTAGAAGGGAGTGTGTTCGGGAGTGTGTTCTTGTTATTTATGGAAACACAGATGATCCGTAGATCTGGATCTGGATTTTTTTATAGATGGTATAGCAATCCTGAATTTTAGAGAGTTTTAGAAAATTTCAGAGCGTATCTTTTTTATACATTGCTGGATTCCCTTTACTAATTACTTTTTAGGATTTTTGCAGCTATGTTTATACATGAATTGAATAGTGTTCCTTCTTTTTTCTTTTTCTTTTTTTTTTTTTTTTTTTTTGAGACAGAACCTCAAGCTGTCGCCCTGGGTAGAGTGCTGTGGCATCACAGCTCACAGCAATCTCCAACTCCTGGGCTCAAGCGGGTCTTCTGCCTCCACCTCCCAAGTAGCTGGGACCACAGGCGCCTGCCACAACTCCTGGCTATTTTTTGGTTGTAGCCGTCATTGTTGTTTGGATAGTTTTCCTTCTTTTATATTCTGAGATAAGCTTTGTAAAGTTGGATTATTTGTTCTTTGAATGTTTGGTAGAACTTATCTGGAAGGCAATCTGAGCCCAGTACTTTGTGGAGAAGGTTTTAAATCTCTGATTCAATCTATGTAAAGTCAGAAGATTGTTCAGATTTTCCATTTTTTCTTGAGTTGGGATTGATAACAATTCTTTGCCACGAGACACCCCTCCCAGTCCATCTGCTTTTTTTAGGTTTTCAAATGTATTGGGATAAGCATAAGTTGTTCATAATGTCCTCTTATTTAATTTTTGTAGTAACTATAGGTCTTCCCCTTTTTCACTCCTAAAATTTCTTTTTGGTGTTTTCTTGTTTTGCCCTTTCCTTGATCCTGCCAGAGGTTATCAGCCCTCTAAGATACCAACTTTTGGTTTACTCGCTCTTCTCTGTTGTAGTTTTTCTATTTTATTAATATCTGCTCCCTTTTATTTTCTCCTAATTTCTGTAGGTTTATTTTTTTCTTGAACTCTTGAAGTTATATGCCCAACTCATTCTTTTTGAGACTTTTTTATTTTTTAATACTATATATTTTCTTCTAACTACCTCTGTAAGCTGCATCCTC
Source organism: Nycticebus coucang (assembly GCF_027406575.1). Taxonomy (NCBI): domain Eukaryota; kingdom Metazoa; phylum Chordata; class Mammalia; order Primates; family Lorisidae; genus Nycticebus; species Nycticebus coucang. The sequence continues at coordinate 7,348,920 of NC_069785.1, read as the reverse complement.
AAATTTTGATAAATAGTATTTCATCATTTTACAGTTCTAAATATTTTATGCTTTCCATTATTATTTCTTATTTGGCCCATAAGTTGTTTAGAAAAATATTTTAAATTTCTAAGCAGTGGTGTTCTTGCAGTTAGCTCTCTGTTGTCAATTTCTAACCTAATTGTGTTGTACTCCAGAAATGTTGGAAGGTACCAGCCCTTCCAAGTATCTTTAGGCTTCCTTTAAGGACTAGCAAGGGGTCAATTTTTATAAGCATACCATTTGTTCTTATGAAGAAAATATATTCTAATTATTGTATGATGTGTTTTATATATGTCCATTTTATCAGCCTTGCTAATCGTATTGTTCAAGTCTCCTATGTACTTAATGATTATTTAATCACCTGTTCTCTCAGTTACGATAACAGATATTAAAATCTCGCACTCTGTTGACTTGGTAGTTTCTCCCTGTGATCCTCTCAGTTTTTGCTTATATGTATCAATACTTTGGGGCTACCTTTTTGGGTTTATGTGAATTTAGGGTTGTTATCTTTTTGGCCAACACTTTATTACTTTGTGATCATCCTCTTTACCTGTAGTAATGTTATTTGCCTTAAAAATCAATTTTGCTAATATTAATACATAGCTGGCTACACCAGCTTTCTTTTCATTACTATTTTGCATGGCATTTTTTTCCACCCTTCAGGAGCTGTGTAGCTTTATACTTTATATCTGTGTCCTATAAACGGTGTATAGCTAGATTTTGTTTTTAATCCAGTCCAACATTATTTGTATTTTATCTGATGAGTGCTGTCTATTTTCATCTAATATAATTTTAATATACTTTTTCTATTAGTTGTGTTTTATGTTTACTTCTCTTTGTCTCTGCTCCTCTCATTTTGTTTTGAGGGTTATGTGATGAGTTTTTGTTCTCTTTCCATTTTTTCCTCTTTGTTTATGTAGAAATTATACGATCTATTTTTAGTCATCTGATACCTAACCTAGTTTTTTTCTTGTGGTTTTATAACTTTATTTGATGTGTCTGACAATCCCTAGTTAGTTCTCATCCACGTTGACTGTAGATTTTTCAAAGTGGTAACAGGTACATAGGTAACCAAAGTAGAGAGCTTGTTTGGTGAATCTTCACCTTCATTACGTTTTCTGGACAATTGCACATAGGTAAGGTATGGGACATTCCTTACGCCTTTGCCCCAGACAGCTTTGTTGAGCCTGGTGTCAGTGCCCACATCTAGAGCCCCATCTCTTTGATGGCAAATTCCCGGATTTCTTTGAGTGCCTAAGGGGCCTCTTCTTGAAGCACTCCCTGGGTGCGCTTGTGGAGTTGATGGTGCGTCCTCGGTCACCACCTCCTAAGGCAGACCGCCCCTTCTTCTCGCCACCTTCCTTGGCAGGAGCCATTCTGCTAGGCCCACGTTGGAAAGAAAGAGCACCAGGGATGATGGGAGGAGGAAAGGGGTGGTTCCTAACCTATTTTTTTCAACATCAATACTTAACAAAGTTCAAAGTTAAAAATTTTTCTTCTTCCCATACAGTTCAAGTACCTTAGAAAGTTTAAAGTGTGGCTGCTTGTTTCCTTAGTACTGTTCTGTTCCTTGCCTATCCTCAAATTTGGCCTCAAAAAAGTTTATCACTTCTTTTATATCTGAATTTATCCACACATTTTCCAGCATCTTACCAATCATACGGTTGCCTTTAAAGTTTTATGTTTGTTTTTTTGTTTGCTTTGGATAGAGCCTCTGCCATCCCAGGTAGAATGCAGTGGCGTGATTATAGCTCACAGCAACCTCAGACTCCTGGCTCAAGTGATCCTCCTGCGTCAGGTTCCCGAGGAGCTGGGACACTACTTGGGCACACCATTGATACCCAACTAACTTTCCGATATTTTTAGTAGAGATGGGGTCTCACTCTTGCTCGGGCTAGTCTGCACCTCCTGAGCTCAAGGATCCTACTACCTCATCCTCCCTGAGTGTTTGCAGGCCTGGCTGCCTTTAAGATTTCTAATTTGGTGTTATTTACTTTTTTGCGTAAGGTAGTACATCCATTTGAATTTCTATAAGTGATGGTCTATTATTGGCCAGCTGTTTCAGTTTTTGTCTGAAAATTTCTTTATTTCACCTTGGATCTTAAAAGACATTTTCACTGCATTTAGAGTTCTAGGTTGACAGCTGTTTTTAAGAATATTCTTTTTCTTTAGTGTTCTACAGTTTTATTATGATGTGTCTAGGTGGACATAGTAGACATTTCTATTTATTTATCCTGCTTGGAACTTGTTGGGACTTTCCAGATCTCAGAATGAATGACTTTCAACAATTTTGCCAAACTCTCATCCTTTGACTCTTCAGATACTGCATCTTTTTTTTTTTAATTGTTAAATCATAGCTGTGTACATTAGTGCAATCAAGGGGTACAATGTGCTGGTTTCATATACAATCTGAAATATTCTCATCAAACTGTTCAACGTAGCCCTCCAGATACTGCACCTTTCCTGTTCTCCCCGTTATGTCCTGACATCGCTCTGGTTAGATTGAGTTCTTCCCTCATTTTTTCTCCTTATCTCTGAACTGCTTTAAAAATATATTTTTTAAATTTGTTTCTTATTTTTATACACATACACACGTATGCACATGTGCTCTCTCTGGGCTGCATTCCTGGATAAATCAGTTCACTAATTCTCTTTATGGGATGACCTTTGCAAGTGGAATGATGGGTTCAGGAGCAGACTAGACTGCATTGGTGAAACAATGAACACATCCTGGCTCTGCGCCCGTAGCTCAGTGGTTACTGCACCAGCCGCATACACCAAGGTTGGCAAAGTCAAACCTGGCCTGGTCCCGCTAAAACAACAATGACAACTGCAACAAAAAATAGCCAGGCATTGTGGTGGGCACCATCCCATCCACTTGGGAGACGGAGGCAAGAGAATCGCTTAGCTCAAGAGTTGAAGGTTGCTGTGAGCTGTGACGCCATAACACTCTACCCAGAGCAACATAGTGAGACTCTGTCTCAAAAAAAAATGAATTAATTAATTAAAATAAATAAATAAATAAAATGTAAATAACATAATGAGAAAAAGCTAAATCTACTTAGCATGTTTATGCATAATACAGTTTTAGAAATTCTTAAACTGCTATTTTAAAACTCTATTTTTGAATTAGTTTATGGATTCTAAGAAATCATGACAGATTTATGTAAGGATTTATTTTACCCCTAAGGTTTTTTTGTTTGTTTTTTGAGACAGTCTCACTCTGCCGCCCTAGGTAGAGTGCCATGATGTCATCACAACTCACAGTAACCTCCAACTCCTGGGCTCAAGCGACCCTCTTGCCTCAGCTTCCCGAGTAGCTGGGAGTATAGGTACCTGCCACCACAGCTGCTAGTTTTTCTATTTTTAGTAGAGACAGGGTCTGGCTCTTGCTCAGGCTGGTCTCGAACCTTTGAACTCAAGCAATCCACCTGCCTCAGTCTCCCAGAGTGCTAGGATTACAGGTGTGAGCCACCCTGCTGGACTAACTCCCAAGTTTTTTAACTTCAGTAAGATTGTTTTACTGTATTATGCTTATTTCTGTTTTCATCATAAATGTCAGAACGTACTATTCTATTCACATTATCGGTTTCTTTAGAGATTATTCAAATTCAGAGTCATCATTTTTGACTAATTAAATTTATCATGATCCTTATATTCTAGATTTAATGAACACCTAACATTATGCCTTGCATATAATAAGCACTCAAAAAATGTGTTCAGTAAATCAAGGCATCTGATACCGTGTTCTTAACTGTATCTTTGAAAAATTTCTTTCCTTCATTACTTCCCTTCACCCCAAATGAATTGACTTTTTGCTATTTTTCTTCCTGGCTTTATAAACATTAATATTCTGCTTTAAGTGTATTGTTTTGGTATTTTCTCTTACTCAGAACCCCTTTTTCTCTTGAACCCAGTTCAATGCCCCAAGTCTTGTCTTGAGACAGATATACTTGCTATTTTGTGCTCTAAACCTTTATTGTTTTTCTTAGAAAAATCTTTCCTTCTCTTTTTTTTTTGTTTTGTAGTGAAAAACATTTTAAGACTGATTTTGTGTTTTATAGTATTTTCGTTGCAGTTTTTCTTGGCCTGAGGAACTATTTAATTGTTACTATGTAATCGATAAACATAATGTTATGTATTCTGTATTTTTAGTCCATTGAAGACAATGAAGTATATTTGCCTAATGATGAAATTTGGACCTATGATATTGATAGTGGGTTATGGTAAGTAATTTGAAATTGCAGAATGTCCTGTCATAGTATCTGTTATAAATGTTTTCAAAGAGGAGAGTGATTTGAGACCATACTTAGAACACACTGCTGCAACACTTACGAAGTCTCCCTTTGCTTTTCTTTAAGTGCTTTATTCTCTGTGGCTCAGTCTTCCCACTCCTCCCTTCCCTTTTCCCATTCTTTATCCTTTACTATTCCTCAAAAGTTCAGTGCTGTTTCTGAAGATGTTGTTTCTACTAATTCCCAGTTCTGGTGACATGTAAAAATTTCATGGGTTTTTTTCCCCCAGCAGATGGAAAACTCTTTACCCTGGATCTTCTTAGAGTTGTTATTATATGGCTACCATTACATTGTAATTATAATTAACAGTAACAATTTCATTGAAAAAAGTCCCCACGGAGTTGAAAGAGAATTTTATTTGCCTTTCTGGAAAGTTAAGGCGTTCTGTGTCATTCTTGCTACAGGAGAATGCACCTGATGGAAGGGGAGCTCCCTACCTCCATGTCAGGGAGCTGCGGCGCCTGCGTTAACGGGAAGCTGTACATTTTTGGAGGATATGATGACAAAGGATACAGCAATCGAGTAATGCTTTCTTTTGATTCAGGAGTGCAGCAGAATATAATATCTGATGCATCGTTCCATCTCACAAGTTACAAATGTTTTGAAAAGAAGATATGTGTAGAAAATCTTACATTTGTAATTATAAAGTTTTAAAGATAGATTGAAAATGCAAGTCTTCCCCCTGTCTTTCTACTTTAGAACTACCTACCTGTTTAATCAATATATGTAAAGCAAGAGCAGGATGGGAAAAGACCTATTTCAGTATGTCTCAGATATCATTTTTGCCTATGAAACACTATGTCATTTTTATTAATTTTATAATTTTTAAATTTTAGTAGGTAAAAATTTTACCTATTAAAAAAAGTAATAGTATTAATGTTTGCATCACAAATCCCTCTGATATAGATTTAACATTTAAATGCCCTGTCTGCTAATGCCCTGTGTTCTTATCTTTTAAAAGCTTTATTTTGTTAATTTGCGAACAAGAGATGGAACCTACATTTGGGAAAAAATCACCAACTTTGAAGGACCACCACCCACACCACGTGACAAACTTTCCTGCTGGGTCTATAAAGACAGGTAAAGCAGGGCAGCGCCTATGGTTCAGTGGGTAGGGCGCTGGCCCCATATGCCCAGGGTGGTGAGTTCGAACCCGGCCCGGCCAAACTGCAACAACAACAAAAATAGCCAAGCATTATGGCAGGCGCCTGTAGTCCCAATACAACAACAACAACAAAATAGCCAGGCATTGTGGTGGGCGCCTGTAGTCCCAGTTACTTGGGAGGCTGAGGCAAGAGAATCACCTAACCCCAGGAGTTGGAGGTTGCTGTGAGCTGTAACGCCACAGCACTCTACCGAGGGCAAAAAAGTGAGACCCTGTCTCTAAAAAAAAAAAAAAAAAAAGACAGGTAAAGCAGCGCCTGTATTTAACACATTAACTGTACTGAAGTGAGAATAATGGCCTTTGGCCAAAAGAGAGAAAACTTGAAAGTGTGATGTTTTTCAAGGTATGAGGATGAGCATATTTTGATGCTGGTGGTCAGGGCAGTGGTACTGTTCAGCTCACCCATGTAACACAAACACTTGTGCCATCTTAATACCTAAAATTGGCTGGTTAGATTAAGACAGAAGATCTTTTTCAACTTTCTGTGGACAAAGTGGAAACAACTCCTGACGCATATCTTTTGTATTTTTTTTCAGATTAATATATTTTGGTGGTTATGGGTATAGGAGACATAATGAACTCCAAGACTGTTTTGATGTTCATGATGCGTCTTGGGTAAGAGAGTAATTACTGTTTACGTTTTCCTCTAATTCAGTATACTCTTAAAGCCTTAGAAATAATGAGCCCAGCCTTTCTCATTTTAGGAGCTACCAGTTTGCCATATGAAAAAGAAATGTGTTTTCTCTCTTTTAGATTTGAATCAGGTTGGTGAAGGGTCTGGTCTAGCAGGATGAGCCTTTCTGGCTAATGGCTGGGTGACTTCTTTTCTTACATTGCTAATCACTCCTGTGTGCGTACCTGCTTCTGTTGGACAATAGAGGCTTTAGCACATTTGGGACACTTTCATTCTTATTTTCAAATTTAACCATACACCTGTTTTTAGATATGTCCACTAGAATTACTTATGAGCTCAGACTGGCCTCCACAGAAGAGTGAGTTGGTAATAATCATAATTTTCCTACTTATTCTTACTAATTAGGAAATAAATCATTTTTAATGAAAGAAGTTATGAATTACAAAAATGAAATCTTTTAGATTATTTTTAAAACCATTGACTCTGGTTCAGCACCTGTAGTTCAAGCGGCTAAGATGCCAGCCACATACACCAGAGCTGGCGGGTTCAAATCCGGCCCCGGGGCCTGCCAAACAATGACAACTACAACCAAAAAATAGCAGGGTGTTGTGGCAGGCACCTGTAGTCCCAGCTACTTGGGAGGCTGAGGCAAGAGAATTGCTCAAGCCCAGGTGTTGGAGGTTGCTGTGAGCTAGGACAGCACAGCAGTCTACCCAGGGTGATAGCTTGAGGCTGTCTCAAAAAAAAAAAAAACAACCATTGACTCTACCACCAAGATGCATGATCTTTTCAGCTTCACCTTCTACCAGCATATTATTATTGTACATTATTTATGTAAATGTATATATGCATTTCCTGTCTATCACTTTGTGTGTGGATATTTAAAAAATTCTCCACGTGTCTACATGGTTCTTGAATTTTAAAAATGAAATATATTTAAAGCTCTGCTACTTAAAGCATTATTGATAATTTTCAGGACTATAATTGCTAATTATTTATGTCTAATTATTTTTCCTCATCAGTGAAATCCTCATTGTTTTCTCTCCTACTACAATTAGTTTAGCTAATGAACATGTCCTGAAGTTTCTGGAGCACAAGTAGAGTTTTTTTCATTTAATTCTAAACTAAGTAAATCATTTAGTTTGTTTCATTTGCTTGACAAGTCCTGGCAAAAATAAAAGACGCATTTCTGACATGGAATGTAAAACTGGCACAGAAGGTAAGCTAGAGTAGTAACAGAAGATTTAAACACGAGGAAGATGCTAAATACAGTCGAACTAACTAACTGCTCAATCTTCGCCTTGCTAACAAAGACGCCTCGTCTCTTAGAAGATAAAGAAGAGAGTGGGCGTAAGTGACTATAAGAACAAATTGGGTGGCCCCTGTGGCTGAAAGGAGTAGGGTGCTGGCCCGATATGCCGGAGGTGGTGGGTTCAAACCCAGCCCTGGCCAAAGAAAAAACTGCAAAAAAAAAAAAAGAACAAATTGCTTGGTGATGTTGAAGTGATTGGACATTTTTTAAAAAAGGAACCATGGCCCACCAAAGTTTGGGAGTTGTGATCATTTGCTTTAGGAAAACAGATTTCAAAATGTAAACATCATTCTGTTTGCTGCAGTTTTAACAGAAATAATCCTTTGAGAGAGTTGAAAGATTGTCAGTAAGGAACATGGTTCAGTGCCAGAAATACTATGAGAAGAAAGTTGCAGGTGGTGCTGCCACTGGTCTGGGGACCACACTTTGTAAGGTGCTGATGGCTGGTGATTGCATTGGCTTTATGGCTATGGTAACACTTACTTCTTAATTTGCAAAGGTGTCTATTATTTTACCAGTAAGTATGTGACAAAACTGTAACAGTGATGTAAAAATTATAAAAGTATAAAAGCTTTTATGTATTTAAAACATATTTCTGCTTTAGGAAGAACAGATATTCTGGGGATGGCATAATGATGTCCATATATTTGACACAAAGACACATAGTTGGTGTCAACCAGAAATTAAAGTAAGTGTTGTAAAACATTACATTTATACAATTTATTGATACTTTTAAAATGTTTTTTTTTACTAAGTTATTTGGATTTTTGTAATTAGGGTTTATAAACACAAAGTAGTTCTCTTGAGCACTGTCACCAATGCCATTAAAAGTAAATCAGAGCCAGGTGCAGTGGCACACACGTGTAGTCTCAGCTACTTAGGAGGCTGAGGCAGGAAGCTCTCTTGAGCTGGGAGTTCTGGGCTGTAGTGTACTAATTGGAGCCTGTGAATAACCACTGCCTGAGCACGATAGCAAGACCCCATCTCTAAATAGTTAAAAAATTAAAAAACACATCCTTTCCTCCAGATTAGCTACAGTTTTCTAGGAAAAAAACTTTTCTTTTTGCAGTTTTTGGCTGGGGCCAGGTTTGAACCTGCCACCTCTGGCATTTGGGGGCCAGTGCCCTACTCCTTGAGCCACAGGCTCCACCCCCAAAAAAGCCTTTTAAGGAGGTTCCATTATCATTCTTTACCCACAAGTGTCACACTCTGATTTAATGAAGTTATTTAAAAAGCTCTTTTATAATAACAAAGTCCATTTTTAAAAGTCCTGTTTCAGGGTGGCACCTGTGGCTCAAAGGAGTAGGGCGCCAGCCCCATATGCCAGAGGTGGCGGGCTCAAATGCAGCCCCAGCCAAAAAAAAATTTAAAAAAAAAATTGCAAAATAAAAAAAACAAAAAAAGTCCTGTTTCATAAACCTTAAATTCAGACGTATGTGCAATTTTAGTGTGACAAAAATGCGTTATCAGTGCTCTTTCATTTGCTAGTGACCAAACACAAATTCAAATTGGCTTAAGCAGTAACAAATTCCCTCACGGCTGGAAAGCATCTTGGCGTGGCTCACCAAGGCAGTGGCAAGAAGGCTGCAGGGGCCTGAGCCTCAGGAGCTGAATGAGTCACTCAGCAGCATCACAGCCCTCCCCGTCTGCCTCTGTCTGCCTCTATCTGCCCCTGTCTGCCCTTCCCTGCTTCTGTTTGTGGGCTCATGACTTCCTCAATATATGTAGCTGGCGCCCTAGCCACTGAGCTACAAGCGCTGAGCCTTATCTTATTCATCGACTCCCTTATATTCTCTCTTTTCCTACCAGCTGAAAACTTCTCTAAAGAAAAGATCTGCTGTTGCAAGAGGGACTTTACCTAACAATTGCAATCAGTGTAACTGACTTATTGTACCCTCAATGAATCCCCAACAATAAAAAAAAAAAAAAAAAAAGAAAAGATCTGCTGGCTCAGCATCCATAGTTCAGTGAGTAGGGTGCCAGCCACAAACACGGAGGCTGCGGGTTTGAGCCCAGCCCCGGTCTGCTAAACAACAATGACAACTGCAACCAAAAAAAAAAATAGCCAAGTGTTGTGGTGGTCACCTATAGTCCTAGCTGCTCAGGAGGCTAAGGCAAGAGAATCGCTTAAGCCCAAGAGTTTGAGGTTGCTGTGAGCTGTGATGCCATTGCACTCTACAGAGGGTGACGTAGTGAGACTCTGTCTCAAAAAAAAAAAAAGAAAGAAAAAAATCTGCTTTCTTTATTTAAAATATAGAGAGGTGTTATCAGTTAATGTTAAGAGCTCAGTAAGAGTAAAGCACTGTTTGACTCAAGCCTCGAGTGAAATTCTTATTGTGAATTTGAGGCACTAAGAGTTTGGGGAACATAATTTATTAGAGTTTCTGAGATCACATTGTGCTTGCTCATTCCTAATATTAACTCTGTGTGTGTCAAAGTGTGTGTGTTTTAAATCAATTTTTAAAATTCACTCTCATTTTCTCTCCCTCTCTTTCCTTCTCTCTCTCTCACACACAATGAGAGTGAATTTTAAAATTTGATTTTTTAAATCATTATATAGTATTTTGAGCAAAAATTTATATGAAATTTTGTTTTGCTAAACGGTGTCAGGTATTTAAGAAAAACATTTTCAAATGTAAAGAAAGATCAGAGAATAAATGTTATTCTGAAGAGCAGTGTTTGTCTATGATTATTACTATTTAAAATGGACTTTCACGTGAGGGTTTGTAGTTAACTTATGACACATAGATAATGGTAACTTACTGGGTAAGCATTCTCAGACTGCGCAGAGCAGCGTGACATGCTGTGAGTGTTTCAAGTCTTTGCAATCTCTTCTGATCTCTGCTTGCAGGCTGGAGCTCCACCACAGCCACGGGCCGCACACACATGTGCAGTTCTTGGAAATAAAGGTTATGTCTTTGGCGGACGTGTCTTGGTTAGTATTTTAAATGGAAATGGAATTTTTATGTGTAATACTTCTTATAAAAATGTAGCCTCTGATTTTTCAGAATAAGTGAACATTTGTGTAGTCTAGCTGTTAAAATGACATTCAATAATAACTTTTATTTACCTTCTATTTCCCAGACAATACATGAGTAATCATAGTTGATTATAAATGATATTTTAATGAGGAGCATTTTTCACTTCATTGCAGTATCAGAAAAGTTTTAATTTCTCCTAATCTAAATCTTACTACTTTAAACACATTTCTTCTTTCACCTTTCATACATTGATTTGGGAGCTCTCTATTAATTTTATTAATGCTTAGCATTATTTTCCAATATTTAAACTTCTGATGTTAAGTAAAATAAAGATAGTCTGTTTTTAATCTGAGTTTATTTTAAAACCAAAATTTTAGCTCGTAAAAGATGTAAAACAATAGCTGGGTGTTGTGACAGGTGCCAGTCATCCCAGCTACTTGGGAGGCAGAGGCAAGAGGATCTCTTGACCCCAGGAGTTTGAGGTTGCTGTGAGCTATGACACCATGGCACTCTACCAAGGGTGACAATGTGAGACTCTGTCTAAAAAAAAAAAAAAAAAGAAAATGTAAAACACTGACCAATTTAACATTTTTATTTTAGCAAACTAGGATGAATGATTTGCACTATCTAAACTTAGATACCTGGACTTGGTCTGGAAGGTAAGTTTGAAGTCTGTGTGTGTAGCGTGCATGTGCGTGCGCACGTGTGTGTGTGTGTGTGTGTGTGTGTGTATTTATGATCCAAATTTTGGTCCATAAACTGAACTGGTACTTTCTTCCCTTCAGATTGTATGTCTAAGGAAAGAATCTACAAATTTAAATACAGTTTTTTTCTCTAACCAAACTGTACAAAATATGAAAATAGATTATGTAAAATTACGGGTTTTATACTAAATATTCTTGGAGGACTGATCAATAGAAGAAATGAAAGAATGGTTGAAGAGGGGCGGTGCCTGTGGGTCAGTTGGTAAGGCGCCGGCCCCATATACCGAAGGTGGCAGGTTCAAACCCGGCCCCGGCTGAACTGCAACCAAAAAATAGCTGGGCGTTGTGGCGGGCGCCTATAGTCACAGCTACTTGGGAGGCTGAGGCAGGAGAATCGCTTAGGCCCAGGAGTTGGAGTTGCTGTGAGCTGTGTGATGCCACGGCACTCTACCGAGGGCCATAAAGTGAGACTCTGTCTCTACAAAAAAAAAAAAAAAAAGGAAGAATGGTTGAAGAGCTATGTACAGAGTATCTATAAAGTTTGTGTGCAATTTAAAATAGTTTTACATTGTAAATTACCCGTGAACTTTATGGACACCCTGTATTCCAAAGTATAAATGCCATTAAAAATAAAACTGTGGGGTGGCGCCTGTGGCTCAAGCAGTGGGGCGCCGGTCCCATATGCCGGAGGTGGTGAGTTCAAACCCTGCCCTGGCCAAAAAAAATAAAAAATAAAAAAAATAAAACTGTGAAAATAAAATAAAAATAAAACTGTGAAAGTACCAGAGGAAAATACAGCAAATTATTTTTAAAATCTTGTCATGGAAAAAGCTTTTATAAAGATGATATAAACTCAAAATTTGTAAGTGAAAAGACTGATTAGATTAATAAAACCACTTAAAATTTAGATATTTCTGTGTAAAAAAGTGAACCACAGAAAGTTAAAGGGAAAATTGTGAAGTACGAACAAAAAACAAACTAGAAGGGATATTTGTAATATTTTTAACAGAGAGATCAGGGCAAAAATCTTTAAGAACTCAGAACATCAGTAAAAGAGAGATAAATAATCTAATAGAAAAGTGAACAAAGAACATGGGTGAACATGTCATATAAGAAATATAATAATAAGCAAAAAGTATTTTAAAAAGATGTTCAAATTTATAGCTTATTAAAGAAATTGGGAACAAAAGTAAGTTGTTACTTACCAGATAAAAATATTATAATGACCAATGTGTGCGAGGCTGTAACAATATAATAGGTGAGAGTATAAATTAGTATAATCTCACTCATAATAATCTCTCTCATAGTAGAATCTCACTATGTTGCCCTTGGTAGAGTGCTGTTCACGCCACAGCTCACAGCAACCTCAAACTTTTGGGCTTAAGCGATTCTCCTGCCTCAGCCTCTCAAGTAGCTGGGACTACAGTTGCCCGCCACCACACCCACCTATTTTTTTGTTGTTGTTGTTATTATTGTTTGGCAGGCCCAGGCCATGTTCGAACCTGCCAGCCCCAGTGTCTGTGGCCGGCACCATGCCCACGGAGCTATGGGAGACCTCATTTACATATTTTTAACAAATACTTATGCCTTAAAGTTTGAAAAGACATATACCAAATTACCACTATTTCTTATTACCGGGGCACAAGATTATAGAAGAGCTGTCCTTTTAAAAACAATATTTTTAAAGTTACTGAATGTTTTGTAACCGAAATGTTTCTTATGATCACAAAAACCGTAAGAATATTTACATTTTGGGAAAAATAAATTATGTCTTGCAAAAATGGCCCATGTTACTCTGGAGCCTTCTAGACTGCTGAAGAGTGGCGTCCTTGTACCTTCTGAATCGAACCTCTTCACATCTAACATGTGGTTATGTTTTTATTTTATAAGAATAGATAGTATTTGTTTAAAGTCTTTATAGATTTATTATGGGTCTGACACAGTTTGCACACATTTATTGCTAATAGCTAGTGTTTTCAGGGGAAGATGATGTTTTGGAAAATTTTGTAACGAGTAGACCAAAGTGAACAACACAATAACCAAACCCAAAACATCCCTGGGGAAATTAGCTTAAAACACAGAATCAACCATGAAACAACACTAAAAAGTTCTAGACATGAAAATAAATTGTGTTGAAAAACCGAGGAAGGATGTTGATTAGCCAATAAGAAGGATGCCAAGAATGTGTTGTAAATTAACTGTGAAATGACTTTTATTCTCACTCTGTGGCTGGGTGGAGTGGACATTAAATGGAAAGAAATTGTTTACATTCATCCAAAAATTTAAAAATGTTTTTAAATACTCATGTAGGTGAAAGTAGTAAAATGAACCTTTGTGTTTTGTTTTGTTTTGTTTTTGAGTAGTGAAGGCAATTTTTTCTTCAAAACTGTTAAACTGTTTAACCCAGTACCTAGTTTTAATTTTTTTCCCGCTTGCCACAGGATTCCTATTAATGGAGAAAGTCCGAAGCACCGGTCATGGCATACTTTAACCCCAATTGCTGATGATAAGCTTTTCCTATTTGGTGGACTAAGTGCAGATAATATTCCCTTAAGTAAGTTGATTAAAATTTACCCTACAATTATCATCTCATCCTTTTTTCCTAATTGTATTTCATCCTTATGGTGAAGTAAATCTTCTTGTTTTACTGGTCTACCTTAATCCCCAGCTGAGTCTGGAGTAAGAATTAGGGGGCCTCTTTGCTTTTGTCCTGTTGGGTCTACATGTTCTCCTGTTGGGGAGAGGAAAGGCGATGGACTCTGGGTAAAATAGAGCCCCTTTCCTCTCCTATGCTGTGTGGTTTTCAGCCTGACTTTTTTTTTTTTTTTTGTAGAGACAGAGTCTCACTTTATGGCCCTCAGTAGTGTGCCGTGGCATCACACAGCTCACAGAAACCTCCAACTCCTGGGCTTAAGCGATTCTCTTGCCTCAGCCTCCCGAGTAGCTGGGACTACAGGCGCCCGCCACAACGCCCAGCTATTTTTTGGTTGCAGTTCAGCCGGGACCGGGTTTGAACCCGCCACCCTCGGTATATGGGGCTGACACCCTACCGACTGAGCCACAGGCGCCGCCCTCAGCCTGACTTTTGATCCAAGATGCTTATACTGTAGGCTGAGATAGTGATGGCTACAGCAGACTTTCCTTGAAGGCTCTGGAAATATAATGTGGGAAGGCAAGTCACTTCTCTTTTTGCTCCAGAATTATAATAAAGAATAGCTCTTGGCTAGATTTTTTTCAAACTCCTGTCACTGCTGGTCTTAATGGCTATGGGTTTTAGAATGCAGTTTTTCTTTAAGCAGTAAAATCATGGTGTCAGGTTAGATAAACGACCAAGAACATCCCCTTCTTGGTTTAGCATGTTAAATGTTTTATATTTTTTAACTCATAAATTTTCTATGGGTAAACATGTTTTCATTAAAAACCCTTAGATACCATTAAAACCATTCCTATAACTGTAGCTGGGGTTTGGAAGCAACTGTTTATTTTTCCACAAAAGCTGATTGTCAACTATATATTGACAGTCCGCTGGCCACCACACACTCCAGAGCTGGAGGGAGAAAAAGCGTTTCCTCGCAGGGGGATGTTGTTACTCTTGCAGATTATTATTAGGCCTCTTCCACTTGTGAGATTTTTAGTTAAAAGAGATTTGGAGTGTAATAAAAAAATCTGTACATTTTGCTAGGGGTTAATATCATCTCTTCATAATTCAGGTGTTTTTAATTCCTGGTTGCTATTTTCGGTTATTAACTTATGGGATATTAAATGTGCTCTTAGTTTAGTCAGTTTCCTCTCTTACAGATTCAGTGTTAGATTTGGTCACGTGAGTATGAGATAATCCCAAGAAATTATTTTTATTTGCATTGGCAGTGATAATGACATTGTGGTTATGTGAAAAATGCCCAATTTTTTTTTTTTTAGTAATGCATACTGAAGTATGTATGGGGAAAATGATAGGAGATCTTGGATTTAAAAGCTTTAGCTATGAAGATGACCAAAAGATAAATGGAGCACATGGAAAAATCTTGATAGTTGTTGAATCTGGGATATGTGGAGGTTCATTGTCATGGTCACTCTACTTTTGTGCATGTTTGAAAATCTTATAATAAAATATGCACACCCGGGGCAGTGCTTATGGCTCATTGGGTAGGGCGCTGGCCCCATATACAGAGGGTGGCGGGTTTGAACCCCACCCTGGCCAAACTGCAACAAAAAAATAGCCGGGCGTTATGGCGGGCGCCTATAGTCCAGTTACTCGGGCGGCTGAGGCAAGAGAATCGCCTAAACCCAGGAGTTAGAGGTTGCTGTGAGCTGTAATGCCATAGCACTCTACCGAGGGCGACAAAGTGAGACTGTGTCTCTAAAAAAAGGAAATAAATAAAGATTAAAAAAATAAAATATGCACACACAGAAAACATAGTCATTTAAATGTAACATGATAAATTTTGGGGGGGAGACTTAAAGTTACATCCCAAAAACCTAATCTTAATGTCTGAACTGTCATAATATTGCAGGTGATGGTTGGATTCACAATGTCGTAACAAATTGTTGGAAGCAACTTACACATTTACCAAAAACAAGACCTAGGTAAGTCTAGAAGTTGATAAATAGTAAAATAGTTAAGAATTTTTAAAGTATTAAAATATAGTACTGAATTTGCAATGTTGCCTTTGAAGCCATAAACCCTCAGGAAGGCTGCCTTTCAAATAAGCTTAATGTTACTTAAACAATAGAATTATCATTTTATTTATATCAGATTGTTATAAATTATCTATGTATTTTTAACTCACATTTGTGTATTTGAAAATGTTAGGTAAATGCATAATCTTGCCTAATAAACATGAAGACTAAGATAATTTAAAGCATCATATAATGTTAATCTTTAAAATGTTAATATTTTTAACAAGTAGATGAGAATGGTTTTTTTTTTATATTATTAAATCATAGCAGTGTACATTAATGCGATCATGGGGCACCATATACCGGTTTTATAGACCATCGGACACATTTTCATCACACTGGTTAACATAGCCTTCCTGGCATTTTCTTAGTTATTGTGTTAAGACATTTACATTCTACATTTACTAAGTTTCACATGTGCCCTTGTAAGATGCACCGCAGGTGTAATCCCACCAATCACCCTTTTCCGCCTTCCCCCTAGAATGGGTTTTTTTTTTTTTTTTTTTTGGCCGGGGCTAGGTTTGAACCTGCCACCTCCGGCATATGGGACCGGCGCCCTACTCCTTGAGCCACAGGCGCCGCCCGGGGTGTTTTTGTTTTGTTTTTTTTTAATAGTAATTTGTTTTTAGAAGAAGTTTAAAGTTATTTAATGAGGAAATTTGCTTTCATGTTGATCCAGTAGATTTGAACTTACTGTCTTTCTTTATTAATTATATGATATGGCCAGGCGTGGAGGCTCATGCCTGTAATCCCAGCACTCTGAGAGACCAAGACAGGAGGATTGCTTGAGGCTAGGTATTCGAGACCAGCTTGAGCAAGAGGAGACCCCGTCTCTACAAAAATACAAAAATTAGCCGGGCATGGTGGCACATGCCTGTGGTGTCAGCTACTTGGGAAGCTGAGGCACAGGTGTTTGAGGTTGCTGTGAGCTATGATGCTATGGCACTCTAGCCTAGGCAAAAGAGCAAGACCCTGTCTGAAAAAAAAAATTGTATGATGTATTCATTAATGTAAATTTTTTAAAAAAGAAAATGTATCAGTTTTACGGTATATAATAGGATAAAAAATTGTAGAAACAATATACTATTAGACTACCAAGAAAATCACATTAGTACTATAGTTCTTATTTTTTTAATTTGATTGAATAGTATAATAAAATATCTTCATAGGAAATTCAGATTCTTTCCATTATAATCATTACAGTCAGAAATAGATTTAATTCCCTTTCATGTCATGTATTTCAGATTTTTTTCTATAGGTTATTTAAGCTACTAGTATAAATATGATATGTATTTTGTTATGTAATAAATGACAAGTAATTTACTTGAGAAAAAGGCCTATAAATATGTATGTCTATGTTAATATTCAAATACATTTAGAGTTTATCATAATTACATATGTGATTATTTTATCTTCATGTATAAAACTTCGTTGGAATTTATTATTTTAACAATTCTGGTTATTTTGAAATTTTTCTTTAACTTAAGGAATTTTATATATCTTAATATAAAATTATATAGCTTAATATAAAATTAATATAAAATTGGGAGCCAATGTTCTAGTCCTTGCTCAGCTTCTACTTAGTTTCTTGGCTTTGAACAGTCACTTAAAGGAACTGAGCGATCATTTATTCATGTGTGAAATGAAAGAGTTGGACTAGATAACCTCTTAAGTATCTTCCAATTGTTTAATTGTATAAATTCATTAATTATAGACAAAGTGGTACTCAAAATGTTTAATTTTTAAATTGTTCCTATTTTATATTCTAATCCTTAATAAGTAATTAGAACAACACAACTATTATCAATAATTACTAGTTAGAACTAGAGCTATGTAAAGAGATTTCTTTTAATTCAGCTGATGTGTCATGTAAATAATATGCTTTATTAGAATGTTTAGGTGATAAGTTTAGAGCAGCTGTGAAAGGACATAAACTATCAGTCTGTAGAAAAGACATCAGGTTGCAAGCTAGATGTCACCAAAGTCAAGGCAGGAAAGGCTTGCCAGTGTTCTTCGAGGATGAAATCCAGGCCAGAGTTTCCCTCAGGCAGATAAGACAGAGGCAGATCTATCTCCAGGTATGAGGTGAGGAGGAGAACAGGTGGGGTACAGTGAGGGTAAGGAGAACATATATGTGTATGTGTGTGCTAATTTTATGAAAGTGACAGTTAACACCTATAAGCATTTTGTGCAAACTTTTCCAAATTGTATTTTGAAATGTAAGCTGCCCAATTCTCCTCTTAGAACTCTACATTTCTCAACCTCAGAACTATTGACATTCTGGACCAAAAAATTCTTTGTCATTAGAGTGTCCTATGTGTTGTAGGATGGTACAGCATCCCGGCCTTTACCTGATAGCCAGCACTACCACCTTCCCTTTCCCCAAGTTGTGGCAACCAAAAATGCCTCCACATACTGTCAGGTGTTTCCTTGGGAGACAGACTGCCCCTGGTTGAGAACCATTGTTTTACAGAGTAACTCTTCTCCAGGTCTCACCTTAGCTAATTCTGTGCTTGGTTGAAAAGCCATATCTGTGGCTATCAGCAAGGACTCTTTTTGTGTGTGTCTGTAAAAGACATCAGATACAATGTTGGCATATAGACCCTTCAGTTCTGTTTAGAGTCTAAGAATATTGCCAAGGTTACACATAGCCTTCTCTCCAGGAGATTAATCTATTCCTTCCCTTACAAATGGGCATTCACTATATTCTGTCTCCTTTACCCAGGCCTTTTTCCAGTCCCTATCTAATCTAATCTAATTTGGATTCTTGCTGAAGATGTATATCAATTTATATCTTACCATATAAGATGGAGAATTGGGCACAGTATTTCCTGAACAACATTTCTAAATGATTCACTTCTACCCTGGGTCACAAGTGAATTTGTTGTTGAATGTGTGCATGATTGGGGGAAAGTATTTGGTTTAACAAATTGTACATAATGCCATTGCTTATACTTATAGAACTTAAGAAAAAGGGATAAATGTACTAAATATAAGTTATATGCTAATAATATACGTGATGATGTATAATTATTTTGAGCATCTATTGCTTAGCAATTTGGTATATTAAGAAAAGTAATCAGCCAATGGCTCACACCTGTAATCCCAGCACTCTGGGAGGCTGAGGTGGGTGGATCACCTGAGCTCACAAGTTCAAGACCAGCCTGAGCAACAGCAAGACCCCCACCCCTAAAAATAGCTAGGCATTGTGGCAGGTGCCTCTAGTCTCGGTTACTGGGGAGGCTGAGGCAAGAGGATCACTTTAGCCCAAGAGTTTGAGGTTGCTGTGAGCTTTGATGGCGCATCACTGTACCGAGGGTAACAAAGTGAGACTCTGTCTCAAAATAAAAGAAAAGTAATCTCACAGTCAAAGCAACAACTTTGTAAAATCCTTAATTTATCCTCTAAAATTGAGAAATTTACATGAACTTTTTTTGAGAGTTAGAGTCTCTGGAAATATTGAAATTAATAAAACCATAAAATTATTGAAACCGGTAGATGAACAACTATACTCCCACATGAGAGAAAAACACAGCTACATTCAAATGTGGGGGGAGTGAGGGGGCAAGGAGGAAGAGGGAGGGGGGCTGGTGAGCTACCACCTAACAGGCACAATGTAAGGGTATACATCACACCTCCTAGGTGAAGGGCTCAACTACAACTTGGACTACAACTAGCTAACAAATGCAAAGAGTGTAACCTAATTGTTTGTACCCTTCTATCAATCTGAAATTTAAAAAAACTCATTATTTGTAGAGAATGTGAAATTGGAAGTAGAGATGACCTATCAGACCATTTCCAAAAGAACATTAGATGCCCGATTCCTTTATTAATAATTTTTATGTTTAATCCTTGATTGAATTATTTGATATTTGTGTGTGTGTGTGTGTGTGTGTTTGCTTTGTTAGTCAAAAGCTTTTGAGCACCTACAAGGTATAAAATGCCATATAAAAGAGAAGCATAAACTCAGGTTCTCCAAGGTCTGGTGGTGTGCTGGCAATCAGTTAGCAGCCCTCTCCAGAGGGGAGAAAGAAAACTTTAGTTCATAGCCATTGCTGATCTCCAAGTTGTACTCCCATCATGGCCAATGTCAAGCTATGGCCACGATGTCACTGAACATGGAAAGACTCACAGCAGACTTTGAGCAGCCAGCGGCAGTTTCTGGCCATAGCACCTCCTGATCTTCTTAGATAGCTAGAAGACACGTCACACAGTTAAAGTGCTATACAGAGCAGCTTATTTCCAAAATACATAAAACGAACACATAAATATTGAAGGGAGCTGAACAGAGGTGGTAACAAAACCAGTTTGGGTGGGTATTTGAAATTTGAGCTGTTTTTAAGGCCCTGAGAGAATGATTTATTATTCGAAGCACAAGGAACAGTGAACAAAAGCCTAGAGCAGCCGTTCTTAACCTGTGGGTCACGACCCTTTTGGACTGTATTAAAGGGTTGCGGCATTAGGAAGGTTGATAACCACTGGTCTAGAGGTGGATACAAGATTTTCTCTTGGGAGAAGCAAAGAAATGAACTTGGTTTAAGTAGAGGGCTTCTTTGGGTGGGAAAGACAGCTACCGGTAGCACAGATGCTAATAAGAAAATTACAGTGATTAAAAATTATACTTGGAAAATATTAGTTATTAGTTGTGTGTAGTTGGGAGACACTAGAGACAGAAGAACTGGGGACATACTCTGGAATTACCTCCCCAGAGTGATGAGTGGTGTGACCACAGAAATGTGAAGGGAGCACCAAATTGGGTTTTTCAGGTAACAGGGAGCAGAGAGCAGGGAAGAAAGAGGCAAAAACAGTGAGAACATTAACATGGGAGATGGTAGCAGAGAGCTGGGAAAGTGTCTGTTTCAGCAGTGAGGTGATCAGTTGCATTTTAATTTACTTCATTCCAGGGATAATAGGTATAAGATAAAGAGGTTAGGAAAAGGTTGTGGGATATAACAGAAAGAATTATTAAGAGTCATTATTAATTGAAGTGATATGATTTTTAATTAATTCTAGAGGAGTCTTTACAATCTAACTCCTTTGAGGATACAAGGTTTAAGTTCAATCATGCCTCTTTAGAAATAGATTAAATTTTAAAGTGCAATTTAGAATTGATGTGCATGTAAAGTACAGTTCCTTCCCTGATAGTATTTCACTCTGTTTATAATTTTCAATTATAGGTTATGGCACACAGCCTGTTTGGGAAAAGAAAATGAAATAATGGTATTTGGTGGGAGCAAAGATGATTTACTTTCCTTGGATACAGTAAGAAAATCTTATATCTAAACATTTCTTGTGAATAATTGTGTTATTGAAACTAAATGGCTATTCAGCAAGCATGCTGATATTCCAAAATGGCATGAAGTGTTACTCTGTGGCACGAATTATCTTCATAATAAGTGGCTTTTACATGCATGAAGCATTTCAGGATATTTTGGATTTATAAATCAAAATAGGCCTATTAATTTCATTAGTCAAATTATTAAGAAGAGCTTTTAAAGGATGACTTTTCCTTTCCTTTTCTCTTTGAGCTGCACCATAATATGGATATCTATAATTTTATTGAATGAAAATAGTATGTATAATATTTGATACATAAAAGCATATTTATAATGTAGATGCTAAGCCTAATAATAAATACCCATGAAATTTGCCAACTAATATAAGAACTAGGACATCCTCAACACAGTTTAAGCTACCTGTTATTCCTTCTGAATCTGACCTGCTAGCTTCTTCCCTCAAGAAGAAACTACTTTGTAGAAATCTTTGAAGTGTATTTTCTTTTTATTTTATGCACTTTTTGCATTTGAGTTTAAAACTTTTCAGTTTTAAAAATCTGACAAAACGAAGGTCAAAAGAGTGAGTGAGTAGTATTTGGAGAGTATTATTCTTACGCTCATAGCACCGTGGGAGATTCAGAGAAGGGAGGCCATATCTGAATGCTATGTGAGAAGCCCGGAGTTCAGGAACGATTGCACTGGGTAGCACGGGGCCCTGGAGAATGGCAGGATGCTGGCGGTCAGAGGTGGCCCCCGGGGAAGACTGACTGCCTTCACCTGTTCAGGAGCAGGTATCTCCAGACCCATGAGACAGGAGGGTGGCTTCTCTCCAGGGAATTTGGAAAGGCTGCCAACTTAAATCTTATGTATATTGAATGTTTAGAGCTTTCTTCAGTTGAGAATTCAGTGCTTTATTAAAAGATTAAAATTATAACTTTGCATTTATTCTAAAAGCAAATCTCGTGGTTTGTCTTTTCTTACTTGGCACTGGAAACCTTGATTTAGCATACAAAGTTTATCAGTAAAAGAAGAATTCTGATTAAAATTGTGACTAAAACTTATAAAATTATAAAAACCTATTTGAGATGATTAGAGAAATCTTCTGTGATTCCTACCACATTAACTTTCAGATGAGATGCATTGTTCAAAAAGTCTTCCAGATTTTGATTTTCAAATTAAGAATTCCCAGAGAAACCTGGGACCACTTGGAAAAGGGAAACAGAATAAAGAAGAAGTTGTATTTATTTTATTTTGTGTGTGTGCTTTTTTATTTTTTTTTATTATTTATTTATTTATTTATTCCAAAGGTCACTTTTTTTTTTTTGCAGTTTTTGGCTGGGGCTGGGTTTGAACCCACCACCTCTGGTATATGGGGCCAGCGCCCTACTCCTTTGAGCCACAGGCACTGCCCCCAAAGGTCACTTTTTAATTACTTTATAAAGGGTCCATTATGTAAACAAAGCTATACTCCATGAGGAAGTTTTATTTTATTTTATTTTTGAGACAGAGTCTCACTGTGTTAGAGTGCGGTGGCATCATAGCTCACAGCAACCTCAAACTTTTGGGTTTAAACAATTCTCTTGCCTCCACCTCCCACGTAGCTGGGACTACAGGCACCCACCAAAATGCCCAGCTATTTTTTGTCGCAGTTGTTGTTGTTTAGCTGGCCCAGGCCGAATTCAAACCCGCCACCCTTGGTGTATGTGGCTGGTGCTGTAACCACTGTACTATGGGTGCTGAGCCGAAAGGACATTTTAAAATAGAGTTATTTGAAAGAAAAAGTTCGGCTTCAAAAACCCAAAAATTGAAACGCCACTACTGTTATGATTTTTTTAAGCCAAAACTTTTAAAGGCATACTGTTAGCATTTTTAACTCATAGTTCTCAGAGAAGAGCATGTTTCTGGTTTTTTAATTTGCAATTTTGTAGGCTATTGATTAGGTAAAAGTTTAGTCATTGAAAATTGGTAACCACTAACCCAGTGTTTGTGGATAGCAGGTGTACTGACACACCCATGTATGTCTGTGTAAGTAAATGCCTGTGTGTGTGTACACTTGTGTGTGTCAACAGGTAGTGAGATTTATTTGCTGCCTCATACAATTTCTTTTACATTTAGGAAATAAAAATATTCAATTATTAATATACTATTATTTATATTAAAAATCCTGATAAGATCTTTTTATGTTGAATAGGGTCACTGTAATGATTTACTGATCTTTCAGACACAGCCTTATTCACTACTCAGGTAAGCAAATGTATTTAATATTTTTACATATATGCTATGAATATATAATAATTTCTCCTTTGGGGAAGTATTATATATAAAATACTATAAATAGTTATAGTATTTTCAGGTAGTTTATGACTTGAATTGGAGAAAATATTTACATCTTTCCAAGAGTAAAATCAAATTTATAATTGTGAACCTTTTACCACTGTGATTTTTAATATTAAAATACATAATGCCTTCACATTTTTGTTTTATTTATAAAATTACATTTAGTTGGGCGGTGCCTGTGGCTCAGTCGGTAGGGCGCCGGCCCCATATACCGAGGGTGGCGGGTTCAAGCTCAGCCCCGGCCAAACTGCAACCAAGAAATAGCCGGGCATTGTGGCGGGCGCCTGTGGTCCCAGCTACTTGGGAGGCTGAGGCGGGAGAATCGCTTGGGCCCACGAGTTGGAGGTTGCTGTGAGCTGTGTGAGGCCACGGCACTCTACCCAGGGCCATGAAGTGAGACTCTGTCTCTACCAAAAAAAAAAAATAAATAAAATTACATTTAGTTCATATGGTAATATTATACCTACTGTATTTCTTTAATTCTAAGACTGCTTTTTTTATATTTAACTTTTTAGAAATTAGAATAATAGATATATAATAAGTATGTTATATTCGGTCATCTCTCAGTACCTGAGGAGGGTGGTTTCAGAACAGCCCTTCCCCGACAGATTCCAAAGACTGTGGATGCCCAAGTCCTTGGCATGAAATGGTGTGGTATTTGCACGTAACCTGTGCACAACCTCCATGTGCTATAAATCGTCCCTAGATTATTCATAATAACTAGTACAATTTAAATGCTACGTAAATAGTTGTTATGCTGTATCATCTAGGGAATAATGAGAAAAAAAAGTCTGTGCCTGCTGGGTACAGATGCTGCCATCATAGGCCTAATTGCAGTGGATGGAATCCACAGAGGAGGGACCCACAGGGTGGAGGACTGGCCACAGACCCACATCCCAAAGCTGTTACTGAGTTGGCGGTATGACTTACACTGTGTTCACTCATGTGCGCCTGCTCTGTAGGGAGTCTATACAAAGTTTACTGTGGGGAAAGCCCCTGTTTCTGCCCGTGAGAGTTGGGAAGAAGGATTTGAGAGAAGCAGAAGTTGCCTAATGAGCAAGTGTGAGAATTTTATGCAGTGGGAATAACGTGGGTAAAGGCAGACAAGAGACAGAGAATATGAGCGAGAGGACATGTGTGTTTTAAAGAATATTTACTGGAAGTCCAGACGTTTTACACATCGAATCACTTGAAAACCAGTGGACTAGCTCACTCTGGACTTTCCTGAAGTCTTATCTGCTCCTTCTTTTAGCACAGTAGTTCTCAAACTTATCTGCATGTTAGATTCTTAGGGGAAGCTTTAGAAAATACCAATGGCTGTATTCTGTCCCCACATATTATATTTTAATTATTCTAGAGTGTGGCCTGAACCCTGAAATTTTTTTTTTTAATTTATTGTTGGGGATTCATTGAGGATACAAGAAGCCAGGCTACACTGATTGCATTTGTTAGGTAAAGTCCCTCTTACAATTGTGTCTTGCCCCCAAAAGGTGTGGCACACACCAAGGCCCCAACCCCCTCCCTTCTTCCCTCGCTCTGCTCTTCCTTTCCCCACCCCTCCCTCCTTCTTTCTCTCTCTGCTCTCCCCTTCCCCCACCCCCACTATGTCATTAATTATCCTCATATCAAAATTGAGTACATAAGATTCGTGCTCTTCCATTCTTGTGATGCTTTACTAAGAATAATGTGTTCCACTTCCAACCATGTTAATACAAAGGCTGCAAAGTCTCCATCCTTTTTGAACCCTGAAATTTTTTAAAGATGCCATGCTAACTCTCATGTACAGGACCAGTTTGGAAAGTTTTGCTGTAATGACTTATAATGCCCTGTATTGTTTCTTAACTTTTCTTATGAATATAAACTGATTGCAAGTTCCTCAAATGCAGGGATCAGGAAATGCTTGAGTGCCTACATGGGCAGGCAGTATACTATGAAACGACAAGGTGGGGCCTTTCCTGTAAATTACTAATAATATAAAAAGTGGACTAGGCATTGTGGCGGGTGCCTGTAGTCCCAGCTACTCGGGAGGCTGAGGCAAGAGAATTGCTTAAGCCCAAGAGTTTGAGGTTACTGTGAGCTGTGACACCATGACACTCAACTGAAGGCGACATAGTGAGACTCTGTCTCAAAAAAGAATTTTCCATGAACAAGCTTTGTAAGTGTTTAAGTATAAAGATATATATATATAAGAGTGTGCTGTGTTCTGGAAATTGAATTCCTGAGAATTGGATGATACGTATGAGGTGGAAAGTTGCAAGAAATAAAGCTAAATGGGAAATCAGAAGCCACATGTCATATAGGGCCTCTGTCCTCAGGCAAAGGAGTTTACAGTATCTGGAAGATTATGAACCACTGAAACATTCGGGGCAGGGGAATGAGATGATTATACTATTATCAGTTAGAAAATTCCTCTGTCAACAGAGTGGATGAAAAACAACGGGACACATGATTAGGTAAGGTAAGGAAGTGGATAAAGAGACTAGTGTGGTAGTCTAGGAACAAAGTGAGTGTCTGATCAGTGTCTGATCTGTTGGTTGGGGCTGGGAAAGAAAGGAAGAGAGAAGGATGTAAGAGGTAAATGGGGTTTTACCTAACCCTAACCCTAACCCTATAGTTGAATAGGTGCCAAGGGAAAGGAGAGAGAAGGATTAATGGGGGGCGGGGGTGTGTGGAAAGGGGACCAGCTCCAAGATGGGGAGGGTAGAAATGGTGAATTTGGACATAATTGAACATTAAGAGCTTATGAGGGGGCTGCACCTGTGGCACAGTGAGTAGGGCGCCGGCCCCATATACCGAGGGTGGCGGGTTCAAACCCAGCCCTGGCTGAACTGCAACCAAAAAATAGCCGGGGGTTGTGGCGCACTCCTGTAGTCCCAGCTCGGGAGGCTGAGGCAGGAGAATCGCTTAAGCCCAAGAGCTAGAATTTGCTGTGAGTCCTGTGACATCGTGGCACTCTATCGAAGGCAGTAAAGTGAGACTCTGTCTCTACAAGAAAAAAAAGAGCTTATGGGGCTTCTAGAGGAGATATCCATTAGTTAAATGCATGGACGGGGATCTGGGCTAGACATAAAATTTAAGAAGCACTGGAAAAATAAAAAAAGAATCACTGGAAAATTAATGAGCAGGGGTTAGTTCTGGCCAGGAAGAGTTTTAAGAGTAAGAAGGAATAGGGCGGCACCTGTGGCTCAAGGAGTAGGGTGTCGGCCCCGTATACCAGAGGTGGCAGGTTCAAACCTAGCCCCAGCCAAAAACCAAAAAAAAAAAAAGAAGAGTAAGAAGGAATAACAGAGCATTAGGAAAAGCAGGCAGAAGAAAAAGAGGCAGCAAGCAAGTGACCAGAGAAGTTGAAGGTGAGCCAGGAGCTAGGGGTAGTGCTGAAACAGAGAGGAGAGAACTGAGGAAGACGGAAAGGCTACTGTAAAGCAGTCTCAGAGTATTTGGGTTGGAAAACACTATGGAGGGCCAGGCACAGTGCTCAAGTCTGTAATCTCAGTACTTTGGGAGGTTCAGGTGGGAGGGTTCATTGAGGCCAGGAGTTTGAGACCAGCCTGAGCAACATAGTGAAACCACATCTCTATAAAAGATTAGAAAACTCAGCCAGGTGTGGTGGTACGCCTGTAGTCCAGCTACACTGAAGGCTGAGGTCAGAGTTCCCAGGCTTCAGTGAGCCATGATCACACCACTGTACTCCGGTCTGGGGGACAAGAGAGAGACTTTGTCTCAAGAAAAAACAAAAAGAGAGAGTGAGGAAGGATGGAAGAAAAAAGAGGAAGAAAGAAAGAGAGAGCCGGGCAAGGTGGCTCGCACCTGTACTCCTAGCACTCTGGGAAGCTGAGGGAGGAGGCAGGTAGATTGCCTGAGTTCACAGGTTCAAGACCACCCTGAGCAAGAGCAAAACCGCATCTCTAAAAAAAAAAAAAAAGCCAGGCATTGTGTCTGGAGCCTATTGTCCCAGCTACTCTGGAGGCTGAGGCAAGGGGATTGCTTGAGCCCAAGAGTTTGAGGTTGCTGTGAGATAGGACCCCACAGCACTCTACCAGGGTGACAAAGTGAGACTCTGTCTCAAAAAAAAAAAAAGAAGAAGAAAGAAAAGGGAGGGAAGGAAGAAAGAACAGAGAGAGAAAGGGAAGAAGGAAAGGAGGGAGAGAAAAGGAAGGGGAAGGGAAAGCATTGTGGAGTTAATACTAGGAAATAGGAAGGTGGAGGTGGGAGCCAGGATGGCCCCTGGGGAGGAGCACTCGCGAGGGAGCAGCACCCACCAAGGGAGGAGCACTTGCGGAGGGAGCAGAGCCCACGAAGGAAGGAGCACTCGCGGAGGGAGCAGAGCCCACCAAGGGAGCAGAGCCCACCGAGGGAGGAGCACTCGCGGAGGGAGCAGAGCCCACCAAGGGAGCAGAGCCCACCAAGGGAGGAGCACTCGCGGAGGGAGCAGAGCCCACCGAGGGAGGAGCACTCGCGGAGGGAGCAGAGCCCACCGAGGGAGGAGCACTCGCGGAGGGAGCAGAGCCCACCGAGGGAGGAGCACTCGCGGAGGGAGCAGAGCCCACCGAGGGAGGAGCACTCGCGGAGGGAGCAGAGCCCACCGAGGGAGCAGAGCCCACCGAGGGAGGAGCACTTGCGGAGGGAGCAGAGCCCACCGAGGGAGGAGCACTCGCGGAGGGAGCAGAGCCCACCGAGGGAGCAGAGCCCACCGAGGGAGCAGAGCCCACCGAGGGAGGAGCAGTCGCGGAGGGAGCAGAGCCCACCGAGGGAGCAGAGCCCACCGAGGGAGCAGAGCCCACCGAGGGAGGAGCAGTCGCGGAGGGAGCAGAGCCCACCGAGGGAGGAGCACTCGCGGAGGGAGCAGAGCCCGCGGAGGGAGCAGAGCCCACCGAGGGAGGAGCACTCGCGGAGGGAGCAGAGCCCACCGAGGGAGCAGAGCCCACCGAGGGAGGAGCACTCGCGGAGGGAGCAGAGCCCACCGAGGGAGGAGCACTCGCGGAGGGAGCAGAGCCCACCGAGGGAGCAGAGCCCACCGAGGGAGGAGCACTCGCGGAGGGAGCAGAGCCCACCGAGGGAGCAGAGCCCACCGAGGGAGGAGCACTCGCGGAGGGAGCAGAGCCCACCGAGGGAGCAGAGCCCACCGAGGGAGGAGCAGTCGCGGAGGGAGCAGAGCCCACCGAGGGAGCAGAGCCCACCGAGGGAGGAGCACTCGCGGAGGGAGGGGCCGTCTACCTGTTTGTGTGCTAAGGGAAGTCACTGGGAAGTGAGTTGTCAGAAACACCAGAACACACAGAGAAAACTGAGTCTTGAGATGTATTTTAGCAACCGGGGTTTTAAATTAGCCCTTGATTGGAGGAGGGTTCTTTTCTTTTGAAATAGTGGAGAAAGAAGGAAGAATGGACACAAGAACAGAAAACTTGTTGGAGCAGGGGCACTGAGAAGATTTTTGTTGAGAGCGAGGTCATCTGAGGAGAAAAAAGAGAGGCAAAGATACGAAGAGCCGTGAAAACGTGTGAATCAGCTGCTGCAGTGACTGCTGACGGGACTGCGAGCGTCGCTGAGACAGGACCTAGTCCGCACGCGGTGGCGCCGCGTCTTCCCAGCAGCAGGACTCGGCCAGTGGCAGGGACAAACAGGGGAGGACTGGCTGGATTGACTGGCCGGGAAGACGCCAAACAGGGACAGTGGAGAGGGGGATTAAAGTTACGGCGAGAGACTGAAGTGCATACGGACGAGGCTGGGTAGGAAAGGACGTACAAACTGGAAGGATCCGAGGAGTTAGTGCAAGTGCACACTTAAGTAAATGCAGTGCAAGAATTACACGGGTAATAGCTTGTGGTCCACCGGGAGGGTGTGGGAGTCTGAGATTCAGAGGTGGGACTGCCCTGGAGAGAGGGGGTCACAAAGATGGAAAAGGGTTCTCCACTCAGGTGCGGATCGGTTGAGCACGGAGACTGTGGCGAGCGTCCCCAGTGACAGGGACAGGGAGAGTGAGCAGGTTGGTAGTGGCGCCGCCTGCGAGCGGCGGTGAGCGCCCAGGCGGCGTCTGGCGCTGGCTCCGGAGCTGAAATGGAGACACGCGGGATGAGCCCTCCTTTCTCGGTAGACTGCACTCAGCATAACTCGTAGATTTCAGAAAGTCAGAGGAAGCAGGGGTGTTTGGAGAACGTACCACAGGCGTTCCAAAGAGCCCAAAAGAGGGGTTAGGGAGGAAAGGCAAGCAATGACGGGGCGATAAAACAGTATAGAAATGAGAGAAGGGGAAATGACAGCCGGCTGGACAGACCTGTGTTGGAGGTGACACTCAGAGGGCCTCCAGTCTTAGGCTTCTTTGTATCACCACTGGTGCTAATACTGTCCTCTTCTCTGTGAATGGGTGTATGCCCTTTCCATGCTGACTGTATTTTGTACATTAAAACTTGACTATAGTGCTGTTTATTGAGGGAGGCCTGTTCACCATGACCAGTTGTCCAGCAGTTGTCCAGCATTTCCCACTTACTCTATCAAGACAATAGGAGAAAACAAAGATGAATAGTCCCTCTTCTCAGCCAGGCTGCTGCTCACACCTATACTCCCAGCAGTCTGGGAGGCCCAGGCGGAAGGATCGCTTGAGCTTGGGAGTTTAAGACCAGCCTGAGCAAGAGGAGACTGTCTCTACTAAAAATGGAGACATTTGCCAGGCGTTGTGGCAGGCACCTGTGGCGGGCGCCTGTAGTCCCAGCTCCTGGGCAGGTTGAGGCAAGAGAATCACTTAAGCCCAAGAGTTTGAGGTTACTGTAAGCTGTGATGCCACGGAACTCTACCGAGGGTGACATAGTGAGACTCTGTCACACACACACACAAACCCATACAAGAATTATTAACTATAAATATATAGTTAATTTTGGGTTCAAAATTAATAATTCTGTTATGTTTCATTTACAGGTCATGTCTTGATTGCATTGGTAAAAATGCTATCATTTTAGAAAGTCAGATATCTTTATTACCTCCAAAGCTTCTGCAACAAGTACTCAAAAAAATAACATTTTGGACTGCAACTAATCACCGAGAAGAACAAAGAATCCAAAAAGAAGAAACAGACAATAAATATCAGTGGATCAGTAGCAATTAAACTGTTATATACTCTATGTATTTAATATGTTTTAACATTTTAATTGGACTAT
The DNA here is from genome assembly GCF_027406575.1 of Nycticebus coucang. Classification (NCBI taxonomy): domain Eukaryota; kingdom Metazoa; phylum Chordata; class Mammalia; order Primates; family Lorisidae; genus Nycticebus; species Nycticebus coucang. Next base: position 7,318,373 of record NC_069785.1, on the reverse strand, counting down.
ACATATTACACTCCCAAATTTCAGACATTATTTAAAGGATAAAATTTGAAACAAAAATGGTCTGTTTAAGTGATTCTATGCCATGGGATATATGGAAAAAAGATGTGAATGCAGATTAAGTTATATTTGTAAACAAATTTCCTCTTAAGCTGCAGAGCAAATATTCTTTCTGAAAGTAAGTACAATTATAACAGATTTTAACTCAGTGTGTACTCTTTACTGGAAAGATTACACAAATTTGAGAATAACAAATTACCCCCAAGGACGCCAGAAAATTCCCAACAAAATACTAAATATTAACTTTCAAAAAGAATAAATTTTCTCACATCATTTTGAAACTACCTAAGCTTCTCCTTAAATAACTTGGTTATTAAATAACTTCTTCGTAAATAACTAATATAGCTCACCAAATATTACAAAATAGGCAAACACATGGTATTAAATACTAAACTCCTTCCCTATTAGCACTTAGTATTCTTAGGCATGATTGCAACTTTTCCTCAGTTTTATGTGAGCAGGGCAACGAATGACTTCAGTTGTCTTCTGTTACTTCTAAATTGTTAGTTTGTCCATTATATATATAAAGAACATGTTTTCAAATATATGAAGTGAAAGTTTATTTATCATAAAGGCTTTAAATATTGAGAAACAGTATATTTATTAACTCTCGAGACATGTTGAAATATGCTTTGTGGCTTGGCATCTGCAAGCAGCTAAGGCGCCAGCCACATACACCGAGGCTGTTGGAACCCAGCCCAGCCCACCAAATGACAATGACAACTACAACCAAATAATAGCCAGGTGTTGTGGTGGGCACCTGTAATCTCAGCTACTTGGGAGGCTGAGGCAAGAGGATCGCTTAAGCCCAAGAGTTTGCAGTTGCTGTGAGCTGTGACGCCACAGCACTCTATCCAGGGCGACAGCTTGAGACTGTCTCAAAAAAGAAAAGAAAAAAGAAATATGTTTTGCCTTGGAAGAGTGCTTCTCAGTAATTTTTGTAAGTAATGAAATGTGGTTATCTAGTAATTTGACTTTATAGAAATTCTTCGTTTTGGCCCACACCGTTCTACAAAGTTGATGCTCAAGACACGAAGATGTTGAAAATCTACTGTCTTCTCTTTTTTTTAGCATTACTATCTACACAGAACTGGAACACTGTATCTATATATAACTTGGTACTTTTGCCATAATCAAGACATTTTTCTTATCACAATCATGCCCTTCCACTGAATTCTTAATTACAATTAATGACTAAAAAGCTTGATATATTATTCTCCATAATATCACCGTAAAAAGGCTGGATGTGGTGGCACGCCTATAATCCAAGCACTCTGGAAGGCCAAGGCGGGTGGATTGCCTGAGCTCATGGGTTCAAGACCAGCCTGAGCAAGTGTCATTTCTAAAAAATAGCCAGATGTTACAGTGGGGCCCTGTAGTCAGTCCCAGCTACTTGGGAGGCTGAGACAAGAGAATCACTTGAGCCCAGGAGTTTGAGGTTACAGTGTGCTATGAGGTCACGGCACTCTACTGAGGGCAACAAAGCGAGACATTGTCTCAAAAAAAAAAAAAAACACCATAAAAGTTATCTCTGAAATTTAAAATGTTATAAAAAGTATATTTCTACATTGAATATACATAATTTGGGATGGGCACGGTTGCTCTTTGGGAAACTGAGGGTGGATCACTTGAGCTCAGGAATTCAAGACCAGCCTGAGCAAGAGCGAGATCATCCTTATTAAAAATAGAAAAACTAGACAGGCGTTATGGCCTTTGCCTATAGTCCCACCTACTTGGAAGTCTGAGGCAGGAGGATCATTTGAGCCAAGAGTGTGAGGTTGCTGTGAGCGGATGCCATGGCACTCAATCCCAGGGTGACTGAATGAGACTCTGTCTCAAAAAAAAAAGAAAGAAAGAAAGAAAAATATATGTAAATAATTTGTAATTAAAGTCATAGTAGTTCATAGTATTTCATTAAATTTTGGAGATATATTTCATATATGCGTACTGTATTTTGGATGTGTAAAGCTTCTATTTATGTATTGAAATATTTTTTGTATTTATTGTATAAGGTATACAGAATTACTGTTTTCATTATTGTCAGTGTGAACCAGCCATTAGAGTTGATTGTGCAAAAAATATTTCAGTGTAAGTTTTCATTTTTTCTTATCTTTAGGTTGCATAACAGATTTAGAAAATGGATATCCCAAGTAATATACATCTTAGAAGTAATCGTTTTATTTGTATGAACTTCAGTATGAACCTTTTACATTTAACGCAAAAATATACCAAAACCTACTGAGTGGAATGAACATCTTTCAAAGAGGCTTCTTCAGGCTAGTGGCTCACGCCTGTAATCCCAGCACTCTGGGAGGCCAAGGTGGGTGGATTGCCTGTGCTCATGGGTTCAAGGCCAGCCTGAGCAAGAGCAAGACCCTGTCTCTAAAAATAGCCTGGCACTGTGGCAGGCACCTGTAGTCCCAGCTACTTGGGAGGCTGAGGCAAGAGAATTGCTTGAGCCCAAGGGTTTGAGGTTGCTGTGAGCTTTGATGCCAGAGCACTCTACCGAGGGTGACAAAGCAAAACTCTGTTGAGGCTCCTTCAGCCACCTAAAAGATCACCTGTTTTTAAATGGTTTGTTTGAAACATTAAGAGTTGGATTAGCCCTCTCAAAAAACACACTTGTACTTGGACTTGAAGAGAATGAAAATCTATATATTATATAATCTATAGCACAAAAAATGGGCACTATTCTTATTGGACTTAATATACTGTGCTCTTTCAACAGATTAAGTGTCCTGAGGTAGCCTTGTAGTGGGAATGGCAGGGAATTTCAATTTTACCTTCAGTTTCCAAAATTCAGTTGAAACTGGGGCTTTCCTACTATTAGAAGATAAAGAAATTTTAGGAGCTAGAAAAATCCAGTTTTGAAATTCCATAGGCTGAGCACTCATTCCTTCCAACCAGCTAATAGGTACGAGCAATTGTGCTGTTGACCTCTGCAGTGTATAGGAGCTAGACAAAGACAGGCTCATAATTTTACCTCTGAACTCTTCCTTACTGAATTTATTTGTGGAAGATGTTTCTAGAAGGGTTTATGGTTTTGTTCATGTGGTTCACAAAATGGGTGTGCAGTCTGGCTCTCAAAAGGAATTTCAGATATTCTTAAGAGTTGTCAGGAAGAATTAAGAATTCCTTAAAATCAAACTTAATTTTTTTCCAAATAGTATCTTTGCATAAACATCTTTTTTAAAAAATATCAGGCTCTTGCATCTAGAAACTTAAGAATATTTTTTAATATTTAGGACTTTGTACATACTGTCAGCTCACACACGAATGCATTATTTTTATGTACATATGAGAGAAATAATATAAAGTAACTCAGTAAGATAGAATAACTTTAAGGGTAGTGCATGTTGTTGACAAAATTTAGATTTTATAACATTTGGAAGGAAAAGAAGCAATTTTAAGGAACAGGTACTCCCCCCTGCTCACCTTTTTTGATGCCTATTTTTCCACTATACTTATGTAATTCTATTGGAATTTCCAGTTTGATGAAGTTGCTATACAGTCTTGTATAGAACTTTTTTGAAAGTCACTCATATCCATCGTTTACAGTAGAGTTCATTCCTGGTGCTATGTGTTCAATATGTTTTTCTCACATATGACATGTGTCCACCATTGTAGTATCATGCAAAATAGTTTCACTGCCCCAAAAAACCTCTGTTTATTCCTCCATCCCCTCTAACTCCTGGCAACCACTGATCTTTTTACTGTTTAAATGGTGTTGCCTTTTCCAGAATGTCCTGTGGTTGCAATCATACAATATGCAGCCTTTTCAGATAGGCTTCATAGCTTAGTGGTAAACATTGAAGTTTCCTCCATGGCTCTCATGGCTTGACAGCTCATTTCTTTTCAGTGCTGCATAACATCCCACTGTCTGGATATGCTGCAGTTTATCCATTCCTGCTGAAGGATGTCTCAGTTGCTTCCAAGTCTTGGCAATTATGAATAAAGCTGCTATGAAGACCCATGTGCAGGTTTTATATGGACATAGTTTTCAGTTCATTTGGATAAATACCAAGAAGCAAAATTGTGGGATCATATGGTAAGAGTATGTTTAGTTTGGTAAGAAACCATCAGCTTCTCTTCCAAAGTGGCTATAATCTGCTTCCCCACCAGCAGTGAAGAGTTCCTGTTGCTTCACAGCCTTGCTGGAATGTGGTGTCATCGGTGCTGATGATTTTGACCATTCTACTATCTGTATAGTGAAATCTTATGGTTTTAAATTTGTGATGCCCTAGTGACATATGTCACACGCTGATTTGCCACCTGCATATTGTCTTTGGTGAGGTGTCTGTTCAAGTCCTTACCCTATTTTTCAGTCAGGTTGTTCATTTTTTTATTGAAATGCTTTGTATATTTGTAGATAACAGTCCTTTATAAGATGCGACTTTTGCAAATATTTTCTATCAGTCTGTGGCTCATCTTCTCATTCCTTTGACATTGTCTTTCAAGAGCAAAAGTAAAAATAAAATCATAAGAAACTTCATAAAAATATTTTAATGAACTTCATCTTACCAATTATTTATTTAATGGGCTGTGCTTTGATGTTGTATCTAAAAAATCACTACCCATTCAAGGTTATCCAGGTTTCTTCCTGTTGTCTTCTAGAAATGTTATAGTTTTGTGTTTTACATATAGGTCTGTGACCCATTTTGAGTCAATTTTTGTGGAGGATATAAGGTTTTTGGATTCTTAATCTTGTATGTGAATGTCCAGTTGTTCCAGCACCATTTGTTAAAAAGACTGTCTTTGCTTAATTATTATTGCCTTTGTTCCTTTGTCAAAGATCAGTTGACTATTTTCAGGTGGGTTTATTTCTGGGGTTTCTATTCTGCTCTATTTGTCTATGTTTTTGCCAATACTATGCTCTTGATTACTGTTATTTTACACCAAGTCTTAAAGGTGGGTAGTGACAGTCCTCTGACTTTGTTCTTCTCAGATTGAGTTGGCTAGTCTGGATTTCTTACCTTTTCATATAAACTTTAGAGTAAGTTTGTTGATATGTACAAAACAAACTGCTGGACTTTTGAGTTGGATTGCATTGAATCTGTAGATTAAGTTGGCAGGAACTCATATCTTCATAATAATGAGTCTTCCTGTGATTGTGGAATATCTATTTAATTCTTCTTTGAAATCTTTCACTTGAGTTTTGTAGCTTTCCTCATATATATCTTGTACACATTTTGTTATACTTATACCTAAGTATTTCATTTTGGATGGTGTTAATATAAATGATAATGTGGTTTTAATTTCAAATTCCATTTTTTCACTGTTGGTATATGGGACAGTGATTAACTTTTGTATATTAACCTTGTTTCCTGCAACCTTGCTGTAGTTGCTTGTAAGTTCCAGGAGGTTTTTTTTTTTTTTTCGCTTATTTTTTTCACGTACATGAATTTTTCAGCAAGATATCTTTGTGCATTCTGTGGTAGAAAGCTTTAAAGCATTATCAGCCATTACATTTCAAATGACTCATAACGAATTTTAAAAAATTTACTATCTTCACGAGAATCTTAAACTAACCTAATTTTCTTCTTTATTTTTGTTTGTTAAGGTAAACAATTTATAAGCAGTAATTAAAAGTCTGGGGTCTTTAAGATAATTGAGGGATATTGAGTGAGGGAAGTACAAATGTATGAATATATAATAGATATACAAAGTAGCATAAGTGATATACTCCAAGAATCTACAATGCATTGACATTTTTGGATTCCATACTATTTAGGTCAAAATTAGGAGATTTTTCTGAAGAGAAAGTGATTAATCTCAAAACACTGTACTGTTGGTTTGGTTTTTGTTTTCAAATTAAGTTGCTGATTATATCCCAGCCATTATCAGAGATGACTCTTAGTTTGAGGACCATTTAGTCTCAGGACTCCTTCATACTCTTTAAGAATTTTTGAGACCCTCCAAGAGGGTCTTATGTTTATATGGATTTATGGTCTTATGTTTATATGGACATTATCTATTGAGATCTGCCATATTAGAAATTAATGCAAATTTTAATTTAGTTTTAAATCAACCTAAAGTTAAATTCAAAAATTTTTTATTCATTGAAAAATAACAGTAAGCCTATTATGTTAACAAAACATTTTTAATGAAAAATAACTTTTATGTATTTTGCATTTTTACACATATGCTTACTAGAAGCCAACTAGATTCTCATATTTGCTTCTGCATTTAATTTGCCATACATATGTTGTGTTGATTGACTTATGTGAAGAAAATCTGACCTCATACAGATACATAGTTAGAAAAGGGAGTTCTTCCCAGCCACACACATACCAGAGCTGGCGGGTTGGAATCTGGCCCCGGCCTGCCAAACAACAATGCCAATTGCAATAAAAAAAAAATAGCTGGCTGGGGCAGCACCTGTGGCTCAAAAGAGTGGAGCGCCGGCCCCATATGCCAGAGGTGGCAGGTTCAAACTCAGCCCCGGCCAAAAACTGCAAAACAAAAACAAAAACAAAACAAAAAGGAGTTCTTGAGAAACCCCTGAAAAGATCCCTGGGTTTCCCTAGGGCCTGGCACCACACTTTCATATTTTAAGAAATTCTGTTTATATATAATAAATTAATGTTTCAGAGAATCTTTGTTACTGTTCTCATAAACAGTGTAAAAGTATGGTTTGATAAATGAGTAGTAATAAAATCAAACAGTGCTATTAAATACCATGTATATATGAAATATATATTCAATGTATACATTTGACCCTAGGTAAATATGTATTGATTCATGCAATCAGAAATGTTGTTTATGGTACCAGATTCAGCCTCCTAGAAACTTTGGCTCTTTAGGGTTCTAAGAATAGAATGTAGTGAGTAAAACTTAGGAGATGTTATAATGCCACAGGAATCAAGCAATAGCCTGGTTCTAAGTGGGAACCAGGATTTTACAAGTACAATATTAGAAACCATTCCTCAATCTATTCCTGATTCTCACAGTAATCTCTCTCATTACCATGGCAACCCAATCATACCTGTGACAAACATATTCTGAGCACCCCTACTGGGGAAAGAGAACGAAAAAAAAAAATCTCTCAACCCAGAAAACCTCTCCATGAAGGCAATAGAGTTTTGTTGAATAATCATTATACTAGAATGTGATGCATACATCACAATCAGTTAAGAGATTGCAAAGAAATCGCCAGTTTTTATACAGCCCAGCACATACAACCTATTACAGATAACGTTCTCAAGAGATAACTAGTCCTCAAGAAAGAGGACTTGACAGCACCCTTGTTCACATTGTTCACCCTAGAATCACCTGCTAATTGAGGCGACTGTGCTAGCTAATTAGCTTTATCCAAAAGAAAAAAATAAACTTATGTCTTCGACAGGAGATAATTTTTTCCCCTTAATGTTAATTTACTTATTCTTCATTGAGGTCAAAGAAGTCACTGTATAATTGGTCACATGAGGCCATTATTAGCTTTGATGCTTGTTTATGTGGATGAAATAGCCGTAAGACACTTTAATTTCTACTTTAGTATTTATCATATATTTTGTGTTCCTTTACAGGTGTGTCTCCCAACAAGTCTGTAAGGGATCATGCTTTTTAGTTGCCATGTACTGAGTGATTACTAAGTGACAAACATTTACATGCTTTATGCTGCTTACCTTATGCGCTCTCCCAGGAAACTATGATTTTCATATTTTAATCTCCATTTCCAAGCTTGGGAAACTGAGGCACACTATGGGAAAATAGGTTGCCCAAAGCTATGTTGAGATTTAAGACTTCACCTCTAAAACTGTTTTATTAATCTCTGAACGCCCTCCCCTCGCGTAATCGGGATTGAGCAACGCGCGACGGAGTTATGTGTAAGACATGCAGTTACAGCACTGTGAACGCAAGGTGGCGCTGCAAACTCGGCCGCAGTGTTAACAGCTGGGTCACTTTAAAATTTACAGATTTCTTTTTTCAAATTTGGCATTAACATAAGGGTACATAAGATTAGGTTAGTGGGTTTGCGTTTGTAAGGCAAAGTCTTGAGTTGTAATTGAGTCCATCATCCAGGAGGTGTGCCGTATAAGCCCTACCTTTTACCCCTTAGGTGGGAACTTACCGAGCTCCTCCCCTGCCCGCGACCTAGAGGTAGTTTTGCAACTGGGAGCGAGCCAGTACAGTAGTTAGTTCTTGCTTCAAGTTTACAATCCAGCCGGCCTAGTGGGGGACACTAACAATAGGCAAGGATCACATGATGGTTTTAATAAAATGCCGTGGAGCACTGCAGATGCTAGCAGTGTCTGGGAATCTGGGGTGGCCTCTCGGGGATTTAGAAAGGTTTCTTCGATGAAGTTCCAACGTGAGAAGTGATTGAGGACTTAGACTTCCAGGAAACCTAACAGCGAGTGTGAGGCCCTTCTGCTAGAACGAGCTGGGCGTGCTAGAAGGACCGAGAGAGGCTAGCATGGCTGGAAGGAGCAAGACACAGCCAAGAGCTGCAGCTGGAGGGGTAGGCGGGGTCCGGCCATGCAGGGTCTCGCAGCGCGAAGATAGGAATTCTGGACTCTGTCTCGAGGCTTTAAGTGACCCGATCAGATTTGCATAACCAAGCACACATCCATCACACCAGGAGGGCACCCGGCTGCAGGTCACCCCGGAAAGTCCCACAGGCTTGGAGCAGCACACAGGTTGAGTAGCAGATCCGGTCTCAGCAGCTACCAAGTGACTTGTTCCCTCGCAGGAGGCTAAAATCAATCCTCTTAAGTACGTCTCTCCTGAGTTCAAGTAAACATGCTGGAAACAGCTGGGAAAGGAGTTTCGGGCTTCGAAAACTCTAGTGAAAAAAACTTGCTTAAAGCATTCCTCTTCTTTGTAGTGGTCCCGGCGCGCAGATGGGGGAGAGGGAGGGTGATGGGGACCCCTCCCCCAGGCGGGGCCGGGGGCGCAGGTGGCGGAACCCGGACCAGACCCAGTAAAGCTCGGCGGGCGTGAAACCAAGTTCATTGAGGACAGAGGTTCACACGTTGGCCATATACAGCGAGGAAGGGAAAGGCTCGGCGGGGACAGTCCCCTCCTGGGGGTTCAGGTGTTACTGGGGAACCACTTTGACGGACAGTTAACGACATGATAATTAGCTCTAAGTCACTTTCCAATCTACTGTGCCCGGGCTGTCCGGCCCCCAGGCGCGGCAGTTAGTTGCTCCCAGAGGACTGCGGCGGGCCCCTGTTGGACGCCGCTCCTGACCTTCCCCTGGACCGGGCGTCCATCCGTCTCCTTCCCAGGAGGGCAGAAGCCACCTACCTAACGGCACCGCGCCTTAGGATTTGGGGGGCACCTAGCCCAGAAATCTAAGGTGCGGCGTCAGGTTAGACCCCAGCAACTGGAGCTGTGCCCAGACTCGGCGTGAGAGCGGCGGCCCGGGGCCACTAACGGTTCCCACACGCCCGCGACAGCCCCAGTCCCGGCGGGGTCGGCGGGAGGGGACGCGAAGGGCAGGGCGGGCTGGGCAGCCCCGGTGACCCGGGCTGGGCCGCAGGGGAGACCCGAGGCGCCGCCCCTCGCACCCAGGGGACGGCAGGGCTCTGACTCCGCGTCCGGGAGCCGAGGCCAGAAACTGCTAGTTGAGCTGTTGGGTGCACCGGCCGGCCGCGAACCCCTGGAGAACACGCCGCAGGCAGACGAGGGAAAGTTCCCGGGAAGGAAGAAAACCTGGCGGGAACCTGAGGAAAACTCCGCGGTCTCCAGGGCACTGCTCAGGGCGCCGGCGCCGCCCCGTCCTCGGGGCAAGCGGCTCGGGCGTGTCCGGAGCTCGCGCGGGACACCGGGTCCCGGCCGAGGGCGGCGGCGGCGGCGGCGGGAGGACCGGGCGCTGGGGGCGCTGAGCGGCGTCCGCGCTTCCGGAGCCCGGCGGGCGGCTTCCGGCCGCGGTGTAAACAAGGCCGCGCTGCGGGAGGCGGGGCGCGGGCTGCGGACCGAGGCTGCTGCGTCCCCGCCGTCCCCGCCGCCCGCAGGCGCGCCGAGCAGTCCGCGGCCGAGGAGGGCCGAGCGGCGCGGGCGCAGGCAGCCAGCAGGCCCCGCCGCCCTCTGCGCGCTGCGCGCCGCCGTGCACTCCGTCTCCTTTGTCTCCTCTCCCCGCCGAGCGGTCATTCCCGGGGAGCCCAAGAGCAGCCGCAAAGATGGCTGATGGCAACGAGGAGCTGCGGGCGGACGACTTGCCGGGGCCGGCCTTCGAGAGCTATGAGGCCATGGAGCTCGCCTGCCCAGCCGAGCGCAGCGGCCACGTAGCGGTCAGCGACGGGCGCCACATGTTCGTCTGGGGCGGCTACAAGGTCAGTGGCTGGCGGGGCTGCGCCGGGCATCGCTTGGCTGTTCCCCGGGTCCGGGTCGCGGCCAGGCGTGGAGGCCGGAGGGCCGCCGAGGGCGCTCCCCCACCCTGGGCTCTGCCCGTTAGCTCGTTTGCTTGCGGGGGTAGCCTCCTCCGAGGTGTCCGAGTTCTAGGGCTGTTGTCACGCCGTGTGCTTGCAAAGCCCGCTCCCCCCAGCCCCGGAGTCGCCATTGGAGCGTTATTCTGGGGAAGGCCAGGTGCAGGTTGACGGGAGGTACACGGGCACGAAACGGGCTTGAGAGTTAAGAGAGGTGACGGTGTCACGCACACCCTTTATCGCGACTCCCGAGGCAGACTCGGCTCTCTGGAGCCGGGGCCAATTTGTGGGAAGACCCCCTGGAATTCGGAAGGCCACAGGAATGGCCTCGGCCAGCCCTGCTCTCTGCAGTGGTCCAGTCACACCTGTGCGGATGGCATCACGCTATTGCTCGGCCATTTCAGGGCTCTTTTCCTTCTGGTTTCAGCTGAGAAAAAAAATTGAAAATTTTTCAGAACACCCAATTTTTAAAAATTACTAGAAACACTCTACCAGTAACCGCAAAATCCCCAGCAACAAATCTTAACTACCGAGCACAGCTCTCCCCTGCACCGCTTGTCGTAAACAAGGGATGAGTTACCAGCCGGAAGCCAGCGCGGGTTTTCACCTGACCCCGAGCAGGGGGGTCCTCCGCAGGTGTCGACGTAAAACCTTACTCATTATTCCTCTTACCCTTTTGCTTTTAGAGCTTCCCAATAACACTTTACATTCTAGAATTATCTTTCTTTTTACTGTGGTGGCTCCAATCCATGATCCATTCCTACCACAAAGTGTTGCTTTCTTTATTCGCCTTTTGTCTTAAAAATGTTTTCTTGGTCGAGTGCTGCGGCTCACTCCTGTCATCCTAGCACTCTGGGAGGCGGAACCTGGTGAATTGCTTAAGCTCACAAGTTCAAGACCAGCCTGAGCAAAAAGCGAGACCCCCGTCTCTACTAAAAATCGAAAAACTGAGGCAAGAGAATCTCTTGAGCTCAAGAGTTGGAGGTTGCTGTGAGCTACGACGCCAGGGCACTCTACCCAGGGCGACAGCTTGAGACTCTACCTCAAAAAAAAAAAAAGTTATCTTCCTTCCCAATTGCTTGAAATTGAGTTCACTAAGCCAGTGCCTTCGACAACTTGCTTTGTGACTCTGGGTAACAGATTTTAGCTTACCGTACAGTTGAACTGATCAGAGTTGACCATTTTTTTAGACAGCTCTCAAAGATAGCTGTCCTGACACCTGCAATCTGCAATGTTCCCCAAGCCCCCAACGAATAGGCATTTGGAGAGTACTTGGCAGGGTTATGGAACTGCAGCGAGGGAGGGGACAGGTATGGAAGGACGGTTATTAATATGTGAATGAGCAAACCTCTCGGGCAATCATGCCTCAGTCTAAACCTCTTTATTCATAATTACATTTGTAGAAATCAGCAACATTTAGAAAATGAGACTTTTCTTGGGGGTGTGCAGAGGGGGTGCTAAGGTTGCCAAAGTGAAGATTTCTGGTGGTAGATTTATGAAGGCCTGGGGCTGAGGCAGGGAGGAGTGGCAGGATCCCTGAAGTCAGTGGTTCCCAATCAGCCTGTCCTCCTCCATTTTGCCTCCTGAACCCTGACAGTAGCCACAGAAGCCCTTGGAGATTGTTCCCAAGGCAATAAACCTGGCTTCCTACACAGTAGTGTTTTCCTCTTCAGGCCTGGCTGCTAACCTTCATATCAGTTCCTGAACTCACTTCCAGCCTTTCCCTATCACTGGTGGAGTGGGAAAGAGAAATGCTTTCATGGCCAACTGCCTTTTTTCTTTGTTTAATGTTCAAGCCTGTTAGATTCTTGACACCCATTTTCAGTGACCTGGAGTTGTCTACTGACATGTGTTGAAACTGGGAGGATCAAAGTCTAGAAATACCAGGCAGTTGTCAAAGTTCAGGGAAAGGATGGAATTCCTCTACATTAGTTGCTGAGTAACCTGGGGCAAATTACATACCTTCCTAAAAAAAAAAAAAATCCTCGTTTTTTGGTAATGGCAACTATTTAGAGTTGTTGTGAGGACTAAATAAAGCAATCCACAGGTAGTGGCACTCAGCCCCAGCATATGGTAAGCTCAGTCTATTTGTCAGGAATTAATACCTGAAGGGAAATGGAGCAGAACAGGGAACTTGAACTTTTGGATACGGACTTAATATTTGCAAATTAGCAGCCCTCTCCACTGCTGCTTAGAGAAAATGAGTGATGTGAAAGCTTGGCTAGATAGCCGTGTATCATAGATAGCCATGTGAGTCAGGCACTTTCAGTAACCTGCTGACTGTTGACAGGCAGTCTCTCCTAAGTGACATAACTGAACCTGGTAGATTGGTCTGTTCAGGACAGTGGTCTTAGAGATTTCCTGGAGATCTCTTAACTTCTTGCAGTATTGCAGTTTGCAGTTATTGTATGAAAAATTTGAATTAAGAGCTACTTTAAGCTTTACCTTTAGTATGTGGTATGGTCAGGGAAGATTATGTATTTAATAAAATTTTAAGACCTATTTAACTTTTCATAAAGTTAACTAGCAATTTTATAATTAGTATCTCAAATGAGATATGGAAAAGTACAACAGAGCTCTTTAAAAATGTCGATTATTCTTAATGTGTATTTTTTGATTTTCTTAGAGTAATCAAGTCAGAGGATTATATGACTTTTATCTGCCTAGAGAAGAACTATGGATCTACAACATGGAGACTGGAAGATGGTAACTGGGTACTATTGAGGGAGGTGGGGAGGACACTAAAACATTCAAATAAGGTTGCAAAGACAAATGTAAAACTCATTGTAATAAATATAATTATTTTAATTAAGGATGCCAAGCTATCTATATATTCTGAAAACAACATTCTGCAAGTTTAGCTTAGCTAGTAAGCTTAGTTACTTTAGTGTCTCTTTAGAAGTAGCTCTGTAATTGCTACTTATATGACCTCAGAATAAATTTTTGTTCAGAGCTCTACAAATAAATTTTCATAATATTAAAATAGGTACTGGCTTCAGATCCTGGAAAGATAGTAAAGGCTCTACATATTTGCATGTACTTTCAAGACATTGCAAGTCTTGTCATATGGTATCTTGAATAAGAAAAGGATTTTAGATGCTAGACTTGTTAGATTTAAGTTTTAGAAATTTTAGCTGCTAAAAATAAAGGTCTTATTCTCTTTTCATGAGCTATAATTAAATCCCTTTAAAATGTTAAAGTAAATTCTGTCTAAATTTGCCTTTTCTGTAAATTGGAGACAATTTGAAAGCATCTTTAGCTGATCTCCTGACAGTGGTAGTCAAGAATATGTACTTGGAGGTCAGGTGCTGTGGCTCACACCTGTAATACTAGTACTCTGGGAGGCTGAGGCGGGCGGACTGCCTGAGCTCAAGAGTTCAAGACCAGCCTGAGCTAGAGCAAGACCCCCCACTTCTTTTTTTTTTTTTGGCCGGGGCTGGGTTTGAACCCGCCACCTCCGGCCTACTCCTTGAGCCACAGGCGCTGCCCAAGACCCCCCACTTCTAAAAGTAGCGGGGCCTTGTGGCAGGCGCCTGTAGTCCCTTCGGAAGCTGAGACAAGGGAATCACTTGAGCACAGAAGTCTGAAGTTGCTGTGAGCTGTGATGCCATGGCACTCTACCAGGGGCAATGAAGTGGGACTCTGTATCAAAAAAAAAGAAAAAGAATATGTACTTGGTAGAATTTTGTTTCTCAAAATGCTGGGTTAGCCATGTTTGAGGATTAACAAAGTAGTTTTCCTTATGGCTTGCTCTGTGAGAACTTTGTGCTTTAAACATTTTATTCATTGTAGATCTCAGACCTGGAATAGTCCCACTTGTTTTCAGAGGTAAACTAAAAATAAACATACATAGCAAGTCAATGTTAATATGAGCTGTTTGTTAATCTTTTTCTAGAGAATTAAAAATTTATAATTGTATTCCCTTAAAAGGGGAATTTTACATACATATGTGTGTATATATTTTACTTTAAAAAGATAAGACCAGGCACAGTGACTAATGCCTATAAACTTAGCACTTTGGGAGGTAGGAGGATCATTTGAGGCCAGGAGTTTGAGACCAGCCTGGACAATATAGCAAGACTCTGTTTCTGCAGAAAAAATTAACCAAAAAATAAAACTTCGAGCTTAGCAAAGATAAAGTTATATTGTATCTGACAGTGTGAGCAGAAGACCTTAAGATCTTCTATTTCTTGATTACAATTTTTAGATTCACTATGAATACATACACTCAGAGGAGTGCCTGGCACATAGTAAGCACCACCTAGGCCCTGACACAAAGGGCTGTATCAGATTTATTTGAATGGCTAAAAGGTAACTGAATTAATCTGCCAGGTAACTGAATTAATCTACTCAAAAACAACCACTTATACCCATGTAAATAAAAAGCAAACAGTTTAGTTTGAGAACATTAAAATGGCTTATTCCTGGAATAAAAATATGAAACGTAGGCTTTCAGAACCTTTTATTCGGCTTATACACATAGCTGGCACTGCCTATGGATGGGTAAAGAGGGAAACTCATATTGCATTTCCTGCCTTTTGGTAAACTTACTTATGTTCAGTTTTTACCCCCCTCAGGAAAAAAATTAACACTGAAGGTGATGTTCCTCCTTCTATGTCAGGAAGCTGTGCAGTGTGTGTAGACAGGGTGCTGTACTTGTTTGGAGGACACCATTCAAGAGGCAATACAAATAAGGTTGGTGTTGCCAAGGGTTATGGCTCAAGTCACGTTTATTCTTACTCTCTTTCAAACCTTAGATTCCTAAGATTAGCCCTATACATATTTTTCGTCCCAGTTAAGATTTGTATGAATTTCACTATTTTGTCTACTGATCCGTATTTACCAAGGCCTTTTGTAAAATCAGCTTTTATTGGTAACTTGTGTACATTAACTTTCTAGACTGTTTTCGTGTTCTTTTTTATAGCTAGTTGTTCTCTTAGAACCCTTAAGTGTACGTAAATTAACACTGACAAAATTTTACATGTTAGCATTCTAAAAATACGGCATCATAAGAAAAGTCTTATTTGATTTAGTCAGTATTTTTTTCCAAGCAGAAAAAGTTGTCACTGTTTCCTTCAGGCCAGTAAAAGAACCTTTCTGCAGTCAATCAGAAAAGTACACGTGACACATGGGCAGACTCTTACCAATTCATTTATTTGGCAACTTAGTAAGCACCTTATATGCTGAGCACTTGGTGGTACACTGGAGAGAAATGAAGGAAGAATATGGTCTCCACCTATCAGAGCTCACATTCTAGAAGGGGCACATACAGTAAGTAAACCAGTATGACAGCATCTAGAGACACAGAACCTGGTATCTAGGACTAACTCAGTAAATAATCATTGAATCTTAAGAGTCCTTGACATTGTACAGGATCACTAAAAGGTGGTATTTGTATTGAGTAAAAATGGAAGGGCTCGTCTAGATGCAGAGATATAAGCAAACTATGTCTTGTTTTATGGAAATGCCAAGTGATTCTGCAGATGGAACATACAGCAGTGATGGTTTCAAACTGTGCTCCTAGAAATTCTAGGGATTTGAGACGCCTTGGGACACTGGAAGGAAGAGGACCTGGTAGTGGGTGGGGTGCCCTTCCCTCCATTTAAACAAATGTACCTCCACTGTTGTTTCCATATACTGAGCTTTTGTTTAATATTTTGTTTCGAGAAAGTGTTGTCTGCCTAGAAGATTTTATGAGGCACATCTCATCTATAGGTTGTAGTTCAGCTATGTATTTTTCATCGCCAATGGGGAGAAAAATAACTATGATGCAACTTAAGGAATCTTGGGAAGGAGAGAAGTTGTAGTTTTAGGGGGTGGTCAGTGGTTACTATGTCAAATGGGGTTGAGTGTTTTAAGTTTGACAGAAAAGCAGCTTGAGTGTTGTAGCAGTAGAGACTATATATAATATAAAAAATGGTAGATACATTCAGTCGCCTGGATGCGAATCCTTTGAAGGATGCTCCTGGAGTTAAGTAGACACTGAGAATGTATCTGTTATATTGAAGGTAAAATTGCTAAACCTGACATTTTTGATAATATGATCCTAATACCTATAAATTAGATCAGTACTACTCAAAAGTGCCTATCTAAGGCAAGGTAAAAAACTTGTACAAGAACATAAATGAATGTACTGATTCCTTCATCAAAAAGGTATGGCTATGGGGGAAAAGAATTAGCTGACCCAGCAGTGCGCTTAGTGACGTAGGATATTTACATTGTGTCTGTGTCGAGTTCCTAATCTAGACTCAGACCAGTCTAGCACCAGTCCGCAGTCACAATTTCAGTAGCACTGAATTAGATGGCATTCTTATTATCATAAATCACAGTTAAAATTTAGTGCTAACTGAATTTTTTTGACAGAACCAAATCTAACTGAACCCTTTGCTTCTGACAGTTCTACATGCTGGATTCAAGGTCTACAGACAGAGTGTTACAGTGGGAAAGAATTGATTGCCAAGGAATTCCTCCATCATCAAAGGACAAACTTGGTGTCTGGGTTTATAAAAACAAGTAAGTTAGCAGCAGTACAGGTTTGGGGTTTTATGTGTAAGTATTTACCACTTGGGTATCCCTAGCCAATAATAAGCATAGAACATTCCTCACAATGCCCATAAGATTAAGTGAATTAATAACACATACATGAAAGCATTTAACCTAAGACATAGTTAAGTGTTAGCCATACCATAAACCAAAAATAAAAACTCTTTGTGGCCCATCTATCCTTTGGATATTTGAATTTTTAATGTCTTATTTTTGATCAAACAGGTTAATATTTTTTGGAGGGTATGGATATCTACCTGAAGACAAAGTATTGGGAACTTTTGAATTTGATGAAACATCTTTTTGGGTAAGTGAAGTTTCATATGGCCTATGTTGAAATACATTTTTTGTTTGCTACTAGTTTGGTTCATTTTTCCTTGTAAGCAGGTGGGCTGTATAATTTTATGAACATTATAATAAAATAACTCAATTCTTATTTTCGGTAGAATTCAAGTCATCCAAGAGGATGGAATGATCATGTACACATTTTAGACACTGAAACATTTACGTGGAGCCAGCCTATTACTACTGTGAGTTACTGAAGGGTCATTAAAACAAGGCCACTTCAAGGAGGAGGGGGACATACAGAGTTGGTGGTGTATAAATTTGAGAGTTTATTCTTGTTTTCTGGAAAAAGATCCATAGCTTTCATTATTCTCAAGGAATCTGGAACTCAGAAAAGTGTAAGAAATACATGAATTGAGTAACCTAGTGACCAGTTTCATGGAAGGCAATTTTTCTGGGGTGGCTGGGTAGGAAGTGGCCACCTCCCTGGCCTGGTAGTTTAGGACCACAGGTCTAGGTAGCAGCTAGCTGCTTACACAGGTTGAGTGTCCCTTATCTGAAATGCTTGAGATTAGAAGTGTTTCAGATTGTGTAATATTTGCCTTACATACGTACCAGTTGACCATCCCTAATCCAAAGATCTGGGATCCAAAATGCTTCAACAAGCGTTGGTGCTCAAAAGGTATCCAATAGAAGATTGGGGATACTCAACCTGTAGTTAACTTAGTGCGAGACTGGAACTTAACACTACCAAAATATTAGATTTCTTTTCCCTCTGACACAGGTATTATAAAATGTGCTGGCCTTTATTTTAAAATAAAGATTAAGAAATAAAGCAACCTTTGTTTTATTAACCAGCCCATTCATTAACACATCTCAAAAGTTAAATTCCTAGTTTTGTTAGCTTTTAGTACTGTTGCCACAAAGTCTGCACTTCAGCTTTTAAAAGCCCAAGTATCTCGTATATTCTTACCCCATATCCAGCAAAGCCTGGTATTTCTTCTCCATTTGTGAAAGAGTGTTCATTTGTCTGTCACCTTGCTTGTGCAACTTTTTAACAGGGTAAAGCACCTTCACCACGTGCTGCCCACGCCTGTGCGACTGTTGGGAACAAAGGCTTTGTGTTTGGAGGCAGATACCGAGTGAGTAAATGAACAGTTTCAGTGACTTGCTTTTGAATTCTTCAAAATACTAACAATTTAATTATCCTTTTGTAGGATGCTAGAATGAACGATCTTCATTATCTTAATCTGGATACTTGGGAGTGGAATGAATTGTAGGTATCACTGTAAGATACTAAAGATTTTCAGATTTTTTTACCCTTTTCCTTATTATTAGTGTATAATCCACTTGTTTTTCTATAACTATGAATATAAGCAAGCATGATTACTAGGTCCTTAAAGAGTTTTGTTTCCAATTCCCTTAACTATATGCTAGGCACATAGCATATGCTCAATTTTTAGTTGAAAAAGGTCTAAAGTTGACTCTTGCTTTCAAAAAAAATAGTTCAGTATGCAGCATACAGTTGTTAAAAGTTTTTAAAGTCTTTTCATAATTCTGTATAAATTTTAAAAGAAAACTTCATTGGTTTTCCTGTGTTACATACAGTAGCTAATTTTAATCACAGATATTGTAACTTAGCCATTATTTTCAGAATTCCCCAAGGAATATGCCCAGTTGGCCGATCGTGGCATTCACTAACACCAGTTTCTTCAGATCATCTTTTTCTCTTTGGAGGATTTACTACTGATAAACAGCCACTAAGTAAGTCCTTTAAAAATACAATAATGAAATCATAAATCATCCACGTAGAAAAATAGCTGAAAACCAGTCTACTATAGATGTACTAGAGGGCTTACAGGGTCAGCTGGAAGGTTTGATATTAATCCTGCTTATGTAACACATATAATTGTGTACACCAGGACATACTTCCATTCTGCCTAGTAAAGAAATGACCTACAGTACTTAAAAAAACCCAAAGGGATATAAGATGCAAAGGACTTACCTGGCTAATTGCAGAGGGAAAGGCTCAGTGCCGTGGCTCCCATCTGTAATCCTAGCGCTCTGTGAGGCTGAGTCAGGTGGATTGCTGGAGCTCACAAATTAAAGAGACCAGCCTGAGTAAGAGTGAGACCCTGTCTCTACTAAAAATAGAAAAACTAGCCATGTGTGGTGGCAGGTGCCTATAGACCCTGCTACTTGAGAGACTGCAGCAAGATCTCTTGAGCCTAAGAGACTGAGGTTTCTGTAAACTGTGGCACCACAGCACTCTACCAAGGGCAACAGAGTGAGACTCTCTTAAAAAACAAAAAAGAAAAAGAGGAAAAAAAGGAAATATACTTTCTGTATCTACTCATGATCCATTTTTACTTGCTAAATCTGTGCCCTTTAAGTGTTTAACAGAATAATATTTTTTTCTGTTTCAATCAGGTGATGCCTGGACTTACTGTATCAGTAAAAATGAATGGATACAATTTAATCATCCTTATTCTGAAAAACCAAGGTATGAACTATTTGAAAGGTAATTCTTATAGTTAGTATATATAAGACTGCTAAGACCTGAAGTCATTCTTTCTTATAAAAATTTTAACATTCACTTCTCAAAAGAAAACCAATTGTTATCCTGGAATCACATGCTTCCTTTTCCATCCTCTGTGTATAAAGAATGGGGCTAGGGGTGGTGCCTGTAGCTCAGTGGGTGGGGCACTGGCCACATACACTCAGGCTGTTGGATTCGAACCTGGCCCGAGCCAGCTAAGCAAAGATAACTGTGAAAATAGCCAGGCACTGTGGTGGGTGTCTGTAGTCCCAGCTACTTGGGAGGCTGAGGTAAGAGAAACGCTTAAGCCCAAGAGTTTGAGGTTGCTGCGAACTGTGACACCACGGCACTCTACCAAGGGTAACATAGTGAGACTCTGTCTCAAAAAAAAAAGAAGAATAGAGCTGGATTTTCATTTTTGCTTTTTCCTTCCATTATGAAGTCGTTGATCTAGTTAAGAATCCATAATCATACTTTTTACCTGAGTTGAACTGCATCTAAGTTTGTCACTGAAAAAGGGTGGGGTTGGGAGGGAGAAGACTGGAAAGAAGAATTTTAAAACCTAAAACAGTGTACATGTTAAAAAAAAAAAAACAGATCAAGAACTGTTGATCAGATTAGTAGTAGCAACTGTCTAACAAAAATTAAGAAGTCAAATCATCCAAGAAGAACTTAAACATTGATAGTCATTTCTCTTATTAATCTTAAAAAGAATTGCTAGAGGAAATACTATAGTCAAAATTGGTGTTCAAAACACATTTAGATAGGTCAGCCTGCATTTTTTTCTCCCAGGCCTCTAATCCAAGTATAGTGATGCCTCTTAAGATTCCATTTGCACAAATATCTTTCCGTAGAATTACCAGGCTTTCAGTATCAGCATCCCTCAGGTGTTCTATGTTAGGCCAAGTGGTCATGTCTGTGAAGAAGGCGCATACTCCTCAGCACCCTTAAGATTTTTATTGCTAACAAGGACCTAGAAAACAAATCATTCGGTTCAGTCTCCTCACTGCATGAAAGAGGACAAGACCAGAGAGAAAAAAATAAGATAAACAGTTTTTTTAACCTTTTGCTACTTTTCTTTAATATTTTAACAACTGTGATGTTTTGGTCTGAGCTACCTGAAGATCTCTTTTCTATATAGTGTACATGATCACTTTGGTGGTTTAAGTTAACTTCAAACTGAAGTTTTGTTTTAAATGCAGGTTATGGCATACAGCTTGTGCCAGCGATGAAGGAGAAGTCATTGTTTTTGGTGGGTGTGCCAACAACCTGCTTGTCCATCACAGAGCTGTAAGTATACACTTCATACTGACTGAAACTGACTTGTGAAACCCTTTTTAATGTGCTCTTGATATCTGTTTTTCAGGCACACAGTAATGAAATACTTATATTTTCAGTTCAACCAAAATCTCTTGTACGGTAAGTAACTTTTTACTTGGCACTTAGCTTATTTTACATTGTGTTTCTTAATACTTAAGGGCAATAATGTGTCTGTGTTGATAGTTCCCTTTAAAGATGAAAATCTTTAAAGAAAGAAGGGTGGAATTTTTTTTTGTAGTTCAAATGAATATACTTCGAAACAGTAAAATGAGATTATTTTTCTCTCTTCTTGTCTATTTTCAGGCTAAGCTTAGAAGCAGTCATTTGCTTTAAAGAAATGTTAGCCAGCTCATGGAACTGCCTTCCAAAACACTTACTTCACAGTGTTAATCAGAGGTTTGGTAGTAACAACACTTCTGGATCGTAAATAATGCCTCTGATAACCTTGCATGGACAGCAGACCTGTAAAAGTCAGTGGCATTATTTGTACAATTATATGCATTGTTGTAGTTTTGCTGCTTTTTGGGTTTAACGTGCATGTGAATGGCCTAGAGAACCTATTTTTGTGTCTAAAGTTTACAATAAATGTATTTAACACCAGTAGCTGTCCTCAATTAAAAGTAAAAGAAAATTAATGCTTGGGCTAAATTTTTATACCCAAAGAATGTATTACATTTTCTTTTTGGTAACTTTAGGATATACATCTGTAGAAACATTATGCTAACCAGTCCTACCTTCAGCAAAATGGTGATGTTATTTTTTTAAAAACATTAAAATTCATCTATTATATAGCCTACCATCATAAATACAACATAAAGAGGTTTTTTTCTTTTCTTTTTTTTTCTGTAGAGACAGAGCCTCACTTTATCGCCCTCGATAAAGTGCTGTGATGTCACAGCTCACAGCAACCTCCAACTCCTGGGCTTAGGAAATTCCCTTGCTTCAGCCTCCTGAGTAGCTGGGACTACAGGCGCCCACCACAATGCCCAGCTATTTTTTTTTTTTTTTTTTTTGCAGTTTGGCCGGGACCGGGTTTGAACCTGCCACCGTCGGTATATGGGGCCAGTGCCCTGCCCACTGAGCCACAGAGGCTGCCCAGTTTTTCTTTTTTTTAGCATCAGAGGGACCAACAACTACTCAGTATCTGTGTACTCAGATGCGGCCATTTTGACTACAGGTAGCTATTGAAGTATACTTTTGAGATTGTATTAGTATAGGTTAAGATTGTTTGCAACATGCTAGAATTATTACTAGAGGTAGAAATTAAAGTGGTAGAGAACTGAATGAGATTACAAGGAAGAAATTAACGTGTTAAGACTAAAGGTACATAAATACATGGAAATAACACGAGTGTCTTCTAGGAGTTATTTCTTAGGCTGAATCATCAGAATTGTTTGTATTTTACATCTGTCTGGTCTAATACTTTCCTGACAAGTGTAGGTAAAGGCAGAAAAAAATCTACTTCAACATTTCAGGTTTTTAAGACGTAATACTTAAACGTTCAACTGCCCCATGCCCAATACAAACCCCTGTGATTGCCCTGTTTTATGTATAGATATATACTTTAAATGTTATGTACAGTAGACTACTAAGTCAGTAGTGTAAGCAGTAGAACCACTTCACCATTCCATTTCTATACATCATGAAATGAGCACTAAATATTAACCTTCCAAATCTCAAGAAAACGTAAGAGAATAACTACAGATGTACATAATTAGCATTTAACTTTCCACAAATATTTTAGGAAATCTTATCATGGACAGTGCGTCCTCTGTATAAACAAGAATTAAGTCCTTTTGGCGAATACAGCAAGGCAATGTTTAGTTCATTCTTAAATGCATAAGTCTTGTTACAGGGTATTTTCATCTTTGAACTTCCGAAAGGCTATAAAATTTGGCTCTTCTCAAATATTTTAGGATTTCCTTTCAGCTATTTCCTTTTTACATTCAGAAGATTGGGTGCAGAAACTTTCACTTTGCCAGGAATGTTTCTTGATAAATCTGTATCCTAAAAAAAAGAAAATTGCTGAATGTCTTCACATCCTATATGGTCAATTGTGTTTCTTTTGTGACAATTATGTTATACTATGGTGTCAAAAGAAAGGCATTTCTAAAAATTTTAGCTGAAATGATTTCACTGCTTTCAGTGAGACAGCATTTTCTACAAAAATGGTAGAAAATAGCTAACATAAATTGTATAGCCAATCTCCACTTCCCTTTTCTGAAGGAAAACTTTACCTTCACACTGCGGAATAAGTCTTTTTCTCTTGCTGTTGCTTCTTTGGAATGCATGAAACTATTTAAGGCTGTTTTTGCAGCTGTAAATAGGAAAGAAAGAATCTTATTTCTGTTCAGTCAATTAACTGTTTAAAGTAACTAAAAAAATTTTTTTTAAGTACCTTTTCCCTTTTTCTGAACTCCAGGAGTAAGTTTCACTTTATATCTTTAAAAAGGAATTGCATATGTTACTAAATAGAGATTACAACACACTTCCTAACAGGCATACTAATGGCGACTTACTTATAGTTTGCCATGGTGGTGTAAGGGGCACATATGGGAATGGCAAACAGCAGTATATCTTCAGGATGTGGCTGGCCGGTCAAAGAATCAAACAGATTTTCCTAAAAAGGGAAAATAAATACAATTATAACAAGTCTTAAAGGAAAATGCTACACATTTTTATCTGTTTCTGACAGACGTATAAGTAAGTGCTTATGCTCTACTTTAAAGGCCCAAAGAGTTGAAGACTAATACTTAAATATATTATCCTTTACTACTTAATTTCTGTGTAGCATAGAAATGAAAACAATGATATTCAAAATACCACACACAGATACACTAAGAGAAAAGGGGGGAAATTTGGTGAGTATTACCTAAGTTGCAGAAAACTACTATGCATAAAAATTATAAACAGTAATGACTACAAATACATTTAAGGCCCACTGCTTGAAAATGGAACTGATACTCTAACTAGTCCAGTGGTTCTTGGCCTAGGAAGTTCTGCCCCTCCAGACACTGGGCAATGTCTGTAAACAGTTCTGTAGTCACAATGAGGGCAGAGGTTGCTACTGGCATCTGGTAGGTAAAGGCCAGAGATGGGGTTGACCATTTTATAATGCCTGGGACAGCCCCCCACATTAACCACTTCACATTAATAGTACCAGAGTTTGGAAACCCTGGGCTAGAACAGCCTTCTTTTCCTATTCTTGAAGGAGAAATTCCCACGGCTTCTTAAACAGTTGCGTACTGATTTAGAGGTCAGGAATATGTGAAAACAATCAGGTCCCTGACCTCTTCCACCCACCACTGTTGGTACACTACTATTAAGAGTTCTCGTTTGGCAGGCTACCCCCCAAAATTGCCCCTATTTAACAATATGAGTAAACAAGATTTAAGACAAAATGCTTGGTGCTAAACTGTAATTGATAGTTGAGTGTTTACTCTGTGCCATAAAGTTTACTCTTAACATACTTTAGTTCTCGAAACAAGTCTGCCCCAAGGACAGTTATTATCCTTATTTTTCACATGTGGTAACTGAGGCACAGAATAATGTTTCAAAGTTTGCACAGTTATGGTGGCCATAAAGCGCATTTGCAGTATTACACTGCACGTGAACTTTATGGACACTCTGTATATACAAAGTTGGGACTAAAACCCAGAAAGTGTGACTCCACAACCTGAAGTCTTAATTTTTTACGTTTTAGTTACTTGTATATCAAATATTCTCGGGACTAGATGGCAATGAGAGTGCTGTAGTAGGAACCCAACACGGAATCATACCTCATTTCCCTGCTGAACCAGATCTTGCTCTTCCTGTTCCAAACACATAAAAATAAAAGTAAGCTATAACTTAAAAGGAAATTACACACCATTAAACCATGAGTAGAAAGAAACAGTGATGTAATAAGACTCAATACCTATTTTACAGGATAGAGGCCCCAGGAAGTATTCCCCAGTGTCCCAAGAGACTGACATGAGTGTGTGTGTGTGAGAGAGACTAACTTAAACAATAAGCAATGCCATTCAAAGAGGAAAAGGGTGTTTTTTCTGAAGGGGTGGGGCGAGAAGGGACCCTAAACTTTCACATAAAACATATACTACAGAAGTGAAAGTTGTAGGGATCATTTGAAATGACAACTAAGGGGGAGGAGGGAAGGACAATTCTGGTAAATAAGATTTTTATTTTTAAACTGCTATTCAACAGTTTTCAGGGTAAATTTTTCACATAATAAGATGGCTTAATTTTGTTTGCTTATCTACATAAAAATACCCAGAGATAACTTACTGTCTTACTCTGTTCAGGCTGAATACCTTAGCTAGAAACAGAAATTTCTTTCTCAGTTCTGGAGGCCAGAAAGCCCAATGTCGAGTCATAGCAGATTCAGATCTGGTGAGCCTCACACGGTGAAAGGTGGCCCTCAACCTCTTCTGTAAGAGCACAGGCTACACCTCCTACTATCACAATATGTATATAGGCTCCAGGATATGAACTTTGCAGGGATATCAACAGAATGTTCATAATTAACACCTCTAATGAATATTTATGAGTAAAAGTCTTACAGAATAAATTACAGAATATGGGAATAGTGTAAATATTTGCTGAAATAAGTTTTGGGATTCCTATACAACATTGTTCAGCAGGGAAAAATCTCCCTAAGTACTATCTGGAATATACTATAATTATGAGCACATAATTATTACTCAAGATTTAACTAAAAATAATGCTGGTGATGTAAAAAAATTGATTCAGCCTGTATCTTAAAGTTATTAAAATAGCTCAGAATATCATGAAGATGTACATATTCACGTAAGAAGGTATACTTAAGACTTCTATTCTTGGCTGATAAAACAATTATTCAATTTTAGCTGGAAAAACACTAACTTCTCACTGGTTTTGCAACAAGCACATTGACTGTATATCTATTTTCAACATTAAGTAAAAATATAACAAATTCCTACAGAAAAGCTTCCAGAAGTGAAAATTTTCCATTCACCTTCAAGACAACTTCAATTTTTTGTTTTATTTTCACTAAGTCAGTTTCCTACCACAAAGTCTCTTCATAAAATTATTTTCTAAAGGCTTGTGATAAATATTTTATCAGCAGTTAACACTGCCATTATTATGCTTTAGATAATGCAATTTTAATATTTTTGGTTGTATTTCTTCTTAAATGATGTTCCATTCAGAATAGGATTACCACTTGTCCTGGTTTTAGCATTTCAAGTCCCAGGAATCCTGGGATGTTTGGTCATCCTGACAAAGAAGCAAAGCCCACATATGTAACAGCCTTACCTTTTCATCATGTGGATCATCTACAGCTAAATCTTGTAATTCATGAGTTATAACTTCAAGGGATGGAGTTTCTTTCTTAATGCTGTCAGAAACCCTCTGCCCACCACCTCTGGGTTTCTGAGGCTGTTTTTTTATAGGTTCATCCTTTGTTTTTCCTTTTTTTCCCTTCTTCCCTTTCTCTTCTTTGTTTGAACCTGCAGACTTTAATTCATAGAGGAAAGATCAGTTAACATCAGTGTTTTCAATATTGTCAATATTTTAACAAAAATATATTGAAAGCCTATCATATGGTAAGCGGTGGGCTGGATGCCCAAGGAAAAGGAATTGTTTTAGATGTGACGTACCCCCAGCAATTTCATAATAAGTTCCCGTTCTTCTTCATCTTGGTCTTTGTATTTTTCCTTCATTTTTTTCATTTTACTCTATAAAATCAGAAGATTTTGGTTAGAAAACTTCAATAAAAATTAGCAACAAATACGTATAAACAAAAGGTGCTTTTTGACTCCCATCAAAAATGCTTATTGAACAAGTTACAAGGTTAAATAACCATTACAATAAATAATGTGGAGGCTACAAAAATAGACCACAGTCCTCACCTTCAAGGAATTTACCAGAGGGGATACACATACAGAGGGATAAATTAATGTAATATATATTAAATACTATAAATACTGTAAGAAAAGAAAATTATTTCTAAGATAATATCAGAACATTTTCAGTTTGAGCAAGAAATGTTGAGAAGAAATAAAGGTAAAACTTGAAAGCAAGAGTAAAGAAGACAGGAGAGAGTAGTATTAAGATATTAGCAAGTCATTGCCTTTAGCTGGAATCAGGGTACACACAGGGGAAGAACAGGAAATAAAAGTGCCAAAGGTAGGCTGGGCACCTGCATGTATTATAGAGATTCTTAAGATTGAATTTTATCAGGGAAATCAGTGATTCTTTACCCTGATTACACATTCAAATCACCCTATGGCAGGGGTGTCCAACTTGTGGCCCAAGTCACATGCTGATTTTATGAGGATTTTATTGCTTATCTGTAATGTCACATATCACCAAAAGTACGCAGGGAACTTTCTTTTGCTAATCAGCTTTCCGTTAGTGTTTGTGTATTTCATGTGTGGCCCAAGACAACTCTCATTCTTCCAACGTGCAACAGAGGGAAAAAAAGATTGGACACTCCTACTAGGGGTTTGAAACTACAAACATCTAAGCACCTCTATAAATTTTTGTCTTGATTTAATTGTATTACCTAGAGCCCAAATAATAAATTTCTATAATTTTAAAGATTTCCTTAAACAGGACACAAACACCATAAAAGAAAGATAGATCAACCTTCGTTAAAATTAACAAGTGACCATACATGGCAAGTTTGTGAACTTAATTGTCAAACCTCGTATTTAGAAAGGACAAGAGTGAGCCTTCTAGAAAGCTAGAAACATTCCAAGTGTCTTGATCTGGGTGGTGGTTTCACAGATTCTTGTGCAAATTAAAAGTGTCAAAAAACACTTTTACAGAAGTGGAAAAAGGTAGTCCCCAAATTGTGAAAAGTACTTACAAGTCCAAGAAAGAATTTATATTCAGGATTACTAAGAACTTCAATGCATTAATTAGAAAGATGAGACAACCCAACTTTTTTTTTTTTTTTTTTTTAAGAGACAGAATCTCACTTTATCGCCCTCGGTAGAGTGCTGCGGTGTCACACAGCTCACAGCAACCTCCAGCTTTTGGGCTTAGGCGATTCTCTTGCCTCAGCCTCCAGGGTAGCTGGGGACTACAGGCGCCCGCCACAGCGCCTGGCTATTTTTTTTGTTGCAGTTTGGCTGGCACCGGGTTTGAACCCGCCACCCTCGGTATATGGGGCCAGCGCCCAAGATAACCCAGCTTTTAAAATGAGCACTTCAAAAACAGAATATTATGGATCTAATAAATGTGTAAAATAAAGCCAAAGTGAGTTATCGGTACACACCTAAATGACTAGAGAAACAAACCCTGACAATACCAAATGCTGGTGAGGATGCGGAGCAACTGGAACTCTCTAGATGCTACTTGGTGGGAAACTGATACAAGTACTCTGGAAAACTGGTTGGTAGTACCTCATAAAGCTGATAAAGTATCCACCAAATTGCACTCCTAGGAATAATGAACAGAAATGCATATTTGTGGACCAAAAAGACAGGGAGATACTAAGCATACTAGGTCTGACAATTAAGTTTGTGAACTCCTCCAAGAAAGTGCTACAAACCTCATTTCTGAGTATCACTACAGTCACCTTTGAAGTAGGTGACTCCCCATCCCCCCCACTGGGAAGCTTTGCACTAACACCAGGGCCTAGTCCACCTTTCAAAGCAATTCTGGAACTTTTTTTCTAGAATGGCCATCAAAGCTGTAAAATACCCTTGATGTCCTGCATGTCATCAAAATGTCTTCCTTTCAGTATCTCCTTTATCTTTGGTAAAGAAAAGAGTCACTGGGGGCAAGGCCAGGTGAGTAGGGTGTTCCAATAAAATTATTTGTTTACTAGCTAAAAACTCTCCCAGACAGTGCCACGTGATCTGGTGCACTGTTGTGATGCAGGAGTCATGAATTGTTGGCCAAATTTTCCTGTTTATAGACATTTACTTGGTCTGCTAGGCTTCTCATAGTCAATGACTTTGACACACAATTTTGACAAATGTTTCCTGTTTTTGTAGTTCCCATTATTTACCACCCTGATGTCTTTATCATTTACACTTTCTCAGAACATTTATACATTGCCATTTTTCTTCATTGCATTATTCTCATCAACTTGGACTAACATGTCCCTGATTTCACTTCCACTCTTGCCAAGTTTAACCAGAAACTTACAAACGTTTGTTTGTTGCTCTAATTCAAGCTCTGACATTGTTGTAACAGCACACAAAAACACACAATACTGCACACCACTCAGCATACACTGACATGAACACAACTGTGAGACACTGATATTACTGAGGTTATGAAACCTTACAGAGTTGTCTGTACACAGCTGCCAACATGACCACACAGTGGCAAGTTGTGAACTTAATTGTCAGACCTTGTATTTAGAAAGGACAAGAGTGAGCTGTCCAGAAAGCTAGAAACATTTCAAGTATCTTGATGTGAGTGGTGGTTTCACAGATGTATGTGCGAAAAAATTCACTATGCTAAAAACTTATGATTTGTACATTTTACTATATGTACATTTTAAAATTATAAAATAAATGTTGAGAATAAAATTAATGTTACCAATAAACTGAACTGAGAAATAGAAAGCCTAATGAAAGGAACAAAGTTCCTTAGAAAATATAAATTAGGGTACAGCGCCAGCCCTGTGCACAGGGGTTGGTAGGTTTGAAATGTGCCCTGAGTCTACTACAAAAAAAAAAAAAAGAAAATATTAATTAGAGGCTGAGCACAGTGACTCATACCTACAATCCTAGCACTCTGGGAGGCTGAGGTGGGGTGGGTTGCCTGAGCTCACAGGCCTGAACAAGAGCAAGACCCCATCTCTAAAAATAGCCAGGCATTATAGTGGGTGCCTGTAGTCCCAGCTACTAAGGAGGCTAAGGCAAGAGAATTGCTTGAGCTCAAGAATTTGAGGTTGCTGTGAGCTATGATGCTACTGCACTCTACCGAGGGCAACAAAATGAGATTCTGTTTCCAAAAAAAAAAAAAAAATATATATATATATATATATAAATTTGAAAAGCCAACTTCAAAACAACCCCATTTTATTTAAATATATTTAAAAATCATTACAGAAATTAAATTAGCTCTTACAAATGTACTCACAAAACCCAAAATGTCAGTTTTATAAGCAAAGACTATCAAATTTCACACAAAACAAAATCTCTGTTTTTGGCTCAGTGCCCTGTAGGTCAGTGGTTAGGGCACCAGCCACTTACACTGGGGCTGGTGGGTTCGAACCCAGCCTAAGCCTGCTAAAAAACAATGACAACTACAAGAACAACAAAAAAATAGCTGGGCTTTGTGGCTGGTGCCTGTAGTCCTAGCTACTTGGGAGGCTGAGGCAAGAGAATCTCCTAAAGCCCAAGAGTTTGAGGTAGCTGTGAGCTGTGATGTCACAGCACTCTACTGAGGATGACATAGTGAGACTCTTCTGGGGGTTGGGGGGGGCACAAAAAAAAACAAAAAACCCTCCATTCTAAGTTCTGAGAGCAGAAAAAAGGGGAAAGGTCCTAAACTAGATACCAAAACCAGAAAAGGACAGTATGAGAAATTAGAGGCCAATTAACAGATTTTTCTCAAGTAATATATCAACTGATTAACAGAAAACAGTAATGCAATCAATGCAAATGCAGCATTCAATAAAATTTAACTTGCAGCCAAGAGCAGTGGCTCGCACCTCTAATCTAATCCTAGCACTCTGGGAGGCCAAGGTGGGAGGACTGCTTGAGCTCAATTCTAGCCTGAGCAAAAGTGAGACTCTGTCTCTCCCAGCTACTTAACAGGCAGAGGCCAGAGAATGGCTTAAACCCAGGAGCCTGAGCTTGCTGTGAGCTAGACTGACGCCATGGCATTCTAGCCTAGATGACAGAGACTGTCCCAAAAAATTAATAAATAAATAAAATTTAACTCATCATTATTAAAAGTAACTTCAAAAACAGTATCTTCCAACAACCCATAGGAAACATATCACAGTGATAAAAACCTCAGAAACCATCCCTTAATGTAATTAAAAAACATGTACACTATTGCTGCTACTTCTATGAAGCACTATACTGATGTTGAGTCAGTGCAAAAAATATGGGAAAAATAAGATAGGGATTAGGGGCTCGGTGCCTGTGGCTCAAGCGGCTAAGGCGCCAGCCACATACACCTGAGCTGGCGGGTTCGAATCCAGCCCGGGCCCGCCAAACAACAATTTCGGCTGCAACCAAAAAAAAAATAGCCAAGCATTGTGGTGGGTACCTATAGTCCCAGCTACTTGGGAGGCGGAGGCAGGAGAATCGCTTGAGCCCAAGAGTTGGAGGTTGCTGTGAGCTGTGAAGCCATGGCACTCTACCCAGGGCAACAGCTTGAGACTCTGTCTCAAAAAAAAAAAAAAGATAGGGATTAGGATTAGAAGAGAATAAAAGAAAAGCCATTATTGTAGAAAAACACAACTGCCTACAGATGTATTAATAGGTGTTTGGTAACACTGGCCATTACTACTAGATCAGCATATGTAACTACATATCAGCAACTAGTAACTATGAAACTATTTAAAAATAGGTAATTAACAAAAATTAAAAATTTTAAGAAGAAATAAAACATCTGGGAATAGGTAAGATGGATAAGATTTCTGTGAGAAAATATATCTTTATTGAAGAATATAAAATATTCTTACATAATTACAGTCCACAAGTATAGTCTCCAACAAAAGGACTCAATGTGGCAAAGATAAGCTAAAATTCTTAAGTATTTTAATAAAAATCGTAAAGTGTCTGTGTTGGAACTTAACCTACTATAGAATGTTTCAGCATGTAAAAACACCATTCACTGTCACATTATTTTATTGCCAGACATTCAAGATTACTTTCAGGCTTTTTTGCTGTTACAAATATCAAGCTGATGAACATCCTTATTGTTCATGCTCATTTTTTTTTAAGGATAAATTCCTCAAACTGGTATTGCTGGGTGGAAAGTAAGTGTATTTGTTAAGACATCTGATGAGCACTCCCATGCTGTACACTCATTCATTGAATAACTGAACTTGTAGTATCTATTAATTTCTTGGGTGAAAACAAATTCCCCATGGTTTATACAGCATTTTTTTAAATCACTTTTTTTTTTTTTTTTTTGAGACAGTCTCACTTTGTCGTTCTTGGTAGAGTGCCACAGCATCATAACTCACAGTAATCTCAGACTCTTGGGCTCAAGTGATCCTCTTGTCTCAGCCTCCCAAGTAACTGAGACTTAACAGGCACCTGCCACCATGCCCAGCTATCTTAAGAGACAGGGTTTTGCCCTTGCTCAGACTGGTGTCCAACCGGTGAGCTCAGGTGATCCACCCACCTCAGCCTCCCAGAGTGCTGGGATTATAGGTGTGAGCCACCAAGCCTGGCCACTCTCTTTTTTTTCTTTTGATTCCTTCAATTTTATTGATGGTTCTTTCCTCCACCTGGATTTTGTTTGCACATTTTTTAATATTTTGAATATTTCCTATCTTCCCAAATGATACATATTATTTTATCGCCTACTGACATTTAAAATACACAGTTAATGGTTATCTGTTTAGACTTTATTCTACATGATGTTTCTGTCTGGATATGCCCATACTGTTTTATGGCTATACCATACGATTTTGACAATTCTAATATTAAATGTTTTACTATCTAATAAGGAAATCCCTCTTCATTAATCTTTTTCCTTACCTATCCGCTAGCATTTACTTCTTTAAAATGAACTGTAGAATTATTTTATCAAGTTTACTAAAATCTCAATTCTGAAAGTCATGAATTTTCACATTAATTTGAGGAAAACTTTTATTTTACTGAGTCTTCCATTCCATATGCATAATATACCCTTTCATTTGTGTGTGGCTCACTGGAAAAAAGAAAAGAAAATTTTGACCACTACATATGAAGGAAAAAACATAAAACATCTTTATAAAGGCTAAGTGCAGTGGCTTGCACCTGTAATCCCAGCTCCTCAGGAGGCTGAGACAGGAGGACCAAGCCTGCATTGAGTGTGCTAGGATCATACCCATGTGTGAATAGCCACTGCATTCCAGCCTGGGCAACTCACTGTGAAACCCTGTTTTAAAACAAAACAAAAAAAGACTGCAACTTAAAAACTAAAACTAAAAGAAATTTTTCAAAAAAGATACACTGATAAATTATCCCATAATCCCCTCTTTATACTGCTACAGCCTTTTAAAAACTGTTCTATATCCAGTGCTCCTTTCTTCATCATGAACCTTTAATAAAATAGGTAAGAACCCTAATAAAATCACATTGATAACTGAAAAAAAAAAAATTACTAAATTACCTACAAATATCAGGTTTGTCACTTATTGTCAGGGTGACTTTGCAAATCACACCCTAATTCCTCTTCTACATGAAATGAGAGCTTCTGTGCAAATGATCTTAAAGATCTAAAGAATATAGTGATATATATATATATATATCCCTAATATATATATAAGGGATATATATATACACATGTGATATATATATATATATATATATATCCCTTATGTTCCCTAATGTGGTATCTTTTAGGGATATATATATATATATCACTTATATATATTAGGGACATATATATATATCACTATATTCTTTAGATCTTTAAGATCATTTGCACAGAAGCTCTCATTACATGTAGAAGAGGAATTAGGGATCATAAAAGAGATCACTATATATAATAGTGTATATATATAATATATATATGTGAATATATAATATATAATAGTGATCTCTTTTATGTTCCCTAAATGTGGTATCTTTTCAACTAATTTTCAGTCAAAGGAAATCACACCGGATTATTTTTTTTTCCTACATTGTCTATTTTACTTAAACTTTTAAAAAATTAAGAGGAACCTTGTGCTCGCTTCGGCAGCACATATACTAAAAAATTAAGAGGAACCTCACAAATGCATTTGTGAACCATACTGTACTAATTTTGACAGACCACCCTGAAGTTTATTACCTTTTGTCCTCGCTTCATTGGCTGCACACTGGGAACATTTCTGCTTGTATTCTGATGAGTTTCAATGTGCACACCACTTTCTTTTTCTTTGTCCTTTATCTCTATTACTTCTAAATCCCCTGAGTCACTTGGAAGTTTTTTCTTCTTCATTTCCCTAAATACAAATGAACCAGAAACATCTAAGTCTTAGAATTTCATATTCTTAGTGCCCTAAAAACTTTCCATGGGAAGGTGAACATGAACATATACAGCAGACGTCCTCAAACTTTTTAAACGGGGCAAATTCACTGTCCCTCAGACCATTCGAGGGCTGGACTATAGTTTAAAAAATATATATATGAACAAATTCCTATGCACACTGCACATAATCTTATTTTGAAGTAAAAAACAAAACAGGAACAAATACAACTCACACTGCTTCATGTGGCCCGCGGGCCGCAGTTTGAGGATGCATGATATACAGTATTCTACTTACCTTGATAATCACCAAGCTACAATAAACAAAGATGCTCAAATCATCACCAAGGAACGAAGTGAATAATTTTCATGTCTCATGAATTTATCATTCTTTCTGCCATCCAGCCTCCACACACTGTCGCCCTTGACTTATCCTTACTCATTAGAACATCTTGAAGGCAGCACTGGGATTAGTACTCTTTCTACTCACAAAGCCGTGGCAAATCTTAGGTATTTAACAAAACACTGGTTAACAGGATGATTGAATAAATAAATGGATTTCTAAAAATATGCAGATTCAGGAAGAAGTGCAAATTCTATTCCTGTGGATTTTTTTTTTCAATTTCCAATGTCAATGCCTAGTCCAGGTCCTCACCACTTCCCACCAACTTCTAATGTGTCCCCTGTAACACGTTCTACCTGAACTTCTACATCAAATCTTCCTTAACTGTTTTTTTTTTTTGTTTTTTTTTTTTGGCCGGGGCTGGGTTTGAACCCACCACCTCTGGCATATGGGACCGGCGCCCTACTCCTTGAGCCACAGGCGCCGCCCTTCCTTAACTGTTTACCTATGTCAAATTCCTATTCAAAATCTTCCAAAGGTTCTCTTCATA
This sequence comes from Nycticebus coucang, assembly GCF_027406575.1. Lineage (NCBI taxonomy): Eukaryota > Metazoa > Chordata > Mammalia > Primates > Lorisidae > Nycticebus > Nycticebus coucang. The sequence continues at coordinate 7,283,238 of NC_069785.1, read as the reverse complement.
TTACTTTCAGAATAAAGTCCAAAACCCTTGGCTTGTCATTCCAAGCACTCCACTTTCTTTTTATAACTTTTTAAAAAATTTTTAAAAATTTTTATTGTTATTAAATGATAGCTGTTTACATTAATGCAATCATGGGGTACAATGTGCTGGTTTTATATACAAACTGAAATATTTTCATCACACTGGTTAACATAGCCTTCACAGCATTTTCTTAGTTATTGTGTTAAGACATTTATATTCTACATTTAGTAAATTTCACATGTACCCTTGTAAGATGCACCATAGGTGTGGTCCCACCAATTACCCTCCCTCCCCCCTTACCCTCCCCCATCCTTTCCATTTCCAAGTACTCCACTTTTTGTCCAGATTCACATCTCTGATCTTATCATCTATAAATTCACAAACATAAGCTTTCTCTTCCTTTTACCTCCATCTACTTACCATTTCCCCAAAGCACCACGCACACTATTCCCAAACCCTCCCCCTTGTTAATGCTAACTCTCCTTGGAGGCTCCCTCCTCCTTTCTTCACCTTCATGTACTTCAGTGGTAACTCATCTTTAAGGTATGTAACTGATGGTATTCCCAAAACATCTGAACTCACAGCAACTTCTCATTCCTGAACTACTGTATCACTTTCACACACATTATTTATAAACTTAAAGACTACTTTTTGAATCCAGGACTCAGAAGCTTCTTGAAGGCAGAAACTCTGTATTTTGCCTCTGTGTATACTCAGCATCTGGCATAGTGCCATGTACTCAGAGTTCGCTGTAACTGTTTGGTGCCACTATTCCTCAAATAAAAATGCTTTACTTTCTGCTCTAGTCTACAGCCTCTTCCAGGAGTGCTTTGGTAGTCTTTGTCTTTCCCACCTGGTGGTAGCTGTCCCATCCTTTCTGCCCTTGCTTTTCTCCTTGCCTCTTGAGACGTGCTATGTAAAAGAAAAAAAAATCAACTAGCACTCTGAGATGCTGAGGAGGGCAGACTGCTCGATTTCAGGAGTTCGAGACCAGCCTGAGCAAGAGTAAGATCCTGTCCCTACTAAAAACAGGAAAAAAAAAAAAAAAACCTGCAGCAAGAGGATCACTTAAGCCCAACAGTTTGAGGTGAGCTATGATGATGCCATGGCACTACCCAGAGTGAGACTCTGTCTAAATTAAAAAAAAAAAAAAAAGAAATCAAGTCCTCTTGTAGTCCCAGCTGCTCGGGAGGCTGAGGCAAGAGAATCGCGTAAGCCCAAGAGTTGGAGGTTGCTGTGAGCCGTGTGACGCCACGGCACTCTACCCCAGGGCGGTACAGTGAGACTCTGTCTCTACAAAAAAAAAAAAAGAAATCAAGTCTTCTACCTCACCTAAACCTTCCTTAGTTAATTTCAAGTATTACTATTTATTCCTGTCAATATTGTCCTGGAACTAGCCTATCTAGCTCATATGCTACAATCATTATTATATATAGTCACTCATGTAATAAGCATCATTTCATTCAATGGTATTTTGTTACAAAGTTGACAAGGAAAAATTAATTCACGGCTGAGGCACTGCCTTTGTGGAGTTTACATGTTTGTTAAATCTTAGTTATTTTAACAAAGGAAGTCTTTGGAACAGCCAAGTGATCTATGGTGGCTGAGTTGTCAATAAAAAAAAAAAAAAAAGTTTTTTGTTTAGATAACACAAATACGTTTACCTTCTTTCCTTGGCTGACAAATGTCTCCGGCTCTGTAATTTACTGTCACTCTGTAAAAACAAATACATAAGCAAATGCAAACAGTAACATCACTACTATCAATTTTTCAAAAAGCAAAATGAAAAAGTATACAAGAATTCTCCCAAGTCACTACAAAGAAAAAAAAAGGTAGAGAAGAATCCATTGAGAAGAATATGGTGTTCTTCAGAAAACTTTAAAAGCAGCTTACCGAATTACAAGATTCTTCTTTTGAAGCCAATTTCTGGAGGGACCTAAGGAAACAAACACAAAGGAGTCTACTAGACTGTAAAAACATTCCTTTACAAAGTCCCAATCATATTCTTAATTATTGGCAATTCTACAAATTTTCAAATTTGGTAAAATTAGAAAAACATACAACTAAAATTGCTTATCTCAGCCAGACACGGTGCCTCACGCCTGTAATCCTAGCACTCTGGGAAGCTGAGGCAGGAGGATTGCTTGAGATCAGGAGTTCAAGACCAGCTTGGGCAAAGCAAGACTTCATTTCTACTAAAAACAGAAAAACTAGTCTGGTGTTGTAGCAGGTGCCTGCAGTCCCAGCTACTCAGAAGTAGGAAGATCACTTCAACTCAGGAGTTTGAGGTTGCTATAAGCCAGGCTGAGTTCATGGCAATTAAGTGAGACCCTGTCTCAAAAATATAAAAAAATCAATAAAATAATTGCTTCTCTCCCCACACTTTCCACATATATTCTTAAATTGGTGGCATGTATTGAAAAATTACAATGGGGCAGGCAGTGTTAGATGCTTTACATGCCTACCGTCTTCACCAAAGCCCTGTGCGTTCTCAGTTTTCATCAAGGGAAGTAAAGCTTGGACACACTGTACCTTGTCCAAAGATACATATCCTTAGACACAATACTGGCCGGTCTGACTTCTAAGCTATTCTTAATGACTCCCAAAATAATGCTTTTATAATTATGCATTGTTCACCTGGTGATCTGTAAGACACTAAAGGCTATAACACTTTTTTTAATAGAAAAGCTTCTTTAAAGACAGATCCAACTAGCAAAATGAAGAAAAAATAGGAAGACACTGGAACGTAACTGATTAAAGTCAACCTTGGTATTATCTTCCTTTCTTTTTCTTCTTAGTTTTTTTCTATAACCATTCCAGCTAGACTTGGCATTATCTTTGTAAGGATTACCTCACCATCACTCTCAGCTTACAAAATAAACTTAGAATTATGTTGTTGTTTTTTTTTTTTTGAGACAGAGTGTCATTCAGTAGTGTGCCGTGGCGACACAGCTCATAGCAACCTCAAACTCTTGGGCTCAAGTGATCCCCTTGCCTCCTCCTCCCAAGTAGCTGGTACTACAGGTGCCCACCCTAACACCCAGCTATTTTTAGAAACAGGGTCTCCCTCATGCTCAGGCCATTCTCAAACTCATAAGCTTAGGTGATCCACCCGCCTCAACCTCCCAGAGTGCTAGGATTACAAGTGTGAGCCACTGCACCTGGCCCCTGAATTATGTTTTTTTAATTACCTTTGCGATTGAAGGTGGGACAAGTCAATGTTAGTATCCGGATAATTTAATATCTCTTCCCCTTCCTCCTTCATTTCACCAATAGGATCCCGATCTTTTATAACCTCTTCAGATTCTCCTTCATCTTCAGAGCTTTCTTCCTGAATTAGTTCCTCATTTAGTTTCTCTCCACCACTCTGAACAGAAACATCCTCTTGGTCAACCTGAGTCATGAGCTCCACTTCTGTAGGAGTTTCGTGTAATTCCTCTTTGTCTTCTTCACTGCTAGTGTCACCTCCATCTGTAGAATTATCATAAGGAAAGTCAGTGTGGGACTACCAACAAAGCTAAGTGATTTTGCTAAAAACTGCTAAAATTGCTCCGTTGACTCCCTATTTGTAAAAGATCACCAGAAAAAGGCTTGTTCACATCCCCAAAGTTCTTAGACAAAGGATAACCTGTATCATGAACAGGCGGAACTAAATGATCTCTAAGATACTTTACCACAATTTCCTGGACATGGTTACCATTTCTACAACAAAAACCATAACAATAAAATTGGCTGCATAAATTCTGCAAATTCTGTTTTTATTATAATTTGCACATGAAGACTGAAATAATACATGTCATATAACTGACACATAAGAGGTACTTTTATATTTTTGCAAAAGAAACACTATTAGTAATAACAGGGTCTAGTTGCCTCACCTGCAAAATAAGATGCCACCACCCATCTCATAAGGATGGTTGTGAGAAGTAAAAATTATACAAATAAAGCACTTTATACAGTGCCAGGGACATGGTGAACCTCAATAGATTCTTTTAGCACAACTGTAGTTGTAAATGAAGCAATGCAATATTACTCCTAAAAATGAATGACCCGGGACAGAGAATAACTACAAAAGTAGTTTATAGATGACACTTCCCTTAGTTCCATTAGTTAGGTAAATTTATTCTAGCAACCACAGTTGCTCTCTGCTTGAAGCAAATACATTATTAAACCAAGTCAAATTCTCACGTAAGAAACTGCACATTATAAATTCATCTATCATTTCTAATTCCTAACCCCAAAGAAAATGTTATTCATGTATACCTGAGTCTATCTCTGCTAGACACATTTATCCATTATCCATTAAATACTGAAGTTTTAGTTATAGAAGCATACACCAAAGTATTTGTATGGATCTAACTACTTTTTTAAAATTCTTTTTTTTTTTTTTTTTGACATGACTAGTCTCAGGCTGTCACCCTGGATAGAGTACTCTGGCATCACAGATGACAGCAACCTCAAACTCCCAGGCTCAAGCAATCTTCTTGCCTCAGCTTCCTAAGTAGCTAGAACTACAGGCATGTGCCACCATGCCTGGCTAATATTTTTGTTTTTAGTAGAGACAGTAGGGTCTGGCTCTTGAACTCCTGAGCTCAAGGGATCCTCCCACCACAGAATCCCAAAGTACTAGGATTACAGGTGCGAGGCACCACACCCGGCTGCGTCTACTTTTTAATTCACTAGAATTAATTATGTCTATCTAAGCTTTCTAAAACACAAAATTCAGTAAAATTAACATCAAGTTTTTTTTTTGAAATTTGGATTATCCCAGAAGAGACAAGATCTTCTAACTAAAGATTTAGAAGCAAAATCAGACAACAAAAATATCACAATCTAGTTTCTTAAAATGTATAAATTACCTAGTTGTTCCATTTCTTCTGATACGAGTTCACTTGTGCAACTCGCCAGTGTCTCCATGTCTTCATCCTGCACTCTGACTTTCCGCTCGCCCCGATGTCTCCAAACACAAGACTCATCTACCTACAGAAATAGTTCTTTTTCATTCATGGAACTTTAGATAAGACAAATGGAAAAAAAAGAAAGAACGAAGAAACTGAACAGTACCTTAAAGAGGAAGCTAAACCCCATCATTAGATATGAGGGAGGAAGAAAATTCTTTTTTCCTACAAAAGATAATAGACATTAAGGTTTCAAAATTTTATTTGCAAAATATCTGACACCAACAATCATTTCTACTTTGTCTTTATCAGAAAAAGCATTTACAGAATTTGGCATTATATATAGGAATAATTAATTATTAAGAAGAAAAAAATCATGCCTGCTCTTATCTTTTGGGTTAGTCAGACTCTAAATATTCTATTTTCAGGAGAAAGATCAGGTTATATTTTATTACCTTTACAACTAAACTATGTGAAAGTACATTCTAAAACATAAAAATATTTAATATACAGAAGGTACTAAAAAACATACACATTTTAAGAAAGGAAAAAACTGTGATACTCAAGTTCTGTTTGACTTACGCAATTACAAGAGATACAAGATAACAAATGTTACTGGTATATACTGGGTATTGCAATTTTAACACAGTGGTTTCCTTCCTTAAAATGTGTATACATTTTTGGGGCACTTTCTATAAGTGATGACAAGACAAATGCTAAATATGTCACACCAAGGCAAAAATTTCCATATTTCAAAACAAACTTCACATGTGAAATCTGAGTAACTTCCCTCCTGAAAATACTTAGTCCTTCAAACCCATCTCCATTACCAACAATCTGGAGGTATTTTTCATGTCAAGCCATTACCTCTTATCATGAAGCTTCCTGTTGTCAAATATTCTCCAGTTGGGGCTGTTTTAGACACCTAGAAACACGATTAATATATTATATTCTTCTTTTTAAAATACACAGTATTTTTTTCCACTCAAGGAGAAAGTAAAGTTAGATTCAAATAAGCACCACTATGTCCTGAAAAGTATACAATTTGGCAACAATTCTCAACACCAAAGGGATAAATACCCCTTCAATGATAGGTACACCTTTAGGAATCAGTAATAAAGTAATAACAAGGTATCCATTATATCAGTACTTTTCTTTCTTTTTTTTTGAAACAGTCTCATTATGTCACCCTCAGTAGAGTGCTGTGCTGTCAGAGTTCACGGCAACCTCAAACTCTTGGGCTTAAGCAACTCTCTTGCCTCAGCCTCCCAAGTAGCTGGGACTACAGGCACCCGCCACAATGCCCTGCTATTTGTATTTGGTTGCAGTTGTCATTGTTGTTTAGCAGGCCCAGGCTGGGCTCCAACCCACCAGCTTTGGTGTATGCGGCTGGCACCCTACTCACTGAGCTACGGGCACCAAGCCTTTATCAGTATTTTCCAATGCCATGGACTAGAGTCAGAACTGATCCACCTATCTCTTCCAATGTGAGGTATAACAAAAAAAGTAAGGACAGTTTAATAAGTTTATTACAGAGTTACATTTACTAAAATAAAGGTTTTTTTTTTTTTTGAGACAGAGTATCACTATGTCACCCTCAGAGTCACAGCTCACAGCAACCTCAAACCCTTGGGCTTAAGCGATTTTCTTGCCTCAGAGTCTCAAGTAGCTGGGACTACAGACGCCTGCTACAATGCCTGGCTATTTTATTGTTGCAGTTGTCATTGTTGTTAAGCAGGCCCGGGCCAGGTTCAAACCTACCTGCCTCAGTGTATGTGGCTGGCACCCTAAATGCTGAGCTACGGGCGCTAAGCCAAATAAAGCTCTATTTATTAAATAAAATCCTTTTTTGAGATACTTTTTTTGGTAATTAAATAACCTTTCATTTTAGGAAATGAAAAGATAACAGCTTTTTTTTCTTTTTGGAATTTTTTTTTTTCTTCTGAAGAGCAGAGGTCTTGCTCTATGGCCCAGGCTGGAATAACATGGTATAATCACAGCTTACTACAGACTGGAACTACAGATTCTTCTGCCTCAGCCTCCCAAGTAGCTGGGACTACAGCTATATGCCACCATGCCTCACTAAGGTTTAAAATTTTTTTTTGTAGGCGGCGCCTGTGGCTCAGTGAGTAGGGCGCCAGCCCCATATGCCAAGGGTGGCAGGTTCAAACCCAGCCCCGGCCAAACTGCAACAAAAAAATAGCCGGGCGTTGTGGCGGGCGCCTGTAGTCCCAGCTGCTCGGGAGGCTGAGGCAAGAGAATCGTGTAAGCCCAGGAGTTAGAGGTTGCTGTGAGCCGTGTGACGCCACGGCACTCTACCCGAGGGCGGTACAGTGAGACTCTGTCTCTACAAAAAAAAAAAAAAAAAAAAAAATTTTTTTTTGTAGAGACAGGGTCTCACTATGTTACCTGGGCTGGGCTCAAACTCCTGGCCTCAAGTGATCCTCTCACATTGGCTGATGCCATGACACCCTAGCCTACGTAACAGAGTAAGACTGTCTCAAACAAACAAAGTCTCATTTTGGCAAAACAGAAAGTAATAACTTACCTAATAATTTTTTAAAAAATTTTATATAGGCTCAGCACCTGTAGCTCAGTGGCTAGGGTGCCGGCCACATACACCTGAGCTGGTGGGTTTGAACCCAGCCTTACTCTGCTAAACGACAATGATAACTACAACAAAAAAATAGCTAGGCTTTGTGGTGGGTGCCTGCAGTCCTAGCTACTTGGGAGGCTGAGGCAAGAGAATTGCTTAAGCCCAGGAGTGCTGTGATGCCACAGCACTCCACTGAGGGCAACACAGTGAGACTCTGTCTCAAATAAAAAAAAAAAAAAAAGAAAAAGAAAAAAATGTATACAAATGTAAAATCCCTAAATCTGAGAATATCTTCATTAATCCTAGTCATTAAAACAACAAGGGAGTAAAAACACTAAATCTCATTCCAAAAAACCTTCTTCATAAAAGAATTAAAACCCCTTTTTTATAATACTACCAAAGTAGAAATTATTATAATTCAATATGACGATTCACAGAATAGTAGATAATATAGATATAAAATGAAACTAAATCTGTTTGTTTTTTTTTGAAGTTGTTTTGGCCGGGGGCTGGGTTTGAACCTGCCACCTCTGGTATATGGGGTCGGCGCCCTACCCACCCCTTTGAGCCACAGGCGCCGCCCAAATGAAACTAAATCTAAGGGAGGATAATGGAATTGAGGATAATGAAATTGAACTATTTCATCCTATAGCTTTAGAATCTTGTAATAGTTCTCAACAGTATAAAACCAATAGCAATGTGAAGTCAAATATTGTCAAATAAAATAGCATTAGCCATTAAGGGCAATTACTAAAACTAAATAAATTAAAAAAATAGGATATACCTATTTTTCTAGAAGGACCTAGGAGAATTCAGAAAATTTCAAAAATAATGAACTTGAAAAAGACCATGTACGTCAGTATGCCAGTAATAAGTGGAACCACTCTATCCTGTAGAAGTGCATGGCTCACTCACTCTCTTCGTTTAGGTCTCTGTCCAAACCTTGCCTTCCCAGAAAGGGATACTTCAAGGATGCTTCCTGGATACTTTATGAAAAATGGTAGCCCTTGCCACCAACTATCCCCTTTGCTGCTTTAAAAAAATTTCTGTAGCATGTATTACCTGACATTTTTCTCTACCACCAAAATGTAAGCACTTTCTTTTTTTTTTTTTTTTATAGAGACAGAGTCTTACTTTATGGCCCTTGGTAGAGTGCCGTGGCATCACACAGCTCACAGCAACCTCCAGCTCCTGGGCTTAAGCAATTCTCTTGCTTCAGCCTCCCGAGTAGCTGGGACTACAGGCGCCCGCCATAAAATGTAAGCACTTTCAAAGTAGGTACCTTGTCTGCTTTATTCACTTCTATACCTCAAAAGTGGGTACATAGTAGCTCTTAGTAAACTAAGAAAAAGGATCACAGCCCTTATTACCTGATGATGGTACACCCACCAAGCACTAGTGATAACTCGTGCATCCCAAGCAGTACTGTAGCAAAGTGCCATTGTGCCAGCTTCAGTCAAAGTCCGTGGGGGGATGGGTTCTCCTGAAATAACAAAAGCACAGTATTCCAGTACCAAAGTACAGACTATCTATCGAGCAAGATACAAAAATCACATGCAGCACAATAGGTGATCAGTCATCCTATATCTTAAATACTAACACTTTTTATTTCACCATTATACAAAGTTTCCATTTTTATTAAAAATGTATTTACATGGCAGGCTTTTAAAGTACCTAATAAAACAAGTCAGGGAAGAAATACCCTCTCATTTATATCAATAATTCTAACTTCATTCCAGAAAAGATAAGAAAAATCTAACATTTGAAGACTCCCAGAACTAATTTAGAGCACTTTAATCCTCAAAATGAAGAGCATATTAATAATATATCCCTTAAATTCCGAATACAATAGAACCTCTGTAAGCTGACCACCCCAGGAACTGTAACAGACTGGTATGTTGGAAGTGGCCAACGTAAAGAACCAGGCTCACTGTACTCACATGTGCACGCTGCTTTACTTTCCTGTACAGCTTTTATTACAGAATATAATGACAGTAACACTGAGTTACTATGTTCTCATGGTTTAATCATCCTTTCTGAATCAAGAGTCAGTCTTGGTCTGTTTCCTAGTACAAACGTTAAGTGGAGAAAGCACTCTCAATGCTGGCTACACCACTCAGCACACTTGAGGGTTTTTCCACTTTGGCCGCATCATCAGATGCCTGACATCCTCGTCCTTTGGACTTCCTGCGATTTCTGTGTCATCCTCACTTGCTTTTCACTTCCTCAGCTGCTGCATGCACTTTTACGCTGGTCTGTACTTTTTTCAATATTGTTTAGAAAACTGCTTCTGGGTCAGGTTCATTATAGGTTGCTATCTCAACATGCTCTTGAGTTGTGACAAATTTAACTTGCTTAAAATATTTGTGTATCATTTCTAGCTGAACTTTGTTCTAAGGAGAACTGACCCAGAGGACAGCATCCAGAACATGGCAGCTGCTTCCACAGACAGAACAGCGTTTCAGTGAAGACCCACGGGCAGGAGCTGGGCTCAGCAGTGGATTTTACATGTTTTCATGATGTCCTGATCAAGAGTTTGGATTTTTAAGCTTGTGTTTGGAGGCAGAAATTTCAGTGTCATGTTTGTGAGATGATTCACTTGCAAGTGGCCAGGACAGTTGTCTATAGTCAGTAGAATAGGCTGTGTCTTCTTCATTTCTCAGTCAACGTCCTACCCATTCCTCAAAGAGGGCACCATTCATCCACATGTATTTATTTGATCTCCAAATGATGGGAGGTCTTCAGGTTTCAGGTTCTTGAATGCACATAATTTTGCCCATTTACCAATCACCAAGGGTTTTAGTTTCTCTCTAGTTGAGCTAGCACAAAGAATCGTGAAACATTCTTCAGGAAGATTTCTGCTCTTAAATTTGTCAGCCTCCATAAGGAGGCTCCTGTGAGGCACCACCTTGAAGGAGTCTGTACTTGTCAGTGTTAAAGATGTCGTCATCTTTGGAGCCTCTGGGGAAGTCCAGAAACTTTCTGAGGAACTCTTCTACAACTTCTATTGGAACTTCATTAGATTCTTGTGTTGCAGTTTAAATTTCTCAAGCCAACCCCCTGATGCTTAGAAATCTGCCACCCTGAACTACTGCGTGAATTTTTTAGCAACTTCTTGGATCATCACTCCAGAGATTCTGGCACTGAATGCCCTCATTTGTTTGAACCAATGGTTCAATAGCTTTACTGACTTCATCAAGGGCAATTTTCCTACTCTTCCCCGTAGGTCTCTGCTTTCCTTACCATGTATCTCTCCAAGCATTCACATTTATGTTTTTGGATGTTGCTAACTGTTGTCTTGCTAAAACCAAAATGTTCTGCTCTCTCTCTCTCTGGCTATTGCTTTCCAGAAAATGTAGAAGATCAACCTTTACCTTTAATGCCAGCTTTTTGAGTTCTTTCCTTTTGGCCATCATGTCTCGACTAAATGTAAAATTTTTCAGTAATTGTAGGATATGCCTACAATTCAGACTAGGCCTTCACGTTGAAAAAATCTTCTGTAACATGTGATAATAATAAAACATGAAAAAATAACTTACACTAAAGAAAAAATAATTAAAACCAAGGGGCAAAGCCTAAACCTTCCACCCTTATATGGAGTAGACTCAACTGGTCAACTTATAGAGAGAAACTTAACATTGCATGTCACAGTGCAAGTGGTCAAAATACAACAAGTGGGCAATGCACAGAGGTCAGTCTTCCACTGAGTACCTAAGGTGGTACATGTTCAGTGTATGAAAATTAGGTCGGCAGATGGTCAATGTAGGGAGGTGGTTAACTACTGAGGTTCTACTATATTTTAAAATTGGGATATAATTAGCATGCCATAAAATTGAGCCTTTAAAAGTGTACAATTCAATGGCTTTTAGTATATTCATAACATGGCAACCATCAACATTACCCAGTTATAGAATATTTTTACCATCCCAGGAAAGAAACCTGTATCCATTAGTAGCCACTCCCCACTTTCTCCCCCATGTCCAACCTCTAGCAATCACTAATCTACTCTATTGATTTGCCTATTTTAGAGATTTCATATGAAGAGAATCATATGTAACCTTTTATGTGTGGCTTCTTTCACTTAGCATGTTTTCAAAATTTATCCATGTTCAGGACATGTACTTCATTTTTTAAGTCTCAATAATATTCCATTTTATGGACATACCACATGGTTTATTCATCAGTTGATGGACATATGGGTTGCATCCACATCTTGGCTATTATAAATAATATTTATATTATTTGAATATTTGCAAACGGGGAGGTGCCCATAGCTCAGTAGGTAGGGCACTGGCCACTTACACAGAAGCTGGTGGGTTCGAGCCCGGCCTGGGCTTGCTAAACAACAACTGCAACAAAAAAAATAGCGGGGCATTGTTTCAGGCACCTGTAGCCCCTGTTACTTGGGAGGCTGAGACAAGAGAATCGATTAAGCCCAAGAGTTTGAGGTTGCTGTGACATAGGAGACTCTGTTTCAAAAAAAAGAAAAAAAGAATACCTGCAAACAAGTTGTGTGTGGACATGTCTTTGCTTATCTTGAGTATATGAAGACCGTCTGTAAAATATCCAGCCATATAAGATGAAATAGAGAGACATAAACTTTCTGGACAGCCCTCACATACTTGCAAGTGGAATTGCCGGGTCACAGTTATACTTAACTTTTTGAGGAATTACCAAACCATCTTCTACAGCAGCTGCACAGTTTTCCACTCCCACCGGGCATATGAGGGTTCTCCACATCCTAACACTTGCCACTGTCCATCTGTTCATTATAGCCATCTGAACTAGTGTGAAGTGGTAACTCATTATGGTTTTGATCTGCATTTTCCTAGTGATTAAGGCTGCTGAGTGTCTTTTCAAGTGTTTGTAGACCACTCTTCTATCTTTAGAGAAATGTCTATTAGAATCTTTGCTCGTTTTTTGTGTTATTTGGCTTTATACTGTGGAGTTGTTTTTCCCCCCTCACTTTTTGTCACCCTAAGTAGAATGCCGTGGCGTCACAGCTCACAGCAACCTCAAACTCTCGGGCTCAAACAATCCTCTTGCCTCAGCCTCCCAAGTAGGTGGGACTACAGGTGCCCAATATAGCACCCAGCAAATTTTTTTTTTTACTCTTGCTCAGGCTGGTCTCTAACTCCTGGGCTCAAGCAATCCACCCACCTCGGCCTCCCAGAATGCTATTAGGATAACAGGTGTGAGCCACCATTCCCAGGTACTGCAGAGTCTTAAAAGAGTTCTTTGGATACAAGTTGCTAATGTGTATTTGGTGTGCAAATATTTTCTCCTATTTTTATGGGTTGTCTTTTGACTTTCTTGGGAATGACCATTGTATTAAAGATTTTAATTTTGATTATTTCTAATTTACCTGTTTTGTTTGGTTACTTAAGATTTTATGATTTTGGTATCATGTCTAAGAAATGACTACAATATATAAGATTATGATAGTTTACACTTTTTCTTCTAACGGTTTTATAGTTTTAGCTCTTAATTTAGGTCTTTGATGCAGGGTCAGTGAATTTTTATAAATAGTGTGAAGAAGAGTTCTAACCTCATTCTTTTGCAAGTGGATACCTAGTTGACCCAGCACCACTGTTAAAAAGGTTATTCTATAAAAAGATAAGCCACAGAAAATATTTGGAAAAGACTTAGCATATAAAGGACTATTATCCAAAATATACAAAGAACCTCTTAGAATTCAACGTGAAGAACACAAATAACTTGATTAAAAAATGGCCCAAACACCTTAACAGATACCTCACCAAAGAAGATACACAGATAATAAGCCCTTAAAAATATGCTCCGCATCATGTATCATCAAATAAATGCGAACTAAAACAACAACATATACTACACATCAATTAGAATGGCCAAAATCCAAAACACTGACAACACCAAATTCTGCCAAGGGTGTGAAGCAACAGGAACTCTCCCTCCCTGCTGGTGGCAATGCAGAAGGGTAGTGCCACATCAGAAGACAGTCTGGTGGTTTCTTACAAAACTAAATATACTCTTACCACATGAACTAACAATCTTGCTCCCTGGTATTCATTCAATAAACTGAAAACTATGTCCATACAAAAACCTATATAATCACATAGGTGTGTATAGCAGCTTTATTCAAAATTGCCAAAACTTGGAAGCAACCACAACGTCCTTCAGTAGGTGAATGGGTAAATAAACTATGGTACATCCAGACGATGTGGTATTATACAGCACTAGAAAGAGAAGAGCTAACAAGCATGGAGGAGATGTAAGCAGCAGCCAGTCTGAAAGGCTATGTGACGTGTGACTGCAACTATGAGATACAATGGAAAAGGCACAAACAGTAAAACAATCACGGTGCCAGGGCTTTGAGAACAGGGAGGAACAAACAGACCACAAAGGATTTTTTAGTGCTGTGAAAAACTACTCGGTCTAAAACTATACTGGCAGATTCATGTCATTATATACTAAGTATCTGTCCAAACCCATAGACTATACAACAAGAGTGAACCCTAATACAGACGATGGACTCTGGGCAGTAATAATGTGTCAATTTAAGGACAGCAATTATAACAAATATGCTCTGGTGAGGGATACTGATAACAAAGGAGGCCATGTGGGTCAGGAGTATATAGGAAATCTGTTTTCATTTTGCTAAAGTTTGCTGTGAACTCAAAACTTCTCTGAAAAATAAAGTTTATTAGAAAAAAGGAAAAAGATATTCTAATCCCAATGAATGGTCTTGCCACTCTTATTGTAAACCAGCGGTTCTCAACCTGAGGGTCATGACCCCCTTTTTAACAATGAAAATTTATTGTGGCATTAGGAAGGTTGAGAACCATTGTTGTAAACCAATTGATCATAAATTGGGGGGTTAGTTCTAGAGTCTCAACTCTATTTGTTGATCTATCTGTCCATCCTCAGGCCAATACCATACTATCCTGATTATTGTTGCTTTGCAGGACACTTTGAAATCAGGAAGTGATTCACCATTTATTATTTATTCATCATTTTCAAATTTATTCATCATTTTCAAGACCACTTTGGCTAATGTGGATCCATTCCTTGCATTACCACATAAATTTTACATCAGCTTGTCCATCTCTGGAAGAAAAAGGCAACTGAAATTTTGAGAGGGAAGGTGATGAATCTGTAGATTCTGTACAGAATACTGCTTTTTTAGATTTCTCATTGCTAGTGTATAGAAATACAACCAATTTTCTGTATATTGATCTCATATCTTGACATTGATGAACGTATTAACTTATTTTTGTTTGATTCCTTAGGTTTTTTCAATATAAAAAATCATATCTGTAAACAGAAATAGTTTTAATTCTTCCTTACCAATTTAGGTATTATTTTATTTCTTTTTATTGCCTAATGGCTTACTTGGTGTCAAAGTTGAAAAAAACAGCAAGAAAAACAGGTCTGTCTTATTTCTGACAGTGGGGAAAAAAAGCATTTAGTGTTTTCCCATTAAGTATGACTGTTAGCTATGTGCTTTCCAAAAATACTCTTTACCAAGTTGAGGAATTTCCCTTCTATTCTTAGTGTGTTGAGTGTTTTTAACACAAATTGAGTGTTGGAGTTTGCCAAATGGTTTTTCTGCATCAATTGGGTTAATCATGTAGTTTTTGTTTTTTATTCTTTTAAAAATTACATTAATTTTCATATGTTGAGCCAACTTTGCATTCCTAGGATAAATAGCACTTTGTCATGATATATAATTCTTTTACTGTGCTGTTATATATTTGGTTTGCTAATATTTTGTTGAAGATTTTTGTATCTAAATTCATAAGCAATACTAGCCTATAGTTTTCTTGTAATGTCTTTGATTTTGTTATAAGGGTAATTGAATGAAATAGGAAGTGTTCTCATCTCTTCAGATTTTTGAAAGACTTGGTAAAGAATTGGTACTCAAGGTGATCCATGTAGCTCAGTGGGTAGGGCACCGGCCACATACACCGAGGCTGGCGGGTTCAAACCCCACCCAGGCCAGCTAAATAGCTGGGCATTGTGGCAGGTGCCTGTAGTTCTAGCTACTTGGGAGGCTGAGGCAAGAGAATCGCTTAAGCCCAAGAGTTTGAGGTTGCTATGAACTACGATGCCACGGCCCTCTACCCAGGGGGACAGCTTGAGACTCTGTCTCAAAAAAAATAAAATAAAAATAAAAAATAAAAAAAATCTAAAAAGAACTGTACTCAACTTTCTGTAAAAGTATGGTATAGGCTGGAAGCAGTGGCTCATGTCTGTAATCCCAGCACTTTGATAGACTAAGGTGGGATGATCACTTGAGGCCAGGAGTTCAACCAACCTGAGTAACATAGTGAAACACCATCTCTACCAAAAAAAAAAAAAATTAGCTGGGCTACTCAGGAGGCTAAGGCAGAAGGATTGCTTACGCTCGGAAGATGAAAGTCATAGGGAGTTTTAAAGCTATGATGATACTACTGTACCTAAGCCCAGGCACCAGAGAAAGACCCAATTTCAAATAAAAAGCAAAATTCACCAGTGGAGCCACCTGGGCCCAGAATTTTCTTTGTTGAATAATCTCCCTCCCCACCCCCAATTACTAATTCAATCTCTTTACTTTTTAAAGGTCTGTTCCAATCGACTATTTCTTCTTGAGTTAGTTTTGGTAGTTTGTATCTTTCTAGGAATTTGTCTATTTCATCTAGGTGATCTAATCTATTGGCATACAGTTTTTCATAGTATTCTTTTGTAATCCTTTTGATTTCTGTGAAGTCAGTAGTAATGCTGAGGCTTTCTTTCACTCCTGACTTTAGGAATTTGAGTCTTCTCTCTTATTTTCTTGGTCAGTTTACCTACAGGTCTTATCAATTGCTTATCTCTAAAAAAAACCAACTTTGTTGATTTTCTATTTTATGTCATTTATTTCCACACTAATCTTTATTATTTTCTTCCTTATCTTTGCTCTATAACGTTTTCTAGTTCTTTTTTTTACCCTGCGAACCAGGACACTTTCCAGTTCTCACAGTACAATGTTCCTGACTTGAGATCTTTCCTCTTTTATGACTATAAACCCCCTTAAGTGCTGCTTTGCCTGCATCTGGAAAGTTCTGTTATACTGTGTTTTCTTTCATTCCCTGCAAAGCATTTTCTGACATTCTGATGATTTCCTTGTTAACCCATAGCTTATCTACAAGTGTGTTGCTTAATTTCCACACATTTGTGAATTTCCTAAATTTTCTTCTTCTATTGGTTTCTAATTTCACCTTATTATGGTCAGAAAACTTACATGTTTCATAGAGTATCTTATGGAGTCTATCCCAGAGAACAGTCCATGTGTAGTTGGCAAGAATAAATATAGGCTGCGTATCACAAATTCAAAAATCCAAATGCTCTAAAATCTAAACCTTTTTGAGCACCAACGCGACTGCTCAAAGAAAATGCTTAGTGGACCTTTTTATTTATTTATTATTTTTTTTGAGACAAAGTCTCACTTTGTCAAACTCGGTGGAGTGCCGTGGCTTCATAGTTCACAGCAACCTCCAACTCTTGGGCTTATGCGTTTCTCTTGCCTCAGCCTCCCAAGTAGTTGGGACTATAGGCGCCCGCCACAATGCCTGGCTATTTTTTTGTTGCAGTTGTCATTGTTGCTCAGCTGCCGGGGGCCAGGTGCGAACTTGTCAGCCTCAGTGTATGTGGTTGGCGTCGTAACCACTGTGCTACGGGTGCTGAACCAATAGTGGAGCATTTTAGATTTCAGATTTTTAAATTTGTGATGCAAAACCGGTAAGTACAATGCCAATACTCCAAGATCCAAAATCCAAAATACTTCTGGTCCCAAGCATTTTAGATAACAGATGTCCAACCTGTATTCTGTTGTTAGGTAGAATATTCTAGAGATGTTGGTTAGATTTACTTAGTGTTGTTCAAGTCTTTTACTTCTGTATTTGTCTTGCCTTTAGTTACTCTATGCATGACTGAAAGTTGAGTATTGAAGCCCCAACTTTCATTACAGAATCATCCCTTCCATTCTGTCAGAGTCTGCTTCTTGTCTTTTAGGGCTCTGTTATTAGACAAATATATACTTATAATTATTCTGTCTTCTTGATGGATTGACCCTTTTATCATTATCTTCTTTATCTCTATTAATTTTGTCTTATATTTACACTAAAAATGTTTTAAGGAAAGGAACTAAAATTCTGAATAGAAAGAAATATACTACCTGTTGGATTCTTAATTACACAGCTAGTAGCTCCATGAAGATCAGCATGTACATAAATGTCTCCTTAAATAAAACAAATAAAAAAAGATACTTTACTATTTCTAAATGTGAAAAATGGTTCCAACTTTAGCACTAAAAAACAAACAAACAAAAAAAAGCTTTAAAAATTTAACCCATAATGACTTTGGCAGATTGAAACCTATTTTGTTAATGCAGCAGGGCTTCAGAAGTCCCACACAATGCAGATGAGCTAAGCAATGCTACTTTAGGAATATTCACTTTAGATGAGAGCTATCAAAGCACATTTTCAACAAACCATAAGTCATCAAGCATTAAATCTTTCTAGCAATTAAATGTGTCAAACAAAATAGCAAAAGATGAAAATCAATGTCTGATATTGAGATAACTGTTCAATCATTTAAAAGAAAAATCTTCAAAATTTTACTCTTACCTACCTGGTGTCAAGTATCTTTTCACAATTATTTCATTCTGTTGCTGATCTCGTCCACCTATAATTAGATAGTTCTCTGAACTAATAAACCACAGAAATTTCTCAAACCTACCAAATTGAAAGAAAAAAGTTAACTTTTCCTTATAGCTGCCTGAATTCACACACTTTTTTACAAACAAAACAAAACAGGAAGCTATCCTGCCTATATAGGTTAAGACAATTTGATATTTTAATTTTTTTAAGGTTGATCAAACTGAATTTTACCAGAAGCCTATAATCCAATTGTCCTAGGATATTCCCAAGATGGTCTTAGAAAAAAGAAATTAAATTCTATGTTTAAAAAAATTGTCTCCTTATTACATAAATAGGCTTCTTAACACTCAAGGATAATGTATAACAGTGAATTATACAAAGCAAAAGTATAAAATGTCACACGGCCCCTAGGGTTAAGCTTTCTTTCACTGAGGTACTGGATAGGCTTTGGACTACTGGTAAAAAAGAAAAGTTATTTTCCCTCTCTGTTCTCAATTAATCATTGTAATTAATTTTCACATAGATGACATTCTTTATACTTTTTTTAATACAAATGACTAAAAGTTGACTTTAGAATGGTAAAATTCTTAGCTTTTCTCAAAAGTCAAGGATAACTTCAGTTTTCATAATTAATGCTATCAGGATAAAAAATATAGAATATATATTTGTATGATATTTAGAAGATGACATGCAATACAAATATGATAATATTCTGTATGATTTAATCTATAATTTTTAAAACATCTGTTTAAAGATGATAGAGCATAAGAATTATACTAAATTCCCCTAATATCTCCCAAAATATAATAGCAAAAGGATTTTTATTACTATTTTCTAATCTTGGGTGATAATCATAGTTGAAAAAATATTTTAGTTATATAAAAGGGAATGGTGAGCGATCCTGCACCCCTTCAGTTCTTCTCACCACCACAAAGCAGGGAACAATTGTGATTACTTTCAAGTGAACCCTTGTTGAGTATTTATTTTTGAGACAGTCTCACTTTGTTGCCCTGGTAGAGTGCCGTAGCGTCATAGCTCACAGCAGCCTCAAAGTCCTAGGCTCAAGCGATTCTCTTGCCTCAGCCTCCCAAGTAGCTGGGACAACAGGTGCCCACCACGACACCCAGTTATCTTTTCGGGATGGGGTCTCACTCTTTTTTTTTTTTTTTTTTTTTATTGTTGGGGATTCATTGAGGGTACAATAAGCCAGTTACACTGATTGCAATTGTTAGGTAAAGTCCCTCTTGCAATCATGTCTTGCCCCCATAAAGTGTGACACACACTAAGGCCCCACCCCCCTCCCTCCATCCCTCTTTCTGCTCCCCCCCCCATAACCTTAATTGTCATTAATTGTCCTCATAGGGGTCTCACTCTTGTTCGGGCTGTCTTGAACTCCCGAGCTCAAGCAATCCACCTACCTCACCTCCCAGAGTGCTAGGATTATAGGCATGAGCCACCACACCCAGACCCTGTTGAGTCTTTAGATATACAAAAGTAATAAAATATATGCTTTTATCTTCTTCTCTTTTTTATTTTTATTTTATTTTTTTTGGCCAAGGCTGGGTTTGAACCTACCACCTTCGGCATACGGGATCGGCGCTCCACCCCTTTGAGCCACAGGCGCCACCCTTCTTCTCTTTTTTAGACATGGCACACACTATTCTGTACATTGCTTTTTTTGTTCAATGAAAAATTTTTTCTGGTTCAGTGCCTGTAGCTCAGCGGCTAGGGCGCCAGCCACATACACCGAAGCTGACAGGTTCAAATCCAGCCAGGACCTGCTAAACAACAATGACAACTACAACCAAAAAACATCCAGGCGCTGTGGCGGGCACCTATACTCCCAGCTACTTGGGAGGCTGAATCAAGAAAATCACTTAAGCCCAGGAATTTGAGGTTGCTGTGAGCTGTGATGCTACGGCACTCTACCCAGGGTAAGGTAGTGAGACTCTGTCTCAAAAAAAAAAGAAAAAGGAAAATACTTTTTTCTCATTATTGAATGGACACTATTCCTTTTTAAATCCTCTAATGACAGTAAAAAAGTTTGTGAAAAACATAGAACAAAGAGAATGAGAAATAAATCAAGGATATATTTTATAATCATCCTAGTAAAGTGTATAACCAATAAGCCAATAAAATTAGGCAAAAGGAAGATAAAAGAGAACACAGGACAAATGGGACAAATAGTAAAATGGCTAGATTTAAACCCAAATAGAGATTACATTACATGTAATTGTATTAAATGCCCCAGGTAAAAGGCAAAGACTGTCAGACTGAGAAACAACAAAGGTACATATGTTCTTTTAAAATATATGGATATGGAAAGGTTGTAATAGAACAATGGAAAGTTACATCATGTAAACACTAACCGAAAGAAAAGCTGATTTAGTTATACCTGACAAAGGAAGAAAAAATAGTTACAAGTTTTATTAAAGTTGATAAAAGGCTCAATTCATTAGGAAGATATGGTAGTTCTATATTGGTATCACCTAATTACATAAAGCAAAAACTAGCCGACATAAAAAGAGAAATGGCAAACCCACAAACGATGTTAAATAATTTATAAGAGGAACATTATGAACTATAGACCACTGGACAAAATCTTACAAAAACTCTGCTCACCAAAACTAGAAAATTTAAATAGTCCTTATATTTACCAATGAATTTGAATCTGTAATGAAAAGTTTTCCTATAAAGAAAACTATAGGACTACTCAACTTCACAGGTGACTACCATCAAACATTTAAGGACAATTCAAAAGGAACACTTTCCTATTTGTTTTATGAGGGCATATGACCTAGATACCAATACCTAACAAAAATATTCCAAGAAATGAAAATTCACGCCTATAATCCTAGCAGTCTGGGTGGCTGGGGCAGGTGGATTGTTTGAGCTCATAAGTTGGAGACCAGCCTGAGCAAGAGTGAGACACCATTTCTTCTAGATTTATTTTTCTTCTAAAATAAAAAACTGAGGCAAGAGGATCACTTGCACCCAAGAGTTTGAGGTTGCTGTGAGCTATGACACCACGGCACTCTACCAAGGGCAACAAAGTTAAGACTCTGTCTCCAAAAAAAAGAAAAGAAATGAAAATTATAGGCCATTATATCCCTCAATAGAGATATCCAACACAAAAGCTGGGAGAAGAGACAAATACAACAAAATCTTGAAAGCTGGAAAACAAAGGGACAAGTGATGGACTCAAGAAGCTGAATCCTAACCTGACAGTGGAAAAAGCCAAAAACAACTCAGCTCGCACTGAATAACTCGTCAAAAGCTGAAAAATGGCAGCACAAGTACTTAAGGAAATCATGTTTAAGACGGATTAAGAACAAGAGGACTGGCTGAAAAGTCTGCTCCAGAAGCAGTTAGTTCCCTAAATTTTCTTTCCAGCTCTAAACATATTTTAACTCCCTTTCCATACCGTAACAAAAGGCAAGAGGTTAAGTCTCTAAAAAGGATACAAAGATGATTTCTGGACAAGGGTATATAAGGCACAAGTTTAAATAGGGGTAATATATGTAAAACACGGCAAGTAAGTAAATGAGTTACTCAATTACTGGATAAGAAGACTCCTAGCCCATTGTTCCCACTGTGTTCCCCAAACATTGCACTTTAAATGCAAAAAAGACAAAGAATCTTGTTTTGGGAAATGAGCTCAGCTCAAGAGGCAAAGAGCTAAAGACAAGGAAGGTTCTATACAAAATGACCTACACAGATCATTTCACAAGCCCAACTATGCAGAGAACTTCCAATTCACATTTTAATACCCTACTATAAAATATGAATAGGCAATAAAGAAGCAGCAGACATTAACGAACGTCTCCAACATAAATGCTGCAGACAACCAACATAGGGAAAAAAGGGGGTGAGTGGTAGGCTTGTTGTGGGTATGCCAAGGGACACAAAGGTGGAGCTATGTGGGATGAATATGTTTAGAGTCCAATGTACAGCAGGAGGATTACACTTAATAGTACAGTATGATATGCTGGAAATTTGCTTGAGGTGTAGATTTTACAGGTCCTCACCACAAAAAAAGGGTAACTATAAGACAGGTATCCTCAAACTGCGGCCTGTGGGCCACGTGAAGCGGTGTGAATTGTATTTGTTCCCATTTTGTTTTTTACTTCAAAATAAGATATGCGCAGTGTGCATAGGAATTTGTTCATAGTTTTTTTTTAAAAAACTATAGTCCGGCCCTCCAACGGTCTGAGGGACAGTGACTTGGCCCCCTGTTTAAAAAGTTTGAGGCCGGGTGGCGCCTGTGGCTCAAGGAGTAGGGCGCCAGTCCCATATGCCGGAGGTGGCGGGTTCAAACCCAGCCCCGCCAAAAAAACCAAAAAATAAATAAATAAATAAATAAATAAAAAGTTTGACGCCTGCTATAAGATGATGAATATTTCAGGGTGCTTGACTGTAATAATCATTTTACTAAACATATCTATTAAAACATGCTGTAGACCTTAAAATAAGAAAGTAAATAAAAATACCTGGAGAAAATAAAGTTCTACAAGAAAAGAATATTAAAAATACATCAAATACATCAAAATTATTCTTAAACAGCTAAAAGAAACTAATTTTTTTTTTAAAAAAGGAACACTCAAAGAACCAAAAGCAAGTTCTTAATTTTAAAAACATAATAGGAAGAAATAAAAAAATTCAGCAGTTAGGACTGAAAGATAAAGCTAAGGAAATCTCTCAGAATGTAGAATGGAAAGACAAACAGTTGAAAATACAAAATGCTACAAAATTCAAGGACCAGTCCAAGAGGGCCAAATTTTAAAAATGGGATTTCCAAAAAGAAAAGAAAAAAACAAAAAAGAAGGCAGGCAGTTTTTCAAGAATTATTTGAACAAAATGTCTGGGAACTGAAAGTTCTAAATTAAAAAGGCCTATAAATGTATCCAGCATAATGGATTAAAACATCATCACAACCTACATCATAGTGAAATTTGGAGGAAAAAACTGAGGGGAAGAAAATAAAATCTACAACAGCGGTTCTCAACCTGTGGGTCGTGACCCCCTTATAACAATGAAAATGCATCCTGCATATCAGATATTTACATTACAATTCATAACAGTAGCAAAATTACAGTTATGAAGTGGCAATGAAAAAATTTTATGGTTGGGCGTCACCACAACATGAGTAACTGTATTAAAGAGTCATGGCCTTAGGAAGGTTGAGAACCACTGATCTACAAGCTTTTAGAGAAAGATATGACGTAGACAAGTTTCATATGTCAACTGTCAGAATAGCATCAGCTTGCTCAAGGTCAACTATGGACGTTACTACAACAGAGCAACACCTTTCAGCCTAAGGAAAACATACTTTCAAACTAGGATTCTATACCCAAACAATTAAGTATAAGATTTTTTTTCTACATTAGAGACTTCAAAAACTTTACATCCTTTTCACCCTTTCTCATGAAGTTTATGAAGCACAACTCCATCAACCAAGAAAAAGTATGAGATCCAGAACAGACAGTCTAACACAAGGAAGAGTGAAGAGAACATCTAGAATAATAAAAGGGGGTCATAAACCAATCTAAAATAAAGTAGGTTAAATAACACCAAAGAAAACGCTGGAGCAAGAAACAGATTTTAAAAATTAAAAAATGGCACTATCTAACACACACAAATATCCATACTTGAAAGTAATGAAGAAACAAAAATATTTTGCCTTAAAGCTCCAGGAGAGACCTCTGCAAGATGATGCTGATGGAATTCTGATGTGTTTGAACATACTTGGAAAGAACTTGGAAGAACCTGATGATAAATTAATTATAAAACAAAAATATAAAGAAAACAAATAAAGCAAGACAATTATTAACTCCAGGAAACACAAAAAACTAAGCAAGGAAGGAAAAAGAAAACAGAATACTATGCAGTTCAGCTGAACACATGTGTCAATCTTTACAAAACTATTCTATAACTTTGTGTGTATGTAATAGAACACAAGTGGAAAGAGTGGGAAATCCTCATCTTCCACAGGTGGAAGTCAGTAGTGTAAGACAGAAAAATTCAGCTGCATCAATATAAGCATATTACTAAAAGTAATGAAGGTAAATACTGAAAGAATCATCTAAAAGAATTACAAGTAGTTTTCTTGGGAGTACAGACAATAGGAGCAGGGTGAAGAGCTTCAGGGCTACTAGTTTTCCTAGCAACATTTTAGAACTATTTAATTTTTTTTCTTTTTCTTTTCTTTCTTTCTTTTTTTTGAAACAGTCTCAAGCTGTTGCCCTGGGTAGAGTGCTACGGTGTCATAGTTCACAACAACCTCTAATTCTTGGGCTCAAATGATCCTTTTGCCTCAGTTTTTTTTTTTTTTTTTCCTATTTTTAATAGAGACGAGGTCTCAGTTATGTTCAGGCTGATCTCGAATTCATGAGCTCAAGCTATCCACCGGCCTCAGCCTCTCAGAGTGCGAGGATTACAGGTGTAAACCACCACACCCAGCCAGAACTGTTAAATTTTCTAAACAAGGTGCATGTATAACTCTGATAAAAACAAAACAAAGAAGAACACTTACCAATATACTTTTCTTGCTTTTTGAATAGAAGTAACAGTTTGAACTTCTTTTAATGTTTGCTTTGTTTTCTTTTCTGCTGATTTGAAGGCCTATTTATAAAAAAGAGTTTTAAATGGTTAAGAACTTATTTAAATAACACCAAAGAAAACGCTGGAGCAAGAAACAGATTTTAAAAATTAAAAAATGGCACTATCTAACACACACAAATATCCATACTTGAAAGTAATGAAGAAACAAAAATATTTTGCCTTAAATATTAAAACAGTTTAAGTCAATGTTTATTGCAGCCCAATTCATAATTACTAAGTCATGGAAGAAGCCCAAGTGCCCATTGATCCACAAATGGATTAATAAATTGTGGTATATGTACACCATGGAATATTATGCAGCCTTAAAAAAGGATGGAGACTTTACCTCTTTCATGTTTACATGGATGGAGCTGGAACATATTCTTCTTAGCAAAGTATCTCAAGAATGGAAGAAAACATATCCAATGTACTCGGCCCTACTATGAAACTAATTTATAGCTTTCATATGAAAGCTATAACCCATTTATAGCCCAAGAAAAAGGGGGAAGGGGAATGGAAGGGGAGGGGAGGGAGGAAGATGGATGGAGGGAGGGTAATTGGTGCATCTTACAAGGGTACATGTGAAATTTACTTGTATAATTAAAGAAAATGTTTGGTTAAAAAAAAAAAAAAGAAAGAAAAAAGAAATTTTAATTACCTTCTCAGCAGCTTCAACAGTCTTCTGTGTTTTCTTGGCAGCATATCTCTTGTGATCATAATACCTAGAAAAACATTATTTTTCTTAAATTTGAAGTAAAATCTTTACTCTTTAGTTTTCTACTTATTTCTAATTTTATTGATTCTAAAATAATACAGAATAATAACAAATTCCAGAATACACAAAATTAAATTTTAAAAAGCATTTTTATCCAAAGAAGTACACATATAATACAGGGGAAATCTTTTTTTTTTTTTTTTTTTGTAGAGACAGAGTCTCACTGTACCGCCCTCGGTAGAGTGCCGTGGCGTCACACAGCTCACAGCAACCTCCAGCTCCTGGGCTTACGCGATTCTCTTGCCTCAGCCTCCCGAGCAGCGGGGACTACAGGCGCCCGCCACAACGCCCGACTATTTTTTGTTGCAGTTTGGCCGGGGCTGGGTTTGAACCCGCCACCCTCGGCATATGGGGCCGGCGCCCTACTCACTGAGCCACAGGCGCCGCCCAATACAGGGGAAATCTTTCTTGACAGCCTTAACAATTTAACTGGTAACATTCCACCTAAAATTTATTTTTTTCCATCTAAAATTTAAACCTAAATGACTTACTTTTTGGCATTGGCATATGCTGACAAGCTGAGATCAACATCAACAAGTAATGGCTTATTTTTCTGAGGCTTCTGAAGTTGTTTATTCTTTTGCTTTTTCTTTTTCCCTTTTGATGATTCTGTTTCATTTTTCTCAACAATGACGTCACCATCAACATCGTCATCTTCCTCCTCTGATAACAAGTATGGATTTCTATTAAAAATATTCAATAGTATTTCACTAATGTCAATGACATCACTTTTCTTCTCAAAAAAATTATAAATGGTTTGTATTATTTGAACAGTTTCATTATATTTTAATCTAGATTTTCTTACAGTTCTTTGAGAATAAATTTTCAAATTTAAAGAAAAGGCTTTTTAAAGGATACAGTGAACAATTAAATAACATAATAAAAACCAGTATTAAGCACTTAACTAAAAATCAGACTTACCTTAGCAGCATTGTAACATGATTTGTTTGAAGTTTTAATTCTTTGATTGCACTTGCAACAGGGTCACCTTGGGCTTGGGCCTCCTTCACAATTAACCCGATTTCTGTCCAGTCTATCTGGTTGGCTAATGCACTTCGAACTACCTGAATAGCTCTGTCAACTATTTGTAGGTTCATTTCTATGAGTTCTCCTTTGAGCTTGTCTATTTCCTTAAAAAACAACACACATTTACTAGAATACATCTTAAAAGTTAACATTTTTGAAAAAGCATCTGAAAAAATCTAAACATAATACCTGAGCCTGTTGAAGAGCTTCTAATCTGTTTTCATGATCCTTGCGGACATTATCTAATTTCTTCAATGCTTGTTTTTCCTTTTATTGACGAAAGAGATTTTTTGAAAATTAGATTTCTCCTGTCTCATGGCACTTCTCACTCACTATCCTGACTCCATCTCTGCCCCTCAGTGTTGTTTCTACCTAGTTCTTCATAGTTCTCTCTCCCTGGACTATCCAACTCCGAAGTGTTTTCATGCTCCAAAATTCTCTCTCCTGCCCATCAACTGCCCATTTCCTCTATAGAAAGGTATCTTGATTACAGGTTACACTGTGTATGTAAGATACAGCCCTAATGTGATTGACATGTTCAAATAGGCAGAATTCAAGACATATTTCCTATGGTAAATGTATATAAAGGTAAAGTATGAGGCCAGGCACAGGCTCATCCCTCTAATCCTAGCACTACGGGATTAGTGACTAAGGCAGGTGGACTACTTAAGACCAGCCTGAGCAACATAGTATTACCCTATCTCTACAAAAAATAAAAAATAGCCAGGTGTGGTAGTGCATACCCATAGTCCTAGCTGGGAGGATTGGTTGCACCTAGGAGTTCCAGAACACAGTGAACTACAGTGATGCCACTGCCCTCTAACCTGGGCAACAGAGCAAGATCCTATCTCCAAATAAAGTAAAGTTTGGTGGAATGAATTCTTAAAAGAGTATAAATTTTAAACAACTTCTTTTATTTTACTGCTGCTTTTAATTTTCTCAGCACTATTTCTACTATTGGACACAGCATTTTTCTCCTAAGAATATAAAATCCCATAGCAGTTATTTTACTTTCTATATAAAATTTCATCATATGTAATTTATTCTTCTTTCTTATTTTTTTAAGAGACAGAGTCTCACTTTGTTGCCCTCAGTAGAGTGCAGTGGTGTCACAGCTCACAGCAACCTCCAGCTCTTGGGCTCAGGCGATCCTCCTGCCTCAGCCTCCCAAGTAGCTGGGACCATAGGTGCCCACCACAATGCCCAGCTAATTTTTGCTGCAGCTTGGCTGGGGCAGGTTTCAAACCCGCTACCCTCAGTATATGGGGCCGGCGCCCTACTTACTGAGCCATAGGTGCCCACGCCCATATATTTCAACGTTATCGATTTGGAAGCAAATTTTCTAACAACAGTAATAGCACCACCAATTAATGAGTTATATATGCTTGATGAATGCAGTTCAGTGCTATTGCTAAATATCTGTTTACTAGCCAAAGTGCTGCCACCTGTGGTAGTCACATTATATAATTCATTGGACCTACCTTCTTTGAAATTGGGCTACAATTAATTTTTCTATACT
Source organism: Nycticebus coucang (assembly GCF_027406575.1). Classification (NCBI taxonomy): domain Eukaryota; kingdom Metazoa; phylum Chordata; class Mammalia; order Primates; family Lorisidae; genus Nycticebus; species Nycticebus coucang. The sequence continues at coordinate 7,255,145 of NC_069785.1, read as the reverse complement.
GAAGGGGAGTGGGTATAATAATTAACATAATAAGAAATTTCTGCACCCATATTTTAAGAATTTATTAATACTTAAAAAAATAAAATCCCCTTCAAAGTAAATCTGCTAACCATTTATAAAACTATTCTAAAGCAAATGCTCTAAAAACATGGTCAAATATGCTTGAAAAATACTACATATTAAATTCTCCTTTTTGGAGTCATGATAAACAGAAAACAACGTATTTTTAAAGTCCAGTTTAAAAAAACAGTTTAATATAAGCAATTGCCCCTCCTCTTACCTATTTAAAATCTCCCTGGAATAGTGTTCCTTTAACAGCAAAATTTGAGCAGCTCTGGACTGTTTTAACAAAGCAAATCACACCAGACACATGCCTCAGCTTCCCACTACATTCCTGTTTTAAAGAATAGCTGATAGACTGATAAAACAAATGAGGATATAGGTAATAATGAAACCTGCTAGGTCTTATTTTCAGGGGACGTCTTATCTTTCCTGTAAGTAGGTCTTATTTTCGGAGGATGTCTTATTTTCAGGGAAACAGGGTATTACAGGGCAGTAAATCACAAATAATAAATCGAGAGATCAAAGTCCAGGCATGATGCCACATGCCTATATAATCCTAGCACTTTGGGAGTTCCAGGCAAGAGCACCTGAGCCCAGGGCAAGAGCAGCCTGAACAACTCTGTGAGACTTTATCTCAAAAAAAAAAAAAAAAAAGAAACAAAAGAGAGATCAGAGAGTCCCATGCAGTACCCTTTCTACACCACACCACTTCTGAAAGGCTACCCCTTCTTACACAAAAGCATCATCTACTCATCCAACCACTATAGACTAATTGGTTTGTTTTAAGTGTTTTTAATAATATCATACCTGTTGTAAAGCTTTTAAATCAATTTTCTGTCCTTCTATCTTGGAATAAAATTCATCCACGGCCTTATTAAAAAAAAAAGACAAACAACTAGCTGAAAACAAAAAGGCATGGTCTCCACTTCAACTTGCATAACACCACGCAAAGAATTTGAACAGGTTCCAATAAATGTGTTATATAGTAAAATAGTATCACGATTAAATTAAGTTCAAATCTTTGGTCCTTTACTTTGAAATAAAGTGGCAACAATTTTTTCCAACACCTGTATCTGTGTTTGCATTGATCTTTAATGCCCAGATTCACAGTGATTATAAAGTAAGAATACTGTCAATTTCTCAATCAAAGCAATTAATACTAATAACTTAACTCATATCATGCTAACTGGTCAAAGAACAGAACTGGAAAACCCACCTTGTCAAATGTTTCAAATTCTATATATGGACATTGTGAATGTTGAGAAAACAAGAAAGGATGAAATTCCTCATACCTGTAAAATACATTTATTATATCACATTCAAGAACGTTAGTAAATATCCAAAGCATATTGACTCATGCCTAAATGCTTACGTGAGTATGTCTTCAGCTGGTTTATCTGCTTCCAGACTTGGTTTTATTTCTCTTTTCTGAATGATGTATCCCTATAAAAACCCAACATTAAAATCGTTTCTACTCATAATTTATAAACATTTACTTTCCATAACTGACATTAATTTAAATTTAAGTTTCTGTAAGTAAAGTTACACTTTGAATAGGAAAGAAACACACTCATAAGGTACCAAGATAATTCAGTAACTACCCTGTTTCCCCGAAAATAAGACAGTGTCTTATTTTAAGGTGTGCTCCCAAAGATGTGCTAGGTCTTATTTTCAGGGGACGTCTTATCTTTCCTGTAAGTAGGTCTTATTTTTGGAGGATGTCTTATTTTCAGGGAAACAGGGTATTACAGGGCAGTAAATCACAAAACTCTGAAAAGGTTCTAGCAAATTAAAAGTTCTATCTAAAATCAACTCAAGGGGCCAGACATGGTGGCTCACACCTGTAACCCTAGCACTCTGAGGAGGCCAAAGCAGGTGGATTGTTTGAGCTCATGAGTTCAAGACAAGCCGGAGCAAGAGTGAGACCCCATCTCTAAAATAGCCAGGTGCTGTGGGGGGTGCCTGTAGTCCCAGCTACTCAGGAGGCTGAGGCAAATGAATTGCTTGAACCAAGGGGTATGAGGTTGCTGTGAGCTATAACACCATAGCACTCTACCCAGGGCAACAAAGTGAAACTGTATCTCAAAATAAATAAATAAATAAATACTCAAAAAGAAATACTTTCAAATTGCCTAATTTTTCTGGAGTGCCTATATACCAAGGGCAATTAAAAAAAACTACTCATGATTAGTGAATGGCTATAGATTATAAAAAAAAAATTGAAATAAGGTGTTAAATTTAAATATTAAAAACTACCCTAGAATAAGCATGTTACAAATAATAATTTTTAAATTAGAATAAAATTTACATATATTGATCCTTTAGTTTCCACATTTAATTTCCAAATAAATAAAACCAAAACAATATATAAGTATATATGGTGGTACCTTCCCATTGAAATTAGATGTTGTTTTCATATAATCTTCTGCTTTCTGCAGACAAACAAGTACTTTTTCAATATCTAATGGGGGAATTAAAAAAGAAGTGTTGATCAAGTGTCAATTAACTATGGTTAAACAACTACGTAAAAAAACAAAAAAGTGCTTAAGATATTATGTAAAGGGTTCTAGAAAATCAGATACAGTTATCTCATGTTTGTAACTGATTTATGTAAATAAGGCTATGTTCCAGCCAGCCTGTTGTCTGAGTAGCTTTTACTGAATCACCTGTCTTTCCCTCCATGATCTGAAAGGCGCTTTATGAACAAACAAATTTCCTATATATATTTGGGGTCTGTTCCTGGATTCTTTAAGCTATGTATTCCTTCTCTAAAAACATAGCTTCATAATATATTTTAATCTGTGGAAAGGTTACACAGACAGTAATAAATAATAATAAATCACTACTATTATTTCCCAGAGTTTTCCCATTTTCACATGCTTTCATTCCAGATGAAAATCTGATTCATTTTATAAAAACAAAACAGCATCGGGCAGCGCCTGTGGCTTAGTGGGTAAGGCGCGGGCCCAATATACTGAGGGTGGCAGGTTCAAACCTGGCCCCGGCTGAACTACAACCAAAAAACAGCTGGGCGTTGTGGCGGGCGCCTGTAGTCCCAGCTACTCGGGAGGCTGAGGCAAGAGAATCGCTTAAGCCTAGGAGTTGGAGGTTGCTGTGAGCTGTGTGATGCCATGGCACTCTACCGAGGGCCTTATATAAAGTGAGACTCTGTCTCTACAAAAACAAAACAAACAAACGAAAAAAAAAAACACAGCATCACCACCACCTGTTTTCATTTTAATTAGGATTGTACTGAATTAGCATATTTCAGAACCTAAAACATTCAATTTTCTTTTTAAACATGCAAAAAAAATTACAGCATAACAATTATTCCTAAACATTACTAAATGATATATAATCCCCAAATATAAACATTAAGAATGGGGTGGTGCCTGTAGCTCAAGGAGTAGGGCGCCGGTCCCATATGCCGGAGGTGGCGGGTTCAAACCCAGCCCCAGCCAAAATAAACAAACAAACAAAAAATATTTAAGAATGATCTTTAGTATATGTACACCATGGAATACTATGCAGCCATTAAAAAAAGGAGACTTCACATCTTTTATGTTTACCTGGATGGAGCTGGAACATATTCTTCTTAGTAAAGTATCTCAAGAATGGAAAAAAAAGTATCCAATGTACTCAATACTATTATGAAATCAATTTCCAACCACCTACACACTCATATGAATGGCAAAACATAACTATAGTCCAGAAAGTAGAAGGGAAGAGGAGAGAGAGGGGAGAGGAGGGTATTCGGGGGACCTCACCTAATGTGCATGATGCAATGGTACATTTCAAAACTATTAAGAAATGAGTATAATTGTGCTGGATGTATTACTTAGTTCAATGTAAGCATTTTACATTGTATATTGAAGCAGTACCCTGAACCCCATAAATGCATCACTGTACAAAGTTATGATTTAATAAAAAACAATTAAAATAAATAAATAAATAAAAGAATGATCTTTAAAAATATTGTGCAAGATATCTTGCAGGTCAAAATTTTGTCAAATCTTCCATTATCCTTGTATTTCCTCTACTTTTGTTATTATACTAATCTAGCAGTTAAGTTAGGTTCCCTAAGTAGTTACAAAAACCTAATCCATCATACAGCCATATTATATTACTACAGAAATTAAAATGCATGAATAAAGCTATTTCCAGAAATATTCTAGGTTCTGAGTCAGAAGGGTAACAATTCAACATCTTACAACCCCAACTGTCCCAAGTTCAGTTCCCAATCATTCCAAAAATTTAGGAAGTAGGAAGGGAGACTATTCTTCAAAAGATAACAAGATGACAAGTCTGAGACCGAACTGTACATTATCAGAAATAAAGCTCCCTAGTAACTGGGGTAGGAAGCCAGGAAGGACCATCCATACACCAAGACACTTACAGGTCAAAGGTTTTTAAGTCTAGAACTATCTGCTCATTTATTACTTTCCCAGAAATAATTTTGAAGAGTTTTTTAAAAAGGAAATGAATGAAAATTAACAAAACTGGTGCCATGCAGACATACCTTTACTTTCAAGTTTTTCATCCACTTTGACATTGCTAGAGAATCCATTCTCTATAAGACAGTGTTCGATGAGAGCTGGTCCATAAGCTATGAAAGCAGAGTTATTTTTTTACTATTTTCCTATAAAATTTAACATTCAAAATGTAGTGCAAATTTAGATCCAATATAAAAATAACATCAATCAGTGAAAATAATATTAACTCTGGGAGGCTGAGGCGGGTAGATTACCTGAGCTCAGAAGTTCTAAGAGTGAGCAAGAGTGAGACCCCAACCCTTAAAAAAAAAAAAAAAAAAAGATTGCAGGCATTGTGGTGGGCACCTATAGTCCCAGCTACTTGGGAGGCTGAGGCAAGAGGATTGCTTGACCCCAAGAGTTTAAAGTTGCTGTGCTGTGAGCTAGGACGCCAGAGCACTCAACCCCAGGGCAATTGAGTGAGATACCGTCTCCAAAAAAAAAGGTAGTTCTCCCCAAACTGATCCACAGATTCAATGTAATTCATATCAGAATCCCAGCAAAGTCAATCCTAAATTTTATAAGGAAATGCGAATGATCTAGAATAGCCAAAACCCTTAAAAAAAAAAAAAAGAACAAAGTTACAGGACATATACAAACTGAGTATCCCTTACCTGAAATGTGTAGGACCAAGAGTTTTTCAGATTTCAAATTTTTTCAGATTTTAGAATATCTGCCTATATATAAGGAGATATCTTGGGGAGGGAACCCAAGTCTGAGCACAAAATTCATTTATGTTTCATATTCATTTTTTTTTTTTTTTTTTTTGTAGAAACAGAGTCTCACTTTATGGCCCTCAGTAGAGTGCTGTGGCCTCACACAGCTCACAGCAACCTCCAACTCCTGGGCTTAAGCAATTCTCTTGCCTCAGCCTCCCGAGTAGCTGGGACTACAGGCGCCCGCCACAACGCCCGGCTATTTTTTGGTTGCAGTTTGGCCGGGGCCGGGTTTGAACCCGCCACCCTCGGTATATGGGGCCGGCGCCTTACAGACTGAGCCACAGGCGCCGCCCCATATTCATTTTATATACATAGCTTAAAGGTAATTTTATGCAATCTTTTTAATAATTTTGTGCACCCATCATATGAGGTTGGGGTGGAATTTTCCACATAGGTGTTATGTCTGCACTCAAAGTTTCAGATTTTAGAGCATTTTGGATTTCAGATTTTCTGATTACGGATACTATCTAATAACAAAAAATGTAGAAATTTGTGAAACTTTGGCTTAATCCAAACTTGAAAATTTTACACACACTATACTCTAACAGTTGGAAAGTTTTAAAGATAACTTTCTAATAAATTCTAATTTCATAAAAGAGAAAGAATAATGCCCCATTGCTCAGTAATCAATGCCTGCCTCTATTATCTTTTCCAGATTCCTTAATATAGGACTAAATGATGATCTTCTCAAGTGTAAGTTTACTGGGATCAAAACATGTGATGGATGATGTCATGAGACCCTGAGACCCACCAATCTAAAAAAAACTAAGCTAGGCTCAGCACATGTAGCTCAGCAGCTAGGGCACCAGCCACATATACCGGAGCTGGCGGATTTAAATCCAGCCGAGACCTGCCAAACAACAATGACAACTACAACCAAATAGCCGGGCGTTGTGGCAGGCACCTGTAGTCCCAGCTACTTGGGAGTCTGAGGCAAGAGAATTGCTTAAGCTCAAGAGTTTGAAGTTGCTGTGAGCTGTGATGGCACTCTACCCAGGACGACAGCTTGAGACTCTGTCTCAAAAAAAAAAAAAAAAGACTAAGCTAAGTGGTTATTAAACCAAAGAATCACACTGAAAAAAAAAAAAAAAAAGGGATTCCTTAGAATACTCCAGCTAGCACTGAAATACTAGATAACAGTCTGCACTGCTCTCTAACAGACGAAGTTCAAACTTCACATGGTATAACATCTCATTTTTTCTCAATAAACTCCTACTTACTCAAAAGGTCATTTTAAACGCCTTGTTAAATTTTCTATCAGAACCATAAAAGATTTAAATATATTTCTCAACATTACATTATCTTACAAACATTTCAACTGCTCTACGTAGGATTACTCACGAAGTAATGGGTTTAGAACTCTCTTCAGCAGTTCGCCCTTAGGTGCATTGGCTATTATTTCAGTCAATCTGTGAAATGAAATTGACACACCTCTTAACTATATTAATATTGAACAAATCTTTTTTTTTTTTTTTTGGTCACCCTCAGTAGAGTGCCATGGCATCACATCTCACAGCAACCTCCAGCTCTTGGGCTAGGGTGATTCTCTTGTCTCAGCCTCCCGAGTACTTGGGACTACAGGCGCCAGCCACAATGCCCGGCTATTTTTGTTGCAGTTGCCACGGCTGTGTTTGAACCCGGCACCCTCGGTCCCTCGGTATATAGGGCTGGTGCCCTACCCACTGAGCCACAGGCGCCACCCAATGTTGAATAAATCTTTTTTTTTTTTTTTGGTTTTTGGCCAGGGCTGGGTTTGAACCCACCACCTCTGGCATATGGGACCGGCGCCCTACTCCTTGAGCCACAGGCGCCGCCCGAATAAATCTTAAAGTTATCTTTAAATTCACACTACTTGCATCAATTCAGCTGATCTTTACAATACTCTGAAATGCAATAGGAATTAGTTCTTTCTGTAGGTGAGAAAATGGATCATAAAAGTAATTTATCTGAGATTAATAGGTTCTTGAGTAGCAGACTGGAACTTGAATCCAGGTTTTGTAAGAGAAATCAGTATTTTTCCAACTAAGTCATCTTGGTTACAATGTCTCTGTACATAAATGATATAAATATATTTTTACATAAAAGTTGAAGTGGGCTGGTGCAGTGGCTCACAGCTATAATGCTAGCACTTGGGGAGGCTGAGGGAAGATAACTGCTTGAGGCCAGGGGTTCGAGACTAGCCTAACCAAGAGCAAGGACGCCCCGCCCCTCCTCCCCCATCGCTACAAAAAAAAAAAAAAAAAAAATAGAAAAATTAGCCAGGTGCAGTAGCCCAAACTCAGGAGGCTAAGACAGGAGGATCACTTGACCCCAGGAGTTAGAGGTTGTGCAGTCAGCTATGATGAAACACTGCACTCTAACTCAGGTGACAGAGTGAGACCCTGTCTCAAAAAAAATTGAAATGTCGTTTATGAATTTTCATGCTGTATCTTAACAACTGAAATGATTATCTAATTAAGCACTTAACAAGAACTCTTAAGGACGTTGTGGATCAATGTGGTCCTTATAGCAAAATTAGTATTACCTAAGAACTTGTTAGAAAAGAAAATTCCTAGCCAGGTAAAGTGACATACACCTGTAATCCTAGTACTGTGGGAAGCTGAGGTGGGAGGATCCCTGGAGCTCAGCTGAAGACCAGCCTGAGCAAGAGCAAGACCCTGTCTCTACTAAACACAGAAAAATTGGCCAGACGTTGTGGCAAGCACCCTGTAGTCCCAACTACTCAGGATGCTGAGGCAGAAGGACTGCTTGAGCTCTGATGACCCCACTGCACTCTATGCTTGAGCTCTGATGACCCCACTGCACTCTAGCCTAGGCAATAGAGAGAAAAAAAAATCCTATACCCTGTACGTCTAGTGAATTAACAAAGAGGGTTTAGTAAGCCCTCCAGGGGATTCTGACACATATTAACCTTTCAGAAACACTGCTGTCCACTACTATTCAGCAGACCCTTCCACACCAAGGAGTACAATCACCACTTTATCCCTCTATTTCCCTTGTTCTTAGGTAAATCAGAATTTTATACTCCTTTGGACTCTACCCAAGGTATTTATCTGTCCTCCCACAAAATAGCTAGTAAGTCCCTTCAATTAGCAAAAAATCATAACCACTTAAAGTAACCCAAAATTTACCACTCCCCAATAAGATTTAATTCTTCATTATCCAAGTAAAAAAAAATATTTCTTATGTGATGGAACTCTTATATTCTGCCCTAGTTTTACCTTGTCATACAATATGAAAATGAGTTTATGAACAGAACACGTCACCTTTGCAAAGTGGGCAGAGGCTCAGCAGTCCTAGCATGATCAACTGGGTAGTGTTCACGAACAGCAAATTTAACGTCATCTGCCTCGTCAGTGCGAAACCTTAGGATATTTAAAATTAGGTACTCATAATCTGTAAGAACAATGTTCCCCTGCAATAGAATAAGATACAATTTAATGCTTTTCCAAATCATTCTTGAAATTTCTTAAAAATTGAGAAAGAAAATGTTGTCTGCTAACCTAATGAAGATTATAGAAATGAAGTTACTAAACAAAAGCACCAGAATCACATCTAAACAACTTTCCTTGCACTTGCCCAGCAAACTATGAAATAAGATAAACAAATTTTAAAGACTCCAAGTTTGAAATACAGCAAAGAAATCTAGAGTAATGTTAAATTGACTGATGGTTTAGCACAGCAGCTGTTGCAGTTGTCATTGTTGTTTTAGCTGGCCTGAGGCTGGGTTCCAACCGCCAGCTCAGTGAGGTACAGGCACTGCCCACTTTTTTTTTTTTTTGAGACAGTCTCACTCTGTTGCCCCAGGCTAGAGGTAGCTTACAGCAACCTCAGAATCCCGGGTTAAAGATATCTTCTTGCCTCAGCTTTCCAAGTAGGCGGGACTATAGGTGCCCATCACCATGCCTGGCTAGTATTTTTAGTAGAGACAGGGTTTCACTCTCAATGAGCCTGCTCTTGAACTCCTGACCTCAAGCAATCAACCTACCGCAGCCTCCCAGAGTATTAGGATTAAGGTGTGAGCCAACACGCCCTGCCATTTTTTTTACTTTTTAAACATTTTTGTTAAATACTAAAACACAAACACACACTGGGTCAGGATCTTCAAGATGTCTCCAGGTTGCTGCTGCGGTGGTTCACACCTGTAATCCCAGCACTGTGGGAGGTTGAGGAGGGAAAATTGCTTGAGCTCAGGAGTTTAAAGACTCGCCTGAGTGAGAGTGGGACCCTGACTCATGAAAAAAATGGAAAAACCCAGTCGGGCACTGCGGGGAGCACCTATAATCCCAGCAGCTTCCGGAGGCTGAGACAGCGGGATGCCCACAGCCGGACTCTGACGCCACTGCACTTTGCTCAGGGGCATAAAGTGGGACTCTGTCTCAACAAAAAAGATGTCTCCAGGTGGTAGGAATTTTTCAGCTCCATTATAATCTCACGGGACCAATGTTGTATATGTGGTCATCATTATGCAGCACATGACAATAGCTGACCATTTTCTGGTTACACTATATCAGCCCTGAAATGTAAAGTACCAAATAATTTCTTCAATCCTCAGATCTTCATCTTCTATATTCATAACGCTAACCCAAAAGGCTAAGATTTGCCTAAATTCATACCTCCAAAAAAAATAAAGATTATTATAAAATTGTATTTTACTTGTATGACATTTATTTTCCCAGTGTATGAACAGTCTTTGACACAGAAAAACAAAGTTCTAAACCCCCCAAAAAAAGTTCTAACCCCATGTTATATAGCATTATTTTATAAATTAATAATGAATTCCCCTTCACCCCATGCCCCAAATTTAACTTACCCTATCATAGAGCTCAATAATTAAATGATAAGCAGCTTCATCACTTCCAAATTGAAAATCTACAATTCTATCCATACCAAGCTGTTTTGCACTGACTAATCTCCGACTCTTCAAATGTTTTCGGCACTAGCAAGAAATAGAAGAAAAAGGCATTTGTGTATTAAAAAATGAAATCCTAGCCACTTGATGTTAGTTTACAAATAAGCTTCTTTTCATTATCATCAGGAATATATTTTCAGAAGGTAGTAACAGAATAGACATGAAAGCTTACAAATGATAATAAACAGAAAAAACATTTGGGACAACGGACTGCTAATTCTGAAGCAGTATTATATATTCAATTTTCAAGTAGACAATGATAGACCTATAGCAAAATTTGCTTCATTGCTTTATATTCCTGCTACATTGCCTGTTCTTGCCCTGGTGAACAACCTTTATTTTTCTAAAAGTATCTTTCTATGCCAATCTTTTTTTTTTTTAGACAAGAGTCTCAAGCTGTCGCCCTAGGTAGAGTGCCCTGGTGTACTAGCTCACAGCAACCTCCAACCTTGAACTCAGGCTCAAGCAATCCTCTTGCCTCAGTTTTTCTATTTTTAGTGGGGGGGGGGGGTGTCTCCCTTTTGCTCAGGCTGGTCTCCAACTCCTGAGCTCAGGCAATCCACCCACCTCAGTCTCCCAGAGTGCTAGGATTATAGGCGTCAGCCACCGCCCCCTGCCTGCCAATCTTTTAATTATATAAATTTCCTTCACTTAACATTTATGTTCAAAATTAGTGGTTTCCGGGCGGCGCCCGTGGCGCAAGGAGTAGGGCGCTGGTCCCATATGCCAGAGGTGGCGGGTTCAAACCTAGCCCCGGCCAAAATTCAAAAAAAACAAAAAAACAAAAAAAACAAAATTAGTGGTTTCCACTAATCTTCCACTTCAGGAGGTGTTTTTTTTTTTTTTTTTTGTAGAGAGAGTCTCACTTTATTGCCCTCGGTAGAGTGCCATGGCATCACACAGCTCACTGCAACCTCCAGTTCCTGGGCTTGGGCGATTCTCTAGCCTCAGGCTCCCAAGTAGCTGGGACTACAGGCGTAATCTTCCACTTCAAATGTATATCAACTATGGACCACAAAGTTGTGGTATTCTGCTAATTTGTCCCCTAAGTTACTCACATCCAACTACCCTCCATCCCTACAAACTTTTTCTATTTTTTAGAGATGGAGTCTTGCTATGCTGTCCAGGCTGTACTACACTCCTGGGCTCATGTGAGCCTCCCACCTCAATGTCTGAAGTAGTAAGAACTAGGGCTACACACCACTGTGCCCAGTTTATTCTCACAAAATTAATTAATATATCCCAAATAGAATTTCCCTGGTATTGTCTCTAAGCTTTTCATTAATCTATTTCATATCTAAAAGTAATAACTTCCATTCTTTATCCAATCTCATTCCTCCTATCCCTGGCCATAAGACTCTTTTTCTTATTAAATAATTAAAACAAAATCAGCATGTCAAACCCAAATACAAATTACTTAACCAATACCTATATTTAGATTACATGTATCATCCTTTAGTACAAATATTCAAGTATCACATGGATGGATAACAAGCCTAGCCTGTAGCCCCTCAAAAATCTTACCACTGTTTTTAATTTTGAAATTTGAAAGACCCCTTAGTCAACACCAGTAAGAATGTTTTCTTCAAGACTCAAATACTAGACAAAATTTATGGAGAAGTTAATCTAAATACACATTTAAAAAAGCAAAAAATAGGGCGGCGCCTGTGGCTCAAGGAGTAGGGCGTCGGTCCCATATGCTGGAGGTTGCGGGTTCAAACCTAGTCCCAGCCAAAAACAAAAAAAAAAGAAAAAGAAAAAGAAAAAAGCAAAAAATAAGAAATACACAAATTCTCTGTTAAAATTAATACCAATCATTTCATAACCAGGAGAGTTCTTTTCTAGACTTTTATAGTTCAAACTGATTAAAATTCTCATTTTATGCACCTATACATTTAAGCAGACATAAATTTTTTCAAACTTCCTCAAATAAACTATCTCTCCCTAATTCAGCAATTTTATGACTAGCCTATACCAATTTTGATTTAAAAAGTGACCTACCTGTAGGACTATCTTTAAATCCCTAAGGTAAAATCATAGACACTTTGCCCAACATCCTTGAAGAATAATTTTATTCAAGAAAAGTAAAGTTAAAATGAAGACAAAGGACATCCCTGAAAGGAAAGAGGTCCATACTCCTCACCAAAGAGGAATGGTGAAAAGGGGATTATTTATCATGGTGAGTACAGATGGACATAAGGTATATGCATAGTTTGTTTTCTTTCCCTGTCAGCAGCTTGGTGAAAATAACCTGCTCAGTGCCACAAAGCTGTGATTAGCATCCCAAAACATGAGTACTAGGAATAATTACTATGATTTATCACATACCAGACATGACCCTCCCTGTGTTGTACAAACAGTCACAGCTCTTTATTTAATAAAGTGCTTAATGCTGTTTGCTCCATTGGAGGTAATCTTTCTACACATTTAGATTGACATGCTCATCTAACTCAGAGAATTTTTTTTTTTTTTTGTGACTGGCCTGCTATTGGTACGTCCTGATTTGGAGATGTTTACACAATCCCAGTATCATATCTCTCACTGGCTTGTTACTCCATCTGTAAAACTGAAATAATAATATTTGTTCTTCATATTCCACTGAGTTGTTAAACAATTAAAGTGACATATTATTCATCTACTTTTAAAAGTGCTACAGAAACATAAAGTGTCATTATTATTGACAAGCCCCAGAAGCACCACTTGGGGTTACTATAAAGTAAATTAAACTTTACTAATCTGATAATGTGTGTCAGCCCTTGTGATATGGGAAACATTTACCTAACTTGTAATCCAAAATAGATTCTAAGTTGCTGGGGTTAAAGCTCTTCTCTGTGAAGCCTCTAATGAAATAACACAATGCCATAACAAATAAATTTCTGAAGGAAAGTGAGGAAGAGAGGAAGAAGGAAATGAACACATACAGAACTCTAATATGTGCCAGGCATTGTGTTAGGTGCTTTACGCATTATTTCAATTAATCCTCACCAATAACTCCACAAGGGAGGTGCTAGTCACATTTTACATTTAAATAACTAAGTTCCAAGATGTTAAATAACTTTTCTACATTATGAAGTTATTTACTAGCAAAAACAATCAATTCAAAGTTAGGTTTATCTCTTAAGTTTTTCTTCTGCACCACATGAACTTTTAATTTATACATTAGGCCAATATAAGAATGGGTAACATACCCACAAACTTAAAATCTCAGTCTTAATAGCAAAAACAAAAGGAAATATAGAAGTGAAAAGTACAAAGACCTGGCTTAGTATGTATTGATGTCATTGACTATTCCAACAAAATACAGATTGGGCAGATGAAAACGATTCACAAAAGTGAGCTCTGAAAGATAAGCCTAGGAAAACAAAAGGGAGGACAGAGAAAGCCAAGAATACCAAGATACAGAATATGCATTCAGAAATGAGGGGACCACAAAAGGTGGCATAACTAATAAAAATGATGCTTTAGAAAAATTAAGGTTGGTTTAATTTAGAATTGTTTTGGTGGGGGAAAGTGGACTATAGTTAAGGGACTATAAGGTTGAACATGATGAATGAAAGCTTGAACTAGCATGGTGACAGCACAGAAAGAAGATCTGGGCTCGGCAGCTAGGGTGCCAGCCATATACATTGGAACTGGCGGGTTCAAATCCAGACCAGGCCTGCCAAACAAGGACAACTGCAACCAAAAATATAGTTGGGTGTTGTGGCAGGCACCTGTAGTCCCAGCTACTCAGAAGGCTGAGGCAAGAGAATCGCTTAAGCCCAAGAGTTTGAGCTGTGAGGCCATGGCACTCTACCCAGGGCCACATAGTGAAACTCTGTCTCCATAAAAAAAAAAAAAAAAGAAGAAAATCTGGAGAACAGGGTATGAAAGGTAACAGGAAGAAGTCAGTTAATAAATATCTACTTTATTCATCCCATTATCTGTCAACTACTCCCTATATCTTCATTTACCTGTATTTTATTCATAGCAGTGAAAGACAAGCAGTTTAAAAACTCAACTGTTAGTGAGCAATCTCTTCAAATTTAGCTCAGAGTATAATTTAAAATTTACCTTCATGGCAAAACTAGATGGCATCATATTCTTAGGCCACTCAAATTCTGTTGTGTGAATCCGTATGCCAGATTCAAGTAAAAGTGTAGCTTTAAAATCTGGTCTGTAGAAGAAAAAAAGTCAAAAACAATTTTAGGGCTTTTGCCAATGTTAACTCTGCGAAACAGACTTAAAATGCAAGTAAAAAAATCAACAATCTCATACTTAATTACCAAAAGTAAAACAAGCCTTTAAAATGTTCTTACTTTTGAAGACGAATAAGATATGTCTTATTATCCACATCATAAACATTGTTTACTCTCATTCCTAGCAAGCTGCAAAGACAAAGGAAACAAGTAATAAATCACACTACTGTTTAAAACATAAAATTACACACAATTTAAATAAAGCTAGGAAAGAGGGGAATCTTAGGATCTTAGAATCTGGGGTCAAAAGTGGGGTAGAGCCTAAAAGCAAATAGGCTTTCAGCCCAAAACTCAAGTATACCACATAAGAATAGATGTAGTCTATCAGCTCTAGGAACACCTACAATGCCTTGCCTCTTTGAAGAGGCCCAATTTGGGGGGAAGGAAGAATATAACAAGATATAATCCAATCGAAACACCACAAGGGGAGGGAAGGTAAAATAAGCCCCCTGAAATAGGACAAAGCTCACATGCCAGTATGATACTAGACTAGACTAGAATCCAGGTCTCAGTCCAAATCTGTTAAGCCCAGATAAATCGCGATGCTCTTTCTTTGAAATTAAAAGTATTAAAAAGAAAAACAAACAAACAAAAAAACAACAGGCCTCCGGTCTGGAAACCTCTGCAGCAAATGACCACTCTGGCGTCTCGGGTGCTGCCAGACACTGCTGCCGGACCCGGGCCACCCAGGCCAAAAAGGCAAGAGCGTCGCGCTAGCGGGTCAAGAGACCTAGCAAGGCAAGAGAGCCGAGAGGGCACCGGGTGGGGCACGCGGTGCCTGGGGGCCCCAGGGTATCCTGAGAGCCAAGGGAAAGATGTCACACGCTCGCCCACCACAGGCCTAGCCAGGTCCACAGAAAAACAGCAGCAGGAGGTAAGGGGAAAGAAACATCAGGCTGCTCTTGTCTTCACCCATGGGGTCCCCGCCTCTGCCTCCCCCACTCCATGCAAGAGCCAAGTCACCTGAGGGACCGTACCTAGCATTCAGCTCTGCGAGCACGGCGCGGAGGTCAATGGTGCTAAAGCGGGTCTTCATGGCGAGGTTTAAAGGTCGCTACCGCAGTTTCCCCTCCGCCTGCCTGACTCGACGCCGCTACTCTTCCGCGCAGGCGTACTTGGCAGAGATCTACGGGCGCACAGAGGACCCAAGATTCCTTGAAGCGAACGTATTTGCATCATTTCTCTTAAGATTTAAGTTGTCAAATAGCCGTGGATTCGCTTTTCATCGCATCAGAACAACTCGAAATAAATCCAAACTGTTCTCTGGGAACCTAATTCCTTCCTTAAACGTTAGAGACCTGTCTGGACACCTTGCCCTCTTGCGTTTTGGGACCAGAGCCCGCCTCCATAGTGACCCCTGCTGGTCGTAACAATTTTCACGGCGATTACGGGAGGATTTCCTTAAGTGGGCTGCAGGACTCAGCGCAGGTGAGCATCGACCCCTTCGGCTTGGCTACTTGGAGGTGTAAGAGTTTGAGATGTAACAAAGCAGAGCTATTTCCTTCCTCCTAGTACCCTCGACAGTCAAAGCGAACCCTCAGGAGTTCCTATTTTGATGAGTCCTGCTCTCCAAAGGAGCGTTCTGCAGCGGCAGATTGCGGGATTCTCATCCAGCCGCGTTCTCGGTATCCCCGAGAATTGGAGTAGTGCCTCGTATACAGTTGGTGCTTCCTAAATGCTGGGAAGCCTGGATATTCGGGTGTTTCGCTAGATAATGGTGACCTTATATAAAAATAAAAAATGAGCCAAGATTCCCCACCGAAGGATTCATGGCGTAGCGAGGAAAACATTCGTGCTGGAATGTACATACACTACTTTTATATTTAAATAGATTGTGTAGGGGAAAAAAACATACTTTGAAGTGAGAACACAAAAAGAGACAGGGTCTTGCTATGATACCCAGACTGGAGTGCAATGGCTGTTCACAGGCGCGATCCCACTACTGATCAGCACCGGAGCTTTGACCTGCTCCGTTTCCGACCTGGGCCGGTTCACCCCACCCGGTGGTCCCCCACTTCCAGAAGGTCGCCATATTGATGCCGAGCTTAGTGCGGACACCCGATCGGCCTAGCGCACTACAGCCCAGAACTCCTGGACTCAAGCGATCCTCCAGCCGCAGCCTCCAGAGTAGCTGGGACTACAGGCGCCGGCCAGCACATCCTGCGTTCGTAGGCGCTGCGGGGAGACCCGAGACCGCAGGCCACAGGTGGTGGCTGCCAGATTTCCCGCCAACAGAGGGCGACCCTGAGCAGAAAAGGCGCGGTTGCCAATTCAAAATAACCGGGAATTGTAGGTACCAAAATGGCTATAGCACATACGGAACGTTATTGCTGTGTTGTACAGCACAGTAGCCATACAGGGTAGCTCCAAATATGAAATAAACCATTGAGGGAGGGAGTTAGACTCTACTCCAAAGTGTAAAAGTGAGAGGTTTAATAGCACATGCACGATACTAAGGTTGGCCTGGAAGACATTCCTAGAATGCCTAAGTATTTTGCATAAATGTAGCCTATGGAAAGGCTCTACATTGAAAATATAATATTAAAAAAAAAGTATAATATTTTACAAAAACAAAAACTGAAGTACTTTCAAGCAAAACTTTCATCTGAGGACCCCAGCTGGATAAGATAGAAGCAGGATATCAGTTCAGGTTTTACACGATACAATCAACCTGTAGACTAATTCATACTTGCTTCAACCTTGTCCATCAAGGGAAATGGACATCAGGAGGTAAGTGCAAGAACACACGTGGGGAGAGGTAGGTCAAGACAAGTGTGAAGATTACAAGGGAACTTCACTTACTACTAAATTCCATCATTTCTGTTTTTGTTTTTAGAAATCTAGGGGGTACAAGGGCAGTTTTGTACTAATAGTGTATATTGTACCCAATAGGTAAGTTTTCATCCCTCACGCCCCTCCCACACTCCCACCTTTTGGAGTCTCAAACATCTACCACATTGTATATCAGTATATACCCATGTTTAGCTCCCACTTATGTGTAAGTGAGAACATGGGTATTTGGCTTTCTGAATTACTTCAGTTAGGAGAATGACCTCTACTTCTATCCATGTTGCTACAAAACACGTGATTTCATTCTTTTTTATGACTGAGTGGTATTCAATGGGTTATATGTTCCTTATCCAGTCATCCATCAATGGACAGTTAGGTTGACTCCATGATTTACCTATAAGTGCCTCAATAAACATATAGGGCAGGTGTCTATTTTATATAACGAGTTGCTTTCCTTTGGGTAGATACCAGTAGTGGGATTGCTGGATCAAATGACAGTTCTGTTTTTCCTTCTTCAAGAAATCTCCATGCTGTTTTTCAGAGGTTTTACCAATTTACATTCCCATCAACGGTGTACAAGTGTTTCCTTTTTTCTGCACCCTTGCCAACATTTGTTGGTTCTTGCATTTTTAATAAGCCATCCTGACTTGTGTACGATGACATCCCATTGTGATTTTAATTTATATTTCCTTGATGATTAGTGGTGGTGAGTATTTTTCATATTTTTTTGCCTGCTTATATGTCTTCTTTTAACAAATGTCTTTCATGCCCTTTTCCCCCAGTTTTGAATGGGGTTGTTTGTTTTTTTCTTGTATTTTTATTTTTTACATCATTTCTGTATTTTAAGAAAATTCTGAACCAAGGATATTTGAGAACTTGGGGTAAAGTGAATGCATTTAAGTGTTTCCAACAAATGCTGTCCATAAAGCATCCCTAGCCTGGGAATAAAAGGGAGAGGAGCCCTTGAGCTGATTTTTATGGAATCACTAGGCAAGTCAAAATACACAACCACAATTCTTTGAGAATAGGCCTGTTCTATTCCTTCTGCTACCAGTACCTTGCACAGGAAGTGTGAGCTCTGTTTTTAAGGCCACTGCCAAACCAAGGAGTAGGAAATAGTAACAGGGTAAATTCAAAGGCTAGAGAACTCTCCTATCAAATTTCGGCAGTGTTTTCTTCATTAACCATTCCTTTGGTTGGTGTAATTTTAAAATTGAGATCCCCGAATTCATAAAAAAGTTGATTCTGACAGTTTTGTTCCATATTTATTGCTACTGTAGAGGTACAGAGACTAGGAACTCCCTACTCTGCTGTATTCCATTCTGCCATATTTTAACAAGGCCTTTTTATTCTTCCATACCTTTATTGATAGCCATAAATTGAGTCTTAGGCACTGTTCTGTATGAGATATTTTAGTCTCATAAGCTCAGCATTAGGCATCACTGGTTTGGGCCATCATTCATCAATAGGAGTTTGGTATCTAGAATGAGAGATGGATTTTTTTAGTCCTATGCTTAAATAGTAAACCAGAGGTAGAATATTTTATCCTATACTGGGGAATCATATTTTCCAAGAAAGATATACAAATTGGACAAATGGTGAAATGAGATGAAATTGAAACGAAATAATACAAGAAATAATTGAGATTCTTATGGATGAAAATGATGCTAAATTTGTTATTTGTAACCACCAGGGTTAAAGCAAGGGCTAATTTTAGAATAACAGATTAAGTCTTAATATAAGGGAGAACTCTCTAATAGTCAACACTGTTCAAATAATTGAAATAATTGTACTTATTTAGGATGCATGCATAGTTATTAAAACCATGAAGAATAGCAAGATAATGTCACTAAAACAGAAAAGTGGTTATGTCTAAGAGTATTTGGGCATGGGCTTCTGGGATTCAAACCAAATTGTATTTCTAAATTCTAGTTCTATAGTTTTTCACTTCATGAATTCTTTATACTTATATTACATATATGTCTTATGCACACTTTTGTAGGTATGACATATCTCATAAAACTAAAAAACAAAATGCAAGGACAGGTGCATGAGCTAGACCCAGCGGCGTGCATGTATGATCCCAGCTACCAGGGAGGCTGAGGCAGGAGGATTGGTTGAGCCTAAGAATTTTGAGAACAGCCTAGGCAATATAGCAAGACCTAATTTCAATGTGGAGGAAAAAAAAGATAGGTAAGAGTGGAAATTTAATATGGCTATACATGTTTTAATGCCCACAAAGTAGGTTCTCTTCTCTCTCCAACTTTGATTCTAGGCTTGCCTGTGACTGCCTTAACCAATAAAGCACAGCAGAGAGAATTTTTACTATGCTCTCTCAGACATAGGGGGCTCTGTCCCTCAGGAAGATTAGTAGCTTCCAACTTGGTATCTTAAAGCCTGAGTACCTAGGTAAGGAGTCTAATAACTTGCTAGAGAGGCCTTGACACTACATGGAGATGGAGAGGGGAAAGTCTGAACTCAAGCTTTATATCCAAGCCTGTCAAGGCACAAGCATGCTAATGAAGTCATCTTGGACCTTCCAGGTTAAACCACCCACCAACTGAATCCCACAGTCAACATCACCTGGAGCAGAATTTTTCAGCAGAGCTTTGCCCAAATTCCTGACTTTAAAACCATTAAATACTATGTATAATAAAGTAGCTGTTATTTCAAACTACTAAATTTTGGAGTAGTTTGTTATGCACAATAAATAACACAAAAATAGGCAAATTTAAGTAACTATATTAAAAATGAAAGTCAGGGTTCTGTTACATTAAATGTGGCCTAAAGATGCGACCTAACTTAGTATGTAAACAAATTAAAACCCCAGGTAAGAGTATATTCTTGTAATAAATAGCTGAGTCTGAGTGGATCACAGCAGTCAAGCTCCAGCCAAACAGGCCTGCTGACTGATCAAATCATGTCTAAAAAGGCAAACATGGGGCTGTAACCAATCAAGTGGTTCCTGTACCTCACTTCCCTATTCCCTGCCCACCTCTTTGAACCTCTTGTGGTTCTGAATACTATCCTGTTCATGAACCATTCGTTGCTCAAATAAACTCTGATAAATAATGTCTAAAGTTTAATAGTTCTAATATTAATAGTAAACACATTTCAAGTTTACAACCAAAAAGCATTGATTTGGACAAAGTCTTATTTTTAAATCAGTAAAGTATATACTCTAAAAGATAAATGAGTTATAAACATTTATGTAAATATTTGCTTTCTGGGTTTTTTTTTTTTTAGACAAGAGACTTACTCTGTTGCCCTGGGTAGAGTGCCATGGTGTCATAGCTCACAGCAACCTCAAACTCTTGGCACCAAGAGATCCTCTTGCCTCAGCTGCCTGCGTAGCCGGAACTATGTGCCCCTGCTAACAGGCCAGGCTAATTTATTTTATTTTTTTTTTAGTACAGATGGGGATCTTGCTCTTGCTAAGGCTGAGAGCAAGACCCCCTCAGCTCAAGCAATCTACCTGCCTGCAGCCTCCCAGAGTGCTGGAATTACAGGCATGAGCCACCATCCCCAGCCTATGTAAATATTTATATGGTCTTGGCATGGGTGAGATTCTTCGAAGCAAAACACTAAAAGTAGACGCCATAAGCATTGTATTAATAAATATGAATACATAAAACTTTAAGATCACTGTATATAAAAAGTTATCACACTAACCCTCACCCTAAATGCAACTAAAAGTTCAAAATAAAAGTATGGTCAACACACACAGGCACACACAGGGAAAAAGTATTAATGTAAAAATGTGTTCAACATAAAAAGTTTTTTTTTTAAAGTAATACATTAAAGAAGCACTCCAAGTAACTGAAATGATTCTTTTCTGACCTCACAGAGTTTTGTCAGGTACAGACTAAGCTTGATTCTTTCCAAGTATTAACTCCTTATTGCTGCTGTAAAAAAAATTACCATAAATTTAGAGACTTACATAACACAAATTTGTTGTCTTAGAGCTCTGGAAGTCAGAAGTACCAAATGGGTCGGCAGGTCTGTCTTCCCTCTACCTGTAGGGGCGAATCCCTTTCCTTGCATTTTCAAGGGTTGTCCATATTCCCTGGCTGGTTAGCAGTCATTTGGGGGGAGGAGGGGTCATCGTGCTGTCTGTCACAGCTCAGTTCCACAAAGCTATGAAGTTCTCAGAAGCCATGGAGAAGAATGAGAGGGTAAGAACTCCAGAGTTAACAGAGGCAGCTACTCAGATGCAATCCTTACATCCACAGCTAAGTCGTTTGGGGCCAAATTCAGGGGTCTGTTTCATGAAAAATAAATAAAATATGCCAAAATTATATTGCCTACTATTTTGTTAAACAGCATCTCCACATATTTCCATTTAGTAAAAAATGCATTCATTTAAAGGTGACTTTCTAATTCTTGAAAAGTTGTCCTGAAGAATAGGAATAAGATTTATTCCATACGGTTGAAGAAGGCAGACCCCGAAGCAACAAGGGGAAAATAGAGTCTTTTCTGACAATCTTTGTTTAAAATGCAATGAGCCATCTAAAAAAGAAAAAATACAATTAACAGGGTGAAAAGCTTAAAGCTTGCTGTATTGTCCCTTTCTTTCTTTGTTTTATAGGTAGTAATGAAACTCTGTGTTTAGTGCTTGGAGTATTTAAACTTTCAAAAGTATCGGATTGGTGGTCCCCACTCCCAACTCTCTACTCAAGAGTCTGAGGCTGCAGGAGTGCCCAAGAGTTGGAGGCAAAAGTGAGCTGTGATCGTGCCACACTGCACTGCAGCCTCGGTGAGACAGCCAGACTCTATCTCTAAGAAAATTAAAAATAAACAAATTCCTAACAGATGACTACAATAATGTTAAGACTGCTGTGAATGCTTGCCCAATTTCCACTGCCCCTAGAATGCGTGGGTTTGATAAGGAACCCTCCAAGACAGTTTTTTTCATAAACATTTCTAATCACAGACCACCAAGAACTTCTGAAAAACGTAGTGTCTTCTTTCATACTTTATTCACTTACTTCTTTTTTTTAAAGGAGATAGCGCTAAGATGGTTCGTTCAGTGGAGGATGCAGGCTTCTGCTCTCACGGACGCTGGTAGAAGACCCAGGCCCGCCAGCGCCCTCTCTAAGCTCCCTGCGCTTCGCCTGCACCTAACGCTGCGAGACGACGCGCCACTGGCTTTAGGCAACGAGAGGGACAAGAATGGGGGAGACAGGGCGCTGGCCCCTCACTCTGACATCACAAGAGCGTTGTGGGCTCCGCTTAGATGGCCGCCGCCCCCCGAAGAGAGTACAGGGGTCGCCTGGTCAGAGGCCAGCCCTACCTGTAGAAGAGGGAACGGAGAAATTCGGGTGAAAGGCTGTACATTAGCCTGTGTTCCGTCCGCAACATTCAGAAGCAAAATCCTTTGTCAGAACAGGGATAAAAGGCGGAGACAACGGTGGCAGGAGGTCGGAAGGGAAAGTCAGGTCAGGTCAGTCCAGAGTAACAGCGGTAGTAGCTAAGAACAGCATACGGGGCTGCACGGGAAGAACTTGGGAATTCTTCACTATGGTACTTTTCGCCCTGTGCTCGGCGGCCATTTTCTCCAGCTGGTGGCACGTGAACGAGCAACCCCTGCTGGCTCCGAGCGGAATCACAGCTTTCCTCCGAGACGTTTCCCCTGCGCTCCAGTAGGGGGCAGCGATGAGCGGTGTAAGTCCCGGCGCAACCGGAGCCAACCTGTGAGCTTTAACCCCAGAAGCAGCGTAAAATAGCCAACAAATAGACTAGCAGGAAGAAGAACCCAAATTTAAAGCGCAGTAACATCTTGTATATTTTCAATGCATACAATAGTATGAACACATACCGGCGCGGAAGGAAGGACACCTTCCTTAAATTTGGGGACACAGTTTATCTGTAAAGGTGTTTTATCTAAAAATCAGAGGAAGTGGGGACAAAAGAGACGGGGTCTCGCTATGTTGCCCAGGCTGGAGTGCAGTGGCTATTCACAGGCGCGATCCCACTACTGATCAGCACGGGAGTTTTGACCTGCTCCGTTTCCGACCTGGGCCGGTTCACCCCTCCTTAGGCAACCTGGTGGTCCCCCGCTCCCGGGAGGTCACCATATTGATGCCGAACTTAGTGCGGACACCCGATCGGCATAGCGCACTACAGCCCAGAACTCCTGGACTCAAGCGATCCTCCTGTCTCAGCCTCCCGAGTAGCTGGGACTACAGGCGCGCGCCACCGCGTCCGGCGACCGTCGACGCTGTAAAAATCTACTTGAAGTTACGGGTGTGGTGACGTCATCAGAGGCGGAGGGAGTCTGGGGCGTGGAGTGCTTGGGCACGCCCGGCAGGAGGCGGTCTCCAAGCCGTCACGGGGCGGGTCTGCCGTCCTGCTCTTCCGGGTTCTGGGCGGGGTGGGGGTGGGGGACGTCTGTTGATATCCTTGCTTGGAGCTCGGCTTCCGGTGTTTAGCTTCCACGCTGCTTTCAAGTTTAACAGGAATTGTTCAGCTTGCGTTTAATATTCATAGGTGTGGTGTCCCAACACGCAGCCAGGGAACAATGGAAACGCAGTGGCCAGGTCGCTCATTACTTGCGTCGCAGGCCTTAAATACGTGCTGTATCTTTGGGGGCGACCTTATTTATGAGGGATTCATCTGGCTTTAAATTTCTTTAAAGCCATCTCATCAAGTATTTAGGAGTTGCCTGAGCTGTACAAAGGAGAATGACCCGCAGTAGCAGAGGTGGAGGGTGGGAAGTCCGCAAAAGTGCCGGAAGCTAGTTCAATCAACAGTTACACACCAATTCTGCAACTCCAATCTGATGCTCTTTGCAGAGCTCCGAATCTGCATGGTTAGCTACCTTCTGGATGTCACCTTGAAATTATTCAAAACTTCAAAGTCAACTTTGCAAGCAAAAATGATTTCTTCTTCCAAGCTTGCTCGATATATTTAATTGCTCTCTGCCAATATATTTAGTTGCTTACTTCAGAATTTTGAGTCATCCTTGCCTGTTTCATTCATTTAATACCAAATATTAATTTCTTGTCTATTCTATGACAGGCACTGTGCTACGTGATGGAGATGTAATAGTAAAGAAAAGAGACACGTTTCAGAGATAAACACGTAGCAAAAAATTGTAATTACAATCTGATAAGTGCTGGTGAAAGAATCAAGACACTGCCACATAAACAATGGTGACAGGAAAGGGGAGCACACCTACTTTACAGAAGGTAGTCAGGTAAGCCTCTTTGAGAAGGTGTCATTTAAATTGGGGCTTGAAGAATGAGGTATCAGTTAAGATAGTTCAGTTGCAAACAAGGACTTTCTGTAGACGTAAACAAACTTATCTTAAGGAAATGATTGGAAGAAAATGGGTATGTGGCAGAATGTTGTTCCCGAAAGTCTGTTTTCTCCTTTTACTACACGAATACATTCTTAGTTGAGCACATGAAGTCGCATTAGACTACAGCTCCTACTTTCCCTTACAACCTAGTGTGGTTATGTTCTCACCAATGGAACGTAAATGGAAATGATATATGCAATCTGTACCAATTATGTAAAAGTAAATCAGTTGCCCACCACTTCTTCTCCAGCGCTAGATGGCGCCAGTGCAGACACATGAGGAAAAATATCCTGGTGATGGCAGATGAAAAGGAAAGACATCAGGGTCCATGGATGAAAAAATGAAGCAGAGCCACCTTGCCGGTCTGTGCCACTCCTAACTCTGGAATGTTATACGAGAAATAAGTTTTTATCTCATTTAAATCACTATATCGTGGGGTCTCTTTATTAGTGCAGCACACTTCTGTACTTAGCAGATACAGGGAAGTTCACAGAAGAAAATCTCAGATAAGTAGCACTTGGGGCAAAAAAACCCAAAAAAGCTCCAGGCATCTACAGAGCACCCCAATAGGATGAGTCATCTTCAATTTCCTGTAAGAAGAGACTGATTTTATAGTTTCAGTTCTGTATTCTGTAATCTTTATTTATAGTCATACCCATTTTTATTATAATTGTGTTGTAATAAATCATATATGTTCTGCTTTTCTTTCTCATCTGCCACTATGCTTTTTAGTGGCAATATATAATCTCTTCAGTTGACGCATAATTTTTTGATGGTTTAAATTGAACCACTATAAATTATACTAGTCACCACTTCACTTTCTATACATCTCTGTATTGTTTTATTAATTAGTAATATGCATAAATATCAGTACCAACTCAATTATGCACAAGCTCTAATCTGTTGTTTGCCTTTTGACAGTGCAAAAGCAAGGCCGTGTCCAGCTGTATGGGGTTTTGCTCATTCAAAATGTAACCTGCATGAAAGTTCAAGTTCTGTAGTACTACACGTTAGAACAGATAATGCCCTAATCCCAAATGGAATGTCTCAATCTGTCAGCAAAACTCCACACGGGCTCAAGAGTTTATAAATCAGTCCTTTGAGGACGTTAAATGAAGAAAAGCATGGAGTCAGAAGAAAAGGCTTTCTACCTTGGTCACAGGAGGCTTATGGGCAAGCTGGGTCTGCCCCTTGAGTTCTCAGCAGCCAGCAGGGCAGGGACGTGGGACATGACAGAGGCTGGACCCGAGCTGCCAGATTGGTGGGCCCCGAGAGAGCACTCGAGGAGGAGGCCTGAGGCAGCTGAAGAGACGCTGGCTTACAGACAATCAAGAGGTGCACCCTGAAGACAGCTGCCGGCTGGCGCCCCAGCCCAATAGGGATAGTAGAGGAGCCCGAGCTTCGGAGCACCGCGGGCGGGCGTGGAGGGGGCGGCAGTGGAAGAGGCGGATCCGCCGGGGGAGGGGAAAGGCCGGGGTCGGAGGGGAATTCAGAAGGGGATAGTGTGTCTAGGGGATGGGGGTGAGCGGAGGGGCCTCCCGGGGAGGAGGGAAGACCGAGACTTCCAGGGGGCGGGGCGTCCAGGGGCGGGGAGGAGGGGCCGCCAGCGCGGGCTGCGGGGAGAGGCGGAGCCGCCAGGGGGCGGGGCGAACAAATTACCCCGACTCCACAGGTTCCTCCAAAGGCTCAGTCCTCAAGTGCCTCCACCCTTGATGGACTGTTCTCTGCTGGTCACCGCAGTGTGATCATTAGCTGCTGCTGGCAAGATTTTCATTACGACAGGTCATTTGCACTTCTGAGACATGCCCGTGGGCAGTCTCTGAATCCATTACATTTAATAACTGAAAGACGATGGATCAACTAGAATTGAACTTTCACGTACCATACGTTTCCTTCTTGACAACACCCTGAGTGGAGGAGGAGCCTTTCAATTTGGCTAGTACGCGGTACTTCATCCATCCAGAAATTCATTTCTTGTGGCAGGTTTTTAAATCTCAAAATAAATCTTAACAGTGGACAAAGTTACTTATCCGATGTCACACTGCTAGTCCTATAAATACACCTTAAGTTTGCCGCGTCCATTTTCTCTATTTGTATACGATTTGATACTCATATGATAGTTCTGCCGAAAAGTTTTGACGTTTTCGATCTTAGTAGAACTCCATCGTAACAGAATCATCGATTGATTCTGGCATGTAATAAATCAAGTCCCCTAACCAAAACTCCATAAGTTAAAATCCTGATATGTAACAGACTTTATCGCAACAATTCATTCTATCTCTTCACACCAGTGTGGTAAAAACTTTCTGCTATACAGACGGTGCAAATAAATGTATACACATTCTAAAAAAGGAAAAAACTTATTAAAATTGTAATAATACATACCAATTTAAAAAGATAAATACAACTCACGTTTGACCACCTCTGGTAATTGCAGAAGTCAAATGTGACTTGAGTATTACAATTTTAATAGTTGTTTCCTTTCTTAAAATATGTATACATTTTTTGCACCCTCTGTATTTTATTTGTTCGCTTTGAAAATCATTAAAATGATTCGTTTTCATAAGCTAATATTTGACATGCACTTCCTTTGCTCTGGGACTCTAAGGTTAGGCTAATGTCATACTCAGGTAGAATAACTAGCAAATGGGTTTGCCTTTCGTTGAGTTTCCGTTCTCATGGCTAATTATTTGTCGAGGTTACTATATTTGAACAATTTAGATTGTGGTAGGAAAACCAATACTTTAAATTGCATACAGCTTTCACTGACAGTGAGAGAGGACCAAGATAAAGTTCTTTGCCTAACTTTCCCTTATGCAACAAATAAATATTGAGCATGTGCTAAATATTAGGTGCACCCAAGTATCAATTATTAGTTAATATTGGGGATAAAAATTCCTTTTGAGAATAAAAGTGTAAACAAGGAAACAAGATGCTTGACAAGATACAAGCAGTCTAATCATACATAGTTAATGTCTAGTCATCTTGGACCTGGAGGAAAAATATAATTTCTGCGTAGAGGAAGGACAAGATAATTTTGCATGATCTTTGGCCTCAACCATGACTAATATAAAAACCCTAGGGTTTTCTCAATGAGGAGGTGGTAAGGAGAGTAGTATCTAGCCCTAGACCTTCTCCCCTTACCATGAATAAATGGAAAAACACTGTGGCCTGTAAGTGACCTGAGGTTCAAATGGCAATCTATTTTGACTTCTTTTATTCTAGAGATGGAAAATTTAAGCTTTCATGTGTGTGGTTTAGACAGTTTTTTAGTATTACTTTGTTGAGATTTTATGATGTGATGGTTGATTAGATAGCACCATGGGTGCTGATAGGGGATGCTATACAAATACGTTCTGTCATTACAATTCACAGGATTAATAATTAAAATATATTGTGGCTGGGCGCAGTGGCTCACACCTGTAATCCTAGTACTCTGGGAGGCTGAGGCAGGTGGATTGCCTGAGCTCATGGGTTTGAGACCAGCCTGAGCAAGAACAAGACTCAGTCTCTAAAAATAGTGGGGTTTGGGGTGGGGGTGGGGCGCCTGTAGTCCCAGCTACTCTCCAGGCTGTGGGAAGAGAATGCTTGAGTCCAAGAGTTTGAAGTTGCCGTGAGCTGTGATACCACAGCACTCTTCTGGGGGTGACAAAGTAAGACTCTGTCTCAAACAAAAAAAAAGTGATATATATATATATATACATGCAATGTTACACTGTGGTTTCACTGCACAACATTTTATGACTAAAAGGATTCACATTTTTCTCAGGGGTTGCTTTTACAGCTAATAAACTCTGAAAGCAGCCCTAGTTATTTTTTTTTTTTTGTGGAGATAGAGTCTCACTTTATGGCCCTCGGGTAGAGTGCCGTGGCCTCACACAGCTCACAGCAACCTCCAACTCCTGGGCTTAAGCGATTCTCTTGCCTCAGCCTCCCAAGTAGCTGGGACTACAGGCGCCCGCCACAACGCCCGCCACCCTCTGAGCCTTACCGACTGAGCCACAGGCGCCGCCCGCAGCCCTAGTTATATACACACAGACCATAATTCATTCTGTAGCACTGTTCATTTCCCAAAGGGCACAGTAGTCTGAAGTGTGACAAGAAATAACAAAAGGAAAAACCACTACACATTTTTTGCAATATTCTGTTAAAAAGCCAATCTATGGTCGCCATGATGTATGGATAAACAGTATTGCATATCATAAAAAGCATGTTTGTATAATTAAGACCGATACATACAAATGTTGAGTTACAAGTTATCATAAATTAGTATCAATGTTCTCGTACATTGATTTAATCATATAAAGTAGAAGCATAATCTACCTCCTTTTGATATATGATCCCTTTCTGCATTAATGCCTTCATTCACTCACCCTATCCACTAACTCCCCATCCTCAGTCATTAGAGAAATGCAGTCAAAACCACAGTCATACACACATTCATCCCTACTAGGATCACTATTAACAACACCACCACCACAGAAAAGTGTTAGTAAGGATTTGGAGAAATCGAAACTCTCAGATGTTGCTGGTGGGAATGTAAAATGGTGCAGCTGCTGTGAAAAACAGTTCCTCAAAAAGTTAAGCATACCATGAGGTTGAGCAGTTCCAATCCTAGGAATAGACCCAAAAGAACTAAAAGCAGAGACTCAAACAGATACTTGTACACCGGTGCTTGTTAAGGCATCACTGACAGTAGTCAAAAGGTGGAAACAACCCAAGTGCCCATCAACAGATGAATGGGTTAGAAAACGTGGTAAGATGGATTATTATTCAGCCATAACCAGGAATAAAGTGCTGCGTGATGAACCTTAAAAACATAAAGTGAAATAAGCCAGACACAAAAGGACAAATACTACACTATGTGAAAATATCTAGGACAAGCTAATAAATACACACAGACAAAGGAGAGAGAAGTTGGTAGTAGTGAGGAACTGGGAATCGTTGCTTAATGAGCATGGAGTTGCTGTGTGATGAAAACATTTCGGAAATAGCAGTGATGGATGAACATTGTGCATGCAATTAATGCTCCTGAATTGCACGCTTCAAGACAGTTAAATGATAAAATTCTATGATGTATGCATCAACACTATATACATATCTAAAAAAATCATCAAAAAAATCAGCTGGACATATTTGTGTGTGTCTATTTCCAGGTTCTCCATTGTTCTTCCATGTTCCACTGATCTATGTCTATCTCTCCATCAAGACCGCACAGTCTTGATTACAACTACTGTATACTCAATCTATTTTTTTTTTTTTTGTAGAAATGGAGTCTCACTGTACCGCCCTCAGGTAGAGTGCCATGAGGTCAGATGGCTCACAGCAACCTCTAACTCTTGGGCTTACGCGATTCTCTTGTCTCAGCCTCCCAAGCAGCTGGGACTACAGGCGCCCGCCACAACACCCGGCTATTTTTTGTTGCAGTTTGGCCAGGGCTGGGTTTGAACCTGCCACCCTCGGCATATGGGGCCGGCGCCCTGCTCACTGAGCCACAGGTGCCGCCCTGTATACTCAATCTTAAAATTGGACACTTATTACTCCCACTTTTCATTTCAAAAATTGTTTTAACTATTTTAGTTCCTTTGTCTTTCTATATAAATTTTAGAATAATCTTGCCAATAACTACAAAATAAATCTTGCTGGTATTTTGTTAGGAATTGCATTAAACCTGGAGAAAATCAATACCTTACTTTTTTCAATCTTCCAATCCATGAACATAATATATCTTGCCATATTTTTAGATATCCTGTGATGTCTTTAACTAGTATTTTTGTTCTTTCCAGGTATGAATCGTTTAGATTTCAATTTTTTTAGTAAATGTTTGAAATTTTAGTGTCCAATGCACCTTGCTAGTGTATAGAAATACAATTATTGTTTATCTTAGACCTACCATTATATGAGGTCTTACAATTAAGTTTGTGAACTTGCTATGTGCTTACGTTGGCAGCACTGTACGAACATGGTAAGGTTTCATAACCTTGGCCTATCAGTATCTCACAGCTGCATTCATGTCAATGTGTGGTGGTGTCTTGCTCAATGTTCATTATTTTTGTGTTTTTGTGTGCCATACAATGATAGCTCTGATGGTCATTTCAGAAAAAGAGTTCCAAAATTGTTCTGCAGAGTAGACGAGGCCCTAGTATTGGAGCTTAGCTTCCCAAGGGGTATCCTTTGAAGATGACCATCGGGATATTCAGTAAGAAGTATGTAGCACTTTTTCTAGGATGTATTTGTGAACTTAAGTGTCAGACCTCACGTTATTTTAATGTAAATTATTGGTAAACAATTTAGAAACTGCCTCTCCTTCCTTAAAAACCCACTTGACTGCTGCTAATCCAGAAGTACATTCAGGTCAGCTTCAGTGTGCATTTCTCAAACTTGGCCCCAAGTAAACTCCCTCCTTGCATTAAGTTGACCTTGACAGCTCCCCACTTGGCCTTTTCTTCCATGGGTGGAGATGGTACCAAGGACTTTTCCCTGGCGTTGGCTAAAGTGATTAGTTTCTAAAAGTTTTCTCTCTTCCTAGGCTTCCCTTTCCCGGTTCTTTGGCTAAAGAAATGGCTTGTTATGACGTTTCCAGATTGCAGGCTTCTTCAGCTCCAATTTGGAAGACACAAGGTAAAAAAAGAACCCAGGGAACTCACTACTAAGCCATTCATTCCTTGGGTCTCTAGGTCCCTTGCTGCCTCTTGCTCTCCATCTTTCAGGGTCCTCTGGTGCTGCTTTTATTTATAATGCCTAGGGCTTTTAGTTTTACTAAGAGGGAAGAATCGGAAAAAATATACCTACTCCATCTTCCTGGAAGTGAAATCTATTGTATTAATTTTTAGGATTACCTTCTGTTTTGAGCTAATGATACTGATTGAAAGACTCCTTCAAAGATTCTATGGTAGTCCTCTCTCTTTCCACATAAATAAAACCATTGCTATAGCATGAAGAAATGCATTAAATTATTCTAAGAACTCTAAAATGGGTATAGGTCAAAAGGCTGGGTCACAGACCTTTTTAGTGCTCTTTATAAATTAGACTTATCCAGGGTCTACTTCTCACCCCTCTGATTTTAATGGTGGCTTTATGATGTAACAGTAATGGTAGAATATAACTATTATTATTATATAATAGGTATTATTATACCATATGCATTACAATTCTCTTGAACCATTAAAGTCAGTGATTTTGAGGCTGGGTGTGGTGGCTCACACCTGTAATCCCAACTCTTGGGAGGCTGAGGCAGGTGGATTGCCTGAACTCACAGGTTCAAGACCTCATCTCTAAAAAAACGCCAGGCATTGTGGCGGATGCCAGTAGTCCCAGCTACTTGGGAGGCTGAAGCAAGAGAATCCCTTGAGCCCAGGAGTTTGAGGTTGCTGTGAGCTATGACACCACAGGCCTCTACCGAGGGTGACAAAGTCAACCTACTTAACCTAACTAAGATTACCACTGTAAGCACACTGAATTCATGACTTATTCTTCCTGTAATGTTAAAAAGATATAACAAGCAGCAGAAAGACCCATTTTACATTTGGAAGTGAAATAAAACATCAGAAACTGCTTCAGAGACTCTAAAACTTTCCTTTTCTGCCATTAATCTAGTTAACGTGGGAAGCTGGCACACAGAGTGGCTGACCTCCTTCCCACTGTAAAGAGAGCACAAGAACTGTTATCCTAATTCACCAGAGTGTCATAGCACCAATGACCCAGATTAAGGAATTATAATGTTACCCATGAAGCTAGTCTATAACCCATCAGTTTTATATTATTTGACCACATTTGTGAACATATAATCCAATAGGTGTCTTTCTAAGTAGACCAGAATATAAACTTTCTAACTTGAAATGGAAACAAACCCACAAATTGTGTCCAGCTAAGCCATTGTTAAATTGGTTATAATGTAACATTTACCAAGGATTTCACAACCATTTCCGCACTCATAAATCTTGGTCATTGTGCTCAAAGCTGTATCTTAGGAGTAGGAGCTACTACAATTACATACTGATGGTTCAAAGGTTCTCAACAGCATAGAAGTTGTTCCATTGTTTCTTCTTAGAGTATGTACTATGTGTTTTTATAAAGAAAAATTTTAT
This sequence comes from Nycticebus coucang, assembly GCF_027406575.1. NCBI lineage: Eukaryota > Metazoa > Chordata > Mammalia > Primates > Lorisidae > Nycticebus > Nycticebus coucang. The sequence goes on along the minus strand of NC_069785.1, from coordinate 7,222,501 downwards.
GAAGCAGGACACTGCATAGTAATCTAGCTGGTTAGGATTTTCTAACATATTTTTACCTTTCCAACTCAAAGCTGGGTTTTAGCTCAAAGTATCAGTTTATAACATTGCCAAGCTCTACGTTTCAATATAGTCCTTTCTTTTCTTCCTCCTTTTTCTTCTTTCCGTTTTTTGCTTTTCTTCTTCTTTCTCACTCATTTTTTTTTTTTTTTTTTAAAAGGAGTGGACTTTATTTTTTTTATTTATTTTTTTTTTAATTCTTTTTTTTTTTTTTTTTTTTTTTTTGGCCGGGGCTGGGCTTGAACCCGCCACCTCCGGCATATGGGACCGGCGCCCTACACGTTGAGCCACAGGCGCCGCCTTTCTCACTCATTTTTAAAATTCATTCATTTGTTCTTTGAAGCAGCACTGTGTGGCACTTAAAATTATTTTATGTTATTTACGTATAGTTTCTAATTTATAAACAGTTATAAATCTACTGACTTACCAACTTACAATATGGAAAGTTCTTCCATCTTGCTTTCTCCATCAAGCTGGCAATTACAAGGATTCCCTTGAAAAGCTGAACGTCCAACCAACACATTAGGAAGCAAGGCAGACAGAATGAAAATGCATGCTATGCTAGAAGCATAAAGGAATATGGAGAGCTAATACTGCACAATGCCTTACATTCGTACATCTGTTCAGTACCACTGTGACCTATTCACCAATTAGAAGTCAGCGTTTTACTTATATGCCATTATTTTCATATATTTATGGGGGAAAACAAGCAAAAACAGAAACAAAAAACAAAGCCTATAAATTAGGAAATTTTAAGCTGGAATCAGTATAAAGCTAGGATAAGGATTTTAGTCCTAAGATTTTTGATGTCCCTAGTTTCTTCCACATCATCTGTATTCAGATACAGGTATACAATATATTTTGTTTGTTTTGTTTTTGTAGAGACAGTCTCACTTTATTGCCTTCAGTAGAGTGCCTTGGTGTACACAGCTCACAGCAATCTCCAACACCTGGGCTTAGGTGATTCTTTTGTCTCAGCCTCCGGAGTAGCTGGGACTACAGGTGCCCACCACAACACCTGGCTATTTTTTTGTTGCAGTTCAGCCAGGGCTGGGTGCGAGAACCCACCACCCTCGGTATATGGGGCTGGCGCCCTACCCACTGAGCCACAGGCACCACCCAATATGTTAATGCATAATAACATCACAACTGTGCAACTAATAGCAGAGGGCCCAATTGTTACTGCAAACACTACATGCATTATTTTATTAATCACAAAGTTTGGAGTATTCAGTAAATCAGAAGTCTGAATGATTTAGCCTCTTTTTTCTTTTTCTTTTTTTTTTTGTGTGTGTGGTCTTTGGCCGGGGCTGGTTTGAACCCGCCACCTGCGGCATATGGGACCGGTGCCCTACTCCTTGAGCTACAGGCGCCGCCCAGCCTCTTTTTTCTTAAAGAAAACTCAACACATCAATATCGTAAATTCTTTTGTCAGTTTAGGGTGAAGTAATAATCTTGATTCACCTTTAAAATACTCTGTTGAGTCAGGTGTTGCGGTGTGCCTGGAGTCCCAGTTACTTGAGAGGCTGGGGTTGCAGGATTGCTGAAGCCCAGACATTTGAGGCCAGCCTGGACAACACGGTGGGTACTCGTATCTCTTAAAAAAAACAAAAAAATACTCTATGCATCTTCTTAATAGGTAATGTTATATCCAGCTTATGAAATAATGCTTCTCCAACTATGTTCAGGATTTAAACAGCTGATATAAAAACAACATATTCACTAACTGCCACAACATAATTTTAACAGATTGGAAATGATAATTCTAGAATTCTATTGTCTGACATCATTTTCAAAAGACTGCCTAATGAGAAAGTTAACAAAATCAAATGTCCAATTTATACAATGTTTGTAAAAGATTTTATTTTCCATTCTTTAAATTGTGTGCCATTCAAAGTTCTTAATTAGGGCAGCAGCCATAGCACAGTGGTTAGGGTGACTGCTACATACACCAAGGGTGGCGGGTTAAAATGTGGCCTGGGGCTGGTGCCTGTAGTCCCAGCTACTTGGGAGGCTGATGCAAGATAATCAATTACGCCCAACAGTTTGAGGTTGCTGTGAGCTGTGACAGCACATCACTCTATACCCAGGGCAACAGCTTGAGACTCTGTCTCAAAACAAAACAAAGTTTGTAATTAGTCAAAGCCTGTGGCCTATGCCACAGCTGCCGTTGTCTTTGGAAACACCCTGGTGCTTTCACTGTGATGCTTGTTGCCATTGGCACTATTGTCACTGGATATCTGCTATCATGCTTCTGGGCTCAGCCACTCTGGGCTCTTGCCCCAGCAACTCTGGGATTTTGGCTCTCCCAAAATTCAAGGTATCTGGTTGAGTCCAGTTCCTTTAACCAAATCCTAGCTACCACTTTCTTTTTTTTTGAGACAGAGTCACACTCTCAGTAGAGTGCTGTTGCATCATAGTTCACAGCAACCTCAAACTCTTGGGCTCAAGTGATTCTTTTGCCTCAGCCTCCTGAGTGGCTAAGACTATAGGTGCCCACCACAACACCTGGCTACTTTTTTTTGTTTGTTTGTTTTTTGTTGTGGTTTTTTGGCCGGGGCTGGGTTTGAACCCACCACCTCCGGCATATGGGACCGGCGCCCTACTCCTTGAGCCACAGGCACCGCCCTACTTTTTTTTTTTTTTAAAGATGGGGTCTCGCTCTTGCTCAGACTGGACTCCCAAGGTGCTAGGATTACAGGTGTGAGTCATGCACCCAGACTAACTACCATTCATCTTTCCTTCTGCCTAATTTGAGATTAAGCCCACATAGGAAGGGTGTTTGAACACTGTGTAACCAAAACAGAGAAGTATCCACAGACAAGTATTAGTGTAGAATTTATGAGCTTGGTCATCCCATGGTTGCCAACAATTCTTTCTTTTCTTATCATGGTACTGACTAGTTAATAGTGGTCCTATTGATAATTTAATAATCTTGGGCCGGGTGAGGTGTCTTAGCCTATAATGCTACCATTTAGTATCACTTGAGCTTAGTAGTTCCAGAGCAGCCTGAGCAAGAGACTTTCTCTTTACCAAAAATAAAAAAATTAGCTGGGAGTTGTATCTGACACCTGCAGTCACAGCTACTCAGGAGGCTGAGGCAAGAGAATCGCTCCAGAAGTTGAAGGTTACTGTGAGCTGTGACACCATGGCACTCTACCCAGGGTGACAGCTTGAGGCTCTATCTCAAAAAAAAATAAAAATAAAAATAAATAAATAAATAATTATTTTAGCTATAATTATAGCACATTTTCTTTTCTTTTCTTTTTTTTAGCTTCAGGCTATTGCTATCCAACTATAGTTTTTTTTTAGTTTTTTTTTATTAAATCATAGCCATGTACATTAGTATGATCATGGGGCACCATACACTTGGTTCATAGACCATTTGACACATTTTCATCACACTAGTTAACATAACTTTCCTGGCATTTTCTTAGTTATTTTGCTAAGACCTTTACATTCCACATTTACTAAGATTCACATATACCCTTGTAAGATGCACCGCATGGCACATTTTCAAAATACCTTTTTGCAATCATCTCACGAATATTTATGCTCTTATCCGACATGCCTAATTATCGTGGTATATTATACTAGTGGTTAAAGCATCGTTGCCTCGTATTATGCAAAAATATATACATGAAAGCATACATGGTGGGGACGAGAGATAACAAAACAGGTAGATTTTAGACGTCAGAGAATTTTGAATGTGAAAGGAACTTGGCAGTTACTTCAGTGGTGCTCAGTCTTAGCTGCAGGTGAAGATCCTTTGCAGGCCTTTAGAAAGATACCAGCTGAGTAGGTCCTTCACCCCAGTTACCTGGGCTTAATTATTTTGGGGTGTGGCCCAAACGTCTCTGTGGTTTTAAAGATCCCTAGGTGATTCTAATATGTAGCTAGAGCTGAAATCACTGATCTAGTCCTGCTGCCCAATTTCACAGATAAACACAATAATTCAATAGGGTGGAGGAAAGAACAGAAAACGGATCAAAAAAATCTTAATTTGAATCTCCTCTATTCTGTTTATTAATCTTAAGAAAATTGCTTGTACTGTCAGTGTTTCAACTCCTTCAACTGTAAAGGGGAGTAACAACAGATACCACCTTAATCAATTAAGAGAGCTTTTTTCCTTGGAGAAAAGGGAATTGATGGGGATGAACAATTTACCCAAGTTATGCCTTGGTAAGCCAAGTACTGGAGAAGTGCAGTTCAAAGATGCAATCCAGCTCTTTCCCTTCACTTCTACCACTTACTTGACCATGTTGCCTCAGGGCTTATTGTCTGAAGCCATAACTATTAAACACTTCGTTAAAATATCAACTATAATTCAAATTTTTGTTTTTACTTCTACCATTCCCACTTTTAATATCGCTAAAAACAAGATACAGGCTTCATACTCAAGTATAACTAATTATCATGGTTTTGATTGGGATACATTTTTTTATGGTTAAAGAGGTATAACTAAGGATGGGGATGGTGGCTCACACCTGTAATCCCAGCATTATGGGAGGCCAAGGAGGGCGGATTGCTTGAGATCAGGAGCTCCAGACCAGCCTGAGCAAGAGCAAGAGCCCATCTCTAAAAAAAAAAAAAAAAAAATAGCCTGGCATTGTGACAGGTACCTGAAGCAAGAGAATCTCTTGAGCTTAAGAGTTTGAGGTTGCTGTGAGCTATGAGGCCACAGCACTTAACAGCAGAGCAAATGAATGAGACTGTCTCAAAAAAAAAAAAAAAGAATTAACTAGAAAATGGGTCCTTAGCTGACATAGGGAGAGGATCCTGTGAACTATCATTTTGGTACCCATTATCCCTTTAAATATTTCAAAATATGGCTCACACCTGTAATCCCAGCACTTTGGGAAGCCAAAGCAGGAGGATCACTTGAGGCCAGTAGTTCAAGATCAGCTTGGGCATTAGCAAGACCTCATGTGAACAAACGAAAATTATAAAAATTAGCCTGGTGTGGTGGCGCTAGTCTCACGCAGAAGCTGAGGCAGGAAGATTGCTTGAACCCCTGGAGTTTGAGGTTGCAGGGAGCTATAATGATGCCATGGCACTCTAGTCCAGCCAACAGGGAGACCCTTACTCTCACCTCCAACTCCTGGACACAAGGGATCCTCCCACCTCAGCTTCCCAAGTAGTTGGGACTAGAGGCAAGCTAACTTTTTTTATGGTCTTGCTATGTTGCCTAGGCTTATCTTGAACTCATGGCCTGAAGTGATCCTCCTGCCTCAGCCTTCCAAAGTGCTGGCATTGTAGGCCTTAGCTACTGTGAGTTAAAAAGCAGAGATCAATTTTTCTTTTTTTTTTTTTTGTAGAGACAGAGTCTCACTTTATGGCCCTCAGTAGAGTGCCATGGCATCACACAGCTCACAGCAACCTCCAACTCCTGGGCTTAAGCGATTCTCTTGCCTCAGCCTCCCGAGTAGCTGGGACTACAGGCGCCCGCCACAACGCCCGGCTATTTTTTGGTTGCAGTTCAGCCGGGGCCGGGTTTGAACCCACCACCCTCGGTATATGGGGCCGGCGCCTTACCGACTGAGCCACAGGCGCCGCCCCAGAGATCAATTTTTCTATAGTTGGCTCTTGGAGCTTTCATCTGATCAAAATTTAAAACAGTGAAACGGAGTGCAAACAGAGAAGTGCAATATTTTGCTTCAGAAACAGAGATTTTAATCTACCTATAAAATATTTCACTGAGAGGAAATAATATTTTTAAAATTAAAAGTTACTCTTTTAAAACTGTCAATTATTTCAAGAAGGAATCAAAAAATAAAATGTTTCATTTGTGGAATGATTAGTAATTGCCTACATTATTACCTTTTGGAGAGATTTTGGTTTTATTAAAATTCACTTAGTTTTTTTTTTTTTTTACTGGTATGATTGTATATATGTAATGTTTAACAATCTATGTGTTTATTTCCTGGTATTATTTATTTTGTGTTGGGATTATTACTTATATTATTATTTACTCTGGATTCCCAATACTCTAAGGTATGCTACTTTATGAAGCTTCTTAAGTAACCTATTACTTCAAACATCTTTTTTTTTTTTTTTGTAGAGACAGAGTCTCACTGTACCACCCTCGGGTAGAGTGCCGTGGCGTCACACAGCTCACAGCAACCTCTAACTCTTGGGCTTACGCGATTCTCTTGCCTCAGCCTCCCGATACTTCAAACATCTTAATTGGAAAAAAGAAATGTGCTTTTCCTTTTTTTTTGTCTTATCTGTGGTATCAAAGGCATTCATTCATTCAAATGACTGAACTTCTGATACCTATATGCTGTCTTATAGGCAGTGAGGACATTATGTTCCTGCCTCCATAAAGCTTGCATTCCGGTGGACTATAAACAGAAAATGACTTTAGAAAATAAATTTCTTAGCCCTAGCACAGTGCCAGTGCCAGGAGATGCTAGTGCTTCCTATTCCATCTCTATTTAATTATATCACACCTTCTGCTGAAAAACAAATCCAAACCCAGCTGGTCAGTATCTTATCTACTTGGTAAAACCGGAATCCGTTCTGAGTAACGTATCACATTGGAAAAGAACAAAATACAATACTTGTTTCTATTTGCTACATATCAAAAAATTCTTCCTCTAAATATAATAATTACTAACGGCGCTTTATAATTATAAAGCATTTTCAGAAATACCGTAAACGAGCCAACAACTGTGTGAGGTAGACAGGGAGGTGGCATTTTTTTGTGGTTAAGGGATGAGCTGTAGATTCTAGACTTAATTCCAGTTCTGTGACCATCAAAAAACTACTTAACTTCTTTGATCCTCAGTTTCTTTACATGTAAAATGCTAATATTTAAAGCTAATCCATTTGGTTGCTGTGCGGATTAAAATATTTAAAGTATTTCAGACAATGTTTGCCATAATAATAAATGGTGACTATTCTCATTAGTGATATTGTCATTCTTCATGATTCTACAGATAAATTGAGGTTCACAAAGATGAACGCATAAGGATTTAGCTATAAAGTGGAGGGGTGACACTTGACCTTCGATCTTCTGGCTCCAAATCCTTTCAGTTTTACGACAGAGCATCCTAAAATAGAAAGTAAATTAAATCATCGTTAGAATATTAAGAAATTTATTTTTGGCTCAAGTTTATAAGGTTATCATTTAATCAATCAAATTTTCTTAAGTTGTGAAATAAAAGAAGTATGTTATGTTATTATAGTATTTTCCTGTTTCTTTTTCCACTTGATATTTAAGGTTTTACGTTATTTTAACTTTAAGTCTAACTTTTATCACTAACCATTTGATGCAAAAATGTTTCCTGAAGTCTTCCACAATCATTATTTAATCCTCAAGTTGAGTGGAGTAAGCAAGATCAGTTTACACACGAGATAAACCCAGCAAGGTGTTTTTTAATTTTCTAATATAAGGGTACATACGATCAGATCACATTGTTCGCGGTTTAGCGCCCAGATTCTGTCGGTAAAAGTAGTTTTAATAATTCTAAATCCTATGTTAATATCATCTAGGCTTCTTAAAAGTTAAGAATGGGTGTGTGGGTTGGCGCCTGTGGCCCCGGAGGTGGCGGGTTCAAACCCAGTCCCCGGCCAAAACCTGCAAAAAAAACAAAAAAGAACGGGTGGGTGCGAAGCAAAGCTACTGTTAATCATCATTATGAAAGGTGATTTATTTCAATATGAAAAGTTACCGCTCTCTAAAAAGTTGAAAACGCGGCAAGATACCGGAACTCTCAATACTTTTCACACACGTGGGTCGGTCCCGACGCGGCTTACAGACGGTTCTAACGCTAACAGCGCCGCCCTGAGCGGCGGAGTGCACGTGGGACACCCTGCAGTGTCTCGCAGGAAACACAGAACTCGGGGATAAAGGAAGCCAAGAAGAGGTTGGACAAAAGGTAAAAACAGCGAACGGGTCTTCCCCGAGAAACGGAGGGCGCGCTCGGCTGGAGGGAATGCGCAGCGCATCTGGCGGGCACCGAGGTCAGGCCCGGAAGCAGCTCGGTTCGACGCGGGAGCGGGCTGCCCGCGGGCCCCACCCCACTGGATGTGCAGTCGTCATTCGGGTGGGGAGGAAAAGAACCGCGCAGATGAGAAAAGCAGGCAGCCGAGGACACTCCAGAGGAGCCACAGGTGGGACCTGGTCGGAGTCACAGGCGCGCGGGCTCCGGGCCGGCCGCACCTGCGAGCCCTCCGGGACGCCGTAGCCCCGCCCCCTCCGCGCGTGGCGCCCATGATGCCAGGCGCGCGAACCGCTCGCCTTACAGAGGTCGCTCTTGTCCGAACGGTTGGCCTCTGCTGCGCCTGCGTGGTCGGGAGGGGAAGTGAGGCGGTTTCCTCGGCGCCTTTTCCGGCAGCGGCGGCGGCAGATCTGGGAGGAGGAGGTGGAGGCCGGAGGGAGCCCGCGCTCGGGGCGGCGGCTGGAGGTAACCTCCCGGGCCGAGCTGGGAAGGCGGGCCTCCTCGGCCTCCGCTCCCCTCTGGGGCTCCGACGGTAACTCCCTTGTCCGTCTCTGTGTCTCTGCAGGCAGCGCACCGAGTTACCGCGAGGATCAATGACCTGACGGGGCGCCGGAGCCGCGCTGCCTCTCGAGTGTCCTGGGTCGGTGGTGAGCCGGGTGCTGGCGGGGCCGGAGGGCCGCAGTCTGCCGCGGCGGGGCGAGGAGAAGGCGGAGGAGCGGGAACCGCGGCGGCGCTCGCGCGGCGCCTGCGGGGGGAAGGGCAGTTCCGGGCCGGGCCGCGGCTCAGCAGGGCGGCGGCTCTCCCGGCGCAGACTCAGGGCCCCGGCGGCCGCGGCGACCGGAGGAATTAAGTTGTGCGGTCGGTGATGCCCGAGTGAGCGGCCGGCCCGGGCCTCTGCCCCCAGGAGGCGACTCCCACGCAGGCCGCACGGGCGCCCTCGCGGCAGGGGGGCTTCGTTTCGGTTTCGCGGCGGCGGCGGCAGCGTTGTTGGCGGAGGGGAACCGGGACACCTGAATGCCCCCGGCCCCGGCTACTCCGACGCGATGGGGAAGGTGCTATCCAAAATCTTCGGGAACAAGGAAATGCGGATCCTCATGTTGGGCCTGGACGCGGCCGGCAAGACAACAATCCTGTACAAGTTGAAGCTGGGCCAGTCGGTGACCACCATTCCCACCGTGGGTTTCAACGTGGAGACGGTGACTTACAAAAACGTGAAGTTCAACGTCTGGGATGTGGGCGGCCAGGACAAGATCCGGCCGCTATGGCGGCATTACTACACCGGGACTCAGGGTCTGATCTTCGTAGTTGACTGCGCCGACCGCGACCGCATCGACGAGGCCCGCCAGGAGCTGCACCGCATTATCAATGACCGGGAGATGAGGGACGCCATAATCCTCATCTTCGCCAACAAGCAGGACCTGCCTGATGCCATGAAACCCCATGAGATCCAGGAGAAACTGGGCCTGACCCGGATTCGGGACAGGAACTGGTATGTGCAGCCCTCCTGTGCCACCTCAGGGGACGGACTCTATGAGGGGCTCACATGGTTAACGTCTAACTACAAATCCTAATGAGCATTCTCCACCCATCCCCTGGAAGGAGAGAAATCAAAAACCCATTCATAGGATTATCGCCACCATCACCTCTTTCAATTGCCACTTTTCTTTTTTGAATTTGAACTCTTGAGTTACTGTTTTACAGTTTGGGGGGTGGCTGAGGGTTTTCTTTTCTGTTTCTCTTTTTTCTTTTTTTTCTTCTTTGCGTTAGGATGCTCTGATCAGACATTTGAGATAAACACAAAATGCTAGATGCTCTTGTTAACTTCCAGCAAATGGGATGGGGGAAATATAGCAGTTCTTGGTAAAGTCCTTTGTAATAATGGTTTGATTTTTTTATTTTGAGAAAATCTTTTCTCCTCCAATGTATGCTTTTTCCTTTTTCCCCAGTTTCATTATCACTTGCTGTAGATGGCTTATTTTGCATTCATGCAGACTATGTTGCAAGTCTGTTTTCATCTAGTAAACTGAAAATTATTGCTTAATCAAACTGCCGTTTGTCTTTTATATTTAAGGCCTTTCCCCCTTATGATCTAACTTTAACTTAGTAATTTCAAATGTGACCTTTTATATCTAAGACCAGTACAGTAAACTCAGCCCACGGTGGCAAATAATGAGTACACATCAGTGTATTAAACAGGTAATGTAAGAAGTTCTTTACAATGTCAGCAATTGAAGTTTTGAAACGTAACATCATGCATGAGTAGGAATAAACCCAAGTTCCCCCTAACATAGCTAACTTAAACGCTGCATTATTCTGCATCAAAATATGAAAGTGTGTAGCCCATCAAGGGCACAGATTTTTTCACTGCAAAGTTAGTCACTTTGCTGTTTTCCCTTCTTTTTAACTTTAGACTCTATCCAGAAATTGGAGCAATAATGGTGTATTCATCACACACAGATGAAATATTTGTAGTATTTTAAGTGACTTTTGGGCAAAACTGGAATGTATACTTTTACCTTGTTTCAAATGTCTAAGACCAGTTTTTAAATTACAAAACATTTATTTTGTTCTTTAATACAGCATTAGCATTTAAGAATTCAAATTATATGCAAACCTTTTGCCTAGTTGGAAAAATACACATTCCTGTTTTCACATTATAGCAACAGATTAAGCTGAAGATCCAAGTCATTTTTCATGAATGAGTGATCCACATCTCCATTAATTAAAACACTGGAAAAGATGTTTTATAAAAGGTATTTAATTTTGTTTGATTGTAGGATTAACTCATGCAAATAGATATCCTGTTGGTTCAGTAGTACACTGTCTCCTTTAAAGAAGGAAATGTGATGAATGAATGATATGTATACTTGAGGGATGACAAAGGGGAAGTAGGATGAAGAGAACCTACAGATGACAATGAATGTAAACTTATTTTTCTTCAAGGGTAAGCAGTGTGCTCACTGGTGATGATCCAGTTCCTAACAAGATTAAGTGGTTAGCTGGTTAGGACCAGTAACTAGAAATCGACCACTATGATAACATTTGAAACCAAATGTTAATGCTTGATACAGAATTGTGAAGCAGCATCTGGTTCTTATGTAGCCTTAAGGATTAATTTTAGCGATCCTGAAGGAATTAAACTTAGGGAATTTCAGAAATGTAGACTGCAAAGGCAGTATACAGGAAAAGGTAGAGTGGGCTTTGTTGATGAGGGTGTCTGAAAACTAAAATTGAGCGGGCTATCATGGTATAGTTGGACAGTAATGGTCCTTCAAGCTTTGGCCATATTGTATAATGGAGCTTTTACCAAAGATGTATGAGACGCATAAGGCTATTAAAAATGAACTATTCAAAGTAAAACTCTTGACAAATATTCTACTTAAAGCAGATGAGACAAGGTGCTATGTTGTAGGCTCCTGCTGGTGCAGAGGGATTTTTGATTTCAAAATGCAGCTAAAGTACAAATTTCTGTTCCACTTCAGTGGATGTATCGCTAGAAATGAGACTGATAAACACAGCTAAAGAACATTTTGGTTGTTTTTTTTAAATTCCCAAAGCTCCACAATAAATGTAACTCTTAGTGTTTTAAATGATTACATGTTAAGGTATATAAACACAGATTATCCAAATATCAATGCTGTAGTAACATCCTGAAACAAAACAAGCACAAAGGTATAAATGCCTAAACTGGAGGAAACTTGAAACCCTCATGTTCTTAAATGTATTTCTAACTTGTGAAGACAGATTGGTAGGCAGCCATTTTTTTGTCTTAAAATAACTGGGGGCATAATTAAAATTTTATACATCAAGTGATTGCTATTATTGAATGTTGCAGGTGAGATGTGGTTATTTTAGTTTATTTGAACTGTCTGAAGAAGGGGGTGGGGGAAGCAAATATTTGAAATTTGGAAAACCCTTAACCTTCTGGTAAGAAATTGTAATTTTCACTTACATTTTCTTTAAAGGTATAAAAAGTTTATAATTTATGTAGTTAAATTGAACCACAACCATGATTATGAAGCAGGTAATTATTATACCTTGCAGAAAAACGTTATCTAAATTTAAAAGCTCTTGAAATTTTTGTTTAACTGCATCAATTTCTGTATTTATGTGAATTTATAAACTGCAGTAAGTTTTGAATGAGGTTAATCTTGTTTAATATATGAGTCTGTAGACTGTGATCTCCCCAAACTTAAAAAGTACAGTACTTGGAATTGTGTTCTTTATGGTTGTAGTGTTGGTAAAGCACTAATGCAGAAAATAAAGGAATTACACAGTGCAGTTTCTCACGTTATGTTACTTGACCTAGATAAATGGGAGGTATGGTATGCTGGGCCATATTATTCTCCAAGGTATGTGGCAAAAAGTGGCAAGTTTGGAGTCACTTTTATAAATACAAAAAAGATAATGTGTGGTTCTTGTAAACGCTGGCTGTTTTGAGGTTTGCCCTGTTTTAGTTCAGCAAGCTTAATCTGATTTTATTTAGGACAAAAAACAGAAAATAAATTTTAAAAATTCGAAAGTCCTATAGCAGTCTTTATTCTACTGTTTTCCTAGATTACAACCTTAGTATTTTTAGTTTAGAATTGTGTCTATAAAAAATTGGCCTTAAGTTTTAACCCTTGACAATAGACTTGGATTTTAAAGTTTCTTTTGGAGTTCAAAGGTGCTTCTCAGATAAAAATGGCAGAATTGTGGTGACTTAGCAAAATTGTGGGATCAAGAATAACTTGGATAAATGGGTTTTTTAAAACATGTTTGTAAGCATTCCCTCTTACTGCAGCAATTTTTATAATTTGATTTTAGAATGTCTTAATATTATCTGTAGTATGATTTAACGCCACATTAATATCAGGTATTTAGAACTAAGGTTTATTAAAGTATTGATTTGTCCAGCGGTGCATCTTACAAGGGTATATGTGAAACTTGGTAAACGGTCTGTGAAGCTAGTGAATGATGCCCCATGAATGTATCAATGTACACAGCTATGATTTAATTTAAAAAAAAATAAAAATAAAGTATTGATTTGTTACCCTGTTTCCCTGAAAATAAGACATCCTCTGAAAATAAGACCTACTTACAGGAAAGATAAGACGTCCCCTGAAAATAAGACCTAGCGCATCTTTGGGAGCACACCTTGTCTTATTTTCGGGGAAACAGGGTAGCTATAGCAGTAGAAAGTATTTCCCTCTTTAGTTTTTATGCTTTAATAGTATAAGCTTAGAAATATTTAAGGCGTAACCTCAGTGGTCATGGAGCCTTACTAAATTACTGAAGTCATTTCCTCAATACCTTGGCAAATATATATCAAGGTTATAAGTAAGTCTTGTCTCTTTCCTTATAGATAAAAATTGTATTTATAAAACCACATATAGCAATTCTAAATAATTTGTAAGTCAAATCACTGAGCCTAATGTATTTCCAGTATAACATTCAATGGAATCCTGCTTTTTGCTTTGTTTAATTAAATGGTAGAGATCAAGTAGTAAAGATTATAGTACTAGGAAGTTTATAAATGTGGAATGTTGGGAGATGGAGCCATAGAAGAGGGAAAGCAACTTCTTCATGCTTTGCCAAACTTGAAAGTTGCTAGACTAGATTAGTGAGCTGAACTGGCGGAGACCTGAGACCACGTAGATAAGATCAAAGAAGGCAGAACAGGTTTGTAGAGGGGTTTAGGAATTACTGTTGAAATTTGCTATTAAATTAGCTTAAGTAATGGTAAACTTCACAAGAATTAATCTAAGAACTAACCTCATTTTGTAGAACAATAAGAAAATGCTTTGATTTTTAACTTTGTTTTTTCTTTTGTTTAAAATGTTTTATGACTACTTGAAGTAATTTTAAAATGAAAGTATTTGTCACTCTTGTCCTTGAATACCTTTTCATTTGTTATGAAATAATTTTTTTCCCATAGTATTAGTGTGAGGCTAAGTTTATTTATTTATTGAGAACCTACTAATATGCCTGGCATGGTTTATGTGTAGGAGCTACATCAGTGAAAAAACAAAATATCTACATTTGGGCAGCGCCTGTGGCTCAGTGAGTAGGGCGCCGGCCCCATATGCCGAGGGTGGCGGGTTCAAACCCGGTCCCGGCCAAACTGCAACAAAAAAATAGCTGGGCGTTGTGGCGGGCGCCTGTAGTCCCAGCTACTCGGGAGGCTGAGGCAAGAGAATCGCGTAAGCCCAAGAGCTAGAGGTTGCTGTGAGCCGTGTGATGCCACGGCACTCTACCTGAGGGTGGTACAGTGAGACTCTGTCTCTACAAAAAAAAAAAAAAAAAAATCTACATTTATGGGACTCATAGAACAAAGATGAGATGATAAGTAAAAGTTCATTTGGTGATACACTATATATCCTACAGTATGTTTCATATATAGGGGAACAGGTAGGAACCTGTTCAGAGAAGGCCTTATTGAGAAGGCGACATGAGTAAATATTTGAAGGAAGGAAATACTAATATTGGTGTAAATGACATGGTGACAAAAAGATAACATGTATGGTGTAGCACCAGGGTGGGAAAACAATGCCCAAGGACATATCTGGCTGTAGCCTTTTTCATAGGGGCTGTGCTAAGAATGATTTTTCTTTTTTTTATTTATTTCTTTATTTTTTTTTTATTAAATCATAGCTGTGTACATTAGTATGATCATGGGGCACCATACACTTGGTTCATAGACCGTTTTGATTTTTCATTTTTAAAGGATTTTCAAGGATTATAAGGAAAAGCCACCGTGAATATTTGACGGTGATAGTATGTGGCCTGAAAAGCCTAAAATATTCACTATCTGGCCCATTGTGGACCCCAGGTCTAGAGCCTAATTTTTAAAGCATTATACTAATATATAGGGAATCCAACAATTTAAAGCAAAGGTCACTGTTAAATTAATCTAATCAAAATTTTAGGAAATGGCAGCATACAGAATTTACCACATTTACACATGTAGCAAGCCCTGAGACTTGTTAGTGAATAATCCAGACCTTTTTTTCTAATTTGTGAAATTAGTAGTTTCTTGGTTTTGATTTTAACATCAGTCTTTAAAAATCATCATTTGTGAATCATTTCATTTTAAATATTTCTCTTATTTTTATAGTACTTCTAATGGTCTTTGGATTTAATTTAAATATGCTGCTCTTAAAGTGCCCTTTCCTCCAGATAACCTAGATTAGTTTGGAGTAGGTTCAGATAACATCATTTAACTATGGCTGTAATCAAATCCTGAGTCCTGTATTTTATATTATCAAGAAACTCTGTAAGAGAGTGTTTTAGTGAGTTGGAAACTAAGATACTGCATATTTGGTTAGTTTCAGTATTATTACTCTAATATAAACTAGAAAAATAGCTTACTTCCCCAAAGAATTTTCTTGCCTGGAGAATTCTGTACTAAGGTAGTAGGATATGGATGCTGTGACTAATTTATTTATTTTGTTTTTTAGCTTCACTACCCCTCCCGGTTACTTTTAAAAGAGAAACTAAACAAAGTAATTTGTAAGGAGTTATGGAAGTAAATTTTATGGAGAACATTAACAAATCAGCTTTAAAAAATGAAAACACAAACTTGGATACTAACCTGACAAATGCAAACAATGTAACCTAATCATCTGTACCCTCATTAATCTGAAACAAAAAATAAATACATTTTATTTTCTTTTTTTTGTAGAGACATAGTCTCACTTTATAGCCCTTGGTAGAGTGCCATGGCATCACACAGCTCACAGCAACCTCCAACTCCTGGGCTTAAGCGATTCTCTTGCCTCAGCCTCCCAAGTAGCTGGGACTACAGGCGCCCGCCACAACGCCCCGCTATTTTTTGGTTGCAGTTCAGCCGGGCCGAGTTTGAACCCACCACCCTCGGTATGTGGGGCCTGCGCCTTACCGACTGAGCTACAGGCGCCGCCCAATAAATACATTTTTTTAAAAAATGAAAACACTGCAGTTCATAGAAAGGCCCATGTAAAACTGGTAATTCATGACCATAAAAGCCGTTTTCCATTGTAACTGAATGGACTGGCCTGAGAGGGTCATAGCATATGAGAGTGTAAGCAAAACAAATTTGTTGGAATTACAGAACCAACATTTGGATCTTTGAAGTTTATTACAATATGGCAAACCAAAGTGCTTTATCTCCATGTCTTTATTTAATTAGAGGGTCTCTGTTGCCTAAGTTGGGTCACCATAGCTTACTGGTGGCTTAGAACTCCTGGGCTCTCTCACACCTCAGCCTCCCAAACAGTTGGGATTACGGGGTGGAGCCACCACATTTAGCTAGTTTTTAAAAAGATTTTTTGTTGTAGCAATAGGAGATTCACTGTGTTGCTCAGGCTTTTCTCAAACTCCTGGGCTCAAGTCTTGCCTTGGCCTCCCAAAGTGCCTGAATTATAGGCACAAGCCACTGTGCGTACCCCATATCTTTGTTTTTAAAAGTTTCATGAATAAGTCCTAGGTTGGAGTTAGGCCTAAGGGAGATAAAATTGGGAAATATTCTAGGAACAATTGCATTTATTGAATGTTTGCCATGTGTCAGGCGTTGGTCTAATCATTGAATGGTTACCCTTAAAACCACCTTGGGAAATGAGGTTTCCATTTTAAAACTGAGGCACAGAGAGGTACATGTTAATAAGCAGCAGAGCCAGGATTTGGATTCAGGTAGTCTGTATGGTACTATGAATGTGACTGAAGTGATTCAGGGGTTAATAATATTCTCTGTGTGTGTGTGAATATATATGTGTTTTTTCTGTGTAATTTCTTATAAATAGCTTACTTTCTTAGAGTAATTTCCAGTACTTTTTTAATTTGCTCATCAATAGTTTGGGGGGGCGGGGGGGAGGGTTTCATAGAGATTGGGTCTTGCTATGTTGTTCAGGGTAGTCTCAAACTCCTGAGCTCAAGCAATCCTCTTGCTTGGCCTCTCAAAGTGCTGGACTTACAGGCGTGAGCTATAGGTTCACATCTGTAATCCTAGCACTTGAGAAGGCTGAGGCGGGTGGATTGCTTTAGCTCGGGAGTTCAAAACCAGCCTGAGCAAGAGTGAGATCCTGTGTCTACTAAAAATAGAAAAGCTAAGCTGAGGCAGGAGGATCACTTGAGCGGAAGAGTTTGAGGTTGCTGTGAGCTATGATGACACCATGGCACTCTACCCAGGGCAACAGAATGAGACTCTGTCTCAAAAAAATAAATTAATTGAATTAAATTAAAAAATAAAAATTATTTTATTTTGGTTTTTAGAGACAGTCTCACTGTTGCCCAGGCTGGAGTGCAGTGGCCCAATCATAGCTCACTGCAACCTCAAATTTGCGTTACACACATTATCTCATGTAAAATGTGTAAGAAGGTGGGGTGAGGTGGCTTACACCTATAATCCTAGATCACTTGAGCCCAAGTAAACTATGAGGACATAGCTGCACTCTAGCCAGAGCAGCAGAGCAAGACACTGTCTTAAATAAATAATTAAATAAATAATCGGGCCATGGTAGCACATGCCTGTGTAGTCCCAGCTACTTCAGAGGCTGAAGCAGGATGATTACTCAAACCCAGGAGTTTGAGGTTGCAGTGAGCTATGATCACCACTGCTCTCCAACCTGGGTGACAGCAAGACCTTGTCTCTGAAAAAGAAAAAAGCATGTAAGCAAAGGTGCATGAGTAGTAATATATATTCAGCATTCGAGAGATAAGTAGAGAGCACACTTGTTTTACTAGGGTTGCTAGATACCCAGTTACATTTCAATTTCAGACAGTAATTTTTAGTACAAGTATATCCCAAATCATTCATAGTGTACTAAAATTTTTTTATATCTGAAATTCACATTTAATGAGCCATCTTAAATGTTATCTATCATCCTATATCTGACTCAAGTGGTATGAGAGGAAATAAGGTTCAAAATGGAAGCTAAAAATGAGATTTTTAGAAGGCCTCAAGAGCTAGACCAAGTAATTTGGACATTGTTTTGTGTGTCATGGGAGTCACTGATTTTTTATGTATGTAAATTTATAGTGTGTAGATACACATACATTTACCTATATGTGTGTATATACATATAGAGCAGGAGAGAGTCACAATGTTAGGAGTAGATATTCATCTAGTAGCTTTGTATAGACTCATGTATTAGGATCATGGATACGGGTTCAAAGAAATAAGTTCTTTTAGGAAACTTTGTTGATAATTCAGTTGAGAAAATGAAAAACGAAGGCCAAGTATAGTACAGAGAGAGTGAGAAAGAAGTGAGGTAATGGAATAGGTGAAATACACTACTTGTGGAAAAAGAAAAAGTTAAAGATTGACCTTAATTCTTTTGTAAAAGATAGCGGTAGCATTTAATGGACAGAAAGCAGGCTATCCAGCATATTTGAATGGAGAGACTGATAATTGGGTAAAGTTTTCATTTGCAATGCTGAAAAGAGTTTGAATCTGTGAGGCATTATTTCTTTTGTAAGTATTCTGTCTTAGAGCAGTGCTGCCCAATAGAAATACAGGCATAATGGAAGCCACATAAGTAATTTAAAATTGTTTAGTAGTCATATGTAGGAAAGTAAAAAGAAACAGAACTAATTTTAATGTTTTATTTAACCCACTACATCACATGTATTATTTCAATTTTACCAGTATAAATAAGTAATGAGATATTTTACATTGTTCATCTCATACAAAATTTTCACAATTCAAATATATATTTTACTTTTTTTTCTTTTTAGCTTCTCAAGCTGTTTGCCTGGGTAGAGTGCCGTCCCTCACAGCAACCTCAAACTTAAGTGATTCTCCTGTCTCGGCCTCCCAAGTACCTGGGACTACAGGCTCAGATGTATATTTTACATTTAAAGCACGTGTCAATTTGGTCTAGCCACATTTCAGTGCCAATAGCCACATGTGGCTAGTGGCAATCACATTGGAGGGTTCATTGTTACAAGAGGAGGATTTCTTCCTAATACCATGCCTACAGCTTCAGTAGCTGTAGTAGAGGGTGCCAGTTGAGATAATCTGTATATGATGAATTTTCTTTTTTTGCAGCCAGGGTTGGGTTTGAACCCGCCACCTCCAGCATATGGGGCCAGCGCCCTACTCCTCTGAGCCACAGGCACCACCCATGTGTGATGAATTTTCTAGGCCAGGGCTTGGCAAACCGTGAGCCAAATCGGGCCCACTACCTATTTTTGTAATTGAAGTTTTATCAGAACACAGCCACAGTCATTCATTTGCGTATAGTCAGTGCCCACTTTTGCACAACAGCAAGGTTGAGCGGCTGTGACTGGTCATGTGGCTTGCAAAGCCTATAACTAAAACTCACTATTTTTGGCCTTTATAGAAAAAGTTTGCCAAAACCTGTTTAGATCCCAAACTAAAGTCTCAGGGATAAAGCACATACTTTATACAATTAAATGAAATTTCTAAAGAAAATAATATTGAAATCATTACAAGATTATATATATATATACGTCTGTACACACATACATATACCATATATATATTCATTTATTCGCCAAGCATCTACTAAAAGCCACCTACGTTCCAGGAGCAATACTAGGCTCTACTAGCAGGAATAAATATCTTTAATCTTCAAAAAGTTCAGAGTCCAAAGTAGAGAGGTGGTCACAGATAATTTCAAAGATGTGCTATGGGAGAAAGGGCAGTGGATGCACACTGGAAAGGCACCTTGCCTTGACTGGGGGACGGGAGGTGTGAGAAGAATGCAGGGCTTCAGAAGGAGAGGTTCGCTTGACGTGAATCTTACAAGATGAGTAGGAGTTGCTCAGATGAACAAGAGGTGGATGACATTTCAGGCAGTGGAGCAGTTACATACATAGCTGGAAGGTGTTAGCATAACACCATCAGGAATCGGCTGCTGGTTTCTTATGCCTGGAGCATAGGATGGAGTGGTGTGAGGTGAACATGGAAAGGCTGGATCATAAAGTGCCTTTGCCTTTTCTACAGAATTTTGGGTTTATAACTTGGGGACAGGGACAGCCTTGGGAGATTTTTAAGCAGGAAATTCAATGAAATTTGCATTTTGGGCAGCTTAATGAGTACCATGTAAAGGGTGACCAAAGGTAGAGCAAAGATCCTATGCAGGAAACCTATTGTAGACCAAGTTAGAAAGAAGTTCCCTAATTGAGGCCATGGCTATGGTGGTGGACAGGATAAAACATACTTAAGAAATATTCAGGCTGGGCACAGTGGCTCACACCTGTAATCCTAACACCCTGGGAGGCTGAGTGGGGTGGATTGCTTGAGTTCACCAGTTGGTGACCAGCCTGAGCAAGAGTGAGCCCTATCTCTAAAAATAGCCAGGTGTGCGGCAGGCACCTGTAGTCCCAGCCACTTGGGAGGCTGAGGCAAGAGGATGGCTTGAGCTTGAGAGTTTGAGGTTACTGTGAGCTAGGATGCCAGGGCACTGTACCCAGGGTGACACAGTAAGACTCAGTCTCAAAAAAAAAAAAGAAATACTCAAATGGTATTCTGTAGAATACTTATGATAGAAGAGGACCCTTGGCAAAAAAGAGTCTTCTGAGTTATTTGGGAAATGCTTCATATTTTATCTGCCTTTGGGATTCACAAAGCACATTAGCATATTGAAGGTTCTTAGAAGTCTTCCATTAACCTAGTATTTCCCAAACTCATTTCATTATAGAACCTTCATCTTAAAAAAAGGAAAAGACCTATTGCTATACTATGCAAGTGAGTTCCAAGGACTATATTTGTAGTTTGGGAAACTTTATTTTAGATGCAGAACCAACAAATCTTGGCCAACTGAATGAGAAGGAACAGGAGAGAAGTCTGCATAGCTGCTGATGAAGCTTACATATATAAAGATAGTATACGTGGGTCATTACAAAAGTTTTGAGATACACAAAAATTATGAAACATAAAATCCACATGGATGGAAACAAATGAAGCCCTCCTAGCAACACTGAAAAATGAAGCAACTTGAAACTTGCACAGGTAAATCTGAAAGGATGTTGTTGACTATGTTTCTTGGTAGTGAAATGATGGACCATAACACAATCTGTCTCAAAACTTTTGTAGTGACCCACATATAACTTGGAAGGAAAAGAACAAGTTTAAGGGGGAGAAGGGAGAGTATATGACAGTTTGACAGTAAGTTTTGGTGCTGGTGGCATGGACAGGTCTAAATGGTCAAGAGTTCCAGAGAGACCCAGGTTACAGGCAGGGGCTCACAGATTAATTTGTAAATAGAGTTAGCATGAAACCATAGATGCTAATGAGATTTCCCTAGAGTGAGAAGAGTGAAAGGTAGAGGATGGAACCTGGGGAAACATCAGTGTTTAAGGAGTAGATAGAAGAAGAGGGTGTTAATGGAGAAGATGGGGGAAAAAAGACTCAGGGAAAAAATAGAGGAGGAGAGGGCGGCGCCTGTGGCTCAAGGAGTAGGGCGCCAGCCCCATATACCGTGGGTGGTGGGTTTGAACTGCAAAAAAAAAAAAAAAAGAGGAGAGAACACCACTGATGTTATATTCTACAGAGAGATTGAGAAGGTTGAAGTTCTAGAATAATTCTAAAGAATTGACATTAGAAAGTCATTGAGAGGCTGGGCATGGTGGCTCACACTGGTCATCCTAGTACTTTGGGAGGTAGAGGTGGGAGGATCACTTAAGCTCTAGAGTTCTAGACCCCATCTCTACTAAAAATAGAAAAATTAGCCCAGCATCATTGTGGGCCCCTGCAGTCCTAGCTACTCGGAAGGCTGAGGCAGGAGGATCACTAGAGCCCAGGAATCTGAGGTTGCCCTGAACTATATGATACCACTGCACTCTAGCCTGTGCAACAGAGTAAGACTCTGTCTCAAAAAAAGAAAAGAAATGGAAAAAAAAAGGAAGTCATCAGTGAGACCTTAGTTAGATAAGTTTAGTGAAGTGGTCCAAAGCTAGTTTACAGTATAAGAGACCAGGGCAGCAGGGAAGTTGCTGCTAGTAGTTTCAAAGACTGGATGATGAAGGGAAAATGGTAGATGTTAAGGGTGTGATAGCCAGAGGCAGATGTGTATGGAAGTTTATAAAAACACTTGCATAGAACAGGTCACTTAATTTTCAAAACATTGTTCAGATTAAGTATTGTAGGTGTTGATGGTTGGGGGTGAAGTGGGAAATGAGGAACATGCCCCCATCATCAGTTTCCTAGAGATAAGGGAAAATTGCAGAAAGAATTCCACTTAAAAAATGCTAATCTTGGGCGGCGCCTGTGGCTCAGTCGGTAGGGCGCCGGCCCCATATACCGAGGGTGACGGGTTCAAATCCGACCCCTGCCAAACTACAACCAAAAAATAGCCAGGCGTTTTGGCGGGCGCCTGTAGTCCCAGCTACTTGGGAGGCTGAGGCAAGAGAATCGCTGAAGCCCAGGAGTTGGAGGTTGCTGTGAGCTGTGTGAGTCCACGGCACTCTACCGAGGGCCATAAAATGAGACTCTGTCTCTACAAAAAAAATGCTAATCTTAGGGCAGGCCTGTGGCTCAGTGGGTAGGGCACCATCCCCATATACCTAGGGTGGCAGGTTTGAACCTGGCCCCGGCCAAACTGCAACAAAAAAATAGCTGGGCCTTGTGGTGGCACCAGCTACTTGGGAAGCTGAGGCAAGAGAATCGCTTAAGCCCAGGAGTTGGAGGTTGCTGTGAGCTGTGACACCACAGCACTCTACCGAGGGCGATAAAGTGAGACTCTGTCTCTAAAGAAAAAAAAAATGCTAATCTTAACCCCTTAAACTGCTGCTGCTTCTTCCTCTTCCTCTTCCCCTCCTCTCTCACTCTTCCCTTCTCCCAAAGTTAAGGATTTCCTCTTGAAAATCTCTGTGATGAGGCCGGGCATGGTGGCCTACACCTGCAATCCCAGCACTTTGGGAAGCCAAGACGGATGGATCCCCTGAGCTCAGGAGTTCATGACCAGCCTGAGCAAGAGTGAGACCCCATCTCTAAAAAATACCCATATGGTGTAGAGGGTGCCTGTAGTCCCAGCTACTCAGGAGGCTGAGACAAGAGAATCGCTGGAGCTTGAGAGTTTGAGGTTGCTGTGAGCTATGATGCCACAGCACTCTACTGAGGGTGACAGAGACTCTGTCTCAAAAAAAAAAAAAAGTCTATGATGACCATACCCAACTAATTCTAGTACCACTCACTATAATTGCAAATGTAGATGGTGGTGTTCCCAAATTAGAAATATGAAAGTAAACTGGGTACAGTGGCTCATGCCTGTAGTCCTAGCAATTTGGATGGCCAAGGTGAGGGAGTCACCTGAGGACAGGAGTTTGAGACTAGCCTTGTCTCTACAAAAACAAAAAAAATTGAAAACCTTAGCCTGGCATAGTGGCGCTCACCTGTAGTTCTCGGGAGGCTGAGGCAGAAGGATCACTTGAACCCAGGAGTTTGAGGTTGCAGTGAGATATGATGATACCATTGCCCTGTTGCCTGGGGAGCAAGACCCTGTCTTAAATGTAGAAAGTAAGCTAAGCTATGCTGCTATAACTTGAGATTTGTCCAGTAAATCATAGCAGTTAGTGACATAGCTGAGACTAGACTCAAAATTTCTTCATATTTATTACTCAGATAGCCACGGAATGAAATTTATAATAATTTCTAATATGGAAGCATCATGTTGATTAACTTAATCTCTATTTACTGAAAAATATAGTTATCCATTTATTATAAAATCTCTCTTAAGATTTGCAGATTGAAATTTAATACTTTACATCAGCACCAGTTCTGAACTATAGGATATTTTCTTCCACATTTAGGAGTTAAGAGGAGAAAAAACTTACAGGCTGAGGAAATGCAGTATAGAATTAAATAATGAATGATTAGCGTATGCCCGCCAGTGTGCTGTGGGTTTTAAATCCATTCCTCACAACAGACTAATGAAATAGATGACTTTCTCTCCCTTTGTACAGAAAAGAAACTTAATGCACCCAAATGTTAGTCATTTGTCCATGACACCACAGCTTTAAAATAGCAGGGTCTGTGCTCAACTCTAAGTCTTGTGAACTCCGAAGCAATATCCATGAGGAAGAGAGACTTCTGGCAAACTGCTCTGTGTGTGTGGTGGTGGGGACTATTTTTAAGCATTAAATCCAGGAAAACATGGTAGCTGTGATCCAGCAGGCCTGTCACCAGTCCAATTTGGTAGGTATTTATGTGTTCCCAAAGACAAAGCAATATTTTGGAGGGGAGGGACTTATTTGAAGTATTTAAGGAAGTGCTTCCACCAATGAGTACCAGAGCTGGCAATTTTAAATACCTCCCAAACGTTCCTTTTTATATCTCCACCAGCACCTGAGGGCCTGGTTGAAGAGAAAGGCATTAGGGTGGGGCACCCGTGGTGAGGAGGAAGGGCACGAGCGCTGCTGCTCTCCTGTCCTGTGTGGTTAGACAAGGCGATGCTACCTACCATGTTAGTTTGAGCTGTACCTCTGTATGTCGTCCATGTAGGGATGGTTTGCAAGTTGCTCTTTCTCCACAGCAGCATCCATACATGATTTCTGAACCCTGACTAGTGTGTTGCCCTTCCTTAGAGAGGAGCCAGATGTATTCTGTTCCTGTTGTACATTTGGCCAGGAGTCCTGGGCATGTGAAGACATGCCTTTGGTGTGTTCATGTTTTAATTCTCTTTATTTCTCTTTGTGAGTTGGACTTTGTGTTAGGTAATCTCATGCACTTATTCATCAGGAACACAGCATTTAAGGTGTATAAATATTTAAAGAATACATGGGGAAAAAAACAAGATGAAGCACAGATTTATTTTCAAAGATTTGTGCAGGGTAGTGGAAATACACACATTTTAATGAAATCTCCGTACCAGTGACAGTTTGGCTGTTCCTTTTTAAGGGGGGGAGTCTTTGAATTTTTTTCAATAATTTTTAGAAAGAATCTGTGTAGCATGTTCTGATTTTGATCCACTGTTAATTGAATTATATAATAGAACTTCAGTTTCTATGTTTTCAAAGGTATATAAGACCTTGTAGAGAGACTTGGTTTATTTAAAAGATTATAATATGGTTGCAGAGGAAAGCTAGTTCTAAAGTTTTATTTATTTAAAGTTTTATTATTTATTCTTAAAGTTTTATTCCCCTCCCCCACCCCCGTTCTGAATTAACATTGGAAGGGAGAGGGGAAGACAAGTTAGTGCAGGCCATGAGGTTGAATCAGCTAAGGAAATGAGTCAGTGACTACAAACCATAACTTTCCTTTTTCTGAGGCTTTGACTTAGAGAGCTTCACAATGAATTATTAGAAAAATCTTCCTGCTTATGATTAGTGAATTTAAAAATGAGCTTTCTTTGTTTTTAGAAATCTTTTACTATTAGTTGGATTCATTTATTCTTTCAACACATATTTAGTAGAAAATAGTGATAGCTATATTTTTCAAACTAAAAACAAAGATAGTAATTCGAAAAAACTTTGTGTATGTATTTAGCTGTAGGTAACTAATAGTGATTCTTAATCAGCTTTAAAGGCAAATTTTTTTGAGGTTAATAACTGATGACTCATCCATTATTGGACTTAACAGGATAAACCTGGAAAGCCAGTAGCTGCTGGCACATCATACTTCTATTTAATACACTGCAGGGTTCTTTTCCCTAGCAATGAATTGTTTCTTAGGAATCTTGAGCCCATAACTGAATGAACACATGGCATTCTGATTATTTTTGAAACTTTCAAAGTTTGAAACGTAACCAGTGATCAGGTGTGTGATAGGTATCGCAAAGTAAAAATTGATAATATTAAATGAAAAATTCTCAGTCTTTTATGGTTGACTGCTTATCTTTATGATTCAGACTCTTTTATAAGATTGGATTATATTTTTCATTCTCTCCAATTCATGAATAATACTCAATTTAAGATAGTAAATGCATTTCCAAGAAGAACCTAGTATTTAGACACCTACTTGAAGTGCTTAAGCCCTATTTTTGTCATCAAGACAAACTTGAATTACAGAATGCAACATTAAACTCTTATTCTTTTTTAAATCTAGTTTAATAATTTAGTAGTGGTATCTTGTTTTTTTTTTTTTAGACAGAGCCTCAAGCTATCGCCCTGGGTAGAGTGCTATGGCATCACAGCTCACAATGTTCAACTCCTGGGCTTAAGCAATTCTCTTGCCTCAGCCTCCCAAGTAGCTGGGACTACAGGTGCCCACCCAACACCTATTTTTTGGTTGCAGCCATCATTGTTGTTTGGCTGGCCCAGGCTGGATTCGAACCCACCAGCTCTGGTGTATGTGGCTGGCACCTTAGCGGCTTGAGCTATAGGCGCCAAGCCAAGAAAATGTTTTAAATAAATACTAATAGGTAGTCTTGTTGTTTCTTGGGTATCTTGTTGAATAGAGTATGAATTTTAGAATAATGTGACAACATTCCTAAATTGCCTCCTGTATAGCTAATCAGTATGGTTAGTAGTGGTATTGTTTTTATATGCTTAGACATCTTAATTTTTCTCCTTTAAAAACTATGGTAATTTCTAAGTTATGTTTCCTGCTGCATGTTTCATCCTTATAAAATCTAAATGCTGCCCTGCTGGCATAGCTCAGTGTCCATGTTGCTTGTGACTTCTGGATTCTGAATGATACTGTGTGAAATTCTGGAGAAATTAGAATCTGGAAATGTTCTATGTATGATGTCATGAAGGCCATTCACAGAATGGAAAGAGGATTGAAGGCAGAAGAGAGCCACGTTTCCTCGAATGGGTCTGATAAGACACTTCCTACCTTTTCACGGGCATTTTTAGTTTTGTGCCTGACAGGGTTGAGTTAGAGAAGGACAGAGTTTTGAGTCAGACTGAAAGAATCCCAACTCTGCTGCTCAATAGCTAAGTGACTTTGGAAAGTTTATCTCTTTGTCTCAGTTTTTTTTTTGAGAGAGAGTTTCACTATGTCACCATCGGTAGAGTACCATGGTGTCACAGGTCACAACAGCCTCCAACTCTTGGGCTTAAGCAATTCTCTTGCCTTAGCCTCTCAAGTAGCTGGGTCGACAGGTGCCCGCTACAACGCCTCACTATTTTTTTGTTGCAGTTGTTTAGCTGGCCCAGGCCGGGTTCAAACCTGTCAGCCTTAGTGTATGTGGCTGGTGCCGTAACCACTGTGCCACGGGCACCAAGCTTCATTTTTTTCTTCTAAAAATGGGGATGGTGATGTTCACCTGGCAGTCTTATCACTCAAAGTAGTAATTTATGAGAAACTCCCTAACACATGTAGTAGTATCTGGCATGGTAAGCACTCAATAGAATTAGTCCAATTTTCCATCTTTCCTTTAGTTTTATGATTTTAAAAATTAAATGAGAAATAACATTGGAAATGAAATAAATATCATTGAAATATTTAAAGATGAAATCATAGGGCTGCACAAAGTGGCTCACACTGTCATTCTAACAGTTTGGGAGGCTGAAGCAGGAGGATCATTTGATGTCAGGAGTTTGAGACCAGCCTGAACCTATCTCTAGGAAAAAAATAACAAAATTAACTGGACATGGTGGCTCACTCTCGTAATTCCAGCTCCTTGGGAGGCTGTGACAGGAGGATTGCTTGAGCCCAGGAGTTTGAGGTTGCAGTGAGCTATCATGATATCATTGCACTATAAATCGGGTGACAGAGGGAGATCTTGTCTCAAAAAAGCAAAAAAAAAAAAAATGTTTATAAAAGAAGAAAACATGTTTAAGCTTTGTATTAAAATAGTCTGGGAGTAGAGAGTGGAATTACAGAGGAAATGATACTGTGGGTTGGTAATGGTAGAAGCTGAGTGAATGGATGTTCATTACTGAACGTTCAAAATTGTGTATAATTTTAAAAAATCATGTTAGATATAAAAAATACTCAGCAAACAGATCTTCTCAAAGTGATAAGAAACTATTTGCTGTGTTGTAGCCTTTAAAGGATGACAATTGAGAATAGGCATTATTGATTCAAGAATGATGGGTGTTTTTTCCCTTCAATTGCATAAAATGTGTGGCCACCAATTCTTTGACTGAGAGAGAGTAGTGCCAAGAGGGAAGCTTGAAAAAATCCTGAGGTGGTTTAAATGTGTTTGCCTAATTATCTGAAGTCACTTCCCCTGGTGGAGTTTCTGTGGTATGGCTCTCTGCCAACATAATTTTCAGCTAGAAAAAGAGAGAAATTGGGCCAAAAAAACAGAGTAACCAAAATGACTGCTCCGACACAGAACCAGCTTTATATATAAACATTTTCTCTATTATCTCAGAAATAATAATGGAGCTGCAGCAGCATTTCCTCTTCTGAACCATATTAATTTTCTAGGAATGAATGTATACCAAGTTACAAACATAGCTGGACAGTTCTAGAGAGCAAACAAACGTGGGCAGCTTACTAACGGGGGTGCAGCATCCAGCATTGAGCTGTAGAAGATAAAAATGTGTGACTCTCTTTGGTTTAGCGACTGTTTAAAGGCACATTGATTACTACAGAAAGCTAAAGATCTGCTTTTTAGAAAATTCTTGCAAATCTTGTTGGGGTAAAACTTACAGACTGATAGATCTGTGAAAGTTTCTTAGAAAAAAGAATTGCCATTGATATTTTTAAACAATGGGTATTCATAATATAATAATTTAATTAGATTAATGTGCTTAGTATTTCCATCAAGTTTGATGTTCTTTTTTTTTTTTTTTTGGTTTTTGGCCGGGGCTGGGTTTGAACCCGCCACCTCCAGCATATGGGACCGGCGCCCTACCCCTTGAGCCACAGGCGCTGCCCAAGTTTGATGTTCTTGATCGTTAATTAAAGACTTATTTTTATTTATTCGTTTGTTTATGTATTTATTTATCTATCTATCTCCTGAAAAGTTACGAAAGACTTTCTGTCTCTCTCAACTCTTGTGCTTAAAACTCTCCTGCCTTAGCTTTCTGAGTAGTTGGGATTACAGGCATTCCCCACTATGCCGGGCTAATTTACTTTTTTGTAGAGAGAGACTTGCTATGTTGCCTAGGCTGGTCTTAACTCCTGGGCTTGAGTGATTCCCCTACCTCAGCCTCCTATGTTTCTCCCAGTCTGGGGTGAAAGACTTACTTTTAAAGAACAAAATTAGAAGTCCAGTACCAATTTAGAGAGAAAAAGACTTTCCTTTTCCCATCCTGTATTTATAATTGTTTCCTTCTTAAAACTTTCCCCAAGGATTTTTGCCTTCCTTAGCATAACCTAGTATATGCTAGATTTATATTTAAATGACTTCTCATTACAGTTTCAATTCAGGAATTATGATCATTCATCAATGACACCCACCACCCTCATCCTTAAGGAGCTGGTAGGGGATTAAATATTAAGTGCGAAGAGATACTAAGGATAAGCAAAGTGCTATGGGTATCCAAACGGGTTGATTTAATTTGAATGGTGATGTAGGTAGGAGGTGAGGAGGGAAAATCAAACACAGAGAAGGAAGTGACCCGGAAAGGAAATAATTACTAAGAATTTACTATTGTGGTTACCATGACTTCTTATGTCCTCTGTTTGTCTTGCAGGTACTACTTGAAGTTACTTGAAATAATAGTGGTTGTTCTAGAGCTAGTCTACCTAATTTCTAGGCCTGGCATATAGTAGTATAATACTAATACTAGAAAACCTTAGACAAGGATTGCGTGGTACATAATTGTACTAAAAGATCAGATTTTTGATTTTTTTTAGACAGAATCTCACTCTGTCACTCAGGCTGGAGGGCAGGGACCCAATCAAAGCTCATCATAGCCCCAGGATCAAGCAATCTTCCTTCAGCCTCCCAAAGAGCTGAGACTACAAGTGTACACCCTGACATCTGGCTAACTTTTGAAATTTTTTTGGAGATGGGGTCTTGCTATATTGCCCAGGCTGGTCTCAAACTCCTGGCCTCAAGCAATCCTCTTGCTTCAGGCTCCAAAAGTGCTGTGATTGTGTCCAGGCCCGAAAGATTAGTTATTTAAATATGAAATTTAAATATAATGAAATGTCTTGTATTTCATCTGATGACCCCATCACAGAGGATTAAATTAGTAAAATCTTAGAAATTACCTAGAATAGTATTGGTATATTTAAGTGTTCAATAAATATTAGTCTTTATTTTTGAAACTAAAAATGATGACTACTATTTTATAAATGATGGAAAATTCAGGTTAAATAATTTGCATTTGGTGGCAAAGATTAAAAAGCAGTTCATCTGGATTGTAAAATGCTGCAGCCACTTGAGAACAACAGTTTGGTCATTTCTCAGAATGACAAACAGATAGTTAGCATGTGACCTGGCCATTAAGTCCGCCCACAGTTAGGGGACGGGATGAACAGGGGTATAAAAACCAGGAGGTGGGGATTACTGGAAGCTTGGAAGCTGCCTGGCACAGGGCAGGATGGTTATCTGCCCAAATCAGTACAGATTCTCCTGCACTCCACCCTGAGGGGTTGCCCATCACTTTTTAGATGAAAAAGCAAAAGGTTAATTTATATCAGGAAGGTCCCACCTCTTCATGCCTTTGAGGACAGAGGCCATTATTTTGCCAATAGTAGAGTGGGGATTTGAGCATGACAAATGCCAAGGAAAAAGAGCTTTAGGTTGCCTTTAGAAGGACTTGTCATCCTTATTCTATTTAAACTTCAACTTTCTTTTCTTTTTTTATGTAAGCATGCTATAAATTGGCTAGCTATTCACAAACTCATTAACTTTTTTGTGTGTACCTATAGACTACATTTCCCATCCTGCCTTGCAACTAAGTTCTAACCAATTGAATAGATGTGAAATATTTATGTATATATAAATATTATATATAATCATAACATATATAATATATTATATAATTTAATGTATTATATATTATATATTACAAATAAAATTTTCTGTCCCATCTATAAAATCCTCCCTCACATACCCTTCCTTCTGGCTTTATACAGAATATCACAGCTTAATTAAAAGTCATGTGTTGTTGAAGATGGAGGAGTTCTAAGACATAAGGAACAGGTTTCCTACATGACTCCTTGTAAGAAGGAACACTCAGTTTGGAATAAATAGGCAAGTAATAAACTCTTTTTGGTTTTTTGGTTGAAAATTATCAAAAAATTAGAACTTAGCACCCCTTTTTTTTGAGCTTCAGGAAAGGAGAACGAAATGCTTATAGAATAATTTAAACGTTGCTACTGGAGAACTGGAACTCTCCCTTTAACAAATACGAGCATTTTGGCGCCAGCCGTGTCCATGGAGGGAGGTTGAGGTTGCCAAGCTCGGGCCCCAGGCACTGGGGCGCGGAGGTGGCGAAGATGTTGGCTTCTTTAGTCCGGGCCACTGTCCAGGCTGTGAGCAAGTGGAAGCTGCAGCCCACCCAAACAGCCCTCACCCTGACACCTTCAGCAGTGAACAAGATGAAACAACTTAAAGACAAGCCTGAACACGTGTGAAAGTCGGTGTTCAGACCAGAGGGTGTAATGGCCTTTCTTACACTCTAGAATATACAAAAAAAAAAAAAGGGAGATTCTGATGAAGAAGTTGTTCAAGACGGGGTGAGAGTATTCATTGAAAAGAAAGCACAGCTAACACTTCTAGGAACAGAAACGGACTATGTGGAAGACAAATTATCCAGTGAGTTTGTGTTTAATAACCCAAACATCAAAGGAACTTGTGGCTGTGGGGAAAGCTTTACTATCTGAAACCTCAGGATTCCTTTGGCTATGAGCTCCAGCAACACTCATGGATGCCTTGGGGCTTACCGAAGAAATCATGTGACTGTCACCTGCTTAATGTGTGGCTCCCTTGTAAGGAAAATAAAGTGATGCATTTTGAAAATGAAGCTAGGGTGCCAGCCCCATATGCCAGAGGTGGTGGGTTCAAACCCAGCCCTGGCCAAAACTTGAAAATGAAGCTAGTATGTTAGATTCAGGAAGAAGTAATATTTGGATTCTCTGTAGGAGACAAAAGATGAAATGCCATCACTTTTGGATTATTTTTCTTTTCTGGTAAAGAAAGAAGTCCTACCCTGCACTTAACTCGCTCTTGTACCCTCTCCTTTAGAGTCAGTTTTATTGGATTTGCCTTCCTGGGCACCTGTCAGTCTGTTCGTGAAAGGGACTGAATGGCTTATATGTGCATCTCCCGTACATTTTCCACAATTAAATCAGTGTCTCCTAAAATTCAGAAATAGGAAGTCCTGTCTGCTGGTAGTAGCATGGCGGTCCATTATTTTTTCACCCAATTTTGGCATAGCCTGTTTACATTTTTATCAAACATTTCATTGTTGGATGTAAATTTGCATGCCCTTTAACAGTACTGACAAAGGATTTTCTTGAACTATAGTGATGGCAGCAAATACTTGAACCACTTGTTTCTAAATCCATTTTATTTGCAACCCTAAATGTCCACGCAAAATGAGATCTCAGGCTGACTTTGATTCTTTTAGTTGAAAAGTCTCTTTTAAAAGCCGTTTAACCCACCCCACTCAGTTCTGTATGTGAGGAGGCCAGTGGTCTTTCGTCCACCCTCGGGGGGTGAGGGGGCACTCCACCACTTTCCCCTTCCTAGTGCCGTCCTCTCTGAGGCAGTCTGGAGGTAAACAGTGATCTGGCTTTTTTTCTGGTCAGCATACTGATATAATTTCTTTTTAATTTGATGAAGATCATATTAGTTTTATTTTGAGTGAGAAGAATCTTATTTTAAAACTCTTTTATGTGAATTACCATCTTGTTTCTTTAAACTTTGAAACTGGTTTATACTATCAGGGCAGACATTGTAGCAACCCAGAATTACTGGGAATATAGTCAGAATAGTGAAGGAAAACATGGGGGTCTTTTCTTAAAATTCCCAATATGCGCACACTTTCTGGTGCCTCCGTCCAATTGCTGAAGTTTTTAAACAATATTTTAACCTAACATTTTTGACATCAACATTCTTTTAAAGTGTTCCTTTTGACACTTAATTACTGATTTTCCTGGGTTTGACATATTAAATATTCTGTAAGATGACATGTATATATTTCCTCAAAAGCTGATTCTCATGAATTTGAGTAGCTGAGTTCTTTTGTTTGTTTTTATTTACTAAAATACT
The DNA here is from genome assembly GCF_027406575.1 of Nycticebus coucang. Taxonomy (NCBI): domain Eukaryota; kingdom Metazoa; phylum Chordata; class Mammalia; order Primates; family Lorisidae; genus Nycticebus; species Nycticebus coucang. The sequence goes on along the minus strand of NC_069785.1, from coordinate 7,189,509 downwards.
GGTACACAATGCACCAAACCCTAGAGTGGTTGTTTTATGTAAATGCTCATGACTTTGTATCATTAATATAATTATTGATCCACGTATAATTTGTGTGACATGGTGTATGTATATAGAGAGTGAGTTATGAATAAAAAAAAGTGGTCTCTTTGTGATTATAAAAAAAAGAGCATTTTAACTATTGACTACCTTAAATTCTGTGACTTTCACAGAAAATAGCCGCTGCAAAAAGCCACCATTGGTGAAATAGATGTATCTACAAATTCTAGCCGGCTTAGCAAAACAATTTGCCATTATTAGATACATCTTTGAACTAACAAGTGAATGTTTTTTTTTGTTGTTTGTTTTTTGAGAGAGTCTCACTCTGTCACCTGGGTAGAGTGCCCTGGCGTCGTAGCTCACAGTAACCTCAAACTTTTAGGCTCAAGCAATTCTCTTGCCTCAGCCTCCTGAGTAGCTGGGACTACAGGTGCTTGCCTCAATGCCCAGCTATCTTTAGAGATAAGATCTCACTGTTGCTCAGGCTGGTCTCCAACTTGTGAGCTCAGGCGACCCGCTTGCCTCAGCCTCCCAGAGTGCTGGGATTACAGGTGTGAGCCATGGCACCCAGCCTATCAAGTGAATGCTAATCTTTGTGTGCATAAAGACTCCCATGAACTCATTGGCTATAAGGGTATGTGATTGCTTGAAGAAGTATAACATACTATAATGCAAGAATGCTATGTCTACCAAGAATATTTGCTGCAGCAAAAACAAAGGGGGGAAAAAAGACAACTGTAGCCTAGATGATTAGGGATTTATTTTCTCACGTAGTAAGTCCAGAAGTAGGCAGTCGTGGCCTGTTGTGGCTCAAGCATGTAACCAAGGATCCGGAAATTTGTTTTACTATTCTGTGACCTTTTGTGTGCTGGCTTATGGACTTAGGATCCAAGGAGAAAGGGGGAGCATCACTGGGCTCAGAAAAGCAGCACTTCTCACCTCTCTAGTGGAAGGCGACAGGCTGAAAGAGGTTGAGAGTGGGTTTTGACTTAGCTTTAAAAAGAGAATTGTGTTCAAAAAGTTGAGAAACACTGCTTTTTTTTTTTTAGATGCACTGCTCTAAAATTTAAGTGTATATTTTTTAAATTTTAAGTAAATTTATTTCAGGTTGATGTGAGAGTATAAGCAGCCAGGTCAAAATATTTGATTTTGTTAGGTAGAGTCTGTCTTGTGGTTATGTCCCCCACACAAAAGATGTGCCACCCCCCTCACCCTGTGCCTATTCAGCAAGAGCACCCCAACCCTCCCTTGTTACTGCTCCCCCCAATTGAATTGAAATGAGTTTTTCTCCTATTTGGGTGAGAAACACTGCTTTAAAAGTCTTTTAAAGCAGGATTTGGATAAGCCAAGAGAAGGAAATTCCAGGTGAGGGGTATAACATGACACAAAGATGGACTGGACAGGGAGGTTCGTTCTCAGATACTGAGGAGCCCCCCACTCCTGGCCCTGTTAGGTGGAGAATCATGTTGAGAAGCATTGGGAAGGGAGGGTGGGCCTTAGCGTGGCTGCAGTAATTGATAGGATACTACTACAGCACAGGAGAATAAGATCCAAAGAAAGGGTTTGAGAACTATATGGCCATAGGATTATGATAAGCAGGATAAAGAAGCCACGACTCTGCTGTGACAGCAGTTGTGAAATGCTAATTATTAACATTGAAACATATGCAGTTCCAATATTCAACTATTTTGGATCCACAATATTAGATTCATTTATATTTGAGGTGATGGTAGACTGTCCAAATGGAAAAGACTTATAAATAGATGAAGATAAGGGACACAGATTTTTTGAGAGTAAAATATTGGACAAAAGTTTGAATTTCTAGCTAAAACTAGGTACTTTCCCATCTATACTCTCTGTATGTTTTCATGTCCTTTCTATCCTGAAGCTGCCACTTCTGCCCTCACATTTATTTCTAAGCTCCATATCTTATATTCAACTGCTCATGAGACGTCTCCTGCATGATTTTCTTCTTTCATTTCATTTTCCTCTTTCCTCCTTCCTCTCATTCTTGCCTCATGTTCTTTGTCTCCTTGTGTGATATCAACATCCAGCCAGTTGACCACATTCAGAACTTGGCTCTTCTCTTTGGTCGAGCCCTCTCTTCATCCTGTTGTTGTAGCTCTCATAAATTCTGCCTCTTAAATCTATCCTTCCTCTCCATCTCCCACTGCCACTCACTTCTCAGCTGGATTATTGAAATGCCTCCTTACCTGCAACCAAGCAGTCATTTTAAAATACAAATATGACTGTGTCTGTTTCTTGTTAACCCGCACCCTTTCTTGTTTTGGGACAGGGTTTCTCTTCTTTTCCAGGCTAGAGTACAGTGGCATGATCCTAGTTGACTGCAACCTCAAACTCAAGCAACACTCCTGTCTCAATCTCCTGAATAGGCGAGCCTATGGGTGCCCACCACTGTGCCCCACTGATTTTTCTATTTCTAGTAGAAATGGGTCTCAGTCTTGCTCACGTGGGTCTGGAACTCCTAAGCTCAATTGATGCACCTGTCTTGACCTCCCAGACTGCTAGGATTACAGGTATGAGCCTCCGCACCCAGCACACTTCTGATGGCTTTCAGTGCATAAGAAAGTGGAAACTCATTAGCAAGGGCTTTTAAGACTTTCCATGGCACCCACTTTATCTCCAGCCTCACATCCTCACAACTTGCACTCCTAATTTCTTCCACGACATTCTGTGCTGTGCCATAATTCCATGCCTTTGCCTGAAATTGTCATTTCCAACTTTGAACATTTTGGTCATCCTCTAGCAATACCGCCTTTTCCAAAGACTTCTCAGGTGGGCCGTCACCTTCTTTCTGCTGCCCTGGTAATTCTATTAAATCGTTAGCAGAGCAATATGTATTGTTACTCACATGTATTCTCTGGGTCATGAACAATGTGTTCCTGGTGTCTAACAGTGTCTGGTTCTTCATTGGTTCTCAATATCTGTTTGTTTTTGTTGTTTGTTTTTGAGAACAGAGTCTCACTCTGTGTCCTGGGTAGAGTGCTGTGGTGTCATAGCTCACAGAAACCTCAAACTATTTGGCTCAAGAAATCCTCTTGCCTCAGCCTTCCGAGTAGCTGGGACAATAGGTGCCCATCACAACACTGGGCTAGTTTTTCTATTTTTAATAAAGACAGGGTCTTGCTCTTGCTCAGGCTGATCTCAATCCATCCACCTCAGCCTCCCAGAGAGCTGGGATTACAGGCATGAGCCACCACACCCAGCTTCAATATCTATTTGTTTAGTGCATTGCTGTGAGTGGGGGTAAGTTGTCTCAAGAAGAAAGAATAGGACAGGGTGGCAAGGCCAGATCCAAAAGAATGCTCATAGTTAGAGAATGGAGAAAATACAATCAATTCAGTCAGTGAGATGAGCTGAGAATCATTCATCTGCCATGTTAGAGAGCCCCTTATTGGGTGTGAGAAAGTAGTTGGTGTGCTGAGCTAATGATATGTTTGTTTTGACTTATCTTTTGTCTCCAGGTTACAACTAGAACAGATATCAAAAATAGGATTTTTCTGTTACTTTGATTTGTAATTTCAAAACAACTCTTTTTTTTTTTTTTTTTTTTATTGTTGGGGATTCATTGAGGGTACAATAAGCCAGTTACACTGATTGCAATTGTTAGGTAAAGTCCCTCTTGCAATCATGTCTTGCCAAAACAACTCTTATAAACACTATCGATTTTTTTTTTTTTTGAAACAGAGTTTCACTATGTCACCCTGGGTAGAGTGCCCTGGTGTCACAGCTCACAGGAACCTCTAACTCTTGGGCTTAAGCGATTCTCTTGCCTCAGCCTCCCGAGTAGCTAACACTGTCACATTTCTTAAAGGTGTTTCACCTATATAGGTTTTTGTATTGAAGTACAAATTTTTAATCTGGTGAAGAAAAACGCAGAAGGAAAATGTCTGAATCTAGAAAGCCCAAGGAAGTTCCTTCCTATACCCTCACCAAGTTGACACAGCCCCTTTGCTGTGTTTTGAAATCATACACACTCTTTGGGGATGTTATCCAGAGAGGGAGAGCCAGAACCTCATGTGGTATTCCGTTCCTTCTTACACTCACCAAACATAGAAATGACATTATCGTGTTAATTTTTTTTATTTTTCCCAAATGAATAGGTCTTTTATTGCATCCTTAAAATTACAAATAGGTCTTAGGCATCACCTGGTGTGTTCATGTAGCCAGACAACTCTTAGATCTTAGTCATCACCCTGCTGAACTGTTCCTTTTTCAGAGACATAAATACCATCCCCAAATTTTCAGATATCCTTGTTGTGGCTTGCTGAATCAAAGCAGCTGAATTTGAAACAAGCTCAAAGTCATTTTCTTCAAGGATTAACTCATCTTTCTGGGCTTGAGATACTGAACAAGCAGTGCCTGGCCTCATCCGAACCCTGCAATGTATTTTTCACCCAAGCAACTTCATATTTCAACAAGAGACCTGTCCTCCTGGATAACAGCGTCAGTGGGGAAGTGAGCCACACAGAGCTCATCTTGTAACGGAAGCTCAGTGTAACGCCCTTGACCACGTTCTGTATGTGACTACGAACAGTGCAAACAGTAGCCAGATCTTTTCTAGTTCCCCACCCTTTGTCAAACAGAGCTTCTTCTTTTTCTGGCTAAGGAGACTTGAGTTCCACATTGATGAGGTCCCTCCACAGGGTTCCTCGGGGACCCTTCACAATAACTGTGTCTCCCCTAAGAGTGATGTCGTCATTTTCTGGAATGTGGATAGTCTGATGGTTGGGAATGGTCTTTATTCTCACAACAGATTTGGCAAAGAGCTATCATGTTAATTCTAATTAGAGGCAAAAAACAAAAAGTCTAAAACTGTGCCCCCATATTAACTTCCAATTGTTTACAACCTAGTGCTTATATTCCACTTCATGTTAGAAAAACCCAAATCCTTGATTTTTGTGCTTTTATGGTCTACTGATTGACACGAATACCCCTATTCTGCCACACCTACCTGGAGTGTTTGCTGCATGGGTCTTCCCACGCCACCTGTTATTCAGGTGATTGATATATTCTTATATTCTGTTGAATGTTTCATTTTCCACTTCTCATTAGCCTTGACTCCCAGGACTCTATATAAACTCTATTCTTGGATTTGTGCCATCTCCGTTTGATTATTTCCTAATCCAATTTTCCAAGTCACAGCCTCACCAACTGCCTCTTCTTGCTCTAACCTGCCTATTGCCAACCTTCGTTTTTGACCATCCCCCAAGATACTCACAACACATCCTGGGGTTACTTGGCCTGCCCAAAGTCCTCCTAAATTTTTTCCTTTTAATTTTTTTTCACTGTTTTGAATCTTCCCCTTTGAATTTCACCTTCTCTAATCTTGCATTAAGGCTTAAAAATTACGAAAGTGAGCCATGATCTTTGTGAAAAATTGGGAAAATATAAAAACAAATGGAGAGAAGAAAATAATCGCTACATCCACCACCCAGAGAGCACCAGAAGCACAGGCATTTGCATTCATTTTTAGTTTTCTCTTAGCATGAAAATATATATTTGTTATGAATTCTTTATAACGTGATTTGTAATGATACTGTATGTTCCACCTTTAAGATTACAACGTCATTACTTTCTGTTAGAACATTGACTTTAAAAAGGGTGTTGACACGAGACCAAATTACTTTCTGAGAGAATCAGACCAATTTGTGTCCCCAACAGCAGTGTGAATGCCAGTCTTCTTGCATTTTTTTCAGTATTGATTATTATTATAGGCCGTTTTTTCTCTTTAAATATTAGTAAGACCCTAAGAAAATAGCACCAAGGAATTTTAATGGCTGAAGGGCCAGAATTTAGGAGTTAAAGGGAACCAAAGACCTAACCTAGTCTAGTTCTCTCATTCAAATGAATGAAAGGATCTCTAGCAAGTTGATTCGTACAGTGTCATTGGCAAATAATGGTAGAGTTGAGGCTAGGGTTTAGGTTTCATGAGATGGGGTTCATTTTGCCCTTTCTGTTCCTTAAATTAGTATTGGCTCAGTGCCTGTAGCTCAGGAGCTAGGGCACCAGCCACATACACCAGAGCTGGCGGGTTCGAATCCAGCCTGGGCCTGCCAAACAACAATGACAACTACAACCAAAAATAGCCAGGTGTTGTGGTGGGCACCTACAGTCCTAGCTACTTGAGAGGCTGAGGCAAGAGAATCACTTAAGCCCAAGAGTTTGAGGTTGCTTTGAGCTGTGACACCATGACACTCTACCCAGGGCAACAGCTTGAGACTCTGTTGAAAGGAAGGAAGGAAGGAAGGAAGGAAGGAAGGAAGGAAGGAAGGAAGGAAGGAAGGAAGGAAGGAAGGAAGGAAGGAAGGAAGGAAGGAAGGAAGGAAGGAAGGAAGGAAGGAAGGAAGGAAGGAAGGAAGGAAGGAAGGAAGGAAGGAAGGAAGGAAGGAAGGAAGGAAGGAAGGAAGGAAGGAAGGAAGGAAGGAAGGAAGGAAGGAAGGAAGGAAGGAAGGAAGGAAGGAAGGAAGGAAGGAAGGAAGGAAGGAAGGAAGGAAGGAAGGAAGGAAGGAAGGAAGGAAGGAAGGAAGGAAGGAAGGAAGGAAGGAAGGAAGGAAGGAAGGAAGGAAGGAAGGAAGGAAGGAAGGAAGGAAGGAAGGAAGGAAGGAAGGAAGGAAGGAAGGAAGGAAGGAAGGAAGGAAGGAAGGAAGGAAGGAAGGAAGGAAGGAAGGAAGGAAGGAAGGAAGGAAGGAAGGAAGGAAGGGAAAGAAAGAAATTAGTGTTGAAATTAAACCTAATTTTGTGTCAGATATTTCTTTAGTTACAGTTTTTAGGATGGATAAGCAGATAGAAATTTGTATAGCTTTTTTTGTTTTTAAATGTCCAGAGTAGTTTCAGTTAGAAATGTCTGGCTACAAATAAAAAATTAACCAATGAACACTGTCATAAACTCATGTACATTGCAATTTTTCTTTTTTTTTTTGAGATAAAGTCTCACTTTGTTGCCCAGGATAGAGTGCCCTGGCATCAGGCTAGCTCACAGCAACCTCAAATTCCTGGGTTCAAATAATCCTCCTGCCTCAGCCTCCTGAGTAGCTGGGACTATAGACACCCACCACAATGCCCAACTAATTTTTCTATTTTTAGTAGAGATAGGGTCTCCCTGTGTTGCTGAGTCTGGTCTCGAACTCCTGTATTCAAGCAATCCTCCTGCCTTGGCCTTTGAGACTGCTAGGATTACAGGTATGACCCCAACACCTGGCCAACACATTTTGATATATTTGTTATCTAAGGCTGCATAGCAAATCACTCTCAAAACTTAATGGGTTAAACAATAATGTTTTGTCTCCCATGCTTTCTGTGATTCAATAACTCAGGAGCACTTTGGTTAGGTGATTCTGCCTCAGGGACTCTGATGAGGTGGCTGTCTGGGCTGTTGTCCTATGAAGGCTTGACAGGGCTGGAGGAGTCACTTCCACAGTGGCTATTTTCCTGATGGCGAGCTGGTGCTGGCTTCACAGAGGGATCTCCACAGGGCAGCTTGACTACCCTCACAGAACAAGCTGAGGGAACACAGAAGCTGCAATGCCTTTTATGATCCAGCATCAGAAGTGACACACTGTCCCTTCTGTTCTAATGTGTTGATCACACAGGTCATCCCCAAATTACTGTGGGATGGGCCTACCCAAAGGTATGGGCCCCAGCAGTGCGGGTTACTGGCAACCATCCTAGGTGCTGACCACTACAGTAGGAAATCCACAGCTGATACGAGACTCAGGCATGTTGTCACGGCCCAGGCTCTTTCTAATCTTACCATTCTACCATCCCTAGTTATACGCCTTTGTCCTGCGGTTAAATATGGCTGTGGCACCTCCAGGTGCTGCTTTTAGGCCGGATGGTGAGGGAAAAAAATAGGGGCCACTATCATCTTTCATTTGTGCCCCATTGGCCAAAACTGTCACATGACCGTACCAAGCCGCCACAGCATCAAGGAAATTGAGTTTTTATCTTTGATATCTTCTTCAGTGGAGACAGGCAAGGGAGAAGGGCCTTGGAAATGTAGCCTGATCATCAGCACACCGTGTCGGTCACAGTAGCTTTTGTCACCCTAGTGAGGTGCTGATAATACTTAATATGATTAAATATTACATATTCTTGTAAGCAATTAAAGAAGAATTTTTAAAGTAATAAAACAGACTTTCCCTTTTAGAATTTTTTTTTTTTTTTTTTTTTGGCCGGGGCTGGGCTTGAACCCGCCACCTCCGGCATATGGGACCAGCGCCCTACCTGCTGAGCCACAGGCACCACCCCCCTTTTAGAATTTTTAAGAGTGACAAGTGGGGAGCAGTTGGCCACACCTGTAATCCTAGCACTCCAGAGGCAGATCACTTGAGCTCCACTTTTTCTAAAAATAGAAAAACTTGGCTTGGCGCCTTTCTAAAAATAGAAAAAGCTCAGTGAGTAGGGCACCAGCCACATACCCTGAGGCTGGCGAGTTTGAGCCTGGCCCAGGCCAGCTAAACAACAGTGACAACTGGGACCAAAAAATAGCCAGGCATTGTGGCGGGCACCTGTAGTCCCAGCTACTCAAGAGGCTGAGGCAAGAGAATCACTTAAGCCCAAGAATTTGAGGTTGCTGTGAGCTGTGATGCTACAGCACTCTACCGAGGGCAACATAGTGAGACTCTAACTTAATAAAAATAAATAAATAAAAACAAAAATAGAAAAACTAGCTGGGCATCGTGGGGGGTCATAGTCCCAGCTACTTGGGAGGTTGATGCAGGAGGATCACTTGAGCCCAGGAGTTTGAGGTTACTATGAATTAGGATGCCATGGCACTCTAGCTTGGGCACTAGAGTAAGACTGTCTAGATGATAATTGGATATGTAAAGCAACATGGACTTCTAAATGGTTGTCTGTTTAGTGTCTGCTGTAACTGAGTTGTGGGGCTCTGCCCATGTTTCAGCGGCTCTTCCCTGGTCCTGTGATGCTCCACTGCCCACCAACAGTGGCACAAAGCTTATATTTCTGTCATGTTCTTCTCTACCAGCAAATTAGCTAGCTTTGTTGACTGAAATACTGTATATGAATTGTCGTCGCCCTTGAGAAATTTATAATCTAGTTGGGAAGATAGTATTTATACAAAGAAGATTTAAGGTCACTAGTAAGAACACATAAATGAGGGAAATATAATATATATTTTTTGAGAAAAAGGTAGAGAATACTGTTTCAACAAATAAATATGGACAAATTGAGTTTAATCTATTACAAATCAATTCTTCGAATTCAAGGAATCAACCCAAGTAAGGTAGAAATTATGAGGCAGAGAAAAATCTAGAAAAGGTGATTTGCCTGTTCTCAGCTCAGTATGAAAGGTGATGATTTGTGTTTTCTGCTGCACTTCCTTTTTGAGGCTGTTCTGGAGTCATAAACCCTTATATACCTTAGGATTGCCTTGGGCGATATTGTATTTAAAAAGACGGTTTGGGGCGGCACCTGTGGCTCAGTCGGTAGGGCGCCGGCCCCATATACCAACGGTGGCGGGTTCAAACCCGGCCCCGGCAAAACTGCAACCAAAAAAATAACCGGGCGTTGTGGCGGGCGCCTGTAGTCCCAGCTACTCGGGAGGCTGAGGCAGGAGAATTGCTTAAGCCCAGGAGTTGGAGGTTGCTGTGAGCTGTGTGATGCCACGGCACTCTACCTAGGGCCATAAAGTGAGACTCTGTCTCTACAAAAAAAAAAGAAAGAAAAAGATGGTTTGATGCTGGGTTTTTTGTTTATGATGGAACTGTTGAGACTGAGGGCCCCACTGTCCCTCCCTCAATGTCTCCTACGTGAGCACACACAGTCCCAGTGTCAGGACAGCAGCTAAGATGCTTTTACTCTAAGGACAGCACAGATCTGGACTCAGTCATGTTTCCCTCTTTATTTGGGCCACTAAGAAGCTCAGTTATGCAACACTTATCTCATGCATTTGTTCTCTGTACTAAGAGAGAGAACAATTGCCTTCATCATCCTTATGGACCCTTGTTCTTTCTCCACTCTGCTTTTAGTTTTTCATCTGATATGAATTTTTGTAATCTTCTGCAAACACTGTTTAGAATAAGGAAGAATTTTTTTTTTTTTTTTTTTTGTGGTTTTTGGCTGGGGCTGGGTTTGAACCCGCCACCTCCGGCATATGGGACCGGCGCCCTACTCCTTGAGCCACAGGCGCCGCCCAAGGAAGAATTTTTTTTTTTTTTTAAATACAGTTTCTCGCTCTGTTGCCCAGGCTAGAGTTCAGGGCATTGCCATAGTTCACTGCAATCTCGAACTCCTGGGCTCAACTGATCCTCCCACTTCAGCCTCCTGAGTAGCTGGGTCCACAGACGCCTCACCATGCCCAGCTGAGTTGGAACTTTATTACGATATAGTGCTTAAAAAAGGTTTTGACAGTTTTAATTATTTTTGCTCAGATAATAGGATAGCACTACATTGGACATTTCTGAAAATAGACCAAAAAAAAAACCTACCTAAATCTATTCTGTCAACTTATGGGACTCATTTCCAAGAATAGTCATTATGTCTTATATAAAATACAGTACTTTAAAAATTCTTAGTCCCAAGATGTTCCTGGAATCTGCTGATTTATTGAGGCTTATTCTAGTAATACTTCACTACTGTAGTCTACTAAATGCCCGATTCCATTAAATGCTAATAAGTGGACTGACTTTTCAAGTCTCTCTAAGCGCGTCAGTTTGGAATTACCACCACCTCCGCTTCAGTGTGATTCTTTTGAACTGTGAAGTCGGCAGTTCCATTCTGCTAAGTAATGGATGCACTTGGCATACAGAACTGCTCAAAATTATAGAAAATTTAAAGCTTCTCATTCTAACCATTTCTTTGCTCAGGATTATGAGAGGTTAATGTAGCTACATAAATAATTTTTGGTAGGGTTGGCTTGGAAAGGGAGGACATTTGTCTGCTTTTTGAATAATGTCCTTGGACCACGGGTGACTTGAACTTGTGAGAGCCAATATAGTATGTTTTTTAAGAGCACGGAATTCGTAGCCCACATGGGTGGGGTGAAATCTTGGCTCTGAAAGCTGTGTGAGTTTAACCTCTCTGTGCCTCAGTTTCTTCATCTGTTAAAAGAAGATTGCTGTCAGATTAAATGGTTTACATATGTAAAGCTCTTTGGGTGCCTGGCCCATAGTAAGACCAACTACACTGAGAATTCTTAGCCTTGTAATTAGTTGGTTTCAGAAAGCATTGTTGGGCTAAGTTGCTGACTGGAAAACTTGTGTGTAAAGGACGAAACTCCAAGCTCGAACCTCACTATCTATCGGACAAGAAATTTCATCCTAGAGATAAAGCACCTGACATTTCCAAGCCCTGTGTCTGGTACCTGGGCGCGCTGTGGCTGCCATTTGAATCTGAATAATTAATGACACCACTTCAGAATGAGAATGTTTAAACTCCTCATTTAGGAGAGGAAGGTACAGCACACCAAGGGGCAAACGGTTTCCGAAAGGACAAATTGACTTCTGAGGGGAAGAAATTGCTGGCCCAGGAAATAAGCATTCAGAAAGATAGGACTGAGATATCTGGTATGTTCTGTGGACATTTTAGCTCTTGTGAATGGAACTCTTCTGCAGGAAGAAGTTATGACTATTTCACAAAAGTTCTGGGTGAGGTGTCTGGCTCCTACCTCTGCCTGTGTGGTAGAGGCTGGTGTACAGGGGCCTGGTTTGGCCATTTCCTCTGTATCACCAACCTCTACCTCAGACCTCTGCAGGGGTGACTCACTGACTGGTTGACTAGTCATCTCTAAGGAGATATTTCAGTTTTCTTATAAAAAGACAAAGGCCTGTAAAGCTCTTTTTCTGTGGGTAACAGGACGCCTGCGGGCATCAAGGGGACAATGAGAGCCCTGCTTAGTAGATAGGACAAAAGGCTTTGAGGTTACAGAGGGAGCTTCCAATCCAGCTTCTAGGACTTTGGAGTTGAGTGATCATAGGAAAGTCACTTAACCTCTTTGAACCTCATTTTCCCCATCTGTAAAGTGGAAGTAATATTACTTTCCAAGGTTGTTGTGAGGATTAAATATAATCTATGTAGAATGCTAGGTGCAAAGTAGATCCTCAATTAATAATAGCTTTTTCCATTATTAGCTGAAGACAGAGGGATTTGACCTAATTCTGTTTTACCTAGCTTAGTATTTCCTGTCTCAAGCATGGAGGTGAAAATTAGAAATATTATTTTTTTTAAAAAATAGAGGTTCTATTCACAGTCTCTTTGGATCATAGAACAACAGGGGATCTAACTGTTTAGAAAATCATCAATTACACCAAGGAATCAGAACAACTGGGCCATTTGCTCACAATGAAACAAATGAGTTTTGATGTTAGCTGAGTAGGAGTATAAAGTATGATTTAGATTCTAAGGGTGGAAACTGTCTTCTTCAGGATTCCCGGAAACAGCTGCTCTGGTGTGGTGTACACAGGAAGTGCTGAAAATGCTGGGTAGGTATTTTACTAAAGCTCACTTAATACATATTTATGCACCCATACATTTTTGTAACTGCCTTTCTGTTTCTTTGAGAACAAATCTTCAAAGAAAAAATGTAGTCAAGCAAAGCTTTTGCAAGCATTGTCAAGGCTAGGCTTAAACATTGATTTGTTGTCCATCATTGCTGAGAACTCCTAGTGCTTACAAAATGAGCACGCCTGGGTAGGTGAAAAGATGGCAAGGGAGGAGACAATAATGGGAACTATAGCTCCGTTAGTGTTTTAAACTTACGTTTCATTTTTTACATTTTAGTTTATTTTTTCTACTTGTATGTTAATTTTCCTTAATTATTTTTTTAAATTTTTGAGACAGAGTCTCACTCTGTTGACCCAGGATAGAGAGCATTGCCCACAATGTCATAACCCACAGCAACCTCAAACTCCTGGGCTCAAGCAATCTTCTGGCCTCAGCCTCCCGAGTAGCTGGGACTATAGGTGCCCATCACTACACCTGGTTAATTTTTTTCTTTTTTCTTTCTTTTTTTTTTTTTTGAGACAGAGCCTCAAGCTGTCACCCTGGGTAGAGTGCTGTAGCATCACAGCTCACAGCAACCTCCAAATCCTGGGCTTAACAGAGTCTCTTGCTTCAGCCTCCCAAGTAGCTGGGACTATAGGCGCCTGGCTATTTTTTGGTTGTAGTTGTTTTTGTTGTTTAACGGGCCCGGGCTGGATTTGAACCCGCCAGCTCAGGTCTATGTGGCTGGCAGCTTAGCTGCTTGAGTTATAGGCGCTGAGCCAATTTTTCTATTTTTAATAGAGATGGGTCTCAGTTTTGCTCAGGCTGGTCTCAAATTCCTGAGCTCAGGGGATTCACCTGCCTAGGCCTCTCAGAGTGCTAGGATTACAGGTGTGAGCCACCACACCCAGCTTTACTTTTACTTTTACGTCTGGCTATTTTTTTTTTAGAGACAGGGTCTCGCTCTTGCTCAGGCTGGTCTCAAACTCCTGAGCTCAGACTACCCATCTGCCTTGTTCTCCCTGAGTGCTAGGATTACAGGTGTGAGCCACGGCGCCTGCCCAAATGCCTACTTTTGATGTGTAGTTTTCTTTCTCCCCTCTTGCACTGGTCAGTGTGCCTGTTTCTAAAGACGCCCTCCCTATTCTTGTTATTCACGTTCTAATCTGTTTGGATTTGTGCATAAGTGAAAGCACCAGGTGCTGATGAAGGGACGGTGATACCCTTCTATGAATAAAAAACTTTAGTTTCAGGAGTTGTTTTCTTTTTTCTTTTTTTTGTAGAGACAGAGTTTCACTTTATGGCCCTCGGTAGAGTGCGGTGGCGTCACACAGCTCACAGCAACCTCCAACTCCTGGGCTTAGGCGATTCTCCTGCCTCAGCCTCCCGAGTAGCTGGGACTACAAGCGCCTGCCACAATGCCCAGCTATTTTTTTGTTGCAGTTTGGCCGGGGCTGGGTTTGAACCCACCACACTCGGTATATAGGGCCGGCGCCCTGCTCACTGAGCCACAGGCGCCACCCTCAGGAGTTGTTTTCTCTGGAATGATCTCTGAAAACAAAACTTTGGACAGTGTTCAAGGATGTACTATTGGTACCCCAGAAAGAACTGGCATTTAGAATTCATTAACTATGTAATAATGACAACTGAGCACCAAGTGCCATGGGACACATTATGAAGTCACGTTTATTAGACATTTGTTAGATCTGTTAACGACCTCCTAGGGAAGAGCCAAAATGGATGTAGATATTTGTAAAGAGGGTTTGATGATTGAGTAGTCATAAAAAGAACACCTGCTCAATTTCTGCCTAAACCCTCTGGAAGATTCAGGTCTGCCACCTCTCTGGGGCTACTATCTGAGAGCATGAAGACCCCTAGATGTGAATCAGCTGAGGGGCCGTCTTGGAGGCTGGTTGCCACAGTGACACAAAGTTGGATTCAAAGTGGTGAAAATACAGTGCCCTGAAGGACCCGCTTCCTGGGACACTGCTGTCCCGATCCACAGAAGCAGGGCTTCTGGCTCTGGGGCCTGCCTGGGAATCAGGCAGCGAAGAGTCCCCGAAAGGGGGGTTCTCCCCTTAGTAGATCTGCAGGCTCCTTCTGAGGCCACCAGTCATGTATCACTGTTTTCTGGCGTCACCCCCCACCTCACAGTCACTTCTCAGTCTTCATTCCTTTAGAATTGCTGTGACCCAGGAAACAAAACAACCAAGCATATTTCCTGTAAGTCCCACATGGATAGTAACACTATTATCAATAATAAAAGGAATGGCTTCATACAGCTATGGCAGCGTTAAATGAATGAAGCCACTGGGACCTGGGACCTGGCAGACAGTTGGAGGAGTCGCGTGCTGGGTGGGCAGAGTGAAGGAGTAGAGTCACCAGGCAAAATGCTGACCTGCTACCGTTGAGTTTCTCCAGCAGAGTAACTCCAAGAGGCGCCTCCCTGAGCATTCCAAGAAGGCCTCTGCCTGGTCCCTGTGTGGGCAGGAGTGGGGGAGGATGAGAGTGGCCTTTGGACTCAGTCCAGCTCCTGCATTTACCATCTATGTGACCTTGAACAGGACCTCTTAAAGCCTTAATATATCTTCTTTAAAATGGGAGATGATAGTACTTAGCACGTGAAGATTAATGAAAAAGTGTGTGTGAAGAACTCACCACGTTGCCGGCACATGATGAGCATTGGAATGAGTGTGACCATTTGTTAAAAAATGGATCTTCCTCTGCTCTCTCTCACAGTGGGTGTCCCCCTCCCCTTTTCTTTTTAAATCAGTAAGACACTTTAAAATGAGAATTCTCACTTTTTTCAGCAAGAGGTTTTTTTTTTTTAAACCTCTTAAAGAACAGTTGTTATAGCAGGAATGAGATTAGCATAGGAAACAGCACTTGGGATATGATTATGGGTTGGAGTGTATTCATGTACGCATAAATTGGAGACTGAGACTTTGGATGGGTTAATGTGGGAAGTGTCCTTTTCAGAGTTAAACTTTGACCCAGTTTAAAGGGCTGGAGGGATCAGAAATGACTGGGAGACATGGAGAATTTTATTTTATTTTAAAAATTTTTATTTATTTATTTTTTGAGACAGCATCTCTGTCACCCTGGGTGGAGTGCCTTGGCATCATAGCTCACAGCCACCTCAAACTCAAGTGATCCTCCTGCCTCACCCTGCTCAGTCTCAGCCGCTGAGACTATAGGTCCCTGCCACAATGCCCAGCTAATTTTTCTGTTTTTAGTAGAGATGAGGTCTTGCTCTTGCTCAGGCTGGTCTTGAATTCCTGAGCTCAAGCAATCCACCCACCTTGGCCTCTCAGAGTGCTAGGATTACAGGCGTGAGCCACTGCACCCACCTGGACATGGAGAATTTGGGGGCAAAGACCACAAGAGGAAGCATGATAATCACTTAAATTAGTTAGGCAGAAACTGAGGAGGGGTTGGGGATTGGGTGTTTACTAATGGGGGACCTTTCAGGGAAAGAACCACACCCTGTGGGTTATCCCTCGAGCAGAAATGGAACGTGGTTAGTTCACATCAGTGAGATCCTGACCCTGGTTCCAAGCAGGGCTGGATGGAAGACTCTGGTGGTGTGGGCAGGGAAGCCCTTTTCCTGGCCCTTCCACTGGGTAGACAGGCTCTCTACAAGTTGTGAGTGACACTTGACTAGGGAGAAAGCCTTTTCTGAGAACCCCAGCACATTTCAGAGAGGTCTCTGGCCCAACCTGGGTCACAAATCTGAAACTCTTCCAGTCACTGTGGTCTTGGTGGGACTGGGGTGCACTGGGCAGCATGTGCTGACTAAAGCACGTGGCATTGGCCCACTGCCACCAGAGGACTTCTGCTCCCAAAGACAAGGCCAAGGAGGCCGGACAGGAGCAAGGAAGAAACCCACAGCAGGCTTAACATCGCACACCACCTGCAGACACCTCTGGGCAAACACATCCTCTGCTTTAGCCAGACACCAGCTGCCCCCTGAGCCAGCAGGACCCCCGGCAGTGACCAGCGGAGCTATTGGAAATCTCAACCCACAGTAGATAATTGTCCCATTTTCACCCAGTTAAAAGGCTGGTAGTGGTACTGTAGACCTGCCAGCCCTGAGTTACGTGTGCAGCCCTGTTTCCAATGTTGTTCCCCAGGAGCACAGGTAGCCTTTTGCTCAATGGACTATCATTCTTTATCCCTAGTAGAAAAATCTCGTGAACATTTTTAAAGAGTTGTTTACAATGGGAAGGAGCACACGCCCCATGCTGGACACATCCTTCAGAGACTTCTGAGTGAGGACACCTGCAAGGCTGGGGTGTGAACCAGTGAACAGGATGAGCACAGCTGCTGGAATACTTTGGAACTCCTGTTCTGCCTCAGAGAAGTGGCTGATTAAATTTGCCGTTTGAAACAGAAGGAAACATAAGATATAAAAAAGAGAGAGCGTGGAAAACGCAATCAAATTTGGGGTTGGCTATTGGAAAGGTGCCAATTATGGAAACGAGCATCTGTTGATCACACTTTGTGTCTGAGGCTCAGCTCCTTACTAGGAAGGAAAGCAGGGACCTGCTGCTCGCACCCAGACGGGCATGGTATGAGGAGTGATTCATTCTATTTACTTTTGGGCTTTCATCTTGTAAAAAAGATTAATTCAGTGGAACTCAAATTCCAGAGAAAAATGGACCGTTTATTGTTTTAGCTTCAGACTTAGGCACAGCAGGTGGGTTTCTAAATTGCCTTATCTGACATTTCCTAGAAATGTAAGCTAGCATTATTCTGATTTTTGGCAAATGGAAAGTTATATTTGAACATTCTACAAGTCAGTTGGCAGGACCAGGAATTTCAAACACTTAGCCATCTCTCCAGCAAGAGCTTGATTTTGTCAAGCGATTTTCAACCATGAGACAGTCCTTTTTTAGATGCAGAAATAGTCTCTGAGAAAACTTAAATCTTTTGCTGAAGATCAGTGAATAATATATACATTAAAGCCAGGAACTGAATCATATTACTTACAAACCAGTTCTCTTCTATCTTGGAGTCACTTATAAAAAGTGACTATTTACGGTACGTGTAATTTTGTTTAGCACATGGAATACGTGAAGCTTTTTAGCAAACATGTTGTCCTCGGGGCTTTCCCCCGGGGGGCCTCTAGTGCTTGCTTCCTGGGGTGTCTGCCTTTGGTAAGGGCCTTATCATTAGAAAGCTGCAAATCAACTATTTCTTTAGAAAGCACACTTTTCTGCCATGCTGGGCAGATCCAACAGGCAAATCTACTTTGCCAACAGTAATACCATATTCCGGGTAGTAATGTCCTTTGATCTTTTCAAATGGAGGTGGTAGACCTGAGCAAATTAAACTCAAGCAGGTACCACCAGTTAATTATTTCATAATTGTTAGACATGTCTGAACTTCACCAGTTATCTCTAAGGCACCACTTTAATTCACTATTTTTTTATTTTTTATTTTTTTTCTTATCAAGCCCAGGCAAGGTTTGAACTGGCCATCCGATCTTTGGGATTATTTACTATAACTGTAGTCTTTTGTGGTTATAGAATTTCTGATATTTGAAAATAACTCTTAGGTCAATAAAATGCAGGCAAGAGACGAGACAGTAGATGAGTTTGGATTTAGACTTGTTTATTTAGGCGCCTCGGGGACACCCACGTGGGTCTGGCCAAAATGCACTTGGAAATGGTCTGGAACTCAGAAGAGGGTTCAGTGCTAGAGACAGCTCTTTGGAAGTACTAGCTCGTAAGTAATAGGTGAAACTGTGAGAATAGATGTAAACATCCAAAGGAGAAAGAAGGCTGGAAAAAGGTGCTGTTAAGGTCCAGGCAGGGGAAGAAGATGCGAGTGTCCAGAGAAACAGAAGATTTGGGGAAAGAGTCCTGTTTTGTAAATCTAGACCAAGGTTGGGGCATCACTGGCCTCAGAAAGCGGCGGCTGAAAGCCACAGTCCTCTGGGGTCAGGGGTGGAACGGCTGGTGAAGAGAGAAGGGGCCGGAGAGTGGAACTAAGAGGTTTTTCAGGCTGACCATGTTTTTTTGGGACAAAAGGTTGAGGAGTATTCACTGAGGAAAGAAGAGATTAGGGTCCTCTGATGGCCTGAGGATTCAGGGGGTGGGGGAAGTGTCAGGAGAGCAGTGGTGCATCTGGGAGGGGATCATGCACGCCTTCAGCAGGAGGAAGGAGATGAGGGAAGACGAAGGTTGGGAGATAGAAAGGAGAGAAGTCGAGGGAGTGATCAGTCTGAAGCCCTCTCCCTTCTCAAGGAAGCAGGAGGCAGGAGTTTGGGAGCATCTTTACTTATTAAAAGATGGTGGTGTAAGCTTTGGTGGGCCTTGATGATTACATTTCCATTTTGGAATCTAAGTCATTTTTCACTTTTCTTCTGAACCCTGAAAATATCATGTTTAATAGCCAACAGCTTATACCAAAAGCCAGGGAAATGCTAAGAAGGTCTCCATGTCTTCTTGTGAAACCCATCCTGGGAATTTCTGACCAGTGGAAGGTTTGCAGCACCTGTGACTCTGATTCGTAAATCTATGCAGATCTGTGCAGTCTTGTTGATGTAAAGATTGATGGCTGAGTAATTTATGTACTGACTAACCTGAAAAACTGACTCACTCTTAGAGAATCTTATATCTTCTTTGGAGAGAAAGTAAAACCTCCTTGGGGCAGGGAGGTTCCCTGAGAACTGTTGGTGTTCCTGTTATAATAATGGGCTAGCAAGCCTCTTATTATGGAGTGAGTGTGAGAGCTGAGAAATGGGAACAAACGTGAGCAGCACCGAACGCTCATTTTTTGTCCTTCAGCTCTGGACATTTATGTCCAGGAAAATGTGAGGAACTCAAATATTGCATGCTTTATTTACACTTTGCATAATGCTCACAGGTGCTGCATACTTTACCTTCACCTCTGATGGAAAAAAGAGACACGTGTGTAGTTTCACTTTCCCCCTTTCCTTTCCACCAAGATGAGGCGGAAACGGCCCTGTAGCAGGGTGAGCAGCCCTGAGCAGTGCCGGGGAGGGCCAACCTCCACAGTGTGGTGGAGTCTGCAGAATTTAAAACTCAGCTCTAGTTTTCTCTGGGCCATCTCACCTTTGGCCCAGGTTTTCCGTTTCAGAGCAGCCTCGGAACTCAGCAGGAGCCTGCCTGTTCGTGTCCTGGCCTCAACACCACACCTCAGGCTTGGGTACAAAGTAGCTTTCCAAACCTCAGCTCTGACCAGCCAGAACCTGTCTCTGGCGGGCCAGTGGCCAGCTCTGAGGTCACTGGTGCTGTGGCTCTCAAGATCCTGCTAACGGCATGTTCAGTTCAGTTTGACGCAGGCTGGCAAGGGGGAAGTTCGGCTCACCCAGGGGGCGTTGCCCTTTGTTTGAGCAAAGACACGAGACCCTTAAAAACAGATAGGACTATGCAAAAGAGTTGAGCAAAATAAAACAAGAAGTGCTGATAAAGTGTTTTTACCTTCGTTTAAAATTTCCCAACTTTTTTCTTTTGAAAGAAAATGAGTTGATAAGCATTTATTGGTCATTTATAATTTTTATTTTATTTTATTTTTGAAACAGAGTCTTACTCTGTAGCCCTGAGTAGAGTGCTTGTGGCATCGTAGCTCACAGGAACCTCAAACTCTTGGGCTCAAGTGATTCTCTTGCCTCAGCCTCCCGAGTAGCTGGGACTACAGGTGCCCACCACCACACCTGGCTCACTTTTGTATTTTTAGTAGAGACGGGATCTTGCTCTTGTTCAGGCTGCATTTATATATTATAAATACTTTCCAAGACTTTGCGGAACTCACCGTTGCTCGGTGGTAGGTTTGACTGTGCCCTTGGACCTAACTGAGTTTCCCCCTTTCCTGAACATTTATTTGTCTTCTTTATTACACTCTGGAATCCTCTAGGAAAAGAAGATTCTTTTTTCAGACTCAGATCCCAAGGCTTCCTCACTTGGGAAGCACTTTATAATTTAAAATATATGGTGCGCCTAGCTGCCAGATGTAAGAGAGGACCCCCTCCACCTGGACCTCTGCCACAGCTGTACCTGCTCACAGCATTCCTCCCAAAGCTGCAGGAGCAGCGAGGGTCAGTCACAGACGCGAGGATGATGAGTCCCCAGCCACTGGCCCGTCCCTTGGACAGCTTCTTCCTTGGACAGATTTGGAGACATTCTACGAATATCTTCTTCCCCCTGTTTTTATAGAGCGTTCTCTGTTTTCTACTGAATCTTCAAACACAGCTTGTGCCTTATTTTCTCAGGGATATATCAAGAATAGTGTTTTCCCACTTCTGAAGAGCATCAAAAATAGGCCATATTCCTGTTTTTCTGAGAATTTAGTTCTGCCTATAAGAAGGGAGACTAAAATAACCTTCTAAATCTGTGGTCCTTACATTTATCTTCCCTCTTAACATCACCAGGAAGCCCACAGGACCAGTGTACACAAGGGTGGGGGTAGTAGGTAGGATGAAGTGCGGAGGTTTGTAGGAATGTAGGTGCCTGGCAGGTCTATAGTCCCTGAAACCGGGGAATTGCTAAACCCAGCAGAGGAAGCAAGCCAGGGTCACCCAGGAGGGCCAAGTCCAGGGCAGGAATCGGGGTCAAGGGGTACGAATGGATCTTGGAGTGAAATTATGAGCCTGTATAAAGCTTTTATAGGGTGTAATTCTGGAAAATAAGGTGAGTACATTTCCAAGGTCATTATGAAAGCTGGAGTTTTCAAATCTTTACCACCCTCTTGCTCTCCCTAAGGGGTTGGGAATATGGTAGACAGGTTTGTTTAGTTTTTGCTCCAATTTAGAGGGAATTCCCCATGCACATGGCTTTGGGGTGAGGTGGTGTCCTACACTGTACTCAGGGACCTCAGGGTATGGTGCAGGACTCAGGCTCAGCCAGGCAGACCCTCTGCTCTGGACGCAGGAATATTAAGGGAGGAAACAGGTTTAAGAGTAGTTCAGAAGGCACCAGTGGTGGTGTCCCCCTGTGGGCAGCAGTGAGGTCTTGGTACAGGCAGACTGTCCTGTGCTGTGACCTCAGCATGGTCCTCGGTGCCCAGACTCTCTTGGTTTCCAGCCCACTTCCTGAGCCTTGTTCTCTAGCCCTCCCATCCATCCTGTGATCCCTTCCATATTCTTCCAAGACATCCAGCTTCAGTAAGGTTAGCCAAGGCTGGCTTCTTGTGCTCACAGCCACAAGTTAGATTGGGCTATGGAAACATTTGAAGACTGTTCCTGTCTTCAAATCTAAAGAACTGTTCCCAGTGCTGCTAGCTGGACTCTCTTTAGAATGGTATGGCAGGAAGCCAGCTGTGCCCTTCTGCATGAGGGTAGCTGTACTTTGAGATTTGAAGACTGACCAGAGTCAGGGGTTTGTGGTATCTTTGCAAAGTGGACACAACTAACTTTACGTGGAGATAAATTTCACTGAGCTTTGGCTCTAAACAGTCAATATTTGTAGGTACGAATCCCAGGCCACAGATGTAGGTAGCAAGGGGCACTGAGTTGTTTTTTTTTAATAGATATTTAAATCCACTTAATTTCACCTTTGTCTTTTCCCACCTGGCAATAAGGAAATGGGTCCCCAGGCATATTTGACTATCTCTTGAGCCCCCTCATCACAGGATCGTTTGGAAACCCAGAGTCTCATGGTGCCAAACCCATGGGGGTGGGGAGCTCTGGTCATCAGTCAAAGACTGCATCAGTGGCCAGTCTGTCCCTTCAAACCTGCTGGTTGTTTTCCCCCTGCAGTATTTGAAGCATGGGGATCTGTATCCTGCCTGCTGCCTGGAACTCTGTCTTCCCAGGTGAACCACAGAGCTGCAACTTTGAAGATCTGATCACCTTCTCAGGGTGCTGTAATGGGGGCCTCTAGGCCCCAGTGGCCGGGGAAGCTGGAGAGTTCTATCCCTCCTTTTCTCTGGGAATCTTAGTCCCATGACCATTCCCCTTTCTTCATATTTCCCACACAGTGTCCCCTACCTCCAGCTAATAAATCGGTTAGTGGCTTAAGCTTATGAAAACAAAATTCAAGAAGGAAAATGTCCCACAGGCAACTTGGGCCTTCTGCCCTGCCACAAACCTCGTTTGAGACAAGAATGCACAGAGCCTGTTCTTCGCTCAAATGGAGAAGGGAGATGGGTTACTAGAGGGATGGGAGGGGGATTTAAAAAATTAATAGATTTTTTTATAGTCTTGTCAACAACATCTAGAATTAATGAGGGGAAAAATAAAATAGAAGTACCGGGCTGCGCCTGTGGCTCAGTTGGTAGGGTGCCGGCCCCATATACTGAGGGTGGCGGGTTCAAACCCAGCTCCCAGCCAAACTGCAACCAAAAAAAAATAGCCGGGCGTTGTGGCGGGCGCCTGTAGTCCCAGCTACTCGGGAGGCTGAGGCAAGAGAATCGCTTAAGCCCAGGAGTTGGAGGTTGCTGTGAGCTGTGTGAGGCCACGGCACTCTACCAAGGG
Source organism: Nycticebus coucang (assembly GCF_027406575.1). Taxonomy (NCBI): domain Eukaryota; kingdom Metazoa; phylum Chordata; class Mammalia; order Primates; family Lorisidae; genus Nycticebus; species Nycticebus coucang. Next base: position 7,166,564 of record NC_069785.1, on the reverse strand, counting down.
CCATAAAGTGAGACTCTGTCTTTACAAAAAAAAAAAAAAAAGAAGTACCAAAAGGCTATCAGCTGCTAAATAGAAGGGTTAATTGGATTTGTATTTGGTGTCACAATCTTCTGATTCCTTAAAGTTTCATAAGAGATATAATCTCGTTTCTAAGCCATTCTTGTATAAATGTCATTTCTTCTTTTCTCACTCTTATAAATATTGATTGATTGATTGAGACTGAGTCTCACTCTGTCCCTCTGGGTAGAGTGCAGTGGAGTCATCATAGCTCACAGCAACTTTAAACTCCTGGACTCAAGCGATCCTCCTGTCTCAGCTTCCTAAGCAGCTGAGACTACAGGCACCCAACCACAGCCGCCTACTAGTTTTTCTATTTTTAGTAGAGGTGGGTCTACAGCTCAGGCTGGTTTCAAACTCCTGAGCTCAAGTGATCCACTCTCCTCGGCCTCCCAGAGTGCTGGGATTACAGGTGTGAGCCACCATGCCTGGCCTCTCACCCTATTTATTTTGTGTATGTATCTATGTGTTTATTTATTTTTTGAGACAGAATTTCACTCTGTCACCCTAGGTAGAGTGCTGTGGCATCATTGTAGCTCACAGCAACCTCAAACTCTTGAGCTCAAGCGATCCTCCTGCCTCAGCCTCCGGAGTAGCTGGGACTACAGTTGTATGCCATGATGCCCTGGCTAGTTTTTCTGCCTTTAGTAGAGACAGGGTCTCACTCTTCCTCAGGCTGGTCTCAAACTCCTGAGCTCAAGCACTCTCACCCTATTTAAAGTCAAAAATGAGGAGTATTTTTTGTCTGTAAGCCAAGTCAGCAATTCTGTCTCTAATTAATATGGAACTTCTACTCCAACTGAAAACAAATATTTGTGTTACAAATGAAGTAGCATATCACCCACAACCCAGTTTCTTACTGAGTCCCACGTTCCAGCTGCTTCTTTAAATGGAACCCACCTGTCGCAGATTTGAATAGCGAGGCTACTTTGCAGAGGCACCTCTGCTGGTGTGTCAGCCTAATTGGGTACGGATTCACTTAAAATAAGAATAGCCTAAATGTTTTTTACTTATTGTAAATGCTGATTCCAAGAATCAAAAAATCCACATTTGGGGGATTTACCAGCCTAGTTCATTCTATACCTAGGAAGACTAATAACTCTCAACAAAGTCACTGTGTCACTGGACAAGGCAGTTGAGAGGAGGCAGTTGTCAGGTCTTCACAAACTCACAACCGCTGTGACTTTGAGTCACGGAAACCCTGACTCAAACGAGCTTAACTGACAGAGGGATTTACTGTCCTATTTTGCGCGGCTAGAGGCAGTTTGGGTCCAGGATGGCTGAATTTGAGGGCTCAGTGACATCATGGAAGACCTAGATTCTGCCGTCTTTCCCCTCTGCCACCTTCTGTGTGTCTCCTCATGACTCAGCGTTTCCAAGTATCAGATCATAGCAAGTTTTCTAGAGTCAGAGGAAAGGAGTGGGTTCTCCCAGCCTGTCCCTTCTCCCAGAGCTATGCCCCTGCCGGCCACATTTCTTTTCCCATCTCATTGGCCAGAATTGAATCAAGGCCACCCCCTCAGGGCCTGGCTCCAGTGCCCTTTCCAGAGCATGTGGCCCCTTGGGGACCAAATCCAGGCTTTCCCAAGGAAGGAAGTGGATGGATTCAGGCAGCCAGTCAGCAATGTATACCATGCCAGCCCAAGCCCATGAGCTGACGTATGGCCTGGAAATGTGTTTTATACATTTTCTGCTCCTCTCCACATTCCCTGGGCCCGGGTGGCAGGGCGTTGCCTCAACAGCCCCCATCCCTCTCCTAACGGCCTCGGGTGTCTTCTCTGTAACCCTACACAGCACCAGATATCACACAGACACAGACACAGACACACACACACACACACACACGCACGCTGAACGCCCATGGCAGCCTTCTCGTGCCCTATTTAGGAACATGGAGAGTCTCCTTCTTCCACTGACAGGATGGGAGGAGAGCTCAGAACTCTGTTCATTCACTCACTGACCGGGCAGGGTGCCAGGTGCTCAGGACACCAAGGTAAGCAGCTTTTGTGTTCTAGGAGCTTGTAGGGTTAATGAGTAATAGGCAAACCATCCAGTGAGGGCTGTTAACAGAACTGAGTTATCAGTAGGGGATTAGGGAACCTCGTATTGACAATGCTGCTCAGGGACACAGATAGCCTGGGAACCAAGCCACATTTCTCGTGTTTCCAAATTACCAGCTTAAAAACATGAATTTTTGACAATACTCAATTCATGAGTTAGGGGTGATGTAAAGTATTCCATGTTCTTGTTTATATTAATAAAAGCAACATTAAAATAAGATGCTTTCTCCAACCCAGCGTTTTGTTAGTGAAGGCTTACATTTTTCAGAGATATAGTAGCCTTTGGAAAGAAGACCTAGAAGTTTTAGTTCTGTAGGTGACCAGATCAGTGAAGTAAAGAGAAGGTGGAAGGTCCACTGCATAACTATCTGCTTTTGGTAACAATGTGGTCATGTCTGAAGCACAACAGTTCTCTGGCTTATGCCCCCTGCAAACCTGGAGCCCCCTCCTGTCCCCTGCACCCTGCTGTGAGACCCCCTCACCTGCTGTGGACCCTTCTCCACTCCATAACTTCACGTCTGGTGGATTACATTTCTCCAGCTCTACTTCAGGGAATGAGTATTTTCTCCCCTGCCACTAGAAATGTGGCTTTTTCAAGGGGAGGGAGGATTAATGATGAATGCAGCAATTTGTTCAGGGTACATTATATAAAATCCTCTGAGAGCTCATCTCAGGGTGGGAAGCTTAACTGTCCCACTGGGCGATTTCCGAGGGGCCACTCCTGCCCAGCATTGTCCCTGCACTAGGTCCTGCAACCTGCTTGCTCTGCTGCTCTCGAGCTGGTCTGAAAACTACACAAATCCCTGTGGAATGTTTGGCTGCACGTTAAAATCCTCTGAGCAGGTTTAGCTTCCCTTGAGTTTCTTTCTTTCTGAGTAGTCTATACTTAGTAGTTTATTTATTCATTTTACAAAAGAGCCTGTATGGACTAGAGCCAGGCAAACTGTTACCAGCTAGAAATCTAGGCTTATGGATGCTCCCAGGTTCTGCAGGAAATACAATACTGTACTCAGTCTAACTTAGAAGCCACATACAATGCCCTGGGAAGCATCATATAATTTTCAAAAGTCTGCAGCTATTAATATTTGCCTAATGTTTCTCACTTTGAAGAAATGGGGTGTAAGCAAAACGAGATGGAATTATTAGTCTGCTCTGAAGGTAGTTCTGCTGAGCATCACCCTTGCACTGGATGTGTGCCCTGAAAACCTGGCTCCCTAGGGTGGTGCCTGTGGCTCAAGGAGTAGGGCACTACTCCTACTATCAGAGGTGGTAGGTTCAAACCCGGCCCCGGCCAAAAACTGCAAAAAAAAAAAAAAGAAAAAAAACCCTGGGTCCATACTGGGTGCAACACACGTAATGTATTTTGGGAGAGGAGGAAACAATTCGGGAGAACATTGTATTTTCTCAGTGCAGCCGTTAGTTCTTCCAGGGGTATCTGCGTTTGTCTGTGTTCTAGACGGTGCATCTAGCTCACTGTGGCCCATAGGCCAGACTCTAAACCGAGACTCAAGTCCATTGTAACATCTACTGCAATAACCTGAGCAGAGAAAATTTGTTAACAGGTTGTCTGAGGTTTGAGTAAACTGGTGAGAGATTCAGTCTCCAAGTACATGAAAGAGAAAAGTGAGATTTAGTACAAAGTGAGAAAAGAAGTTTGGAAGGGTGGACGGTGGTCAGGCCAGTGCCTAGGTCCTGGTGCTGTGTGTTACCTCTCCGCGTTTTCTGGGAAGGAAGGGACGTTTTGAGCCCCCATAACTTCATCTGAGGCTCGCTAGACTCACACATGAGAACATAGCAGAAGTCAGCAGCCAGCCTTTCTATCCTTCTCCATCGAGGTCGGTTCTAAATACAGTGGGGAGCTTGAAAATTAGAGCCGCGAGGGTTTAAAGTGGACGTCTAGTCTTAGATTTTGATGTCAAAAGGTTGGTTCAGACAGTGAAAACTAGGGCGATCTGAAAGGCTATGATCACAAAATCAAATTGATAGTGGATCATGGGACCAGGTGGGGGCCCGGGGTCGGGAGATGAGATGTGACCAGAGTGAGTGCTGCCCTCAGGAGCTCTGATCTGTCCCGGTAGGTGTATCTCATGCTCCAGCCCATACAGATCTCCAAGGTTGAGTGGTGTTAGATGAACTGCAAGCTCACTTTCAGAGCACATAACAATACAGATGGAATTTTTAACTAGAAAGGTGCAACAATTCCCTCCCTGCACATTGGTGGTGCAGCCCACACTTGAGAGATCCTTTTGCTCCCTCAGTGCCTGCCTCGACTTCTCTCTTCCTGAGCACTGCTCCACCACGGAGCAGAGCTCCCCAGACAGCTAGTTCTGAGCCTCTATGTTGGTGCCTACTTAGGACAAATGCTGTGTCAAAGGCAGTGCCCACCCCCCCCATGTTGAAATGTGAAAGGGTATAATACCCGAATTGGGATGAAGCAATGCCCTTGGACATGTTTACCATCCAAGGGATGGCTCAGGGAAACGGACGTAGGTCTGCTCAGGTCAGTGTGGGCCAAGTGCTCACCTAATAAGTGTTTACTGACAAATGACAATGACCTAGTACAAGTTTATTTTTTTATTCTTATAAAGAAGCAGAGTCTCCGCAGTGATCATCAGGACCAGAGTTTGGGCAGCCTTGCAGATAAACACATCTTTGCAGGCCCAAAACGTGTTTCACTAGCCCTTCTCAGTCTCGAGAAATAACGTTTCTGATGTAACAGTAGCTTAGAATATTGGAATACTGGGTTTGTATATAGTTGTTTTAAGTTTTACATTTTTATTTTATTTTATTTATTTATTTATTTATTGCAGTTTTTGGCCAGGGCTGGGTTTGAACCCGCCACCTCCAGTATATGGGGCCGGCGCCCTACTCTGTTGAGCCGCAGACACTGCCCCATTTTTATTTTATTTATTTATTTTATTTGAGACAGAGTCTCACTATTGCACCCTCAGTAGAGTGCTGTGGCATCACAGCTCACGGCAACCTCCAACTTGTGGGCTTAAGTGATTCTCTTGCCTCAGCCTTCCAAGTAGCTGAGACCACAGGCACCTGCGACAATGCCCGGCTATTTTGTTGTTGTTGTTGTTTAGCAGGCCTGGGCTGTTTTCAAACCCGCCAGCCCTGATGTATATGGCCGGCACCCTAATCACTGAGCTATGGTCGCCAAGCCAAGTTGTTTTAAGTTTTAGATTTTTAATCACAGGCTTCCTTGCTAATGCCACCATCTCCTTCAGGCCTTAGTCTGTCAGCCAGTTCTCATTTGCTGAGATGCTATTATCACTTCCTCTTCTCCAATTCCAGAGTAAAAGGTGAAGAGAGGGGAAAAGTAGAAATAGGAATAGCATGAGTGTTTATCTACATCTTGGGTTTTAAAAAAGAAACTTACCTCTTCTGAATTGTCATGTACTCCAGGCCTTGAACTCTGTATAAACGGTCATCTTCTTAATAGAAAACAAACAAAATCTCTGTTTGAAGCATCCATGTGCATCTGTGTTTATGGATGGAAATCCCTCTGTGGAACTAAAATCTTGAAGCCTGTTTGCAGATCCCTAGTTCCTGTGGAATTATACAAAGCCTGCATTTCTGAACCCTCCCCCACCCCCCATCTTCCTTCCATCTTGCAGCAGAGTTGAACATTTTATCGAGTTGACAGCCAGGAAATGTTTTACCTGCTTGACTTGTTCTTACTATTGTATTCGGGTTTCAGTCAAACGTTTCTACACCCTGCTGGGTGTGGGCAGCATGAATCACCTGGAGAGAGGATGTCGCTCCTTGTGCCCATTCATGGTGCTGCAGGAGGACCAAGGCCTAGAAATCCAGGCTCAGTGCCATTTTGCTCCTTCCCGTGTTCTCTCTTGGATATTTACTTGGCTACTTGCTCCCCAGGGGAACCAGTCTGTTGAGTATTCAAATACTAAATTAATTCCTCTTTCTGCACAAGTGGCTGAGCAAGTTTTTACCAGGAACATAAACTGGTACCTGAGTAACGATGGGGGCGGGGAGGAGAGAGACTAAGTTTAAAAGACAAAGGAAATGCTGGAAAGCAGCTTTTCTGTCTAATGATAAGTTTTGTGGTATGATTCTATCGTCTGTGACCTTTGTGCCTTTGTGCATGAGTAGGTCAGAAAAATATTTTAATGAGAATAACCTCAAATTAATCAATTTGTGCCAGGAAATGTCCTCAGGGTCTGCTTGACCTATTAAAGCTCAGAGAGGAGCCTTTCACCCCTGGCAATCTGACGCCTGTGAGTTGCACCCTGAACATCGCACCTCCTCCCCTTACCCTTTTGTACAGGGAAGAATTGCCCAGAACTCAGTGGCTACTGACTGAGCACCACTGTGTGGAGAGAGGACAGAGGCAGCTACAGTCAGGTGAAGGGTGGAAGCCCCACATCAGGAAAGCCAGCCGAGCCTGAGGCCATCAACCTCTTCTTATCCCCAGAGTCTCATTCATCCCCTATCTTTATTTTCCTTCTGGAAGTACTTCTGCTGGGTAGCTTCCTAACATTTTTTTCTTTTCTTTTTTCCTTTTTTTTGGGACAGTTTCATTCTATCACTAAGGTTAGCTTGCTGAGGTATCAGCCTAGCTCATAGCAGCCACAAATTCCTAGGTTTAAGGGGACCTCCTACTTCAGCCTCCTGAATAGCTGGAACTATAGACACCCTCCACATAGGCTAATTTTTCTATTTTCAGTAGAGATGGGGTCTCACTCTTGTTCAGACTAGTATGGAACTCCTGAGCTCAAGTGATCCTCCTCCCTTGGCCTCCCAGAGTGCTGGATTGCAGGCATGAGTCAACGTGCCCAGTCTGCTTTATGACATTTCTTACCCAAAACTCTTTTTCTTTTTTAGAACTTAATGTTACTAGTTTATCAAGAGTCAGATGCCAGGGTGTTTAAATCAGGTCTTCCAGAGAGCTGATTCCAAACCCATCAGAACCACAGGGGAGGTGGGGGCGCTGGTTTAAAAATATACCTTTCAGGATGAGATGGCTTCACTAGTACATTCTAATAAACATTTAAAGAAGAATCAACATGGAGCCTTCTCAAGTTCTTCCAAAAGATTGAAGAAGGAACACTTGTAAACTCATTTTATAAGGTAAATGTTACCCTGATACTAAAGCCAGAAAAAGACAATACAAGAACAAACAAAAAAACACTACAGACAAGTATCCATTATGAATGTATATGCAAAAATTCTGAGTATAATACTAGCAATGTAAATTCAGCAACATATGAAAAGGATTATATACTATGATGAAGTGGGATTTGTCCTCAGAATGCAAGGATGGTTCAACATACAAAAATCGATCAGTATAAGATACCACATTAAGAGGGGCCAGGTACAGTGGCTCATGCCTATAATCCCAGCATTTTGAGAGGGTGAGATGGGAGGATTGCTCAAGGCCAGGAGTTCAAGACCAGCCTGTGCAACATAGTGAGACCTCATACCAAAAGTTTTAAAAATTAGCCAGGCATGGTGGTGGGCACATGTAGTCCTAACTACTTAGGAGGCTGAGGCAGGAAGGCCCCTTGAACCCTAGCTTCTTAGGAGGCTGAGGTAGCAGGATCTCTTGAGAGTAGGAATTCAAGGCTGCAATGAGGTATGATTGCGCCACTGTTCTCCAGCCTGGGTGACAAAGCAAGATGATGTCTCAAAAACAATAAAAATAAAAAATAAAAAGAGAGAGAGAGAACAATGAAAAAAACGATCATTTCAATTGATACAGAAAAAACATTTGACAAAATTCAACACCTTTTCATATTTAAAAAATCCAGTAAACTAGGACTAGAAGAAAATTTAATCAACATGATGAAAGTCATAAAAAAAAAATATGTAGAGGACGCTAATGATTCCACTCGTAAAAAAGCAGTTAGAGCTAATAAATGAATTCAGTGAAGTTGCACTAAAAAAAATTAATGCATTAAAGTCAGTTGCATTTCTACGTGTTAGCAATGAAAAATCTGAAAGGGAAATTTATTTATTTTTTAATTAATTATTTTTTATTAAATCATAACTTTGTACATTGATGCATTTATGGGGTTCAGGGTACTACTTCAATATACAATGTGAAATGTTTACATTCAACTAAGTAACACATCCATCACAATTATACTCATTTCTTAATAGTTTTAAAATGTACCATTGCATCATACACATCAGATGAGGTCCCCCCAAACACCCTTCCTCCTCCCATATCCTCCCTCTCCTCCCCTCTCTCTCCTCTTCCCTGAAAGGGAAATTTAAAAAACAATTTCATTTAAAATAGCAACAAAAAGAATAAAATACTTAGGAACAAATTAAACCAAGAAGATTGAAGACTTCTACCCTGAAAACTACCAAATATTGCCAAAGGAAGGTTAAATGCCTATCAAAATCCCAACGGCATTAATTTTTCAAAAGTAGAAAAAGTCATTCTAAAATTTACATGGAATCTCAAAGAAACCCGAATAGCCAAAATAATCTTGAAAATGACCAAAGTTGGAGGTCTCATACTTTCTAATTTCAAAACTTGTTACAAAGCTACAAAAGTCCAAGCAGTGTGGCAGAGGCATAGGGCAGATACATAGACCAATAGAATAGAACAGGGAGCCTGGGAACAAAATGTTGCCTACACAGGCAATTGATTTTCAATGCGTAAGGACAGTCTTCTACATACAACTTGGCAAAACTGGATATATACTTGCAAAAGAAGGAAGTTGGATTTTTACCTTATATCATGTACGAAAATTAACTCAAAGTAGATTGGAGATCTAAACTAAATCTTCATAATATTGGATTTGGCAAGATTTCTTGGATATGACAATAAATGCACATACAACAAAAGAAAAAATAAATTGGCTTCATTAAAATAAAAACTCTAGCATATCAAAGGACATTATGAAGAGAATGAAAAGACAACCCAAAGAATGGGAGAAAATACCTGTGAATCACGTATCTGATAAGGAATTTATATGCAGAATATATTAAAAACTTTTATGCTTCAACAGCAAGAAAACCAAACTAATTTAAAAATGGGCAAAATACAGTAAATTCTCTATAAGTTGACCACCCAAGGGATTGTTAACTAACTGGTAAACAGATGGAGGTGGTCAATAAATATAAGGAACTTCCCTTGAGTACATGTGGTGCATGTCTGGTCTGTGAAAATTAGATCAACTTAAGGAGGTGGTCAGTGTAGGGAGGTGGTCAACTATGGAAGTTCTACCGTAATTCAATGGACATTTCTCCAATGAAGAAATACTTGTTAGGTTGGCCAAACTAACTCCATCTTGAAGAGCCATTCTGTGAGACTCTGTTACAGGTGGATGTAACTCAGATAAGAGAGAAACATGCTGCAGGTTTGTCCTTGAACTGGTCCAGTTATAGACAAGCCCAATTACAGATCCACCCAAGAGAAATATGCTGACACTCTGATAGAAAGAATCTGCCAGGAGCATCCCAATAATGAGATAACATCTTCAATGTTCTGCCGAGTAGGACAGTTTGGTGGTCCTTGATAGAACCAGCTCATCAGCTCCCCCTCAGCCAGCTATATAAGACTGGTCCCCTCCCTAAACCCTCTCCAACATCCTTTAGATCAGGGGTCCTCAAACTTTTTTTTTTTGTGTGTGTGTGGTTTTTGGCCGGGGCTGGGTTTGAACCCGCCACCTCCAGCATATGGGACCGGCGCCCTACTCCTTGAGCCACAGGCGCTGCCCCGGGTCCTCAAACTTTTTAAACAGGGGGCCAGTTCGCTGTCTCTCAGACCGTTGAAGGGCCAGACTATAGTTAAAAAAAAAACCAAAACTATGAACAAATTCCTATGCACACTGCACGTACCTTATTTTGAATTAAAAAAAAAAGGGAACAAATACAATATTTAAAATGAAGAACAACTAAAGTTAAATCGACAAACTTACCAGTATTTCAATGGGAACTATGGGCCTGCTTTTGGCTAATGAGATGGTCAATGTCTGGTTCCATATTTGTCACTGCTAGTGGTAACAAGTGATGCAAGTGTGCACCAGGTAGTCCCGAGACTGAGAGGAGGAGTGAGAGACAGAGAGGAGGGGAGTCGGGGAGTGCCGCACACATTCCACACATGTGCACTGTAGCAGGACAGGCAGCGGTGCAAAAACACCCGAAGGGTGGATCAATGTCCTTGGCGGGCCGCATGTGGCCCGCAGGCCATAATTTGAGGACCCCTACTTTAGATCTTAGCTGACTTGCACCCAAGCGTCAAAATAAACAATACTGCCCTTGTTAGACTTTGGTCTCAAGTCGGTCTGAGTGCTCTCTGATCTCTCTTTTCTTCAGTTTTTATCTATCAATACTGACGGCAAATAACAACATGAAAAGATGCTCAATATTATAAATCATTACAGAAACATAAATGAAAACCATTCATTGGCTATTATAGAAACAAAACCAGAAAATAACAAGTGTTGGTGAGGATGTGGAGAAATCCGACCTTTTGTATTTTGTATTTTGCTTCTGGGAATGAAAAATGGTGTAGTCTCCATGGGAAACAACTTGGTAGTGCCTCAGAATGTGAAACACAGAATTGCCATATGACCCAGCAATTCTACTTCTAGATGTGCATATACTCAAAAATATTCAAAACAGGGACTCAAACAGATGCATGCGCAATGTTCATAGCAGCATCATTCACAATGGCCAGAAGGCAGAAACAACCCAACCGTCCACCAGCGTTCAAATGTGTAAACGAAGTGTAGCATTTCCATACAACGTAGTATGATTCAGCCATAAAAAAGAGGGCAGTTCTGACACATGCTGCCAGAGGGATGATTGTTGAAAGCGTTATGCTGAGGGAAATAAGCCAGACACGACAGGGCAGATATTGTATGATTCCACTTACATGAGGTCCCTAAAGTAGGCAGAGCCATAGAAATGGAGAGTAGAATAGAGGTTACCAGGATCTGGGGGAAGGGGAACGGGAATCATTAACAATTGTTTGCGATAATGAAAAGTTCTGGAAGTGGATCATGGTGTTAGGTACCCTACATTGTGATTGTACTTAACACCATTGAATTATGCGCTTTAAAGTGGTCAAAGTGGTAAATTTTATATTATGTACATTTTACCACAGTTAAAAGTGTTTTTTAAATACATATACCAGGGCCCACCCTTAGAAAGCCTGAGAGGCCGATGTAGTAAGGACAGGGTGCGAACCTGGAATCTGTATTTTTTTTAAATGCCTTCCTATCTTTCTCAGGCGTTGCCAGGTTTGAAAACTTAGGATTTAGTCTTTGCCAGTCTTTTCCAAGGGATTGATGCCAGTCTGTGAGGAAAATTCCCCAGTCTACATGAACTACGTGTGAATTTTTGTAGCTCAGAGTGCATTAAACTGGCAGTGCTGTTTTAAAATCTGTTATATATGTCATTTTGGTGTTAGGGTGCCCATGCATTTAAGAAGTGATGGGAATGATAACTATTCAGGTTGCTTTTCATTTATTTATTTATTTTTATTGAGACAGTCTCACTTTTTCACCCTCGGTAGAGTGCTGTAGCGTCATAGCTCACAGCAACCTCCAACTCTTGGGCTCAAGCGATTCTCTTGCCTCAGCCTCCCTAGTAGCTGGGACTACAGGCGCCCACCACAACACCTGGATTTTTTTTTTAGCAGGCCCGGGCTGGTTTGAACTGACAAGCCCCGGAGCTTGTGGCCAGTGCCCTAACCACTGGGCTATGGGCGCCCTGCCTCAGGTTGCTTATTAAATGTCTGTGCTTGGCAAAATAAAAATTAGCAATCCAATGCGGGTTTCTGAAAGAGTTTTTGAAATTGTAATGGTTTGTTAAATTCCAAAGACTGGGAACCATCACTCCAGACACCAGTTGTTTGAACATATTGAAACAGAAACTACTCCCGCTGTTTATTTTATTTATACCAGAAAGAAAAGAGAAAAAGGAAAAGAAAGAAAGAACAAAAGAAAGGAAAAGGAAGACAGGACTTATATATTTTTCTGTGGTTCCTAGGATCCTGGCATGAAAAGGGGCAGAGTTGAAAGTGACAGTGTTGAGATGTGATTTCTGCAGCTGCCTGCTAGAATGTTCTTCCTCAGCCTGGGGGAGGAAGATGAGGGAGGAGAAGAGGGGTGGAAGTTCAGGTAGAGGGTAGCATAACTTTTCCAGGAGCACACACCCCGCTCTCTTGTTCTGGGCCTTCTGGTCCCCTGAGTCTGGGGGCTGAAGTAAGGCAGGAGCTGCCCAGTGTCCGCGTTCAGGGGACGCCTTTGTGTCCCAGAGCAGGGCAGGCAGCTGGAGGGAGCTCTGAGTGTGGGAGCCGGGGCCGCCCCACACTTCGGGCGATTAGTTAATTATTGAAAAGTGCTTCAGAAGCACAAAGGCCTGGAGAGATTCCATGTGCTTCTGCCCAGGCCCGTGTGGGAGCTGGCCTTTCTCAGGGGGCCCTTCTAGGAGGCGGTGGACAAGAGTTCCCGCTGCGGTCCAGTCGTTTTGGGTTGATGCAGACTGACAGTTCCAGAGTTCTCCAAAGTGCATGTAACTTCTCCAGGCAGAGGTTAAATTTGTTTTGTGGTAACGTTTGTTGAATATTTAGGTAAATGAGCCACATCAGGTTTTATTTTTTTCTTGTTTTAAATTTTTTGTGTGTTTACATGAGCCTCATTTATATCTGCGTAAATGAGATTTCACAGCACGTCATATTCTCTAACTTACTTTTTCTTTTAACTTAACAACGTTCCCTGTACCTCTTTCTGCGTTAGTGCATACAGGCTTCCTCCCTACCCAACAAACCCCATTTTCTGTAATGGCTACGTTCCTTCCAGGCGGCCTAGATGCATCACAGTTTTTTACCCACTACTCTAGCAAAGGACACACAGGTGGTTCCATTTTTCTCACCATTACAAACAACGCCGCAGCAAACATGCTTGTAGACAAATTTATATGCATGTTTCTGAAGGCTGTATTACTACACGTGGAATCTCTGGATCAAAGGGCATGCACATGTAAATTTTTTGAAAATAATATTAAGTTTCCAAAAATTCTGCTTTAATTTAAATAGTCATCCTTGTACTCATTAACAATGAACATTATCAATTTTTTTAAGAAAATTGCCACCCTCATGTGCAGAAAAACTATGTCCCTTTAAATTGCATTTCCTGATTTACCAGTTAGGTTTCACGTCTCAGCATAGGCTTATCAACCATTTAGACTTTGGGGAACATTTTTCTTGAAGTATAAAAATATGGAAAAGATGTATAAATCATAACCGTACTGCTCAAATAATTAACACAGGTGAACCCTTCCTTGTAACTACTGCGCAGGTAAAGAAATATAATTATCAGACTTTCTCCTCAAAAGAAGACTCTTCCCCTCCAAAGACCTACCTTCCCAAAAATAAACACTGTCCTGACATCTAACCCCTGTAGATTAGTTGTGCCTGACTTCAAACTTTGTATAAATACAATCAAACAAGCATGTATTCTTTTGCATCTGGCTTTCTTCATTCAACCTTATGTTTAGGACTATTATTATTATTATTTTTGAGACAGAATCTCAAGCTGTCACCCTCGGTAGAATGCCGTGGTGTCACATCTCACAGCAACCTCCAACTCTTGCGCTTAAGTGATTCTCTTGCCTCAGCCTCCCCGTAGCTGGGACTACATGTACCCAACACAACGCCCGGCTATTTTGTTGTTGTTGCAAGTGTCATTGTTGTTTAGCAGGTCCAGGCCTGGTTTGAAACTGCCAGCCTCGGTGTATGTGGCCGGCGCCCTACCCACTGAGCTACGCGCGCTGCCCTATTCACGTTCTTGTGTATAGCTGTAATATATTCATTTACATTGCTTATTCCATTAGGTGGACATATCACAATTTATTTATTGATGGAATCTGGGTTGTTTCCAACTTTTAGCTATTAATGAATGATGTTACCATGAGCACTCTTGTGCCTACCTTTTATTATACATGGGCATACATTTCTGTTGGGTATGTATCTAGGAATGAAATTTTGAGGTCTTGAGCAATGCTTGATTCACTATTACCAATTGTATTTGTGAATTTCCTGTGAATATTCTTTGCGTTTTTATTATTGGGTGGTTTGTGTATTATTATTAATTTATAAGTGTTCCATTTATTTCAGATATTAATTAGGTGGTATATTTGTTGTAAATATTCTCTCCTTGTCTTTGTTTATAGGTCCTTTTATTTCACAGAAGTTAAAAATATTATGTGGACAAATCTATAATTTTCTTTTTTTTTTTGAGACAGAGTTTCACTCTGTCACCTTGGGTAGAGTGAGTGCCACTAACAGCAACCTCAGTCTCCTGGGTTCAATAAATCTTCTTGCCTCAGCTTCCTGAGAAGCTGGGACTATAGGCACCCACCACAATGCCTCGCTATTTTTGTAGTAGAAACCGGTGTCACTCTTACTCAAGCTGGTCTCAGACTCCTGAGCTTAAGTGATTCACCCACTTGGGCCTCCCGGAGTGCTGAGATTACATATCTTGCTTAGAAAGTCCTTCCAGGGCGGCGCCGGCCCCATATACCGAGGGTGGTGGGTTCAAACTCGGCCCCGGCTGAACTGCAACCAAAAAATAGCTGGGCGTTGTGGCAGGCACCTGTAGTCCCAGCTACTCGGGAGGCTGAGGCAAGAGAATCACTGAAGCCCAGGAGTTGGAGGTTGCTGTGAGCTGTGTGAGGCCACGGCACTCTACCGAGGGCCATAAAGTGAGACTCTGTCTCTACAAAAAAAAAAAAAAAAAAAGTCCTTCCAATATCTAGATCAAGAATACAAAATATTCTCTTCTGTTTCCTTCTAATACTTCTTTCATTTTGATTTTCACAATTTTTTTTTCTTTGAGATAGCCTCTTGCTCTGTCACCCAGGCACCCCGGCTGAAATGCAGTGGCAAGATCATAGCTCATAGCTTACTGATCTCAAACTCCAGGACTCAAGTGATCTTCCTGCCTCAGCCTCCAAAGTAGCTAGGACCATAGGCACACACTACCACACCCAGAAATTTTTTCTTAAAATTTTTTTTACAGAGATGGGGTCTTACTACATTGCCCAGGCTAGTCTTGAACTCCTGGCCTCAAACAATTCTCTTGCCTTGGCCTCCCAAAATGCTGAGATCATAGATATGAGCCAGTACACCTGGCCTTCTACATCAGGTTTTTGTTTTTTTTTTTTGAGACAGAGCCTCAAGCTGTCACCCTAGGTAGAGTGCTATGGCATCACAGCTCACAGCAACCTCCAACTCCTGGGCTTAACAGATTCTTTTGCCTCAGCCTCCCAAGTAGCTGGGACCACAGGCGCCCGCCACAATATCCGGCTATTTTTTGGTTGTAGTTGTCATTGTTATTTGGCAGGCCCAGACTGGATTCAAACCTGCCAGTTCTGGTGTATGTGGCTGGCACCTTAGCTGCTTGAGCTACAGGCGCCGAGCCCACATCATGTTTTTAAAGTAGTATGGGATTTATTTGTGAGGGTGAGAGGTAGAGGTTAATTTATTATGTAACACTTGGGGGAAGAGTAAAATTACACCATTTACAGCAAATATATATATTTTTAATTTAATTAATTAATTTTATTTTTTTTTTTGGGTTTTTGGCCAGGGCTGGGTTTGAACCCGCCACCTCCGGCATATGGGACCGGCGCCCTACTCCTTGAGCCACAGGCGCCACCCAATTTATTTATTTTTTGTGGAGACAGAGTCTCACTTTATCGCCCTCTGTAGAGTGCTGTGGCGTCACACAGCTCACAGCAAGCTCTAATTCCTCGGCCTAGGCGACTCTCTTGCCTCAGCCTCCCAAGTAGCTGGGATGCCAATATATTTTTTAATATTTATTTTTTAAAAATCTCAAAGCAGGTGATAACATCAAAGGGCTAAGAAACTGTCAAGAAAAAAAAAAAAAAGAAAGATTTGACTTCAGAATAGTCTCCCCTAAATTTAGCCTGAGTTGAAAATCAGTAATTTTGAACCAGTGTGCCCTGAGAGGATCTTAGGTGTGCTGCAAAAATTTTAAAGATCACTAATTAAATTACTTTCAAAAGAAATTCAAACCACAAAACATGTATTCTTTTTTTAATCTTTTTTTGATCAACATAATATAAGTGTGCCTCCGAAGTTTAACTACAGGTTCAAGTGTGCTGGGAGATAAAAAGGTTGAACAACACTGGTCTACATGGAGGTTGCCACTCTCAATACCATGCATATAAATGAAATGCTCAAGGACTATTTATTTATTTACTATGTATTTATGGAAATTAAAAGTTCAGTTCTCATGGCCCAGTACGTCTAATGAGGAAGAAAGACTTCTTTCTGAAAGCCTCAGGTAGTGAGACCACACACTGGGCCCAGGTTCACGGGTCAGGTACCCACCATGGTTTTCTTCCCTCCCAGTACTCCAGCTCCTCCCAATCTGAGCAGACGGCCCCAGTTCAGAGAGGGTCCAGTTTGAACTTATCACAAATCCTCTAGGTCAGCTCTGCTTATACACTTGGCTCCTTTGATGAAGGCTGCCCACTTGGAGGAAAGTATTTTCTTGGCTGGGTGGGTGATTGGTGTAGGGGTCACACTTGGCAGAAGTGCGTTGGAACTTGGTCCGTTCCCTCCTCAGTCTGAGATGGCTCACCACCTTGTCGTGCCTGTTATTTAGCAGCACCCAGCGAGCTGTTGGTTGTGCTCAGAACATGCAGTTACTCACAGCGTGAGGTGGTTTTGTTCCTCTTTCCTTACACATTCCTGGTGGAGGCCGATTCCTTGCTATTGAGTTCACATGTTATAGGACTGGAGCTCGAGGTGGGGCGAGGACAAGAAACATCCCGCTTAGCTTGACAAAGAGCCTGGTTTAAGGCTGGAGAGCTGAATGTGCAACTGTCTGAGCTGCTTTTCTTGGAAATTGCTCTGCTGGCCGAGCTCCAGAAATACAATCCAAAGTGGCCTGAAATCACAAGTTTTGCTGCTTGCGTTCTTAGCCTCACAATTTAAGGATTTGGCTGGTGCCGACCCTGAAAGCACGGAATTCTCCACTGTTTGTTACACACGGTGCTGTGCGTGTGCGCATGCGTGCACCTGCGCCGTACACACAGCACTGTCTGCGTGGGTATGTTTTACAGCTGAACTGTTTATAACTTCAGGGAGGCAGTGATTAAAGAACAGGACATGGCAGGTTTTCTTTGATTTCGAGAATCACATATCTAGACTCGTAGGTCAGTGTCTTTGGAGAAGTATGATGGAGAATCTTGCATGTAAGTGCAACTGATCTGGTAGGCACAGCGGTTTTGCTTTCCTTCAGGATCTAACTCAGAAATATCTGAGGATATTTTACTCAGGAGAAGGTAATATGCTGTTTTTAGGCGGAACAGGTATATTTGACTATGCACTGGGGGAAGTGAAGCCCCCAGTTTGGGGAAGTCAAGTTTGAGGCCATCAAAGCAGTTATTTATATCTGATGTGTATTGAAAGCCAAAGCCACCATCGTCATGGAACTAGTTTAGAGAAGAGGAAGAGCGTGCATTTTGCCTCGTTAAACTAGTTTAGAGAAGAGGAGGAGTGTGTGTTTTGCCTTGTTAAATATCTACCAACCACATTAAGAACTTCTGGTGTGGCTCAGACTTCTGGTATTCTTCACCCAGGCACCATTGTCAAAGAAAGGGAGCTTAAACTCCTTTCTCAGCCTACTTTGTGATACCACAGCTCCCTTCCAGTTGGTCGATGGACTGTGACTTGGTTCTCACTTCCAGTTGGTTGATGGACTGTGACTTGGTTCTCGCTTTCTTTTCTCTAGATGTCCCTCCATGTGGGCAGCCTGATGTGCATGTTGGGCAGGGGCAGCGGCAGGGGCCTTGCATCATCTCTAAACTCAATATAAGGGCATTGGACTCTAACAACCACCAAAAACCATACTTTGGGAACTCCTGAGAGTTCACTATCATAATAACTGAAGTATCAGTTCAGTAAGTGAAGTAACCAGTTTCCATCTTTGTATTTCTTAAGTTCTAAAGCCCCAGACACCCACACACCAGGCTCTTTTGGTTGTGGGAAATGAGTGTGTTTTGGGACAAACATGTTGGAATTGTGAGGGAGAAACTTGGCAGTGGAACAAAGTATGAGATATGCTTGACAAGAATTGAGAAACATACATCTCAGATTTTCTCAGACAGTCCTCAAATTCTGGTTTAGAAACAGGACCCAGAAGCCACAGAAAGGGAAGCACCCCGGCAGCTCTGCTAGGGTCATTGCCACCCAGGAGCCAACAGAGGCTGTTTCTGCAGAAAGATGAGGTGTTTGCAGGAGGGGAATTTAGTTCTGCTTCCACCAAGGGGAGTTAGAAATTGAAAAGAGAGAACTTGTGGTCTTTTGCCTTAAATGAGAAGACCAGAAGGTAGATATCCAAAAGGCAGAAGATGGGCAATGATTGAGCAGAAAGGTGGCAGGGGGGCGGGAGAACAGGAGCACATTTGCATAAACAGTTAGATTTTTCAGGACGTGCATAATCCCAGTCTTTTGGAGTCTGTCTTTTAGGGGAGTAACCATGGTTTAATAGTGAATAAATATTAGTTCACATAATTAGAACTTGTTAAGTTGAACAGGAAACATTCGAGGGAAATCTGCAGGTGCCTACAAGCTAGGGTAACCCTGGAAGGGTCTTGGTATGTCGGTTCCCTCTTCCCCAGGGGGTGTGTCCCTGGAATGAAGCCACCAGCCACAGGCGAGGAAACAGTTTGTAAAAGTAGGAGCAGTATGGAAAGGCTCTGAATTTATTAATAAGCTGCTCACCCAGGGGAGGGGCTGGGGGGTGTAAAAAGCATCTGGGTATTTGCACTTTTGTTTATTGAAAGGAGGGGGGCATCTCACAACTCCCTCTTTCTCTCTGCCCCTCCTTCCCCCAACCCCTTCCTCTTTTTCTCAAATCAATTCAGGACATGAAACTTCAAGATTTCTCCCATCTTAAGGTTCGAACATGTTCTCCGTGCACAGCAAAGAAAGACAACTATAGTATGACTTAAAAAAGAAAAGCCAGCCTGATCTCCAAAATCCAGTTTTGTCCCGTGGATGGGTTTCTTCCTGGAGGGAGCTGTGTTTCTGCCCTTCTCTCCATCCCGCATTCTTTTCATTCCGAGGCCTGGCGGTCCTGGGCGGGGCGGTTCTGGGGTGAATGGGAGGCGTGCCCAGCCCGGCTCTGCGAGGGGCGGAGGCCAGTGGGTGTGTGACTCACCCCAACCCACAGCAAGATACATGCGTGCCACAGGCCCGAGAGAAAAACTAGGTGCGGATGGAAAATCAATCTCATTAGAAAGATGTCTGTGGTGGCATGTGAAATGAGTCTGAAAAATAATAAGGATATTGACAGATGGAAAGAGTGTCACTGGCGTTGTACAGGGTTACTGCTGCGTTAGGGTTCAGTAATATCTGTATCTAATAATGTCACGGGGCCTGGATGTGGCATATTTTTCTGGGACAGGAGCAACCATTCTTTGAAACAGTGTTTTTCAACCAGTGTGTCTTGAATATTTTAAAAGATCATTAATTAAATTATTTCCAAAAGAAGTTCAAAGCCTAGTAAATATATTCTTTCCTTTTTTACTCTTTTTTTTGATCAATATCATTTAAGTGTGCCTCCGAAGTTCGACTATAGGTTCAAGTGTGCCATGAGATAAAATTAAAAAACAAAACAAAACACTGCTTTGGAGGATTGCCTTTCTCTGACCCTCAGCCCACCTGGTTTGAGGGAGGCCTCACCTGGGCTGCAGGTAGGGCACGTGACCCAGACTGGCCAATGAGAGAGCTGTATCCCCTCAGCTCAGGGATTGGCTTAGCTGAGGGGGCGGGGCTAGTCACGGAGCTGTAAGGAAAAGGCGTCCTGAGTTGGGAGGTTGTCCTTCAGAAACTTCTAGGGACCTGTTTTGTTGCCACAGAGGATGAATCTGAGAGATGGAGAGAGATTCCAGAATCTTCCATTTGAGAGCTTGCAGACAGTTGTGCTTGAAACTCTACTCTTGGACATTTTAGTCATTCAAGCCAATAAATTCACCTTTTTACTAAATCATTTTGTGTTGTGTTCCTACTGTTCCCCTTGCAAACAAATAAACAAAAATTTCCTAACCAATACAGAAATCTTTAATAACTTGCTTAAACAAAGTGGTAGGGGAGAGGAGGATAGCAGATTCACAGAGCAGGTTCCCAGCAAAGAGAAGTCTCCCTGATGTCACCATCTTCCAGGCCCCAGGGACTGAAGCCCTGGGACTTTATTGTAAACTGCCTAGTCCCAGGCCTGTCGCAGGACCTGGCTGACTTCTGTGTACTGGATGTTGTTCCATGAATCAGAAATGAAGTATGCAGCGCTGTAGCCACAAAGCAACGAAAACAGCTCATTTGCCTTTGTGTCTCTCCAACCTTGGTTTTTTCTGGGTCACACTTTATGTGAAGAGTCATAATGACAATCCGGTTTGGATTTATTAATAGTTGAATAGACTATTGAGAAAAGGCTTGTTAATCATCAGAAGCAAATTTATTGCAGAAGAATTACAGACAGAGTGGGACAACTGCTTGAGCTAATTTTCTGCCCCTCAGGGAAAAAACTCTGGGATGTTAGAATTAAGTGTCCTATCTGGGAATGCAAGAATAGAATTTTTTTTTTTTTTTTATCAAGTGCTTACTATGTCCTCGATACTAAGGAAAACAGTTGCCTCTCTGTGAGGTAGGTTCTAAACCCCACTTTTATTGGTGGGGAATGAGACAGACACTACCAGGTGCTACCTGACATCTGTGCTCTCCTTGTCCCTTACAGAGACACAACCCTACACAGTTACTGCTTCTACATAAAGCTCAGGCTCTCTGGGTGATGGCCGCAGCCTCTACTGCACCTGTGGGTGGCCATGTGATACGGTTGTGGCCATTAAGACTTGAGCAGGAGTCTTCTGGAAACATTGCTTTTGGGCACTGCCCCTTCCCCTCTAATTTTGTCTGCCTTCCTGAAATGTAGGTATGAAGCTGGTAGAAGAGTAGCCTGATTGTGACCTTGAGGCAACTGTGAGAAGGAAGGCCACATACTGAGGGTGGTGGAGTAGGAAGACAGAGGAACCTGGGCTATTTCAGACGTTATAAAGCCATCATATCTCCCTGGAAGGTCTACCTTCAGACTTGTGATGTGAGGGAAATCAGCCATTCTCTGATCAACTCACTGAGGCTGGGTTTCTGTTACAGACAACTGAATGAACCCCCTGACCAATATAGGGAAACTGAGAGAAGGAGTTTAAGGCACTTGCTCACATTTCCACATCAAGAGATGTCTCAAAGCTGAGGAAGAAAACTAGTTACAGCCCACTTTGGGAGGCAGCTACATAGAGAAACGTCATGTGATGTTAGTATAATGATAGTGACTTGCATTAGGTACCATGGGTGCCTAGAGCAAATGAGACAAAGGCAGACCCAAAGTGAGCCAGGCAAAGAAGAAAGGTGGAGACAGAGACTGTGGCTCAAATAAAGGTAGGAAAGTCAGATACAATCGGCATATGCAGGGGCACAAGCTGGTCTGAGTTGTTGGAGCATGAAGCACAGGTGGGCAGTGGTGACAAACAGTGTTTCACTCAGTTCTTGCTGAATAGTAAGACACTCACACTTAGTGGCTTAAAACTATATTTTATCATTTCTTGTAGTTCTGCGATCTCAGCTGAGTTCATCCAGTTGATTATTCTGTTCATAGAGCATTAGCATCCTTTGGAGGAAGCTGGTGGCACTGGCTGGCTGGGCCCCTCTCTCTTCATGTAGACTGTGTGGATAGTCTGGGCGTCTTCACAGCGTAGTGATCTCAGGGTAGCTGGGCTTCTTACATGGTGGGTGGCTTCCAGCTCAGAGGAGGAGGAATTTGCCAGTGCATTTAAGATCTGGGTTCAGAAGTACCGAAACATCATTTCTCCAGCCTCCACCCATAAGGTCACAGAGGACAACACCCCTCCCACCAAAGGAGTTATTCGGTCATCTTTGAGAGCAGCAGAGGAAAGAACAACCACCTAAGAACACACCTGCAGGGACAATGGTGTTAAAGTTTCTCTTCACGGCATTTCCTGGACTGCACGAAAATTCACCCAGCAAGACAGGCTCCTGAGGAAGAATGGATGCATTATAATGAAACGAGGACGTTGTGTTACATACAATTACAAAGAACAGGGATATGGGAAGTCCAGAATAGCAGTTACTTCTATGGGAGGGGAAGGAGGTAGGGAGTCCACAGGGAGGTTCGACCATCCTGCTAAGGTTTTGTTTGTAAAGTTAAGAGTGGGTTGGGCAGCCCCTGTGGCTCAAAGGAGTAGGGTGCTGGCCCCATGTGCCGGAGGTGACGGGTTCAAACCCAGCCCTGGCCAAAACCGCAAAAAAAAAAAAAAAAAAAAAGAGTGGGTACATGTGTGTCCTATTCTGTATGCCTTTGTGTGAGTTGAAGGTAGCTCATAAAGTCACTTTTTAAAAGGCTACATTTCTGGGGGTGGTGCCTGTGGCTCAGTGAGAGGGGCGCCGGCCCCATATGCCGAGGGTGGCAGGTTCAAGTTCAAACCCAGCCCCAGCCAAACTGCAACAAAAAATAGCCGGGCGTTGTGGCGGGTGCCTGTAGTCCCAGCTGCTTGGGAGGCTGAGGCAAGAGAATCGCGTAAGCCCAAGAGATAGAGGTTGCTGTGAGCCATGTGATATCATGGCACTCTACCCGAGGGCGGTACAGTAAAACTCTGTCTCTACAAAAATAAATAAATAAATAAAAGGCTACATTTCTGAATAGATCTATCTGTAAGCCCCAATGCCAAGTTTAGGTCTTAAACAGATTGTATGCATGTAGGGACATAGAAAGAGGCTTGAAAGAGTACTCAGCCTTCCTTACTGGGAAAATCTCCCTGGCTGGACTTGAGGGGGACAAGAGTAGAGGCAGGGAAGCCAGCGGGGTGGGGGGTCTGCCAAACCAATGCAGTGAGTGGGGACGGTGGCCTGACCTCCACAGTAGTGCTTGAGGTGGCTTAGAGGTCAGGTAGGTAGACTTGGTGGTCGACAAGACATGGGGGATGTGGGCAGGGTTCCTAGTGACTGGATTGAGGCCCCCCCACCCACCCATGCACTAAGAGTGGAGAGGGGGCTGTGTTTCAGCGGGAAAGGGAAACATTCCACTGGGGAAGGTTGAGTGGGAGGTGCCCGTGGAGCCTCCTTCAGAGATGACTGGGTAGAGGACGACACTGAGCCCGGACCCCGAGGATGAGGATGAGGACCAGATCTGAGAGCCCTTAGCAGTGATGCAAATTGGAGCTGCAGGAACAAGTGAGGTGCACTCCAGGAGAGCAAGCAGAAGAGCAGAAAGGTGGACCTAACAGAGGGGTCCCAGCTCTGTTCCCAGCTCTGCAGATGACCCTCTCGCCACCCTGCTCAGCAGAGGAAGCACCACCACCCCTCCAGGCCTGAACCCCTCGCTGCCTTGCCTGATGCCCACTTGCTCAGCTGCTGGCGCTCACCTGCCATGGCCTTTCCCCATTTATTCTGCAGACATGCAGTTTAGGTAACATTCTTATAGTACTGTCCCAGGTGCCTTAGATTTGGCTGCCTCTGGGAGGCCGAGGCAGGAGGATCCCTTGAGCTCAGGAGTTTGAGACCAGCCTGAGCAACAGAGACACCGTCTCTATTTAAAAAAAAAAAAAACAGCTGGGCTCTGCTGCATGCACCTGTAGTCCCTGCTACATGGGAGGCTGAGGCAAGAGGATCTCTCGAGTCAAAGAGTTTCAGGTCACTGTGAGCTATGATGCCACGGCACTCAACTCAAGGCAACAGAGTGAGACTTTCTCTTAAAAAAAAAAAAAAAAGAATTTATGAATACTGGGCTCTGTGAAAACTTCACAGCTCTGAGTAGCTGGCACTTTATTGGTATTTCTCTCCCTCGCCCCTTTTGTCTTTTGAAGAAGGAATATAACATTATTTCCTTCTAGATGTGTTTGTGGAACACAAAGAAGCTGGCCAGAGGGGCTCTGATCAATGGTGATATTGGGGGAGCGCGTATTAGAGGGATTATGGCCTGGCAGAGGGAGCACATATTAGAGGGATTAGGCCCAGCAGGCCCATTGCCTTGGGTTTCTCTCTCTCTCTCTTTTTTTTGGTTATAATAAATGCAAGACAGTGTCAGCCTTTGTGTGACCCTGTTGACAGGTTGACAACTTGGGCATCCTTTCTTCTACTGAGACTCTATCTCCTTGAAATGGAAATCTGTTTCTTAAAATGTGGATTTTGAAGGTTGTATTCTGAATTAGAGACTGCTCTGAGCTCTAGAGAAAAAAGATTTTCTGCCCTAAACTGTAATTCAGGGAATTTAGGAAAAGCCAAAGCAACAGAGTTGCATTTCAGAAATATTAATCTCTCAAAGCATTTTTTCCAAGAAAGGAGATTTCAATTATGGTATGAAAATGTATCAGTGGGAATGATACCTAACAATAACTCTGTCGTCAGGGGTAATACATACAGCTAAGTAATAGGATAATCAAGGAAGAAAAGTTTTTATTTAGGAAACCTTTTAATGAGTCACTCCAAACTGTCGTGGTACCTACTCTGGGATTTTAGAATTGCTTTTGGGGTGATTTACTCACCAGCACTTTGCAACTCACTAGCGTAAACTGCAGCCCTCTGGTCTAAAACATGTGACAAGAAGAACAGGTGTGCACAAAGATGCAACCTGAATTCTCAGGTCCAGATTGCCGGATCTTTCTTTCCGGCAATAACTGGGCCTTTGTAGAACTGTTCAAGGGACATCAAAAGGTCCATTGGTTCATTTCTCTGCTTCCAGCCTTTGAACACGAGCCATCTTAGACAGCAGGATGGCCATTTCCTTTCCAGGACTTCTTTGGAAACTAGCTCACCACTTTGGTTTCTGGTTTCCTTATCTGAAGCACCTGATGTTCCTAGCTCTCAGGAACGCCCCACAGCCACCACTCTTACCCTGAGCTTGCCTTTCTAGGATGGTAGCCTGACCTAGACCTTCCACTAGTCCTTCTTCTGGGCCAGGTGTTAACAGCCAGCCAATCTGATCAATAAACTGGGGAAAGGGTGTGCTAGTTGGGTCTAAGAGTTGCATTTTGTAGTTAACATATTTGCAATTTACTATAGATCTCCTGGTGTGGGGGAGGATGTTAATTTGTAGGAATTTTCAGGCTGGGTACAATGGCTCATACTTGTAATCCCAGCACTGAAGTGGGAGGATTGCTTGAGGCCAGGAGTTTGAGACAAAACTGGACAAAATAGCAAGACCCCATTTTGGAAAAAAAATTTTTTTAATTAGGCAAGTGTGGTGTTGGGTGCCTATAGTTCCAGCTACCAGGGAGGCTGAGGCAGGAGGATCACTTGAGCCAAGGAGGTTTGATCATGCCACTGCACTTCAGCCCGGGAAAGAGACCAAGACTCTGTCTCTAAAAAATTAAAAAAAAACTTTTTTTTTTTTTGTAATTTAAGAAAGGCATTGAAACAAGCCAGGACAGGGCAGCGCCTGTGGCTCAGTCGGTAAGGCGCCGGCCCCATATACCGAGGGTGGTGGGTTCAAACCCGGCCCCAGCTGAACTGCAACCAAAAAATAGCTGGGCATTGTGGCGGGCGCCTGTAGTCCCAGCTACTCGGGAGGCTGAGGCAAGAGAATCACTTAAGCCCAGGGGTTGGAGGTTGCTGTGAGCTGTGTGAGGCCACGGCACTCGACCGAGGGCCATAAAGTGAGACTCTGTCTCTACAAAAAAAAAAAAAAGAAACAAGCCAGGACATAAGTGGGTATGTGTCATGGGAGAGGAAGAGAAGAAAGGGACCAAGGAGGAGGAAGGTGAGAGGAAGGAAGAGGAAGAGGAAGAGGAAGAACATAGTGCCACCATTTATCCATTCATCAAAAAGAACATTGAGGACACCAGTTGTCACTCCCATCCAGAGTGCTAATGCCTCCCACTGCTGATACCTTGATATATATTCTAATAGCTAAACTTAAGTTATAAAATTGCACACAGTTTGTTTATGTACCATTTACTAACACTTCATTCCTTGTTCCACTTGTAGAAATCTATGTTAAAGAAAAATCTAGATAATAACACCAGCCACCACGGATTGAGTGTTAACTGTGTGCCAAGGGTTTTACATACACTGGCTGGTAATTCTTATACCGATCCTGCAAAGCAGGTAATATCATCCCTCAGCTGAGGCGGGAGAGGTTGAAGGCCTTTCCCAGGGGCTCTGCTAGCAAGTTGGTCTGGAGCTGGGGCACCTGGGATCGCCTCAGAGGTTAGAGTATCTCCCCCTTGTCCCAGAAGTTCTTGCCCTTCACAAATGCTTCAAAGGCCTGGGTAGGAAGAAGGTGACCCAATGTCCTGCCCTCACGTCCAGCGCTGAGGGGCAGCAGGCGACAGGGCCCGCTTTGTCTCCCACCTGCCGACTTTCCTGTCCCAGGGAGCCTTCCCTCATCTTGTCTCTCCAGCCAATCTTGTCTCTTCTTCCCCTGGGGTCACTTTGCTCTGGGTTTGCCTCAATCCAGCACACAAAATATTCTACTGCCTCCTCACTAACCACGGTGTTTCTTAAAGCGTGCTCGAAGGTTCCGACCAGAACTATCTAGGGAACTGTTAAAAGCACAGACCTACTGAATCAGATGCTCTGGTTCAGATTTACTTGTACTACACGGAAGTGGCAGAGAAACGTTACAGGCACACAAGTCCCCTAAAAGCAGGGACCTTGTCCCACTGTTCTTTGTGTCCCCACAACAATTAGCGCAGTGCTGCACAGCAGCTGGAGTGTTCGGTGAATGCACAGAGTTTTTTCTTTTCTTTTCTTTTCTTTTTTTTTGAGACAGAGTCTCAGTCTGTCACCTTGGGCAGAGTGCTGTAGCATCATAGCTCACAGCAACCTCACACTCTTGGGCTCAAGTGATCCTCCTGCCTCAGCCTCCCAAGTAGTTGGGACAATAGGCATCAGCCCTCATGCCTGGCTAGTTTTTCTATTTTTAGTAGAGAATAGTGTCTCACCTTTGCTCAGGCTGGTTTCGAACTCCTGAGCTCAAGCAATCCACCCACCTCGGCCTCCTAGAGTGCTGGGATTACAGTTGTGAGCCACCTCTCTGAGCAGCACAGCTGCAGTGCCTGTGGCTCAAAGGAGTAGGTCGCTGGCCCCATATACCGGAGGTGGCGGGTTCAAACCTGGTCCTGGCCAAAAAAAAAAAGGAAAGAGAGTGAGAATGGTGGAAAAGTGGAATTATGGGCACGGAATAAGAATTTGAGAGTGTTTGTAGGAGAATGATGGGCTGGCAACCTCAGGCCCACCCTTGGGCCCTTGGGCCCTGAGAGTGCTGGCAACAGACATTCAGTCAATATCTTTTCCCCTCTTTTTTTTCCACAGACACATATTTTGGAATTTTTTTTTTTTTTTTTTGTAGAGACAGAGTCTCACTTTATTGCCCTTGGTAGAGTGCTGTGGCGTCACACGGCTCACAGCAACCTCCAACTCTTGGGCTTACGCAATTCTCTTGCCTCAGCCTCCCGAGCAGCTGGGACTACAGGCGCCCGCCACAACGCCCGGCTATCTTTTTGTTGCAGTTCGACCGGGGCTGGGTCTGAACCCGCCACCCTCGGTATATGGGGCCGGCGCCCTACCGACTGAGCCACAGGCGCCGCCCTGGAAAATTTTTTGAAGCCTAAACTTTCAATGCCAGAATGAGTAATTGTACATAAAGTGGGTCACAAGGAAGTGATAACTAATGCACAGACTATTTTAACTGCTGAATCAGAAATCTCTACGCCACGTTATGAAATATGCAGGAAGGAAAATAAGCAGATGATGGAAGTGGAAGCAATCCTAAAATAATATGTTCACAAGCAATTTCTGGCCCAACACACGCGAGGTGGGGGGTGAGGGGGCTTCAATGATACACACCCCTGAGAGTTGAAGAATTGGAATAAATTTGCCAAAGTAAAATCTTTCCAAATGACAGGCTCTCCTGAGGCACAAAACCACTCAAACCCACACTCTGAACGGCTTTGCAGTGTGTGCGGCTGTCTCCTTCACAGCATGGGCAGGGCTTAAAGAAAGCAAAGACAAAACAAAAATCCAGAAACAAAATTTAAAAATCTGTTCTAGGGTCGGGTGCAGTGGCTCACACCTGTGATCCTAGCACTCTGGGAAGCCGAGGTGAGTGGATTGCTTGAGCTCAGGAGCTTGAGACCAGCCTGAGCAAGAGCAAGACCCCGTCTCCACTAAAAATAGAAAAATGGAGGCAACACAATCACTTGAGCCCAAGAGTGTGAGGTTGCTATGAGTTATGATGCCACAGCACTCTACGCAGGGTGCCAGAGTGAGACTCTGTCTCAAAAAAAAAACAACTATTTTCTATTTTCTCTTCCAAACACAAACACAACCCATCTTCTTGGTTTAATTTTTTTCATGCATTCTTGTTATTGTGTTCAAATACATATAACATAAAAATTACCAGTTTAACAATTGTTCATTATATAATTTAGTAGCATTAAGTACCTTCATAAGTACATACATTTCCAGGAATTTTGCATCACCTCAAACAGAAACTCTGTACCCAGGAAGCAATAACTCCTATTTTCTCACCCCCCTGCTCTTGTCTGCCTCTACGAATTTGTCTGTTCTAGAGAACTTATATACATAGAATCAGATAATATTTGCCCCTTTGCATCTGGCTTATTTTACTTCACATGACATTCTCAAGGTTCATCCACGAGAACCCCTACGCTGTTTCCCACAGTGGCTGCACCATTTCACATTCTCGCCGGCAATAAACAAGGGTTCCAATATCTCCACATCCTTGCTCATGCGTTATTTTCCTTTTTTAGAAAAGGAATAGACATTCTAATGAGTATGAAATGGTATCGCATTATGGTTTTAATAGCTTTGTAAGTAGAAATCCTACTGAGGATACCCATTCTAGGGACGGTCTCGTAGCTAAGGTTTTGCGATAGAGATAAGGAGTTATAACACGTACAGAAGGTACACTAAGGGGGGTTATAATTCATCTTACTTCAAACACTGCCTTTATATTATCCTATTTTTGGTGTGAAGATCTGAACTGCTCTCCTGTGTTCTCATTTTATGTATTCATTAATTTTTCTTCTAGATGTAATTTTCAAAGTTTACCTAATTTTTGTACATGGCATTCAAAGACGTCCTGTTGACAATTGCCATTACTTCTGGTATCCTACTGAACCAGCCTCTAAGGCTGAGTTGCTTCTTTGGACCCCAGTGTTAAATTATACAGCATTTTGTACTCATTGAAAGCAAAGATGAGGAATTATTTCTTTGAGGTTGAGCTGTGAAGTTTCCTTTTTTTTTTATTTATGAGAAGTTATTTCTTTGAGGTTGAGCTGTGAAGTTTCCTTTTTTTTTTATTTTTTGTAAAGACTGGATCTTAAGATGGCCCAGGCTGGACTTGAACTCCTGGCCCCAAGTGAACCACCCCCCTCAGTCTCCCAAGCTCTGTGAACCATGGAGCCCAACTGTTTTCTTAAGGCATTTATCATAGTCAGTGAAAGATCTATTATACTGAATTATTCTCTGTTAAATCTTAATTTTCTGTGGTTATAACAACACATTTGAAAAGAGACACCTGGTTTGGTGCCTGTAGCTCAGGGGCTAGGGCACAGAGCTAGCGGGTTCGAATCCAGCCCAGGACTATGCATTACTAGCTGGGACTAAAACATATGGCCACCCCTAGCTGCAAGGGAAGTTATGAAATTGAGTATTTTTGCTTGGGTACATTGTTGCTCTAAATAAAATTGTGGCTCCCTGGGAGCTTTGCAAGACCAGGCAGAAACTGTGCCTGTGCTAACTGCTTTTATCTAAGATGTGGCCGGCATAGTTTTCCCAAAAAATTTTTATGACGTTTTATCTATGTATCTGTCTTAAAATAATTTATATAACTTATACATAAGGAAATGTAGGCGTTTATTCTCAATCAACTATCATTTTGTCAATTTCAATAAGCAATTGGTAGTTTAGTGAAGAATTTTAATATCACAACTGTGTAATATCTCCTTGTAAAAGTCCATAATGCCTCAAAACTCTCCCCCTTTTAAAAATAATCTGTATTAGTTATTTCACATGGACCATATTTTAGGGATGAGAATTAAGAATTCTTTTCATTCAAGAAAAAAATCCATGTCATGAATTTTCCCCAATCTTTGTGTATCTATAGCTTAAAGAACACATCCTACTTTATGAACAGATAGGTGTTTGGTGAGAGGTTTATAAATATATCTTTTCTAGTGTCATTTATTTTAAGAGGATTTTTTCACCTCATGACAGTCGTTCAGGGCTGACAATGTTACTATGGTAACCATGTTCCAAAATTCTGGTCGCTAGTGAGTATTGATCCTTAGCACTTCCACACCTTTCACTCCTGTGTTCACCTCTCTCTGTGAAGGAGGCTTGGCTCAGAGAGCACGTTTAGGTCAAGGAGTCCACACCCAGTAGCAGTTAGGTACTATGAAATAAATCTGCAGGGTTCTCCTCCCAGGAACCCAGTCTATAGCTTCCACTGAGAATCCTGCTCAGCCCACAACATTATGACTTTCCTTTTCACTGGAACAGATGGGAGAAAAACTTCTTGGTTTCCTTTTCAACTGCGACCAACGTGAGAGCTCAGAAGCTCAGTAAATGTAACACGTAAGGCCCTGATGGAAAGTTTCAGATGTGCGTGGACATGCCTTGCCCAGAGACAAAGTCTGGGAATTACTTTTCAAAGCCCGTACTAGATGATTTTGGAATAAAAATACTTCTCTCCCAGAAGAGAGGGAGAGATTTTTATCTGTGTCATGCCCTGGGACTTAATGATTGATCCAAATCAGAGTCCAGGGGCCTGGTGGAGGTTAAGTGTCAGGGGCACAGCGGGGCAATTGCAGATGGAATTTGCCCCTCTTCTCCACAAATGGGGGAGGGCCTCTTACCTTCAGTGAGATTTTGCATATGAGAAACGGAAGGCTTATCAGAAAGAGCAGCTTTGAAAACATAATTCTCCTTGCCAGGAACTGATGGACTGTCTTCAATATGCATAAAAATACAGTAACCTAAGAAGCCAAAGGGAGGTCTCTACAGACCAAATTTGGCATCAAATTTGGAGAGAAAGTTTGTGAGAAAGTTTGGAACTAAGAAAAAACAAACAAAAACTCTGCAAAGTTTCACTGAGACAACAATCACAAAAGAGGAATTTGAACCAAGATAACGTTAGTTACATTTTATCCACGTGTTCCTCTGAAACCCATGTGCTAATAGTTAACAAAGGTGAGTTAGCCCTCCATGTCAGATTAAAACTTAACCAAAGCAGCACAGACTTTGTGTAATTAAAAGAATCTACACACACACACACACACACACACACACACACACACGGAGATATCTTTTAGTATCTCAAGAACTATTGACAGAATTAAAGGATTCCAAGACCAAGTGGTGAGACATTTCAATTTTCTTGTCGTCTTTGTTCTTTGGACATGCAAATGTGTATTTAAGTGAAGGCAATCCAGGGAGGAAGTACAATGGGAGAAATTGCTCACCTGTTCCTTTTGTTGGTAACCAGGCACTATTTGTTCTTCGGTGAACAGGTTCTTCTCACCTGTTCACTCAACAGGACCTGCTTGAGTGCTCGTTAGAAGCCTCATAAGTGAATGGTATTATAATCTCCACTTTCCAGTCGTGGCAACTGAGACACAGAGAAGTGAAGTGACTTGCCCAGTGTCACGTAGCCATTTGTATAGGACCACGCTGCTTGTGTAAAATGACAGATGTGGCCCTCCGAGCTTTGTAGCTTCAGGGTCTTCTGTGCCAAAGCCAGGGAGAAAACCAGGCTGTGGTGTACTGAGAGAGAGGAAACACGGAGACTCTAAAAATCAAGGCAAGGACGTCATCTCCAGGGACAGCGCAATGCTCACCCGTGAGGGACTGGTCAGGCTCTCTGGCCTCAGAGGCCCATCCAGGGTTTCTTGGCACCAGGGCCAGGGTCACACTATTCAACTGCCTGCAGGGGCGCTGCAGGCCTGGAAGGAAGCCCAGGCTGGGGGCTGCCAGAGGCCTGGCTGGCTCTCTCCCCCACAGCAAGGAGGAGGCCATTCTTGGGTAAGTCCTCCTTCGAGTGACCTTTCTGAGATAAATCTTGCCTGTTTTAGCGAGTGCTTTCCTCAGTGTGTCCTCCCGAGACCCAAAGAAACATGTCCTGTGAAATCCACCCAGTTCTCCTTACGACCCTGGACACTGGTGACTGCCTGTGCTGTCTAGGAGAACCGAGTCATTCCAGTACTACTTTTCCAAAAGGATCCTGTCACAGTGAAAGTGGTGTGATGCTTGAGAATGGGTTGGCTTATCAGCAAAACACACCTCTTTTTACTTTAGGCCGCTTATTTTCCCTGGAGAATAAAGCTCTGTCTAAGCCAAACAATAGATGGGGAATGTTTGGAACTGTGATGTAACCATCTGCTGTTGGAAATTAAAAAGCAGAGAGGACATTACACTAGCATCCTCCTTTGGAATTTCTTTACCTGCCACCTGCATATAGTCACCTAGCCTCTTCTGAAACCTTTTCACCACTTACCATTTGCTCACTAAGATGACGAATGCCTCTGGCTCTAAACTACACAGTATTAAAATCATTTGGTTTTAAAATATCTGAGTATATGTAATAAAAGGGATGACTGGATAAGTAAACAAAACTTTCAAAATCTACAGTCAAGTCATCTTGGTTCAACCCATAATATTGGTTCAGTCTTAAACCAGTCATTTGCGGTATAATTTAGCTGTTCCTCTGAAGACTTCACCTTAAAGAAAATTACAATTGGGGATAATTGTTCACATCTGCCTAATGACGTTTCTATTTGAAAAGACATACAGACTGTGAAATTATGAGTTACGACAGCTTTCAGTTTATAGTTGAAATCAAAATGGGAAAATTCAAGTAAATGAAAGAACTAGATAATTCTGAAAAGTATTCATTACATAAAGATTCAAGGTAATACATTTTGTTAGCATTATCGAACATTTTGTTTTCCCCAATTTCTCCTGCTTTTGTGCAAGTGAGGTGGGGAGGAGCATTTGTTTGGTGTCCAGTGAGACAATAATTCACTTCCTTGGTACTGTCTAACTTGCCCTGTTTGGGCTGTTCATTGCTAATGGAGGCTCGCCACACTCTGTGGGGCCTGAAATATACAGGAAAGGGCCAGAGGCTTTGAGAGAACAGAAGAAGAAATCCTCACCCTAGCCTCACATAGTCACCCGTCCCCAGGCAAAACATGTCCTGTCATTTCTGAGGGCTTGGAGAAGACCAGTCCACTCAGCAGCCTTGCCAACGACAGCCACCCTAGGCCACAGTGCCTTAACCACCAGATTGGGAACATTGATGACAGAAGGAAGTTAGAAACTGACCCATCCAACAGCAGACCTGTGTTGACAAGAGAACAGTTCTGACTGAAGCATGATAGAAAAAATTCAAGTACGTGATGAGTTAAACCAAAGTGAAGATTCCAGTGAAATACAAATCTGGTCTAACAACAAAAAAACAGTAGGTGCTCAATGAATGTTTATTTTATTTGTTTGTTTTTGAGACAGAATCTTAGTTTGTCACCGTTGGTAGAGTGGAGTCATAGCTCACAGGAACCTCAAACTCTTGGGCTCAAGTGATCCTCTTGCCTCAGCCTTCCAAGTAGCTGGGCCTACAGGAACCTGCCACAATGCCTGGCTATTTTTAGATTTGGGGTCTTGATCTGGCTCAGGCTGGTCTGGAACTCCTAAGCTCAGCCAATCTGCCCACATTGGCCCCCCAGAATGCTAGGATTACAGGTGTGAGCTATAGCACCCGGCCAATGGAATGTGTCTTAGCTGGAAAACTCAGAGGATCATTAGGAGGAAAAAAACCCAGCCTTCAATGTTAAGGGCTCCTGGAGAGAGTAATCACAGCTTGAACACGGAGTCTCCTTGGAGGAGCAGGCACCAAGTGGTAGATCTGAACACAGAAGCTGGGCGTGTTTACTAAGTAGGGTGGGGCAGAAACTGCTAGTTGCTCATAGGCTATCCATTCTCCCTTTTTCTTTAGCCACACAACCCAGATTTTAATCTGGGTGGCAGTGTGCTTAGCTGAAAGGCTCTATGCGGCAGCCATATTTGCAGCCAATGGCCAGTGAGACAAGGGCAGGCGTTGCTGGAGGGCAGAGATTACGACTCTCTCCTTTTCCTCCTTCTCCCCTCCTTCCCTTCCTTCCTGAAACAGGAAGATCAATCTGATGTCTTGAGCTCTAGCTGCCACACTGGATCAGGAAGTGATCTCGAAACAAAGCCATACGCTAAGGATGGCAGAACAAAAAGACAAAACCTGATGACACGGGTGGTGCCTGTGGCTCAAGAAGTAGGGTGCAGGCCCCATATACTGGAGGTGGTGGGTTCATACCCAGCTCCAGCCAAAAACTGCAAAAAAACAAAAACAAAAAAACCTGATGATACCATCACTCCCATGCTAGCCAGTCTCCAGCCTTCTTTTGTCTGAGAGAGAAATAAGCTTCTATTTTGTTGAAAACACTATTACTTCTTGACTCACCTGGGATGTCACAAGCCTCATGGTCTCCATAAGGCTTTGACAGAGGAATGGAAAACTGGGGTGTTTCAGTTTGTTTATTTCAGTTAAATAAGCTGTAAAATAAAAGGGATTTGAAATGATAAAATATAATCTTTGAACTCATTTGTAAAAAGTAATCCATTATGGCATTATGTACTTAATTGACTTAAACAAGAAGAGGCTTTGTTTTCTCACAGAGTTGAGAAGTCCAAAGGCTGAGTGGGCTTCAGGTCAGGCCTGACGGGGTAACTTGGTGAGTCACTGAAGACCTGATGTCTTTCTGTCTCTTCTTAGTCTGCTGCAGTGCTAGCTCGATTCTGAGGAGATCACAAGATAGCTGCCAGACACAACCAAGTTACATTCGCACAACCATAGAGAAAGGAAACTTCTTTCTCCTGAACTCCCTAGCACAGTCTTCTTGCATTGGCCTACACTAGATAACCATCCCTAAACCAGTTTCTGGGGCTCTAACGATGGGGTCTACTGGTGGGCTGAAACCTACCAAGGGCCATCCAGAGAACTGGGACTGTGTTAGTCTCTGTCACTCACGTGGCCTGGAAGTACAGAACTCTGCTAGGAAGGAGGAAAAAGAGGATGCATGCTGGGGGGAACACCAGGAGTTGTAGCTTTATCCTGGTCATCCTCACCAGCTAGTGTTTTTTCAAGGCTTTTGTTTTTAAAAAAGCAAAGTTCTTTGGCTCAGGGTGGTGCCTGTGTCTCAAGGAGTAGGGCACTGGTCCCATATGCTGGAGGTGGCGGGTTCAAACCTAGCCCCGGCCAAAAAAAAAAAAAAAAAGTTCTTTGGCTCCTGAATTTCATTTTCATGAGTCTGAAATCCAGTGTTAGACTTACTGGTGTGAGGCCTGAGATTTCCTGCCAAGCTTTTGCTACTCCTTCCTTCATTCATTAATTCAACAGCACGCACTTCTTGGGTGCCGGTTACAGGTCACGGACAGTCTGTGTGTCTCGGCTGAGAGGACAAACACATGAGCCCTGAGGATCAGGGATGCCGGCGTGTGCCTTGTGAAGGTTGGGAAGCAAGTAGGAGGCCTGGGATTGGACAGCTGAGTTCTGATAGTGATAAAGGGACAGGACTAGGAGCTGGGTACACGGTGGTGCCCAGAGAGAGTACACCCGTGTGGGTCCTGCGGCAAGGACCTCCGGCAGGTTGTTCGTTCTGGGAACCTGAGACAGGGAGCAGGAATGAGGGTGCATCTGGAGGCTGGCCGCTGGGCCTCTTCTGCAGTCTTCCCTGGGCTGGCTTTGCGATCTGGGTTCCGGGTCCTGCAGTTCTCTGCCCGGAAGAGGAATAGATTAGTGCTTCTGAGTTTGGGCTTTGGGAGCTGTTTGGAGAGTAAGACAATAGGAAGTGAGAGCGAAATGGCTAAAACTCCCAGGAAGAAACTCCCTGCCTGCAGGGCTGCTGCGCTCCTGACCCTGGGGCGGCTGCTCCTGACCCTGGGGCGGCTTCTCGGGAGTTTCAGTGTTTATGACACAATTCTATTTTCCTACAAGACTCAGAATAGGAGCTTCCTAACCCAAATAATTCTCAGTATGGTTTTTTCCTCTATTTAAAATCATCTCCTATGGGGTTCAATTAACAATGTACATGTCAAATTATGTCACTTGCTCTAATTTGGTCAGACTGGGTCAGGCAGTCCCTGAGTGGGGCTGTCCGCCCGCACTGCCTTGGCCTTGGCTGGGCCAGGGTGGAACACCTCACTGGGAGGAGCCGGGCACTGCTACAGGAAAGGTCCAGCTCATGAGGACAGTGGCCAGTCATCAATCCCTTTATCTGGGGCTTTGCCTCTGAAGACTGGACCACATGGGTTTGAATCCTGGCTCCATCTTTTAGCAGCTGTGTGATCTGGAGTAAGTTTTTTTAACTTTTCTGAGCTTCATTTTTGACATCTGTGAAATGGCAATACTTACAACACTTCATTGATATATATACTTTTAATTTATTTTATTTAACTAGGACAGGAGCAGTAGCAGTAGCATTTAATTTTTATCTCGTTCAGGTCCTCAAAATTGGAATTCCTCCTGAGATCATCCTCAGGAAATATTTCACCAGCCCTCCAGAAACTGTAACAATACAGGCAGCCCTTCATGGAAGGAGGGGAGACAGCCAGAAGACCCACTGTGGTGTTCTGACACAGGGATTACTAACATGTGTGCCCAGAGCGGCCCTGGCTTTAAGAGTATCTCCATTGGCCATTGGAAGCTCTGCTTCCTGCCTTGAGGGCTCCGGGGATCCCCCTGTGTGGTCATTCAATCAACCTGCAGGTCCCCAAAGGAGAAGATATAAGGGTACTGGCCATTCCCTTTATTTTAAGAAGAGGTAAACTGAGGCATGGAGGAGTGTCCACAAACACACATGCAGTACTTTCCCTCACCTCTCAAAGGACAAGGGATAATAATTGTAGAGCTAGAGGCAGAGTCTCTTGCCCAGAGAAACTTCAGACTGAGGTCAATACTGGAAAAATGATCTGGGGTTACTTGACATGCTTTATATGCTTCTTTTTCTGTTTGTTTGTTTTTGAGACACAGATTCCTGTGAGACAAAGTCTCACTCTGTCTCCCAGGCTAGAGTGCAGTGATCGTAGCTCATCACAGCCTCAAACTCCTGGGCTTAAGTGATCCTCCTGCCTCAGCCTCCCAAGTAGCTGCAATTACAGATGCCTTACCACCACACCTGGCTAATTTTTTATTATGAGTAGAGATAGGGTGTTACTCTTACTCAGGCTGGTCTTGAATTTGTGGCCTCCCAGAGTGGTAGAATTAGAGGCATGAGTACCACACCTGGCCTTACACTGTGCTTCTTACCTGCTTTCTACATCAAAAAATCTCTGGGATAGTCTGGCAGCCCCTTTATGGGTAGCTCCAGGAGGCAGTGTGTGGCAGAAAAAGCCCTGGATTATAGTCAAGGGGCCTATACTCTAGTCCCAGTCCCTCCAGACCAGCTGTGTGGCCTTGGAAGAGTCACTTATCCTAGAATCTGGTACTTGAGAAACCAAAATGAAGGTTTTGGACTACATCATTGGTTCCTAAACCTCACTGCCCACCAGAACCCGTGTGTGTGTGTGTGTGTGTGTGTGTGTATGTGTGTGTTGGGATCAGGTAGAGTGGGAGCCTTGGAATCTGTGATTCGAAAGTATTCTAGATGTTTCTGAAGAGCAGCCTCACATTGGAAGCATGGAACAGATGCCATCTAGGGTCCCTCACAGGGTTCTGATGTTTCCAAATCTAAAGCCCCTTTTAGCACATTCCACACAATTCAGTCCCAAGGAGGTGCCAGGCCTCACATCATCCCCTGAGAGCTGATGGGTATGTGAGGAGCCTGGGGAACCCCCGCCACTGCAGAACGTCCAGCTAGTCTGGCGTGAGGGGCTGCCTGTGTGCGCTCAGGCTCAGGGGCCCGTCTGTTTCATGGCCATTTTGACTTTGGAGGCTACATGTTGGGCTCACCTGGGGCCAGCGGTGTTGGACCCTAGCTGTGACCATCCAATCTTTTGCTCCTGAGGGTCCATTATTCTGTTCCTAGCACACCAGATCCACCTGCCCCAAGTCCAAAGGGCATGTGAGGACTCCTACCAGCTTCCCTTGCACGCTCAAGGCTGGCATCCCGCACGTGAGCTTTTGACTGTGCAGTTCATGTGTCCCCAGGTGTCCCAGAGTAACAAAGTCCCCATGTGAACAAGGAGCTGTGGAGAGCCATGGCTAACACTGTCTTTAACTCTTGTTTCAAATGTTTCAAGCCTGCCATCCTTTGGCTTATTAAAAGGGAGGAGGCTTCTGTATTTTTGCGGGAGCCTTGGCAGGAATGAACTATAGCTCTCAGAGGTGACTTTGGTCCAGAGGTTCCTCTGAGAGGCACAGAGAACAGAGCAGCAGGGGGCCATGGTAAGAGCTGCAAGAAGTGGGTTGGGGGCTGCCTGGACCTGTGCTGAGGTCAGTGAGCAGGAGAGGGTAAGCTTTGGCCAGTGGAGATGGCCACCGTTGGCTCTTGCCCACTGCTGCTGTGTGAGAATGAAGCTACTGTTGCCAAAAGTTGGTGATTCTAGAATAAAGTCAGAAATCTCAATTTTACCTGTATTTTTTCAATTTTAAAATGGTGATAAATTTAATTTTAAAAAATCCTTCAGACTAAACAGGCTGTAGTCTGGCCTCAAGGCCTGGTCTGGGTGTGCTCTAACATTCTATCCCCAAATCAGCAGAACCCCAAAGGACATTCCTGAGTCTGAAGGATCTAAATCCACCTCATCAGCTGTGGGCAGTGGCTCGCTCCTATAATCCTAGCATTCTTGGAGGCCAAGGCAGAAAATCACTTGAGCTCAGGAGTTCAAGACCAGACTGAGCAAGAGGGAAGACTCCATCTTTACCAAATAATAGCAAAAATTAGACGGGAATTGTGGTGGGCACCTGTAGTCCCAGCTACTTGGGAGGCTGAGGCAGGAGGATTCCCTGAACTCAGGAGTCTGAGGTTGCTGTGAGCTAGGCTGACACCATAGAGTTCTGACCTGGGCAACCGAGTGAGACTCTGTCTCAAAAAATTAGAAATAAATAATTAAATCTGCCTCACCCTTGATGATTTCCTTTGTTGAAAGGGGAAAGACAGCTCTAGCTTCCTAGAGCTTTAGAAATACACTTCCTCTGCTGCTGTGTAACACCCCAGTGCAGCTCCGTGGGTCCCAGCTCTCACCGTCCCTCTGCCTCTGTCTGACCCATCCCAACAATGCCAGGGACCAAGGGCCCTCTTCAGGTGTGACAGCCAGTAAACAAGCTCTCACACCACCTCCTTTCCCATTCTAGAAAAAAATTCAAAACCAAGTCATAGAGAGGTACCCTGTGCATGGACAACCTGGGGCTATAATTTAGTTTTTAAAGGCAAATCGTTGCTGAGCTTGGATACTATGTCAGAAACTATTTGTGACACACGTCCTGAGGGGTAAATGGTGACTCCATAATATCTTTATAGGAAACACTTGGCAGTGGCATTTTGTTTGGCAGCAAGGAATAACTAAAGGACCTCTCCAAAAGCTACGTTGTTGTACATTAAACCTTTTAATATGAAATGGCATGTTCATTTAAAAAAAAACAAAGTCCAGCTGGGGCCAGTGGCTCACAAGTGTAATCTTATTACCCTGGGAGGCTGAGGCGGGTGGATCACCTGAGCTCAGGAGTTTGAGACCAGCCTGAGCAAGAGTGAGGCCCTGTCTCTACCAAAAATAGAAAACCCTAGCAGGGTGTTGTGCTGGGCACCTGTAGTCCCAGCTACTAGGAAGACTGAGGCAGGAGGATCACTTGAGACCAAGAGTTTGAGGTTTCTGTGAGCTATGACACCATGGCACTGTACCCAGAGTGACAGAGTGAGACTGTGTCCCAAAAAACAGCAACTTTGGGTGGCTCCTGTGGCTCAAGGAGTAGGGTGTCGGCCCTGTATACCAGAGGTGGCAGGTTCAAACCTGGCTCTGGCCAAAAAACCACAAAGAAAACACAAAAACAACAAAAAAGCAAAAAACCCCCAGCAACTTTATGTGTCAACCCACCTGGCCACAGAGAGCCCAGGTTAAACGTTTCTGAGTGTGTCAGGGAGGATGTTTCCAGATGAGGTTAGTGTTTGGATCCGTGGACTTAGGTAGACCATCCTTCCCCCAGTGGGAAGTATGCTTTAGCTGGGACATCGAATCTCTTCCTCCCCTGCCCTTGACTGATACCTAACCCATCAGCTGCCCTGGTTCTCAGGTTTTTGCACTTGGACTGAATTACACCACTGGCCTTCCTGGGTCTGCAGCTTACAGACAGCAGATCATTGGACTTTTCAGTCTCTATAGCCACATAAGTCAATTCTTTGTAATAAACCTCCTTTTACACACACACACACACACACACACACACACCCCTACAGAGGCATATACAGTTGTCTCCTATTGTTTCTGTTTCTCTGGAGAACCCCAATAAACAACGAAAACCCCTAAGAGCCAAGTCTTGGTCAGTACAAATGCAAAGGCAGTAAGGTATGTGAGACCCCCTTTGTTCCAGATGAGGAGAGGTAATGGTCAGAACGAAGTCCCAGAACAGCCCAGCTTACAGGCTCCACTGCTCAAGAAAGAAAACTTAATGTAAAGGTTGAGAATTGTGAGCCTAGTTCCCGGAAGTGTCCTGGACCAAGAGGAGGCTGGGCTGCTCTGGGTAAAACCAAACCTGTTCCTTGGCAAAAGTGGTAATGAATGTCAGAACCAACCCAGACACCTGCCCCCGGGGCTCCTTCTGCCAGGCAGCCAGATGGCTTATTACGACCCACACGTGTCTTCCAGGCCCTTTGCCTGGCTTGTGGGCAGCAGATGGGCTGGGGGACAGGAGCTTAGTCACATTGTTCAGAGGGTATCACAGAGAAGGTCTTGGGATTAGCAAGCTCAAGGGACACCAAGGAAATGTTCCTTCGGTCTGGGTTGACCCAAACTAGAGCTTACCTCTAAGGGACTTCTAAACTCTAGAAGAGAAGAATAAAAAGAAATACTCATTCCTTGCCAGGAAGTGGGTTAAATTCTTTCTGTTACCATAATGATACTACTTGGTATTACTTCAAGTAAATGATCAGGGTATAACTCAGAGAGTTTCAATATTTAAAAATAAATAAGCAAGAAAACCACTGACCCTTCACTAAATTGGTGGTTGTCATCACACTTAATAACTGCCTTGCTGACATGTCATCCCTTCTGGAAACCCATCTAGCGAGAACTTACACTGTCCTTACAGAAATTTATCTGTTAATAAATGGTTTGCATAAACTTTATTTTTCTTTGACTTTTAAACAGCAGTAATTCAACACTGAAAAAGAATGTGATATTTACAGCTTTTGCTTCTCCCCAAGAACAAAGAAATCTGGCAAGACCCACACGGGTACGGCAGGGGACCTGTGTTTGGAGTCTTGTACTTAGGTCAGCCTGTGTGTCTGGGCGAGGCAGGACTACAAGGCTGCTTCTGCATAGGAGGCGGTCCCCACTGTGGCTTTGCGTGTCCTCGGCCACATCCCCCCAGTCGCCCCAGGTGCACTGTACTTCCACCTGCCTCTTGGGCTTCTTCCCTCACGTCTCTCAGGCCTGGCCAGCCAGGAAGTCACAGCCACAGCAAAGAGGCTCCACACTGAGCACTTTCAGCGGCTCCAAAGGGAGGCCAGAGGCAGGTAGTAACGTCTGATGCAGCTGTGAGGCTGGAGGACAATCATCCACTTTGCAGGGCAAGCATCTTCATACTTTTCCTTTTGGTTTAGAAGTCACAGGATGTCTTTGACTCAGTCTGAAGGTCTCCTGGAGGTTGATCTGGTTAGCTGTGTCTCAGTCTGCTCTGCACAGATAGGGAGATGGTAGGTGAGACAAGAGGTCTGGTAGCATCAGCTCCTCCTGACACCGGATGTAGATGATACACACGTGCAAATTCTCAACATGTGTTGGGCCTCACTGCTTGCAAATACACTGTCTTGAGCTGAAAAAGTGACTTCTATTTTTTTCCTCTTTTCTTTTTCTTTTTTTTTTTGACAGAGTCTCACTCTGTCATTCTGGTT
Organism: Nycticebus coucang; assembly: GCF_027406575.1. NCBI lineage: Eukaryota > Metazoa > Chordata > Mammalia > Primates > Lorisidae > Nycticebus > Nycticebus coucang. The sequence goes on along the minus strand of NC_069785.1, from coordinate 7,124,322 downwards.
TGAGGGCTGTGGCATCATAGCTCATAGCAACCTCAAACTCTTGGGCTGAAGCTATCCCCTTGCCTCTGCCTCCACAGTAGCTCAGACTACAGGCACCCACCACAACACCTGGCTGGTTTTTCTATTTTTAGTAGAGACAGGGTCTTGCTCTTGCTCAGGCTGGTCTCAAACTCCTGAGCTCAAGTGATCCCCCTACCTCGGCCTCCCAGAGTGCCAGGATCACAGGTGTGAGGACCCCACCCAGCCTTTTGTTCTTTTTAAGGAATGATAATAATCCAACAAACACCTGAGAACCCCTACCATTTTCTAGGCACTCTTGTAAAACCACAAGATTCCATATCAGAGAACCCCTGACCACTAGAGTTTTCAGGTTAGTTAGTGGAAAGATGTTTTTGCTAAGAAGTTCAAATCCAGATTACTCTTGTTTCTCGTGTTAGGGACCTCATATCTAGGGTTAAGCAGCTGTAGGCCAAGGGGTACATGGAGGCATGAGCTAAACATGGTCCATACCTTCCTGAAATCAAAGGTCATCAACTATTTGGAAGGGTTTTTTTTTTTTCTGGAATAATGCACAAAAATCACACAGCCCACATACACCCTGAGATCTTCCACCTGGGAGGACAAAGTCACACACCATGGAGACAAAGGAGGGGTCAGGGCAGTCAGGGAGGGGAGCTGGAGGGAGTGCAGAGGCACCACGCGGATGTCCCCAAGGCAGAGGGCCAGGGCCATTCCTTTACAGGCAAGATAAAGGTAGAGATATAGACATGCCTTGGGGGACATTGTAAATTTCAGCAGCTCTTTATGCTGTTTCAGAAATGAGGGAGAAACATTCACCAGAAGCCTCAGAGGGAGAAGACACAGTCTTTGAAGCAACCCAGGGGTTTGGCCCTGTCTGCTCTGAAGTTCAGTCCACTCTCCCCAGGAAGTGGGGAGGCTCTTAAGGGCCGTCAGCAGAGAAGTTCTGTAGAACTGCAAGAGCAGAGGGAGGCAGCCGGCACCCTCCAGCATGGCTGCCTGGCAGGAAGCTTTGCTGAGTAACTTTGGTTTCAGTTGGAAACATTCTGTCATGTCCTCTCTGGGCAGGGCGGGGAGCTTGGGCTGCGCTGTGGCTGTGGGTTAGAGTTCTTCCTTCCTTGCAGTGGACAGGGGTGGTGGCGTGGGGGGGAAGAGGCAATGGACCTTGAGAGGAGACAGAGGTCACCACGGAGGACTTTAAATTCACAAAAGCATTTCTGCTATGGGGAGGACTGGGGCACTTGCCTAAGGGAATAGGCCAGCGGAGATTCCAGAGGAGGGACCCACCCCAGACTCGAGAGGAGACGTGTGGCTTTAATTATCCAGTTAGTCATAGGTTTGCTGTCATCCAAGTTTAATAAGCTTGACTGTGACCTGTGAGCAAAAAAAGTCGTCCAGGCTTTCCCCCCACCTCCCTTTCTTTATTTAAGCCACCCTGGGCTGCTAAGCAGGGCCCTCAGAGCCCACCAGGCCTGGAGAAGTGGCCACTGCCTACCTTCTCCTTCCTTCCTTTGGTGCTTTGATCTTGAGCACAGGGCCTCAGGCACTGGCTAGTCCAGTTAATCTGGAAAAAGGTTTAAGAGGTAACAGTTTATAACCACTCTGAAGGGAGTTGCACACACACAGAGAACACATGGAGAGCAGCACAGAGATCACCAGCCCTAGAGGGTGCAGGTGACACGCGGCCTCTTGCCAGCCACAGGGCTGCTCACTCGGTTTTATAGGGGGAGCATCAGGGCACTGTTGTTCCTGGCCCCTGCCCATACCCTGGGAGAGCTGGGTAGCTTAGATGGTACCTTCCTGCATGGGACTAGGCAGGGTTTTGTGCCCCTGACCTTGGAGCTCAATGTGCAGAGCTTGGGCTTCCATTCTGAGAAACCTAATCCTTGGACTTGAACACTCTGCTCTTTGTATTTTGCACAACAGGAGAGCCCTGCTTTTCCTCACTCAGCTCAGCCAGTCTCCTGACTTCAGCTTCCCTCCTGAACACCTGAGGGTTGTTGGTTTACTGTGACTCGCTACCATTATATCTAGGCTTATATTTCCAGCATCTCACCAGAGCTGCTACAAGCCATGGCCTGGGCAAGCCTTTCCACGCAGAGACTGCCAGGTCAGCAGGAGAGGAGACCCAATCCATCTGTCAACATTTGAATAATTTCATCCACGCATATTTCTCTTCCAAACACCTGGGCTGTTTTCCTTTTTCTGAATCATGCAAGCCCAAGGCGCCAGCCGGGCTGCCCCCTAGCAGGAGCAGGACGGTCACGTTGCCTCCAGTGGCCCAGGAGCCCCACCACACTGGTTTCTTTGTGAGGTCATCTTTGTAGCAGTTTCCTGAAGCTCTGGCCTCCTTCCTAGTATCTTCACACATTCTGGGTTTGCCAGAGCTCCGGAGGTGTTTCCATTCAGTAAAAACATAAGGGCCTTTTGACTGCTCATTCGGCACTTGGCACTAGATGGGGATACGGAAGTCCCCAGAGAATGTTCTACAGGGTACAGTGCAGCTGAGTTATCCAAGGTAGAGTCCATCCAAAGGGGGTCCTAAAGAGGAAGAACTCCATGGTCAATTAAATTTGGGAATCTGCAGAATCTGTCTCCCTCTTGGTGGTTCAAAACACACATTTATATAATAAGGATCTGAGAAGTCCCATAACTAAACCCTCTTCCCCTTTTTAACCCCCCATTTCCCAAGGGCAGCATGACACCAACAGTAGAACTCTTTTCATATGATACCTAGTTATATCTCAAGGAATGAATTAACGTCATTAGGAATGTATTTTAGGAAATGATCTAACAATGGTTTTCAACCTAAGGAGATACCTCACTCTCCACAGGGTATTTGGTTATAGGTGGTGGCATTTTAGGTTGTCACACAGTGTTTAAGGCATGGGGAGGCTAGTGATGTTACCTGGTCACTACAAAAGTTTTGAGACAGACTGTGTTATGGTCCATTAGTTCACTCCCAAAAAACACAGCTGACAGTGTCCTTTCTGATATACACGTGTTTAAGTTTCAGTTTGCTTATCTTATGGGTGGATTTTACGTTTCTGGATTTGTATATCTCAAAACTTTCCTAATGACCCTCTATACTTCCTGTAATGCAGCCCTGTCCTGAGCCATAAGAATTGTCTTGCCTAAATGCCCACCGTGCTCCCCCCTCCACTGCCCAGCCCTGCCCCTTAAAGAAGCCCCACTGGGTATGTGCTCAGCATTGGGTTCTAAAGCCCCACTGGGTATGTGCTCAGCATTGGGTTCTAAAGCCCTCCAAACCGCTCGTGGTCTTCTTGGTCACCTGTCTTCTGCTCTGTCTTGCTGGGAGGCCTGTACCCCGGAGGGAGTTAAGTCTTGGCTTTTGCAGGTCTGATAGGAGTGAGTTAACAGAAGCAACCAGGGGGCAGGGGTCTATGGTTCCATCTACTCTGGAGATAGAAAGAGCGGTGTGTTCAAGAGTCCCTGAAAATAAAGAGAGGCTGATGGCTTTTCTGAATACCCAGGGAGTTCTCAGGGAAAGGGGGATGGGTGGTTCAAGCTTAAGAGAAGAATCAGTGCTTAGCCAAGGCCAGGAGACAGGAGAAGAAAGTGAGAAGGAGGGTAAGGGGGCCGCACCCTCTACCCTTCGTGGTGAAGGGGGGACACCAATATCCGCAATCTGCAGCTCAGAGTCAAGGGCACTGGTGTGTCCCTGCTTGTGTCAAAACAGAAAACGCCCATGGCAACTAGCAGGTGTGGCCCGCAATGGCAGTGTGTTTTTAAAGAAACTAGGGGGGGCGCATTGGTGCAGCCACCCTGAGGGATCCCGCCAGCACCAGGGCAGCTCTCCGCGTGGCAGGCGGTCTCCGGGGTTCGGGCGCCGGAGGAGCTGCCTCCTGGCTAGTGGGGCGGCCAGATGTCAGCGGCCACTCCGCCGGGAGAAAAGGGCAATTGACTTCTGGCAGAGAAGTGTGACGCTAGCGAGGAAATTCACCCCCAGCCTGCCAGCGACTCCGGTCCTGCGCTCCCCACAGGGGGCGCAGCCCGCGAACGCCCGGCGCTCCGCGCGGCCGAGCCCCCACCCGTCGCACCAGGCGGGCGGAGCCGCGGGCGGGTGGCGGTCCCCGTCCCAGCGGCGCGGACGGGTCGTGCGCCAACTGCTTCGGTGCACTGCGCCCCCTTTGTCTCTCTCTTTCTCTCTCTCTCTCTCTCTCAGGATTAGCGCGGGAAAGGGAAGTGGCACTTTTTTTGTTAAATTTTATTTTGAAAATGACCTTTAGGACAAAGTCTTGCCAATACCCCGTTTAGTGGACGAGGTCCCTGAGATCCACGCCACGCTGCTGGGGAGCGGCCGGGCCAGCCGGAAAGAGGACAGGCCAGCCGGGGAGCCCTGCGGCCTCCAGTCCCCGGCATTAGCCTCCCACACGCGAGATTGTTTTCCATTTAATACCCACCAAAGCTAAACGTTAATTTTTCCATCCGTTAAAAAGAATTATAAAATCTTGGGAGGGAAAAGCAAAATGTCCTTTCAATATTAAATTAAAGCAATGTCTAATCAGCTTATCCGAGTGAGAGTCACCTGGCTGTCTAGGGGACATAACTTGGACTTACTACTTAGCTATGAATCAGAGCCCTGGACATTTATAACTCTGTAAAATTAGATGGTGCTCGGTAGAAACTGTTAAAATGTAAATGATTTTTCTCTTCAGTTGAGATGCAAATGATTCTATATGGTGTAAAAAAATAACCCCAATGGTTATATTTAATAGTTTTGTTGCCCTGTAGGACAGTAACCCGTTTTGTATCTAACTTTGCAGTCCTATTTCAGCATTCTCTTTTGTTCTCTGAGTGCACAAAATCTTTGGTCTCATATCCTCTTCTGAACTGTATTTATCACCCTGCGGATTCCCTCACTAATGAACTACTTCCTTCATTGACACAATCACCACCTCCCCTATAGTCCCCACCACTCTGCTATCAGCTTGGAATGAAGGCTGAACACTCACTGTTGTTCTGGGGGGGTCCTCCTGGCCTCAGGGGAACCGAGGGACATATACTCTTCACCTTGGCATAGTGAAAGAAATATCTGTGCTCGTCAGATGTGATCTAGAACTGTCACGAGTGTGCAAACTAGACACGTTATTCTGACCTAATCTCTGCCCCTCTGCTTCATATATTAATTATCCCATGTTTGTGATCCAGGGCTGGGGACTCTGGCCACCACTCCAGGCACAGTGGGGTGAACTGTGGTTGTTCTCCTGTCCCAAGGAGCTGCCGGCTTCCTGGCTGGTCAGCCAACAAACAAAGGCTCAGCCCAACCAGACAGTGAGATGCTCTGTCTTGGCAAATTTGACCAGGAGACTGTTTTCAGCCCTGTATTCACAGTGAATACTCAGTGAGTAAAAGAGATGGAGTTAAAGCAGGCATTTGAGTCTGTGAAGCAGCGAAAAACAACAGCAGAGACAGAATAGTCTCATGGCCAAGCATGGGGACACAGGGCCAGTCTCTGCTGCTGGTAAGACACGTTTGATCTGGAAAGACCTGGTGGTTTCTGAGACACAGTCTTGGGCTCTACCAGAGTCCAGGCAGGTTCTGCTGCTCTTCTTCCTCCGACAGGCCGAGCTTGTGACTTTTCCTGGGTTGCCATCAGACACATCATTTGTTGGCAGTCCCTACTGCTTGTCTCTCAGCTATGCCATATGTTATATGAGTCATATGTAAACTATATAAGGTGGATTTTAAATTTTATTTATTTTTATTTTATTTTATTTTATTTTTTTGTACAGACAGAGTCTCACTTTATGGCCCTCGGTAGAGCGCCGTGGCCTCACACAGCTCACAGCAACCTCCAACTCCTGGGCTTAAGCGATTCTCTTGCCTCAGCCTCCCGAGCAGCTGGGACTACAGGCGCCCGCCACAACACCCAGCTATTTTTTGGTTGCCGTTTGGCCAGGGCCAGGTTTGAAACCGCCACCCTCGGTATATGGGGCCGGCGCCCCACCGACTGAGCCACAGGCGCTGCCCGGATTTTAAATTTTAATTTAATTGTCTTAATTGAGACATGATAATGGTACTCACTTACACACAGTAGTACTTCAATACCTATAATGTGTAGAGTCACGTCACGGAAAGCATATCTCACCTCCACATTCATCATTTCTTCATGTTGGGCACATCCAATATCTTCCTTCAAATACTCTCTTACTTTCTTATCCACAAGTGACCTTAAACCCTACTAGGCTTGAGGGAACCTAGTGGGTCTCTGCTTCCTCCTATCAGAAGACTTTGACTCACCCACTCACCTTTTCTAATAAGTTAATAAGTTGAATAATAAAAGCATGATTATGTTTTGTTCAGCCAACTCTCTCCCGTATCAACCAGGATTTTCTATGAAGGAATGCGATTTCTCGTTTGGACCTGCTCTTCTTCTCTGTTTCTCCCCATTCATTTGTTTTATCATTCATTCATTACCTGAACAAGCCTGCCCCAGATTCCAAAACAAATAAGGCAACACTCAGGGTTTGAAGAAGCTCATACTCTTGCAAGAGTGAGACCAGTGCAGTACCTGGGGTGTCAGGATGGGGCTAGGGGAGGGCACAACCTTGGTGCATGGCCACAGAGCCACTGTTCCTCCTGGCTTTCCCCAGAACACTGGCTTTCATGCCTTTGGCCTGGGACCCCATGTAACCCAAGTCATATGTTCCACTTGCAGAATCTGTAGTGCTGCTCTGATGCTTTTGTGTTATAATATCCTGTTTGCTGTGTTTAATCCTGTGGCTCAGATTCTATTAATCTGTCAAGTTTAAATGTTGAGAGACTTCTGGTCTTGATTTTTGGTTTATTCCATGAGAACATATCTCCTCTCCTCTAGCTTGTACCTAAGTGTTTTCAGCCCTGGTTTTTCTGGGAGATGACTGTAATCTTAACTGATTTTAGGAAATGGTGTAAGAAAAGCCTATGCTATACAAACTCGAAGCCCCAATCCTCAGTTCTCAGCCCCAAGCTGCAGAAAGGTGAAATTCCTTTTCTAGTTTCTAATCCCAAGTGCCCAGGCCCAAGATGGCAGGGAGAGGGGAAAGGGCAGGCAGGGCTCCGCTCTTGCTCTTCCCCCGGCCACACTAAGGCCCAGCTCGCGGTGCTCTGGGATGCAGAGCTCTGTGACATGGTGGCCCTGCAGCCCGCCTGCTCCCCTCTCTCCCACAAGGACCAACACTGGTGCTGGTGATGTCATGGCAGATTTGGTCATTTTTATTTTAAGGGCAAGGTGTCACAATGATGATGAAGAGTCCTGTGACCTTGCACAAGTGCCCTAAAGAGCAGCCTGTCTCCACTTCCTCCTCTGTGGTGGGAACAACAGATTGCTGCTTCCTACCCTGCCAGTAAGGCGGCGTGAGGGAGTCAAAGGGCCTGCTTGGCTCCTAGTGATGACTGTGGGTATAATTTCCTTGGGCAGAGATTGCCCTTCTGATCCTCATAACTGTAATTGTGGGCACTTCTGGCTATGTGGCCCTACAGTTTTCCTTGAGGTGGGGCATCCAGGCATTTCCCTGAGGTTTGCAAGGCCTGGGCAGGGCAGTGGGGTGCAGTCTGCTGAGCACCGCCCAGCTCAGTGCCCGGCTGCACTGATCTGCAGCAAGCTGGGATCTGCTGGGACACGGGACACGGAGACTCGGGCCCTGCAGCTGTGGCCTAACTGCTCTTCACACCAGCTCTGGTGTCCAGGGAGATTTTGCCCTGATTGCAAAGGAGAAATTATGGGTCAGAAGGCAACCTTCCGTTATTTCTAGGGCCCCTACTCTGCTGCACAGCCAGTGGCCAGACGCTCAGCATCTCTGCGGCCTGTCCCAGACCCTTCTAGTGCTCAGCGTACCCTGAGAGGCTCCACCAGCTCCCCCTCTGGCTTCCCTTCCTGTGTTACTTCTCATGTGTCTCTCTAATAAAGAGCTGACATTGGTGAGCCAGGTTTGCCTCGGACAGGATCTATGAAATCCATGCGCCCCTGTTTGTAATAGGAAAAAAATTCTTTGTTTTGGCTGCTCTGCGCTGTCCCGAGTTTTCTAGGCCACCGCTACGTGCTATGCTCGTGGCTCTGGTCCCCACCCAGACTCAGGATCCTGGCCTGGCCAGTCAACAGTGCATTCAGGGACAAGTACGTAGCCCAGGTTAGTCCAGTGAGAGTTAGTCCTAGGATTTTGCTATAACTATGGGAAAAGAATGTCTAGCTTTCCACGGTGTCACTAACCTGGACCCTAAGGCTACCAGGGGCCACCTTGCGACCCTTCAAGGAGGGAGAGCCACACAGGAAAGCCCCTCGGAGACAGAGTCCAGACGGCCTATGAATTGGCCGACGTGAATTCACGACGTGAATTCAGCCGCATGTGAAGCCCCTGGACTTCCAGTAATGTGAGCTGATAAATTATTATTATTATTTTTGCCTTAGCCCATTTGAATTGGAGTTAGTATCACTTAAGATTTTTTTTTTTTTGTAGAGATAGGGTCTCTGTTGTGTTGCCCAGTCTGGTCTCAAACTGTTAGCCTCTAATGAGCCACCCTGCCCAACCTCACTTGCAATTTAAAGAGACCTGACCACTAATTGGCTGAAGTATAAGTTAGCTTCCAGCAGTCAAAAGCAATGTGTTTCTTCAGATAAAGAAGAGCAAAAAAGAGGTGGCGGGTGGTGGTGGTGGGGAAAACAGAAAAACCTGGGCAGAAAATCTCAGTCTGTAAAATTCTGCCTTCTACTTTTCCCCTCTTTATTAAAACCATTCCCTCTCTCCATCATAACCATGTTGTCTGTCTCCACTGTGCTTTAGCAACACACCCTTGAAAAGGGGCCTTTGAGACACTTGCTCTCACCATGCAGAATTCTCAGACCCAGTTTTCTCCTCAAGGATTCCCTTCCTTCTTTGAATCCCCCTTTCCCTCCCCAGAGTTTATCAGCAGTGGCCATGAGGATTTGAGAACGACCCAGCCCACAACTTGGAAAATCATTCTTGGACTTCAAACCTTCAGGCTGAAGTTGACGTCAGTGGGACAAGCAACCTAATACCCTCCCTAGGTGCCAGTGAGAATGAGGTTCAGCTTTTAATGACCTCCACCCTAAATGATTTAAACAAAGATAGAAATCGATTTCACTCTCATGCAAGTGAAGTCGGGACTCATGAAGCTGTCATGGACCAGTATCTTTTTACCTTATGTTTCACTGTCCTCATCCTTTGACCTACATTCTGAGCTCCCTCTCCCACCTTCTTTCCTCCCCATCCCCATGCACCGCTTTGGGACAGAGTCTTCCTTTCCAGGGAAGACTGGAAAAGGCACCCTTTATTCTGTCTGCCAGCTAAATATAGGGTGCCCGTCATGAAGGAGGATGAGTAGAGGGGCTACTGGGGGTGCTAGGAGTCTCTGCTTGTCAGGTCACCCACAGCAAAAGTCCTCACTTGGAACGGCTCCACTGCTGGTGATGCCAACGAAGGCCCCTGGGAAAAAGAATCATCAACTCTAAACACATCAGTAAAGACAACCCCTGTTACAAATGCTGAGAGCAGGGCTTGGGACTTCCCAGGGAAACTGTCTCCATTGCTCTGTCTGGTTCTCAACCTTCCTAGTGCCGCAACCCTTTAACACAGTTCCTCCTGTTGTGGTGACCCCCAACCATAAAATTATTTTTGTTGCTACTTCATAACTGTAATTTTGCTGCTTTTATGACTCATAATGTAAATATCTGATATGCAGGATATATTTAGGCGACCCCTGTGGAAAGGGTCGTTCAACCCCCAAAGAGGTCGCGACCCACAGGTTGAGAACCACTGGTTTGGACCATTCAGACCAGCCCCACCCTCAGGGAGGAAGGCCTCAAATCTCCTCTCAACTCCTTGGGAACAGCTGGATTCACCATGGTATTAGGCTCTCAGGAACATGATGGGAGACTTCCAGAGGTCAGGGAAGGCAGCTGTGTCCCTCCGTGACCCGTCTCAGCTGAGATTAGACAATAGCAGCTTTCTCTGTGAAAGGCTCAAGAAGGAAGTGTGCTTGATACACTTCACTGCCTGTTGATATTGAGCGCTGGTTTATGAATAAGAGGACTGTGAGATTCTGGGCAGGGCAGTTTGATCCCGGTACTCCTTCTGCAGCTCCGGAGGACTGTAACTGAACTCTCCCAACACCACCCTGGCAGGGCATTAACACGTGACAAACTATCTCTGGGAAGGAACCCAACCTCCCCATTCACTAGTCAGCACTGCCAAAGCGCTTAAAGTTCTGGTGGGCAGGGAGCTCAGCAACTGTTAGTAGAATGTGAGGCTGAGTGTCTTTGGTGAGAAAAGCCATCCTCATCATTATTTATCACCCATCTGCCAGGGAGGAGGGACTGGTAAGCATTGTGGAGGGTCTCAGAGAAGAAAAAGACCTGGCCCTTGCCCTCAAGGAGTTTGGATTTTATAGAGAAAATGAGAATTGTTTCAAATGACTGTTCATTTCATGTCAATTTCCAAAACAAAGCAAAAAATAATCGAGGCAAGAATCCTTCTTCCTAGCTGAGCCTCTGCCTCAGTTTACTTCTCAACTATGTGTGCTGCTACCCAGCCTCCTCCTTCCCTTGCAGTCGGCACTGCTGGCAACAGCAATATCTGTGAGTCCTGCGGAGCTCCCTGAGAACTGGCTGCAGGGGTGACACCTATGGCTTTACAAAATGGTTTTCAAAAACAGTGAGTGAGGGGCAGCAGGCAGGATAAAATGCCACCAGGAGAGTAAAACAAGGTGCCAAAAGACCCAGAAGGAGACCGCAGACTCCCAGAGTCTGATCCTCAGCCGCCAGGCACTGAGGACAGCCGTGTCCTGCAGTCTGCGCCAGCCACTGCCCCTATACCAGGATAGCCAGGGCTCCCTCACCATGGGCAAGCTGGCCCAGATGGACATGTCCGCACTCACCTTTCAGTCACTCGTGCCATATTCATTCAATGTCTGCTGAGCGCCAGTAGGGGCCATCTGGAAATCTTGTGTCCATTTGCCACCAGGAAGGGTTTATATTTGCATCTCCTTTTGTTTTTTTGAGACAGAATCTCACTAGGTCACCCTGAGTAGAGTGCCGTAGCATCACAGCTCACAGCAACCTCCAACTCCTGGACTTAGGTGATTCTCCTGCCTCAGCCTCCCAAGTAGCTGGGACTATAGGCACCTACCACAATGCCCAGCTATTTTTTGGTGGTTGTTGTTATTGTTGTTTGACAGGCCCGGGCTGGATTCTAACCCGCCAGCTCCAGTGTATGTGGCTTGTGCCCTAGCCGCTCGAGTTACAGGCACCAAGCCTGCATCTTCTTTTCTAAACAATTAATTTTATTTCCCATGAGTGGTTTTGGACTTGAATGCAGATGTTACTCAGAGCCTTTTCTGAGAGCAGTGTCTCAACTCCTCAGGGAGGCACCCCCTTATCCAAAGAAGCCTTATAAGTCCTTGGCCCAGGTTAGCATCTATCTCCCTGAACGTCCTCACGGGCATTAAAAAGGACTGTACACATCGTTGCACAGTCCCAACTTGTCCCCAGGGAAGTCAGAGACACCTGGATGGAACTGTTAATAACAAAGACGCTTTGTGTCAGCGGGACTGAGTCACCTGATGGGTCTGAAATGTAACTTCCTCCTCTGGGGCCAGGTGAGCGTAATCTGAAAGACTAGAAGGATGGGACAAAATGAAGATAATTAAAAAAATAAAAGAAGAGTTGTGTACCCCAACCCGATGAAGTAGGTGATATGCTCTGCCTTTGTAGAGGAGTAAACTGAGGCAGAGAGGAGACAGCAACGTTCCCACGCTCCGCACAGTTGCCAAGTGGTGGAACCCAGACTCAACTCCAGGTTTTCTGCCACCAAAACTCCCAGCCTCACTTGCTTCCAGGCTGTAAAACCCACCCTGGGGCCCAGCCAAGCGTCCTTGTGCAAGTCGCTTTTCACTTGTTTCCGTCTGTAACTCCCAGCCACTCAGTCTGCTGTCTGCCCTCACCCTCCACAGAAACAGCTCTCAGAAGGTCATCGTAACCCACAGCTCACCCCAGCAGCCCCTCCCAGGTCCCTCCCACCTGGCCCTTCCTGGCATTGACACTGCCGACCACACCCGCCTTCTGCCTCCCCTACGTCGGGCTGAGCCCCTCCTTCCTGCCACCTCATCTCTCATCTTCTAATCCCCATCTCAGGTCCTTCCTTCCAAGTGTCACCGGCTGCTTTAAAGGATCTGAGGACAGCTGAAGTTAGAAACCAGAAATCTGTGTGTCAGACTTCCCTGGTAAGTGTGTAGGTGCTGAGGTCTAAATATGTCACCCTAAATTCATATGTTGCAAATTAACTGCCAGAGGAATACATTAAGAGGAGATGAGAGGGTTGGGGCCTTGTGACAGAGGTCAGACGGAGCCCTTTGCCCTTCCATCCCTTCTCCCACGTGAGGACACAGCACTGGTTTTTTTCTTCCTCTCATGACATGTAAGAGCACAGCAAGAAGGTGCCGCCTGAGGAGCAGGCCCTCACCCGATGCCAGATCTGTCTGTGCCTTTATCTCAGACTGCCTCTTCTCTACAACTAAGGGAAATTAAATCTCTGTTCTTTATAAATCATCCAGTCCCCAGATGGACCGGGCCAAGGGGTAAGCTATGGGGTGCAGTTCCAATCATCCCACTGTCCTCATACCCAGATCGGCAGTTATAGGGGGTGAGGAAGAGTCGCAGGGCAGAAACAAAGGGCCCAGGGATGGGGACTGGTATTGTTTCAAAAGCAGAGAAAGCTAGCAGGGATAGAGTGGTGCAGTGCGAAGGTGAAGTTCAAGAAGTTCAAGGTGGCTTTTCCACCCGCTCCCCCCTCCCCCTGGACGCAGCTCCGGCTCCACCACAATCTCTCCGAGCTCCGGGCTCCTGCAAAGCTAGCGCCGCCGCCGTCTCCCTGCAGCTGCCATCATGATTATCTACCGGGACCTCATCAGCCACGATGAGATGTTCTCCGACATTTACAAGATCCAAAAGATCGCAGATGGCCTATGCTTGGAGGTGGAGGGGAAGATGATCAGTAGGACAGAGGGTAACATTGATGACTCGCTCATTGGTGGAAATGCTTCCGCTGAAGGACCTGAGGGTGAAGGTACCGGAAGCACAGTTACCACTGGTGTTGATATTGTCATGAACCATCACTTGCAGGAAACTAGCTTCATAATAGAAGCCTACAAGAAGTACATTAAAGATTACATGAAGTCAATCAAAGGCAAACTTGAAGAACAGAGACCAGAAAGAGTAAAACCTTTTATCACAGGGGCTGCACAACAAATCAAGCACATCCTGGCTAATTTCAAAAACTACCAGCTCTTTATTGGTGAAAACATGAATCCAGATGGCATGGTTGCTCTCCTGGACTTCCATGAGCATGGTGTGACCCCATATATGATTTTCTTTAAGGATGGTTTAGAAATGGAAAAATTCTAACAAATTTGGAGATTACTTTGGATCTATCACCTGTCATCCTAACTGGCTGCTGCTTGTCATCCACACAACACCAGGACTTAAGACAAATGGGACTGATGTCATCTTGAGCTCTTCATTTATTTTGACTGTGATTTATTTGGAGTGGAGGCATTGTTTTTTTTTTTTTTTTTTTTATTGTTGGGGATTCATTGAGGGTACAATAAGCCAGGTTACACTGATTGCAATTGTTAGGTAAAGTCCCTCTTGCAATCATGTCTTGCCCCCATAAAGTGTGACACACACCAAGGCCCCACCCACCTCCCTCCTTCCCTCTTTCTGTTTCCGGAGGCATTGTTTTTAAGGAAAAACATGTCATGTAGGTTGTTTAAAAATAAAATGCATTTAAACTCATTCGAGAGAATGCCTTTTAGTTTAATACACTTTTAAACTAAATCCATCCTATAGTGTTCCTGCAGAAGCTAGAGACTGGTTGTAGGCCACTACTAGAAAGCATAAGACTGTCAGCAGATAAATTCTACAGTGGAAACCTCTCCTGAGACTGGAATGTAAAGGAACCAAAGTTTTAATTCTGAGTTACAGTAAAGGGAGAGACCATGCTCATAGCAGTGCCAACACTTGAAGTGGAGCCTTAACACATTTCATCACCTATAATGGAAGTAGTGACTGTGGCAGAAATTACCAAGAGATAAAACGAGACGAATTCAGTTGGAAAAAAAAAAAAGAAATTCAAGGTGAAGTTCAAGGAGTTCAAGGTGGAGGCCCTGGGAGAGGATGCCCATGGGAAAGCAGACGGACCTCACTGGAGTTACAGGTGTCAAGGGATTGAGACTCTGGGTTGTTGGCTGACTCGGCCTCCTAGGCTCTGAAATCCCCTAAAACTGTGATGGAAGGAGGTGTAACTTCCTTGACTTGAGCCTGTGTCCCATGCGAAGCCATGTCCCTAGCGGCAACAAGATCATGTGTTCTTCAGGCCTTACCCTGAATTTCCCAGTTTGTCCAGAGCTCAACATTCCTGTCCCGGTTAAGCAGGGCCACAACTCCAGTGCTGTGCCAAGTGGTATCAGCCCAGAAGCGCTCTTCACACGGAACAGCCAGAGGGGGTCCTGGAGCCACTCAGATCCGCACAGACGGAGAGAGCAGATGAATTCATTTCTGCTGTGTCTGACTCCAGTTCAGTTCCACAACATTCTCTGAGAACCTCCTGCTGACGCCAGGTTCTGTGTGGTGGATTATGGCTGACCAAGATGAGAAAAGGGGTCGAGGAACAGCCTGCTGCCCAGTGCTGACTTTCTCGCTGATTCTGAGTTGGGGCAAAACTGTGGAGAGTCCCAGATGCAGTCGGGAACTCTCTCTTCCAGTTTCAGCGTCTATGAATCTCCTTGGAATCCCAGAACTGTCCAGCTTGATCAATGAGAGGAATACAGTCTTGATGAGACTCTCCCAGTCTCTAGGCCTTAGCCCCCAGACTCATCAGGTGAATGAGGTGGGCATAGCTGCTGTTGAGTCCTCAAAAGAAGACCCTCTGGTTTTCCTCCTCGTGTTCTCCAAGTGGCAGGAGGTTGGGGGGTCCCTGCTTTTCCCCTTTGCTTTGCCTCCCACCTCATTTCAGTCTGAAGGGAGTCTTGGGGTCTCTTTACATTTTCACATAGAAAAATCTCCTGCCTCCAAAACTCTTAGAATCTTTCTCAAAGAATTATTTCCGTTTCCTCCTATGTCAACAAAAGCTAGAGCATCACAAGGGGCTTCTCCTCCTAAGTCCAAAAGAAGAGTGCAGGGAAAGAGCCTCCAAGTGAGTCCCAGACGGTGACTTGCTGCTCCCACGTTAAAGCCGGTGTCTGCGCTTAGTCCGTCCCATATTACGTGGTGATGCTTCCGGAGAGCAGGAATGAAGATTCAGGGAGACAGTGGACGGGCTGGGGAGGCTACCTGCAGGGTCTGCCCTCAGAGACTTCCAGAAGAGCCTCCCTCTCTGCCACTTGTCTGACTGGCCATTCTCATTCATGCTGTGGGGCCCGAGTGCCCAGGTTCCAGCTATCAGAACGCAGGTGGGAGCAGCAGATTGCTCTGGGCTCACTTTTATCCGACAGTCTTCATCTGTTAGCACTGCAACCACCCCACCCTACATCACCCCCACCCAAAACACACACACAGAAAACATCTGGGGGCAAGAAGACAAAGAGGAAAGCTTGGGGCAGTGGGTGGAGGGACAGGTTCACCAGGCCATGGGAAATGCCTTTACTCAGCTGTGACACAGAAGGTAAAATGGAAATTCAGAAACCCTCATTCAGAGGCTACAGCCAAGACCTGGAGTCTCTGACTCTGTTTCTGTTTTGACTCCTGGGTTAGCCCCCTCTGCCCTGTGGGGAGACCCTGGAACTGGACTGGCTGCAGTGATAACTGGCCACCTCTGGGACACGTTTGGTCTGCAGATGTGTTTCACAATACTGTGGGAAATGTTGACTCAGCATTGATACTTTGTCTGACAGCCCCCTACACTCCCGACCTCTCCTGGCCAGGACGCTGCTGACCTGGAACCTGCGCTGCTGTTTTCCTTACAGTACAGAAAGATTTCTCTACATGCCCACTGCCACCAAAAGTGATTCTCCACACTTGACCTCCCTGACTTCCATGGCATTTGAATTTGTAGCTGATCCAAGGCATCTAGATCAGCCAGGACTGTTTCACTCTCAAGAGACAGAAAACAAACTCCTTAATTTAAACAAAAATAAAAAGAAGGGCTGAGGGGCTTGTGCAGCGGGAAGGAGCCCAGGAAAGGGGAGCACAGAATGGAAGGAAGGACCACAGGAACCCCGGCAAACAGGCCCCCCGCTCTCCCTCCCGCGTCTCTGCTTGCCTTTGCACGTTGCCCCCATTCTCTTTCAGCAGAGATGCCTTTGCCACATGGTGAGGATTGTGGCTACCAGAAGCCTCAATTTAGAAATCCCAGGAGAAAAAAAGAGCTTCCTTTCTCCGCTTCTGAAAATCAATCCCAGTAAAGGACACTGGCCACACTTGGGTCATATGCCTGGGAGCTGCAGGCTATTTTCTTTTAAAATCAAACATGGGTGTAGCTAGTTGCTGTTCTAAGCATACCACAAATATTCACTTATTTAACTTCTATTTTAAAACGCCCATGAGATAGGTGCCGTTACTATCGCCAGTGCAAATGAAGAGAGTGAGGCCCAGAGAAGCAAAGTGGCTTTCCCAAGGCCGTACAGCTGTTCATGGAGGCGGAACTAAAGCAGGCCAGTCTGGCCCATCCTTGTACCCCCAGCATAGGGTCATGCGGGGTTGCGCTGCACACCCCAAGGAAAGGAGCCAGTGGACTCATAAGGGTGTGACCTCTGTAGACATCATGGAAGGCTGCGAGTGTCTCCCGCTGTCAGGGTGCATGAGAGACTCTGAGGCTGCCTCGTTTTTGGTAGTAGGAGGTACGTACTGTGACTGACAAAGCCACCTACACCTTCCTCCTAGGAGAAGAGTAGCTTCCCAGACAAAGAAACCGAGGCAGAAAGCAGTAACAGATGACCATCTCAGGAGCATCCAGGGTCATCCCCAGGCTACCCAGAGACGTCTGAGAGCTGAAATGACCTCTGGGAAGGATACTCTGGTTCAGCATCTCTTTTCTGAATCTCAATTACTTCATCTGTAAAGTGAGAGAATACGGCATATCTCCTGGAGTTTTTTAGGATTTGGTGAGATAAGAAATCATCTAGCGAGGCTCACAGCACATGGAAAGCTATAGAAAATGTCAGCCATTAAAGACCTAACTTTCATGGTTGTCTCTTGGGCAAATGTCATTCAGAGTCCTCTGCTGTGACTTACAGCTATATCAAGTTTGCTGCAAGACGTAGAAAGATTCTGCCACTCTCTTAGTCCTTGGTTTTTTGGTATAAAACACAAGCCCTGCCCCCTGTTAAGGAAGTTTGAAAAGGGTAGAGAGGTGAGGTGCTGAGTATGAGGGTGGGTGGACAGATTCTGAGGCAAATCAATACAAGTGATCGAAGGAACACCATGCACTCTCTTGTAATGTGATGGTGATAAATGAGATGAAATCCAAAGGAAAAGAAACAAAGAGAGGTGGACAATCACAACTACCAAACAGGTAATACTCTGTAACTGGTCGTTGAATTTTAGAGTTAAAGGAAACTTGGAGGTGATCCAGCTGAGTGGTTATTCAGCCTTTCTCAAGAAACAAAATCTTATGCAGGCCCAGATCTGCAAAATGGATAAAAGCAAGCTGCTTTGGAAGGGGGTGAGGGCAGGAGCTCAGGGAGCAGTTCCTTTGGCCTTTTCTGTTACCCTCCACGCAGGATTCCTAGGAACAAAGTTTGAAAACTAGTTATGAGTCACTCCAGGCTATCACCACACCATCACCACACATATCACCCAACCTGTGTATATGCCCCAAATGAATTATCTATGTTATCATCCATGTCAAAACTTAGTATCTTAGAACAACAGCCATTTTATCTGGTCATGACAATGCAGGGCAGCCATTTAGGCAGGGAAGTCATTTGGGCAGGGCTCAGCAGGGTAGTTTTCCTGCAGTTACTTCTGCAGCCACCATCATCTAGAGCAGTGGTTCTCAACCTGTGGGTGGCAACCCACAGGAACTGTATTAAAGGACCGCAGCATTAGGAAGGTTGAGAACCACTGATCTAGAGGCATGAATGGGGATGGATGGGCTGAGATGGCCTCATTCACACATCTGGGGGTCGGTGCTGGCTGTCAGCTGGGTTTCTCTCTCCATATGCTCTCTTATGCTCAAGGAGGCAATTCTGGACTTCTTCGTGTGTAGCACTGGGTTCTAAGCAAGCCAAAAATGGAAGCCGAAAGGCCCCTTGAGGTGTGAGCCAGGAAGTTATATAATATCACTTTTGATCCTCCTGGTCAAAGCAAACCATTAGTCCAGTCCAGATTCCAGGGGTGGAGAAATAGATTTCTGATGGGAGAAAAGTCAATGTCATGTGGAAAAGAGTTGTTTATACAAGAATGGGATGACTTGTGACTATTTTTGCAACCAACCATGTCTCCTCACTTTTTTTTTTTTTTTTTTGAGACAGTCTCACTATGTCATCCTCAGTAGAGTGCCGTGGCATCTCAGCTCACAGCAACCTCAAACTCTTCAGCTTAAGCGATTCTCTTGCCTCAGTCTCCCAAGTAACTGGGACTACAGGTGCCCGCCACAATGCATGGCTATTTTTTTGTTGCAGTTGTCTTTGTTCAGCAGGCCCGGGCCAGGTTCAAACCTGGCCGCCTCGGTGTCTGTGGCCAGGACCCTACCCACTGAGCTACGGGTGCCACCCATGTCTCTTCATTTTCCATCACCTTTTTTCAATAAGCTTGGCACGTGTCCAGATATACAAAGATGACAACTTACAGTACATGGGGGAGAAAGTGGCAAACCCTGATAGTTCCCTGCTCATTATTCATTCCCATTTTTTTCTTATTAACAGAACCTCCGTTGGTTTTTTCAGGGTGGAAATATGCCCAGTTACCATTATTCACACCCTAGACTCTCCAACAGCCGGGGTCACCATATGACCCAGTTCCGGCTAGTGAAAGTAAGTGGGACTTCCCTGACAAGGGCCCCCAGGAAAGCTGTTGTTTACGGGACAAAAGGGAACAGGTTCAGGGGCACTTGGGTTTTTTCTTTTTCCCTTTTCTTGTCTCATTCCTGCCTGGATGACATATGTAACACTTCGGAGTGGAGCAGCCATCTTGAAGTCCCATTTATTTATTTTTGTTGTTTTCACAATGGCCAATGGAGTCTTCTTCATAAGATCTTTCCCCAGGCTGATATCACCAAGAGTTTTCCCCACACTTTTTTCTAGAATTTTTACCCTTTCATGTGTTAAATTTAAATCTTTTATTCACCATGAGTCAATTTTTATAAGGGGTGAGAGATGTGGGTTCAATTTCAGTGTTTTACATGTGGTTATGCTGGTCTCCCTGCCAACCTGAACATACAGGCTCTACAATAATAGCATCATTCAAAGCAATAGAATTATTTTTTGCCATTGTGTTCTCCCTGTCATGAAAGTGTCTGTCAGAGGCCAGCCCAGTGACGTTTTCTGAATCAGGGGAGAGGCTGACCTAAGTAACCTCTAAGATGTCACTTATCTCTTGGATTCTGGTTGTAAGAATGTTCTGAACTCCCAAATCTGGAATCACCTTTTGAGACCAAAGAAGGCAAAGTGGAAGGAAGACAAAGGAAGCTAAGACAAAGGAAGGTGGGCGTTAGATCCTTGGAGGAGCTTGGCCAGACAAGAAGGCCCACTCCTAGGGAGCTAAGTCTCCTGAGTAATTCAGGGATGGAACATGGGTCTTCACTGGGGTAACTAATTCTGGTCCAGGTAACAGAGCTATGTGATTCATAACATGGAAGTACAACATTTATTTCATCCAGGTCAGTACAAATGACAAGAGATGGCCTCCACACCTGATGTCTGAAATGTTAGCAGTTCTCGGTATAGTAGAATGAAATTGTGGATCTTTGCTGGCTGTTCAGATAATCCTCCTTCTTTCCAAGTAGGCTTCTTTAACTGTCCTCAGAAGAAAACCTTGCTGAGGATTTTGGCAGTTAGTCTGGGTTACATCAGAACTCAGCTGCTCCCCCCTCCCCAGGCCTGGCTCAGGTCTGCGGGGTGTCGGGGTGCTTAGTGTCCGGCAGTCTTGTATGCTCTGTGCTTAGGCCTGGGGCTTCTTGAGCAGTTGACACTTTATGATAAGGATCCCAAAACTGGAAGCTTTCCTGAATGGGCAGCTTAAAACTTGAGGAAGAAATCTCAGCATTGGAGAGGAACGCCTGGGATGTTTCCTGGGATGACTCAGGCGTCACCAACTGTGCCAAGAAATTACATGGGTAACTGTAAGGCTGTGGAGCTTCCAGGGAATGCTCAAGACAGTTACCAAAGCAGATTAACTCATCTCTGAGAATGAGTCATTCTTCTCAACAACTGCAAAGGTCCATGCATCCCTGGTGCTGAGGATAGGGGACTTCCCTGGGCTGGATCCAAAGAAAGGAAGGCAGGTTGACCAAGTGAAGCCTGGCCCTCCTCTTTCAGCAGGCAGCCCCACAGGCAGGAACATCCCCAGCAAAGATTTTCCAAGGGCGCCTTAACAACCAGGTCCCCTGGTGCCCCCTGAATAACATGCTCTGTGAAGTCCAGCAAAACCAGTCACTGATGAATGGGTAGAGGGTCTAGAAGAGCTGGGCAAGACATAAAATAAGAAGCAATGATGGGCCTGGGTGCTGTGCTTCACATGGGCAATCCTAGAACTCTGGGAGGCCGAGGTGAGCTCAGGAGTTTGGGACCTGCCTGAGCAAGAGTTTGACCCTGTCACTACTAAAAATAGAAAAACTAGCCAGGCATCATGGCAGGCACCTGTAATTCCAGCTACTGAGGAGGCTGAGGCAAGAGGATCACTTAAGCCCAGGTGTTTGAGGTTGCTGTGAGCCATGACACCATGGTACTCTACTGAGGGCAACAGAGTGAGACTATGTGTCAAAAAAATAAAAAATGGCGATTTCAAGAACTGCACCCTAGAGGCAGCTGCTAGGATGACTGTACTCCACTCTGGAAAAATACAGAAAATTCAGAAGCCCTATCACTTCACGCATAAGCCAACACCAGCTCTGGTAATTGGGGAGCCTCCCCCAGGCCCAGAGTGCTCTCAGCACCTCTGTTTGCTCATGCACAGAGGCAGGTCTGGAAACCTCCAGGAAACAAGGCAGTAGTTGTTATATGCAGAGGTCCTCAAACTTTTTAAACAGGGGGCCAGTTCACTGTCCCTCAGACCGTTGGAGGGCAGACTATAGTTTTAAAAAGAAATATGAACAAATTCCTATGCACACGGCACGTATCTTATTTTGAAGTAAAAAAACAAAACAAAACGAGAACAAATATAATCACACCACTGCATGTGGCCCGCGGGCCATAGTTTGAGGATCCCTGTAGAGCTTTCCAGGCCCACTTCCATCCAGCCAATGGTAGGACTTGGGTGTCCAGCCTGCCCCCAGAGCTGCAGAAGACGCTAGGCTGGGGACCCAGAGTGGGCTGGGGCTGCCTCATGCCTGGCACATTTCCCTCTCTGTTCTCTGCCCCTTCCTCACCCCTCTCCTCACTGACCTTTAATTACCAATACCACAGACCTGAGAAAACTTAGAGATTGTACTGCTCGGAACACCTGAATTTACAGGCAAGGTCCAGAGAGGCTGACTTTGGAAAGGCACTCATCTTGTAAACAGAACAACTGCTCTTAGCCGGTTCACACTTTCCCCAGCTGAAAGGGGAGGGCCAGGCTCCAGACTCATTTGGTCAGCCTGCCTCCCTTTCTTTTAACTGTTTCCGTGCACCACTCTTTCCCTTTCCCTTGCCTTCTCTTCTTTCTGAAGTGGGGGATGGTAGCCGGCATCCAGCTCGGGCCCCCAGCCTCCCCCTCCAGGGACTCATGCCCTTGCATAGCTGGCACCTGGGCTCCCACTGTATCCAGGGGTTGACAGGTCTGTGTGACAACAGAAGACCCCAGAAGTGATGGCATGCCACCCCTGAGAACAGGTTGTCAAAGCCCACAGCTTCTGTTACGGGCTCACTCTTCTTCTCTTTCTCTTGTATCACTCACTCTGGGGATGCCTGTAGCCATGGCCTGAGGATGCTCAAGCAGGCGAAGAGTGGCCGAGGTTGTAAGAGCTGACTTCTCTGGCCAACAGCCAGCAAGAAAGTAAGGCCTCTTGGCAACTGCATGGCCGAGCTTGCAAGGTCCTTCCCCAGTTGGGCCTTCAGATAACTGCAGCCCCAGCCAACTGCTTAACAGCAATTTCTTGAGAGACCATGAGTAGGAATCACCAGCTAAGCCACTCCCAGCTTCCAAACTAACAGAAACTGTGAGGTAATAGATGTTTGTTGTTTCAAGTTGCTAAGTTTAAGAATAACTGGTTACATAGCAACAGAGAAAAACCTTGGGGCTTTTTTTCTTGGCTCTCTTTTTTCTAGGAAAAAAAAGAAAGAAAGTCCAATCTCTGCTTCTACACTGGCAGCTAACAAGGCCTTTTCCTACCCCACTTTAAGAGATGAAATTATCCGATCAGAATTTTTTTGAAAAGGCTTCCGTTGAGGCCTGAGGAGAGAGCCTCATTCACTGGCACTAGCCTGAACCAGACCTAAGGGAAAGAATTCCAGTTGGTAAGCTAAGACATACTAGCTTCCCTTATAAAGGTCGTGAGCTTTTGTGAGCTCATGGACAGTGCAAATGTTAACCATAGAAGATGTGTAATGTGTCAGCCTTACCACACGTTAGAATGGAAGCTTCTCATTAGTAGCCATTCTATAACTTAAGGGAAGTAAGTTGACCTCCCATGATTTTGTCTTCCCATTTGGAATGGAATTTCCATACAGTGTTCTCAGAGGCTGAGTAAAGGCAGAGCCTGTATTCAGCGTGCCCCACATGGGGGTCCAGCCCTGTCTGCCACACACACCTCTCTCTGGGAAGTGCCTGTGCAGAAAGCATCCTACAAGTGGACACATTTTACAGAGCATGGCGCTGGGCGCTCTGGCAGACTGACCGTGAGAGGGTGTAGGTCTGTCAGGGCCTTCAGCAAGGTCGCTCTCCTTCCCACTCTTGTGCCCCAAGTTGGCTCTGTCTTGTTTTCTCTCCAGGAAACTTACAGCCGGAAGCATGGCCTGGAGGCCAGGTGCCTGCATTTGCTTCCTAGCACACAGCTAAGCTAGGTTACTGTTTTCTTCTTGCCCTTGAAGTGTACATTCAGAGTCTCTGGGAAACTTTCTGGCTTCTTATCCAACAACCATACAGTGGGTATCTTCCTTTGGAGGGTTCATTTGAACACCCCAGGGGCAGACACACCAGCCAAGTGGGAGTGGCCAGACCTCCCAGCTCAGGTCTCAGGTGGAGACAGTGAAACCTGCCCGTTGCTCCCTGCAGCGACGATGGGCCTCACCCTGGATGAAACCACTCCGAGCTTGTTACATTTGGTACAGCCAGTGGAGGGGCTGTTGAGTGTGAGCCAGCGACCTCATCTCTCCAGCTGTCCCTTGGTCTGCTAAAGGACACGAGGAAGTAGAAAAAAACAAAAAGCTTGAGGCCAGAAGCCAATTTCCGCCAAGAGAAACAATGGGTGTGATTGCGCTTGCACAGAGCAGGGATTGCGCGCGGGCACACGGCGGAATCCTGAGCACGCTGTCCCCACCACCACAGTTCGGCCGTGGGGACTTCCCGATGCACTCTGCTGGAGTCTGAAGGGACCTGGACTCTCATTCCAGAAAAAGAGAGACTCTGTAGAAATGTCAGGGGCCAGTTATTTTCTTGGGTGACCTCTCCAAGGGAAAGAAAATGCAAACACGTGCTTTAGGAGTTTCAAAACCAACGCAAATATCTCTTAATGCAACAACCACCCTTTCCTCCTTCATCTTAAAGATAGTCTGTCTTGTGTCTGAACAGAGGTTAAACTGTTACTAAACTCACCAGAAAGAGAGAGACCCTGAGAACCAGGAACGATCACTTCGTGTGGCTTCTCACCTCTGGCCTTGCACTACACTCACGTCAAACCCGGCAACGTCGCCAAATGGGGAAACTTCTCAGAAGGAAGATTCTGGTGGAATCTCGGAGGCAATGTGGTGGCTGAAACAGCCTGTAACCCGAGTCCTACTCCAGTCATTTCCAAACTGTTCACCTCAAAAAACTCCTTAGCCTCTCTGAGCCTCTGGTCTCGTCTGCTGTACTCCGGAGATGATTTCTATCTCAGGATGAGCCTGTCATGAGAGAATGTGTGTAATGAGGTTTAAAAACTGAAAAATGAATCATCTCAGAGTTTCATTTAATTGTGCCTGATCTGCCACCCGAATCACCCAGCAATCCAGGGCCGCATACCCCCATCACTGACAGGCTGCCCCAGCAGGTGGACCGAGAGCTCAGGTGGGCAGACCGACTTATCCTGGGGCCCCTGCCTGGCCACACAGTGTTACAGCTAGTCACTATCTGTCTTACTGCTGTGGCCATCAAGGATTGCTGGCCCTCTCCCTGGCCTTCTCTCCTCAAACACAGTTTCTGTGTTCCCTCTCTCACTACCAGTTTACAGACCAAAAATAGCTTCCCTTGACTTGTTGGCCCATCTCTCTCCCCTGCTGATGACTTTCAGATCTCTGCTTCTAGCCCTGGGCCCAATACTGGATGCCCGCAGGGAATCACCAGCTGTGTGCCCATGCCACCTTAGAGTCCACTGGCCTACCCTCAGAATGGTTCCAACTCCCAAGTGGTAAAAAAAGAACTTTCCTCACACTTTATTCTCCTTCATTCCCTATTCCAACCTATTATAGACTGAATTGTGTCTCCCCAAAATGCACATGTTGAAGCCCTCACCCCAAAATGGCAAGGAGATAGAGCCCTAGGGGAATAATTAAGGTTAAATGAGGTCATTAGGGTGGGGCCCTAATCCTATAGGGTCTGTGTCCTTATAAGAAGAGGATGAGACATGGGAGACCTTCTCTCTCTCTTTCTGTGCATCCACAGAGGACAGGCCATGTGAGGGAGGCCACAGCAAGCTGGCAGCCATATGCAAGCCAGGAAGAGAGAACTCACCAGAAAGCAACTCTGCCTGCACCTTGATCTTAGACTTCCAGCCTCCAGGATCACAAGAAAATAAACGTCTCTTGCTTAAGTCATCTGGACTGTAGTATTTTGTTACAGCAGCCTGAGCAGAAAAATACATACCCTGTTACCAAAATCTGGTCCGTCTTCTTTCCAGTGGTTCTAAAAGTCTCCTTGTTCTTTGCAGATCTTCTCTTATCACACTGCTTTAAGTCTTCCCTGACACCTGGACCTTCATCCTACTTCCCATGATAACTTCACCTCCATCCTTCTCTCATATGTAACTGATATTCTGAAAACACAAGTGGATCTTTGTATCAGTCAGGATAACCTAGGTTATGCGGTAGTAACAAATGACTCCCGAATCTCAGTGGCTTAACACAACTAAACAAAGGTTTACATATTTACATTTTATATCCAAGGCTGGGCATAGTGGCTCATGCCTGTAATCCTAACATTCTGAGAGGCCGAGTTGGGTGGGTGGGTTGCTTAAGTTCAGGAGTTGGAGACCAGACTGAACAAAGTGAGACCCGGTCTCTACTAAAAATAGAAAAACCCCTTAGGGATGATGGTGCATGTCTGCAGTTCCAGCTACTCAGGAGGTTAAGGAATGAGAATCTCGTGAGCCCGTGAGTTTGAGGTTGCTGTGAGCTATGATGACACCACAGCACTCTACCCAGCGGGAGAATCTGTCTCAACAAAAAACAAACAAACAAAATATATTCCCTATCTATCGTGGACTGGCTATGGCACTGATCCACGGTGTTTTCATTCTGGAACTAAACGCTATTTGGCATAATGCTATTCTCATGGCACAGGGAAAAGAAAAGAGCAGGTGAACCATGTAATGGTCTCAGTGCTTTTGCCTAAAAATGGCTTATGTGCCCTCTACTTACATTTCATTGGTAAAAGCTACACACATCAGGTCTGATGGAACCAGTGATTGTGAATATGACAAAGCCTCCCACTGCATCCAACCCTGCATGTTGCTTTGCTTCTCTCCCGTTACTCAAAGGCCGGGTGTTGAAACCCCAGCCATCCCACAGCCCTGCAAAGCCTGCTCACTCCAGCTTAGAGTGACTTCTCCGCCATATGACCTCTAGTTGACTTTATAATCAACAATGCACATAGTGAAATTGTTTTAGGCATCTATCTGCTCATGGCCTTGTGACCAACCCATTACTCCTGGCCACACCAGACTGAATTATCAGAATGGGCAAGTGACCCAAGGACAGCTAAAATACAGGCTCACAGAGGCCCAGGAGCTGGGCCAGCCACAGCCCCTCCTGGGAATGAGAACGATCCCATATGGAAATAATATACCTCTTGGGGTAGTGGTTGAAGCTGAAAGGATGCCTCTCAGTGGAAACAGAATCCTGGCAGGAGGAGGTCACGTGTAAGTTGAGGTTAAGAGAGAACCGAAGCTGAATGAGCAGAGGAAGTGTCATTAGGGAGAGGAGCAGGGAACAGGTACACTGGGAGAGTGAGACACCATGACAGAGAGATGGAGAGGGCTCACCAGGGCTGGGAGCAGACTGATGTCAACACCAACCACACGGACTCTTATGATAAATCCGTTTCCCCGGGACGCCTTGAGGACTCTCTGTCCTTATAATCAGCAAATCCTGAAGAAAGCCACTCTGAGTTTAAAGAAATAACAGTTGTCCACTTACTTCATATGAGTTTATTTATTTTTTATAATTTGTTTTTAAAATTTAGAGGCAGGGGTCTTGCCTGGTCTGGAACCCTTGAGCTCAAGTGATCCTCCTGCCTCACATTCCCAGAGTGCTAGGGGTATAGGTTTGAGCCACTGCGCCTGGTCCTTCATGTGAGCTTGATTTGACCTGCTCATTTAGACTCTAAGATCTGAAAAGCAAGGCTCAGCTTTATGTTCCCCATGAGCCTAGCACAGTGCAGGACTCAGTAAATAGCCTTCATGTGGCTTGCCACCAACGTCACGCACTGTCAACGCAGCAGCAGCAGCATCTTGTTTGTAGCCAAGGGTAGAAAATCAACCTGAAGCCTTATGTTGAACAAACAACGAAGAAAATATAAACTTCCCCAGGAAACAGCCATGCCCGCTTCACATAAACTTCTGTGACCTTCACAACTGACGTTGTGTGACCGCAGGCACAGAGAGGGCTTCGCAGAACTGCGCCAGCCCAGACTCCCCTCTCATTCTCCCGGGGCAAATGGCTGGGCCTCAAACTCAGCCTCTTAAAACTGACCTTAACATCTGATTATGATAAAGGGTAAATAGCGAAAATGAAGAGCCATCGCAGAACAAGAAGCAGCACAGATGCTCAGCAGCAACTGAGTCCTTGTTCAATTTAACAAAACGCCCCTTGTGCTCCAAGCGACCGCAGCTTACACCAGCAGCGGCAGGAGGTGAGTGGAGTGAGCAGATGGGGGGAGCCAGCTGGCGGCAGCTTGGCCTAGTGGCCCCATCTGCAGAGCCTTTGACTTTCTTCCCCTGTTCCTGTGCCTTCCAATCCCCCACGCAGGAAGCAACGTGGGGCAGGCGGGGGACCCAGGCAGGAGAGAGCACATACAAGGGTTTTTCGCGTGTTTGTGTGTGTACAAGAGCCACTCAGCGGATAAAGGCTTCAGTCGGCATCCACAGAGGCTGTGAAGGGGTCCTCCACATACGGACATTGACTTTCTGCCAGGAAAAGGGAAAAAAGATGAGACAGAGAGACTTTCACAGACACAGGGCCAGGAACCTTCCTGGGATGTATCCTGGTTTAATGTGACTCCCAGAGGTGAGAGGAAAGGCCCTTCTGAAGGGTCTGATCCCTTTGCTCGCAGGTGGAGGGAGCACTTTCTGGGGCTCTACTGAGAGGATAACCAAGGAGACCCCTGGCCTGGCCAGGTGGCAGTTCCAGAAAATGAGCTTGAGCAGAGACAAGACTCTGCTGCTTGGGGGTTTCTGCTGCGTTTCAAGGTGGCCCTGTCTGGCCAGGGTAGACACACACACACAGAGCCTGGCACAAGACATGATCTGGGAATGGGCTTCCGCTCAGCACGTTAGTCTCAGTCGGGAACCACTGTGACCAGCACAGGATTGCGTGGACCCAGCACAACTTCCAACGCACACTCTTAGAGATGCGGTGGTGAGGGGCGTGGGCTCCAGGCAGTCTCCACTCACAAGCCGCTAACCTTGAGTGCGTTACTCAACCCCTCTGTGCCTCAGTTTCCTCATCTGTTACAACAACTAAAGGAGTTAGGATATTGAAGCAGTCAGGGTGGTTTGTGTTGTTCCTAGTGCAAATCACAGCCTCTGGAAAGGCAAACAGCCAGTGCTCAGAGGGGCAGCGTTAGAGGCCGCGAGGCTGTTCACGTTTCTCTTACATTCCATCAGCTGGAGGAAAACATGAGGGCGCCAGCTGCTCTCCACACCTTTGTGCCCTGGTGTGAGGTGGTAGGGAAGTCGTTTGAGACCAGTGGCTGTCACCAAATGGCTCTAGTCATCATACTTGAAGGACTTTGTACTGGTTTGCTTTGACTGTCAAAAAGTACCATGATGTAGGTGGCCTGAACAGCAGAAATCCATCGTCTCAGAGTTCTGGCAGCTGGAAGTCTGAGGTCAGGGTGTGGGCAGGGTGGTCCCTCCTGAGGGCTGACAGGGAGGATGTGTCCCAGGCCTACCGCCCTGTGCCCGCCTCTGGTTTTTTGCCGGCCAACTGCGGTGTTCCCAGCCTCGTGGAAGCACCCCACTCTCTGCCTTCATCCTCACCTGGTGTTCTCCCCATGTGGGTAGCTGTCTCCAAGTTTCCCCTTTTTATAAGGACACAAGTTATATTAGATATGGGCCTACTCTAATGACCACATTTTAACTTGACCTTTGTGAAGACCCTGTCTCCAAATGAGGCAGGAATCTGGGAATTAACATTTCAACATACTTTGGCAGATGTGGGACATAATTCAACTCATCCCTGGCCTCATCACACCTGAACCCAGCATGCTGAGTCTCCTGCCCCTGGTTGGCCCCAAAGGTTTATAATCAATCCGCTGACACTCTCCCCTTGAATCTTGGTGCCTCAGACTTGGTCAGTCAAAGACGGGGAAACAGACCCAGGGAAGCCTGCACAACGCGAAAAGCCCAGCACAGGTGAGTCCATTAAAGCGCCACCCATCATCCCCGTGGTTTCCTCAAATTGGCGCACGTTTCCAGCGCTGCCTCATTATTCCAACTCCTCACACCTTCTCGGGTAAGGGTGAGAAGAAGCAGGGAAGACCAGCTGCTTGGCTAGACTGTATGAGACTCCCAGAGGCAGGACTCGCGCCAGAGAAGCCGCTAAGGGAAGGTAGTATGAGCTTGGAGAACCTTCAGGCTATGCGCTCCACTCACCCTTCGAGGCCTAGCTCATGGGAGGGTCAGAAAAGACAGTGGGGCTCAGCGCCCATAGCACAGTGGTTAGGGCGCTGGCCACATACACCAGGGCTGGCAGGTTCGAATGCAGCCCTGGACAGCTAAACAACGACGACAACTATAACAAAAAAATAGCCGGGCATTGCAGTGGACACCTGTAGTCCCAGCTGCTTGGCTGGACTGTATGAGACTCCCAGAGGCAGGACTCACGCCAGGGAAGCCACTAAGGTGAGGTAACAGGAGCTTGGAGAACCTTCAGGCTATGCACTCCACTCACCCTGTGAGGCCTAGTTCATGTGGGGGTCAGAAAAGAGAGTGGGGCTCGGTGCCCATAGCACAGTGGTTAGGGCGCCGGCCACATACACTGGGGCTGGTGGGTTTGAATCCAGCCCTAGACAGATAAATAACAATGACAACTGCAACAAAAATATAGCCTGGCATTGTGGCGGGCATCTGTAGTCCCAGCTACTTGGGAGGCTGAGGCAAGAGAATCACTTAAGCCCAAGAAATTGATATTGCTGTGAGCTGTGACGCCACCACACTCTACTGAGGGCAACACAGCGAGGCTCTGTCTCAAAAAATAATAAAAAGGAAAGAAAAGAGTAAGTGGGGTGAGTGGGGTTGGGGGTTGGGAGGGGAGACAGAAACCAGGGAGGACAGGGGAGGGTGGGAAAATGTTAATGCTGTCATCACAGACTTTTCTTCAAAATAATTTGTGTGTAGAGCAGAACAAAGATCTTTTCATTAAGCTGAAAGGAAGCTATGTTTAATAGGATTATATTTGGCTGTGTATGATGTCAAGATGATAGAGGCTTTTCCAAAAACTGACCTTTATTTCCCCCTTTTATTAAAGAAGTGTGAAGATAGGCAACCCAGGGCTGGTATAGAACCCCTTAGGTCACCAAGGAACCAGGCTTTACCTAATATACTACCTCTCCAACCTCATGTCCCCAATGGCTGCTCAGCCTCCAGCCATCACATCCAGATGCCAAGTAGCAGAAAAGAGGCCTCTCAAAGACCCCACATATTACTATATATCATTGGCCAGAACTTAGTGAGGGGGCCATATAATCTTTTCTCTAAGGTAGCTGTGTACCTAGCAAAAACTGGGGATTTGTTATTGGGAAAAGAAGAAGGTTGGGGGCCAGTGATGCTCTTTACCACATTGTGTATGAAGGGAAGCAAGTTTTTATCCACATTCCCACACTTAAGTTTGACAGAAGACTGCTTCTGAGGCAGGAATTCTTTGTGTATCGGAGGATCTTCCCTTCCAGCCTCGTGTTCTATTTGGCGTGAATTGTCCCTCAGGTCTCAGCTTCAGACTCGTTTCCCCAGGGACCTTCCCCAGATCCCCAAGTCTGCACGCGACTACTCTGCTTTGTGCTCCCTCTGCACCTGCACTTCTCCTGCAGAGCCCTTTGCACCTTGGTCATTACCAAATCATCCGGAACTATTTGTGTAAGGATGTCTTGCCTATGAGCTAAACTACAACCTCCATGAGGGCAGGGACTCTGCTTTGCTCACCATTGCCACCCAGTGTGTGACACTTAATTATGTTACACGACTGGTTGGGAGTGATTAGAATACTAGAAAGACCCCAGACTCAAAGCCACTTCCAAGGAGACTTTTTCTTTAACTGACTTCCCCAGCTGAGACCAGGGTGAAACTGGATTCTCCGGCTGTACACCTTCCAGGAAGGGAGCAGCGCACACACACCTGTGGAAGGGCCCTGGGCTGGGGTGTCAGCTGAGCCTCTCTGAGGAGGATTTCTTAGGGTGCCTTCGCCCACAGCACCTCCACTTCACAAACCCATCTCCACTCAGAAGTACGCCCAGGAGAGCAGCAACTGCAGTGGAATGGGAGGGGTTTAAATCTGAAAATGGGATCAGCTGCCCAGTGTTCAGGAGGAAAAGTAGGTCACCGTCTTCCCCTCAGTTCAGCATCACTCCTGGGCCTGGAGGGGAAGGCAGAGTGGTATGATCTTTGGTGTCACAGGCCCTGAGCAAATTTGGTCATGCTCAGCTGCATGGGCACTGCCAGCCTGGCCCTCATCTCTTGTTCACAAGACCCCCCCAAAAATCAGGAAAAGTCTGGGCTGTCCAGCCTTTAGGTTTTGGACAGAGGATAGAGAAGAGTCCATTTTAGCACCACCTAAGACAAAAAGCAGGCCCTGGACTCCAGACGGTTCTCTGGCCCACCGTCCAGTTAGGGGTAAAGCATCTGTCCTTCGGCAAAGAATGACAGGATTTTGAAGGATAGAATGAGGAAAAGTGAGCCCATGAGAGAGGCCAGGGAGGCCTTGGGATAGGTGCTGGTGTAAGTGTCCACAAGAAGCTCTCCAGGGCTCCCTCCCACGGCCTGTGGCCCCAGAGCGGTGAGACACCAAGGTGGAGAAATGAAGACTCATCTCCAACTTGGTGGCCATCCTGGGGCCTCCACATTCACCATTATGATTTTTAGTCATAACCGTCTGGCAACACTCTGACCACTTCTCCTTCTAACTGAGAAGCCGAAAGTGATACTCATCCTGGGTGTGATGTGGGGATTTTCTGGGGCAGGGTCGGGAGGATGGGGTGCTGGAGCTGGCTGCCCTTGGTTTGCATGAGCCAATTACTAAGTCAGTCAGACTCTGGTGGACCAGGTGTGAAACCCTTGGTAACTTGAAGTCTGCCAAGTGGAAGTATTTACACCATGGAAATTAGTCAACGTCACACATCGGGGCATTTCATCTTTTCTCTGCACACAGCCCTTACTCCAGAGTGGCTGAGAAGGCCACAGGTGAACAGGGTGTTTGGTGGTCCCCCGATATCTTTGTCGTGCTGTCCTTCTGGGCTCTTCTCAGTCAGAGTTTTCTCTGTGGACACACCATGGACTGCACCCGCTGTCCAGTGGCCTGGTGAAGGTGCTGACTTTCACAGCCCTGAGCTACAGGACTCCCAGAGCCCGGCCCCCTAGAGCAGCAGGCCTGCTTTCTCATGGAAAGAGAGAAAGGAAAGCCAGGGAGATGCTTTCAATGGCAGCAACTCTGTGAAAAAGTAGACAAGTGCAGACACTTTCCTGCAAATCCCCCGGTAAAAACGGAGCTCCATGCTTGCCAATTAGGGCCACAGGTGGTGTTTCTTATGTAAGTGGACTCTTCTGCCTCAGATTTCATTTTCAGAGGTCATACAAGGTTGAAAAGAGGCAAATTCTTTTCACGAAAAGGATAAAAAATGAGACCGGGACAGATGTAGAGGAAAGTTGGTGAACTTTTCAGAACCAGCCCAGCCAAGGAAGGGGACACCTCTGGACACAGCGATGGCCTGGGCTCTCCCTGGGAGGCTCCAGGGAATCTCCGGAGGTCTGCGGAGGGGCAGTCCTCACTCTCTCCCCACAATTCTGCTAGTGGCAACCTGAGGACTGTACTTTGAGAAAGGGTCTGGAGAGGGTCCTCGGGAGGCCTTCTGTAGATGGTGACCTCCGAGTGCTCCTCCTTCAGGCCCAAGGCCCTGCTCTGCTACAGTTGTGAGTCTTTGACTGACCGACCTGGTGGCCCCAACATAGCACTGGTTGTTATGGGAACTGCATGAAAACACAAAAGAGCATCCGTTTCTCACCAGCAGCAGTGAGCAACAAGGTGGAGCCCAGGGAGGGTAGTCATGAGGCCCTGAGAGGAACAGCAAGACCAGCCCTAGAGCTGAGCCTCCCGTAGACCTGTCACCAGCCACCCTCCAGCTCCGGAAGAGCCAGAGAGCAAAGGGAGGGGAGCCCTGGGTGGTGCCCTCCGCCCACAGATAGCTCCTCTTCCCTGATCAGCCACTCCACCTGGCCAGAATGCCCTGGGCCAAGCCTGGGAATGTAGGGCTGACAATGAACTTCTGTTTCCCTGCCCAATTGAAGGGAAGCCCTTCCCCCATGGGCTCAGGACACCCTCGAGAACTCAGTTGTCAGAGGTTGATTTTTCTTGTAGGAAGCACCTCTCGAGGGTTTGCATTTATAAGCGCTGGCAAAACTCATCCCAAGAACGCAAACCCACTTATGAAGATGTGCTGGAGCCAGGGCCTGGCCTCCCACACATGGGCCCATGCAAGAGAGTCCACTGGTCGGCAGTCACCCCGTCCCTACCGGTGTTCAGCACCCAAAAGCATCTGACTCTCATTCAGGTGGTCCTGCCCTGCCACGGGCATCCTGGTAACAGAAAGCAAGAGGGGACGCCACGTGGCACCCTTGCCCATCCTACACTGTCCTGTCTGAGGAGAATACTCTGCAGCCCTCCTTGGGCCATGCTCTTTATATCTCTAAGTCACTTCCTGTTTCCTCTGCTAGGTTAGGGCCAGGCTGAGAGGTGGTGTGAGTCACTCTCCAGGGAGCCCTCAGGGAAGGAGCAAAGGACGTGACTTGGGAGGGCAACGGATTGTCTCCTCCTGAGAAAACACACAGACTGTCCTGGGCTTTTAGGCATGCCGTGTAGCTGAGCCTGGAAACCGGGCATGTCTGGAAATCTGGGACTTGCCTGGCCTGTGTTCCTCTGTGGGCTGATGCTGCCCCGGCTCCCAGGAGGCACTGGGCACTCTTCAGAGATCTCACTGGAAGTCTTGCTTTGCCCAGAGGCTGGGCTTACTGGACAATCACGAGGCAATGGCTAGTAAAGGAGTCTCTGTGGAAGTGTGGACGACCAGCCATTCAAACGCATTGTCGTCCAGCCACTAAATTTCAAAACAAGGAGGAAACTGGAGCTCAGCCATGAGCCAGTGCTCAGCGACCTGGGTTCACAGAAAGACAGATCAGAATAGACTTGGCGCAGTTTGTCACCTTCCCTTTATGGCATCTTGTCCTGACTTTCAGTACTCACTGGGGGAAGGACTATTTCTCCAGTGGAACGCTGAGTACTACAACAAGGCTTTGGATGACTTGGTCGGGGTGCCAAGTCAGCATTGGGCTGCTTCCATTCCCTGAACTGCGTGTGTGTGAAAATCTATTGTAAACTCAGACACACCTGACATAGCATAGAAAATATAGAGCCCTAATCTTTTTCCCCGGGCTTCTGAGGGAGCCCTGCATTCAGGATGGTGCTGAGGTAGGAGGAGCCTGAACCAGGGTCCCTGCCAGGGCGAGCCCTGCTTACGCCTTCTGCAGCAGGGAAGGGGAGGGAAGAAGGAGGAACAGGCAGAGAAAGGCCCAGAAACTCCCACCAGCGTGGGAGACAGGGAGGAGGGTAGCTGTCCCAAAGCAATCAGGGAAGCAGCGTCCTGCCTCTCCAGAAGCTTTGGTTTTGATCACAGTGAGATCTTCTCCAGAGAGGCCAGAGAGCAAGTACAGGCTTCCAGGGTCAAGAGGCAACAACGTCATGCACAGATCTATGGAAAACACACAAAAACATTCTTCTTAATTTTTGAGGGTACGGGGAAACAGGAATTCTCATACCCTGCTGGTGGGGATATGCTACCCTGGAAAAGCTTTGCGGGTTGGCAACTGGATAATGTCGGAAGCAGAGACGATGCTCACTCTGTGTTCACAAAACTCTTGTTTTCCTCCTGGACACAGAAAGTTTGCTTCTCCCAGCCTCCCTTGCAGTCAGGAGTGGTCAGTGACTGAGTCCTGGACAGCTGGAAGGTAGGCAGAGAAACTGATGTGAGTCACTTTGTAAAACCTAAAACCTGAAGGCACCTGTGCAATTCTCCATGCTCTGTCTCATCCCCTATCCGGTCAGCTGAAATAGTAGGATCTGATAGAGAAATCCAGGGGTTGACAAATGGGGAGTCATCCTTTAGACCAGTGGTTCTCAACCTTCCTAATGCTATGGCTCTTTAATACAGTTCCACAGGTTGAGAACCGCTGCTTTAGACCAGTGCTTTTCAACTGGTGTGCTGAGGCACACTGGTGCGCCATGAGAAGATCTTACGTGTGCCTTGAAAATCTTTAAAGATCAAAGACCAGGACAGCGCCTGTGGCTCAGTGGGTAGGGCGCCGGCCCCATATACTGAGGGTGGTGGGTTCAAACCTGGCTCCAGCCAAACTGCAACAGAAAAATAGCCAAGCGTTATGGCGGGTGCCTGTAGTCCCAGCCACTTGGGAGGCTGAGGCAAGAAAATCACCTAAGCCCAAGAGCTGGAGCTGGAGGTTGCTGTGAGCTGTGACGCCATGACACTCTACTGAGGGTGACAAAGTGAGACTCTGTCTCTAAAAAAAAGATCAAAGACCAGCCTGAGCAAGAGCAAGACCCCATCTCTACTAAAAAAAAAGAAGAAAAGAACAAAAAAAGAAAAAGAAAAAACCATCCAGGCATCATGGCAGACATCTGTAGTCTCAGCTACCTGGGAGGCTGAAGAAAGAAAATTTTTTGAACCCAGGAGTTTGAGGTTGCTGTGAGCTGTGATGCTATGGCCACAATACCCAGGGCAACAGAGTGAGACTCTGTCTCAGAAATAAATAAATAAAATAAAGATCACTAATTATACTCGAAAAAAGTTCAAAGCACAGTAAGTACATTCTATTTTTTTACTCTTTTTTTTTTTGATCAACATAATTTAAGTATGCCTTGGAAGTTTAACTATAGGTTCAAGTGTGCTGTGAAATAAGAAAAAAAAGGCTGAAAAACCCTGATACAGACAAACTCTGAGTCTAGATGGTTCTGCAGGGTGCCTGTCACTCCCACCAGGTGACTCCTGTTGAACTGTAATATAAGTGACAAATACAGCTTTATTGTGTGAAGCTGCTGAGATTTGGGGGTGTCTGTTATAACATTTAGCCTATCATGACTGATGTAGTATCAAAATGTCATAAGCTTTAACCTAGCAATTACATTCTTAGAACACAATCTAAGGAAATAAGGACAGTTACTACAGTATTATAACGGCAAAACATAACGTATAATACAAATGACAGTAACCTCCAATAAAAGAAGATTCATTAAGTAGTAATAATAGAGTCTTGCAAAGGAGTATTAGCCACTTACTAAATAGTGTCTAAGAAACGGTGCCTTAATAAACACTATGATTGAAGTGTGTTTACTGACATTAAAGAAAAACCTTCATCATATAGTGTTAGGTGAAAAAGAGCAAGTAGGCTCGGCCCCCTTAGCTCTGTGGTTAAGGCGCTGGCCATACGCACCAGGACTGGCGGGTTCGAACCCGGCCTGGGCCTGCTAAACAACAGTGACAACTGCAACCAAAAAATAGCCGGGCACCGTGGCGGGCACCTGTAGTCCCAGCTACTTGGGAGGCTGAGGCAAGAGAATCGCTTAAGCCCAAGAGTTTGAGCTTGCTATGAGCTGTGATGCCACAGCACTCTACTGAGGGTGACATAGTGAGACTCTGTCTCAAAAAAAAAAAAAAAGAGCAAATAACAAAACAACATATGGAAAGTATTAGCCCGTAACTATTTATATGTGTATACGGATGTACAGAAAAAAGTCTGAAAATACACCCAAAACACAGTGATTATTTCTGGTAATAATTATAGGTGGCTTTTTCTTATTGTCTCTTTTCTGCAGTTTTATGCTTTTTCTATAGTGAGCATATACTTCCTGAGTTTAAAAAGTTTAAGTAGCCTGGAAATGGATGGGTCTCTTTTGAACTTGAAGGTTGGCCTTGATCTCTGTGCCTTAAGCATATTGTGTGCAAAGGAAACCCAGGTCCCTTAGATGCTCTTCTAGGCTATAATCCTACCATTCATAAAGTTAAATATCTATTTTATATGTACCTCTGGGAGCAACTATCCAGCTCTTTACATAGCTGTAGGGCTCTGACCAAGTGCTCTGGCTCCCAGGAAGGAAGTGCCCTTTCATCAAATCTTTTTCAGGATTTTCTCCAAGGGTTATTGAGCCTCAGAACTCTCTTCTACTGGGGTCCTAATTTGGATGATTTGGGAAAACTGCAGCCACAGGCCCTGCCCCACCTAAGATGGGCTGGGTGATCCAAACCACACCCACACCGCTCAGAGCAGGACAGGAAATTACACTGTTAACTACAGATCTTTATTCAGAAACCCAGCACCCTCACTGCAAAATATGCTGAGGGCCCTATTGCTGACCTTCAAGATCAAAGTGTCTCAGGCAGCCTCTCCAAGTGAACTTTTAACAAAGGGTAGTGCTGCAGGGTTTTGTTTTGACCTTTCAATCACATGATCATAAGTAGAAACTCCAATTTCTTTTCTGGCAAGTTCACTCCCTGCTCAACACACCTCCTCTCAGAGAGAACAAGCCACTGAGGTTTCCTGTCAAGGAAGGTGCTTTCGGGTTCGCCGAGGAGACTATGTATTAACACTAACCACACAGAAGTTTTGTGTGCAGCAGGACAGAACTGTTTAATTTAACTTGATGTCTTTCCAGCAAACCACGTGCCTCCAAAATGAAGAAATGTAAGGGTAGGTCTTACTTTTAACATGAGATCCTGGCATGCTGCATCCATAAAAGAAAGGGGTGACCCCCGTGCGGTGGCTCGTGCCTGTAATCCCAGCACTCTGAGAGGCCGTGGCAGGCAGATTGCTTGAGTTCACAAGTTCAAGACCAGCCTGAGCAAGAGCAAGACCCCATCTCTAAAAATAGCTGGGTGTTGTGGCAGGTGCCTAAAGTCCCAGCTACTGGGGAGGCTGAGGCAAAAGAATTGCTTGAACCCCAGAGTTTGAAGTTGCTATGAGCTATGATGTCATAGCAGTCTAACCAGTGTGACAATGTGAGACTGTGTTTCAAAAAAGAAAAGAGGAAAAGGAAGGGAGTTCTTCCTGGACCACAAGACCCAAAGCCTGGTGCTACCTGGAACTCTGGAGAGAGCCTATAAGAAAACCTCCACAATTATTTTCCCTTTCCTCTCCGCAAGTCCCAGCCTCTAAGTCCCAGCCAGAGAGAGTGCTCACAACAGCTTCCGTGGGCATCAATGTCTTTCCTGCCTCCATGTTTTGTTTTAGTGAAGAGGCTGCATCAAGAGGCTGCAATTTAGCACTTGAATGCACAGTAGAACCTCTGTCAGTTGACCACCTAAAGGCCTGTAAGAAACTGGTTGGCTGGGCGGCACCTGTAGCTCAGTGGGTAGGGCACCAGCCACATATACTGAGGCTGGCAGGTTGGAATCCAGCCCAGGCCAGCTAAAACAACAATGACAACTGCAACAACAACAACAACAAAATAGCCAGATGTTGTGGCAGGCTCCTGTAGTCCCAGCTACTTGGGAGGCTGAGGCAAGAGAATCGCTTAAGTCTAAAAGTTTGAGGTTGCTGTGATGCCACAGCACTCTACCAAGGGCAACTTGAGACTCTGTCTAAAAAAAAATAATAAAGAAAGAAACTGGTTGGCAGATGGGGGTGGCAAACATAAGGAATTAGTCCTTAGTACATGGGGTGCATGTCTAGTCTATGAAAACAAGGTAAACTTAAGGAGGAGGTCATTGCAGGGAGGTGGTCAGTTACCCAAATGCTGCAGGCTCTCAGAGATTCATGTTAGAGCCCAGTTCAGGATTGCTCGGGCTCTCCGCCAACTCAGGATCTCAGCCCCTTGAAGATCCTTTTTTTAGGAACCCAATAGAGAGTAGCAGCTAAGCACATAGGCATTAGAGCTGGAGTGCCATGTGATCGTGAGCAAGTCACTTGCTCTCTCTGTTTCCTCTGAGTCTGGTTTCTTATTTGTAAAATGGTCTTAAACCACTGTCATGTAAATGAGAAAATTCAGGTAATGCACTTCACTTGAGAAACTTAGTGTTTGCTTCAGAGGCCAGAGCAGTGGCAAATGACTATGATCCCAGTGCTCTGAAAGGCGAATTTGGGAGGATCGATGTGGCTGAGTTTGAGGTCACACTGAGCTATGACCAGGCCACTGCACTCCACCCTGGACGGCAGGGCAAGACCCTGCCTCTCAAAACCAAAAATCCTTAGCATTTCAGGTAAGTGGCCTCCAACACACCTCCCAGTGGTGGCGCTCTACATGGGAAAGTGGTCTTGGAAACTGACCACTAGAATGTGAGCGGGAGACTCACACCTGCTTTCCTTCTCTGTCCGTGAGCCTGGGAGCTTGTGTGTCCTGTCTCTCTCTGGGATACCAGACCCCATAGCGTGCGGGACACAGAGACCTGTGTCCTAGCTGAAAGCCCCAGTTAGCTGCGGTTCCCACCAACTATCAGCATAAAAGCAAAGGAGCTTTTAAGATGCCATCAGCTGCAGCCACCACCTGCCTGTAACCGCAGAAATCACAGATCAGAAACCCTGAGCCATAAAGAACGGTCCATCTGATCCCAGCCAAGCCCCAGAATCATATCAAGGAGGATAAATAATTGTGGTTATTTTAAGTCAATGGTCATTGTGAACATTCTCTGGTGTTTGTTCAGTAGTAGATATCTGAGGCCTTTTCTCAATTGTTTTAAGGAGGTCTCACGTGGGTCCTGGAACAATTTGGTCCTCACTTGCTGGTGCTCCCTCAGCAGCTGGAGACTCGGGCTAGCTGCCTCTTTCTGCCCTGCTGTGCACAGAGTTAGATGAGCCCTTCCCCTCAAGCAGGCTTGGAGGGATCAGAGTCCAGCCGTGCACTGGATTCAAGTTTTCTCCCTAGAGGACATTTCTGAAAATCGGTGCACTCAAGGAATCCTGTGCGCCACCGCTGATTGGCCTCCCTATTCCCTTCCCTGCATTTTTCATGGATGTTAGATCTTCTTTTTCCAAAAAAGAATGTTTCTTGAGGCCAATGACCTCAATTTAATTTTCTTTTTTGAGCATCAAAAAGATAACAGTGAAATGTAGTCAGCGGTCTGTCATGCTGCATGAAATTAAAAAAAAAAGATAACAGTGATTACAGCTAATTGAAACCAGTTGAGTTCAGGAAAACTGGCGTTTGCAGTGACCCTGATTTGGAACAAGTAATCGCAAGTGTGCCAGGGAAAAATTGCACTGCCTGATACAAATCTGGTGTGCCCAGACTCTCATTTAAAAAGAAGAAAAGGTGTATGGGGACAAATTAGTCTATTGTTAAAATAGCACAATGGGCCAGAAGTGTTGGTTCAGGCCTGTAATCCCAGTATTCTGGGAGGCCCAAGCAGAAGTCCTTGAGCCCATAAATTTGAGACCAGCTTAAGCAACATAATGGGACCTCCATCTCTACCAAAAATAAAAATAAATAATTTTTTTAAGAGACAGATGATAATGTTTCCTATGAATAAAAGTTCAGTGATTGAAGAGAAAAATTTATTCAATGGATGCAATGTTGTCTCCTAGTTAGATAAATTGAGCACTTCCTGTAATCTGCCCAACATATAAGAAATGTTTTACCTGCTGATTTAATGTTGCAAAAGTCTTGACATTTAGTTCAGGCACATGGACCAGCGCTGCATTGCAGCTGCACCTGGCTGGGCTAGTGGTGTCTTTTCCGCACCCCCAGAATAAGGCCCCAACCCTTATTCTGCTCTGCTCCGCCAGTGTCCCCAAAGAGTAGGAGCTTCTTGGAGGCCACGACGAACATTTATCTCTGTCTCCCTGTTCCCTGGCAAAAGCAGGACTCCCCACCACCTTAGTAACATTTTAAGTGAGTGCATGAATGGACTTTTCCCTGTTTCCTTTACAGGTTTCAACCAGCACAGATCACTTGCTTTTCCCCAAGTGTGTCTGGAGTTTGTCTCTGAGGGGACTGTGTTTTAGGGTGACTTGAACCCTTCCTGTGCATATAGCAGGGTAGTAGTAAGATCAGCTACTCACTTCGTACATGTGCTGCTGAAGCGGAACAAGTGTCACAATTTGTAGGGCCTAGTGACAAATGAAAATGCAAGGTCTCTAGTTCAAAAATTATTTAAAACTTAAAATTATTAAGAATTTATGATTAAATTAATTCTGAACATGAAATTAGCAAGAATTATCAAGAACTTCAAAACAGTGGAACATCAAACAAGGCACAGGACCCTTCTAAGTGCCGGGCCCTGTGTGAGGCTGGCTGTACTGGTCTCATGCCATGCAGCTGGCCCCGGGGAGCACCTGCCTGCTGTTTACTTCAGTCTCCCACACCACCCGCCCCTTCTGTTATGACACAATTTCTATTTAGGGAATGACCCTCCCCCCCGAAATTGTGTGGCTTGGACAGGACTGGCATCACTACCATACCCCAGGGGTGGTCATGTGATCTGGTCTGGCCAGTGAGGGCGTGGCATCCTCCTGGTCATGACTGGTTCAAGGCTGGGCATGAGACCCAAGCACATCCAGTGAGAACCACACCTCAGAGTTTTGCTGCAAGAAAAGAGGTGACTTTTTGTTGGTGCTTCTAGGTTGTCAGGAAGTGAGCCTAGAGTCTCTGGGGGTCACAATTTGGGGAACTCTGCCTGAGACAAAGCTAATTCTGAAAAGCAGGGCTGAGATGATGGGGCAGTAGGGCGGCCCCTGTGGACTGTCCTTCCTCCCTCTCTCTCTCTCTCTCCCCTCACTTCCTTCCTTCCTCTCTCTCCCTTCCTCCTTCCCCTCCCTCCCTTTAATGACTTCTCTCCCTCTTTCTGTTCCTCTTTTTTTCTTTCTTTCCTCCCTCCCTTCCTTCCTTTACTCCCTTCTCTCTCTATCTCTCCCCTCCATTCCCTCCTTCCCTCCCTCTCTTCCTTCCTTCCTTTTTTCTTTCTCTCTCTCTCTCCCTCTCTCTTTCTCTCCTTCCCTCCCTTCCTTCCTTCTTTCTTTCTCTACCTCGCTCTCTTTTTTTTCCTTTTTGGTATGAACCAATAAATTTCTTACTTGGCCCAAGTCAGCTTATGTTGGGTTTTAGTCACTAGCAATCAACAGGAACCCAACTCATGGATTAGAGCTTAATAAATACCTTTTCATTTGAGTAACAGATGGCCAGAGCGTGAAGGAATCCATTGTTCAGTGCTGTCATCCATCCTCTGCTTGGTTCTACTTGACTTGAGAATCAGGGCAAGAAAAAGAATCACCCCGAGAGACGGTGACTAGGTTATTAAAATGAGAATTTAACAGTATGTCAAGGGTTTCTCTTATTCACACTCATTGTTTTGTGTGAAGACAGGAGATTTGAGAACAAAGATTTTAGGCTAAAGGTATTTTATTTGTATAATATAAAAGATAATAAAGTTTATTATTTTATAGAATTTGACAAGATGTGACTCTGTCCAGCCTGCTAGGGTACCAGTCCCAAATAGTGAACTCTGACCAGCCATGCCAGCCCTCCAGGTCAAGCTAGGCTTTTCAGAGTACCGCAGTCCAGGACTCGGCCAGCTGTTCCTCCCCGCACTGCTCAGAGTTGCTGTGCCAAGACCAGCTGGCCAGCTGGGTCTTTACTGACTTGAGCCTACCTACACCCCCACCTGTATCCTCTCACCAGAGTTTCATTTGGTGTCCTGAGAAAAGTCTCAGATTACTGATTCTGC
Organism: Nycticebus coucang; assembly: GCF_027406575.1. Lineage (NCBI taxonomy): Eukaryota > Metazoa > Chordata > Mammalia > Primates > Lorisidae > Nycticebus > Nycticebus coucang. The sequence goes on along the minus strand of NC_069785.1, from coordinate 7,081,595 downwards.
TGCCAACAGAAAGCATTATCTATCTTCTGGGTGTACTGGCAGAAAACCCAAATTTTATGCCTGTAGGCCAGCCAAAATCTTAAGGCCAGTTGACTTCCCTAGTGATCTCACCAGAGTCATCTTTCACTTCAGCCCAGAAGTCTCATCTGCGCCCTGCTAGAATCCCAGCCCAGCACTGCTGTGACACTCTGAGTAGCTCTGTTTTGCCCTTCAGATCCCTGTTCAATGGTGGAATGTCTGCCCATTCTACTCCCACAGACTCTTCACTAAATTCTCTTTGTCTTTGCTGGAACTCCATCTTTCCAAGAACATCACCTGTCCCCAGGGACCTCTCACAATTCTCAAGCGGAAACTCGCAGTGCTTCTCCCCCCACCAGTCCTGCCATCAGCCTGGAAAAGGTGAATTTTCATGTGTGTGTGTGTGTGTGTGTCAGCCGATATCCTAGCCTGAAATTTATTCACCTGCTGAACCTCATAGACCTTTGTCCCGCTCCCCTCTGCCATGTCTATATCCTGTACAGTCTCAAAACTCAGAACTGAAAGATTAAACTCCAATATCCTTCGCCTGCTGAAAGTGCACAAACTCCATCATCGCACATTCTAACTCCAAGTTGTTGACTCTCAAACGTATAAGCTAGTCCAGCCTGTCCAGGCATCTCAGGGTTCTTTTCATCTTCTGAGGTTCTGATGAACCCCCAGGGATTGTTTGGACCATTCCCCTGGATACCCCAAGATTGAAGCCGGTGCCCTGTTGAGAAGTCTACCTACCTGCCACAGTTCCAGACAAATAGAGATTTATTTTGTCTCACCATTCTCTGGCCAGGAATTGGGTCAGGGCGAGGTTAGCAGCTCTTCTGCTGAACTGTGTGTCACCTACGTGAAGCTTGCTAGCTGGGCTGGGCTGAAAAGTCCAAGCAGGCATCACTCATGTGCTACTCACATAAATGCGCCTCCACCCAGCCTCCCTGTCTCCCTGTGGAGAGCTTGGGCTTCCTCACAGCATGGCGGTCTCCAGGGAGTCCCATGTGTTAGGTGGTAGCTGGTGTCTGCAAGCTGACGAGCCCTTTCAGAGTTAGACCTGGATTGACACGACTTCATTCTGCCTCATTCTGTCAGTCAAAGCAAGAATGGGAAAGAGCAGAGTGTGCGCATAGGGGGAGGACCCCGGGGAGGCCATTTTTAGAGACTACTCCAGAAGAGGAAGGTGATGAATACTAATAAATAACCAGACAGGAACAGGGCTGCTCAGAGAATTCAAACAGGGCGACGGTGAGGCAGGGTGACTGAGGAGCTCCTGTCGGTTGAGAGGGTTGTCAGGGAAAATCTCTCCGAGGAAGTGGTGTTGACATTACAACTTGAAAAGTACGAAATTGCCAGGTGAGTGAGCATCGCGGCAGGAGAAAAGCCAGCGCCAAGGCCCTAAACAAGAGTGAGCTGGGCACGTGGAGGGGAGAGGCATAAGTACCCCGTGTTAGGAGCCTAGACAAGGCCAGAGAGTGAGGGCCCCAGGAAGGGGCAGAGCAGCCATGAGGGGGAGAACGCGGCCTCTCACTCGCAGGACAGTTCATGGGAAGCCAGTGAAGGGTTTGAAGCAGGGAAAAGACACAATTCAGCTTCATGAGGGAGTGCTCACTGCGGCCGCCCTGTGGCGGACCGTCTGTGCTGTGCAGGCTGAAAGCAGCAAGACCACTGGGCAGGGGCTGCTGTGGGGCCGCGACAGAGGAGACGGGCTTGTTCCGGCTGCCACTGTGGGGAGGAGATAAAATGGAGTTAGGTTTGAGGGTTGCCCCTGCAGCAGGAGGCCTGAGGGCCGAGCCTGCACTGTCTTAGCTCTCCTCCCCTTCACGGCTGGGTGACATTGCAAAATCCTCCCAGTGCTCACCCACAGCCAGCTGTCAGAATGAGTGCCCCTCCTTAGATTTTTAAGATCATTTTAAATCCTGTGTCTTTGCTGACAACGACACCCCTTGTGGTAGACTCTGCCCCTCCCCACTCAGGCCCATCCCCTGGCCCTGGCCTACACATGTCTTAGCTCCAGCCACGTCTGGTTCTAGTTCATGACCTTGCACCTGGCATGTACTATTCCTTCTGCCTAGAAGCTTTCTTCTCCTTTGCATCCATTTCCTCATCCACACACCTTCTGCTCCTCCCTCGAAATCTACCACGTGTCCCCTCTCCCACTAGGTCGTCCCTGAAACTCCATTTTTATTTAGATTTCTGTTCACACAACACACAGCACAGATGTCCCACTCCTGGGCTATCTCTTTGAAGTGACAGGTTTCTTGAGGGCAGAGACCATCCCTAGATCCTGACACAGTGCTCCCCAGGCTGATGCCATCATATTACAAGGTCTCGTCACAGAGGAAAGATGGATGTGACAGATCCCTTTGACAAAGCTCTGCCTTCTCTCAGGCTGGACTCAGCACCTTAGAAGGCTTGCAAACGTCCAAGTGGGAGAGTGCACCTGAGTTCCTACATGCTTGAGGTCCTCCAGGACGCCTCTGGCCTCCACACACATGATGATCAACATCCCCACTGACAACAGCTCAACTGTGGCAGAGTTAGTGCTCAGATGGCCGCTGACCCCAAACAGTCTCTGGGAAGATCTGAAGGGCCTGCTACGCAACATGACGTCCAGGGTTCTGCTACGGGTACATGCACCGCAAGCAGCTGGCTCTAGAATCTATACCCAGACCCGGTGCCTGTCCCTGACCTTCAGGCTCTTCTATATAATTGGCTTCCCTACCTAGATGTCCCCCAAATTTGGCAAATTTAAAATCGAAGCCATTACATCTCTTGCCCGCATATGCCCGTGGCTGGCAGTCCACCAGTAATAATCAATTGCTGGGGAATATTCCTCCTCCTCTTCCCACGCCGGGACCTGGGCCCACATCCTCAGCTTCCTTGGCCTGCACAACCGCCCCAGTCCCACCACCCGCCTCCCTGCTCCTGGCCTCATCCTCCTTCAGCTCCCACAGGACCTTGTCCTACTCCTGATAGAAACCCTTCAATTGCCCAACACAGGTTACCAAACTTCAGTTTGCATCCAAATTGCCTTCAGAGCTTAACAACGCCTCAGTGAACAAAACACAAAGAGAGAGAGAGAGAAGAGCGCCAACCCCCAGGTCAGCTGTCCACCAGCTGCTGCTCTGGGTCCCAGCCCATGCCCTGGATGAGAAACTCAATCCTCTCGGCATTCACATGAGTGTCTAGACTGGAGACTGCCCTTCTGGTGCAGGCTGGGCATCGGGGACACACAGAAGTTCTCACTGAGGAATGTTCCAGAGCCACTAGCGGGCAGAGGGGCCTTGGCCACGCAGGGAGCTGGTCCCAGCAGAAACCTGAGCTCACTTTAGCAGAAACGGGAGGGACCGTGAGCCCTAGGGCCAGCATGCTCACCTAGGACATGTACAGGATCTTCGTTTTATTGTTTTCCACTCACATTTTAGCTCTAGCCAAATGGGTGAGAAAGTTCTCTGAATGGGTAGGGAGCCAGGGAACGCAGATGCTATTGTTGGGATAGTTATTAAGCATAAGTGAAAAAAGAATTTGTTTGAAACTGAGTCTCACTGTTGCCCTCAGTGGAGTGCCATGGTGTCATAGGTCACAGCAACCTCAGACTCTTGGGCTCAAGCAATTCTCTTGCCTCAGGCTCCCAAAAAGCTGGGACTACAGGCGCCCGCCACAACACCCAGCTATTTTTTCTATTTTTGGTAGAGACAGGATCTTGCTCTTGCTCAGGCTGGTCTTGAACTTGTGAGCTCCAGCACCCTGGGATTACAGGTGCAAGCCACCAAGCCTATAAAGGAGATTTTGAAGCTGAACTACTCAAGCTGGTCTTGAACTTGTGAGCTCCAGCACCTTGGGATTACAGGTGCAAGCCACCAAGCCTATAAAGGAGATTTTGAAGCTAAACTACCCCATTTAACTAGTAACAACTGTGCGTGTATGACACACCTACTACGCGCCATGCACAGTGTTGGGCACTTGCTGCTCTATCCCAGTCAGCAGCACGCTCTTTCTCAGAGTTGGAAATGAGACCTGGGAGCGCCCATGACTTTTAGAATCTAGGGCAGAACCCAGAGCCTCTGACCTGACCCCACCCCTCACTCTGCCAGCCCCTGCCATAGCATCTCAGCAGCCCTAGTCTGGGGGACCTGCTACGGGCAGATGACCTGGGGATGGCCTGCACACCATGTCCCCCTGACTTCTGTAAGGATGCTGTCATACCCCACATCCTAAACAACAAAGTAACAGACCCTCAGGGCCAGATGCAGCCTCTCAGCAGCAGCACTGATGGGGATGAGCCTCCCAGGGTGTCCTGCCCCCACTCCTGGCTCCCATGACTGCGGCAGCTTCTAGCTCATGTTTTCACTTGACAATTTCCAGAGATAGAAGAGGTTAGGGCTTGTCTTTTTTTATTTTTAGACAGAGTCTCACTTTGTCACCCCCGCTAAAGTGTTGTGGTGTCACAGCTCACAGCAACATTGAACTCTTGGGCTCAAGTGACTCTCTTGCCTCAGCCTCCTGAGTAGCCGACCTGCCACAACACCGGGCTATTTTAGCAACGGGGTCTCGCTCTTGCTCAGGCTGGTCTTGAACTCCTGAGCTCAGGCGATCCACCCCCCTCAGCCTCCAGAGTGCTGGGATCACAGGCGTGAGCGACCGTGCCCGGAGCAAGTGCTTGTCTTGTGTCATGTTTTAGGAGGGGTCCCCTAACCCAACTTTCTGTGTGCTCCTTACATGGCAGGGCTGCAGCACGGGACCATACGCAAGGCCGTCATTGTCTAGGGGAACAGCTTAGACCCACCCACGCTGCTCCCGGCCCAGAGAGGAGCTGGTGCAGCACACAGGTGTGTGTCACAACCCAACAAAATTCAGATTATCTGAGCAAAGGAGTGCAGGGGATCGGGGGTCGGCAAACCCGGCGGGGGCTGCCTGGCCTGGGATTCACATTGCATGCTCATGCAAGCCAATTTAAGGCTCTTTGTGAAGAGCCTGGTTTACTTCTCTTACCCTAGTGTTTCCCAAACCTACTTCTCTAAGTTCTTACTAACCTCCTGCGCCGTGAGCAGCTGGTCCCACCAGGCACCTTCCCTCAAATGTCTTGACAGCGCCTTAGCCCAGCCTTAGAGCCAGATGAAGCTTCACAAACACCAGAGAACAATGCGGATAGTGAGGACTGCTCGGCCTTTGGGGAGGTTTTTCTTCCCAAATTCGTGGGAAATTAAGGCAGGAGTGTTCTTTCTTCTACAAGCTCCTTTTCCTTTCAGCCATTCTACATGAATAGGTGTAATACATCACTTTTTAGTTTAATTTCTTTCCACTAACCCTTCCAGCACTCCAGCACCACGAGGGAGGCTGAACATTATTGTTTTTAACAGTGATGAAAAAGGGCTAGAGGCTAAGTCAAACCAGGACTGCTCTTCCTCCCCTCTCACACAGGCAGCAGCGTTAGCAGAGCCCCCAGGGTTCAGTGACTCCTTACTATTTACTCCCCATGACCACGTCCCCCCCCCACACCCCCCCGAACAGCCCGCCAGAAGCCTGGACAGCTAGGAGTGTGTGCTCACTGAGCGCTCAGCTCCCAAACCTCTCCTCCCTTCTCCTCCTCAGTCCTTCGGCCTCCCTGTCCCGTCCCTCCTCTCTACACCTAAGTCCTAGTTGGAAATTTCTTACCACATTAATGCTGAGATTTCTTCAGAGTCAACATTTGAATGAGAATGAAAACCCAGCTGTAGCCCTCTGTTTCCAACAACAGCCAGCCCTCCCTTGGCTTCCCAGGTCCTCAGGACCGAGAAGGGGTTTGGGCCAGCAGGAAGGATGCCCTTTGCATCCAGAGTATAACCCCAGGTTTGGGTTAATTTCACAGATGTCACTGTGCCTGTCCACCCTCCTGCTCATCCTGGGTCCTGTGCGCTGCCTTCCCATTCTTCTGTGTGTGTGTTGGGAAACAAGGCCATCTCATGACTGGAGGATCGGACCCTCCACCCCTGCTGGCTCCCTGAGAGGGGTCATCCTGCAAGCTGAATTGTCCAGGCTGGCGTCTGGGGGGAAGGGAAAGGCCGAGAGGTGAGGCTCCTGCCATCCTTGGTAGAATGACAGAGAAGAACAGCAGCTGTCCTGGCCTGGGGATCCCCACAGAGGACTTGGCAGGTGGGGACAGGCATCTCTCACCCAATCTGACCCAGGTACCAAGCTTGTCCCTGGACAGACGTTGCGATCTTCAGGGTCTCTCAGCTGCGGTGAGTCCCCAGAAAGGGTCCTCAGTGCACGGGGCTGAGCGAGCTACCCCAGCCCTGGTTCTGTACCCTCTGGCCCTGCCCAGGCTGCTCTTCCCATGGAGTCTTCCCACACTGCAGGGCCCAGCTCACCACCACCTGTCCGGTCATCCTGCCCTGTACCTGCTCTCCAAGGTGAGACAAACCTGCCATTCTCTTGGTTTTCTTTGTGTTGTTTTCCACAATTTGTAATCACGGATTTGTTGTATCGCTTGTTTTCTATCTGCCCCCAAAATGTCAGGCTCCAGGACAGCAGATTCTTTGTCTGACCTGTCCACTGTGATATCCACATCGCTTAGCACAATCTTCAGCATACTGTTGACACACAGCACACACCCACGAATGTTTGTTGAATGAATAAACAAATTTATTTCAGATGCTGTGTGGTGACAATGGTTCCTATTTAAAGCAGACATGGCAAAACCCCACAAAACTGGGAGGTGGGTTCAAGGCTGTTCCTTATTTTACTCTCCAAACTGTCTCATATGCTTAAAATGATAGCATTTCAAAAGAGGTTGCAGGGCCTATAATCCCAGCACTGTGGGAGGCTGAGGAGGGAGAATTGCTTGAGCTCAGGAGTTTGAGACTTGCCTGAGTGAGAGTGAGAGCCCGACTCCTAAAAAAAATGGAGAAACCCAGCCAGGCACCATGGCAAGCACCTCTAGTCCCGGTGGCTTCCAGAGGCTGAGGCAGCAGGATGCCCACAGCCCGAGTCTGAGGTTGCAGTGAGCTATGATGCCATTGCACTCTGCTCAGGGCATAGGGTGGGACTCTGTGTCAACAACAAGAAAAAAGCAAAGAAATAAAAATAAAAAATAAGCCAAGGAAATAAAAACACCTAAATATTTGGTAATTTTTATATACAAATCCTATATGTATTATTTTCAACTTACTCTTCTCTCAACAACAATCTGCAAGGGTCTTTCTGCTTCCATTGGCATAGAGCAAGCCATCATTTTTGGTTGTTACACGGCTTTCCAATGTGTGCTGTCGCAGCACCACACTTCCCTGTGCCCTACTGCTCAACAACTGGATTATTTAAGTCTTTGACTGTTACGAGCAATGCCCCTCTGTGCGTGTTTGTGTGTGTGTGTGTGTGTGTGTGTGAGAGAGAGAGAGAGAGAGAGATAATTTCTCTAAGGCAGATCCTAGACCGTGGAATGACTTGATCAGAGGGCTCGCACAGTTTTTAACATAATCGATGCATGCTTTTAGACCACGCCTTCCTGAGGGCACAGACTGAAGCCCTGAGAGGCGGGGACTGGGAGAAACTGTGTGCTGCTCCTTCTGAGCTGACTGACAGACCTGTGTCTGCCTTCTCCGCCTGCCCCAGCCGGGGTCTCCATTCACCTCTGCATGGGGAAGTCGCTGTGCTGCTTCTCCTGCCCTATCTGACCCCCTGGTCAACAGGGAGAAGGTCCTGGAAATTGCTTGTTTCAGGAAAAAAATATGATCTCCCTCCTACGTTCTTGCTGAGAATCACTTCCTCTGAATCTGGGGTGGGGTGAGATGGGAGCAGGAAGGACTTGAGGAAAAGTATAAGAAGCCCTTTGTTTAAAAATAGCACAGAATTGCTGGTTGGTATTTTTCCTGATTGTTGCGTATTGAAAAACCTGACTCCAGCTTCTCTCCAGTTCAAGATGCATGAGGAAAAACCCAGAGCCATCCTAGAATCCATCATGCATTCATTCAACGAGTGTTTACTGAGCATCTCAGGGGCGCACGTGGCAGGGGCCCAGACTAAACAGGGCATCACTGGCCCCAGTGCAGACGTGAGGTCCCAGGGGCCTCTAACTGTGCGAGTCAGTGCCTGTTTAGTTGGTGTCATGAACCTAATGTTTGTGTCCCCCCCAGATTTATGTATTGAAATCCTAACCCCCCATGTGGTGGTATTTGGGGATGGGGCTTTGGGGAGGTAATTTGGGTTAGATGAGGTCATGAGGTTGGAGCTCTGGTCTGATGGAATTAGTTCCCCTGTAAGCAGAGACACCAGAGCACACACACTCTCTCTTTCTCTATTTCTCTCTCTCTCTCTCCCCCTCACCATGGGAAGAAGGCAGCCACCTCAGAGCCAGGAAGAGATCCTTCACTGGAACCAAACTGGCCAGCACCCTGGTCTTGGGCTTCCAGGCTCCAGATCTGTGAGAAAATAAATTTGCGTTGTCTAAGCCACCTCACCTAAGGTCTTGATGTGGCAGCCTGAGCAGACTGAGGCAGCGGGGTGCCTGGGAGGTGCCTTGGGGCTCGGAGCAGTGGCTAGTCACTAGCTGGTACCGAAGTATTTCAATATGTCAAGAGTTGATACAAAGACACTGGGGTGTGGCAGCACTCTTCACAGAGTTCCCAGTAAGAAGAAACAGCATACAAAATAAGCAAAATAAATCATCTGTCAGGTGGTGCTAACGACTAAGAGAAAAATAAGGCAGCGAGAGGATTAGCAGATGCTGCAGGGGAGGGAGAATGCGTCTTATGTCACAGAAAGGAGGAGCAAGGAGAAAGGCCTGTTCCCCATCCTCTAAGGGCACTTTCTAGAAACTTTACACACTGCTTAGACTTAAGCCTCTTGCTCAGAACTTGTCACGCAGCCACGCCTCACTGCAAGGAAAGACGGAGAGTGCAGATTTAATTCTGGGAAGCCACGTGCAGGCCACGGGGCCAGGGGAGATGGTGGTGCCCACTGAAAGTGGAGAGGACGAGTGTGGGGGACACCTGTCTCGCCAGGCCTGCCAATAGTGTGACTGGATCATGTAGCAAGGAGACAGTTTTCTGTGGCTCCCTCACGTGTGCGATGTCTTCTGAGCAGAGGCACTCGCTCTGGACTAAGAATATTGAACTTAGAAGACAGAAATAGTGCCTCGCTCTGGAGCAAAGTATAGGTATGCTTAGTGTCCCGCATAAAAAGGAGGCGGAGAGTGGCAGCGCCTGTGGCTCAAAGGAGTAGGGCGCTGGCCCCATATGCTGGAGGTGGTGGGTTCAAACCCAGCCCCGGCCAAAAACCGTAAAAAACAAACAAACAAACAAAGAGGCGGAGAGATGCATTGCCCATCGGAAAGAGGTGAATGCTCTCAGCTCAGAGTTCCTCCCTGGACACAGCCCCCTGAATGCACATTGACCCAGGGGAACCAGCAGAGCAAAACATATTCATCTGATTATTCTCAAGTACCAAGGGAGCTCCCTTGCAACTAAGCTGCTACAGGGCTTTGCACCCATATTTCTCTATCTTTATAATGGAGAAATCTGGAAAATACCACCACCTTACCAAGGTGACCAAATTTGCCCACCACCACCGCCGAGACAAAGTCACACTGTGTCTCTTCATGTGATACACTGAAAAGAACCCAGTGCTATCTCTGTTTTTTTACATACACACAGCATGGCCCTAATGGCCCTCAAGAGGAAAAACTGAATCCAAATTGAGGGACATCCTACAAAAACACTAACATCACAAAATACCAAAAGGATCAGGGAACCACTCTAGATTACAGGGGCCTAAGCAGACCTGACAACTAAATGCAATTTGTTACCCTTGATTGGCTCTTGAATTGAAAAAGGAAAAACTACAACTATAATATTTTGTATCCATAGTCAAGCTTCCCTTGGTAAAACTGAATATGGGTATAGTACATTAGACAATATTATATTGGTTAAGTTTCTTGAATGTAATCACCATGTTGTGATTATGTAGGGAAATGTTTGTGTTTGTAGGGAATGCGCAGTGAGATATTTAGAGGAGGAATACTACAATGTCAGCAACTTATTTTCAAATGGTTCAGGAAAAAAATGCATACAAATAAATAGAGAGGAAGAGAGAACTCAGATGCCACTAAACACTAAAGCGTGTAACTGGTGAATCTACATGAAGGGTAGATGGGTACTCACTGGATTCTTCTGTTGACTTCTTTGTAGCTGGACTTCTTTTTTAACAATAAAAGCTGGGGAAAATAGAAAAGAATCCTGTGGAGGGGGGAGCTGGTTCAGGGAGAGCTGCGCTAGGACTTGCCATCCTAATCTTCCTCCCCTTCGGGACATCTCTGCCGTCATTCGTCAAGGCTTCTCCCCACAACACTGTCTCCCTGACCGGCTTCGTCTGGCAGCAGACTGGTGTCGTCTGGGAGCAGGGCACATGGCCACAGGCCCCTCTGGAGTCCCAGCCTTCCAGAGAGCACCCGAGGGAGGGCTCCAGGTAGCTCATCTCAGACCACACACCCACCTCTGGGTCAGAAAAGGCAGGCGGCAAGAGAGTCATGGGACACAGCATGGGCCATGCACTGCAGGCACTGGGGGGAGACTTAGGGGCTGCCCGAAGGCAGAGATGCTAGGAGGGAGAGTCAGACACGGGAGCAGGCAAACAGAAAAGCAGGGACTGAAGGGCCACTCAGTGGTTTCTAACTAGAAGGCGAGGCCATTACAACAGTTGCGTGTCAATTAGGGGGGTCAGGGGCACATGTGACTGTTAACCAATAGAGGGAACAGAAGGTGAGGCAGTTTGGGTGTTCTGTTTTGAACTTTATGAATTCAGAAGCTTTGGAGCATCTAGGGGAAGAAGTCTTATAGATCATGGGCATACTAGTCTGTGGCTCAGTGAAGGGTGGCAATCCTAGCCACAGGGTAAAGGTGTGGCTGTGCCAGCTTCAGATGGAGAGAGCAGAGGTGCCACCATGTCCAGGTAGCTGACAGTATCTCTCTGAGCCTCTTGGAGAGAGTGATGGAGCTTGTTATGAGGGCGGAGCCATTAAAGGCTTTGCGCCCACATTTCTGTCTGATGCCTCAGCACTCCTGACTCAGCCAGGCCTGCTCTTGCTGCTTGTTCCAAAGCTCAGTGCCAGGTGTTGGGCAAATATTTGAACAGTGTTTAGGTCCTAAACCCACAGTGGCTGGAGCCCTTCTGCTACGGAGCCCCCTGCCCAGGGGAGGGGCAGCCCTCAGCTTCCCCACTAAGCCCAGGCTCAGCAGGGGCCGTTGAGCCACTCCCAACTCAAGCCTGGGTTTCCAGAAATGATGCCCTGCCAAAAAATGTGTCACTGTGGGAAGGATGGAAGAGGTGCTATGATCAAGGCCCTGGGGATGGGCACCTTCTCCTGTCCTCTCCAGGAGACAGAGGCTCCCCTCTCTTCACTAACAGCCTTTTGCCTTCTCATTCTGTGTTCAGGGAAACCTGAGTCTGTCATTAATCTCTTGAAATCTGGAGTAAGTCAGACATGGGTTGGAATTCCCGATTCCCCATTCACCAAACAGTAATACCTAAGGTGCCTTCCTCCTGGGAGTGAGTGCCAGTCGGTGGGGTGTGGGGCAGGCGGGAAGTGTGAGCAGCTGTGGGCTGCTCTCCCACGGGGGCTGTCTGAACAGTGGACACCTCCGTTCCTGCTCCTCTCTCTCACACCTCATGGGGTGGCTTCTTGTCACAAAGCAGAAGAGGCCATCTCAAATCAGACACCCCAGCACGGCTGCGGGAGCACAGGTGGGGCCAGGGCCTCTCGGCTTGCTGGTATAGACCGCACACCGAAAATAAGCCCAGCAGGAGTCTCTGGGAATTTCCTGAAATTTTCACTGTAAATGTCCTATTTATAAAGCTGAGTCACTGTTGTTTCACAGCCACTCAGCATGTGCAGACAGGCTGGCATAGGAAATGGGGAGCACACCCAGAAACGCAGGCCTCGCCCGCAGGCTTTGAGGGACGCCCTGGCTCCAGCCCAGGCTTGGCTGCTCAGCCCTGGAAACAACTTGACGAACTCAGGAGATGTGGGTCACTGGACCAGGCTCATTCGCTCTCAGCCCATCGATCCCTTTTTTGGGTTATAAATTTACAAGGAAAGTCTGGCCTCTACAAGAGCTGCTTGCGTGCAGTGCTAGGCCTGTCTCCCTGGACGCCGCAGAGCCTGGCGGGGAGCGGGATCTGAGGGCATCTATCTGCCTCCCACATGGACAGACCTGCCGGGATTCTCTGCTCATCCCAGTCTCTAGAAATCAAGCAAACTGTCCCAGCATGGGACACATGTGGAATCCCAAATGATTCCACAGTTTCAGGGCTCTGCAGGCTGTGTGCCCAGGTCATTAAAGTCAAAGGAGGGCAGAAAAGGGGAGTAGCAGTCAGCAGAACATGACTGCACTCAGCTGGTAATAACTCGTCCCGGCCCTCTTGAAGGAGGGGCCAAAAGGGAACACAGTTAAGCAGGACCTCTGCACTCCGCCACCAGTGGCCCCATGCAGAGGAGTCTGAACCACTGCGACCTTACGCCTTAGCTACAGCTTCTCACTAAACAAGCTGTCCGGTTAGCATCATTCTCAGCATGGCTGACCCTCCCTTGACAAGCTTCTTTTCAGGATGAAGCCCGAGGACCCCAGCTCTGTGTGCCTTGTGGGCTCACCTTTGACTTCCCCAAGCTCTGGGGACACAGGAGATTCAGACCCTGAAAAGTTCCTGGGCTGGCAGCTTTGGCTGTTGGTGGCACAGCAGTGTGGTGACTCGGGGTGGGGCAGGGCCTCTATTAACTGGTCGGCAGCCTGGGCAGGGGTGGGAGGGGATTGGCAGGTGCCCAAGTCTGTCTCCCAGCACCAGAGCTCCTCCCTCCCTGTCCCCACATTAGGTGACCCACAGGGCTTCTTTAGGTGATGCCGCTGAGGATGGGTCTGCTGGTGCAGCCACCCACTCTCCTGAGCCTGGGGCTGTCACCACCCACCGTCCCTTATACTTCCCAGGCCTCAGACTGGTCCAGCCTGGCAAGCCCCCTAGTCCTTCCTTTCCCTAGTCCCCATCTTCCCTTCCCATTCCCCTCTCTCTCTGCCCTGCCCCCCTTCAGCAGAGAACTTTAGGCCACCTTTCTCCATCCGTGTGGTCAGTGGCCTGACAGCAAGTTTCTGAAACTACAGAGAACCCAGAAGTTGGTGTCACAGAGACCCAGATATTTCCACTCCTTCCTAGCGAGTCTTCCTTCTTTTAATGCCCACCAGACAGGGATGAAATGGGAGTGTGGTAAGTACTTCTAACTGTACCACTCAAGAAACACGGTACCTGTCAACTTAGGAATCACAAAGAGTCAAACAAATCAGACCTAGTAAGGTTCAGCAAGTTTGTAAGACACAAAATCAACTTGCAAAGATCTCCACTCACTGTAACTGTGAGAAAATATTATCAAAAAGATACTGCTCACAATAGCAACAAGAAGTACAAAATCTCTAGACATTCACCAAACACACACAGAAATTCTCTGAAAAATGTTAAGATTCTAATGAGGAAGCAGAAAACGATCTGAATAAATACAGCACATTCCGTGCTGTGGGATCAGATGATCTAATGTAGGATGGCTGACTTTGGATGAATTTATGAAGACTATAAAAAATTCACCTATAAATTCAATGCAATCAATGCCAATCAAAATTCCAGTTGGAATTCCTTTTGAAGAACTCAATCAATAAATAATTGACTTTTATATTCAATGTACTCACTAATATGAAACCAATTTATGAACAACTACACACCCACATGAAAGAAAACACACAAATATAATCTAGCAAGGGGGAGGAGAGGGGGAGGAGAGGGGGAGGAAGGAGGAGGGAGGGCAATTGGTGGGATCTCACCTCAAGTGCACAATGTGAAGGTGTTCAGCACAGCCCCTGGGTGAAGGGCTCAACTACAACTTGAACTTTACCTTAGAAATGAAAACAATGTGACCTAAATATTTTTACCCTCATATTAATCTGAAATTTAAAAAAAGAAAAATGAATTAATTGACTTTAAAAAAGAAGAACAGAAGGGAGACCTGCCCAATCAAACACACAGCAGACCCAGAGTGATGACGGCAGTGTGGTACTGGCTCGTAACCATCCAAAAGGCCAGAGGAAGAGGACAGTTAGCTCAGCAACACAGGCTGCACCGTGCGTTTGCAGAGAGAAGCCCAACAAAAAGCAAGTTGTCGGTGGGTTACCCCAACTTAGGGCTCTGTGGGGATGTTCTGTTGCATGACAATCATTGTAACAAGCATACCCAGGGAATAAAAAAACAAGCGCCTTATGATCCTCCAGGAACTTAAAATGAACTGCATAAAACAGGCTCTGTGGAGAGAACAACACTGAATGTTCTAGCAGCTGACGTCTGCCAGGCAGGTGCACACGGCCATGGGTGTTATCTCCCCGCACAGGAAGTGGCTGTGTAGCTGGTGAGAAGGTGGGCGATGGCGGCTACCAGGAGAGTGGGAGGGTGGGCTGCAGCAGCTGGACTTCCACTGAGATAAAGAGACGAGAGCCCCCAAGGAGGCCGAGTGCTCCAAAATGCCAAACAAAATCCATACACTGCAACCCTCACCCCCCATGTGATGGTGTTTGGAGTTGCAGCTTTGGGGCGGTGATTATTAGGTCAGGGTGCAGAGTTCTCATGAATGAGATCAGAGCCCTTGTGAGAGTCCCCCAAAAGCTATCTAACCCCCCTCCCCATCACCAAGTGGGGGCACCAAGAGAAGACGCTGTCTGTGAATGGGACACAGGCTCTCACCCGGGTCTCAGACTCCCAGCTCAGGAGCTGTGACACATGTATTTCTGTTGCTTTTAAACCACCTAATATGTAGATTCCCTGTGGAAGCCTGTTTTTTTTTTTTTCTTTTCTTTTTTTTTAGAGACAGGGTCTCACTCTGGCACCCAGACTACCGTGCAGTGGCCTAATCCTAGCTCACTGCCACTGCAAATCCTGGGCTTCAGCCTTCCCCGGCTGAGGCCTCACACAGTGCTAAGATTACAGGCAGAGCCACTGTGTCCAGCCTGTTCCTGTCACAGCAGCCTGAACAGACCAAAACAAGCAGCTTCCACCTCAGCTAATGCCTGCAGGCGGTCACTCTCCTGAAAAGATATAAAATCTAAAGAAAAACATGGCATGAAAGTAAAATCTCATAATGTTGATCTCACTCTCTACCTCCTCATCACTCATGGAACATTTCTATAAAATGTCATCCTTTCTTCTCATTTTAGGCAGGATTAGTCTGGGGTGTGCTGTAATAACAAACAAGACCAAATCACAGAAGCTAACATATTGAAAATTGATACTTGATAATTTCTAACTGTTGAAGCTGAGTAACGGATATAATAGGTTTGATGTGCTAGATACTATGTGAAAATATATGTTTAAAATTTTTCATAATTAAAGTTAAGTTCTCCATGGCATAAAAAAAAGTTTGTTTCTTGCTCATACTATATGATATGGTTTGGATGTTTGGACTCTCCAAAACTCATGTTGAAATTTGATGCCCAGCATTGAATGTGGGGGTCTGGTGGGAGGGAGTTGGGTTCTAGGGGTGGGTCCCTCTGAATTGCTTGGTGCCCTCCCCACAAGAACAAGAGAGTTCTCACTTTGTCTAAAGGAGCCCGGTGCTACCTCCGTCCTCTGTCACCCCATCTGTGGCCATGTGATACGCCTGATCCCCCTTCACCTTCTGCCTTGACTGGAATCTCTCTCCCTGAAGCCCCCCCCCCCAGAAGATGCAGATACTGAAGGATGCTTCTTGTACAGCCTGCAGTGCCCATGGGCCAAATAAACCTTCTTTGATTTATAAATTCAATCTCAGACATTTCCTTTATAACAGCAACGCAAAATGGAGTAATGTCTTACCTGCCCATCACGGTTCAGTGAGGTTTCTACTCCACTGTGTTCTCATTCAGAGACACAAACTTTCACCTTCTGGAATATTCTGGTCACTGTAGCATAGAGAACTGTGGAGGAGCCCATGATGGTTCTTAAGGCTTTTGCTTGAATGTGAAACCTACAACTTCTGTTCACATTTCATCTGCAAAGCAAGCCACATGGCTACACACCTGCTGTCAGTGGCTCGGGAAAATACTGTCCACTCGGTGGAAAGGGAATGGGAAATCTGTGAACAGGACTGATCATCACCACAGCCCTGAAGGCATGTGATTCTAGAAATTAAAAAAAAAGCAAAAAGATGCTCTGATGTACTATAGTTGTCCCCAATGGATTTCACACCAAAACACAACAAAATACTCAGCTTTCCTCAACTGTGATAAAACACTCAAGCTTATACCAAGATGAGAATTCCACAATGTCAGAGACAGCTCATATATTTTTACCTTTCCCATACTTAGCACGAAGTCTTGTCTTTTCTAAAGGTGTTAGATTAAGATTTGCTAAACTGGGTGGTGCCTGTGGCTCAAAGGGGTAGGGCGCGGGCCCCATATGCCGAAGGTGGCGGGTTCAAGACCAGCCCCGGCCAAAAATTGCAAAAAAAAAAAGATTTGCTAAACTGCCAGATGTGGTGGCTCACACCTGTAATCCTAGCACTCTGGGAGGCCAAGGCTGAGCTCATGAGTTTGAGACCAGCCCGAGCAAGAGTGATTCTCTGTCTCCAAAAATAGCCAGGCATTGTGGCAGGTACCTGTAGTCCCAGCTACTTGGGAGGCCGAGGCAGGAGAATCACTTGAACCCAAGAGTTAGAGGTTGCTGTGAGCTATGACATCACATCACTCTATGAGGGGCAAGAAAGTGAGACTGTCTCAAAAAAAAAAAAAAAAAAGATTTGCTAAACTGAAAAGGGGCAGCAGGTGAGCAGTGTGAATTGCCAGGTGTCCTCACGTTTGTTCTTTCTCTGGGCACACACTGTCTTAGGACACTGCCATGAGAGACAGGAGGGGCCGGTGCTTGCCTGGAAGGACTCTGGGCTATGGAGGTTGTCCCATGGCATAAGGTGGGGGACAGTCTTTCTCTGCTTAGAACTCACTAAATATCAGGGGCTGCAGTAGGGAGTTCATCCAACTCAAAAACGTGAGTGTTCCAGGTGAGGAAACCAATCCCAGAGGAGGTGACAACTTCCATCTGCTGTAAGAGTCTGCGGCCTCCTGAGTTCCTTTGCTTTAGCACTCTGGGAAAAGCTAGCATGGAAATGACTTTGAAGCCTGGCATCCTGGATCCCAGTGCAGACTCTGCCTGCTACGCTGTGTCTAGTCATGCCATGAATTGCCATGTGTTCAGCAACGCTCACCTGAACCGAGAGAGAAGGAGGGAGAGAGAGAGCGTGAGAGAGAGAACACTTCAACAGTGCAGGCCACTCTGCTCTTCATTTCACTCAGCCAGGGGACGGCACAGGAATCCACTGTCCACACAGGCCTTGATGTCTGTACCCTTCTCATTATGTGAGCTCTAGAGAGGCTTCGTGTGATACTAGCACAGCCCCTGGGCCCCAAGTGCTCCTTCCCCGGGCTCCACTGAAGAGCCCAGGTGCTGTTTCAACACTGCACAAAGAGCTGGTCCTATTGGACCCAGCAAGAAATGGTGTCATGGTGTCCAAGGTGACAATTTCTGAAAGGATTCCCAAGGGTAATTTGGACCGTACTGTCTTTGTTTTTCTGGAATTTTGTTTATTCCATAGGTGGAATAGTCATGGTCAGATCCAACTTCCCAGTGCCATATCAGACACTGTCTATTAGTACTTTAGTACAGCAAACTCTGCAAGAATTACTAGGACTTTGTAAAAAATTGCTGTACACTGCATTTAATACTGGGATTATTCAGTAATACCTCTAATGATTAAGTATACTAAAAAGTTTATATTTGAAGAATGCATTTTTAAAGTTAAAAATGAAAAGTCTTAAGGGCAAAATAAAATGCATCTTAAATATTAAAAGAGCTACTTCAATACAAATCTTAACGTTTTTAAAATTGAACTTTCATAAAATACAAAAGGTATCTGGATTTTCTCTTTCTGTTTAAAAATCAAAGGTCAAATGAAGGTACATAAAGTATACTTTCCTTGACTAGGAAATGCTACTACATGGAACATTTGAGTGAGTCACATACTAAAATGCTGCGCTTAGTTGCAGCACGGTTCCCTGGGTCCACCTGACAGAGCAAATCGGACAGGCAGCATGCCTCTTCACCCTCAGCGCATGCCTACTGTCCTCTGCCACTGCGCCAAATGAGATTATGGTGTCAGGACTTCCACAATTCATCTGATGAAACTGTCTTCACATGGATACTTGTTTATGTGTAGGAATTAATACAGCCCGAAAAGAAAAAGGAAACGACACTGAAGTCATGAATGTGGAACATTATCACTGGGGTCAGTACAGACTCTAATGCTTCCCCACTCTCACTGCTCTGCGGTAACGTGGACCTGCAGCCCCTTGCAGTTTCTGCTGTCGGCCATGGGCCGCAGAGCCTGTCTGTCCTCTTCAGCACCAGCCCTGTAACACCCTCTACAGTACTTGGCACGTGGCAGACCTGTGCACTGAAGAACCATATTGTCTTTAGACCCAAAGCCTGTGTGATGCGCTCTGCTGGAATCACTGCCAGAGCCTGAGCTGGGCTGCGGAGGAAGGACCACGCAGAACGGCGCCGTGGTAGCCTTCGGCCAGCTCTTTCTGGAGCATCTTCTGGGCAACAGCATGTGGAGAGTAATAACTTGAACAAACCTACACATTACTCTACTATAAAAACCATTAGAATCGGGCGGCACCTGTGGCTCAGTGAGTAGGGCGCCGGTCCCATATGCCGGAGGTGGCGGGTTCAAACCCAGCCCCGGCCAAAAACCACAAAAAAAAAAAAAAAAAAAAACCATTAGAATCATTTAAAGCAGGCGTCCTCAAACTGCGGCCCGCGGGCCACACGAGGCAGTGTGATTATATTTGTTCCCGTTTTTTTACTTCAAAATAAGATATGTGCAGTGTGCATAGGAATTTGTTCATAGTTTTTTTTGTTTTGTTTTGTTTTGTTTGTGGTTTTTGGCCGGGGCTGGGTTTGAACCCGCCATCTCCGGCATATGGGACCGGCGCCCTACTCCTTGAGCCACAGGCGCCGCCCTCCTAGTTTTTTTTTTTAATTATAGTTTGGCCCTCCAACGGTCTGAGGGACAGTGAACTGGCCCCCTGTTTAAAAAGTTTGAGGACGCCTGATTTAAAGACTTAATGACCCCACAAAGATGAAAGACACGTTGCAATGCAGATGTCGGTCATTAAAACTCCATTTGCCTGCTACATTGGTCTCCTGTGAAAACAGGGCAAATACATTTGGGGCGAGACTGCCACAGCTCCCCAAAAGGGTTGGGTTAGGAAAGGGAAAGACAGTGCTCACTGGCTGCTCAGCGGAGCTCAGACGGCCATCTCATGGGGACAGTGATGGCGGGTGATGCTGTCACTGTTGAAAGCAGCAGCCAACTCTCCACTCCAGAGGCTTCTGATCTGTGCGTAGTACAGAAAGCATTTTCTGAGTGAGACCTCTTAGAATGAACATAAAGGGGTAAGGCATCTGGAGAAATGGATATGGAAAGAAAGACCGAGGGAAGCATCTTATGAAGGAAACCACGCTGGTCTCCTACTGGACGCAAGTTCCTTTTTTATCAGATCTTAGTTACTGCCTTGGTTTGCTGGGGCTGCCATGGCAAAGCACCACGGATGAGGTGGCCTAACAGTCATGAATTCTGCTTCGGAAGCTGGATCTGTGAGATCCAAGCGTTGGCAGGGTCAGTTTCTGCTGGGGGCTACTGCTGACAGCGTCTGGGCTGGGTGCTTTGAATTTATTTTCTTTAATCTTTTACACCTTTGCTTTTAGGTAGGCATTTTTATTATTCCCATTTTATAGACGAGGAAGGACAACAAAGAGAAGTTAAGCAACGTGATCAAATTCACAAAGCAAGGAAAGCGGCTGAATAGGGCTTTGCACCCCGGCCGTCGGACCCCACCTCTAGGGTCCCCAGATTGAGCCCTTGGGCAGCAGCCATGGGAAAGTCCTGCCTCTTTAGGGTCCTGGTTCCTGTGTCCTTTCCCAGGCTCCCCACCCACCTCCCTGGCTTCTCTGAGACTAGCCGCAGGGAGAGGGAGAGTGCCTCGAAGCCTCTGGTCTGTTGAAATCACTTGAAGAACTTTAAAAACTACTGATGCTCAGGCCCCATCCTCAGAGAGTCTGATGTCATAATCATGGACTATAGCCTTGGCGCAGGGTTTTTGGAAGCTCCCAGGTGATCCTAATGTGTAAAAAAGTTTAAGAGCCACTGTTGGGTTTCCAAGTGTAGCTGGGGCCAGTGCCGATGACAACACTGATTCTGTTAGAAAAGAGAACTCCCTGACCTACTGAATCAGAAACTTTGGGGTGTGGGCATGGTAAGGGAAGGGAACCAGTGTTATTTATTTTTAGAGACAGGGGTCTTGCTATGTTGCCCAAACTAGTCTCAAACTCCTGGGCTCAAGCAATGCTCCTACCTGAGCCTCCTGAGTAGCTGGGACTACAAGGGCTTCCACAACAACCAGCTGGGAACCAGCGTATTAACAAGCCTTCCCCAAGATTCTGATGTACCCTAAAGTTTTAGGATCACTATTCAAGGCAACAGACTAGAGACAGAGCCTATGCCGGGTTTGTTTCCTCAGCTGTCACCCAACTGCTATATTATTGCAAAATAAAAGAAAAGTAACAGTCCAGAGAATAAGAACATTCAGGCCTTTCCCCCAAGGATAAAATGTTGAAGTCTGTAAGAAAGTGTTTAAATGGTTTTTGATTAGGGTAGGTGTCACCTGCTGCTCCAGGCCTTGTAAGGACGGGAAGTAGTGAAATCCTACCAGATACGGACTAGGTTAATAACACAGTTGGTTTTTTACTATCCTTGGTAATAAAGGGTGAAGATAGGGTTTACCTGGGGAGTTCATAGCTAATCTACAAAGCTTTCCTTTGCCATAGCTTTAATCTTCTTCCGTGACCAGTCAGCAGACAGTTGTGTTTCTCTACCACTATATAACTCTGTGGGGAGTGGGGGGCGTGGGAGCCAAAAGCCCCAGGTGTTAATTATCTGCTCAGGAAACCCTGCAGCTGAGGCAGAAGTTTGTAAAGGCCACAAATCAAGGGACTTGCTAAATTCCCAAGCGGCTTGGATGAAGAGACGCAGGTAACTTCGGCTGGACCTGATCCAGGAATGCACACCTGGAAATGTACATTTCAGAGTGGAAGGTAGATTTTATAGAGCCGAGTTCTCTATCTTATCTGATGTAGCAGACAGGGATGTGCACATGTTTGTGTTATACATCCGTCCTTTAACAACCAGGGTTTAGATCAAAAGAGTACAGTGTTAGGAGGTGCCAGTGAGATAGGGTAAATACCTTGCACAAGTGACCATTTGCCAGTTACCAGACACGAAAGCCACACTTGATTCTTCTCTGCCATGAGAGTGTCATTGCCAGAGGTCCATCTGGCTCTCATTCTTTCCCACTAAGCAATTCAAAATATTGTAACGAATGTGACCCTTTGCCTAATATATCCATTATTATCTGACTTACCCGTCATCTTTCATTGCAAAGCTGTACGTTATATACAAATCTAGTCAGGTAACAGAGGTAGCTGTGCCCAGCATTTGAAATTCCCCATTCAAAGCAAATTGGTGCAACTTCTTTGCAGCATCATTTGCAAGTATTAATTAGAATCGAAAATCCAAATATTCTTTTATCTAACAATTCTACTTCTAGGATTTTTGTTTCATAAATAACAGCAACAAAACCAAGCCAAAACCAAAAATACACACATTTGTGTGTAAATTTTTTAGCATTATTTGTAAAAGCATAACATTAGATTAAAATATTCTTTAATAGATGACAGCTAAATAAATTCTGATACATCCAAACAACGAAATTCTATGAAGTCATGAGAAAGAATCTTTGTTTTTTGGAGACAGAGTTTTACCTTATAGCCCCCAGTAGAGTGCCGTGGCGTCACAGCTCAAAACAACATTGAACTCTTAGGCTGAAGTGATCCTTTTGCCTCAGCCTCCTGAGCAGCTGGGACTATAGGCACCTGCCACAACGCCCCACTATTTCTAGAGACGAGGTCTCGCTCTGGCTCAGGCTGGTCTCCAGCTCAGGTGATCCACCGCCTCAGCCTCCCAAGTGCTGGGATTACAGGCGTGAACCACTGCACCGGGCCAATGAGGTGAATCTTTATGTGATAATATTAAATACGAAATGTACTACAAGAAATGCTAAGTGAAAAAATAGAGGCGCAGAGAAGTGGCTTAGGGTGGACAGAATATGTAGCATGTGGTATTTTTCTGATGTATAAAAAGGATACTGAAACACTCACTTATTCAGGCTAAATTACAAGGAAGTGCCTCTCCTTCATGCTTTTACTTGCTCCTGAATTTAGTATAGATCTCCAAAGACACATCATGCAATTAACTTATTCTAAGAAGCTATGGTACCACAACTCTGAATTAAAATGAGGAAGGAAAGAGGGGTTTAAAAACTAGGTGCCCCAAGATATGCTAATTGGCCCCCATTACCTCCACCCTCCTAAACAGACTCTCACCCCCCTCTCTAAGCCCTTGCCTTCCATACCCCTAATTTAATGGTACCTACCATCAGGCGTAAGAAACAAAACCGAAACCTCTTCATTCACTCTTCTGATTCCATTTCTTTTTTTGGCCCCCAAGTAACCATTATGCCACAGTTAGTGCTTCTAATTGATGTAACGTGCCATGAGTAGTGTATAATTTTACTACAGTTAAGTATACCACCCATTAACAATATATAGTATTGTTTTGTAGGCTTATGGACTTTATAGATAAATAAATGGCATCTTACTATGCAAAAAATAGGCGCCCTGCTATAACCCAAAGAAAAAGCCATGGAACTAGATGTGCTACCCCTGTGTCTCTTCACTACCCTCCTCCCTTCGGTGGGC
Source organism: Nycticebus coucang (assembly GCF_027406575.1). Taxonomy (NCBI): domain Eukaryota; kingdom Metazoa; phylum Chordata; class Mammalia; order Primates; family Lorisidae; genus Nycticebus; species Nycticebus coucang. The sequence continues at coordinate 7,058,666 of NC_069785.1, read as the reverse complement.
ATGAGGGGGTTCTTGGAGGTAAGCAATCTTTAGAAGAATCCGTATGAAAGCTCCTGTAGTGAGAACAAGGTGGAGTCAGGCAGGCGAGGGCAGACAGGGCCCAGCTGGTCTGGTCAGTAGAGGTCCTGCTTGACCTTCACCCGGTCTCCCATTCTTACTGTTTCGTAAATTTAGCTCCCACCCTAAAGATGCCCATCTTAAGTAGTTTAGGCAAATTGATTTAGGAGATTAACTTTCGAACTGGAATGTTGTACTAGGTCACTGAGTTACGCTGATTATTATTTGGAATAGGGGTTGGTGTGGTCTTTGCTTTGAGCTTGTATGTATAATACTGTAACTTTGGAAATGCAAGAACAGAATAGTCTTGGAGAGGCTACTCTCACTGTTCTCCAGAATCTCGGCCTTCTGGTAAAGTTTGACGGACCTATCCCCATCCCTGCATGTTGACTGACAGTGATAGGTGGCCAGACCCTCTTTGTCCAGTAACACATAATGCTGAGGCTGGTGTTGGCTTCAACACAATTTATGGACCGAAGAGCAGAGCTGGGTCCTAATTTTCTTTCAGCAGCATAAAGTAGGGAATAAACGCTGGAGATGAGAAAACATAAGAACTTGCCTAAGTTTCTGAGGAATTTCCAGACCGACAGCATGGCAGAGGCAGCCTAGACTAGTAGGGACCTTGAGGATTCAGCTCCATACCCTTGACCTTGGGAGAGTCTATGATGAAAACCACATAGTCAGAAAGAATGTCAAACAGTTGCCAGTCTCAGAAGTTTGCTGCCTCGACTTGCAAGGTGGCATAGCACAGCACGGCTCTGAAGCTAGCCTTGCAGACTTGGTCCTGATGCTACTACCATTTACGAGGTCCTAGACCTTGGAGAAGCTACTCTCTGGTTTTGGTTTCCTTATCTGTAAAATGGGGATACTTCTAGCACTTATCTCTTAAGGTTATTGTGAAGATTAAACAATAAACATAAGCACAATACTTAACCAATGCCTTACATTACTACTACTTTAAAACCAATCTATTTCAGAAAGAGAAGACAGTCACCTTTTTGCACTACAAGCATTAAAAGCTTCAAACCCTTACTGCTGGGCCCCTCTCCAAGCTCCTTGAGGCCATTAATTAAAACAACTGACAAAGTCTTTGTCTCAAATTTTACAGAGCTGTTTTTTCCTGAGCAATGTTGTCTACTGCAATGCGAATTAACTTAAACTATTCATTTTATCTGGAAATCACTCTGAATCCCACAGTCATTAATTTTCAAACCTAGACTTGCCTTTGTACTTAATTATCAGTTCTTCTCTCCTGGAGTTGAGAATGTAGCACTTTTTTTCATTCATTTACAGAAAGGTTAGGCACCCACTGTGTCAGTGGTGATGGTGGGATGGTGGCGCCTGAAGGGATGGGACAGAGCACTGGATCAGATGCCGACTTGCCTGCCCTTTCCCAGACACCTTCTCCTGGCAGTTTCCCCACGGTGAGATTCTGGAGGAGGGAGCTGTGGGATCCCGAGCAAGCCCTCACCTGTCTGGACTTCAGTTTCATCTTGGAAAGCAAAGGGACTGAATTAAATGGCCTATTTTGTTCTTTCCGAGTAAGACGTCTAAGCAGGTATGAACCCGGACTCAGAAAGCTGGGATCTTTTTTGCACTGCGCTGAAACAATTACCCCCTGACCCCAACCTTGAGAACGGGTGGAATTAGTTTATTAGTGCTAACTGCTGAGTCCTTTAGCGCAGACCGCACTTAATCCTGAGGATAAATCTGTGAGGCAGCTACTGATTTTCAGTTGCCTGTAGAGGTTAAGTCAAGGCCTTACTGCTGCTTTGCAAGAGAGGGGACTAGACCGGACTATGAGCATCCCTGGCAGCTCTGGGCCATCCTCCACTCCATCCACCCGGTCCTCAGGCCTCCCAAGCGGGCCCCGGGGCCGGATTCCTTCCCCCAGAGCAGGTGGGGAGCAGCCCCATGACCCCCGGAGTCCGCCTGTCCGTGGGTTTACGAAGCAGCACCCACAGGGCGCCCCTAGACCCGTCCTGGACCTCGCAGCCTCTGTCCTCGCCACAGCAGACCCGTCCAGGGTTCCAGGGGAGCGCTGAGCGCCCCCTGCTCACTCCATCAGGCGCGCTGGGCCAGGCTGACCCACGTCCTCGCTCTCGGGCCGGCTTGGCCGCAACGTGTTTAAGCCTCTTCAACCGCAGCCGCAAGCTTTCTGCCTTCACCTTTGTCTCCGCCTCCGTCGCGTTCAGCCCATCTCGGAAACGCTCATGCTCGTCCCTTCTCTCTTTGCAGATGCTTCATAGCTCAGAATAAACACATCAAATTGAGGCTGCTGCCTGTGACAAGAAAGCCTGGATGAAGAAGGTGCGAGCACCAGTTCTCAAGGCCGCAGACCCTCAGGGCAGCAGAGGGGGCGGTGCTGCCCTTCCTGGAGGGAGGGGACAGACCGGCAGCGCTCTGCCCCCACCATGCACCTGCCGCGCTCCGGGGCTCGAGGCCCCCAGTGCCGGCCTGCACCCTGCCGGGGCCGGCCAGCGCCCTGACCAGACAGGCCTGCACTCTGCCCCACCAGCCTGCACCCTGCCCTACCAGCCTGTACCCTGCCCGGGACTGGCCTGCACCCTGACCAGACAGGCCTGCACCCTGCCCTACCAGCCTGCACCCTGACCGGACCGGCCTGCACCCTGCCTGGACAGGCCGGCCCATGGCGCCGCGGGGCAAGTTCACCTCCAGCAGCACCAGGTATCCTCGTCCCGGCCTCCACCCAGCGGCGGCTCCCAACCCTCCCGCAGCCCGCAGCCCTGTCCTCAGCCCTCAGAGAAAAGGACACCGAGGTCGGAGGCTGGAGGCCGCCCCCCCCCCCCCCCACACACACACACAGGACAGGGGAACCCAGGCCACCACATCTTTAGGGAGAAGAATCCCACCTCCGGGACAGGACAGCCACCTTACTTCCCGCGGGGCCTCAGGATCGTATTGTGTGAATACAAATACCAAATGATAGGTGACATTTGAATTTTGAACAACAAAATCTGTTTCAGTATAAATATATACCAAATACTGCTTGGGCCATTCTTACACGAAAACATTACTATTTAGCATCTTACAAGGGTATATGTGAATCCTAGTAAATGTGGAATGTAAAGATCTTGGCAAAATAACTAAGAAAATGCTACAAAAGCTATGTTAACTAATGTGATGAAAATGTGTCAAACGATCTATGAACCAAGTGTATGGTGCCCCACGATCATACTAATGTACACAGCTATGGTTAATAAAAATAAATAAAAAACAAACAAAAAGAAAAACAAAAAGTAAATGTAACTGAGCATCTGGCAATTCCACCCCCTTGCAGTCTTCCCTCTGGCCAGGCTTTCCCAGGTGAGAGTTTATTCTATCTGTTCTCAAGCAGAAATGTGTTAGCTTGGATTCTCCTGCGATTGATTCTGGTGAAAAGGCAAAGATCCAGGCCAGGTTGGCTGAATAGTATCTCTGAGGGTGGCGCTCAGAATACACATTTTATCAAGTTGTTAAATCCCTGTTAATATCAGGGATTCTGATATTTGCGTGTACTAGTTACCTATTATCTCTGAACAAATTACCGTAAAATAGAGGCTGAAAACCACCAACATTTATCATCGGATAGTTTGTATGGGTGAGAAATTTGGATTGACTTAGCTTTATCATTCTGGCTCATAATCTTTCATGACACTAAGCAGGTGTCAGCTGGGGCTGTGGTCATCTCAGGAGGGCACCAGGGCTGGGGAATCTGCTCCCAGGCTCACTGCATGGCCCTTGGCAGGCCTCAGGGCCTTGTTGGCTATTGGCTGGAAACATCAGTTCCTCACCACATGGTCCTCTCTAGAGGACTGCTCAAGCATGGCATTGGCTTTTTCCAGAATTAGGGATGAGATGGAGGGAAGAAGGAAGAGAGAGAGAGAGCGCTCAAGCACAAACACACAGTAGGGAACCTTCAAGACAAATCGACTCAACGGAAGGGGAAAGAGGATTACACACTAGCAGAAATACCAAGAGGCAGGAAACGGTCACTGAGGGCGCCTTCCAGGCTGCCTCCCACAGTATTGAAGTTTGAGAATTACTGCATTACTGCTGCAGATCAGTCCTCAACACGCTGCAACCAAGACCAGTTAAAGATGGAATCCCATGTTTCTTTCCTTCTTTAGTTTTTCCTGCTTCCAACCCTCCTCCTCATCTACCCCTTTGTGAGCTGGAACAATAGCAATGAGGAACTATAAGGAAATGAAGAAAAAACAAAATCAAAATGACAATCTTAGAGAACAGCAAAATGTTAAATTAAAAAATGGTTACAGATATTGTTTGGGTAGAAGGAAATGATCACAAAATCCTGTGCACATATAGCTGTGCCTTGCATTCTCTCAGCAATTCTTGATGAACTTGGCAAAGCCATTACAATGGAATAAGATCCTCAATATTCCTTGAGGCTCTTGGAGAATCTCCTGTGAGGACGAAGGGGAAATGAGAGGCCAATTGTCTCAGTTTGCCCAGGACACTCCCATGTACTGGGAAAAACACTATGGTCAGTCACCTTCATAAGAAAGAGCAAATATGAAATCATATCAGACACTTTGCGGGTCCCCAGAGACAGAGTGGTCCACCTTGTGATGCAGTGCAGAGAACATGGACTTGGAGCTGTGCCCTTAGCTGTGGCCTTAAGCTTTCTCATCTAGAAAACAGGGACCATAGGCTCGGTGCCTGTGGCTCAAGCAGCTAAGGCACCAGCCACATACACCTAAGCTGGTGGGTTCAAATCCAGCCCAGGCCTGCCAAACAACAATGACAGCTGCAACCAAAAAATAGCCAGGCGTTGAGGCAGGCACCTGTAGTCCCAGCTACTTCGGAGGTGGAGGCAGGAGAATGGCTTGAGCCTAGGAGTTGGAGATTGCTGTGAGCTGTGATATCACAGCACTCTACCCAGGGTGACAGCTTGAGGCTCTGTCTCAAAACAACAACAACAAAAAAAAAAAAAAAAAACAGGAACCATAAATCTGCTTTAGTAAAGCTTAAATATTATGATACACATGGGAATGCCTCGTAAACTGAGAGGCACCATGTAGATTTTGAAAAGAAAAGCCACTCCTATTATGAAAGGTGGAACCCAAAATATCACCCCTTTGCACTTTTGCAACCGAGTCTGATATTTTCTCTTTCAAGTACGCCAGCCATGCCGATCTCCTGGAAAGATGAATGTGGCCCACAAAAGCCATATTACACGTTTAATTTTCATTTTAATTTGCAATTTAACCCCAAGTTGATTTGCAATGTTCCCTCCAGAAAAAGCTAATCTCCCAAAAAGGACAGTCATCTCTGTTGTATCCTCAGTGACAAATTTCCCAGGAAATCTGTGCAAAGTCCTGACAGAACAGACATGACTCATGTTTCACAGCTCCAATGGTGCGACTCCCTCCTCTCAGAGAGAACCGTGCCCAGCAGCACTTCTTCCCTCAGCCGCCTCCACTTCCATGCCTCAAGGTTTGGGAGATCTTTTTATTGGTGAGAAAGGCTGTAATCTTTAAACCATGTTAAAGTGCTCATTTCCTCTCTTTTTTTTTTTCCTTCTGCCTTCACCAGTTCTGGGCAGGCCCAAAGTCTCTCATTCAAAATAGATACTGCCAGCTTGGAGCCCGTGGCTCAGTGGTTGGGGTGCTGGCCACATACACCAAGCCTGGTGGGTTTGAACCTGCCCGGGCCTGCTAAACAACAACGACAACTACAACAAAAAAAATAGCCAGGCATTGTGGCAGGTGCCTGTAGTCCTAGCTACTTGGGAGGCTGAGTTGAGAGAATCACTTAAGCCCAAGAGTTTGAGGTTGCTGTGAGCTATGATGCCATGTACTCTACAGAGGCTGACATAGTGAGACTCTATCTCAAAAAAGAAAAAAATAAAAAATAGAAAATGCCATTTGGACTGACTCTGCTTTTCTCTGAGGTGTGTCAATTAGCAAGAAGAGACATAATTTACTTTTTGTCCATCATTCTCCACCCACCCATACCCTGCTACTTTGCAGCTATGTGACCTTGAACCTCTCTGAGTCTCAATGAGGAAAATGATGTCTGTCTGTCCTATGGCACTAAGATTAATATTAATTAAAGACCTTTAAAAACCTTAGAGTGCCACATACATATGAGGTGGTTGGTGTGTTTGTTAAGAGTCCTTCCTTTAACATGCTTCAGTTCCCTGGCCAGCTGAGAAGTATTCCAATGTATCCTTAATTGCATTGGTTACTAGGTTTCTGCCTACTGACCTTAGCAAGCTTACCTAATAATTCCAATAATATATATTTTTTTGAGACAGAGTCTTACTACGTTGGCCTCTGTCGAGGGCAGTGGCTTCATAGCTCATAGGAACCTCAAACTCTTGGGCGTAAGCGATTCTCTCACCTCAGCCTCCCAAGTAGCTGGGACTACAGGTGCCCGCCACAACGCCTGGCTATTTTTTTTTTGTAGTTGTCATTGTTGTTTAGCAGGCCCAGGCCGGGTTTGAACCTGTCAGCCCCAGTGTTTGTGGCCGGCACCCTACCCACTGAGCTACGGGCATGGAACTGATTCCAATAATTTTAATATTCTCACAAAGCTCCTGCTTCATACTTTCTGTTTTATAGTTTTAACATTTAAGACACTAATTTTTGCCTCTGAACTTTAGACACATCGCCACCAACACTAGTTTCTAATCCAATATGGTGATATTTCAGTTTACACAGAATTTAGCTTTTAGTTTTATACCATTTCTACATAAATACAGAGTGTTTTAAAAATTAATTTTTGAAATCAGCAGTCTTCTATAAAATTGATTAAACAATTAATTAAAGAAGAGATTATAAACACACTTCTCCTGGTTCATTAAGTTGCATTCAAGTGTGTAGTTAATATAAAATGAAATTACGAAAGAAAAAGGTTCAGCTACAACACTGCCAGCCTGAGACCACAAGTAAATAGACCGAAAATCAAACAAAGTAAATTGTTTCATTAGCAGCATTTTAATTCTGAAGGGGGAAGGATGGGCAGGTGGGCTCGAGGACTCCACCTTACCCCATAGCCCTTTTCAGCTTTCCAGGGCATTTGGGGAGCAGGGGTCAGGGTTAGTGCTGGTGCCTTGCATCAGATCTCTCAGCATATTCTTGATGAACTTGGCAAAGACATTACAACGGTTAATTTTATGTGTCAACTGGCTGGGGCCAAGTGCCCAGATATTTGGTCAGACATGATTGTAGATGTTTCTGGTGAGGGTGTTTTTAGATGAGATTAACATTTAAATTGGCCGACTCTTAATAAAGCAGATTGCACCCCATGATGTCTGGTGGGCCTTACCAATCAATTGAAGGCTAACAGAGCCTGACCTCTCCCAAGTAAGAAGGAATTCTGCTGGCAGACAGCCTTGAGCTGCAAGGTCTGCTCTCCCTGGGTCTCCGGACTGTTGACCTGCCCTGTAAATTTTGGACTTGCCAGCTTCCATCACATGAATATTCCTTAAATTCTCTCTGGTTTAAGAGAAAGAAAGAGTCAGAATTCTCCAGGACTACATGCAAAAATACATGGTTCTGTTTCTTTGGAGAACCCTGACTAATACAGATGTAAAGCGACATGAACCTTACATAGCAGGGCAAGATTCTTCAGGCCATCTCCCTACTCTGCAGTAAACAACAGGCACATTCACATGTGTCATCTTTTCGTTGTTGTTTTGAGACAAGGTTTGCAGTGCCATCATTGTAGCTCACAGAAACCCTAGACCTAGGCACAAGTGATCCTCCTGCCTTAGCCTCCCTGTGCCTGGCCACAGACACAACTTTTAAGCTGAGACAGGAGCCCTGAATAGTTCAAGGACATTGGTGAATGGAATGGGTGTCAGAAGTCTGCAGCCCTGCCCTGCTGGGAGCCAAAAGGCTGGATTGAGCCCCCCTCCCACTGCTTCTTAGGCCATTTAACTTCTCTCAGCCTAGTTTCTTCTGAAAAACTGAAAACACATGGTAAACACTGATGCAAAATGTCTGACACTATTTTTTACTTACTATATATCTTAAAATAATAGTAATAGCTAACATTTGAGGACTTTTTATGTGCCAGGCTTTGTGCCAAGCACATGTATTATCTCATTCAATCTGTCCAACAGCCCCCTGAACTGAGTAGTAGTAAGCCCTGTTTCACAAATGAAGAAACTGAAGTTGTAGAAGTTCAGCCAGTTGCCTGAGTCACACGGATGGGATGCAGCAGACCTGAGACTCACACCTGGGTCTGTCAGACCTGGGAGACATTCTCCCTAATGATCAGCTCTCTAACTGGGAGGGATTATTTAACTGCTTTAAGTTCTGATATTCTTGTATGATACCTGTTCCTAGGCCTGCTGTGGGAAGCTGGGGGATGACCTTTGGGGGTGACGTCTAGCACAGTGTGTGCTGTGCACTCAGGGTGGTAAGAATTTGTTATAGGCACCTGTGATGAACCAAATGTTTGTGTCTTTCTAAAATTAATATATGGTCAACTTATAAGTTGACCAAGTTGACCGCCCAAGGGCCTGTAACAAACTGGCCAACACACAGAGGTGGTCATCATAAGGACCAGGCCTGCTGTACTGATGGGCACATGGGGTGCATTTCCAGTCTATGAAAATGAGGTGGTCAGGGTAGTGAGGTGATCAGCTATGGAGGTTCTACTGTGTTGAAACCCTAACCTCAGGTGATGGCATTAGGAGGAGAGCCTCAGGGAGGTAATTGGCTCATGAATGGGATTGATGCCCTTATAAAAAGACACGAGCCTGTGTTCTCTCTTTGCTCTTTGGCATGTGAAGACACAGCAAGGAGTCCTGGTTTCCACCTGCAAACCAGGAATAAGGCCCTTGATAGATACCAAATCTACTGGCACCTTGCCCTTGGACCTCCTGGCCTCCAGAACGGTGAGAAATAAAATCCACTTGTCTAAGCCACCCAGTCTGTGTGGCTCAAGCTAACACAATATCCTATGTCCCCAAACACCAGCCCCTTTGCGCAGAGGATAATCTAATCCCACATGCTAAAAGGGGGAGCAGCCAGATTTGCTGGAAATCATGGCCAGTCAGACATAGTTATCAAAATCTTGTTTTAAGAAACATTCCTGGTGGCGCCTGTGGCTCAGTGAGTGGGGTGCCGGCCCCATGTGCCAAGGGTGGCGGGTTCGAGCCCAGCCCTGGCCAAACTGCAACAAAAGAATGGCTGGGCACTGTGGCGGGCGCCTGTGGTCCCGGCTGCTCGGGAGGCTGAGGCAGGAGAATCGCGTGGGCCCAGGAGTTGGAGGTTGCTGTGAGCTGTGTGATGCCACGGTGCTCTGCCCGAGGGCGGTGCAGTGAGACTCTGTCTCTACAAAAAAAAAAAAAAAGAAAGAAATATTATTCCTGAAGAATGAATGTACAAATTTTATGTTGTCTTTTAATATGTAAAATGAGTATTTTCCTGATTTTCTTTATGAGGAGAAGCTACTGTATAACTTGAAGTTTTTCACAAATCGAACAATCCTTAATATGCTGATGAAATATAGAGGATGCCGAAGAAATGTATCCATGTTTTAAGAAAGAAAAAACTGTATTAAAATTATAATACTCAAGTCGTGTTTTACTTCTGCAATTAGAAGAGATACGAGCTCCACCATGCAAAATACCAGGCGTTACTAGTATATTGAATATTACAATTTTAATGCAGTTTTTTCTTTCTTAAAATTTTCTTGGCACCCTGTGTATATCTCATATTTTAAAACTATAGCTAAGAGTTTATTGCATTAGTTTGTTAGGGCTGCCATGCCAGAGCACACGATTAGGGCCCACACTGATGACTCACCTCTTTTTAACTTAATTACCTCTTTAATGACCCTATCTCCAAACACAGTCAGATTCTGAGGTTCTGGGGTTAGGACTTCAAAATACAAAGAAGGGGGGAGCACAATTAAACCTATAAGAAATACATATTAAACTATACATAGATATTTATCAACTATGTTCATAGTAGAAATATGTTTCTGTTTATCAGACACCTTCAGAATCATTAAGTATACATGAAAATATATTAATATTCACTGAATATGTTTGAGAAAAATATATGCACGAAACAACAAGCTTTTGACAAACTGGTTATTTTGGTAAACTTGATAAGGTGGTCATATGGTGAATTGATGCTTTGTTGAATTGTCTCTTTGAGAATTGACAGCTGGGAAAATTGATCCAGAGCTTTTGAAAAATCCATGTAAATGAAAATCTATCCACGCCTCCCTCCAAGAATATCGCACTGTTCCCTGAGAGAAAGAAGTACGCAAAGCCACAGCACCTACTGACACAGCGACAGCACTTAATTCAAGGTCAGCCAGCAAAGGAAGCAAGAGGGAAGGAGGGAGAACTTCCAGGCCTGGGGAAGGCCAGCGGGCAGAACGCAGCACCCCTGAGGCCTCAGGATCGCAGTACCCCAGGCGTGAGACAAGAAGCTCCTTCCTCCTCCTACCGGCCACGTGGCCATTTTTGTGTCACAGAGACCAGAACCACCCAGCAATAGATCCTTGGCAACTTCAGCCCCTTAATGTTGAGGCTCAATTTCCTCCTTCATTATCGACACTAAAACCCAAGGACATGGGCCATTAGCTGCAAACTCCTTTCTCTTTCGTGCCTGGGCCCAACTTTAGCTACATCTCCTCCCTCTTCCCCTCCCCTTTCATCCTTCTATCCCTCCCTGCTTCCTTTTTTCTATCTTTCTTTCCTTCCTTCCACCTTTTCTCCCTCTGTCCTTCTTCCTTTCCTCCCTCATCTTTCCCTCCTTCCTTCCATGAGTCCTGTTGAAGTGACCTTTTTCTTTTCAGAATCAGCTTACCTGTCCTGCTCTGGTTCCCAGGCCTGGCCTCCAGGCTCCTCTCTGCGCACTGGCCAATTATCTACACACACACACCCCGCCCCTTCTCTGTTCATCCACAGCCCCCTCCCCTCCATGTGCTTCTGCGAGCCCTACAGTCCCCTCCTGAGTTCCCACAGTTTCATGGAATGAGCTGCTCTGCTCCCTTTCTCCACTCTGCCTCACTTTGTATTTCCCACGGAACCCGGCACGCGTGGTGAGTGCTCAGGAGAAGACAGTGGAGTCATTATTGAACTGGATAACCAAATATTCCTCAAGCAACACGCTCAAGGATGGTGGAAGATATAAAGAAGATCCTCCGTGGAATTAGCAAGGCAAGATAGAAACAAAAAATGTCACTAGAGGAAGGGCATGGGACAGAATCCTCAAAATGGCACCTGGGAGAGGCCCCTGGGGCTAGACTAACAGCTTCCTCCTTCCCACCCCTGCTTTATGTGACTGCTGGTAAAATCACAGTAAGGAGCAAGGACCAAGCTGGGGATTTATATAAGATGAATGCCTGAAAGTATCTGGGACCTTCTTTTTTTGAAGATGGACAGTGTCCCTGAAAGGAGGAAGGCAGCAGTGGATGAGTGGTCCACAGCAACCGACAACTCAGAGTGGTGCGGTCAGGACTTAGGACTTGCTGGGCATGAGCAACTAAGGCCGGAACCTGGTACTGGCAGTCCCTGGCTGAGCGTCCCACTCTCCAACTGAGGGGCAACACCCTGGGGGCGTGGGGTGCTCAGCCAGGGATCTTCCCCTCACTCTGCCCATGGTCTTCTGTTACCACCAGGGCTTCCCCCTTCCAGAAGCCACTGGCTGACCTTCCTCTCCTGGAGCAAGGTGGGGCTGAGAGGAAACAGCAGGGCCCCTGACACACCTGCGCTGAGTGGGTCCTAGAGGCTCAGGCTTGGGGGAGCCCTGTCCCTTGGGCCAGGTGGTGTGAGGCCACCGCATCCTGGAAGCCCAGAGTCTAGGGCCCACCTGGGCCTCCATGGTAGGGCTTCCCAGCACTGGGCTGCTTTAACCCAAGCTCTGGAGCTCCCACAAATCAAAGCAGCATTTGCAGCCTGTCTGGGAAGATGAGCAAACCTAAATTCTTTTAGGAACAGTAAAATAAGATGGAGTACTGAGCTGAGCAGTCTTGTCCTTTGGTTAGGTGACAGAGTCAAAGGAAACATGTGCCACACTGGATCACTCATCTATGTTCCAGTAATAAGAGTAATAACAACAAGTATTTACAAAATGCCTGGCACGTCCCAGGCACTGTCCAGTCACGCTCACTCCTGCAGGAACTGGCTCCCTGCCTGACAGTGGGCAGCTGGTGTCTATAGCACCTGCTGCTGGCCTCTGAATACAAGTGAAGAGAGATGGTGACATCTGTCTCTGGTCATCCTCTGTGAGGAGAAAGAGCGAAGTGGCGAGTGGGGAGATTGGGAGGATCTGGTCCAGGACCAAGCATGGTCTGCAGGAATAAAGCCCAAGAGACCAAGGGGAGCAGACCCGTCATCTGTCCCCTCTCCCTTCTGTGAAAGTGACATACATGCCCTGATGCCTGGGCAGCTGCTGTGGACAGGGGGTCCGCAGTCCTGGAGAACCAGCTCTGTGCATTCTTTTCAAACACAGCTGCTGGTGGAGAAGGTGTCCAGCCTGCTGTCAACTGTGAGCTCTGCCACAGGGACTCCCGTTTCCATCTGGCTCCCATGCTGACATGTGGCTCTCACGTCCCTCTTCCCATCTGGGCATCTAAGAACTCTGGGTGGACAGAACAAGTGTCACTACCACCACCACCATCATGCCTCTCACAGATGAGGTGACAGGCTGGCCAGGGGACCTGCCCAATAACTCACAGCTGGTCAGAAGCAGCTGTAGCAGCTCAACCTTCACCCTCTGACTTCCACGTAGTCCAGAAATTTCCACTGAATTTTGTTGAGGCAAATCTTTAGTCACAAGAGGGACAAGGTGACCTTTGGGGGGTCTGTGTGGCCACTCTCTTAAACACGCTCAATGCTCAGCATGGACTGCTTGGGAAAGTGGTCACAGCATACCCTCAGAGCAACCAGAGTTGAGGGAAGTCTGTGGTTAGGGAGTTTTCTGGGGAGATTTCCAAGTTCCTGGGCAGGGCAGGTGGATGGGCAGAACCATGGGCTCTCTCTTTATAGGATCCCACTCCCCAGCCAGGGACCTTGGGGAGTGTGGCAAATGGGGCCCTTTGTCGTTCTTGCTGCAGAATAATAGTTGCATTTTCCAAGGCTATCTGTCCGTGCTTTAGAGAACGTTCATAGGAAAAATAGTGCCATAGATTCCTCCAGGCTGTATCAGTTACAAACCTGCTTACAGCCCCCCCTTCTCTCTCTCTCACACACACATGCGCACACACACACACAAACACACATGCCCTACTCTCTGCTCAGATTTCACAGGTCTGGACAGAAATTGTTACCTGAATGCAAAGCTCTGAATTGCTAAGCTGCTGAGTTTGGGTCTTATGTTGGCCCTGACCACATTAAGCTGGATCACAGACAGGAACACTTCTATTAATTTTGACAGTCCCTAGTGTGTCCACATGCAATGGCAACATTTAATCTGGGTTCTGATTGGTTGGTAATTCAATTCTCCTACAGCTACAGCCAATCATCTGTCAACCATCAAAGCTGCCTTTAAGATCAACCTAGGACTGTGGGATCAGTAAGTGAATACTTGTCTCCAGTCTTTGAAAAGTTAGACCGTAGGGCTGTGCACTGTGGTTCATACCTACTAATACTCTGGGAAGAGGAGGTGGGAAGATCCTTGAGTTCAGCAGTTTGAGAGCACTCTGAGCAAGAGCAACACCCTGTCTCTAATGTAGAAAATGTGGGCATGGTGGCTCGCGCCTTTAATCCTAGCACTCTGAGAGGCTGAGGTGGATGGATTGCCTGAGGAGTTCAAAACCAGCCTGAACAAAGTGAGACCCTGTCTCTGCAAATAGAAAGACTAACTGGGAATTGTGTCAGGTACCTGTAGACCAAGCTACTCAGGAGGCTGAGACAAGAGGATCATTTGAGCCCAAGAGTTTGAGGTTGCTGTGAGCTACGACACCACAGCACTCTACCCAGGGTGACTGAGACTCTGTCTCAAAAAAAAAAAAAAAGAAGAAAGAAAAGTTAGACCCTGTGATAGTCAGGGATCATTCTGGGAAGCTTGGAACTAAATTCATGGTCTCGTTTTAGGCATTTTCCCCTCAATCTGAATGCTGTCACAGTGCAAGGACCTTGGGCATCCCAGTCAATAAATCACAATTAATTTCCAAAACTATAGCACCAATTTATTTGCTTTGGAATCAAGGGATGTGACTATAAATGGTTTGTATTTGCAGTCTCACACATGGTGATATATAAAAAAAATTGAACTCACCTCAATCTTTTCAAATAAATACCTTGGCTGGTCTGGAGTACCTCTGAAGTCTGGTAAAATGTATGTTGTGAGAGAAAAAAGAACACACATGCTTTGAACTTCTTTCAAAAGTAATTTAATTAATTATCTTTAAAGATTTTCTGAGCACACCAATTGAAAATCACTGCTCTATCGAAGAGGCCCTGGCCCACTGGGAGGGAGAGAAACGCAATCCTAAACCAGCAGGACAGTTACTAACTCGGCTGAGATGGTGGCTTCCAGGGTGCGCAGCTGGCTCCAGAGGCTCAAACCGATCATCAAGACAGTGTCGTAATTTCTCTTGTTGCTTCTTGATCCTGCCTTCCTCCGTGCTTTTATTCTTGGGCAGCTCTGGGCTTACTTATCATACCACTGCAGGCCAGGAAATGAAGTGCCCCTTATCCAGGAGGGGTCTATGGGGCAGCTTGGTTAATAAAACCCACATTTCTACTTAACTTGGCAGGCCATCGGGGGTTGGGGGGGTTCAAGCAGAATGAAGAACAGCATGAACCCCAGGTAGGAGAGCGTCCTCCCACCAGGGTCTGCACAGGTGAGTGTGGAGAGGGATGGAAGGATAGGAGACCACTAGAGACAAAATTAGAGGTACTGAGGCCGGACCAAACATGGAAAGAGGAGGAAGACTTGGAGGGAACCCAGGAGGGGGACATGGAGGCAGAAGGGGACAACAATGGTAGAAGGATGGCAATGCCACTGGTAAGGCAGAGGAGTTATCTTTGCAGAAACTTTGCCAATAAACGGTACTCCGATGGGCAAGCAAAGGAAGATTCAAGCCGGCGACTGAGGTGGAGACACCGGAGCTTAAGGGAAGGCTCCAAGCCAGAAGTCTGGAGGGTCTGGAGAGGGGTCGACCATGAGCCCGTAATAGTTGGAATCGCAGACAGTGCAAGGCCTGTGGAGTAGCAGACAGCAGAGAGACCAGGAGGCAGACGAGTGTGCATGGGCACGAGGGGCAGGAGGAGCTGGCCAAGGGAGAAAGGCCAGCAGAAGCGGGGTTCCGGTCCCCACAGGCAGGGGCGAGCCCTGTATTCCGGGGGGTGGTCTCCTCACTCTTCTCCTCAAGTGAACTCAGTCAGTCCAAGGAGAAATTGCTGAAGCTAAAACCGTCCCACTTTCTCAACACCAGGGATTTCCATCCTGATCTAAGTTGTGTGGGGACCTGAGCTCAGCATCAACAACATATTCTTTGTGGGGGTGGGTGTCTTCTCTTACCTTTACTAGAATAAGGACCAGGTATTAAAACGGCTGCCCAGTGCCACCAGGGAGAGATGGCACTGCCACAGACGACTGAGCTGCGGGCCAGCAGGCAGAGCCCCTGTGCTGAGCTGGGGCCAGACACAGAGACTCTGAACTTGGCACATGCCAGCCGGGCCAGAGGCTTGGTGTGTGGAGTACACAGGGGAGCTGTGTGCCTGTAAACTGCTTGTTCTGGGGAAGAAAACATTTCAAGATTTTGCCTCCGTGGTTCCTTTTATTGAGTCATTTCTTCACTTTTGGCATTTCCCAGGGTTTTTCCTTGGGCCTTTTCCCAGTCTGTAGATTTGAAGTGATTTATAAGACCTCACATTTCTCTCCATCCCCCCTCTCTCCTATCCACAAACTCATATACAGTCCTCCCTCAATGTCCTTGGGGCATTAGTTCCCGGGACCCCCCGTGGGTACAAAATCCAGTCCCTGATATAAAATGGTGTAGTGTTTGCACATGACCTATATACACCCTTCTGTACACTTTACGTTATCTCTAGATTACGTGTTTCTAATACAATGGAAATGCTGTGTACAGAGCTGTCACAGTGTACTGCTGAGGGAGTAGTGACAAGGGTCTGCACGTGTACACAGGACAATCTGTATCCTTCCCCAGATGCTTTCAGTCTGCAGTGGTTGAAGCCCACGGGACTCACAGACGTGGAGGCCAACTGTATTCAGCTGTCTGACCAGGGTCTCAGTAGTGTGGTTACTCTGCTGGGCACTGTGAGGAGTCCACTGGAAGGGGATATCACTCCACTGTAGATATTATTACTGTTTTGAAACTAAAAAAAAATCTAAAACTATTATCTGTTGATTCCAAATCCGTATGATTTATATACAGGACAATTTTCTGGCAGTTGGTAGTAAAGTACAGCTAACTCTAGTAAAATTAGCATTATTACAACTCTTTTCCAAATGAAAGTGGGTTTTTTTTTCTTAAGACAGAGTCTCACTCTGTCACCCTGGGTTAAGTGCTGTGGCATCACAGCTCACAGGAACCTGAAACTCCTGGGTTCCAGCAATCCTCTCGCCTCAGCCTCTGAAATAGCTGGGACTACAGGTGCCTACCACACTACCTGGCTAGTTCTTCCATTTATGGTAGAGATGGGGTCTTGCTCAAGCTGTTCTCAAACTCCTGAGCTCAAGCAATCCACCCACTTTGGCCTCCCAGAGTGCTAGGTTTACAGGTGTGATCGGCCCCAAGGACTCTTTCTGATGGGCATAAGGGCACTACATGGGCTTTGGAGGCCTTGACTCCGTCTGGATGCTGCATGGACATCTGCAGACCTAGTATCTCTGGGCCAGTCCCATGCCCTCCAGAAGATACTTTTATTAAAAGCACATTGTTCCCAAGTATCCAATGTACTCAATACTAACAAGAAGCCAGTAGGCAAGTAATACACATTCACACAAGAGAAAACAGCTCAAGTTGAGGGGAGGGGGTAGGACAAGGGGTTGGCGTGCTTCCACCTAATGGGCACAGCGTGGGGGGGTACAGGGCACACCCCCTGGGTGTGGGATACAACCACAACAAGAACCTCACCTAACAAATGCAAACATTGTAGCCAAACCATTTGTACCATCATAGTAATCTGAAATTAACAATAAAGAAAAGCACATCATTGTACTTACATTCATAAACGTCACTGAAATCCAAAGACATTCTCTGGTTAAACATTTATTATTTGTGGGAGTGTGAAACTTGTTTTTCCTGTTTTTAAGTTTCAAGAGACCAGTCCCATGTTCTTTTTTTTTTTTTTGAGACAGAGTTCCACTATGTCGCCCTCAGTAGAGTGCTGTAGCGTCACAGCTCACAGCAACCTCAAACTCTTGGGCTTAAGTGATTCTCTTACCTCAGCCTCCCAAGTAGCTGGAATTACAGGCGCCCACCATAACACCCAGCTATTTTGTTGTTGTTGTTGCAGTTGTCATTGCTGTTTAGCAGGGCCAGGCCAGGTTCGAACCCGCTAGCTCCAGTGTACGTGGTTGGTGCCCTAAATGCTGAGTTACAGGTGCCGAGCCCAGTCCCATGTTCTAAGTGAATTATTTGCCACGAGATTATTCTTTGCATTCATTTTGAACGTAAATGCAAAGCTTCTCCTCTAAGCGTTGGGTAAAACATGTTATTTATATTTGCAGCACCTTAATATCCAGGTTTTCAGGACACAGTCCTTGCAAGAACAAGGTCGAGTGTTGAATGTAGACACACGAGTTTATTTCTACTGTACACATATAACTCGGGCAATGATTTGTCTAAGCAGTGACAAGCTCACACATGCACCTGAACCCACACTGTTACTGCTGGACTTCAACAGATTAACAGAGTTAAGCTGACTTTCTAAAAATTACTCAAGAGCGTTTAAAAGCACCAACCCATCAAGATTTTAACAGACTGCCAGGGGCACTCATTAGAGTTAATAACCTGAAAAAAATTTGCTAACTACTCAAGTTAAGCCTCCAATAACTGCATCCAGGCCATCTCTTTTTCAAGTCTTAATTTGCTTTGCAAGGAAGAAATACTGTTTTCAACCTTGTGAAAATTTAAAAAACGTGAGGGGATTCATCAGAAAAAGTTAATGTATTACGGGTAACATATAAAAGTTTCTAAAATGAAGACCATCTATTTAGTATTCACCAAATCTTTGGGTAATCTTTCCCATCAATTGAAGACTAAAAGGCCTTGAAAGTTTAACTTAATGCTGTAAAAAATATATAGTATGTGCAACTTTACACTAGCTGGTGGAGACGCACACATTTCAGGGTTCTCCCCTTTTTGTCTGTGGGTAAAGACAAAGAGCCTGAGGGATTGGTTACCCCTGCGGCCCCCCCCAAATGCATTTATTATTACACAGGAAAAGATCATTTATGCAGGAAGCAACTGCTACAAAAGTATTTTGAAGAGTCACCTTGCTTTTTTAGAGTTATTAAATCTAAATTCTGAAAATATTGCTACACAGATAGGTCAAGCAGATAATGTCAAGTCCCAGACTTCAGAAAAAAGACTTTCTGCTGGACTTTAATTACCTGCTACTTGACTGGTCTTAGGTTTAACAGAGATAAAAACTATAGAAGGAAGAGTTGGCTATGGGACCCAGGCAGGGGAGTGTCAACGGTGGAGCTCCAGGCTAGGAACCTAGGCTCTCATATTCAGATATGAGGACTTCCTCTGTCCTTACTCACCTTTCATCACTTACGGCACCTGCTTCTGCACCATAAAAATGAACATCAGGGTGGTGCCTGTGGCTCAACGAGTAGGGCGCCGGCCCCATATGCCAGAGGTTGCAGGTTCAAACCCAGCCCCGGCCAAAAAATAGAAAAAAAAAAAAAAAAAATGAACATCAAAGGTTTTTCTCCCACCATACTTTCTTTCTAAAACTGCTTACTTGGCTCGGCACCTGTAGCTCAGTGATTATGGCACTGGCTACATACACTGGGGCTGGCGGGTTTGAACCTGGCCTAGGCCTGCTAAACGACAACTACAACAAAAAATAGCCAGGTGTTGTGGTGGGCACCTATAGTCCCAGCTACTTGGGAGGCTGAGGCAAGAGAATTGCTTAAGCCCAAGAGTTAGAGGTTGCTGTGAGCTGTGACACCACAGCACTCTACAAAGGGCGACACAGTAAGACTGTCTCAAAAACAAAACAAAACAAAAAACTGCCTACTTGTTCAAATAACAGTACCCACTGTGGAACGATGCTCTCAACTTCACCCTGTCCAAGTTGCCATTCCCACCACGGTGGGCTAGAAATGTTTACCTGCACGCTATGCAGATTTTACACTGCAGTGCAGATAAAACTGACACACATTATCTACATTTTGCAAGTCCCTACAGGTAATTCTATCCCTATTATAATCACATTTATTATGCCTTACTATGTGCTAGGCACCTAAGTGCACTGCACTTGCTAAACTACCTTAATCCCCATGGCAATTTATGAGGTAGAGACCATTATGGTCCTTAGCTTATACATGACAAAACTGAGGCACCTAGAGAGTTTAAGTCACACAGCTAGTAAACGGCAGAGCTGGGACTGAAACACAGAGGGCCTACGTTCTGACACTCTGTTTTCAGAAAGCAGGTGAGAAAGAGTATCATAGAGATAATTTGCTCTAATATATTTTTAAGTCTATTATTTACAAACTATAGTATCTTGTTATTAATAATCAATTATTTAGACTGTATCTCACAAATTGATTGGGGGGGGGGCTCTTTAGATATGTGCTTAACTCCCTGAACACATAAGAACTTAAGATAATGTCTTAAATGAACCTGAATATCTAACAGTTTTTTCTTTTTTTTTTTTTTTGAGACAGATTCTCACTCTTGCCCTGGGTAGAGTGGTGTGGCATTATAGCTCACAGCAACCTCATACTCTTGGGCTCAAGCAATCCTCTTGCCTTAGCCTCTCAAGTAGCTAGGATAACAGGTGCCCACCGTGATGCCCAGCCAGTTTTTCAGTAGAGACAGGGTCTCACCCTTGCTTAGACAGGTCTGGAACTCCTGAGCTCAAGCAATCTACCTGCCTCAGACTCCCAGAGTGCTGAGATTACAGGTGTGAGCCACCACACCAGCCTGAATGTCTAACAGTTTAAATTAGTGAAAATGGTTTGAGAATTAGCTTTCTTACTCAACATTTGGAAAGTAAAAACCTTGCTTTCCCATTGCTTCATTTTCAGTAATATTTTATTATAACTTTCTCCCCTGTATTTGTATCAGACCCCAAGTTTCTATGGAATGAAAACAGAATATACACAAGTTTATTTTCAATGACCCCAAACTCTCAAACCTTGATGTTTCCTGAGGAAAAATAAAAACCCGAAGTCCAATACCTGGCCCAAACTTACAGGGAATGTGGGAGAGCCTAAGACAGAGCTTCAGACTGCTGCTGTAAAAACTGCTGCTTACCCTAGTGAGGAAGAAACACTGGTTTGAAAAATTAAAATCTATCAGAAGATTCTATTTCTACAACTTCTATAAAATGTTTAAAGTCAAGTAATGCCATCTACAGGGGACCTTGAGAACGACAGTCTATCGCTACAGCCCAAACTTTTTAAAATTCAAACATAACATCTAAAACTGAGTTAATATCATATTTGGTACCATACAACAAGGAAATTTCAAAGGGCAAGAAAAACTGTAAAAAGGCATGCATGCAAAAAAAAATTCCACCAAAATTCTGGATTAATGCTTCCTAAAATAATTAAAAATAACCCAACTTCATTCCCAAATTCACCCAGCATATGATCCATGGGTCCTTGGTCATGAACTGCGGCAGATTTTGAGGCACAGCTGTGCCACCTCAAAGACTTTTGAAGTTATAACTTAGTATACAGCGGAGAGGCAAGTCACTGGAAGTTAAACCTGCAATAATTTCCTGTTTAATCTCCCTTTCCTCTTCAATAGCATCACCTTTAGCTCCGTGGCCGGCTTCTCTACATCTTCAGATAATTGATTAGTTTATTTCAGTTTTTAAAGCTCAGTCCCAGTTAATTCAAAACACGTTGAATCCAAGGTGGAATCTTTATGAGGGCTTTCCTCCCTGTGCACTATAAGCTCATTCTAATCACAGAGGGTTTGCTTTTCTATATTTTCCTCTCTGCTCTCTTCCCCTTGGGAAGTCGTCGCTACAAGTTTCCAGTTGCAATGGTTCTCAGTTTAGGCTTACATTAAAATTCCATGCTTCTGATTAAATTGGACTAGAATGGGGTCCGAGTATGAGTTTCATTTGCTTTCAACTTTCCAGGTGATCACATGTATAGCCTAGTTTGAGGAACACTGCCTTGCTGTGAGGTAGCAAGCCCTTCCCTAATTGGCTCTGTGTTTTGATAACTGTGCAGTGGCAACCCACACTCACCCACCCACCCAGAGGAGCAGGGCTCATTCCTGAGCAGTTTCCCCAGGCATCAGAAGTCCTCTGGGTTTTGAGCTCACTCCATTTTGGCTGATCCCCAGCCAGTGGCATCACTCCATCTATTGTACCTGCTTTATACCACTCCCCCCGACCCATGCGGCTGTACTTTTCTAGCCCCAACTATGTTATCAGTTCTCAAGGCAGCACAGTAGACCTTCAATACCTTTCTGCCTCACAATCCCCACAAAATCCCTCCAGTTCTATCTGGAATAAGACAACAAATCGGCTAATCTATAAATCCAACCAGAAGGAAAAATGCTGGTCTCCCATTCTTGCAAGTGTCTTGAATCCTGCGTTGCTTTTTCAGGCCTCCTCCTGTGGTCTCACAGTACAGATGCACTCTGTCACCTCGCCCCATAGGGAGGGCCCAAAGGACTAAATTACATCCTCCCACACTGCATTCCTCCAAAAGCACTCTTCCGGGGTCCCCAGGCTGTCTGTGGAATGGTGGTTAGTGACAGAGCATGCTTTCTGAACTGGCACCCCTGCAGTTCTCTACTCTTAGAATGTGGGACTTGGCACCTTTTGACCTGAGCTTTGACCTTATTCCAGAACAGAAAACATGTCCCACTTGACCGTTATCTTCAGTCAGCTCCCACCAAGCAGAGAGAGATGAATGTAGGCGAGTGGTTTACTGAGGAGGTGACAGGGAGTGGAAATAGCAAGATACGGAAGGGAAGTCAAACAAGGGTGATTTTGGCAAAAGCCTGACTCTTCCAGGAAATTCTGGAGCATTACATTTCACCTGTCCGGGGTAAAGGAGCTGGCCTTTCATAAAGTGAAGGGGCACTTCAGGCCAAAGACCCCTAGAAATAGAGTGGGGGGGGCATAAAAACTGTAGGAGAGTGGAAAAGCATCTGAGGAATCAGGGTAGACTCCTATAGTCAATGTCAAATTTATTTTTACGAGTTCTATCATTTCTGAACAAGCTGGAAAAGTGGTCACTGGTCCCACTACCTACTAACTAACAAAGCACCATATATTTAGGTTATATTAACTCCTTGGTGAACTGCTAACAAAATGCTAAGGGCAGTAGAACTAAGTATTTTGAATGAGATCAAAATACTCAGCAAACCTGAAGTAAGCCTGAAAGCAAAGAACTATTCCCCTGACTTTGCACCTTATGTCTCTAAATAGGGCTGTTTTTGCTCTTTCTGGAAAGCAGTCACCTACTTTAGATGTTCATTTTCTTCAAAGCTATTTATGAAACATTCACAAAGTCACAGGGTCTCAAAAACAATGTTTATTTTAACACACAAAATGTGCCATCTAGCACTAATGTCCATAAATATCAGAATTCCACCTGGTTACTTACTTCCCTTTGCAACTGTTATGACTAAAGTCCGGACACTTATTCACAGTGTGAATAAGTAATTACCATGATGACATAAAATAAAAACGACCCAGAATAAAAACTGATTTGATAAACGTATACAGAATTATATTTGTTGCTATTTAAAAAACCTTTCACTGTTTCTTGTGAACAAGTTCATACACTGTGGTTTTAAGCAAGATTTTCCTAGAAGATAGACACAAAGGAAAGGGCATGAGGCTCACAAACACCTAAAACTGAATATCGGGCTTTCTATTCTCATTCTCAGATGAAAAATTTTATAAAGATACTTTTTGTTTCTCCAGTCTCCTGATTTTTCTTAGCAATTCACTACAGGATAATAGTGATTTACTATTTAAATCACATAGCTACATATGATGGAGGAAAACAACTTGGCCAATTAAGTATAAGACTATTTCCAGCTTTTCTTTTAAAGTAAAAGAACATTTAAGGATTAAAGATAGTTTTATTGAACTTCCAGCTTTAAAATAAGTTTTAAAAAACTGAAGTGGAAGATTCATGATAAACATTGTTGCACCATTATGTGCAGTATGAAAACCTTTCAGATTTATTGATTTAGAAGACGAACTGAGATTTACTGATTTGAACTGAAAACATTATGCAATAATAAATATCCCTTTCTAGAAATTTAACTCTATAGTTTACTGAAAACATGTCAAGTCAACCATTCTGCTTTGCTGTTTAATTTTGGCAGAGTTTAGCTTAACCTCAACACAAATTTTTGTTAAGTAACTGATTCTCAATATTTCTTTTAAGCAGAACATGATGCTGAGCTAAGTAACCTAAGCTGATTTCAGGCCCATTGCAGACAAGCAGACAGGCATTTTTCTGTGTTGCAGGCAGCCCACGGTAGTTGTCATCTATATATGGAATCTCTAAGGACATGCGGGGAAAATCTGTGAACACAATCTTCCCATGCTGTACTCACACGCTCCATTCACATCTTTACTTTACCCAGGTTGTTAGAGGCTTGGGGAAGATGATTAAAGGTTTCATGAAGGAAATTTCTATAAAAAAAAGAATGGAAACTTACAAGATTAATTTTTTATTCCTAATTAACTATTTACTGGGTACTAAATACTAGGCAATGTGCCTAGTAGCAGCCAAAATGCAATTAAAGAGAACAATGCATAAATGTTTAGAGATGCTTTTTGTTTTCTTTTTTTTTTTTTTTTTTTTTGTGGTTTTTGGTCGGGGCTGGGTTTGAACCCGCCACCTCCGGCATATGGGACCAGTGCCCTACTCCTTGAGCCACAGGCGCCACCCTAGAGATGCTTTTTAGCTGACACCAAAGGAAAAAAAACAGATGTACTGGATATTAATTAAAAAATTTGTGCTTCGGGTTTGGTGCCTGTGCTCTCCAGCTAGGGCGCCAGACACATACACCAGAGCTGACGGGTTCAAATCCAGCCCGGGCCTGTCAAACAACAATGACAACTATAACCAAAAAATAGCCAGGCATTGTGGCGGGCGCCTGTAGTCCCAGCTACTTGGGAGGCTGAGGCAAGAGAATCGCTTAAGCCCAAGAGTTTGAGGTTGCTGTGAGCTGTGACACCAGGGCACTTGACCAAGGGCGATGTAGTGAAACTGTCTCCAAAAAAAAAAGAAAAAGGAAGTAAAAAAAAAAAAATTCATGCTTCAAAAGACACACTATCGAAAAAAAAAGAAAGAAAGAAAAAGACAACCACAGATGGAAGAAAGTATTTGCAAATCATGTATCTGGTGTCTAATATTGTGAATATATAAAGAACTCTTAGAACTCAAAAGTAATCCCAGAACTCTGAGAGGCTAAGGTAGGTGGATTGCATGAGCTCAGGAGTTAGAGACCAGCCTAAGCAAGAATGAGGCAAGAGTAAGATCCCATCTCTATTAATAATACAAAAACTAGCTGGGCATGGTGGCAAGGTGCCTGCAGTCCCAGCTACTTGAGAAGCTGAGGCAAGAGGATCACTTGAGTCCAAGAGTTTGAGGCTCCTGTGAGCTAGGACACCACAGCTCAACCCCAGAGTGACAGAGTAAGACTGACTCAAAAGAAAAAAAAAAAAAAAAAGTAAAAAATCCAAATAACTCAATTTGAAAATGGGCCAAGTACTACGTATTTCTCCAAATAAATGAAAAGGTACACCTAACATCATTAGTCATTAGGGAAATGAAAATGAAAAAACTACAATGAGATACTATCTCAGACCCACTGAGATGACCATAATGAAAAAATCAAACATAACAAGTATTAGTAAACATAGGGAGAAGTTGGAACTGTCATACACTGCTGGTAGGAATGTAAAATGGTATAATACCTTCAGAATAGTTTGACAATTCCTCAAAAAGTTAGAGTTCCCATATAACCTAGCAATTTTACTCCAGATATATATACAAGTGATTAAAAAACAAATGTTTACACAAAATCTTCTATATGAACAGCAGCATTATTTATTATAGCCATAAAGTGAAACTGAAATGCCATCAACTAATGGATGAGTACAGAAGCTGTGGTGTATTTGTATAAAGGAGTATCACTCAGCCATGGTAGTGAAGTGCTCATGTGCATGACATGGACAAGGCTGGAGAACACCGCACTGAGTAAAAGAAGCCAGACATGAGAGGCCACGCAGTGTGTGACTCTACATACATGACACCTGCAGAGTAGCCAAAGCCATACAGACAGAGATTAGTGGTTGCCAGAGGATGAGGACAGTGCAGTGGGGAGGGAAAGGCAGGAGGAGGGACTAGGGACTGACTGCTAATGGGCACGGGGTATCTTTTAGGGATGATGAAAATGTTTAAAATTCAGAAAACACTGATGATATGCAAAACTATCTAAATATACTAAAACACACCCAACTTGCACATTTTAGAAGGATAAACTTTATGATATGTGAATATTTTTAAAGTAATAGCAAAAAAAAAAGTTTTTTCTTAGCAAAAAAAAAAGTTTTTATATTCAAGAAACTAAAAGTGTATGTCTCAAAAAAATTCTACCTTTAAAATTGCATAACAGCTTCGGCTAAAATTAGATACCTTAAAGCACAAAACATATGTTTTTCTTTCTCTCCAGCACCATACCACACCAGCTGATCTGAACTACCAATCCCACTGCCCTCCCCTTTTCCTTAGACTTAGTCATAATATTTTGTTCCCTAAAAAGTTATATTTGCTAGAATTCACATAATCATAAAACTTCACCATGAACAAATTCAAAGCAAAGATAACAGTAACAAGTGGGAGCTTATTAAATTTAACATACTTAATTCATAAAATTCACTATGCCATGTATTTGCCACATACACAAAAGGTGCTGGGGATACAAAAATGCATGAGATGAAAATTCTTTCCTTCTTTTTACAGGCTCAAATTCTAAGTGTCCAAGGAGGCAACTTACATAAAATGTTAATTGTTATATTAGGTAAAGGAAGCACACAAAAAGGGAGAACATACATAAATTCTATTTAATTAGGTGCATTTTCTCTTTTATGGACAGATATACTTGGTTATATTTTACTTTGTTTAAAAAATTTGGATGACTGGAAAAAGTTCACAAAGTTTAGAACTGGCACTTTAACATCTCAGAGATAAAAGAAACATACAAATACCTAAGCCACTTGCCTGAGGTAATGCCAATTAAAAAGCTATAAAAAAAAAAAGCTATATATATTAATACTGGAAGGGGTGTTTAAAAAGCAGCCTCCCTTATTTAGAGCAAGAATCCAAGGCAAGATAGGTTAAGTCATCTTAATAAATAAATCCAGTGAACACTGAATCCTCACAGATGCTTCTCCACATCAGAATCAAGGTCTACACCTTACAAGCCTAGTGTTCAGTTGATGAAACCTTAGAGGACAAAGAACTGAGAGTGTATTTACCGATTTTTTCTTTCTGATGTATATAATATGAATATCTTCACTTCGATACTCTTCATCATGTTTTTCCAAAGGAATTTTTTCAAAGTCAAAGTCTAGTTGAAGAAGCTATAAATGTAAAAGAGGTAGACTTTAATACAATAATAAGAAATGACCTGTGTTGATAAAAATCAAAAAATAAAAATCAGATGGTGTTTACATGTGAAGAAGTATTGGCTGTGAGGAGATCTTCATGCTTGGTAGTAGTTACTTGGGTGTATATACATGAAAAATTAAGGGGAACAATTGATGTATGTGTGTTTTTTATATTTTATCCCAATCGAAACTGTTTAACAATACAAAATTTTCATTATATGTAGTTTCAAAAGTTCACATTCTTCATATTCAAGAAAAATATAAAAATAAAAAACATTTTAGCATATATATCTGAGGCACTGACCTGCTTTCTCATTAAACCAAAGTAGTTCTTTCACCAGACAAAACCATAGGCCACACAGATTTACTCTCAAGAGGAAGCACTCATATGATGGAATTTTGTCCATAAAAAGAGTTTAGATAACACTACAAGGATGAAAGATACTAAGACTCGTAAGTACTGCTTGTGCAACTTCTAACATTTTCAAAATGAAAAAAATTTAAAAACGAAAATAGAATGGTGGGCTGCAAAAGAGCCTCTCCCCAAGTTCACACAAGCAGAATTATATTTCCCCATCCCAAATTCCCATAACGCATTTGGACAGAGTCACATAATGCCTCCCTGAAAGGCAATCACCATAAACATAATAGAGTACTTACCTCAAAATATTTTTTCTCAATTTCTGGATTTTTTCCCATTGTTCGTTGTTCGTAACAACATATAATACAAGTCTCAGATCCACTAAGATCTTTTAGGGTTTTCAGCAACGGCTGCAAAGACTATTCAAAAAGAACATATTTTTTGTTTATGAGTTTAAAATTTTTCTTCCTTAAAAGGGGGTTGAGAAGATGGAGAGATAATTATATCTCCCTACAATTTATCCATCTCTGAATCAATCTAACAAACCCCACATCATTAAAGCTCTATAACTATTGATTGGTAAATTCCTCTTACTAATCAATCATTATATTGATTTCAGTTTCCAAAAGAATTCAAGTGACTTCAAGTTCCATGGGAAATCAAAAGATATAGACTTTACCCTTAAAACTATAGTTTTACTTAACCTAGTTTAACATGAGATTTAAACAAGCAACAATTTACCCTGACCCTAACTTTAACATGGGCTCATTATTAAAAAATGAATGATGCCCATAATACTAAACAAACTAATAAAGAAATATCATTCTGAGTCTAATAAATCTTGTCATCAATGAATTCTTTACAGTGCAATTTAACTCTCAACACATGGTCAACACGTTAATGGCAAACAGCTAAGAAAAAAAAAGATGTTCTTAGCTTTTCCAAACAGATCTAAATGGAATCCGTAAACATTTTTACAGAATCTTCTAGCAAAATGCATATAACACCTTTTTCAACATGCTTTCACAGGCCTGTATGTTAGCCATGTGTTTATACGTAGTCCCTGGTGACTTTTACCTTCTCTTTATTGCATTATCGTCTGTAAGACAAACATCTCGAATTCAGAGGTGAAGAAATGTATGCTTTAGAACCCATGAAATACGGTTCCCGTCTTTTGAAGAAGAGATTTCGCTAAATACTCACCTCCTCATAGTATATGCAGTCGGCCATCAGTATGTAGTCTGGTGGAGAAGGAAAGTCTTCTATTTCTTCCCCCCTTAAAAATGTCAAACAAATATTTTAACTGTTGCTTTAATAACTTAAAATACTCTTGTTTTATAAATAAGAACTGAAAAGTCCCTTTCCGTGTTTTTAATTAAACGCAATTTAAAGCAAACTATAAATCGACATCTTAACAAGCTGAAAAGCTATACAGACCATTTCAGTACCTTGGCTTCAACAGAACCGGCGACAAGATGCTTGTTCATATTAATATTCATCTTCAGCAAGTCTTGCAATTCCTCAAGATCGGTGACTACAACATCTGCCCTATAAAATAACGTCGCCTGAGGTGTAGGCAGAGCATGGGATGCCTGCAATCGGAGTTTCCCCAACAAAGTTGAGCCCCAGCCTGCCGGCTCTTACCCGAGGGTGGCGGCCATGAGCCCCACGGCCCCGGTGCCCGAACCCAGCTCCAGCACCGACCGCCGGCTCAGCGCGTGGGCCCCGTCTCCAGCAAACCCGGGCGTTTCCAGGTATTTAGAAAGGACAATGGCAGCGTCCCAAACGACGCACCCCACGCCGCCGGAGCCGTACTGCTGCAGTCGTAGTACCGTGCCATCCCGCTTCTCCAGAACTCGCACAAAGCTCCACTGCTGGTCCTCCGACTGAGGGTCCGAGGCAGCCGCCATCGCAGCCCAGCAATAGCAGGCGGCGCGTACAGTGACGTCACATTCCGCGCAGCCCCGCCCCCCGAGGGCCGACCCCTCCCCTGGCGGAGTTGGCGCTACGGCGCGTGCGCGAGTTCACAAAGCCGGGAAGGCGGCACCCTCCGGGCGGGGTCGAGCGCCGACTTTCGCTGCAGCCGCAGGCTCGGCGGAGGCTCGGCCCTAAATCACACGTGGAGGCCTCGGCCAACAGGTAGTTTAAGTCGCTTTACCAGATGGAGCTAACATATATGCTCTTTAAAAAACAAAGCCAACCACAGTGTTTTTACCTAGCTGGAGACAGAAGCGCACAGTAGTTACTGGCCTTAAATCCAGGCAACCCTTAAGATCGCATCTAAGAATAGGTCTTCACTCCTCCGGAGGAATTTCCCAGCAAGCTCCCGGTTTTTCCGCAGGGGTGCATAGAAAGGGTTGCTGGGAAACTGCCGCTTACCCTCTAAGTTTACACACTTAAACTCTTTGGGATTATGTCATTTCAACTGCAAAATATTTAAAATAATGCGTAACTATCTACAGGATTCAACAGTCTTCTCCTTTGTACCTTATAATAAAAACACATATTTTAAAAATTAAGACTGGGGTGATTTATTAATCTTGTTAAGAACTCTGATACAAAGCACAGTAAAAGGCCACAGACCAGTAAATAAACGACGTGGCTTTTGCCTACTTTACAACTGCTGCTACGACACTATCAGCAAAACATGCTTTCATCACTTTGAACCAAGACGTCTGAATGGCAAATAAAAGTTTTACTCACTTCTCTGATTAAAAAGTTTAATAAAGCTTTAAGTATTTCTGTTTAAATATTACCAATCTAAAAAATTTTTTTTAAAAATTTCAGTTAACAGGAGATTTATTGAGAAGGTTACTAGGTTTTGAAGGCAAGGCAGCTGGTTCTTATGCCGTAAGAATTTCCTCTGAACTTATGAATTAGTAAAGTAGCAGATTGTATTATAGGCCTCAAGTCACTTAAATTTACATAGGTTATAAGCAGTATCTTTATACAATATAAACAACTGTACATACATGACATATTAACTTGTTTTCCAAAACAATAGGCAATTCATTAGCTAAAGACACCATAGTCTGCAAAAACAAAAGGCACATCTGAATGAGATATATGCCCTTTTTTCTTTCATAATTGGGTTATGTAGTCTTTGTTTACATTTTGACAAAATAATAAAAACAGTGCATTCTGTTATTTTCATTCTACTTTTCGTTTTTGTCTTCAGCAGCAAATACTGGCATTTAAGACATGGCATTAAAGAGTTTAAGAACAGTTGGTGTTATTCACAATTCTCCTAGATGTAAAAACTATAAGTAAAAACTACAAGATGGCCAAAGAGGTTTAAAAATCAGTAACACCATACCCTTTCTGTGTGTGTAAATTCACTGCCTTAAAAAAGACATCTACTACTCAAATTTGAAAAATTCCACAAAAGCACTATCCCCACTCAGTGCAATCAATGTCACTTTAAAACCATATTTTAGCAGAGTCTACAGTGCAAATATAAATTCTTTATACTGGCCTTTTGGCAGCACTGAGGATCCCAGACAAGGCAATGCTACTGATCACCTGAGGATAATGGTGAAGGACTTTTGTATTTTTATTTCTCCAATTCTTAAAAGCTTATTTGATCAGTAGCATTTTTATAAAAGCATTATTTGTAAAAAGTACTAAAATACTATGCCTTTTTTTTCAAATAAATTAAAAAAACTTTACAAATACCATTCCAGTGTCAATGACTACATATGGCTATGGTCATTGAGGAGTTTCTGCATTTTCTAGCAAAGGTAGTCTGTACAATGGGGGATGCGAAAGCTCCCGTTTGTAAGTCTTTGGTGGCAGTTTTGGCAGGTGAGGGCTTGAACTCTGCCTTGGTGGAACAGGGGGTGCTGGAGGATGAGCAAGATTGTTATGACTAGAGCTGAGCATGTGGCATCGACGTGGTACCCGTGGAGAGGGTGTGCTAGGAGGAGTGCTTGGTGAATTTGGACATGTAGTAACATCTCTGAACCAGTCTGGATCTCTGTGAAGATGTCCCAGTGGAGGCGGCTGAAGATTAAATGGACAGTTTATAAAGTGTTCTGGAGGCCGCAAGGGAATTGGAGGAGGAGTATCTGGAAGAGAGTCTCTTGGCGGTGGTGGAGGTGGACTGTGCAGGGGCCCATCAAATGCGCCAGCAGGAACAGGAACTCTGGGTTTTACCTTTGGAGGAGGCGGCTGTCTCGGTGGAATAGCAGGAGGGTCATCATCAGATATCGTATTTCCCTCAAAAAAAAAAAAAAAAAAAGAGCAATTAAACTATATGTCTATTCTCTTTAAAAACTTGTAATAACATTTTTTTTCCAGAGGTGCAAAATAGATTAATTTGGTTAATTATCAGATTTATGAGTAAGTTACTCCCAGTTTAATTCAGGGCTCAGTTTAATATTTTTATACATGAGGTTTTTTTTTTTTGGGACAGAGCCTCAAGCTGTCACCCTGGGTAGAGTGCCGTGGCATCACAGCTCACAGCAACCTCCAACTCCTGGGCTCAAGTGATTCTCCTGCCTCCGCCTCCCAAGTAACTGGGACTACAGGCACCTGCCACAACGCCCAGCTATTTTTTGGTTGCAGCCGTCGTTGTTTGGCAGGCTTGGGCTTTGATTCGAGCCTGCCCACTCAGGTGTATATGGCTGGTGCCTTAGCTGCTTGAGCCACAGGCGCCGAGCCTATATATGAGATGTTTTAATTGAAATGTTAGAACTTGAAGTCAGGTTATCATGCTTTATGTATATGTTTCAGAAATGATGTATTTTAATTGTAACAATAGGTAAGTAAGTGAAAATAATATACAGCTCTACAGACATTAAAGGCCATGATCTCAAGAGGACCTTAATGTCCAGCTTCTGCCTACTGGACATCTACTTCTGTTTTCCCCAGTGAGGCCCACAGTAGTTAAGTGTGATACAGGGACAACCAGCACCAGGAGGGAACCCATTTGAAAACCAAATTCTTGAGCCCCACCCTAGACCTACTAATCAGAAGCTCAGGGAAGGGGGGTGGGGGGCGGCAACAATCGCCTTTCCTTTGATTCTGATATATCCTGAAATTTCAGAAGCATGGGTTTCAAAGTTTGAAGAATGCTTTGAATACTACCAAAGTTCTTTCCAGAAAGAAAAGGTACTTCTGACTATCTGGCAATCCGCCTAGCCTCTTTTTTAGAAAAGGTTTTTGTGAGGATTAAACAACTACTTAAAGTATTTTCAAATATAATAACCTAAATGTTGGAAAACCTTAAAGAATACCCAAAGTATAAGTGACAGACTCTACCACACTAAGCACTATTTTGAAGATTTCCAACTCTGAATAAGTTGAAGCAAACCTAAGTCCTGGGGACTACCTTGGAATTTGAAGCATCATGATCAAACTTTTTTCGAGGAGGAAGTGGAGGTGGAATCAGTGTCTCTTCACTTAGTTTATGTAAATTACCACAGGAACTGAAGAAAGACTCTGGAGGAGGAAAAGACTAGTTTAACCACAATTCACAGTGTAATTATAAAACAAAACCTCATCACAACTCGTGATCACTTCTGCTGTGGCCTTTGTCACACTGCATTGTCTGTTAGCTGACTGTTGTTTTATCTGTCTTCTGCATTAAACGATAAGCTTTCTGAGGGCAGCCTCAGTTTATTTCTGTATCTGTAGCAGCTGGCATAGCACCTGCTATTTGACAGGTACTATACCTAAATGAAGGTGTTTAATTAAGATTAGTAATGAAATTCTCCCCGAAAAGCCTTTTTAAAATTTAAACAAAAGAAAATAAAAACAAAACACATTTGAATATACTGTAGTAACTTGCAGAGAAAGACCTAATCAGAGAACACTGTATTTCTGAAGCAGCTAGAGTTGGGTACGTTACTATACAAGTGATAAAACTTCCATATGGGAGACCTTAAGGAAGTGTATCATTTCACTCTTTCTATTTACAAGTTTCTCATTAATACCATACATGTTATATTAACTACATTACAGGAAACTTATAAAATAGTAAAACATGGGAATATTACCCCTAAATGGGTCAACTAGACATAGATTATTTCATTTCGATTCCTTTGTTTTCTTCTTATGATTTAAAAAAATCTGTAATTATGGTCCAACCCCCCTCCATATGATATCTCTCTGTATATGTACACACAGTTTTTATAAAGACAGTGACTACTTCTTGTCATTATACTAAGATTGGGTACATGGGAGCTAGTTGGAAAAGAGGCTGATCAATTTAAACATTGTAAGTGAACTGCTTATGGGAAATCCAAGTGAAGATGGCAAACTAATTGTTGTCTTTCTTCCATAAAGAGAAGGAAAGAAAAAAAATTGCTGTCTTGATCATGTGACTCTGCAGTCACATGGAGGTCCTGTAGCTCAGAGACCAAAAGCAGGTTAGGCAGAGCATTACCTTTTGCAGATATGCCCAGCATCCTTGCCCTGTCTTTGGGAAACTCCTCTTGGTGGTGGCGTATCAACACCTTTGGGTTTAGTCAGCTGATGCTGCCCAGTGCCCCTCAGTTCCAGTTCAGAAGTGGGCATGGGACTCACTTTCTTACTTTTTGTACATGATTAGTTTTTTTATCTACATCTTTTTCATGCATGCAGCCTCTGCTTCAAGGAAAGCAGACCTAAGCCCGTGACTCCAGTGATGAGGCCTGATTAGCACAAATCAATCAGAGTAATCCCATTGCTTTAGCTAGGGAGATTGGTATAACTGTAGGCATCTGAATTAATTCAGACAAGTGAAATTCGAAAGGTGATTTTCTGGTGGCTACTAAAAAGGAAGTTCCTTGTTCTTTTGTTAAAGTACTCAGTCATTCTCTCCAACTCTGCACCTCTCTTTACCACGTGACTGAACGAAGACACACATAACCTTTGCTGCTCTTGCAAGCAGTCTTGTGACCTGAGGGACAACAGCCTTAGATAAAGCAAATAATCTGAACCAAACAATGAAGAGCCAAAAAGAACCCTAGTCTTTAATAACATCATTGAGCCACTGAACCAACAGCCAAAAGCAGCCTTGTTCTAG
Organism: Nycticebus coucang; assembly: GCF_027406575.1. Taxonomy (NCBI): domain Eukaryota; kingdom Metazoa; phylum Chordata; class Mammalia; order Primates; family Lorisidae; genus Nycticebus; species Nycticebus coucang. The sequence goes on along the minus strand of NC_069785.1, from coordinate 7,024,481 downwards.
ACTTCCAATTACGTCTGTCAGAATGTTTGCTTATGGGTTAAGCCAGTCTTAGATGGCAAAAGACAAACACACTCATGGAAGCAGAAGACATCTGAATGATAATGGGCAGCTGTGAGGATTTCTGAATCTGGATCTGACTCTCAAGTCACCACTTAGTCGCCACGTTATAATTCTCCATAGTAAATCCTGAATAACCCTTGCTGAAGTGTGAATACAATTTTCTTTTCTTTCTTTCTTTCTTTTTTTTTTTAGAGACAGAGTCTCATTTTGTTGCCCTTGGTAGAGTGCCGTGACGGCTCAGCTCACAGCAACCTCCAGCTCTTGGGCTTAGGCGATTCTCTTGCTTCAGCCTCCCGAGTAGAAAGAGGTGGAAGGGAAGCAATTAGGGTGATCAGAGAGGACCTCACAAAGGTAACACTGCCCAGAAGCCTGCTAGAGGTGAGGAAGCAGGCCAGAGGTCAAACTGGTGAAAAGTATGTGAGCAGGAGTGGTGAACGCAGAAGTCCTGCAGCAAGGTGTCCTCCTGTGTTCAGGAGGCAGAGTAGCCAGAGCAGCGCTGAGGGCACAGAATGTTAGTGATGAAGACTGACAGACTGGGTAGGCCTTGTGGATTTATTCCACGTGACACAGTGAGCCACTGGAGGGCTTGAAGCACAGGTCTAACTTACATTATGAAAGGATCATTCTGGCTGCTATACTGAAAACATACTGAAGTGGGGAAGATGAGAAGTTAAGATGCTACTATAATGAACAAAGTAAAAAATAACTGTGGCTTGGACCAGGGTGGCAGTAATAGAGACGGTGAGAAGTGGTTAGATTCTGTACATATTTTGAGGGTTATCAAGATTTGTTGGCTCAGTGCCTGTGGCTCAAGCAGCTAAGGCGCCAGCCACATACACCTGAGCTGGCGAGTTCGAATCCAGCCCGGGCTTGCCAAACAATGACGGCTGCAACCAAAAAAGAGCCGGGTGTTGTGGTGGGCACCTGTAGTCCCAGCTACTTGGGAGGCGGAGGCAGGAGAATCACTTGAGCCCAGGAGTTTGAGGTTGCTGTGAGCTGTGATGCCACAGCACTCTACTCAGGGTGACAGCTTGAGGCTCTGTCTCAAAAAAAAAAAAAGATTTGTTGATAGCTCACATTTGGATCTGAGAAAAGGAGAGAAGTAAAATATTTTAATATTTAATATTTTTGGCCTATGTTAAGTGGATAGTTGAAATTAGAATTAAGATGAGGTGGCAGAGGAACAACTTTGGAGGGGATAAGAAGCAGCTCAGTTTTGGAGATGTTAAACATATGTAGACAGAGATGTCAAATGGGTCACTAATTATGAGTCTAGAAGTCAGAAGAGAGTTTCTGGCTAGAGAATAAACTTGGGAATTATCATCATACAAATCAAGTGAGTAAGGAAATAAAGAGATCCAGGGACTGAGTAACAGTTAACAAAAGCAGTGCTAACAGTTTGCGAAGATGAAATGGAATCAACAAGAGAGACTAAGGAGCTACAAGTGAAATAGGATAAAAACCAAGGGCATGGATGACAACATGACTTTCTTCAAAATATTGTCTGGGTCACTTGTATTAATAAAGGAAAAGACTTTGTCTTTCTTGTCTGCCACTAAATCCCTAGTACTTAGCAGAGTAACTGGTACAAACTAAAAATTTAAAATTTTTATTGAATCAACACGGTCAAAGGGTATGAACACTTTTATGGTTTGATATGTTATTTTCAGATTGCTTTCCAAAATGGTAGTAATATACCAATTTATATGTGATAAGTAATGTAACTTTTGATATATTAAGAAATATATATTAATTTAAGACTAAAATGGCACCTCACTATGATGTAACTAAACTTTCTCAGATTTCTAGTGAGTTTGCACGCTTATCTATTTCTGTTTCTTCACAAGATGTATTTCCTTTGATGAGAACTGTCTATGCATGTCCATTGTGGATGGAATCTTGCTGTTTTCTCATTTGTCTGAACATTTTTCATATTTACTATAAATATTTTATTTCTTTTTTTGGAAATTTGTCTAAGGATATTCTGAATTTTATGCAGTTATTCTCGATATTTTCTATTAAGTTTCAAAACGATATATATATATATATTTTTTTTTTTTTGCTGTCGCTGTGGGTAGAGTGCTGTGACATCACAGCTCACAGCAACCTCAAACTCTTGGGCTTAAGTGATTCTTTTGCCTCAGCCTCCCAAGTGGCTGGGACTAAAGGTGCCGGTCACAACGCCTGGCTATTTTTGTCCTTGTGGTTGCAGTTATTGTTGTTTTAGCTGGCCTGAGCCGGGTTCAAACCCACCAGCCTCAGTGTATGTGGCCAGCACCCTACCCACTGAGCTATGGGTGCCGCCAGTATTTTCTTATCATATGGAAAATGTACTATCATTCAAAATAATGTCTATGATTCCTGGTTATAAAATGGCACAGGGTTATAGGTTGAACTGTACCCCCTCCAAAAGAAGACATGCTGAAGTCCCAACACCCGGGTACCTGTGACTGTCACCTTATTTGGAATATGGTCTTTGCAGATGTAATCAAGTTGAGACGAGGTCATTAAAGGGGGCCATAATCCAAAACGACTAATATAGCATAAGTAGCATCTTTACAAGAAGAGAAAAAGAGACACACAGGGAACAGACAGCCATGTGACAACAGAGTCAGAGAGGGGAGTAACGCATCCGTAAATCAGCAGGAGCCGAGGACTGCCAGCAAACGCCAGAAGCTAGAAGAGATAAGGAAGGATTCTTCCCTCCACCTTTCAGAGTGAGCATGGCCCTGCCAAGACCTTGATTCTGGGTTTCTAACCTCCAAAACTGCGAAACAAAGTTTTTGCTTTTTTAAAACACTCTGTAGTGCTTTGTTACAGGAGTACTAAGAAATTAATATACACAGTGAAGATATTTCTACCACAGAACCACCATCAGAAACATACACAAACTCAATAAAACCAGGAAATATCTGAAGCTTTAATTCATGAACGTGGACTACAATGCACATGAAGGAGTTAAATGGATGAAGAACCCAAATGTCTGGGAGGTGATACAGACATGCAGCAGGTCAGGCCCCACAGAACCAAAGGAGGCTCAGGAAAAACAGGCACTGGGCAGTGGAAGACATGGCAGGAAAACAGAAGCCTTGGCTATGTCTGGATAAGGGGTGGTTAGAAGCCTATGCTTTTGTCCTCCACTTAGTGAGGCCAGGTAACTACCTCATTGCCACTTCCATAGGAAACTAGGGGGTTTCTTGGAGAATCTAAACTCCAGACTTAGGATACTAATCTATGCTGAAAACACAGATATTCGTACTATATGCTGAGACCCCACTAGGCAGAGGATTCAAAGATCCTTCTTTAGAGAGACTAAATATGCCTAGAAAGGAAAGGCTTACAGATTCTGGCATTTGAGGATTTCCTAAGTAAAAATATTCTTACCATTCTATCACTCTACAGTGAAACCCACGAGTCAGCAAGCTCTGCCAATCAGTATAGCATTTGCCTTCCGTTTTCCTCTCACTCACCAGAATTCCTCCTAGCTGAAACTTCATACCCATTGACCAAAGTCTCCCACCTCTCCTGTGCACTTCAGCCTCTGGATATGCTAAGTAGCCTGATTCAATTATTCCAATGAACTCCATAATGTATATAATTATTATCTTTCAATTTAAAAAATTAATTAAATACAGTGGCTCATGCCTGTAATCCCAGCACGTTGGGAGGCAGAGGCAGGAGAATCACTTGAGGGCAGCAGTTCAAGACCAGCCTGGGCAACATAGTGAAAAACTTAAGAATTAGTTTGTAATTAGTTTGTCTGTAGTCCCTGCTCAGGAGGCTGAGGTAGAAGGATCCAAGATCTGACTCTTAAGTCCAAGAGTTCGAGCTTCCTCTGAGTTATGATTTTGCCACTGTGCTCCATCGTGGGAAACAGAATGTGACCCTGTCTCTTGGGGAAAAAGAAAAAACAACCTTTAAAAACTACTATGGGCCGGGCGTGGTGGTTCACGCCTGTAATCCTAGCACTCTGGAAGGCCGAGGAGGTGGACTGACTTAGCTCACAGGTTCGAGACCAGCCTGAGCCAGAGCAAGAGCAAGACCTTGTCTTTAAAAATAGCCAGACATTGTGGTAGGTGCCTATAGTCCCAGCGATTGGGGAAGGTGAAGCAAGAGAATTATTTGAAGACTTTGAAGTTGCTGTGAACTATGATGCTATAGCACTCTACAGAGGGTGACAAGTGAGACTCTGTCTCCAAAAATAAAAGTAAAACTATTACAGTTAATATGTTAAGAGAAATAAGAGAAGACATGCATCTATGAATCCAGAATGGGATGCTATAAAAAAAGGTATGATTTTTTAAAAATTTCAGCTTATGAGTGTACACACATTTTGGTTAGCCCTGGAACCTGATTAATATTGAGTATATCATTCCTTTGGGAAAATGGGTTGGAAGGAGTGAGGAAGAAGAGAGGCAACTGACATGACTTCATTCTGTGCCAAGAAATATGCCAGGTGTTGTTCTATGGAGTTATATCATTTGATCCTTAACAAATGATAATGATCCTTGGAGATAGTAAGTAATCTGTTCAAGGGCAGATAGCCCCTAGAACAGTGGTTCTCAACCTTCCTAATCCCGCAATGTATTTTCATTGTTACAAAGTGGTCACCACCCACAGGTTGAGAACCACTGCCCTAGAACATAGATCATAAAATGATGAAACAAACTATAGTAAAGTATAAATAGTACACAGTTGTAAGCAAGTAATTCAATTTATTTATAACTTGTCTTACTCTTCAAATGTTGCTAAAACTCAAAGTACTCAAATATAAATGTATATATAGTATAAGTTTAATCAACCAGATTGTTATCTTTATAGTCACTTCATTAGAATCCACTTATAGTCTTACTTACTTGAATGTGGCAGGAGCACTGGAGCAAAGATGCTATTGCTGCCTATTGGAATAAGAAAAGTTAATTTAAAAAGATGGTAACATGTATGATTTTTTAAAATGTCTGCATAGAGCAACATGTAACATACTCACAGCACAGAATTATATTACCCTTTTTTGCCATGTTAGTTTTTTAAAAAATGAACTCAGTACTCTTTGTACCTGGAACGTTTTTCCTTTTTAGCATAAGTGGTTTCTTCTCTATCACAGTCCCTTTTCAAACTTCCCTTACAGAACTCATTGACTTGTTCTCTTATTCATTATCTACTGCTCCCATTAGAGTGGTAGTGGAGCCCAAAAGGTACTAAACAAATCTTTGTTGAATGAATGAGATGGAAGATAATATATATAAACAATGCACCAATGATGCTTTACTTCCTTGTATTAATTACTATTTTCACATTCAGATGTCACTTTTCTTACCAATATGTTCTGCAAAGTATCCTATAGTTCCCTAATTAAAAGGATGAGAAAAATTATCTTGAACACAGACTTCTTTTTTACCAAACAGTTTACATCCAACACTTACCACAGGAACTGTTGAGATCCACATCTAAAAACACACTAAGGTCTGAAGAAGCAGATACTGGTGGAGTAGACGGTGTGTTTGGAGAGGTGGGTGCTGATGCTGCTGACTCCAGCTCCGTTTCAGCAATCCGACTAAAGCTTATTTTACATGGTTCTCTTTCTAATGGTGTTGGGTGACCTCGTAAAGTGCCTGAGGTAGAGCCATGTCGGCCTGTGTTGGGCCTTATTCCAGGAGATTTTAGGGAGAAAGTTGTCTTCCTCGGCTAGGAAAAGCAACAAACATAATGAACATCACTAATTGCATGCACAGCATTTTGTTCTTATGGCTAAGAGCTACCAGAGTAATTCTTAAGCATACAGTTAAGAGAATGCAATAAAACCCCAACACGCAAGGGTAGCCGTGGCATCCTAGTTCAAACTTCTGGACTTTAAGGTATACATGAATACAAGTAAATTTCTTTTCGTAACTGCAGAAATAAAATTCTTGACAATTTGTGTAAAAACCCACTTTTTGCACCTAAAATATTTGACTTTTCTTTCAAATCATATCAATTTTATAAACATTTACTGGGAACATAATTTATGCAACATATTATGCTACATGCTTCAGAAATTTTTTAAAAATTCTTTTTTTTTCCCCTTTCCTTATACACATACTAAATGATCAATGTCTAAAGCAGGGCTTTAAAAATCGGTGCCATCATTTTCTCCCACCCTTACCTCTGGCTCATTTTTAAAACTCTGGCAGCAGTAACTTAATGAAAAAAACCCAGAAGTCAGAGTCAGAAAACTTGAGTTAAAATCTCAACTGTACCAATATTTAGCTATGTAGCCTTGAAAAAGTTAGTTAACCCCTTTAAACCTCTGTTTTCTCATTTGTAAAATTAGTTTAAGAGCTTATGTATACCACACAATTGTTGTGAAGACAACATAAAACCATCTAACCTATTACTCTGTCCAAAGCTGGTATATTTATTTGTCTTGCTTAACTTTCAGCTACTTAGAATTAATCTTCCACTACCTCTGTTGCTGTTGCAGACCCCTAGGGAATGTAGCATCAAAAGCCAGTGAGAGGTGGGTTCCACTGGCAACCATGGATCATGAGGTCCTAAGGGCAGAGGTCGTGGTCAAGCCAAAAGAACTAGAATACATTTGCTCACTCTCTCCCAGGTCGTTTATTTCCTTTGTTACGTCCAGCTACTGATTAGATTCTTACTTTCTCACATCTCTTTGTCTTATTCTAGCAGGACAGATAAATGATACCAAGATAAAGTTTAAACCACATCTTATTAAAAGGCTGGCATTTTCCCCCATGTAATCTTAGAAATAGTATCATAGGGCGGCGCCTGTGGCTCAAGGGGTAGGGCGCCGGTCCCATATGCCGGAGGTGGCGGGTTCAAACCCAGCCACGGCCAAAAACCAAAAAAAAAAAAAAAAAGAAATAGTATCATACTACAAACAAAATACTTAGAAATAGCTAATCTTAAGAGAACAGGTTGTTAAACACTGGAAATAATATTTTTAAAACAACAATTTTTTCAAAATCATGAAGAACTTACAAATCGAGGTGGCTGTTTACAGTTTCGGGGTTCAATTTCTAGTGATTTATTGAACAAATAATCTGTAAACTCTTTTTCAGATGCATTTCCCATGGGGTTAAGGTTTTCAAAGAATCTCTGGAATTAAACAAATATCATAAGTATATTATTTTAGCTCTTATTAAAAACTTTAATGAAAATTATTTCATGATTTGAATACTAAAAAATTATCAGGTCATAATGTCTGAAAAGTTCGTAAGGATTGCTTATTTCAATCTATTTTTGAATAAGATTATATAATTTCTGTGGAAGTTATACTCTAGTGTTAAAGTTCTATTAAGATGTAACTTTCACTTATTATCATCTTCACAGCTCACTAGTTAGCATCACTTATGCTTTAGTAAATTTATTCCTATTTACTGGTTGATGATCATTATAATAAATGAATTCATTGTAACAAATGATCATCAACCAGTAAGCTACTAAACACAGAGCAAAATTATAGTTATAAACCGCAGTGACATTTTGATAATTGTAAAGAAAAAAAAAAGTGGAAATAAACTGGATTAAGGTCTTTTTTTTTTTTTTTTTTTTTTTGAGTTTGGGGTAGAGGAAGTTGCTATGTTGCCCGGGCTGGAGTACAGTGGTCCAATCATAGTGTACTGGAGCCTCAAACTCCTAAACTCCTGGCTCAAGCGATCCTCCCCCCTCAGCCACCACACCCACCTTGGATTAGATTAAGGTCTACTGAAAAGTAATTTGGGGCTGGGAGTAGTGGCTCATGACTATAATCCCAATAATTTGTGAGGCTGAGGTGGGAGGATTACTTGAGGCCTGAAGTTTGTTAACAGCCAGTGCAACATAGTGAGAGCCCACCTTTAAAAAAAGAAAAAGTAATTTTAAGAACAATTATAAACTTAAACTTATCTGTACGACCTCTTATATAAAAAATATTTCATCTTTATCAAAAAATATTTTCTAAGCTTAAATTTAAAATTTCAAGTAAAGATTTTAGATGATTTAGTAGTACCAAAAAAAAAGAAGAAACCGTAATCTCACTAACCAGAGATCTCAATGCTTACATTTAGCTATTAGAACATCTTTCAATGACTTTACTGAGTATGTAAATATATGCACATATAATACATACTGAATATTTTTCTGCAAAACTGGGATAATACTACAGTTATTTTCAATCTTTTAAAGTTCATATTCAATTTATTTTTTAATGTGACTTATTTTATGAAATAAAAATTTTAACTCTACAGTATTTCATCAGATGGATATCCTATAATTTATTTAACTAACCTTCATACAGGTAGTTTATCCATATAGGCACTTTCTAATTCTTTGCTAATTTGATAATAATAATTGCTGTTATTACTGTTAATTTGATAATAATGTTACAATCTATCCTTGTGCATAGATTTTTCCATACATTTCTTACAATTTCCTTGAGGTATATTCAAAAGTAATTTGGGGCTGGGAGTAATGGCTCATGACTATAATCCCAATAATTTATGAGGCTGAGAAAATCCTTAGAAGCAAATTACTGAATTCAGCTTTACTCAATTTTGAAGTCATTTAGAAGCATATATAAAAATAAGTACTGGGTTTAGTCTAGCAGTAGGCAGAATGAGCTTTAAAAATTCTAATATAAAATTCTTCCTGTTTTTCAGGCATTGTGCCACTTTTAAGAAAATTATATTACTCCTTTAACAATATTGAAACATGTTCTCATGTTCAGGTTAGCTAAATTAAATCACATGAGCCAACAGTAATTAAAGAATTTTAGCAAGTATCTAACAGTATTCTTGATTTTCTCATCCTTTGCTCTATTTTTAAATACTATTTAACTTGGTTAACTATGGCTTGGAAAATGAATAGTTACTTTATCTATATTTTAAACTTATTTTGACTCAATAATAAAGAATGCATCCCCCACCTCAAATGCTTTAGGTTTGAGAAGTTCCACATCACAGAGGATGGGCCCAAGGTTGAGGAGATGGTATGAAATAGGTGACCTCTGGTAGCTTATCAGTATTTTTTTAAGAGCAAGTATTTGCCTACTTCTTAATAAATGGTGTGCTTTAGGTCTTTCTTTCTTAGACTTTAGGGTACTTTGTTTTGAACTAGGAACAAAGAACAGTTACTATCTCATAATTTAGGAGGGTGAGAGTAATTTTCACTCAATATGCCCAACCTACATACTACTTATGTCTAAAAGTTTCGCACAATTTTTAATGTGAAGGTGAACTTCCTTTGGTAGACCGTGTTCTCAATTTCATATAATACAATAACATATTCATTTAACTGACACAATATTATAATCTACTCTAATTTAGAAGGTATCCCACATTTTATGGGATACCTTTACCACAGAATTGATATTATACACCTTATTGCTCAAAATAGAACATTGAGAGAATGTGAGAAAAAAAAAACATCTTCTATGCATATATATACTACTTTCCCAACCCTTCCTCTATTTAACAGTTTTCTTATGAAGAGATGATTATGCAATGTTATAATGGCACATGTAAAATATCGAAAATTGCTATCAATCAAATCTAGTAGAGGATTTTCTTTTTACTGAATGGACATCAGAAAGCTGCTTCCGTTCTAATTTTTCATTCACTTTCTGGAAGTGTTATTGGAACCAGCTACACAAAGACAACAATACTTTCAAGAGAAAGTACTGAATATTAACAACTGCAGATAGCTAGTATAGAATATCTAATATTTAGCACTACTGATTATTAACTCACTGTATTATTTCATAGCAAAATAAATAGCATGACATGATTATATATCTTATAGATCACACAGGATTTACCATTTTCTCTTTTAAAGATAAACAAAGAAAATACTTACCCTTATTTCTGATTCTATCCGTAAACAGTAAGGCTGATTCTGATACTGCTGAATTTCTCCAGTAATTTCAGCTACTTTCCTCCTCTTACTGAAATTGATTAAATCTTTCCCTTTCTTTTTTAAAAAATCATTATTCCCTTCTTCAGTCTTCAGAATATTCGTTAAATATATTCCTAGTTAAAAAAAGTATTTAAAATTATTTTTAAATTGGTAATTTAATTATTTGGGAAAACAACTGATTTAGTACAGCTGAAAGACATCCTCCTATATTACTCAGCAATTATACTCCAAAAATGTTCATAAGTCTCTGATAGACAATCATTAACTCTCCATTAAGAATTTGTAAAAGGCAGGTGGCGCCTGTGGTTCAGTGGATAGGGTGCTGGCCCCATATACCGAGGGTGGTGGGTTCAAACCCAGCCCCGGACGAACTGCAACAACAACAACAACAAAAATTTGTAAAAGGGAAAGAATTTAAAAAGAAGACATGGCAAATTAAGCTCTTCTAAACACTAATTTCACAAAGTCTAAATTGTATTAAATCTATTTCAACCATGTTTTAATATTTGATAACAAATATTTAATGCCAATGATCTTACATGATTTTTTATCAATAAATTCATTTTTAAGCCAAGTTAGGTTAGTAAGACTACAGATTTATAAACTAATTCTGTTTTCTAACAGCCCATAAATTAGATAGAAAAATAATAATTTCTCACTGTCAATAAAAAAGTTTTTAGTCCCTTTTTTATACATAATTACTGATTCATTTAAACTGGTAGTTCCCAAATGGAGTTAATTTTGTCACCACAGGAATATTTGGTAGTGTCCAGAGACATTTTTTACTATCACAACTCAGAGGGTGCTCCTGGCATGTAGTGAATAGAGGTCAGAATTCTGCTAACCATCCTATCATGCACATGACGGCCTCTCAAAATAAAGAATTCTTTGGCCCAAAATATGTACCAATAGTATTAAGGATGAGAAACCTTGATCTAAGTCATTTAGTTTCAAGAGTATTTAAGAAAAGTTCATTTATAAAACTCTGCTTAATATTAAAAAGTTAAAAATTCTAAATTTAAAAATCACTTAAATTAAAAAAATCCCTTAAAAATCATTAATAAATGAAAAAGAAAACAAACACTGTAGATGTGACATAGATATAATGAAAATAATAGCTACCTTTTCACAAGTACCTACACACATACTATATGCTAGACTTAGTATAGACAAAGTATTTTCATAATTTTTATTTTATAGAAAAGGAAACAGAAAGTTAAAGTTTTATTTATCAATACAGATAGCTAGCAAAAGTAGATGAGCTCAGATATAAAATAAGGACAAACAGCCTCTAAAGACAGGCCTTGTTTGGCTATAATATACTTGCCATCAAAATATATCCAAATAATAGTCACTCACCAAAAAAAGGCACACAAGGTGGATTAATTGACTTAAGTTTTACTAAGTATTTTTTAAAGTGATCTTGACTCAGTTCCACAGCTTCATCCAAAATTTTCCGTTTTCTTTCCTGCAATGCCTAAGAAGAATAAATTTATGTATTTAAAATACATAAATGAGTAATTTTTAAAATTATATTTAATTCAATCATATCATGAATGCAGAGCTTTAAATTTTATAAAATTTGCAAATTGTCTGGAAAACACTTTTTTGAGATTAGTATTCCTTTGTGCACTTGCCTCTTTTTATTTATAAATATAAAACCTGTCGTAGGCATACTATGTTCATGGTTAAAAAAACCACAGTAAAAAGGTCAGGTTTTTTCTTAATATAAATTAAAGGATTAAGCAATTAAAAAAAATTCTTTGGAATCTAACCAGGGCTTCAAATTATAGCTGTAGGCGAGAACTATAGTCCGTCAGCATTAAAATGTTTTTCACAGGTATTTAGGGGTAAGGGTAGGGCTTTGGTAAGAAGAAAACTGCGGGATGGCAACAAAGTTTGAATAGAACTTGAGTAAATGAAGTAAACAAAAGTGTTTCTTTTGGACTTCATTATTAGATTTTCTTACTGAAAATTATTTTAATTTTAACCTGATAAGGAATATATACATACACAAACTAGATAGCAAACATCACACTTGATGGCAATCACTCGTGGCATTTCCTTTAAGGAAGAAACAAAGGTAACAGCATCTTAGCTTTTATTTGATACACGTGCTACACAGAAGCTAGCATGGACAAGAAAAAGAAACAAAGGACCAGGAATCGAAAAGAAAAAAATCTGTCACATTCATAGAGGATATGACTGTCCAGGAAGAAATTCCAGTAAATCTAAATGTAAAATATTAAGAGAGAATTTAGCAATGTTGCTATTTATAAAATCAATAGACAAAATCACCTGTACTTCTAGATATTATCAATAAAGAAAACATGATTTTAAAAAATTATTCGAATATAAATTTAACAAAAGAAGATCTCTGTCCAAAGAAAAAAAAATCATACAACTTCTTATTAACTGAGTAAATAAAAGGAGAGGTATACCATGTTCATGGCTAAAAAGATTTACTACTGTAAAAATGTCAGTTCACTAACTAATTTGCAGATCAACTGTGACATCTATTAAAATCCCAATTTTTGAAAAAATGAACCTTAAATTAATCCTAAAATTTATATAGATGAACAAAGGGTCAAGAATTGGTCACTCATGAAAAAGAGTAAGTTTAATAAGGACACGCCCTAATCATCTTTATAAAGGACTGTTACAAAGTCATGGTAATTTAGACATGTGGCACTGACATAGGAATAATCAAACAGATTAAAGGAAAAGAACAGAAAGACCAGAAACAGGACCCTTAATTTATGATGCATTTTATTTATCAACTAGGTTGATTATTTGGTAATATTAAACGTTAATATCTTTAACATACAGTTTGTACAAATAAATCATATGCAAACACCCACAAGAAAAATACATAAAAGTAGTTTATCCTCCATTCCCCTCTAATCACAACCCACTGGAAAAAAAAACAATGTTAAGAGATGTGTATGTACCCTCCCACACTGTTCTCAATACTTACATAATTATACTTAGAGGTTTCAAGTTTATTCTGCTTTGTTATACTAAAATGGAATCATAGTATAGTCATTTTGAGCTTTTTGGTTTTCCCCTAAAATATCACAAACATTCTTCCAGGACACTACACATAAATGCCTTTCACTTTTTTTCTATAGATGTACAATACTCTACACTGATAAAGTATAAGACAATGTATTTAATTATTCTCCTCTTGATGAATATCAAGGTTGTTTCTAGTTTTCTATTGCTACGGTTTGTGTGTGTGTGTGAGAGAGACACACGGAGACAAGTCCTTTCTCTGTAGCCCAGGCTAGAGTGCAGTGGTGCAATCATAGCTCCCTGAAGCCTCAATCTGCTGGGTTCAAGGGCTCCTCCTACTTCCACCTCCCAAATAACTGGGACTACAGGCATGTACCACCCACATCCAGCTAATTTTTTTTTGGTAGAGATGGCATTTCCCTATGTTACCCAGGCTGGTTTTGAACTCCTGGCTTTAAGGCCACCTAGGCCTCCCAATGTGCTACAGTCACTGCATCCAGCTGTCTCCTACTACAATTAATGCTGCAGAAACTACATCTTTATACATATAACTTTAGAGTTTGGTGCTTTTACTTCTTTAGTATTTTATTTCTTTAGGATTCTGGGTCAAAGAAAATTTGTATTTTTAATTTTAACATATACCGCTAGATTACAGAAAGATTATAAAAATTCACACTCTCAAAGGCAATAATTTTAAGGCTGAGTTTCTTTTTTTTTTTTTTTTTGTAGAGACAGAGTCTCACTTTATGGCCCTCGGTAGAGTGCCGTGGCCTCACACAGCTCACAGCAACCTCCAACTCCTGGGCTTAAGCGATTCTCTTGCCTCAGCCTCCCAAGCAGCTGGGACTACAGGCGCCCGCCACAACGCCCAGCTATTTTTTGGTTGCAGTTTGGCCAGGGCCGGGTTTGAACCCGCCACCCTCGGCATATGGGGCCGGCGCCCTACTGACTGAGCCACAGGCGCCTCCCTAAGGCTGAGTTTCTAACTTGATATGCTTTACTTCGAAGAAGCCTTTCTAGATGCAAAAGCAAAAGAAGAACCATAAATCTAGGGTATCCAACCTGTGGCCCATGTGCTATTCTGTGAGGACTTATTTTACTTATGTGTAGTATTGGACCTATTTTTTGCTAATCAGCTTTCCTCAGTATTTGTGTATTTTATATGTGACCCAAAACAACTCTTATTCTTCCAAAGTGTGGCAGAGAAAATAAAAAGTTTGGACATCCCTGGCATAAATGAAGAGATTCATATATTCAACTAAATAAAAACTGTAAAACTTTCATATGTCAAAATATCATAATTTTTTGATAAAAATAAGCATACAAAATAAAGAAAAAGAGAAATTAGAGAAAATATGAACAGTATGACTAATTTTTAACATCTTTAACATATAAACAGTCTATATATAAATGAATAAAATGCAAACACACAAAAAGATTAACAAGAGAAGGCATGAACAGATAAATCATAAAAAAGAAATAAAGTGGCCGACAAGTGTTTTTTAAAATATTCAACCTCACTATTTTTTTTTATTGTTTTTGAGACAGATTCTCACTATGACGCCCTCAGTAGAGTGCTGAGGCATCACAGCTCACAGCAACCTTAAACTCTTGAGCTTAAGTGATTCTCTTGCCTCAGCCTCCCAAGTAGCTGGGACTACAGGTGCCCACCAGAATGCCCAGCTATTTTTGTTGTTGTTGTTGTAGTAGTGGTTGTTGTTGTTTGGCAGGCTTAGGCCACGTTTGAACCCGCCAGCTCGGGTGTATGTTGTCAGCACCCTAACCGCTGAGCTACAGGAGCCAAGCCCTCACTAGTTATTTTAAAATATATACTTAAAAATAGGAATTTTCTTTTTGGCACATGAAATCTGTAGAAAGGTTTTCAATATGGTACATAATGGTCAAGGGCATTTGTCATATCTTGTTAGAAAACACCTTAAAAATTTTGCCTACATCCTATAATTTAATTCATTTTATAAGTTAATTCATCTTTGTCCTGCCCCGTGAGGTAAATGTTATCATCTTATCATCCCCCATTTCCAGATCAATTGAGACACAAAGAAAGAAAGAAACTCCTAAAATCTCATAGCTAACAAATGGTAGAATCAAGATTTGGAACCATGCACTATGATACAAAAGTGTTATCACACTCTCTCTCTCTTTTTTTTTTTTCCCCCAAGTCTGATAACAAAGCTTGCACCATTCCCTCAATGGAAAGATCTATAGCTCTACCATTTTTTGTGGGGTTTTTTGGTCTATGTTGATTGTGGTATAAAAGCAGAGAAATAATATTTCGTGTTTTTTCTTTTAAATTTAAAAAAGTTATATTCAAGGGGTAAAAAAAAAAAAAAAAAGAAGCTCCTTCCCAACATGGCGCAGTCGATTAACATCACCGAGCTGAATCTGCCGCGACTCGAAATGCTCAAAAATCAGCTGGACCAGGAAGTGGAGTTCTTGTCCACGTCCATTGCCCAGCTAAAAGTAGTACAGACCAAGTATGTGGAAGCCAAGGATTGTCTGAACGTGCCGAACAAGAGTAACGAAGGGAAAGAATTACTCGTCCCACTGACAACTTCTATGTATGTCCCTGGGAAGCTACATGATGTGGAACATGTGCTCATTGATGTGGGAACTGGCTACTACGTAGAGAAGACAGTTGAGGATGCCAAGGACTTCTTCAAGAGAAAGATAGACTTCCTTACTAAGCAGATGGAGAAAATCAAGCCAGCTCTCCAGGAGAAACATGCCATGAAACAGGCTGTCATGGAAATGATGAGCCAGAAGATTCAGCAGCTCACAACCTTGGGGGCAGCTCAGACGACTGCTAAAGCCTAAGAGTTTATTGCAGAAATGGGGCAGGGAGGATCCTGCTTCAGGGACCTGGGACTCTGTGGGCGTGGCTTCCTGGTGTAGGGTCTCCTATTGTCAATAAATATGCAAGTTGGACAGATTAAAAAAAAAAAAAAAAAAGAAGAAGAAAACACCTTGGCAAAAGTATCAGAAATCATAAAATGTTTAAATACTTTGACCCAGGAGTTCTACTTCTAGGAATTTAGTCTAGGGAAATAAACTCCCACAAAGATTTATGTGAATGTTTCAAGATAAATTATTATTATTTTTCTTTTGGTAGAGACAGAGTTTCACTTTATGGCCCTCGGTAGAGTGCCATGGCATCACACAGCTCACAGCAACCTCCAACTCCTGGGCTTAAGCCATTCTCTTGCCTCAGCCTCCCGAGTAGCTGGGACTACAGGCACCCGCCACAACGCCCAGCTATTTTTTGGTTGCAGTTCAGCCGGGGCCGGGTTTGAACCCACCACCCTCGGTATATGGGGCTGGCGCCTTACCGACTGAGCCACAGGCGCCGCCCTCAAGATAAATTATTTATCATAGCAAAAAATCAGAAATAACTTAATTGTTCCACATTGAGTGATGGAATAAATTATGGTTTACCCACAAAATAAGAAACTATGCAGCCATTAAAAATCTTGTTTTTGAAGATAAGCTAATAAAATAGGAAAATGTTTATGAGAAAAAGATGAAGGAATAAAAAAAACTATACATAATATAATCTCAGTGTTGTTACAAAACATATATGGGCGGCGCCTGTGGCTCAGTCAGTAAGGCGCCGGCCCCATATACCGAGGGTGGCGGGTTCAAACCCGGCCCCGGCCAAACTGCAACCAAAAAATAGCCGGGCGTTGTCGCCGGCGCCTGTAGTCCCAGCTACTCGGGAGGCTGAGGCAAGAGAATCGCTTAAGCCCAGGAGTTGGAGGTTGCTGTGAGCTGTGTGAGGCCACGGCACTCTACCAAGGGCCATAAGGTGAGACTCTGTCTCTACAAAAAAAAATATATATATATATATATATACAAGCTGGGTATAGTGGCTCACGCCTGTAATTCTAACATTTTGGGAGGCCAAACTGGGAGGACGGCTTGACCAGGAGTTTAAGACAAGCCTGGGCAACATGTAAGGGTTTTTGTAAGACCCTGTCTCTACAAAAAATAAGAAAAATAAGACAAGCCTAGACAACATAGTAAGACCCTGTCTCTACAAAAAATAAGAAAAATTAGTGCCTATAGTCCTAGCTACTGAAGAAAATGAAGTGGGAGGATTATTTGAGGCCAGGAGGTCGAGGTTACAGTGAACTATGATTGTACCACTGCATTCAACATGGCAATAAAGATCCTGTTTCTAAAAAAAAAATAAAGAAATTTAAATATATATGTATAAAACATGTATATACATATATATACACACAAAATCTTTCTTTACTTTCTGTATCTCCTGAATTTCCTATAATAAACATTCAACACATTGTTTTATAATCTACAAAATAAAATAAATTTCAGTTTTAGAGAGGGTTTTTTTCCATGTTATTCTTTTCCTGAATATACTAAGGATAATTAGTAAGTTATCTGTATGTTTATATTTTAAGTTCTTTATCATTTATTTGAGACTGAATATCAATGTATCACTGAAAAAAATCCACTTGGAATTTCACTATGTTGAGATGAGTATATTTACATATCAGTATATTTTTATATCATTGTATTTAAGAGGAAAGATGAGTTTGCAAAGAATTTACTCAAAAAGACAGGTGGTATAAGAAATCTCTTTTACATTAATTTTATCTTTCCCAAAAAGGATGAAATATTTAAGCCTAAAACTTACCTCAAAGGTATGGTCTAGTCTGTATACTGACACTGAATTTACTGCACTGACTATCTCCAATACACCATTGAAATTATTCAAATCTTGAAAAACTTGCAGAATTTCTATAATTCTACTCAGTACTGCCACCCGTTCTTCAAAATTTTCTGCTTCCACAATGCATCTAACAACAAAAAAATTTAATGATTTAGAAAAGTTTCTTTACCTCACTTAGAAAACAAAACAACAAAAAACTGCTTGAAGCCGGGATCTTAGCTTCAATATGACTTAATACTGTGACTATTAAGAAGTATGAAGATAGAGTAAATAAAAACTTACTTTTCAAACCAGAGTGTGAGATTTGTGGTATGGCGAATCATTTTTAATAAATTTGGAGAATTTATTTCTTTATCTTCTTTGGTCCACACACTCCCTACAAGTTCAGATGGTTGAACTTTCCTGTGGAATCAAAAATCAGTGCAACTTAACTTGACAAAAGATTAGTATAAAAATTATTTAAAGATCTCCTAAAATTTAGTAAGAAAAAGATAATTAACCCAATAAGTGGACAAACATATAAACAAGCAATTCACAAAGAAATAGAACCAAACAGCCACAAACACAAAAAAAATTTTCATCTCTTACTCAAGGAAAAGAGCATAAACCTCAGTGAAATCCCATTTTACTCCTATCAGACTACCAAAAATCTGATAATACCAAATGGGTAAAAATATGATAAATCTCCAATACTGATATGAAAGTAAAAATTGATACCTCTACTTTGTAAAAAATTTGATAATATTTCATAGTTTTAAAGACATACATACCACATGACCCAGACATTCTACTCTTAGGTATATACCCTAGATAAACTCTTAGACAAAGTTATACAAACATATTTACAAGAATGTCAGTGAAACATTACTTGCAAGAATAAAAAATCTCAATCAAAAAAATCTCTGCACTCTTCATAGGAGCCTGGGTTGCGAATGAATGGAACATTCATGTAATGGAATTATATATAGCAGCTAAAATAAGCTAACTAGAACTATATTTATCAACTTGAACAAATACTGAAAAACAATTTAAGTAAAAAAACTTACAGAAAAAATATACAAAATAGTATCGTTATTGTGTTTAAATTATAAAGATATATATGGGACCAGTAAACATCAAATTCTGGGTAGTGGTTATTTCTTGGGAAAGAAGAAAAATGAAACTGGGGAGAATTACACAAAGAATTTTAGTTTCATCTGTAATATTTTTGTTGCATATGAGCATTCATTGTGTTATTTTTTATATTTTCTGAATGCCTGAAATATGAAATAAAATATCGAAGAGAAGAACAGATGAAATAATTCTATATGGTGAGTCATGATTACATAATTTAAAAACTGACCAGTCTCATTGCCATCAGTGTCTTTTTTTTTTTTTTTGAGACAGAGCCTCAAGCTGTCCCCCTGGGTAGAGTGCCTGTGGCATCACAGCTCATAGCAACCTCCAACGCCTGGGCTCAAGAGATTCTCCTGTCTCCACCTCCCAAGTAGCTGAGACTACAGGCACCCGCCACAACGCCTGGCTATTTTTTGGTTGCAGCCATATTTGTTGTTTGGTGGGCCCAGGCTGGATTCGAACCCACCAGCTCAGGTGTGTGGGGCTGGCACCTTAGCTGGTTGAGCCACAGGCGCTGAGCCACCATCAGTGTCTTAAAAAAAAAAAAGGTAGGCCAGGCAAGGTGGCTCATACCTCACAACTGTAATCTTAGCACTTTGGAAGGCCAAGACAGCAGGACTGCTTGACGCAAGGAGTCCAAAACCATCCTGAGCAAGAGTAAGACCCTGTGTCTACAAAAAAATAGAAAAATAGCTGGGCATGGTTGCACATGCCTGTAATTCCAGCTACTCAGGCTGAGGCTGGAGGATCGCTTGAGCCCAGGAGTTTAAGGCTCTAGTGAGCTTTGATGACCCCACCAGCACACTCTAGTCCAGGCAATAGAGCAAGATCAAAAAAAGAAGCTTTAATCATAGATTTGTGTACAAATGGTTACTTGCTAACAGTTTTTAAAATAAGTTTTCTTAACTGGGTCTATTATTTCACCAGAAGTTTAGTTTACAAATGGTGTGTCAATGTTTTATGTATGTTACCCTGCTTCCATAATGCATACCACTTATCAAAGGTATCTTTCTATGTCACAAAGGTATGACCACAGAAAGCAAAGTGCTTTGTTTTTCCTGATGCATTTAACAGTCACTCTGGGAGGAAAAACTTGAGTCAGTACTATTTGCTTTGTTACCTCAAGTAACAAATCCCTTCACTTCCACGTACCACAAATCCCACAATGGAAAAAAACTATACGTTATCGTTTTTCCTGGTGCAATCCCTATAAATAAACTGGCTACTAATCAGGATAACTTCTCAAAGGTATTTGTATTTTAAAAGGGGGCTCCTACACTATTCACAGTAACTAAGATAAGGAATCATCCACCAACAGATAAATGGATAATTCACACTCATACAATGGAATACTATTCAGCCACAAAAAGGAATGAAATCCTATCATTAACAGCAATATGAATAAGCCTAGAAGACATTATGTTAAGTGAAGTAAGTCAGGCACAGAGAAGAAAAACACTGCATGTCCTTCCTCATCTGTTTTTGAGCTAACAGAAGCAGACAGTAGAACTGTGGGCCTTAGAGGCTGGGAAGGGTGGCAGGGCAGGGAAGAGAGGGGGTGCTGGTTAACAGGTGCAAAGGTATAGATAGACAGGATGAGCATGGTTAACTATAATTTATTGTATATTTTTACAAAGCAAAGAGAGGATTTTGAATGTTTGAGGTGATGGATATATGCTTATTACCCTAATTTATCATTATACACTGTGTACATATATTGAAATATCACTCTGTATCCTATAAATATGTACAACATTAGGTGTCAACTAAAAATCAACAGGTAAAAAATAAATAGCAGACACATCAAAATAATAATAAAAATAAAAGGGGGCTCCTAAATGCAGAAAAGTTTTTGATGGAATGATAGTGGTAGGGACATATTTTACAACAGAGAGCTGTTACCTGCAAGGTCTGCACTCTTCATAGGAGCCTGGGTTGTAAATGAAAGAAGAAAGCCTGTCTTATTCAATGTTCTATTCATTTACCATCCAAGAGCCAAGCATTGAACTGACTGACTGAATGACCTCAAACTAAAGCAGTCTGAGGAAGTACTAGAAGTAGCAGAGTGGTGACTGACTTGAACGTGATTGCTATGCTATTGCATTAGTCTTCTCACTGCCATTCCTCTTGTGAGGGATTGCTAGTTCCTAATCCAGGCTGAAACAACAATGTAAGATTTTTACCTACAAGACACACTGCAGTTAAAAACTATGCTATGATTATTCCTCCGAACTCATGAAAACAGATGAGGTATTTTTCAGGATTCACAAATAATCTGCAAAATGTCTGAAAATAGGTAGAGGTGTATTCAAGATTCTTGCAAATAGAGCAGGAAATTAACACTAATTGTCTACCTGTAGAGATCAGATTCCAAAAGTGTTAGCTGACGTGCAATTTCTATTGGATGAAGTGTCATGAGATCAAACATTTCAAACTGTCCTGGTTTGCTGATATGCCATTCAATTGGTGGAGGGGGACTTTCAAAGGTAATATTATGGCTTATTCCATTTGCCTGAGCTTGCTTCTTCCTCTTCATGATCTTAGCAATTGACTCCACCCATTTCTTCATAGCTTTCCCTGGAAAAAGAACACATAAACAAAAATGACTTTTACTTGACAGAGATAACTGCAAATCTTCATATTATATTTAACCTTCACTTAGCTTCAACAATTATCAACTCATGGTCAATTTTTATTTCATCTAACCCCACTCATATCCTCCCTTTACTCCCTAGATTATTCTGAAACAAATTTAAGACATCATATCATTTTATTTATATTTAAGTATGTGTCTCTAAAAGAATCTTTAAAACAATAATCACAATACAATTATAATACATTAAAAACTGAACTAACTTCTTAATATATTGCATCTTCAAATATTTTAGTGTTTAAATTTCTCTAGTTGTTGCATAAAAGTTTTCTTACAGTTGATTTTAAAAAGAATCTGAACAAGATCCACATACTGCATTAGTCAGCATGTCTCAGGTCTTCTTTAATCTATGGGTTACCATGAATATTCATTTTAGCTTATAATGTGAAGAAACTGAATCATTTGCCCTACAGTGCTTCCCAAGGCTGCATTTTGCCAATTCTATCTATGTGCTATCATTCATCATGTTTGTCTAGCCCCCACATTTTCTGTAAATCAGAGACATAAAGATTTGGTGCCATTCAGCATTGATTTTTTTGCATGAACGCTTGTCAAGAATGCTTCCAGCAGGAGGCATAGAACGTCCAGTTACTTATCTTTTTGTGATGTTATGTATCCACTTGTGATAAATCCCTTCATTATTTCACTAGTAATTCAGAAATGGTGAGATTCTACCACTCCTTCTTCTCTATTATAACAATCGAAACACTTCTCTGACGATAGACTTTCCCTCATGAACTACCCGGTTATCCTAAGGTGTAACTTTCATAGGAAAGGACTACGTAAGTCCCACTGTTCTCTGGCCTGAGTGACAGAACAAGAACCTATCTTGGAAAAAAGAAAGTAGACACAGAATAATCATATACTCTATCTTAAATAAAATTCCCCTTAAAGAACAAGTAGGGCATAAAATAATCTGGACTTGTTACATTTTTCTTTTTCTTTTAGAGACATTCAGAGTTCCAAGATGGTTGTAAACATGAGCTCCTTAAGAGTCTATAAAACCATCCTGAATGTTATTTCAGCTTTAAAAAATATCTATAAAGCTTAACTTAATTAAGTCACACGAACTTGAAAATAAACTCATGTGCAACAAAGATTCAATCAAACCTTTAAATAATATACCTCTTACACTTGAAATGAAGGATTCTAGTCTTTCAAGTAATTCCAAATCTCTTTCAAAGTCATAAAAATGGTGTTCAACCCAGTGCCGAAACACATTTAAGATCCTGATAACATGAAAAGAAACAAACACATTTGAGTGAGAACTAAGTATTTGATTACACTTCTTTCACTTCTCTAATTTCAGGGTGATAGCTTGACATACAAGGTCCAATACAATATTCAATAGGTCTCTAATCTACATTTAATTAATATCTTTTTTTGTATGTGTGGTTTTTGGCCGGGGCTAGGTTTGAACCCGCCACCTCCGGCACATGGGACCGGCGCTCTACTCCTTGAGCCACAGGCGCCGCCCTAATTAATATCTTAAGTGCTTCAATAACATGAAGAGAGCAGATCTTCAGTCTGTGCATTATTTTAAAATTACACTTTAAAATATTTATAAGCATAAAAATTTATTAACAAAAAGCACCTTATCTTTAGTCACATGTAGAAAATTCATACTTTACAGTATAAAAGTTATTTTTACATTCTTAAACTTAGTATTTTTTTAAGCTAGAAATATATTTAACAAAGGAAGTGAAAGATCTCTAGACAGAAAACTACAAAATATTGATGAAAAAAATTGTAGATGACACAAATGAAAAAACATGCTCATAGATCAAAAGAATTACTATCCTTAAAATAACCATACTCTCAACAGCAATCTACAGACTCAATGCAATCCCTATCAAAACACCAATGTCGTTTTTCACAGAACTAGAAAAAACAATCCTAAAATTTATATGCAACCAAAAAAGAGCCTGAATAGCCAAAGTAACCTGGAGGCCTCCCATTGTCTGACTTCAAATTATACTACAAGAATATAGTAACCAAAACAGCATACTGCTAGTGTAAAAACAGACACACAGACCAATGGAAAAGAATAAAGAACCCAGAAATAAAGCCACATACTTACAGCCAACTGATTTTTGACAAAGTTGACACTATACACTGGGGAAAGGACACCCTTTTTATTTAATGGTGTCAAGAAAATTGGAATCCAACAGGCAGAAAATGAAACTGGACCATATACAAAAATCAACTCAAGATGGATTAAAGACTTGAATATAAGACCTTAACTATTATATCAAAGAGATACCTACATTCACTTGTTTATTGCAGCACTATTCTCAATAGCTAAGATACTGAATCAACCTAAATGCCCATCAACGGAAAATTGGCTAAAGAAAATATGGTTTAAATACACAATGGAATAAAATTCAGCCTTTAAAAAGAATGAAATCATGTCTTTTATAACAACATGGATGGAACTAGAGGCCAATTTTTAAGTAAAAAACTCAGACATGGAGAGACAAATACCACATATCCTCACTTATAAGGAGCTAAATAACAAGGTTTTATCTTATTTCAAAAGACAAAAATAGAACAGCTACTTTGTTTCACAGTATCACAAAAATGGTTACCTATAACCTCACAAAGAGAGATTTAATCAACTGTGCAAATGTAACAGCACACTCAGCACCACAGAGAAATACAGATAGACTAAATTAGTTACATTAGCATTTCTTCATTACTTCAACAAGAAGCCTTTCTCAGGCTTAGAAAATACGTTTAATTCCTCATCTCTGTCATGCTATTTATAATAAAACAAGTTTAAGTCACTGTATACCTATTAGCTCAGTGGCTTATCAAGTATTTCAGAATATCACAAAATTTTTAGTTTCTAGTTTACATTTAGATCAATCTAAATGGTTCTGCTTCTTTTCTTTCCTTCCTAGTTTTTATAGCATCAATGTAATTTTAAAATTATCACGTAAAAGAAAAAAAATCTCATCACTGGACTTCATCAAAATTAAAAACTTCTGCTAATCAAAGAAATCATTAAGAAAACTAATAGGCCGGGTGTGATAGGTCACACTTGTAATTTTAACATGTTGGGAAGCTGAGGAGGAGGACAGCTTATGACCAGGTCAAGACCAGCCTTTGCAATATAGTAAGACCCCATTTCTTTCAAAAAGTTTTTTTTAATTAGCCAGGCAAGTGGTGTGTACCTGCAGTCTCAGCTACCTGGAAGGCTGAGGCAGTAGGACTGCTTGATTTGAGCCCAAGAGTTTGAAGCTACAGTGCCCTATGAAAACCTGCCACTGCACTGCAGCCTGGGCAACAGAACAAGACCCTGTCTCAAACAAAAACAAAACAGAAGAAAAAATAAATTAATAGGTAAGTGATAGACTGGGAGAAAATGTTTACAAGTACCTGAGAAAGGACGGCCATTCTGTCCTGTTCAATACACTTTTATAACTCGGTAAAAAATAGAGATTTGAACAGACTGTTCATAAAATAAGTATGAATGGCTAATAAGAGAAGATAAAAAAAATTTTTAAGTTCTAAACATAATTAGTCATTGGGGAAATATAAATTAAAGCCATAATGAAATACCATTATACACTCAGCAGTATGGCTAAGATATAAAGAGTGATACCATTAAATGTTTGTGAGCGTACAAAACTCTCATACATTAATGGTGAAATGTGTTTGGAAGATGTTGGCGTACTTTCTTTTCTTTTTTTTTTTTTTTTGGTTTTTGGCCGGGGCTGGGTTTGAACCCGCCACCTCCAGCATATGGGACCAGCGCCCTACTCCTTGAGCCACAGGCGCCGCCCCTTGGCGCACTTTCTTTGAAAAGTAAACATACACCACCTTGTGACCCGGCCCCTCCACTCTGTGTTATCTACCCAAGGAAAGTAAAAATTCATATTCACAATAAGACTTCTAAGATAAAGTTAATAGTAGCTTTACTCATAATAATTGAAAACTAGAAAAAAACCAGGTATCCATCAGTGGGAAAAAAATGAATAAATAAATGTGGTATATTCATATAATAAAATACTATTGCAGTAATAAATTAATATAAGTAATAATACAAATGATTCTGAAAAGCATGCTGAGTTAATGAAGTCAGATACAAAAGAGCATGTAAGAATCCATTTATATAAAATTCTAAAACAGGTAAAACTTATCTATTGAGTGAGAAATCAGATTATTGCCTGTAGGCAGTATGAACAAAAATGTCTCTATATTCTATATATTGATCTATATCTAAATCAAGGTATTTTTATATCTTGAAAAGAGTTTAGATTACAAAGATACATATGGTTTGTCAAAAGTCAACAATTCTGTCTAGGTGCAGTGGTTCACACCTGTGATCCTAGCACTTTGGGAGGTCAAGGCAGGTGTACTGCTTGAGCTCAGGAGTTCGAGATCAGTCTGAGTAAGACTGAGACTCTGTCTCTACTAAAACAGAAAAACTAGCCAGGCATTGTAGCAGGTGCCTGTAGTCCCAGTTACTTGGGAGGCTGAGGCAAGGGAATCGCTTGAGCCCAAGAGTTTGAGATTGCTATGAGCTATGACACTATGGCATTCTACCCAGGGCAACTGAGAGAGACTCTGTCTCAAAAAAAAAAAAGAAAAATAAATAAATAAATAAATAAAATTCAACAATTCTTCCTTTTAATAGGCAGGAAAAAATTGAACAAAAGTACACTTAAAATGTATGGATTTCACTGTATGCACATTTTAAAACAAAGTAATAATAAAGAAAAAATTTAACAACATACAAGTTGAAGTATTTAAGGAACAGTGGATTTCAAAATATGTCCAAAAAGGCCGGGCACGGTGGCTCACGCCTGTAATCCAGCACTCTGGGAGGCTGAGGTGGGTGGACTGCCTGAGCTCAAGAGTTTGATACCAGACTGAGCTACAGCAAGACCCCATCTCTAAAAATAGCTAGGTGTTGTAGTGGGTGCACGTAGTACCAGCTACTTGGGAGGCTGAGTTTAAGAGGATTGTTTGAGCCCAAGAGTTTAAGGTTGCTGTGACCTATAATGCCAGGGCTCTCTACCAAGGGTGACAAAACAAAACTCTGTCTCCAAAAAAAAAGTCCAAAAGATTAAATGATCATTCATCTCTCATCTCTAGTAGATGAATGATAAATGGATATGTGAACAGACAGAATACATGGACACATATCTATGCGGTGGGTTTACGGGTGTTCACTACAAAATTCTCTCAACTTGGCTATTTGTTTAAAAATTTCATAATAAAATGTTGGAAAAATTACCATCATGTACTTTGCTAAAAATCCTGCAATGTTCACAGAACAGGTTTAACAATTTGGCTTGGATTTCAAGGTCATCTTCAACTATACCCGACTCCATATAGTTAATCTCATCTACTATTACTTGAAATGCAGTATCTATATTCTTCCCAGGTCGATTTCCTTACCTATTTCCTCTGCACATCATTCTCATTTCTGTTTTCTTGCCTTTGTTCATACTATTTCCTATTACCCTAATATTTACAACCACCTTGCTGCCTATCTTAATCCTATATCTAAATCCTTTAGGAACAATTTCAGACTTTACCTCTTCCAAGGTATCCTCCCTAATTTCAGCTATTCCTAAAATTTTATACAGACGTATTTTTCTAAGCCACTTACACATTCAAAGTAGAATAGTGCATAACTGCATCGTGTTTCCCTTTTCCTTAGTAAAATTACAGCATCGAGGTACCATAATATCATGACAGTCTATGTTGTTTTGTACTCACCATACTTCTGAACTAAGAACAGAAAATGCTTAGAAATACTTAAAGAACTTACATGACTGAAAGACTAAAATTATATTCCCCCCTACATAGCAACCTCATAAATGGTATGCATCATATTAAGAGATTTAATTTGAATATAGATTAGTACAAATGCATCACAGCTAGAAAAAACAATTCTTTTTATTACTGATGGGTAAATAATCTCATCTTTTTAAGCAAAGGATGACATATTAAAAGTCTTAACTGAAAAGACATATAGCTGGGAGCACTATCATTCCTCTAAAACTGCACTTACTTTTGGCAATTATCCTGGAAAATAAACAATTAATAAACTTAGCTCCAAAGTTAAAATTTATTGCTCAACTCAAGGAAACTCAACATTTAGAGAGAGAGAAAAATATTGAGATCATGTATCATTAATAAAATAACTTGGTTTTCGGGCGGCGCCTGTGGCTCAGTGAGTAGGGTGCTGGCCCCATATACCGAGGGTGGTGGGTTCAGACCCAGCCCCGGCCAAATTGCAACAAAAAAATAGCTGGGCGTTGTGGCAGGTGCCTGTAGTCCCAGCTACTTGGGAGGCTGAGGCAAGAGAATTGCCTAAGCCCAGGAGTTGGACGTTGCTGTGAGCTGTGATGCCATGGCACTCTGCCGAGGGTGATAAAGTGAAACTCTGTCTCTAAAAAAATAAATAAATAAAATAACTTGGTTTTCAATGGGTAGATAATGCTTTGGTTCTCACTTTGACTCTAAGGAAAGCTAATTAAAGGAGTTTCTAATTTTCAATGCTTAGTAGCATTAAAAAAGTACCACAAGGAGTAAAGAACTCAAACACAGATTTCAATATCATTCTGCCACTGGCTTTATATGATCTATCTCAAATTACTCAATTTTGCTAAGTTTCAATTTCCTCATATATAAAGTGGGAATAGTAAGCATGTTGTAAAGATGAGATTAAAAAGTTAAAGCAGGGCAATGCATCGCACTCAGCAAGTACTTAACAACTGGCAGTTGCTATAATCAAATACATTTGTAGAAATTATCACAATGACGTCTTAAAGTACGAAATGTCTATGTATTTTGTGAGAGGTCAATGTAAAAGAGCTAGAACATCCACAAATGCTACAAACTGTAAAAAAAGCCCAGGATATCATATGATCACAATGGGACATGAAGGAAAAAGGCTGACAGTAAGCAAGGGCATTTGAAATTTTATAATTTTTACTTTTAATAACAAATAGGTATCCTGATCTCTAAGCATAATATGTCACAAGCCAGAGATATCCAATATAAACAACACAGTTTAAGAATAGCTTCACACTGGGGTGGCGCCTGTGGCTCAGTCGGTGGGGCGCCGGCCCCTATACCGAGGGTGGTGGGTTCAAACCCGGCCCCGGCCAAACTGCAACCAAAAAATAGCCGGGCGTTGTGGCGGGTGCCTGTAGGCCCAGCTACTCGGGAGGCTGAGGCAAGAGAATCGCTTAAGCCCAGGAGTTGGAGGTTGCTGTGAGCTGGGTGAGGCCACGGCACTCTACCGAGGGCCACAAAGTGAGACTCTGCCTCTACAAAAAAAAAAAAAAAAAAAAGAATAGCTTCACAGAGAAAGAACTTTGGAAGTTTAATTTAACTGCTATTTAATAATAATACCTACATTCAAATTAAGAGCTCAGAACTTCTGTGTTAATGCTATACTGAAAATTGAATGACACATAAAAATATAATAGGACTCGGCACTTGTAGCTCAGCGGCTAGGGCACCAGCCACATACACCAGAGCTGGCGGGTTTGAACCCAGCCCAGGCCCACCAAACAACAATGACAACTACAACAACAACAAAAAAATATAGCTGGGCATTGTGGCAGGCGCCTGTAGTCCCAGCTACTTGGGAGGCTGAGGCTTAAGCCCACGAATTGGATGTTTTATATATATATTTATATATACACATATAATAGTCAGGCCAAACCTAAGTTGTACTGGTTGGACATATTCCTTTCGAAATCTTTTAAGGTCTGCACTGATTGGCTGCTCGCCTTTCTCTAATGCCAATTTGTCTGCTTCAGTAGGTTCTGGTTCTGGAATTTCAAATCTAAGAAGAAAAGCAAAAAGAGAGAAATTTGGTCATACGCAAATGAAAAGTATTTAAAATACAAGAGGAAAAATGTAACGACTGAGCAACCCTCTTTCCTATGACTTCAATGAAATATGTAATTATTGTTTGTTAAACTTCCCTTAACGTCTGATAGGCTACCAAAAATGGCCTTTGGCTCTATGGTGCTAAGGTTTTATATTCTTTCTTTCATAAAAAAGTTTTATAACTAGCACTGATCAACTCGAAAAAGGTCTCTGGAAAAATGTCAAGAAAAGAATCCACAAGGAGTACAGCCTCATTAAAGAACACAACAGAGATGGCTTATGTAAATAATCTGTCCTTAATGTTTGTGTGATTAAAATTGAAGTGGACAAATCAAATTTCCTTAATTAAATAGGGTCAAAAAGATTCAAAGAGAAGGCCAGAACTAAAATTTTAATAATATTTAAACAATATAACTAAGTGGGTAAAATAAAAATCAAAGTTAAAAAAAACCCTTGACCAACCACAGGAAATACAGCTAAAATATAAATCTAACAAGTTATGTTTTCCTTATTTTGGACACAAAAATAGGACTAAGTAGATCTTCACAGCACATTTTGATAACTCAGTCTGGTAAATTTAGTTTCACAGAACAACATAGTGATAGAAGTCAAGATAAATTCTGCTATTAAGTTCTAAAATATGAAACAAAAATCATGTGGGGGTCCAGAGTCTATATTTTGAACTATAAAGCATTTTAAATGTCACTAAAATACTAAGAAAAAGATTGCAACCCAACTTAATTTTTTTTTTTTTTTTTTTGGTAAAGACAGAGTCTCACTTTAGGGCCCTCGGTAGAGTGCCGTGGCCTCACACAGCTCACAGCAACCTCCAACTCCTGGGCTTAAGCGATTCTCTTGCCTCAGCCTCCCGAGCAGCTGGGACTACAGGCGCCCACCACAACGCCCGGCTATTTTTTGGTTGCAGTTTGGCCGGGCCGGGTTTGAACCCGCCACCCTCGGTATATGGGGCCGGCGCCTTACCAACTGAGCCACAGGCGCCGCCCCCAACTTAATTTTTAAAAATTAATTATAATGAAGGAATTGTTAACTTTCAGATTCAATAATGATATGTGATTTTAAAAAATAAGAGTCCTTATGTTTTAGAGATACATAGAGAAATATTTACAGATGAAATATGTTGTCTAAGATCTACTTCAAAATAATCCCTGGGGGATAAGGTGTTAAATCTGTAGGGAAACAGATGAAACACAAGTTGATAATTAAAAGTTGGATGATATATAAATGGATTTATTATAGTCTTCTATCCACTCTTGTGTATGCTTTGAAATTTTTCATAATGAATTTTAAAAGTGAAAAGCAGAAAAGTCTCTTTTAAGGAAGGATCATTTTATTGAACAGAACAATTTTCATAAAAATGCAAAGTTTATTTTATCCTCTACATTAGATTTTTAGGTTACCATTCAAAATATTGCTAAGAGATAAAAAGATGTGTTATTAACAGGAACTTCAAGGAGCCCTCTATCTGAAGAATAATAGAGCCAAATAAATTATGTTCAATAACTACTCAAGTATGTATTAGATACTAGGTAGTTCGCAAAATATAAACAAGTTAACTTTTCACAAAATGTCAAGATAAGTAAAATAAGTATTTTTCTTACCGTTCAATCAGTAAGCTTAGCAATTCCTGTGGTTTACAAAATGAACGATATGTGGTAAGAAAAGTACGAACAAAATTGGGATCTGAAAAGGTAGAGCATAAAGTAAGTTTCATGTTCAATTTACTCAGTTTAGTTAATTCAGAGTACCCTGCTTTGGAGGCTTTCATTCCTTTTCCTTCCTATTTTGGCTCCTCCCACCACAGCTTTTCCTGTCAATCATGATATTGGCTATTTCCTTTTTCATTCTTTTTCTTTTATTTGATATAGGGTCTTACTGTGTCAGCCAGGCTGGGGTATGGCAGCATAATCACAGTTCACTGTAGCCTCCAACTCCTGGGCTCAAGAGATCCTCCTGCCTCAATCCCCTGAATAGCTGGGACTACAGGTTCACACCACCACACCTGGCCAATTTTTTTAATTTTCTGTAGAAACAGAATCTTACTATGTTTCTCAAGCTGGCCTTGAACTCCAGACCTCCAGCTATCCTTCCACTTTAGCCCTCCAGAGGCTGGGATTAGAGGTGTGAGCTACTGTACCCAGTCCGTGGTATTTCTTGATAAATGAGGATTGTTTTCAATTCAAGATTCATGAATATGAAAATTTTAGGAATGTTTACTAATTAAGTTACAATATTACATTTCTAGAAACAAAGTTATTTATTCCTTTTGATTATACAGCATTTTTATATTTTGGAGGCAATTCATTCTTTTTCCCCAAGCGTCAAATATTTTGAGTCCTAGGCCCTAAGCATTTAGAATGAGTTTTACACACCTGCGTACATATGATATGTTAACCTTTCAATTAATTTCACCACAGTTCCTCCTTTAATAATGGGGATTCCACTTCGACTTTGCAAATTGTCTTCAAAAACGATGTTTTCCTCAGAGTCTTTTACTACAAAACGATACACTTCTGGACTTGGTAATCTCAGAGGCTGCTCATTTTCTTCCTTCAATAATACTGAATCTAGCATTCGATCTAGAGTACTACGATAATGAAGAGAAATGAGGGCTGCCATCCAATTGTTTTTCTCTTCAGCAGACTTAGCAGCAAATATTATGCTGTTTTCATCTTTGGATACCAATTCAAAAGCATGTTTGTACTCACAGGTATCCTCTTTATCACAGATTTGTATTTTCCTCATGACAAATTTTTCTTTCAATCTGTATTCGGCACTACTATAACCTGGAAGTCGGGTCTGGCCATGATTAGGTTTACAACTGATCATTAAGCCATCAAAGAGAAAAATATGCCGTTCATGTTTAGCACCAATTCTTGTCAATGGTCCTTCCATAATGAATTCATTGCAACACTGTCCAATATCTTTGCCTTCCCATCCATCTATGTTTTTCTGAATTTCATTCATTTTTTTGATAGCCAGGTGCTTGCTTCTTAATTGACGATTATAAAAAGGGCAAACAGGATCCCTAAAAAAAACACCAAGATAAATTTAGCCTACTCAATGACTAGGCAATCTTATCTGCTTCAAGCATGAACTACCTCAAATCAAGCAGCAAAAATATTAAGTAATTAAACACTAGATTTAACCATGGCATTTACTTTTCTTCTAACTTTGCCACTAAGTGATACATGCCTCAATTTTATTATTACAAAACAAAAGTATTATAGGCTCTATATTTCATTCCTAATGCCTTAAGAACTAAAATTATAAAGAATCCTAAATTTCTTTTACAGATTACATAAAATTTTTAAATACATGTTTTTAAAAATTTATTAAGTATATTTTAATATGATAATGCTATATATATACATATATATATATATATATTTTTTTTTTTTTTTTTTTGGCTTTGTTTTACTATTGAGCCAGAGTCTCTGTTGCCCAGACTAGAGTGCCATGGCCTCAGACTAGCTCACAGCAACCTGAAACTCCTGGATTCAAGTGATAGAGCAATCCTCCTGCCTCACACTCCTGAGCAGCTGGGAGTACAGGTGCCACCATAATGCCTGGCTAATTTATTTTTCTGTATTTAGTAGAGATGGGGTCTCTCTCTTGCTCAGGCTGGTCTTAAGCTCCTAAATTCAAATGATCTTCCTGCCTTGGCCTCCCAGAGTGCTAGGATTGCAGGTGTGCACCATTGCACTGGCCCGACAATGCTAATAGTAAGATCAAAAGACCAAAAGAAAAATGTGAAAGAAAAATAAAACTTTAAAGAATGCAACTATCACTATAAATCATACAAATTTAGAAAAGTAGGAACCAGATACAATGAAGTATGCAAAAGTATTTAGATTTCAACAGTTCAGAATTACCCAGGTCGACGTCTAGGTGAATACTGCCTATAAATTCGGTCCATGCTACCCTGGAGATTCAGGAGGGCAGTAATAGCTTGATTCAAACACTCTCTGTCTTCTTGTTCTTCACTACATGCTTTCAATTGCTAAAAAAAAAAACCAACAATAAAAAGTAAAACTGCATTGTTTAATTCTTCCCCAAACTTTCTATAATAATATTTAGAGAAAGTAGCAACAAATACTATTAATTTTAAATATACTTAATAAAAAAGCTACAGCTTTATATAATTATGTATACCTCTGAACTCCTCAACGAACCCTCTTCCTACACATGTAAATACAATGCAGATATAAAAAACTGTTAGCCCTTTTGGCCGGAGACTCCATCTTCCAGTAATTCACCAAAATGACAAACACAAAGGGAAAGAGGAGAGGCTCCTGATACACGTTCTCTAGGCCTTTTAGAAAACATGGAGTTGTTCCTTTAGCCACATATATGCAAATCTACAAGAAAGGTGATATTGTACACATCAAGGGAATGGGTACTGTTCAAAAAGGCATGCCACACAAATGTCACCATGGCAAAACTGGAAGAGTTTACAATGTTACCTAGCATGCTGTTGGCATTGTTGTAAACAAACAAGTTAAGGGCAAGATCTTTGCGAAGAGGATTAATGTTCGTATTGAGCACATTAAGCACTCTAAGAACCGAGATAGCTTCCTGAAATGTGTGAAGGAAAATGATCAGAAACAGAAGGAAAACAAAGAGAAAGGTACCTGGGTTCAACTGAAGCTGCGCCACCCAGAAAAACCCACTTTGTGAGAACCAACAGAAAGGACCCTGAGCTCCTGGAACCCATTCCCTATGAATTCATGGCATAATAGGCATATAACATAGCACACAGGAGTACCAGTGGACCCCATGTTTTTAGGTGCAAGAACCTATTTATACCCCATGAGCTCATAGCATAATAGGTGTACAGCACAGCACACAAGATAACCAACAGCCCCCACGTAACAGTGATACAAGGTGCTGGAACCTATTTCCCATGAATTCAAAAGTCAATCAACACTTTGTCACATTCAATGGCAAGGTGCCTCCCTGAGCTACTGGAACCTCTTCCCAATGAATTCATGGCATGGTAGATACAAATAATAGCGTAAAAATGTTTCTTCTTCATTCACTACAAGTGTGATTTTTTTTTCCCCCAAAGAAGTATTAAAGCAAATTTTAATGTGTCCTAAAACAAACAAACAAATAAACAAAAAAAAGCTGCTAGCATACCAATTATGGAAAAAAGCCACTGTGAAACCCATTTGGACATTTTCCACAAACATAAAAAGAGTTCAAAAGATCTCTAACCTAAAACTTATAAATCACTTTTATTCATCAGCACTATGAATAGAAAAAAAATAAAACTATAAATTATTTCATATTCTCTAATAATTATGTAAGTGTTAGTGTTTTCAAAAAGATTACAAATCTCTGTAATATAACATACGCAAGTATCCCAACTTCAACATTTCAATCCATCATAAACGTCTTCAAATAGCACCATTGATTTTTTTTTTTTTTTTTGAGTCAAGGTCTTGCACAGTGGCATCATCACAGCTTACTGAAACCTCAAACTCCCGGGCTTAAGCAATTCTTCTGTCTCAGCCTTCCAAGTAGTTGGCACTACAGCTGTGTACCACCAAGCCTAAGTAATGTATTTTATTTTGGGGTAGAGATGGGGTGTCACTCTTGCTTAGGCTGGTCACTGGCTCACCTCGGCCTGCCAGAGTGCTAGGATTACAGGTGGTCTTCCAGTGATATTTTTTATCACATAAAATTCAACTGTTTTAGTAAATACCAAGAAACCATGAGAATTAATATTCTATCTTAACCTTAGAAATAAGATTTGAAAATTTATTTATTTATTTTTTTGTAGAGACAGAGTCTCACTTTATGGCCCTCAGTACAGTGCCGTGGTCTCACACAGCTCACAGCAACCTCCAACTCCTGGGCTTACGCGATTCTCTTGCCTCAGCCTCCCAAGAAGCTGGGACTACAGGCGCCCGCCACAACGCCCAGCTAATGAAAATTGATTTATTAATCCCTAGAACTCTAGCTTTATCTATCTAAAACTTTCTCTTGTATCTTACTCTCAAAAAGGAAGAAAATTTACTTATCATAATTATTCAGATTAAATTGTGCTGCAATGTTTCAATTTTTTTTGACACAAGAGTTCAAAGTGGAGCACTATATACACTATGTAGATATAAATGCCTAGTATGTAAGATTATGTAGGTATAAATATTATGTAAGTATGTGGGAATTTATGATCACTTCTTTCAGAAAATTTTGTAAAACTTAAATCCACTTTGTGATCTTTAACTTACTAGAAATTTTGTGATAAATTAAAAATGTCCTTCTAGTTCAAGAACAATCTCAAAAGCATTCAGCAATGATTGCCTTTCCTCAGCAAGGAAACAAGTGGACATTGTTTGAGAACTTGCTCTAACACCTTTCATTTATATGTCCTAAAAATTATTCTCTCTGTGGAACACAGAGCCACCTGACATTTTAAAAAGATGCATGTACAGGTCTTCCCATCAAAAGATTAATAATGGAAATAATTTGACTATCAGAAGTAGTACCTTAATTGCTAAACTAAAGAATAAAAAATCGAAAGTATAAAGGGAGAAAAGTCAAAATACCTCAGAAAGTTTGAAAAAGGATCAGTATTTGGTTATTCTGCCTTTTTTTTTTTTTTTTTTTTGAGACAGAGTCTCACTTTGTCACCCTCGGTAGAGTGCCGTGGAGTCTTAGCTCACAGTAACCTCAAACTCTTGGGTTCAAGCGATTCACTTGCCTCAGCCTCCCAAGTAACTAGGACTACAGGTGCCCGCCATAACACCCAGCTGTTTTTTAGAGACGGGGTCTCGCTCTGGCTCAGGCTGGTTTCAAACTCGTAAGCTCAGGCAATCCACCCATCCCAGCCTCCCAGGAGGGATTATCACGCCTATAATCCATATAGGCGTGAGGTACCACACCCAGTGGTTATTCTGATTTTTAAAGATGAAAATTACTTGCAAAATCACTATCACTTACTTTGCTGCTCTAAAGATTTCTTACAATAATCTTCTCAGATCTACTCTAATTGTTTTTATTGATCTATTTCCAAATTATCACTAATAATGAGATTCTACCAAAAAAATGAGAAAAATGCCTATTGTTCACTTGGTCTTGAGGCTGCTCAACAAACAAACTCTCCCATATCTTTTTTTAAGAGAGGGGGCCTTCCGCTGTCACCTGGGTGACAGTGGTGGAATCGCAGTTCACAGTGGCCTCAAACTCCAGTTTCAAAAGATGCTCCCACCTCAGCCCCTACCTCAGTCATGAGTGCGTACCACCATACATGGCTAATATGGGGGTTTTAGAGGGTTTTACTAGGTTGCCCAGGCTGGTCTGAACTCCTGGCTTCATGGTGTCCTCCCACCTCATACTCCCAAAGTGCTGGGTTTACACGTGTGAGCCACTACACCTGGCCTACATGTCATTTTAAAAACAGCCATGTAATAATTACAAGTTGTCAGGTAAAAAGAAATTTAGGATATTTAGAGCATAAGATCACCCAGTGATAGAAAAATGTAAAACAACAGCCAGCTCTGTCTGGCATACCCTTAGTCTAATAATTTGCTAAATACAGTATTTCTTTAATTTTCAGCAGTGAGATTTAATAAACATCAGATTAACAAATACCTAAACTAATTTTCTCCAGATATTTGAAAAAATGTCTTCTAAACATCTTATACTGCCACAGAAATGACTATACAGAACCACTTGCAAATAACTCACACCTCCATTAGTCTTCCACACATGGGCCTGTTCCCTCCTTCTCTACCCAGTGAATTTAACTCTAAGATACAGTTAAGTTTAGAGGGTCTTACTAGGTTGTCCTAGTTATCCAAATGCTTCCCCTTGATGAAGATATCTTTTGATGATGCCTTTCACCCCTTAAATTTTTTCTTTTGAAATTTATAGAAAAGTTGCTAAGTAACACAAATAATTCCTGTATATCCTGAGTCACCAATTTTTAACATTTTGTCATAAACATCATTCTGTGTGCTAGTATGTACACACCATTTTTTTCTCTGAACTACTCAAAAGTACCTGTAGTTTGTGATACTATCCATTCAGTTCCTTGCAGAAGGGGAGCCAGTGCTGAATGGTTGTCATTTTGTTTTAGTAATATAAGGAAAAGTCAAAGGCATCACAAATTACTCTCAAATAGTATCATTCTCCTTTCCTCTTTTAATATTTCAATGATATGTCATAGAACAATGATTTTCTTTCACAGAATCACAGTACAGTGATCAACTTTAGGAATTTAACATTGATAATGTTAAATTATCTAAATAACAGCACATATTCCAATTTTGTCAATTGTGCCAATAACATCCTTAGGATACTTCTCTTCCCCCTTCCCCGCAAAAAACAGGATGCAGTCATTGTTACACTAACTTGTCATGTTTCCGTTGTCTCTTTTAATCTGCACAATTTCTCAGCATTTGCCTTTCAAGGCTCCTCCAAATAAAAAAGGACATATACACATTCAGTAGGACAAATCCCTATACACCAAGGGTATCCAAACTTTTGGCTTCTGAGCCATACTGTAAAAAGAAGAGTTGTCTTGGGCCACACCAAAAAATACATAAACACTAATGAAAGCTGATGAGCAAAAAGCCCCAAAAAAGCCTGTGCATAATTTTTGTGACATCTACCACTACAGATAAGCAAAAAAGTCCTCATATAATCTTCCTAATTATGCAGGGGCCTGTTCAGAGAGCCTTTTAAAGTTACTGAGCAGGTCCTAATTTTGAGACCAGTAATGTAGAAAATATACATATCTAAGTAATAGAACATCTTTGGCAAATTTTTGATGTTTTTTATTTTAAAAGTGGGCAACATAAAACTAGTGAGATATTTAACATTGTATTTGAAAACTCATGCATCAGTATCTGGTTCTATGAAAATAGTTGCAATTCTCAGTTATTTCTCAAGGTGCTTATCAGACATTTTAGTTCCAATTTTACTCTTAATGTGCTTCATTCTTGAAAACAGTTGATCACAAATTTAAGTGCTGCCAAAAAGCAATGACATGAATAAGGCAAGGTCATGAAGTGAGAGGTATTTTTGTCTCTAGAAAGATAAGACCTATAAAAGTCTGGTAAGAGACATGATCAAATTTTCC
Source organism: Nycticebus coucang (assembly GCF_027406575.1). Classification (NCBI taxonomy): domain Eukaryota; kingdom Metazoa; phylum Chordata; class Mammalia; order Primates; family Lorisidae; genus Nycticebus; species Nycticebus coucang. Next base: position 6,986,057 of record NC_069785.1, on the reverse strand, counting down.
TTAGGTTGAATGTCAGATTATAGCTGTATGCATTCCATTTGAAAATTGGCAGGTAACATATTTATGATGACTACAAATGAAGGTGCAAATACACCAAAATTATCAATTATTTTTCTGGAAATCTTGAAATGTTTTCAAACTCTTGTTATCAAAGCAAAAAGCAAAGCTGCATATTTTCACTATTCATAGGACTGTGTTTAGCCAACCTGGGAAAATGCATCAAATTATTTGCTTTACTTTGAGCTTCCCATAATTCCATTTGGAATGCTGTTATGGTTTGAAACATTGTACTGATAAGCTGAAGACCCATGTTTAACTCAATTAAATGAGAAGTTAAACTCACTAAAAGTGCATTTGAAAGCCAGTTTTCATCATCGAGTTCTGACACAAATTTGGTTTCTGATACTACCTGCAACTTGATAATGTAACAAATCTAATCAAGCTAGCCATTTTAATTCTGAAAAGTAAATGATGTTGCCAGTTAGCATCAATACTTTTAAGGAATTCTTGAAATTGGCGATGATTCAATCTCTTAGCCCTTACAAAATTCACCTTCTTGATAATGATTTGCATGACATTTCCACACCACTGCAATTGTGAATTGTGCTGCTATAAACACTTGAGTGCAAGTATCTTTATGATAAAATGTCCTTTCTTCCTTTGGGTAAATATCAGCAGTGGGCATTGTTGGATCGAATAGCAGGTCTATTTTTTGTTCTTTGAGGTAGGTTGTACTAATTCCTTTCTCTCCACACACACACCAGCACTTACTGTTCTGGGATTTTGTGTAACAGCCATTCTTACTGGCGTTAGGTGATACCTCATTATGGTTGATTTGCATTTCCCTAATGATAGAGATGTTAAGCATTTTTTATGTTTTTCTTGGCCATTAGACTACCTTCCTTTGAAAATTTTCTTATGAAGTCTTATTATTGACAACATATGATGCTAGAGGCAAACAGCTTTCAAGCACAAATAGATGAATAATTTAATTGTTTACATCTCCATGGAGACTAAGGGATCCATAAAGAACTCACTAAAAGGATTGGAGGCTTCATTTAAATAATACACAGGCAGCCCCAGATGTATATTTAGATTCCCAAAATTGTTTTAAATTATTGTCACATCATATAAATCCTATCATTAGCCATATAGTTGCCTTCTATATTCACCAACATTTAGAAATCCTGGTTTAACTATATAATTGAAACTTATTTTTTTTCCCTACCCGGATGATTGATTTTTAAAACCCCAAGGCTGGTCTTACAGCTACTACGCTTACATCTAAGATCAAGACATTGACTGTGATGATCCGACTTACCCTGAGCCACAGCTACTTTTGCTACAATTAATCACTAGCCTCCAAGTCCTCTTAACCAAAGTGACTAAACCCAGCAGTACTAGTGGTTAGCCAGTTAGTTAAAGCAATTTTTTAAAGATACATACATATTTTTAATGTGTTGCTTGAGTCCTATCTAAGAGAGGAAGAATATTACACTGCACAGAAAAAAATGTCAACTTTTCTTAATAAGTTAAACATATTTATTGCAATATTACACTAAAAAGTTGTTAATTACTCATAAAAATACTCTTTAAAAGACTGGTATTGTGTATCTCCAAAAATTAATTTTAAAAAGTAAACTCTTTTCTATTAGGTTAGTTCTCTGACATTCAAAGTTACAAAATAACAAACAAGGACACATTTTCCTCTCTCTATCACATAGGAATTGTCTAAAGATAAGTAAGATGTATGGGGTTTTCTCCAAGCTCACTGCAAAGAAGGAAGACATTTTAAGATACTTGATTGTTATGAACAAAACATATTTCAAAATAATATGATCAGGTAAAAAAACTAGTTTTTAGTCCCTAGCAATTCAAGTATTTTTGGTTCAGAAAGCTTTCACCTTACCTTTAATAATTCAAAATAATGCCAACAATGATATACTGGCACCAGCATAAGGCGTGGAAGAACGTAACGAACTGCCTCTTTAAAACCATCAGCAATGGACTGTAAAACAAAAAGATATTAAACTATATCTTTGATATCAAGGATATAGAAATAGCTTTTAATTCAAAATAGTAATGGAAAGCACATTCTATACTGAAGTACTGTAAGTCATTTTTTCTCTCTTCAAATTATTAGATAAATATATACATTTCTTCATCCTTTATATGGCTAAAATAACTTCTACAATAGTTCTCTACAGCTTTTTTTCAAATGTTGGGGCTTCTATATCCCTAAAGGAATTTTGAAGAGCCACATTCCCCCCCAACCATTTTTACAATGTCATCAGCTATGTTTTAAATTTAAATAGTTACAAATGATGTATTTTGAGGAATGTTGCACATTGTATCCTGTAAACATGATTTAAATATATTTCATCAAAGAGTGACTGAATAAATTTCAGATTTGTCTCATTTATGAAAATGTCTTGTCATATAATTTGATTGACAAAGCCAATCATCACTGCCAAAATAAACAGCCAGCAGGCTTAAACTGTCAGAAGTCTGACTTCATTCTCAAATTCAAATAAGCACTTCGATGTCATGTCCTCAAGAATTAAAAGCATCTGGAAGAATCTACAACTGCTTCTAACATAGTAGTACATCAAGAAATGAATACTTGACAAGTATCCCTTTCCTTTATCCCAAATCATGATAAACTAATTAAAAAAATGTTAATATAAACCCTTGTTATATAATCATTTCACTTAACTCTTCAGTAGTCAGATCTGATAAGACATAGGTAAGACATTTTGGCTACCAAACTAAGAGGGTTTTTTTTTTTTTGAGATAGTCTCACTATGTGGCCCTTAGTTGAGTGCCATGGTGTCACAACTCACAGCAACCTCAAACTCTTGGGCTTAAGTGATTCGCTTGCCTTAGCCTCCCAAGTAGCTGGGACTACAGGCACCCACCACAACGCTCAGCTATTTTTTTTTGGTTGGAGCTGTCATTGTTGTTTTGCAGGCCCAGGTTGGGCTGGAACCCACCAGTCTTGGTGTATGTGGCAGGCACCCTACTCACTGAGTTACGGTGTGCTGAGCCCAAACTAAGAGATTTTTTGTTAACCATGATCATACCACACCTTTCTTTTAGAAACTCCTTTGCTTTGTATTCAATGAACTCTCCCTTAGGAATAACACCTCCCCCCGCCCCACTTGGCTGGTACCCTGGAGGTTTTTATACCTTGGATCAAAGAATCATGGGAAATTATAAATGGCAAAAGGTAATATGCAAGTAAAGTTGGAAAAAATAATGTAAAAAAACACAAACCAGATTTCAAGTAGACTAGACACTGCCTCCCTTAAACCCTGTGTGCCTTTATGTACCCTGAAAAATCTTAAAGTGTATAGCTATGAATAGGTAATACCTCAGTTTGGGAAACTACTGCTCTGTACAATAAATAATTTTTTTTTAATTTATAAGGGATTTAAAACTCACTCATGCTGATTTGAAGCGTAAGGTGCACCAGTAGGTACTTCTCCTCTTAAGAAAAATACCAACGAGAGCAATATACATGAGAAAGAATCTCACATGCTTCTTTAAAAAAATACCTTCATGGACAAATACTCCCATGATTCTTGTATTTTCTTTTTCTTTTTTTTTGTAGAGACAGAGTCTCACTTTATGGCCCTCTAGAGTGCCATGAGATCACACAGCTCACAGCAACCTCCAACTCCTGGGCTTAAGCGATTCTCTTGCCTCAGCCTCCTGAGTAGCTGGGACTACAGGCGCCCGCCACAACGCCCAGCTATTTTTTTGTTGCAGTTCAGCCGGGGCTGGGTTTGAACCCGCCACCCTCGGTGTATGGGGCCAGCGCCTTACCGACTGAGCCACAGGCACCGCCCAATTCTTGTATTTTCTTAACTTCTAATTTGTTTGACAGACTTATTACCTAGTAACCAGACTTGTCAGGATAGGCACAAAAAGCCAACTATTTTCTTAAAGATTCATTTCTTTTAGCATTTAGTATAGTCTGAACATTTGCATCCCCCCCAAATTCATATATTGAAACCTAACTCCCAGTGCAACAGTATTAAGAGATGGGGCTTTTAGGAGGTGATTAGGACATGAGCAGGCAGAGCCTTCATTCATGTGACTGGTGCCCTTATGAAAGGGGCCTGACGAAGCTTATTTGCCTCTTCCAACATGTGAGGGCACAGAGAGAAAGCACCATGAATACACCAGAACGAGCCCTCACCAGACACTGAATCTGCTGGTGCCTTGCTCTTGGACTTCTCAACCCACAGAACTGTGACAAATAATTTCCGTGATCTACAAAGCCATCCGGTTGGTGGTATTTTGTTAGAGCATAAACAGACTTAGACAGCAATAAAATAATTAATACACTGATTTGAATTACTCTGGTTTAATTGGAAACAATACGGAACTTTAAAATTAGTGTGTAAGATCATCTGTTTTATTAATTTACAGTAAATTGGCTACTAAAGTATATTTAAAATTTCTGCACTATTTACAATGTAAGGAGTCCTCTGATAGCAACAGAAGCTATAATTAGTGTTTAATACATGCCAAACATTATCTTTGTGATTTACATGTGTCTCTATTTAATTTTTGTAATAAGAGTTACACATTATTATCATCATACCATTTTACAAATAAGCCAATGGAGACTTAGAGATTCACTGAATTGCTAAAAATAACACAACTATTAATTGGCCCAAAGCCAGAAGTTGTAAAATCTCATTTTTGCCCAAATCTCATTTTCTTAAGGTGTGCTACATAGCTTTTGAAATGCTTTTTGGTTTTTAATGAAGCATTACTTCCCTTTAAACTGAATGAAAATTTTTAAGCTAACATAATACAAATGAGTTTGGCCTGAAAGGGATTTTATCTAAATTTCAATTTACTGAGTATCTGGGGTGATACTTCAATAACTGTATCTTAAACATTCAAATTCCATAGGAAGAATTCTTAATAAAATAGAAATGAAACAAAAAGTGTGAGTGCTTTTAATGAGTATGCAAAGTTTTTATATACAGATTGTCCCTTTAATTAATGTTTACTTTACAGTTTTATGAATATGTAAGATTTAAGTATTCCTCGTGAAGTAATTTTGAAAATTAGGTATAATTTTTATCCCACTTTTACAAACTTTTGAGAATAAAGTAGTAGAAGAAATAAAGTAGATAGGAAGACAACAGTAAATTTGATTTTACACATGATATATCTGAAGCGCCTACAGGATACCCATATAATTTATGGTTATATGAAAGGGTAAAGACACACACACAAACATGGTGCTCAAAGGTAAGCGATGGCCTGGAAATACAAATAGAAGTAATCAGCATGTAGACACGGATGAAGTCACCCTCGGAGGACACCAAGAACATAAGAACAGAGCTGATGGCAGTTACAAGTGAGGAGACCGGAAAGAAACGAGAGAAGTAAGAAGAAAACAAGAGAACGTCAGTCAAGGAACAAGAGGACTAACAAATACTACCCACTCAAATATGAAATAAAAAGATCTGCTAGATTTGGCAATTAATTGTGAAAGGCAGTTTTTAGTATTGTATCCTGATTAGAATACACAGGGTAGTGTTTTGACAAAGAATTGTGAAAAGTAACATCAAGATAACTGGCTGCAAAGTGAAAAAAATCAAAGAGAGGAGTAACTAGAGCAAATGGTTCGTGCATTTGTGTATGTGCTTGAGGACAATAAAGATTTGACCATAAACACACGCTAAGAGGTAAAAGTCAGTGGAGGTGCAGAAGTTTCTACAGCTAGCACGCAGTCAAGTACCACTTATGCCAAGGTAACCTCTGCTGTGTCGAGAGAGTGGAAATAGAATTTTATCTCTCTCAACTCATATTCATTTTATCTAAGTGTATTACTCAACCAATGAACATGAACACTTCTCCTCAACAGTCTAACGCAACAGTCTAACGATAAGAATTATCATGAATTTTTAAAAATACAGTATTTATCTCCTTTAAATTATAGGCCTAATAAAGAAATCAGTGAATGCAGTTGAGGCTATTTTCAACTTATGATTTCTTCCAAATCTTACTTCTATAGGGAATATGATCTGAAATAGCTCTCTAGATCCATCTCTATCACCCAAATCTAGGATGTGCCAGTTTCTTCTGGTTATTCAGTATTTGTGATGATGTGCCACAAAAGATTTTCACATGAAGAATAAACTGAGGGCCAGGCACACTGGCTCATGACTGTTACTACCAGCACTTTGGGAGGTCGAGGTGGGAGGACTGCTTGAGGCCAGGGGTCTGAGACCAACATGGGCAACACAGCAAGATCCTACCTCTACAAAAAAAGAGAGGAAGGACAGAAAATAGAAGACAGTCTAAAATAGAATTAATAGGACTTCAGGGATAAATGGAGTATTTTTTCACTTGCTTCATAAAAAAGAAAAAGAATTTAAGTTTACCTGAAAGTGTAGAGCAACTGCAGGTCTGGCCATTAGTTTACTGAAATGTTCATTAAACTCTGGTGAAAGAATGTCCTGTGATAATGTTTCATAAGGATCAAATGCTTGTTCCTATTTTTGTTTAAAAAAAAGAAAAATGTATTAGGCTTAAAAGAACATGTTTTCTACTAATATGGTACATATTCCTTAATGGCGAATTTTTAATCAAGTCCTCAATTAGGTTTTATCACCTTTCGCTCTCTACATTTTCTGGACAAAACAGCAATTCCTATGGCCACAAGTGGTAGATTTTTAAAAATATAAGTAGTGACCTAGAGCAACAGGTCTTAAAATAGGTCACTGACTCTGTGGTCACAAATATCAAACTATCGAAATGCTTATATACATACATCCCCATTTCTTCCCCCTATGAAAAGGGGGGGAAAAAGGCTAGAATTTGAAATTCAGCTATACTTACGTAAGTTGAAATGAGTTTACATTTCAAATTAAAGTAGAACCTCCATATTGACCAGCTCCCTACACTGAACACCTCCTTAAGTGGACCTAAGTATCACAGACCTGGTCATGGAGCACATGTGTGTATCAGTACAGCAGGCCTAGCTCCTTATGCTGACCACCTCTGTCTGTTGATCAGTTTGGTACAGTCTCCTGGGTGGTCAACTTACAGAGGTTCTACTGTATTTTCAAAGGAGGCAGAAGTGATATCTCTGTTTTATCTACTCCATAATTACCAAAATTAGAAAAAGAAAGCCTAGCACAGATAATATACAGGAAGATAGCAAGCAAAAATTGCACATAGTTTTTTCAATGTCTATAATTAAACATACTCCTGTTATTTGGTAATAATAATTCCAATGTTTAGTTAGACCTAAGAGATTTGTTTCAGTTTTCTTTTTTAAAAGTACAAAAAGAGTGCAGAGAAATTAGAATACTTGTACATTGTTAGTAGGACTGCAAAACAGTCCAACCCTCATGAAAGACAGTTCCTTAAAAAGCTAACCAGAATTACATATGACCCAGAAATTCCATTCCTAGGTATACATCCAAAAGCACTGAAAACACCGCAGCATTATTTACAATAGTTAAAAGTGGAAAAAATCCAAGCATTCGTCAGCAAATGAATAAAGAAAATGTGGTATATAAATGCAGTGATTATCCAACCACATAAAGAGGTAAGTTCTGACATACTGTTATAACATGGATGAATCTTGAAAACATTATGCTAAGTGAAGTAAGCAGACACAAAGACAAATATCATATGACTCCAGTAACATGAAATATCTAAACTATGCAATTCATAGGAGGGATAAAGCAGATTAGAAGTTAACAGGAGTGAGAGGAATCAGGAGTTCTGGCTCATTGGGCAGAGTTTCTGTTTGGAGTGACGAAAAAGTTTAGATGTTAGTAATGAAGGTACAATATTGTGAATTTAATAAAAGCTACTGAATTGCACACTTAAAAATTGTAAAAATGGCTAATTTAATGTTTTTTATGTATTATAACAAAAATAAAAATAATAAAGTATTTTAGAACTATATCTATAACACTACAAATTAATATATCATAGTATAAAAACACTATCAAGAGCAAAGGCTACACATTTAAATTTTTTTTCCTTTTCATCATCCTCAATCACTTTTTCTTTTTTTCTAAGGCTAAATATCTTGACTCGGCATCAGTAACTGAATACCTCTGTACTATCAGTTTCTTCGTCTATAAAGTGTATGTAATAAAAGTGATCTATATTTTCAGCAAAATTATATTCAGCATTCTGTATTCAGAGATTAAAAAATTAGAAATTTTTTTACATGAATCTAAAGGCAGCACTTTTAAAGCTCTGTTTTCCAGAAGACATAAAAATGGCCAATGAATATGAAAAGATATTCAACATCACCATTAATTTTTTTAAAAAACAAAATTAAAGAAAAGTAAGATTATTTTGTTTTCCCATTGGAATGGCAAAAATGAATGGAATAATACCTAAAGTTAGTAAAAGGGGGCTACTAAACAAGGAGAGGCTTACATACAGCAGGACTTATCTGGAAATGAATCTGGCAAAATGCTTCAAAGTTCTAAAAATGTACCTAGTCTATAATTCCACTTCCAAAAATACTGTATACCTTTTAAAAATTAGTAAATGATGATGGCATAGTGCAAATATGTTTGTTGCAATATTATTTACAATAACAGAAAAAAGAAAAAATCTACAACCTTAGGGATAATAGATGGTTAAAATGTTATGGTATCTTCACATAACACGGTATTAGTAATACTTAAAAATTGGGACAGGTATAGTATCTCACACCTATAATCACAGCACTTTGGGAGGCTGAGACAGGAGGATCATTTGAGGCAAGGAGTTTGAAACAGCCCAGGCAACATGTTGAGACTCAGTCTCTATCAAAATAAGAAAAATTAGACAAGCACAATGGTACATGCCTGTAGTCCCAGCTACTAAGGAGCTGAAGCAGGAGAATCATTTGAGCCCTGAGTTCAAAGCTGTCATGAGCTATAATCACACCACCGCACTCACTTCAGCTGGGGCAACAGAGTAAGATCCTGCCTGCCCCTCCCCACAAAAAGAATTCTTTAAGAACACTAGGATCCTATTGTTTCAAACCCACATTTACATGAATGCACAAAAAAAGTAAGGATGAATAAATGCTGGGTGTTACAGAATAAAGTCACATTCATTTTATTTATGTTTATCTGTATTAACTATATTACTTTTATAATCCTCTAAAAGACAAAAGAATGACTTTTACTTCAGAAAAAATTAAAATATAAACCTTGTTTCCAATTAAGTTTAAAATCCACAAAAGAAAAAGCGCTCTAGTCAATAAAATTTTTCTTCACCTAAACACATTTACCATGAAGAAAAAACTTTAGTACTGTAGTACATAAACTCTGACTATAAATATTACCATAAATGTACTATGAAGAATCACTATAAGATGTGCCGTAGGTGTGGTCCCACCAATTACCTCCCTCTACCCAACCTCCCCCCTCCCCTCCCCTCCCTTTCCCCATATTCTTGGGCTATAAAAGTTTCATAGTAGGGTTGAGTACATTGGATACTCATATGAAATGAGTGTATTATAGCATTCATATGAAAGCTATAAATTAGTTTCATAGTAGGGCTGAGTACATTGGATACACCTACGGTGCATCTTACAAGGGTACATGTGAAACTAAATGCAGAATATAATGTTTTAACACAATAACTAAGAAAAGGTCAGAAAGGCTATGTTAACCAGTGTGATTAAAATAGTTCAAATTATATATAAAACCAGCGCATGGTACCCCATGATTGCATTAATGTACACAGCTATGATTTAATTTAAAAAAAAAAAAAAACAGCTGGGAAAAAAAAAAAGAATCACTATAAATATAAACAATGTGATTTTAGTTTACTATTGGTGAAATCTTAAGTATTTTTTATAGCAGCCAGCAGTGTCATCTGGTTTTCACAAAGAATACCTTACTGAACAACTTAACATATATAAAGTAGTTTTATACACGCACTTCTGCCAGATCTTCAAAACAGCTGCCAGCTAAGGGATGAGGACTGCTTTCATCAGTCATTTCAACTGTGTCTTCAATCAAGCCTAAAAGTTTCACAGTCAATTCATGTATATCTGAAATGTTACTAAAAATCTTTTCAATATCCTGAAAAAAGAAAAAGAACGATTAAGATATACGAAGTCAAGAATTGTGCTTAAAGATTACTAAGTAAGTGTTAAGGGTGTATTTTCACCTAATTTCACACTAATATATTCCAAGACACAGTAACAGTGAAAAGGAAGAGAAATTTAAAATTTTGAGGGGTTACAAACACTAAAAACACTGGAAAACGTAAATTCTAAATAGTTTTGTTAAATAACTCTAAAACCTGATATTGTGAATAATTCTAAGCAACTCTTTACATAAAGAATTCTGATATTTGAGTGTTTTAAAACTAGATAAAATGCAAATAAGACTTGATCAAGGTTTTTTTTAATCAATGTTTTATAGAGCTGGTTAATCACAAGAGCTGGGATCAGAATAAAGATAACTCCTAACCCAGATACAATTTGGTAAACCCCCCTTTCTAATTTCGTGCCTAATTTTCATTATGACTGCACTTATTACATTAGTATGACAATTCACTTTTTTTTCTTGGCCACTCTGTTGCCCAGGCTAGAGTGCCATGGCGATCTAGCTCACCGCAACCTCAAACTCCTGAATTTAAGTGATCCTCCTGCCTCAGCCTCTCAAATTACTGGACTACAGGCACTCACCACAACGCCCAGCTAATTTTTCTATTTTACCTTAGGTAGAGGCAGGGTATCACCTTGTTTAAACTAGTCAGGACTTCCTGAGATCAGGATCTCCCATCCCAGCCTCCCACAGTGCTAGGATTACAGGCATGAGCCACCATGCCTGGCCAACAGTATTTTCACATATTTTTAAAACCCATAAATATTTTTTATATATTCACAAAGTATACCAAGATTCTATTTATGATTTTAAGCTGCTGTGTGACTTTTGGGGTACACAGAATTTCAAACCCAAAAAGGTACTTACAGAAGGTTTAAATAGTTTTCTGTCAGAAAGGAAGGCTTCTCGAAACACTTTTATGATCATATTCAGTTCTCGCAAATACTGTCTTTCTTCTGCAATTTCAGTTCTGACAAGGTCATAGTAGTTTAATTCACCTGAAGAACTAGGTTCATCCTCACAGAGAGAAACCAAACCTATGTCATCCTGATCAAACATGTCCATCAAAACCTGAGAAATACAAATCAGAAGCATACAAATTTATTTTCCTTACTTTTATAAAACTCCCTCAAAGTACTTGAAATCAAATATTATTAGAGTTGTGTATTTTATCAGCAAATTTATTTAAGAAAATTTAGAATAAAAGAAAAAAACTGAAGGCAGGCAATGTTCAAATAAAACTCAATATGGCAACATAAATATTTCTGAAAATAAGACCTAATGGTGAAATATATGTATGTATGCCTATGTGTGTATAATATGTATAATACAAATATATTCACACATACATAATAGTAAAAGAGATCATATCTTTGGAGAATAATAATCTGATCCAAAAATCCCAGTTCAGCTACCTACTTGACTATAATTATGGATAAGTTGTTTATTCTTTTAAAGTTCAATTCCATCTATGTAAAATATAACTGATAGAAGAATTCAATGAGGTTATCTACATGAAATATATATTACTATGTCTGGCAAATAATAAGTATTGAACATGGTAGTTCTTTGATGTATTATAAGGATGGCAGTTAAAAGGAGGAAAGTGAAATGATACTACTAAGGAGGCACATGACAGAGCAGTATGATGCTTTTCTAATGTAGATTTACTACACTGACCACTGCTACAAAGTTAAATTCAAATACCCACAAACGTACAGTGACCATCTCTTCTTTCAGAAATAGTAAAGGCTGTTAACAAGGACTTAACCAAAAGGCAAGAACTAATTGCAAATCAAAAGCAACAGGAAGAGGGTGGCCATACATTTTAGAATAGTTAAAAAAAAGATAAGGGTGGCACCTGTGGCTCAGTGAGTAGAACGCTGGCCCCATATACCAAGGGTGGTGGGTTCAAATCCGGCCCCAGCCAAACTGCAACAAAAAAATAGCCAGGCGTTGTGGCGGGTACCTGCAGTCCCAGCTACTCAGGAGGCTAAGGCAAATGAATCACCTAAGCCTAAGAGCTGGAGGTTGCTGTGAGCTGTGACGCCATAGCACTCTGCCAAGGGTGACAAAATGAGACTCTGTCTCTTAAAAAAATAACAAATAAATGAGACCTAGTTAAATATATATTTAAGACTGAATAAAAATTATTCTGGGAGTTTAGGAAAGATATAATCCTGAAAAGGAAACTGAAAGAGAAAAAAGATACATGACAAATAAGTAAACAACTAACGATTCTAGACTAGATCACTGCTATAACGGACAAGTAGCAAAACTTGAATCAAGTTTGAGAGTTAGGTGATATACTGTATCCCCAGTGCATTGATTTCGTGAATTTTCATTGTCATACTGCAGTAATATAAGAAAATGTTCTAATTTATAGGGCATGATCCGTGGCAACTTACTTTCTAATGGTTCAAGCGGCAAAGGAATATTAGTTATTGTGCTTTCAACTTTTCTATGCGTCTAAGATACTTTCAAAGTAAAAAAAAGTAATCATTTTAGAAGTCAAAATAGAAATGACAAGAAATTCCTACCATAAAATTTAAGTAGAAAGTCATTTTTTAAATTATGGCATAGTATAATGGATCTCAGCCATTATAACTGCACATCAGAATCACCTGGAATGCTTTCAAAAAATACTGAGGCTTAGAGGTCAAATCCAGGCCAATTAAATCTCCAAGGGTGAGATACAGTCATCAGTATTCTTTAAAAGCTTTCTGGTAATTCTGGTGTGCAGTGAAGGCTAAGAACCATTGGCTTGTGCCAGTTCCTGGAAGTCATTCACCTTTAGCAGCCCTAGCTGAGTTAGGCGTCTTCTCTATAAAGTCTTCTTGGCCTCACCCACACTAGAGTTGAGTACTTTCTCCACTGCACCTTGGACTTACTAGTATAATATTTTTAATCACATTGTTCTGCAATTATTTATTCAAGATTTTTTATTCTGCACTAAAATAAACTCATTCTAACACAGAATTGCTACCTTATTCAGTCTTATGACTTTATCATGCTCAAGACAATACCTGGCACATATGGGGTACTTCACAAATGTTGATTTAAAAAGTAAGGAGAACAAAGGAAGGAAAGTAGGAGGGGAAGAAAACGAGAAAGACAAATGAAAAGACTCAACTTATTCCTTCAAGTAGTTTACAGATAGGAAGGAACACAAATATGTAAACAAAAATTTTCAGAACAGAGTAACATCAGGCTCAGCGCCCGTAGCACAGTGGTTAGGGCACTAGCCACATACACCAAGGCTGGCAGGTTCAAAAAAGGCTGGGGCCAGCTAAACAACAATGACAACTGCAACAAAAAATAGCCAAGCGTTATGACAGGCACCTGTAGTTTCAGCTACTTGGGAGGCTGAGGCAAGAGAATCGCTTAAGCCCAAGAGTTTGAGATTGCTGTGAGCTGTTACGCTACAGCATTCTACCAAGGGTGACAAAGTGAGACTCTGTCTCAAAAAATAAAAAAAGAACAGAGTAACTTCAATATTGCAAAGTTTTTTGTCTCTCCCTTTGCCCCACTGAATTGTTCTGTGAAACCAAAGTTATGTTCTTCAAAATTACTTAGCTTAAGAGTACCTGGACAGAATTAAATCCATTCCCTTTTTAAAATACAAAACTCAGGCCAGGCGTGGTAGCTCACACCTGTAATCCTAGCACTCTGGGAGGGCACGATGGTAGATTGCTTGAGCTTGGGAGTTCCAGAACAGATTGAGCCAGAGAGAGACCTGGTCTCTAAAACTAGCCAGGTATTAGGGCAGGTGCCTGTAGTCCCAGATACTCAGGAGGCTGAGGTAAGAAAATCACTTGAGCCCAAGAGTTTGAGGTTACTATCAGCTATGATGCCATGGCACTCCATCTAGAGTGACAAAGTGAGACTCTGTCTAAAAAAAAAAAAAAAAAAATTAGACAGGTGGCAGACACCTGTAGTCCCAGCTACTTGGGAGGCTAAGGCAGGAGGATCACTTGAACCCAAGAATTTGAGGCTACAGTGAGATAAACTGATGCCATGGCACTCAAGCCTGGGCAATGGAGTAAGACTCTGTCTCAAATAAAAAATAATAAAATAAAATGTAAAACTAAAACTACTTTTCTTAAACTGATTTAAGACTTTGAAAGTTTTTTCCTGTAAGTAAGAGATTCTCAATAGAAAAAAGAGATCCCCATGCTGCCATACACTTAAAAACCTGAAAATACTATGGTGACTCTGTAAAGCCAGGATTTTTCTGTCTTCCGGGCGCCGGCCCCATATGCCGAGGGTGGCGGGTTCGGACCCAGCCCCGGCCAAATGGCAACAGAAAAATAGCCGGGCGTTGTGGCGGGCGCCTGTAGTCCCAGCTGCTCGGGAGGCTGTGGCAAGAGAATCGAGTAAGCCCAAGAGTTAGAGGCTGCTGTGAGCTGTGTGACGCTGAGAGACAGTGAGACTCTGTCTCTACAAAAAAAAAAGAAATTATAAAAATTACTAATATAATCATGCATTAAAAAAGAATAAGGCAGAAATGAGATAGTCATTATTATTATTCTTCAAGTTAAGTTTAAAAATCTTTTAATACATACCTTATCTGCACACATTGACACTTTAATGTCTTGCTGAGATATTTCATAATGTCGGATATTAAAAACATAATTACCAGCCAACTTCAAAATATCAGCAGAGATATACTCTAGTACAGCCACAATATATAGGGACACATGGTAATCCACTTTGTACCCTAAAACTTCCTGTGAAAAAAAGAAATAATTGCAAAAAATGACATTGTCAATCAAGTTATCAGTTAACCACTCAAAAATTACTGACAACCGGCTCAGTGCCTATAGCTCAAGCGGCTAAGGTGCCAGCCACATACACCAGAGCTGGCGGTTTCAAATCTGCCAGGGCCTGCCAAAGAACAATGACAATTACAACCAGAAAGTAGCCAGGCTTTGTGGCGGGTGCCTGTAGTCCCAGCTACTTGGGAGGTGTAGGTAGGAGAATTGCTTAAGCCCAGGAGTTGGAGATTGCTGTGAGCTATGATGCCACAGGACTCTACCCAGGGTGACAGCTTGAGGCTCCGTCTCAAAAAAAAATAAAAATAAAAATAAAAAAAATAACTAACAACCTTGTTATAAAGAAATTTCTAATAAACAAAATGTCTAAAAATTTGTTGATACCAAAGGACAGAAAATGAGGCTTTAGTCATAGTATTAAGGTTTCTTTCTTAAAAAGACATTCAATCTAACAACTTTGCCTTTTATAAAACAAGAAAAATTGATTCTAATATAAAAATCTATGGCTGGACTTCACTGAAAGTCTCTTAATGTTAACCAAAACCTATCTGAGAAATACTTGCTATCTTTATCTCCTAATTACAGCAATTTCTATGGTGAAGAGAATCTGTGTGTATGGGGGTATTTTTTAGAATTGCTATAAAAGAGTCTTCAAATCCATGTACTTGAAGCATACTCTATAGACTAAATATTCCCTGGCCAATTTTTCCTATGTATGAGGCGTGACAATTAAGTTCACAAACTTATCCTAGAAAATATGCTAGATAGACTATCACTATGGTCACTTTCAAAGTACTCCCCTTGGGAAGCTGTGTAGTGATACCAGCGCCTAGTCCAGCCTTCAAAGCAATTTTGGAACTCTCTTTGTGGAATGACCATCAGAGCCGTTGTCATACAGCAAACAAAAACATGAAACAACAATAATGAATGCCACTCTGCAAGACACTACCATACATTGACACAAACACAGTTGTGAGACGCTGACATAATACGATTATGAAACCTTACCCCAGTTGTTTGTACAGTGCTGCCAATGTAAGTGTCTGGTAGCAAGTTTGCAAACTTGATTTTACGATAGCTTTGATGGTCACCCCAGGAAAAAAGTTCCAAAATTGCTTTGAAGGGTAGACTAGCCCCTGGTATTGGTGATTAGCTTTCCAAGGGGAGTACTTTCAAGGTGGCCATAGTAATATTCAGCAGTGACATATGTAGCTCTTTGTCTAGGATAAGTTCTTGAACTTAATTGTCAGACCTCATACATAAAATACTTATGATAATACAGACTAACTGAAAAATTTCTGAATTCATAGTAGCCTTTGTCTTTGTGAATCTTCTTAATCAACAAAAGGTTGAGAATCATGGCCTACTACATGGAAATCAGTCAGAGGTAGTAGTCACTAGAAGATGCCACAATACATCACTATTACTAACTTTTAGGGTCAGGCGCGGTGGCTCATACCTGTAATCCTATCACTCTGGGAGGCGAAGGCAGATGGATTACGTGAGCTTATGGGTTCGAGACCAGCGTGAGTAAAAGCAAGACCCTGTCTCTACTAAAAACAGAAAATCTGAGGCAAGAGGATCACTTGAGCCCAGGAATTGGAGGTTGAGGTGAGCTATGACGCCAGGGCACTCTACCCAGGGCAATAGCTTGAGACTCTGTCTCAAAAAAAAAAATAATAATTAATTTAAAAATAAATAAATAAAAATAAAATTTAAAAAAATTAAAAAAACTTTTAATACTAGTTGAAAGGTAATCTGGTATCTTCAGAGTGTATTTATTTTTATTCTATACACATGTGTTTATGTACAAGTGCACATATTTACTAACACAGACCATGCTACATTAGCACGGTATACATACACCAATACTACAATGCATAAAGTGTTATTTGTTGTAAGAACTGCCTCAATATTTAATCATTTGTTACCTTCAATGATGGATGGATTTTGTCCACAGGCAGTAAAAGAGGATTTCTTCGTTTTCGTTTCTCTATGGCAGACTGTGCATCAGCAATAGCCCATTTATCAATTGGGTGAGGAAAGGTCTTTTGAACTCGTTCCTGTTCAGATCATAGCAATATCATTGTAACATTAACAGAAGTGTTCATAAATAAAAATTTCATACAAAATTCAACTTTACCACTATTCTTAATGCTCCCAATTAAGATTTCTTCTATACTAAAGGTTGTTGTCTTAAAGAAACAATCTTCCAAAGAAAGGTAAAAAATGTAGTACAAAGGAAAATTTTGAAAGCTGTACTCTCAGATGTTTCTAAAAATCTAAAAATACTTCCACATAACCAAGGCAAAACAATTATTTAAGCATTAAATCACACATAATCTTATATATATATATATATATATATATATATAAAAGGGATAGAGGGCTGTGGTGCAATCATAGTTCACAGCAACCTTAAACACCTAGGCTCAAGTGATCCTCTTGTCTTATACATATATACATATATGTATACATATACTCTTAATGCTAGTAGATAATAGTAATAAAACATGTTCCGATTCCTGTAATAAAATACATTTTTGGTTTTAAAGAAAAACATCAGCCAGTACAGTGGCTCCCATCTGTAATTCTACCAATTTGGGAGGTCAAGGAGGAGGACTGCTTGAGGCCAGGAGTTTTAAACAAGACTGAGCAACATAGCAAGACATCGTCTCTACAAAAAATTAAAGAATTAGCCAGGCTCAGCAGCGCTTAGACCCAGCTACTTCAGAGGCTGAGGCAGGAAGATTCCTTGAGCCCAAGAGTTCAAGGATGCAATAAGCTGTTATCATGTCAATGCACTCCAGCCTGGTGACAGAGTGAGACAGGGTCACTCAAAAAAACAAGCAAACAAACAAACAAAAAAAAACCCAAGAGGATTGGTGTTAAATCATTCTCAATCCCTCCAAATTAAGATTTTCTTTTATACTAAAGGTTGTTGCCTAAAAAAGCAATCTTCAAAAGAAAGGTAAATAATGTAAGTGCAAAGGAAAATTCTGAAAGCTATACTGACAGATACTTCTAAAAATACTCCCACATAACCAAGGCAAAATAATTATTTAAGCACTAATTCACACGTAATCTTTTAGTTATATTTTTTACACAATGAGCAAGTATCCTTAATACATATACTAATCTTTTATTGAGATAATATTTTTAGATGTAATAAGATGCACAAATCTTAAGTGTACAATTTGGTGAGTTTTGAAAATACTTAACACTTGTGCAACTATCACCCCAATCAAAATATAGAACATTTCCATAATCCTGGTCTCCATGCCTAATAGGCAATCATCTAGCTCCATTGGTTAAGTTGTTTCTAACTTTCATATGAATGAAATCACACAGTATGTACTCTTTGGGGACTGTTTTTTAATACATATAATGCCTATGATTGCAGCTATGTTAATGCACAGATCAACAGTTTGTTCTTTATTTTATTATCAGTTAAAATTTCATTTTATGAATCTACCATGTTTGTTCACCTACTTTCTTACTGAAAGAAATTTGAACTGTTTCCAGGCTATTATGAATTAAACTGTTTAGACAGGGCAGTGCCTATGGCTCAGTGGGCAGGACACCGGCCCCATGTACCGAGGGTGGTGGGTTTAAACCTGGCCCCGGCCAAACCACAACAAAAAAACAGCCGGGCATTGTGGCGGGCGCCTGTGGTCCCAGCTACTCAGGAGGCTGAGGCAAGAGAATCACCTAAGCCCAAGAGTTGGAGGTTGCTGTGAGTGGTAAGCTGTGTGACTCCACAGCACTCTACCGAGGGCGATAAAGTAAGACTCTGTCTCTACAAATAAATAAATAAATAAACAAACTGCTTAGACATGCATATGTAAATCTCTTTGTGAACACGTGTTTTCATTCTCTAAAATTCAATACTAGGATTAAAATTGCTGGTCACAGGCTAGATCTATATTTAACTTTATAAGAAACTGTCAAGCAGTCTTCCAAAGTAGTTATAACATTTTATACATCTACTAGCGGCCAGGCATGGTGGCTCATGCCTGTAAATCTATTATTCTAGGAGGCCAACAACAGTGGATTGCTTGAGCTCAGGAGTTTGAGACAAGCCTGAGCAAGAATGAGACCCCATCTCAGGAGGCTGAGAAAAGAGGATCACTTGAGCCCAGGTGTTTAAGGTTGCTGTGAACTATGATTGTACCACAGCCCTAGACCCCAGAGCAACTGAGTGAGACTTTGTCTCAAAAAAAAAAAAAAAAATCGTAAATAAATCACACACACACATATTGTTCAAGAGTTCTACTTGTTCCATATTTCCACCAACATTTGGTGTAATCAGTCATTAATTTTATCCTTTTTAGTAGATATAAAATGGTATTTCACTATGGTTTTAATTTTTATTTCTCTAATAACTTATGAGCTTGAACACTCTTTCATGTGCTTTCTGGCCATTATGTCTTCTTTTATAAAGTGTCTATGTAAGGCTTTTATCTATGTGGGGAGGAGAGTATTTTCTTATTACTGACTTGTAGGAGTTTTTAACATTTTCTGGATATAAATTCTTTGGTCAAGAATGTATATTACAAACTAGGAAACCCTAGTCTGTGACTATACTTATTAATTTATTAATATTATTCTAATAGTTCCTATGTTTTCAGTCCTCTTCAAAATGTATTTGCCTAACCCCAGGTTATGAAGATATTCTCTACCATTTTCTTCTGGAAACTTTATTTTATTTTATTTTTTTCTGTAGAGACAGAGTCTCACCCTATGGCCCTCGGTAGAGTGCCGTGGCATCACACAGCTCACAGCAACCTCCTGGGCTTAAGCGATTCTCTTGCCTCAGCCTCCCGAATAGCTGGGACTACAGGCGCCCGCCACAACGCCCAGCCATTTTTTGGTTGCAGTTCAGCGGGGGCTGGGCTTGAACCTGCCACCCTCGGTATATGGGGCCGGTGCCTCACCAACTGAGCCACAGGCGCCGCCCTCTTCTGGAAACTATAGTTTCAGCTTTCATGTCTAAGGCTATAATCCATCTTGAATTAATTTTTGTCTGTGGTGTGAAATATGTCTCAAAGATTTTTCTCTCTTAAATTTATCTAGTTCTAATACTTTTATTGCTAAAGAACTTTCCTTTCCTCAATGAATTAATTTGATGTCTTTGTCAAAACTGAATTGGTCATATATATCACACTCAGCTTCAACGGTTTCAGTTTCCACAATAATTTTAAATGATACAGATTTGGATACAAAAAATTAATTTTTAAAGTAACAAAATAGTTTTTACCTCCACATCTTGAACAGTCCTTGGTTGGGCCATGCATAATTTATTAAGCAGCTGAAAAATCAACTCTTCAATATAATAAAGAGACTCTTCATTAGCTGAGAGATTGGGATGTACTTGCTCTTGCACCTTTAAAAAATTTTTTTCAGTTAAAGTACCAGCCACATAACAGGAACTGAAAAGTCAATGAGAATCTTACATATAATTAATAATATTTTACTAGAATGGTTACTCAAAAACAGATATGAAACAAAAAATTAAACAAAACATTTGTTGGTCTCTGCAAACTTTTCTTAATTCACAAAAGTTGTGATTCTTAAAAATTTTTTTGACTACGTAAAATCTATGTAAAGCCACTGAACTCCTTCTTCCCTACCACCAAAAATCGTATACCCATAAAATATTCTATACAATTCTAAAAGAATCATGGTACCCTAATGTCAACTAATAAACCTACTAGCAGTACAAATCTATGTACTACATCATGAATCCCAGTGACAGAAGGGCCTCTGAAAAACCATACTCCTTTATAAATGAGAGGTGTTCTGTGAAGTACATGCTACTCAGCTTTTACATGGCCTACACCCCTTTTTATCATCACCTAGCTATGCTGAGCCTTTTTTGTTTTTAAATGTCCTCAAGTTAGAGCCTAGAAATCCATCCTAAAAAATAATCCAGTCTGACTGGATATGTAAGAAATATGGTAAATAACAGTGCTAGCATATAGTAGGTGGTCAGTAAATATTGGCTGAAAGAAAGAATAAAAGTAAAGTTCTAACTTTTTATGTCATGGCATTGAAGGATATCATGCCACTGACACAAAAACTAATAGATAATCTGATAGCTTCACAGTTAACTAAAGGTAATTAAAAAGTCTTCCCATGGGGAAAAAAAGCATGAAGTTGACCATTTCATCTAAATTTTGAAACTCCAGCATAAAATTCTGCTTTATATCTGCATTACATGCCCACCCCTAAACCAACCATTGCCAAACGAATGGTCTAAGTTTTAGGCTTTACCATTTCCTAAGGGATCCACATCAGAAGAAAATCAGGGTTAAAAAAAGACATTTAGCATAAAATGTGCATGATAGCCCTTACATTCTGTAAGTCTATAGGGTCAGTAGTGAAGTATCTTCTGTTATTTGTGTGTTCACTCCTTTCCCTGATCAGTATCTCAGGTTTATCAATGTTATTAATCTTTTCAAGAACCAAAAATTAAAAAAAGAAAAAGATAAGCAAAAACGTCAATAAAACAAAATAGAGAATCCAGACTGACTTTATTTATTTTTTTAAGAGACAAGGTTTCATTCTGTTGCCCAGGCTGGAGTGTAGTGGCCTGATCATAGTTCACTCACTATAACCTTGAACTCCCGGGCTCAAGTAATTCTCTTGCCTCAGCCTCCTGATAACCAGGTTTGGCTATAATGTCACCAAGCCTGAATAATTTTTTAATTTTTGGTAGAGAAGGAGTTTTCCTAGGTTTTCCAGGCTGGTCTCAAACTCTTAGGCTCAAATGATCCTCCTGTGTTGGTCTCCCAAAGTGCTGGGAATATAGGCTACTGTGCCCTGCCAAACAACTGATTTTTTATAAATGCAGAAAGACCTTCAGCAAAGAAGGATAGCCTTTTCAACAAATGGTGAGAGGACAGATATCCATATGCAAAAAATAAAACATACATATACAAAATTATCACACCATATATAAGAATTAAATCAAAGAAATCACAGATCTAAATGTAAAATCTAAAACCGTAAAACTTCTAGAAGAAAAAAAATGAGAAAAATTTTGATATACTGGTTTAGGCAAAGATTTCTTAGATATAACACTGAAGACAGTCCCTTAAAAAAAAAACAAAATCAAATGGATAGACTGGACTTCATAAAGATTTAAATCTTTTGTTCTTCAAAAGATATAAGAGAATGAAAAAAACAAGCTACAGACTGGAAGAAAACATTTGTAATACATATATTTGATAAAGAACTTATATCCAGAGATATAAAGAACTCTCAAAACTTAAGAAGAAAACAAAACATTCAGCAAAAATGGACTAAAGACCTGAACAAAGACTTTACCAAAGAAGATAAATGGATGGCAAAGAACATGAAAGATGTTCAACACCATCAATCTCTAAGGAAATGCAAATTTAAATCACAAGATACCATTACACTGCTATTAGAATGGCTAAAATTAAATTATCAAATGTTGCCAAAAGGAACTGGATCTCTAATATATTGCTAGTGATTATGTAAAACTGTACAACCACTTTGGAAAACATTTGATAGTTTCTCAAAAAGTTTAACATCTACCTAATACCTGATCCAACCATTCTTTGTTTTTTTTGTTTTTTGTTTTTGAGACAGAGCCTCACTATCTTGCCCTTGGTAGAGTGCCATGGCATCACAGCTCACAGCAACCTCAAACACTTGGGCTTAAGTGATTCTCTTGCCTCAGCCTCCCAAGTAGCTGGGACTACAGGCGCCTGCTACAACGCCCAGCTATTTTTTTGTTGCAGTTGTCATTGTTGTTTAGCAGGCCCAGGCCAGGTTGGAATCTGCCAGCCTGGGTGTATGTGGCTGGTATCCTAACCACTGAGCTATGGGTGCCACCCTAATCCGACCATTCTTTGGATACCTAGGAGAAAAACATATGTCCACAGAAAGACTTATGTACACAAATTTACATAGCAGCTTTACGTGTAATGGTCAAGATCTGAAAACCCAAATGTACATCAAAAGGGGAATACAAACTGTAACATATCCAAATGATGAAATACTACTGAGCAATGAAAAGTAATGGACTACTGATACATGCAACAACACAAATTAATCTGAAAATAATTATGCTGAGTAAAAGAAGCCAGACAAGAAAAAAAGCATATACTGCTTGATTCCATTAGTACAGTACTAGAAAATACCTCGGTAGTGATGGAAAAAAATCAGTGACTGCCTTGGGATGGCAAGAAATGGGAGGAAGAATTACATTGTCAAGAGGCAATCTATAGGGCTGAGGTATGTTCACTATCTTTGATTATTTCACTGTGTGTATATGAAAATATCATATTGTAAACTTTAAATATATACAGTTTATTGTTTATCAATTATACCTCCAATAAAGCTGTTAAGAACATAAAAAATATAATATTCTAAGGTAACATTTTTCTGATCAGAGTGTATGATCAACAAGTGAAACCACATATTCTATAAACTCCTTAAGGTCAGGAACCTTTTTTTGTTTTCAGTTTCCTCTTCCTATTTCTCCACACCTATATTCCTAACACATAGGTTGCTTAGTACCATGTTATTAAAGGCAGAGTCCCTTGCATAAAGAAAGTGCTAGGTAAATACTTATTAAATAGAGTCATGGTAGCAAACCAATTTCTTGGCCTCACTTCAACTATATAGAGACTGAGAAAAATTAACTCCATAAGTTTTTTTTATTCTACTGGATATGTACCTGGAAGCTCAGTTATCACATTATAAATGAGAGAATTCCCACTCTGGTTCTCTATTTCTACATCTACTAATATTTACTTCTGATTTAGAGTTAGGAACTTAATTAGGTGCTTTTTTGACAGGTTATCACAATGTAGGTTTATTTAAAATGCAGATAAGTACAGGCCTGGAATCTCATTCTATTTAACTTAATATTCAGTGAGAGCTTACCATAAAAAAAGAATATTACTGAAACAGAAACTTTTGTCATCAAATTTTCCTTGAAAGGAATAAAATGGCATATGGTCTGTAAGCACCTTCCCATAAAGGCAGGCCATGAACCAGCAAAGTCAAAGTACAGGCTAAAAGTCCCAGGTATCCAACCTTTTTTCTTCTCTGCTTCACATTGGAAGAAGTGTTGCCGTGGGCCACACAGAAAATGCACAAACAATAAGGAAAGCTGATTAGCAAAAAAAATAGTTCCATGTGTATTTTTCATAATATTTGACACTACAGATAAACAAAAAAACTCCTCACAAAATCAGCATGTGGTTGCAAGCCACAGGTTAGACACTCATGGTAGACAAAAGGTTCCCAACTTGTTTCAGTGGCAGAGCAAATGGGAGCCAGGGTTCGTTGTAGAACATGAAATATTAAGATACTTCTATTTCATTACAGTTAGCAGGAACCATGTGAGTAAAAATAACTATCAAACTTAAAATCAAACTATAGACACGTTTGTAAGAAAAAACCAAAAAGCACAATAAGCCATTTTGCCTTTAAAGCTCTATATCTCTTCTTTATTTTAATATGATCTTCCACTACTTACTAGCAGGTAAACTGCAATAGACACTGAAAATTTATTTTAAATTTTGACAGAAAAACAAAATAGAAAAAAATAGTAACACTGGTGCTTTTGTCCCCTGTGAATTAAAAAGGATCACTATTACTAAATCTGTTTTCTTCTTTTTTTTTAGAGATAGAGTCACTTTATTGCCCTCGGTAGAGTACTGTCACATCACAGCTCACAGCAACCTCTAACTCCTGGCCTTAGGCAATTCTCTTGCCTCAACCTCTCGAGTAGTTGGGAATACAGGCGCCCGCCAGAACGCCCAACTATTTTTTTATTGCAGTTTGGCCGGGGCCAAGTTCAAACCCGCCACCCTCGGTATATGGGGCCAGCACCCTATCCACTGAGGCACAGGCACTGCCCTAAATCTGTATCATTCTAAGTTTAAAAATCCCTGGGCCAAGAAGACAAGGGGTAAAGCAAGTTCTCCTTTCCTACTTTTCCCTTCACAGCTGCTCTCCTCTTACTTTACTGAAGAAAGGCAGCTCTCTCGCTTGTCCTAAAACTCACTATGGTATGTTGCTCTAAGGTGCAAAAATAAATAAATTCTAGGACACTGAACAAAGAGACAATTATGAATATTTTCATTTAAATATATTACATCTTCCATCCCTTAGCCTACTGTTGAAAAATACATCCTCCTGAGGGGACAGGCCCATGAAAACAAAGAAAAGAGCATCTTTGAGAAATACTTAAGGCAGGCCTGGCGAGGTGGCTCATGCCTGTAATCCTACCACCCTGGGAGCCAAGGTGGGAGGATTACTTGAGCTCAGGAGTGAGACCCTGTGTCTACCACAAATAAAAAAAAATTAGCTGGACATTATGATGGGTGCCTATAGTCCTAGCTCCTGGGGAGGCTGAGGCAGGAGGACCACTTGAACCCAGGAGTGTGAGGCTGCTGTGAACTAGGCTGATGCCGCAGCATGCTAGCTGGGGCAGCAGAGCAGGACTGCTTCCAAAAACAAAATTTTTAAAAGGAATACTTAAGGCAATATTCTTTCAATCAGGAGAAAAAAATCCAAAGCAAGTTTTCACACTTTTACCTTTTCTACCTATTTAAATTCAGAATAAGATGGGTGGCATGTGACACAAAGTAATACATTCTTTTGAATTGAAAAATTAAGTTAGACTTAGTCTGACAAAAGATAAACTATTAGGGTGGCTGGATTAATAATTAAAACTGACTTTACTAATTAGGTTATGTGGTAGATATTGACCACAGAATGAATGCATGTAGTAAGCAGAACACAGGTGGGACTTATGAATATGATGGGATATCATTCTTGTGATTAGGCTACCAAATACGGCAAAGGTACCTAAGGTTCTTAATCAATTGACTTGGAATAAATAAAAGAGATTATGCTGGGTAAGCATGACCTGATGAGATGAGTCTTCGAAACTAGTCTAGAATTATAAGAGGTAGTAGCAGGCTCAGTGCCTGTAACTCAGTGAATAGGGTGCCAGCCACATACACTGAAGCTGACAGGTTTGAGCCTGGCCTGGGCCTGCCAAATGACAATGACAACTGCAACAAAAAATAGCCGGGCATTGTGGTAGGCGCCTGTAGTCCCAGCTACTCAGGAGGCTGAGGCAAGAGAATCACTTGAGCCCAAGAGTTTGAGGTTTCTGTGAGCTGTGATGCCACGGTACTCTACCGAGGGTGACATACTGAGACTTTGTCTCAAAAAAAAAAAAAGAGGTAGTAGCAGATGCATTCCTGTTGACCATGAAGAAGCAATGATGAGAGTCACATGGCAAGAAACGGCAGGTAGCCTTTAGGAGCTGAGAGCTGAGAGCCTCAGTCCTTAAGTACAAGGGAAATAAATTCTGCCAATAATCACATGAACTTGGAAGAGCCCAAACCTCAAATGAGACCACAGCCCTAGTCAAAACCTTGACTTCAGCATAAGGAGACCCTAAGCAAAGAACACAGCTACAACTGTGCCTAGACTTCTAACCTATAGAAACTATGAGATAAGTGGATTTTATATTAAGCCAGTATGTGATAATTTGTTATTTAGCAACAGAAAGCTAATACAATGAGCTAGGTCTGTAGCTCCAAAAATTCAATGAAAATATAGTATATTTATGGGTGGTGCCTGTGGCTCAGTGAGTAGGGCACTGGCCCCATATACTGAGGGTGTTGGGTTCAAACCCAGCCCCAGACAAACTGCAACAAAAAAATAGTCGAGCATTGTAGGGACCTATAGTCCCAGCTACTCAGGAGGCTGAGGCAAGAGAATTGCCTAAGACCAGGAGTTGGAGGTTGCTATGAGCTGTGACGCCGCGGTACTCTACCGAGGGTGATAAAGTGAAACTCTGTCTCTTAAAAAAAAAAAAAAAAGGAAGAAAATATAGTACATTTAAAGAACATGCTAAGATAAAATGCATTTTATTAATAAATACTGTCTTGGTTAAAATGCAATGAAATTAATACTATTTTTATTGTCCCAACCTTTTAAAAATATATTTGATTAAACAAAGTACTTTAAAGATTAGATAACATTATTTTCCAGGTCAGGTGGTTTACAATTTTTTACCTTAAAATTGGAGGAGAATTCAATTGAGTTGCTAGTTGACAGATCATTAAAAATCATTTCTGATGACAGATTTACTATATAATTTGAAAGAATTATATAATTTGGCATATAATTTGAAAGAAGTTTTAAAAATTGGGTATGATTGCTTTGAATTTTTCTCCTGTTTAACAAGGGTTCTCAGAGCTTACATCTGTAATGTGGAAAATAGGAATGGAATTGATGCTGAACTCTAATTCACTCCAGCTATACTCTCTCATTATAGCATTAAGTAATATTCACCCAAGAAACATGAACAAATTTAAAATCAATGTAGTTGCATAGATGTTATTGAGAAATGTATATTCAATAAAGCTTTATGGTCATTATTTTTCAAAATTCATGATATTTGTTTCTTTGATCAACTATGTCTTATCAACTCAAAATCAATTCAAAAAGAAGATTTTTAAAGCTTTATAGTCACAGAAGAAATCTTTAAAAATTCAATATACAGGCTTGTTTTGCTGTTGTAAAGAAGTATGAATACAAAGAAAGGATCAATGAAAGACTTTTTTTTTTAAGAGACAGGGTCTCTGCCCAAGCTAGAGTGCATGGCACAATTATAGCTCACCATAACCTTCAATTCCTAAGCTCAAATGATTCCTCCTGCCTCAACCTCCTAAGTAACCAGGACTACAGGCACATACCACCACATCTGTCTAATTTTTAAAAAATATTTTTATAGCTGGGTGCAGTGGCTCCTACCTGTAATCCTAGCACTTTTTGCAAGGCTGAGGCAGGTGGATTGCCTGAGCTAACAGGTTCGAGACCAGCCTGAGCAAGAGTGACAGCCTGTCTCTAAAAATAGCCAGGCGTTGTGGCAGGTGCCTATAGTCCCAGCTACTTGAGAGGTTGAGACAAAAGAATCACCACGTGAGCCCAAGAGTTTTTTTAAGTTTATTTTTATTTTATTTTTTTGCAGTTTGGCCGAGGCCAGGCTTGAACCTGCCACCTCCGGTATATGGGGGCTGGCGCCCTACTCCTTGAGCCACAGGCACCACCCTGACCCCAAGAGTTTGAGGTTGCTGTGAGCTGTGATGCCACAGCACTCTACCAACGATGACAAAGTGAGACTGTCTCAAAAAAAAAAAAAAAAAATTTAAATAAAATAAAACAATTTTGTAGAGACAAGAGTCCCCCTATGTTGTTCACAGTGGTCTTGAACTCCTGGACTCAAGTGATTTTACCTAAAAAATTATATTAAAATATAATTGGCCAGGTGCAGCGGCTCACACCTGTAATCCTGGCACTTTGGGAGGACAAAGTAGGAGGATCACTTGAGTCCAGGAGTTCAAGACTAGCTTGGGCAATAGCAAGAACTCATCTCCACAAGAAAATAAAAAACAAATTAGCCAGGTGTGGTGGCACATGCCAGTACTCCCAACTACTCTAGAGGCCGAGGCAGGAGTTTAAGAGTTTGAGGTTGCACTTGAGTTGTAATGATGCCACTGTACTCTAGCCTAGGTAACTGAGTGAGACTCTGTCTCAAAAAAGAAAAACAAAGGCTCGGTGCCTATGCTCAGCAGTTAGGGGGACTGGAACCCGGCCCGGGGCTACTAAACAACAATGACAACCGCAACAACAAAAAAATACCCGGGCGTTGTGGCGGGTGCCTATAGTCCTAGCTACTTGGGAGGCTGAGGCAAGAGAATTGATTAAGCCCAAGAGTTTGAGGTTCCTGTGAGCTAAAACACCATAGCACTCTACCAAGGGTGACAGAATGAAACTGTCTCAAAAATTAAAAAAAAAAAAAATTTTTATACTAGAATATAATTATTTGGGAGAAGTAGAATGAAATGCTGACGGAGCAAAAAAATTTCCATTTTACATTGTATATTTTATTTTATTTTTTTTTGTAGGGACAAAGTCTCACTTTATTCCCCTTGGGAGAATGCTGTGGTGTCACAGCTCACAGCAACCTCTAACTCCTGAGCTTAGGTGATTTGCTTGCCTCAGCCTCCCGAGTACCTGGGACCACAGGCACCCACCAGAAGGCCCAGCTATTTTTTGTTGCAGTTGGGCCAGGGCTGGGTTTGAACCTGCCACCCTCAGTATATGGGGCCCGTGCCCTACCCACTGAGCCACAGGCGTCGCCCTGCTATATATATTTTAAAAGGATGACAGTAACAAATTATTTGGGTATTTAGATTCCATTAGGAAGATTCCACTTAAAAGATTAATGAATTGTTTTACTTTAAAACATTAATATTTTAATATGCATAAAATTATATCCATTGCAACTATTTAAACTTAAGATAAAAATTCCTAGATGTCAACATAAAATGTAAAAGTTTTTCAAAATTCTTTTGGAGATACACACCAAAAAAGTTAGAAAACTCCTAGTTTAGAAGAAAGAATCAAGATGATTCAGTGTTGATTATATCCAAACCTGATCTGGGAAAGGGGGAAGATGATGACTATGTTTCTGGCTTGAGAACTGGTATACCATTTATACTGAAGCTGCAGGTTTATGGGAGAAAATAACATTTTGGTTTGAGTTATATTGTGAACATTTACGTGAGACTGCCCAGGAAGCAGAGGGATGTAGCTGTTTAGATAGGCTGCAAGAGACCACCTCTCCAAGATGATATTTAACTATAAAGATTTGAAGAAAGCAAAAGGGCCCGTCTCCAGTACTTGAGAGAAGAAGATACAGAAAGGCAGAAGATAGAGAAAGTATGAAAGTCCTAAGACTAAAACATGTCTACATGAACAGGAACAAGAATGCCAGAATGGGACAGGAGAAGAGCAAACAAGTAAATGAGGTGAGGGAGGGGGAGGGAGAGGTGGCACCACCATAATGCAGAAGGTCTAGGGGCCATTGAGAGGACTTGAACTTTTATTCTGAGCACTAAGAAAGTTTTGAACAAAGGAGTGATACGATCTCACTTATCTCCATTATACTGAGGAAAAACCAAATGGGTCAAGTAGAAGAGAGGAGACCTGTTAAAATGTTTTTTCAACACTCCAAGAGATTGCTGATGATGACTTGAGGGGTTCCAGTGGTAAAAGAAAAATCTAAAATGGTGACAGAACATAATTATAGTCTGCAGTGAAACTAAAAGGATTTGACAGATTAGACGTATGGTACAAAAAACAAAAGGTCAATATTCAAGAACAACTTAAAGTTTTTAGTTCCAGCAACTAGAAAGATGAAGTAGCCATTTACAGATATGTGAACTACTACGAAAGGGGGGAAAAGAAGGAGTTCAATATTGGCTGAGATGCTTACGTGGGCGTATCAATAAAAAAAGCTGGATATCCAAGTCTAAGAGAGAGTCTGGGCCAGAAATATAAATTTGGAAATTATTTAATATAGACGATAACGTGAAGCAATGAGGTTTGGTGAGATCACCAAGGGAGTGAGTGTAAATAAAAATAGAAATGTAAGTCTATCAACTAAGCCCTGAGACTCTCAACTAAGCTCTGAGGAGGTCAGAATGATGTGGTCAAGAAAATGAGGAGGAATCAAAACAAGAGAAGACCTAGAAGGAATATTCGGAGCAACAAAAAACCAGGAGAATTTGGTATTCTGGAAGCCAAATAAGGAAGAGATTTCAAAAAAGAGAAAGATCAACAACTATCAAATGGTGCTAATGGGTCAATTAAGAAAGAACTACAAACTACTGTACTTTGTAAGTAAGGAGAAGTGTTTGAATTTGCAAAATGATTTAATGAATCAACTAGAGTACAGAAAACTTTACTTGGAAAAGTTAATATCAGGGGCTATTATTTAGATCACTGATGTTATTTTCATTGCACTGATTTACTTTCACCTGTTAAATGTCACCCAGGCTAGAGTACTAAGGCCTCAGCCTATCTCACAGCTACCTCAGGCTAGCCCGAAACTCCCCACCTCAAGTGATACTCCCACCTCAGCCTCCCAGAGTGCCAGGATTACAGGCAGGAACCACTTACCACACCTGGTCTACTTTTTATATTTCGAAAAGCTTTCTACTTATTATCACGTTCAAGAAGAAAAGAATTTTAGGTTGTTAATTGTTTTTTCTTTTTCTTTCTTTTTTTTTAATTGTTAAATCATAGCTGTGTACATTTGTGCAATCAAGGGGTACAATGTGCTGGTTTCATATACAATCTGAAATATTCTCATCAAACTGTTCAACGTAGCCTTCACGGCATTTTCTTAGTTATTGTATGTAGACATTTATATTCTGCATTTAGTAGGTTTCACCTGTAAGGTTGTTAATTGTTAATGTGACTAAATGAGATAATGCTAAATCCATTAGTTACACTAAAATTCCTTTCTGATTCAAATATGCAGGGTAACAGAGGATATAATGAAACTACCATTCTCCCTGAAGAGAAGCCATGGTTAATATAAAGGACATACACTTGATTTATGTCAAGTGGTAACACAGGTAATGCTTTGGATAGTCAGCATAAAACACTTTAATGGAATATTATTGCTCCAAATATACCATAGCAAAATTAAACTGAAAATAGAAGGCTACTAAATCATGGCTGACAGGGAGCCAAATGCAGCAAGTTAAAATGCATTCTTAATTGCTCATCCAGTTCTGACTGAACCCCTTGGGTCAGTTTGGATCATTATTAGTTTGGAGTAATTCCAAATGACTCCCTGGAGTTCTGTTGTTATATTCAGTGGCTTTAGGAAATCCCGAACAGGTCTCATGTCACAAAACTCATAGATCTCTAATTAGCTTCTGGCTTTGATTTGGAGTTATCTTTTCAAAAAGCAATTCTGATCAAGTTAATCTACTTACTGTGTACATAAAGGATAACCCTACAGAACTATCTAGACACAGGCAGAGACTTTAACTCAGTGTGCCAACTATCTGCTACAGTGGCCCCATTTCCTCTGCCTTAAGTTTCTTAAACCAAGTCAAGGTCCTTCTCCCTGTCTCTCAGCCTCAAATCCTCCCCCCTCTTTGTTTTGTTAATTTCTATTGATCCAAAAATTGTTTACTTCTTTATTGTCTGTCTTTCCCAGGCCTTTCCCCCATAGGCCACAGACATTTAGAAGGCAAGGTTTAAGACAGCAAGGTTTTGCTACAACCTTAGTAACAAGAACAGCACATGTGGGGTGCAGTGGCTCACGCCTGTAATCCTAATACTTGGGGAGGCAGGGGCAGATGGACTAACTGAGCTCAGGAGTTCGAAACCAGCCTAACCAAGAGTGAGACCCGTCTCTAATAAAAACAGAAAAAACTAGCTGGACATTGTAGTGGGCGCCTATAGTTCCAGCTATATGGGAGGCTGCGGCAGGAGGATCTTTTGAGCCCAAGACACTGAGGTTGCTGTGAGCTGTGATGCCATAGCATTCTACCCAGGGTGACAGAGTGAGACTCTATCTCCAAAAAAAAAGCACATGGCCTAACACACAAGAGGCGCTTAGTCATCTATTTGAATACATCCTCTAGAACACAGCATAGACGATACTTCCCTAGAGAAGGCTCCTTTCACTCTTACATCACCAGTGATACCAATTTCATTTTCTCAAATAACCCTGTACTTTTCATGTGGCTCCAAGTAATCTTCTAAAGCAAATTTCCAGAAGACATTGGTACAAAGGCAGAAACACTAGAATCTCATTAGAATTTCACAAAAGATTCTGAATCAAAGCCCTTACTCTTTTTTTTCCTTGCCATAGACAGTTATTAATTAACCCAGACATTCTCTCACACACCTCTTGTAGACAGATTATTATATCTAAGAGTGAACTGTCATACGGTGAGAGGTAGATATTTAACCTGAATCAAATCAAACTCAGAAACAAATTAATTCAACCAATTCTTTGTAGCGCTCTCTGACATTTGTCATTTTTAACTACAGATGGCAAGACAACAGACATTTTCTTTTCTTTTTTTTTTTTGCAATTTTTGGCCGGGGCCAGGTTTGAACCCACCACCTCCAGTATATGAGGCCAGTGCCCTACTCCTTTGAGCCACAGGTGCTGCCCCAGACATTTTCTTTTCTGTGGCTAGCCAGGTGAAGATGCAAAAAAGGCATCTACAAGTGGTAACACAAGTAATGCTTTGGATAGTCAGCATAAAACACCTTAATGAAAACATCAGGGACTGAAAAACATGATAAAATTATTTTAAGGCATACTTCCCATATGAAGAATGCTGATTTATCTTGGCATACAATCAATTACACAAGAACAAAGTTCCAAAGGCATTTCAAAGACTGAGATTAATAAACTACATTTACAAATATATCCCATGTTCTTTTTCTGCCCAAGTGATATGACAGCTTCTATATTCTCAGAGAGTAGTGATGAAGGCATTTATGTTCCTGTCTCTTTCAGGGAAGATACATAATTTAGCAGTAATGTAACAATACATGTATTATCCATTGGTAGTGTCATTTCACTCTATTTTGTTTTTAAATAGCCTGGGTGAGGCTCTAGGTTAAAAGTTAAAGAACAAACAAACAAAGTTAAAGAACAACACAATTCTATTTCTTTTTTTAAGTTTTTTTCAATTGTATTCCTTACGTTACTTTTCATATATTTATTTTTCAATCTTGATTGTTTCTACATAATGTTATGAAACTTAATGTTTTTTTAAATCCCTTGCATTTTCAATGTTGAGAATGACTTTGCCAAATATAATATATATAAAACATATATTCAGTTTTTATAAAAACTAGCCAAAACTTAAAAATAAACAGAAATTAATAAGTCTTTTTCAGGGCAGTGCTATCCTTGAACTTTTTACTACTTTCTATTGACTGGGCTATTTTATAAACCTAAAAGATTAACTTACAGATTTTTGGCTGGTAGAGATACAATTTTTATCCAATGCAAAAATTTACCCTTCTATGTTCTTGTAGGATATAGCTAATTCTGTATCTAACCCAGCAATCTTAATATTCCCTTACTGAATTACCTATAATACCTACCTCCTCTTATTTTCAAATGGAGTGGCTTTAACATCTTATGGTTTCCTAATTAAATGATGAATTAAACCAAAATCACTGATACATGTTCATTTACATTTGCACTAAAATCAAGATTTTACCTTTCTGGGGAGGTGCCTGTGGCTCTGTGGGTAGGGTGCCGGCCCCATATACGGAGGGTGGCGGGTTCAAACCCCGACCCGGCCAAACTGCAACAACAACAAAAAATAGCTGGGTGTAGCTGGGTGTTGTGGTGGGCACCTGTAGTCCCAGCTATTTGGGTGGCTGAGGCAAGAGAATTACCTAAGCCCAGGAGTTGGAGGTTGCTGTGAGCTGTGACACCATAGCACTCTACCGAGGGCGATAAAGTGAGACTCTGTCTCTTAAAAAAATAAAAAAAAAAGATTTCACCTTTCTGAAAATTATGTTTTAGTAAAGTTTTGGAGGTTCCACCAAGATCCCCAAGTGGACTAACCTGACACAACTAGTTAAACTACATCTCTCCTTTCATAGACATACAGAGCTCAGAACTGCTATCTCATTTACATAAACCAAAACTCAAAATTTAGAATGTTCGGTCTAAATAGTAAACATCTGTATAGCATGGCCTTTACTTTTCAAAATTCATCTTTGTATTCTTAGTACCCAGCACAGTGCCAAGTACCTAAAATGTGTTTATTAAATGACTGAAGGCAGGAAGAATACATATGTTCAAAGGAAACACCAAATGAAGGAAAGAAATATTACAATTAAATCCTAGTCTTTGCAACTAAACTATCTGATCAGCTGGAAGGAGAAGTCAGCTCTATGAAGACAGAGCCCCCTACCCCAGGGGCAAATATTCTCATTGTACAAAGATATTGGTGGCAGATAAATACCAGATTTTAAAACTTCCTTCAAAGAAAAGAACAAGCCTCTAGCTCCATAAGAGTTACAAATCTTAGCAGACATTACAAACCTAAAAGTTGCAACATCCCAAATACCACAAAACAGAACATACATCTGAATTACTTCCACTAAACATTTTCCAAAAAACTAAAAATCCTTTTCTATGGGAATGTACCTAACTCTGTAACAGTAAGTTAAGAAATTAACAAAAATTGCTTTTTAAATTCACCTCTCAAAAGACCAAATTTATTTCATAAACAAAGCATATACCAGAACTGTGGAATATAATACAGTATCTAAAAGGCACTTGAGTTCTAGGAAAACAAGCATAACATATAAATGCAAAGTAATAAATAGTACTAAAGCAATGGACTACAACTGGAACAGAATCCTGGCTTTATTTCTGGCCCAACTTGAAAAAGTAAACCTGTATCTGCACATGAAGGATTATTAGATTCAAGCTACCTACAGAATAAATTATGCAACACATACTCAAATACTATCTGCTACTAGACAGTTCTAATGGATCGATACCTGCATCACACTGCCAACAATACAGACCTACCTGGTAACTACACTCACACTACTGTGTGGTCTGAGGGCTAATTTCTATGTGAGCATTTTCCCCTTTGCTTCTAATTAAGAGTTCATTATCACCACTCTGCATACTTTTCATTTCTTTCCCTTTCTTACTGAACTGGGCTGCACAGGGAAGGAAGGTCAATTTAATTTAATGCTTTAGCACCCGGCATACCAGTGAAAAGACAACTGTCTAACCTGCCACTAGTCAGTAACCACCACCAAGTTTTTAAAAAAGACATGACTTGATATTTGCCCCAAGGAAAGCAATGCCACCTTCTAAGAATTATGAAAATGGAAATCTGAAACTCTCAGTGCATGAACAAAATGTTTTTACCTTTAAAAATACACTACTCTAAGAAAATGCCATGAAGGCTATTTTAACCAGTTTGATGAAAATATTTCAAATTATATCTAAAACCAGCACGTTGTGCCCCGTGATTGCATTAATGCACACAGCTATGATTTAGTAATAAATAAAAATACACTACTTTCTTTCACTTACAGGAATTAATATGATTTATTTTTCCAGTGCAGTCTTTTAAGCTAATCCTGACTTTTTCCTTATTACTTTAAAAAATGTATTCTTGGTTACTCTGCACAAAAGAGCAGAAAGGACTATGTTTGCATCAATGTCAAAGAGATCCCCTGCTCCACGGGCAGAGAGCTAATCTTGTGCACATTTAGTCTTTAAATTTGTCTTGACCTTATAGAAGGATTTACTATAAAAATGACAGTATGGTTATCACCTAAACAGAAGGTTGACACCATCTACAGGACAGAAGCACCTCAGCAATGCACCCAAACTGGAAAGATTGATTTGCATGAGCTGCCCCCCCTCTTTGTTCCCTAAAAATGATTCCAAGTTCTCGATCTCGCCCCCAGTGAAGAAACTGACCACATTTTCTAAGGGAAATCTTTCGTAAACAGGTAGGACATCTTTGTGCGGGAAGTGGGGCGGCGCTTTAAATGTACCTGGAGCCCTGCAGAAAGCATGAGAAGAGTGAGTCACTGACATTTCACACATGGGAAACATCCATATTGCAAGAAACCACGGCCTCACAAGCGAGTGGACACCCTTGACAAGCAACTCGCCCGGGGAAACACTCCCCAAGTACTTAATTAAAAGTAATTGCCTGGCCTGGGAAATGTGCTTTTGTTTTAAAAACTGTCTAAATACCAGCGGGACTTTCTCCTGCACGAATCCGGCCTGAGGACAACAAATTGGTCAACGACGGAAGTTGCCTGACGAAATGACTGCACCGTGAAACCCAGTTTTATGACCACAACAAAACCTTCCTTCCGGGACCCGGGGCGGGGGGGACTTGAGAAAACGTCCTTCTGGATGCAACAGGCAATTATGAGCGACCCGTCGCCCGCCGAAGAGCCAACGTTCGGCCCCGGGGACTCGACCCCGGAGGACGAGCGGACCCAGTTAGGACTCGGGGGTGCCCGCCGCAGCCCTCCCGCCGCCGCGGCACCTCCCTCGGCCCAGCACTGACCTTCCGCAGGGCCGACACCAGCAGTCCCCGCCATTTCGGGCTGTTCTCTTCGCTGAAGAACTCGTAGGGCTGCGGCGCCTGCTGCATGGCCCCGGCGGCAGCGCCTCCGCATCGGGGGCGGCCCCGCGGGCCGAGCCGGGCTGGGCCGGACCGCGGGCCTGTCGGGCAGGACGCGAGCCGCCTCGCCTCGCCTCGCCTCGCCTCTCCGGCGGCCGCCGCCTCCCGCCCGGGCCGAGGCTACGGCTGAGGCGGCTCCGGGGCGGCGCCGGCGGGCGGGCGGGGGCCCCAGAGGCGGCTCCCCCGGCCGGCGGGCCTGTCCTCGCGCGGCGCCGGCCGAGGAGGCGCGGCGGCCCGCGAGCCCGGCGACCTCCTTTCCCCGCGGCGCGGCCCGCTGCTCGGGCGGCTGCTGCTCCTTTGTCTGGGCTCGCGGGCCGCGGGGGAGCCGCCGGCCTGGCCCCGGTCCGACTCCCGCTACGGCCGCGGCGGGCGCTGAGCGGCGGCGGCTCGTGTCCTCATCGCCTCATCCGTGCCCTCCCAGCCGACACCGCCGCCCGGCCTGGCCCGCCCGAGTCACCTCCAGAGGGCCCCGGGGACCGACCGGGCGTGCGCGTGGGGCAGCGATCCCCGCTGTGGCACGCGCGGTGCCGGCTTCCCCCGCCGCCCCTTCAGCAGCCGCGCAGAGCGCCCCGGGGCCGCGGCCGAGCGCCGGGTCCCAGCAGTCGCGGCTCGGCCCGCCCCCTCCGCCCCGCGCGCCCCATCCCGAGCCGCCGGGGAAACCCTGCACGGAGCATGCGCGCCGCGGAGCGGGCAGAGGCCCGGCCAGGCGCGGGGTGCGGGGCCCAGGGCCGCGGCCCGGGGGGTCCGCCTCTCCCGGGGGTTAGCCGGGGCCCGCCCCAGATAGTTTCTCTGACCTGACCGCCCGCTTTGCACGCATAGCCTCCGACCCACCTTGCTACGGCTAGCCTGCCTCCGTGCCACTCTCGACGCGCCTGGAGCCCAGGACTGCGGTGGTGCTGGCAGTGCAGGAATGTGCGGAGAAGGGGGCGTTCAGGCTGGACCCCGTGTTTAACGTATTTGTGCTCTACTTGGCTTCTTTGTTTACATATAAAGTATAGTGTGGTGGCGCAAGGACCGAGTTGTAGACAGCATATGGTAGTCACAAAAGGCAGGTGACAATGATGTTAATCAAGCCTGAACTTAAAGCTCTTTGACTTGCATGAGGCTCTGTGTGTTTACAAAATCATAACGTTGTTTATAAAACTTTCAAAAGATGTTTTAAATTGTTTTCTAGATCATCTCTCCAAATTGTACAGAAGAGATGTGCTAAGGCTTAGGGTACTACAAAACCTGGATCCGCCCCTTGGGAAACACTTAGACGCTCATTAGCAACCCAGGAAAAATCCTCTGACCTTAAGCTTTTCTGGATTAAAGAGACCTATACTTTGAATGCTCTACCATTAGGACAAATTTCATCCCACTAAAGCCCTTGCCTTTTAACAGGTTTGTAAGAAGACAGTCATTTACTCCCTGTCCTCAGCCACCAGCAGTAAGGAAAGGAAAGGAAGAACAGGGTGCAAAAAATAATTCAATGCTATAATTTCAGTTCCCAGATCAGTAGCCAAGCAATTATTTTCCCTAAATCATGCACCATTTTGTCATTTTGGCAAAATCAGAAAGGCAGAGTAATTAGGGGTCCTCAAACTGCGGCCAGCAGGCCACATGAGGGGGTATGATTGTATTTGTTCCCGTTTTGTTCTTTTACTTTAAAATAAGATATGTGCAGTGCGCATAGGAATTTGTTCATAGTTTGTTTTTTTTAAAGTCTGGCCCTCCAACAGTCTGAGGGACAGTGAACTGGACCCCTGTTTAAAAAGTTTGAGGACCCCTAAGAATGTCCTCTAATAAATAGCCATATCCATTCCCAAGTACTTGGGCTGAAAGGTAGGATAGTGAAACCCTTGTATTTCTCCAATTAATCTTTCAGTCTGTGAAGGCAAAGACTTTGGCTTATATAAAGGGTCCTTACTATTCTCTCCTGTTCCCAGACCACAGCTATAAACTACTGGAATGTCAAACTACTAGACTGTGACTGTATTTTCTCAGAGGAGAGTAAAATTGTCAGAAGTTTCATTCTTGGCCAAGGATGTTGGAAGGCTTTTCTGGGCCAAATTTGACCTGAAGACACATTTTGTTTAAGGTTGTATTTAAATTTTTGTAATTGTTAACACTTTAAAATCAAGGGGTTTTATATAAACATCTGCATTTCCAGATTCTCTTGACAAAGACACTGGGCCCTACTGCATTCGTGCAAGGGAGTAATCAGCAAGCACTGGGTAGTGGCTGCCCTCTTTAGAAAAGTATGCTGTCCAATTTCCAGTTGGCTGTACTCCCCACCTGGCACTCCTAGCCATTTTATGTAACCTATCTCGTCTCTACAGGCATTTGAGTTGTGATCTCTGGGCTAGGCAAACAGAAATGTGATCCCCGTGCATGTGAAAAATAATCCAAGAATGACAGCAGCGAAAGTTTTCCAACCAGACAAATGGGCCATGTAGAAAAAATGTTGAATCCGTACCCTGCACTGTACCGTCAGATCAACTCCAGCTATGTCACAGATTTAATGTAAAAAATAAAACCCTAACATAACTTGTTTATGGGCGGTGCCTGTGGCTCAAAGGAGTAGGGTGCCGGCCCCATATACTGGAGGTGGCTGGTTCAACCCAGCCCCAGCCAAAAAAAAAAAAAAAAACCTGAAAAAAAATAATAATAACTTGTTTATAACCTCAGAGTGCAGAAGATCTTTTCACTATTACACAAAATCTAGATTTGCAGGGGTCCTCAAACTGTGGCTCGGGGACCACATGAGGTAGTGTGATTGTATTTGTTCCCGTTTTGCTTTTTTACTTCAAAATAAGACATGTGCAGTGTGCCTACAAATTAGTTCATAGCTTTTTTTTTTTTTTTTGTAGAGACAGAGTCTCACTGTACCGCCCTCGGGTAGAGTGCTGTGGCGTCACACGGCTCACAGCAACCTCTAACTCTTGGGCTCACGCGATTCTCTTGCCTCAGCCTCCCAAGCAGCTGGGACTACAGGCGCCCGCCACAACGCCCGGCTATTTTTTTGTTGCAGTTTGGCCGGGGCTGGGTTTGAACCCGCCACCCTCAGCATATGGGGCC
This sequence comes from Nycticebus coucang, assembly GCF_027406575.1. NCBI lineage: Eukaryota > Metazoa > Chordata > Mammalia > Primates > Lorisidae > Nycticebus > Nycticebus coucang. The sequence continues at coordinate 6,946,022 of NC_069785.1, read as the reverse complement.
GGCGCCCTACTCACTGAGCCACAGGCGCCGCCCTATAGTTTTTTTTTTGTTTTTTTTTAAACCATAGTCCGGCCCTCTAATGGTCTGAGGGACAGTGAACTGGCCCCCTGTTTAAAAACTTTGAGGACCCCTGGGGCGGCGCCTGTGACTCAGAGGAGTAGGGCACTGGCTCCATATGCTGGAGGTGGCAGGTTCAAACCCAGCCCTGGCCAAAAACTGAAAAAAAAAAAAAAAAAAAAGTTTGAGGACCCCCTGATAGAGGATGGATAAATTTGATTTTTAAAAATATATGGCAGCCAGGCACAGTGGCTCACACCTGTAATCTTAGCATTCTGGGACACCAAGGCTGGTGGATTGCTTGAGCTCATGAGTTCAGACCAGCCTAAGTAAGAGTGAGACCCCCCGTCTTTACCAATAATAGAAAAAGTAGCTGAGTGTTCTGGCAGGCACCTGTCATCTCAGCTATGTGGCAGGCGAAGGCAGGAAGATTGCTTGAGCCCAATGATGCAGGACAAGGCAGCAGCATGACCTGCTGCGTTAGCCCTGGAGGTGTTGATGCTTCTACTGATGGAGGAACCAGCTTGCTGCAAGGGTGGGACAACTGCAGGGAGATGCTGGCACCCGGCTGTCTCCTCCACTTGCATTTCTGAGGGGATTGGCGCCTTGCTATTTCCTCCACATGCACTTCTGACTGGTGGATTTCCTGTCAGTTTCCAAGGCAGGAGAGTTCATTAGACAGCTGGCTGTAACTGACAGGACTCACACCCTAGCAGAACACCCCCACTGCCACTATATAACCCCCTGAGCAGAGCGCCCAAAGACAGACCTCTAAGAGGGAGCAGGAGAGCTTATTCCCCTCCTGGGTTCTCTCTTGGTTTTTGTAGTTATTGTAATTTTTGGTTTCTGTAAATAAATCCTGACTTACCATTGATCCTGTCACAGGTCCATCGATTTATTCTTCAAATCACCTAGACCAAGAACCTGACATTCCAGTATCACCAAGAGATTGACATTGCTGTGAGCTATGATTAATGCCATAAGCATTCTACCCAGGGCAACAGAGTGAGACTCTGTCTCAAATAAATAAGTAAAAATATATGGCAAAAAAAAAATCACTACCAGATAAGCCTGTGACAAATGACAAACAGGAAAAATGTATCTCAAACTCATTTTTTAGGTTACTTTTCCTAACATATAAAAAGAGCTCCTACAAATGAATAAGACTAAAACTAAGGGGGAAAAAAGGATAAACAATATGAAAAGGTAGTTACAGAAAAAAGTAAAGATCTCATTGAGTTCAAGAGTTCAAGACCAGCCTAAGCAAGAGCAAAACCCCCATCTCTACCAAAAACAGAAAAACTATCCAGGCATTGTGGTAGGCGCCTGTAGTCTCACCTACTTGAGAGGCTAGCTTGAACCCAAGAGTTTGAGGTTACTGTGAGCTAGGCTGATGCACTGCGCTTTAGCCTGGGCAACAAAGTGAGACTTTGTCTAAAAAAAAAACCTCTTAAACATACTAAAATGCTCTTTACTCATTGTTAAAAATGCAAATTTAAATTATACTAAGGTATCATTTTTCACCTATTGGAATAGCACAGACCAAAAAGTTTGATTATACACTATGATGGTGAAGATAAGAGGAAAGAGACATTCTAATATATTATTGATGGGAGTGTAAATTGTTTTAAATTTTGTCGAGGGTAACTAGATGATATCTATCCCAGTTTCAAAGGTACATACCCTTTGACCTAGCAAATTCTAGGAACTATGTCCTGTAGGGTATACTTGCTCATATATAGAATCACTTAGAGACAAGGTTATTCTTTGCAGTGTTGTTTATTATAGCAAGTACAAAACAAAACAAAAAATCCTCTAGAAACAATTTAAATAATCATCAGTTGGAATTGTGGACTGCTTCAATAAAAAATAGTAAATCCATACAGTGGAATCCATAAAAGCTATTTAAGAATATTCAGGCCTTTGTGAATGTTCTCCAACCTATACTGCAAAGTGAAAAGAATAGGATATATAATATAGTGTGTAGAGTATGGTACCACTTGCATATAAAAAGGCAATATTTTATTATATAAATATCTAGTATTTTACTACATAAGTATTTTCCTAAATAAATATCATTTTCCTACAAGGCTACAAAGGTTTTGTTGCCACAAAGATAAAAATTAGGTGGCTGGAGGAGAGAGGGAGACCTTTTACCATGTACCTTTTTATGACTTCTGAATTTTCAGTCATATGAATGTGGTACTTATTCAAAACATTGATACTTTAAAACGCACATTTTTTTGGTTGGTTGAAACAGGATCTCATTCTGTTGCCCAGGCTAGAGTGGTACAGTGGCACAATCACAGCTCACTGCAATCTCAAACTCCTGGGCTGAAGGGATCCTCCTGGCTCGGCCTCCCCAGTAGCTAGGACGACAGGTGCATACCACTGTAGCTGGCTCATTTTTATTCTTTGTAGAGATGGGGTCTTGCTATGTTGCCCTGGCTGGTCTGGCCTCAAGTGATACTCCTGCCTAAAGTGCAGGAATTACAGGCATTAGACATTGACCCCAGCCTAAAAGATATCTTTGTTAAATAAAATATTTCCAGCCTGATTATAAACATTTGCTTTAAGTGTTAAAAAATGAAAATATTAAATTCAGTGATAGTATAAAACAAAAAGCTCAATCATAAGTTTGAACTGAAATTCACATGCTAATTACCATAATAATTTAAGAGATGATAATTTTGCTTGTCACTTTTGAATTTAGAAAGGCTTTGGGGAGATAATTCTAATAACCCAAGCACATCTGAAGTTTAAAAGGCAGTTAAAATTTTACCACTGATATTCTCTCACTGAAAAAAATTTTCAAGAGAGACTTATTCAACATTTCTCTTATTTACTCTGTCATACTTCCTCAATTTATTTAAAGACAAGAGTGCTGCCGATCAGTAGCAAACCAAAGCAAAGCCACAGCCATCACTGGTCTTCTTATAGTCTACCTGCCCAAAAGAAGCTGGGCTGGCACTCAGACAGACATCTGTTTATGAGCGGCTCATGCCCAGAAGCCCAGAGACGAGACAGCATACCAAAAATGTCATCTCAAGAGAAACTATGATTTTGTTTGAAATTCCAAAAGATTGATTTATTGTACTCCCCCCCCCCATCAAAGCGCTGTGTGCCTATATGCTATACACAGTCTAATACTGAACAGACATATTTCCTGGTGCCCTGGGGGTAGGAAGATGTCATGAGGTCATCCAGATACCGCCACCACTACCAGATGGAAAATCATTTTTTGCAGGTAGCTGTTCCAGACACCAACTCCCATAATAGAGATGAAAGGGAAGGGCACCATCCAAGTTCTTGTTATTTATGGTATAGCACTAAAATAAATCTTTCCATGTTCTGACAGCGAAGTTGATCTGCCAACAATGAATGTATTCATAACCTGTGCACTATAGCTCCCAGCCAGGGTGTGTTTCTCAGCTGCCATCTATATAAATTGATCCTCATCACATAATAGGGAACTTGTAAAGAGAAAAGGAATAAGAAACTCTGATCTGGCTCGGCGACTGTAGCTCAGTGTGTAGGGCGCCAGCCACATACACCAGAGCTGGCAGGTTCAAATCCAGCCCGGGCTTGCAAAACAACAATGACAACTATAACCAAAAAAGAGCCAGCCTTGTGGTGGGCTTTTATAGTCTCAGGTACTCAGGAGGCCGAGGCAAGAGACTTGCTTAAGCCCAGGCGTTTGAGGTTGCTGTGAGCTGTGACACCACTGCACTCTACCCAGGGGGACAAAATGAGACTGTCTAAAAATAAATAAATAAAACATCCACCAGCTCAAAAAAAAAACAACAAAAAACAAAAAACTCTGATCTGTTTGCCCAAAAGTGTTACCAGCTATAGTAATTTGCTTAAGTTGTTTACTGTTTGTACCTTATTGCTAGGTGTGATGGATACAGGATGTATCACAGCAAGCAACATACATTCTACCCTCCTACCAACACAGAGATTGGAAAGCTAAAATCTGATTCCCTTGCAGCCAGGATTCTGGATATGATGTAGGTTGGGCCTATGAGATGCAGTGGGTTGAGATCTAAAAGGCAGAAGGGAGCTGGGAGCTGCAGTTCTGTTGTCTCTGCTTGCCGGCGGCATCATTCTCTCTCTGGTTTTGTGCAGCAGCAGCAATGGTGAGACTCACCGTGTGACACTTCACTGTTACGGATCTTGATGGTTCCCCTGTATTGGTGGCCTGGCTCTGTGGTGTGGCTTTGGAACTTGCTCCTGAAAGCTCAACCTGGAGGCTACTACATTACATGAGCCTTCAGTGATTCTGTATGCCTTAGAATAAATTTATTTTTGTTTACCCACAATGGAGTCTATTCTCTGCAACTTAACCCAAAACACTATAGCAAACACAAACCTCCTCCTTCAGAAGTAGGAAATGTGGCATATGGTAGTTTATACCACTAAACCACAACAAAGTGTTCTTTTATGATTACAACCCTATAGTCTATTCACTGACAATCAAACTTGGTTTTTCTTATATGAAATCTACATTTACTACTTAGGAAAAAATAGTGTAATCCTCTTCAAAACTCCTGTTGCTACTCCTGGAAGCTGAATAGCCTGGAATGACTTTCCAGATTCCCTTCAATCCTGTGGTTTTCACCTACTATATCCATTCTTAGAATAAATGCCACAATATGTTCCTTCCATAGGAAGTACCATCTTTTTAACCAGAAATGCTGGTAGAAATCCTTAAGTCATGTCAACCTTCCTAAAATAACATATTAAATACTAGGCTTTTTCTTTAATTCCAGAAAATTTACCAAGTAATTTTGGAGAGAAGTCTAAATCATGCCCAAAATTTCACTGAAAGCCCACTCCTATAGTCCCAACACTTTCAGGGGCTGAGGTGGGAGGATCACTTGAGGCCAGGAGTTCAAGACCAGCCTGGGCAACATAGTGAGAACTTGTCCCTTAAAAAAAGTTTTTTAAAATTCACTACCACCAGGCGCAGTGGCTAACACCTGTACTCCCAGCACTCTCAGAGGCCAAGGTGGATGGATTACTTGAGCTCAGGAGTTGAAAACCAGCCTGAGTAAGATGCCCATCCCTATTAAACAGAAAAATAAGGCCAGGCGCGGTGGCTCACGCTTTGAATCACAGGTCTTTGGGAGGCTGAGGTGGGAGGCCTGAGCTCAGAAGTTTGGGACCAGCCTGAGCAAGAACGAGACCCCATCTCTAAAAACAGTTGGGTGTTGTGGCAGGTGCCTGTAGTCCCAGTTACTCTGGAGGCTAAGGCAAAGAGGCCTAAGAGTTTGAGGTTACTGTGAGCTATGATGCCAGGGCACTCTACCCAGGGTGAAAGTGAGATTTCTGTCTCAAAATAAAAAAAAAAAAAAAGGGCGGCATCTGTGTCTCAAAGGAATAGGGCGCCGACCCCATATACCGGCCCCGGCCCCCCACCAAAAACTGCAAAAAAAAAAAAAAAAAAATTTTCACTACCAACCATAAAACTCTAACATGCAAAGTGAAATCAAAAAAGCATCTGTATATCCCAAAATCCCAAAACGCAAAGTTGGACAACCTTTCCCTTTTGGCCTGTAACATAATCTAAACGCTTGGTTCTGAGTGTTCATAAGAATCCAGGCAATGAGAACTTTGTAAATGTCCCAGCAGGAATGATTGATCTAGAATCTAAGAAAAAATAGGCAATCAAAGGCTAAAGATCTAGGCACCTTGGGAAACAGTGGTACGTGGCCAGTGTGGTTTGGGAAGCCTGCCCAACCCTACTCAGATATCCAGAAACTGCCCTCGTTCATAAATTGGTATCCCTACAAGACACCTCTTGTATTCCCAGTGGTCAAATTTAAGTAAATAAACTTGAAACACATAAAAGAAACAATCATTACTGTACCTTTTCATTGCACTCCGTCACTCTTTCAGAACAACAAAGTTAAAAGAGGTTATTCTTTTTTATTTATTTAGAGACAGAGGCTCTTTTTAATTTTTTTTATTTATTTAGAGACAGAGTCTCACTTTATCGCCCTTGGTAGAATGCCATGGTGTCACAACTCACAGCAACCTCCAACTCCTGGGCTTAGGTGATTCTCTTGCCTCAGCCTCCCAAGTAGCTGGGACTATAGGTGCCCACCACAACGCCCAGCTATGTTTTTTTGTTGTTGTTGCAGTTTTGGCTGGGGCCAGGTTTGAACCTGCCACCCTTGGTATAGAGGGCCGGCGCCCTACCCACTGAGTCACAGGCACTGCCCTAAAAGAGGTTTTTCTTTTTTTTTTTTTGGCCGGGGCAGGGTTTGAACCCGCCACCTCCAGCATATGGGACCAGCGCCCTAACCTTTTGAGCCACAGGCACAGCCCCAGAGGTTATTCTTAATACACGGCCTTAAGCAGAACTTGGCTGAAAGCCATCGTCCCCTAGTGAGAGAAATCCCTGTTAACACTGTCCCTATGGTCTTCCCTAAATTCAAGGTTGGGCTCCCTGGGCAACCCAAGGCTTGTCATCACACATCTCTTTTGCCACATCTACAAGGTAAAATTTCTCACTTTACCCAAGGAACAAAGGAAACTTTGATGTGAGACCCTTCCCTTAGTAGAAAATTATAGAGCTTAACAACAAGAACACAATCATTTCTAAAATTTGAGGCCAGAAAAGTAGAGTTGGTTAGTATCAACACTGTTCTTCCCTTCAGGGCTTTGAGGTTTTTACTTTCCTTAAACTCTCTAATGAGTATAAACTATTTGAAAACATCTCTAGATATCTTTTGCTCCCCCAACCACTTCACCCTCTCCTTACAAATACCCTTCCCTCTTTAAATCCTGATAAAGAATTTCAAAACCTCCCCCTTATGGCCTGAGCGCAGTGGCTCACGCCTATAATTGTAGCACTCCGGGGGCCAAGGCCAGTGGATTGCCTAAGCTCACAGGTATGAGACCAGCCTGAGTGAGACCCCTATAAATAGCCGGGCATTGTGGTGGGTGCCTGTAGTCCCAGCTGCTCAGGAGGCTGAGGCAAGAGAATCAATTGCTTGAGCCCAAGAGTTTGAGGTTACTGTGAGCTGTGATGCCATGGTACTCTACCATGGGCAATAAGTGAGACTCTGTCTCAAAAAATGAAAAAATAATAAAAACATAAAAATAAAATTGAGAAAACCTCCCTAGTAGTATATTAGAAAAATTCGTAACTGATTTCGAACTGCTCCTCAAAAACATTTATAAGATATTTAGATTTATGGTCACAAAGATGAGGAAACATCAGACCAAGAAGTCCAGACACAGATGAAGGGCCCAGGAGGGCAGAGATAGTCCTGAAGCAATACAGACACCGTGTCTCCCCTGTGTTCATAGGGACAAGTCACAAGCACAGCCACCAGGGTTGGACAGCGTCCAAATGCAGGTCTGACAAACTCCCGTGTGTCAAGACCTGGCAGTATACCCAACTCTCACCACCATCCTTTGAAGAAAGTTCTGAGAGTTTATCCCACTGGCTAGTCGGCAGGTTTCCAAATGGCCTCTGGGGAAGTGGAATTCTGCCAACAGTAAAGGCAACTCCCCAAACACTGCAAACTCTGAGAGCATCAAGGAAGAACTTCGATATGTATGGATGGATGATAAAAGGGTTAAGTTACATATCATGAAACACCAAAAATGTAAATGATCCACTTTTTACTCAAAATATGAACTACTCTACTTCATTGTTAGATTATGTACAAATACAGAAGTGGTTTCTGAGACAGCACCATGGCGTCACAGCTCACAGCAACCTCAAACTCAGGGGCTCAAGTGATCGTCCTGCCTCAGCCTCCCAAGTAGCTGGGAGTACAGGTGCCTGCCACAATGTCAGGCTTGTTTTTTCTATTTTTAGTAGAATTGGGGTCTTGCTCAGGCTGATCTTGAACTCCTGAGCGCAAGCAGTCCACCAGCCTCAGCCTCAGCCTCCCAGAGTGCTGGGACTACAGGTGTGAGCCACCGTGTGCTTTTTTCTAAGATTGGCCGTGATCTAAAGAAAACAGTTCATGTCTTACACACAGAAAATTTATTTGAGTAAAAATTTTTACAGAACTAAAAAATGTTCTCCATAACAAAACTCATTTTTAAAGAAATTAAAGAAATAACTTTAATATAACATTTTCTTCTCTCAAAAATACACAAAGCTTTTAAATATTGTATCACTATTAAACAACAAAATCTTATGGACATGTTTTATTAATACAATCTATGTATCAGAACTTGTTCAAAAATTTTTTCATTTGTATTTTGGGGGTGGTATAGCATAGACTTGAACAGAATGAGATTGCTTCAATTAGGATATTTTTGAAATTTCAAATTCTCACAGCTTAGTATGTATATAATATTACTGTTGAAATAGAGAATTACAATACTTTCCATCTCTTAGTAGTCATGTAATTGAACAGAAAAGTACTTTGTGCGCTGCATTTCTTGTAGGAATCAGCTGTATGAAGAACCCTCAGGCCTATTTCTTCTGATTTCTGAATGCTTTCGATACGCTCGCCCCAATTGTTTAATAACTGCCTACTCTATTAACCTAGGATGTGTACTTTGTGGACATGAGCTGATGATGGGTAGACTTTCAAATTAATGGATGAGGTAGCTCAATCAATGCAATCACCAACACTTGAAGGGAAAAGAAAGAAAACAAAAGTTTTTTCTGTCAAGCAAAAGGCACGTCCTTCTCACTCATCTATAACACAGCTTTGAAGAAATAATAGGAAAGAAAAAATGAAGAGCCGAAGATGGATCCTGTGAGAGCATGTGAGGGCGATGGATGAAAAGGCTTCACCTACACACAGCTCTGTGATCAAAATTCTCCAATCAGGTCATCGCAATTTCATTCACATTTCTATTTTTCAACTTTCTAAATTATAAGAATCAACTCAATAGATACCACATATATAATGTATAATATGCTCTATGGCACTGGAAACCAGTTCAAAATTTTTATGAATTGCATATAAATGTAAGGCACTTTCGCGGTTTACAAAAGTGAATGCCTCGAAGTTAGATATGTGTATCCATAAAAAAGTTTATAGGAACCCTGAAAAACCAAGGAGGTATGAATCATTAGTGATCTTGGCCAACATTCTGAGAACTCTAGTGTGACTAAAGAACAGAGATACAATAAATAGATAAATAACTTTCTAAAATTACAGAGTTCTATGATTCAGTGTCAGGATTATAAAACTGCTCTCGTAAAAACCTATGAGTTCTAAGTTCTTTCAGTTTCTCAACCACAGAAGACTAAAGAGAATGCAACAACCACTTATGGTAATCTGCTGTCTAGATTTAGTGCTGACACCACACAATCACAAAGAGACTGAGAACAACAGAGGTTTTCACTTTGTTTTACAAAGTCATTTCTTACAAATATTATAGCTAAGATAGAATCTTATTCAAACTACTTGAAAATGTGAAATTTCATGTATTTCCTTGAAATCAAGAATTTTTAATTTCCAGATACAAATATTGTTGCTCTACTGTGAGCTTTTCTATGAGTCTTCAAAATTTAAAGAATAAAACTTATACTGTATGTTCTTCTCTAGGAGAGACAAAAAGTTTAGATATTATAAAGCCAAAATGCTCATTTAAGGGCATAACCAATATTTTATGCAACCTTTCCCCAAATTCTAGATCATGGTTGGGGAGGACAGGTCATTAACAACATGAGGGAGGGAGTCAGGACAGATACGAGGCTGCATCTTGCCTCTTTATTCACAAAATCAAAGAGCATGGACTTTAATTTTTAAAAAATTATTACTACTCTATTACATCATTTTAACAATTCAGTGGCTATCTTTGACCTAAAAATGAGATTTTAAAAACTGCTTTGCTGTTTTTGTTTGTTTTTTGAGACAGTCTCACTCTTTTGCCCTGAGTAAAGTGCTGTTCATCATAACTCACAGCAACCTCAAACTCTTGGGCTCAAGCCATCCTCCTGCCTCAGCCACTGAGCAGATGGGACTACTGGTGCCCACCATAACGCCTAGCTAGTTTTTCTCTATTTTTAGTAGAGATAGAACCTCACTCTTGCTCAGGTTGGTCTTGAACTCCTGAGCTAAAGTGATCCACCTGCCAGAATGCTAGGATTACAGGTGTAAGCCACCTCACCCAGCCTAAAAACTGTTTATATTTTAAATTGAAGAATGCGATTAGTACATTCTTGTTGCTGAAATGGAGACTACCCGGTATAACTAGCTTCTCTCATTATTTACAATTCGAATCTCTGCTGTGCTTCATCTGCAATCATTTCAGAAATTGCGATGGAAGAAGTGGCAGCAGGAGAAGGTGCGTTTCTCACGTGAAGAACACGGTTTCCAACATCTCCAACTCCTCCATCAAATACAAAATCCTCTACCAGATTTCCAGCTCTGTCCAGAGCTTGGGCTCTTACTCCTGCCGGACCTCTGCAAAAGTAAGAGTTAGAGTCAACTGACTGGAAGACAGATGTCACTTTGCAAGTATTCTCAAAGCAAGTCTTTATTCTCCTAAGCTCACGATCAGGTGGAAACACAATAGGTTTGTGGATAACCAGACCGTCAGCTGTAGCCTGTCAAACCTTCTATCTTTAGGCTAACACTGCAACAAATGCTTATCAAATAAATACACTCCCTAGGTTTGAATACTACCTTCACTACACACCTGTAAGCTTTGGAACCCTGTGCCAAGTTACTTAGCATCTCTGTGACTTATTTGCCTTATAAGTAAAATAGGAGTAACAGTCTACTTACCCCCCATGGTTACATAAAGAATTAAATACATAAACACTTAGAATGGTTCTTGGCACATAGTAAGTATTAGTTACAATAATTACAGTAGAATCCCCATGGTCGACCACCTCCTCCTCAAGCTGACCTAATTTTCATAGACTGGACATGCACTACATGTACATCATTCCAAGAGGCCTAGCTGTCAATAAAAGATGGACTATGTTGAGCACCTCTGCATATTGACCAGTTTGCTACAGTCCCTTGGGTGGTCAACTTACAGAGGTTCCACTGTATTTGGTAGTGTGAGGATTACCAATTCTCTAGCGTAGTGGTTCTCCACCAAGGGAGATTTTGCCCCCAAGAGGACATTCAGCCATGTCTGGAGACATTTTTGGTGTCACAACTAGAACATGTAGATGCCAGAAATACTGTTAAAAAACCTGCAATGAACTGGACAGTCCCCCACAACAAACAATTATTTGGCTCAAAATGTCAATAGCACCAAGGCTGAGAAACTCTAATACAGACCATCTTAATCCATTTTTATGGGAGAAATATTTGGCTCTCACCTTTGCATTTCCCAATGACATAGTCTAGTTATCATTAGTTATGAAAACATCTTTTGTTTTTTTTTAAGACAGATTCTCACTATGTTGCCCTTGGTAGAGTGCCGTGGCATCACAGCTCACAGCAACCTCAAACTCCCAGGCTTAAGTGATTCTCTTGCCTCAGCCTCCCAATTAGCTGGGACTGTAGGCACCTGCCACAACGCCTGGCTATTTTTTTGTTGCAATTGTCGTTGTTTAGCTGGCCTGGGCCAGGTTCGAACCCACCAGCTCCAGTGTATATGGCTGGCACCCCACCCACTGAGCTACGGGCACCACCTGAAAACACCTTGCTTGAAAGTTTAGAATTCCCCAAAGAAGGTATTTTCCAAAATGAAGTGTGGGTAAAAGGGAGGAGACTGTGACCTCATCTTCTATATCCTAACAGTGCTAACAGATACAAACCACTGTTAGACTGACGTGCCAAAATAAATCACAGAATTAAAGGGGTGTAGAACTAAAATTAACAGCCTTAGAGACCATCAATTAACAGTGAAAAGTTAATATGCTAATATACACACTTTACAGATAACTTTACATTCCAATCATGTTCACCAACAAACTATTGCCCAAAATGCTCTGGCCTAGCAGAAAAGTCAAGCTAGATGCCCTTTCATGGTTAATGAAACTTATGGACACCATCGTGAGCAACATACCCCACTGAAAGCATTACTTCAATTACCTTTCACAATCTAGAACTGCTTGATATGCTTCTGCTGCAATATTAATGACAGGACATTTATGCTTTAATACACTGGTTACAAGGTGAGTGAGACAAGACAGGACTAAGGCTCCAAGCTGTGGACAAGTTGATTTTCTTGTTATTATTATTTAATATAACAAAGTATAGAAAATAATATACTGAGTACTCATATTCTTACCAAATAGTTTAAGAATTAAAGCATTACCCGTAAAACAGAAGCCCCTGCAGAACTCTTGGGATCCTGCTCCCTTCCCTCCCTAGAGATAACCACTGTCCTGAATGAGGTGTTTCTCACTCCCCTGCTTATTTTTATTTTCACATTACATGTACAATCCATAAACAATATTTGGTACTGGCTCAGTGCCCGTAGCACAATGGTCTCGGCGCCAGCCACATGCACTGAGGGTGGCAGGTTTGAACCTGGCTCTGGCCAGCTAAACAACAATGACAACTGCAACAAAAAAACAGCCAGGCATTATGGTGGGCACCTGTAGTTCCAGCTACTCGGGAGTCTGAGGCAAGAACATCTCTTAAGCCCAAGAGTTGGAGGTTGCTGTGAGCTGTGACACCACAGCGCTCTACCAAGGGCGACATAACGAGACTCTGTCTCAAAAAAAATTTTTTTGGTATCATTATGCTTGTTTTTAAACTTATATAAATGGCACCAAACATATTCCCCCCAAATAAAAACATCTTAAACTTCCCTTCTGTTATTGATAATTCCCTGCCTTTAACAGCTACAAGAATCAAGAAAAGGAACAAATGGAATTGCTGAACGTATTCAGGTTCTCTGTCTCTAAAGACAAACTCATCTGTGCTTAGGTGGAATTTGGCCCAAAATGCACCTGCCTACAGTGCTGTGCCCTTTCTGATACATGCCAGTGAAACTGGTAACTGAAAGTCACACCCTTAAACCCAGAGACTAACACCCACAAGTCCAAAGTCCAGTTATACCATATGAAATCCAATTGTCAGAAAGTTTTCCTCAGGCTTCTGTAAAAAGGTGGTGATTGAATACAGGCAATGAATTCACTGCACCTGTTTCTGCACAGAATTCACTATACCCACCTAGTGTTTTCCGAGGAATATTAATAGCATCAATAGAGACCAGATTTGACCGATCTATTTTCAGATGTACATCAAAGTCTACTAAAGTAGACCACTGAAAACATAAAAGCCTTTATTTATTTATAAGTGAATGAAGGGATATAACATCTAGATATTTTTATTCCTTCCATTTCAGGAATGAAGGAGATAACAGGAAAAACATTAGCTGGGTTTTAATAGTTCTTCTAAAGATTCAAAGAGGCTAGTCTCAGAATGATACATTAGAGTCAGAATTAAACCAGGACGCTCCCCTAAGGGAGACAGCTGACGTGATTACTGTTCTCCTCCCAGACACGGTCAAGCCTGCTGACATCTTACACCAGGCTAGTCGAGCAGCTGTTACAGAGAAGGCAGACATTTAGTGCTCTGAGGACTCACAGGGGGATGGATCGTAAATGCAGAGTGAGTACCTCAAAGTACACTACTGATTAATCTTAACAAATGGCTTGTTAATGGAAAAGGTGAACACTAAAAATATTACCAAAGAGGAAAAAAAATAAGGCTTGGGTGGTATTTAGGATAATCTACAGATCAAGCCCAGAAAGTCTTCTATCGCTAAGGAAAAAGATGTAAGTTTACCCTTACATTGTTCCATACCCTGTAGCAAGGACTCAGGCCGATTACTACACACTGCTGCCCTCTTTCTGTCCTGCAACTAGAGTTCTGAGTGAAGCAGGGCCTGAGAAAAACCAAAAGGAGTAGAGAGGAAGCTAGGTAAGGTGCCAGGTCTAAGAGTGTATTTCTAAAATTTTAAGAATCAATCAAAACATAATGTTTTAATGTGTTTATTCCCTAATTAGTTAACACAGTGATCAACGATCTTACACAGAATTAAAGCCAAAATTGCCAGAGTAAATAACCAGGGACTTTTTTTTTTCTTTCAGATCAAGTCTTACTCTGCCCTGGGAAGAGTGCCGTGGTGTCACTGTAGCTCACAGCAACTTCAAACTCCTGGGCTCAAGCAATCCTCTTGCCTCAGTCTCCCAAGGAGCTGTTTTTCTATTTTTAGTAGACATGGGGTCTTGCTCTGTTCAGGCTGTTCTTGAACTCCTGAGCTTAAACAGTCCACCCACCTCAGCCTCCCTGAGTGTTGGGGTTATAGGCATGAGCCTCCATGCCCAGCCAAGGGACATTTTTTAAATTTTAGGAAAAAACGTTTTTATTATGAGTGACAGCTGGACACAAAAGCTAAAGTGGCATCACAAGAAAGCTGCAATGGCTATTTCAGTTTGGAGGTGTAAGGTGGTCTAGATAATTATGAATGAGCCAGCACCAAGGGCTATAAGCTAGCAATGCCCTTTTGGGGAGAAAGAGAGATTGACTCAAAATGTACTTAGTGGCTAGGCACAGTGGTTCATGCTTGTAATTTTAGCACTCTAGGGGGCCAAGGTGGGAGGACTGCGTGAGCTCAGGAGTTCAAAACCAGCCTGAGCAAGAGAGAGACCCCATCTCTACCAAAAACAGAAAAATGAGCTGGGCGTTGTGGTGGGCACCTATAGCCCCAGCTACTTTGGAGGCTGAGGCAAAAGGATCGCTTGAGTCCAGAACTTTGAAAGCCTGTAAGCTAGATGCCAGGGCACTCTACCCAGGGTGACAGAGTAAGACTCTGTCTCCAAAAAAAAAAAATGTACATAGTAATCACTGAATCAGACTTACCTCTCAAGTTTACCTAGGTGAGAACTGTATTTACAATTTTTATCACTTTTCCTTACCTAAGTATATCACTGACAGTAATTTCAGGGATGAACTTTTGAAGATACTTCACTGTTGCTCCAAGAAAACAGGCTTTATACATTTCATTCACTCCATACAAGAAATTCTGGGATGCCAGTTTAATCAGGCCACTGAAAACAGAGACAAAAATTCTATTAGAGGAAGGAATTCTTCATTACTTAGAACACCTTTATAACTTTGGAATGTTTTTTTGATGCCATCAGATAAATCGAGGCAAAATCATAAAAGTACAAATTAAAAGCAAATAAACTTCTGACCGTTATCAGAAGGAAACCATCACCAACTAAAGGTAAACACACCTTCCAAACTCAAATTTCCAAGGAGTGCTGGTTTCAGACTGGGATTCTATAAAGCCTGCCAACATCAAGGTTTTCTTTTCTTTAGTACTTGTTGGCTGGGGCTGGCGCCCTACCCCTTTGAGCCACAGGCACCTCTTTTTTTTTCTGAGACACAGTCTCACTTGGTCACCCTAGATAGAGTGCCATGGCATCATAGCTCGCAGCAACCTCAAACTCTTGGGCTCAAGAGATCCTTTTGCCTCAGCCTCCCAGTAGCTGGGCCTATAGGCACCTGCCACAATGCTGGGCTTTTTTGGAGGGGGCGGGGAGGGGCTGGTCTTGAATGCCAGCGCTCAGCCAATCCACCTGTGTGGGCTCCCCAGAGTGCTAGGATTATAGGCCCACAGCCAAGGTTTTCTAATGCAAATATTAGATGATTTCAACACACCTAAAAGGCATTAACAGACCTATTCTTTTTTTTAAGAGATGGGGTCCTCCACTGTCTCCCGGGCTGGAGTGTCGTGGACCAATAACAGCTCACTTCAGCCTCAACTTCTTGGGCCCAAGGAATCTTCCTGCTTTAGCCTGCCAAGTAGCTGGGACTATCGGCACACACACTCACATCTAGCTAATTTTTTCTTATTTTTCTAGAGTCAAGTCTTGCTATGTTGCGTCTCGAGTGATCTTCCCATCTCAGCCTCCAGAGTTGCTGGGTGCATTAACAGATATTTAAATCATGGTACTGAAACAATACTACCCTACTTTTCTTTAATCAGTCAAAGGTAAGATCTTTAGTTGTGAGTCTTAAGTGAGACTCTGTAGACCATATGTATGTAATTTTGCATGTACTCATATTGGGAAGTCCCATACCAAACTTTCTGTTTCAGAATCTGTGGAGGATGAAACCCAAGTATAGCTTAAAAAGCATTCTAATGATTTTGAAACCCTCTAATGATTAATGAAACCCTCTGAAGAGAAACATTGCTGAAAGGACCACACAAAACATATCATTTTTTGTTTTGTTTTGTTTTTTTTTTTTACAATAGTAAAGAATCTGCATTCTAGGTCAGCACAATCATCCTGTTAGTTTTTTACAAAAAAAAAAAAAAAAAAAATCAGTTATCAGTAATTTCTCCAGTGGCTTACAAAATTAATGGGTGACTGGTTTAAAATTATCAAAGCCGGGCGGCGCCTGTGGCTCAAGGAGTAGGGCGCCGGTCCCATATGCCGGAGGTGGTGGTTCAAACCCAGCCCCGGCCAAAAAAAAAAAAAAAATTATCAAAGCCATCTACTAATTTTGAGAGAATTTTTTCTTTTTTTCAAACTCAGGTACAATGTAGAATTTGGATTGCCAGATGTGTAAATGGGTCTTTTTAGCCAAAACATCACCCTGGCTCATCAGAATTCTCTTGAAGTAGTTAAAAGGTTATGCTTATTCCACATAGCACTTAATTTGGCTTAACGGTATTTCAGCTTTTTTAAAATTTGTCTAGTGGGTTTTCTGGTTTTCGTCAAAAATCAAAAATAAAGGTGGCACCTGTGGCTCAAAGGAGTAGGGCACTGGCCCCGGCGAAAAATTGAAATAAATAAATAAATAAAAACATTAAAAAAAAAAAATTTGGATTAATAAAAACTCAGTATGCCAATCACAAATATGAGGATTTACCCAATAAGTATCATATCAAGAAAAACAAAATTTCCCACATTAAAAACACATGCAAAACTGGGCCTGATGGTTCATGCCCGTAATCCTAGCACTTTGAGAGGCCAAAGTAGAGGTACTACTTGAGGCCAGGAGTTCAAGATCAGCCTGAACAAGAGCAAAATCTCTTCCCTACAAAAAATAAAAAAAATTAGTCATGCATGGTGGAAGGTGCCTATAATCTCAGCTACTCAGGAGGCTGAGGTAGGAGGACTGCTTGAGCCCAAGAGTTTGAGGCTGCAGTGAGCTATGATGATGCCACTATACTCTACCCTGGGTGACAGACGGAGAACCTATCTCAAAAAAACTAAAAATAAAAATAAAAAAATACATGTTTCAGGAGCTGAACTTTTTTGGTGGGGAGGGGAAGGACCAAAATTTAAATAAAAATGTAAGCACACAAGATCAAGTACTTAAAGAAATAAAGTTGTTACCTATTTATAATTATATCCATAACATCTCTGGCATTGAAGTCAAAGGGTCTGTAACCCTCCCGCTTAAAGGCAAGAACTGCATTAGGTCCCAGCCAAATGTTGCCATCCATTTTTGGAGTGAAGTGAACTCCTAGGAAAGGAAACCGGCTATCTGGGACCTACAGATTTAACAAAGCAAGGAACTATTAGCCCCATCTCACATTTCATTTCATTATAGATGCAAACATTTAATCGGTAATATAAAACACTTTCTTCCCATGTATTTAATTTGCACTGTGAACTGTACACAGATATACTTTTCTAGTAACATGTTTCTGCTTAGAAATGGCACACAAGAAACACTGATGCCGTAGACACCAACACACACTATCCTCTAAGTGGCAAATGGGGTTAGATGACCCACTAAAGATGAACTGTCCTACTTCAGGTTACTCTCTCTCTAACAAGAGACATCTGTGACTGGCGAGTAACCTGCCCTTAAAAAAACCCACGTATTTATACCATAGGTTTTGCAAAATGGTAATGTATGAGGTTGAAACAATGAAATTCATGTTTTAGAACAGTAAAAAACATTAAATAGCTGAATACTGACTATGTCCCTGGCTCAACCTAATTTGTCTATTTCGGGGGTAATTCCAGGCAGAAAAATGAACTCTTCATTTAAACATATTTTCTACTCCCTGAAACTAGAGTGGCCACATCCTTTTCTGCACCTATAGACAGTAATCTGAGAAAGAGAGTAGTGTATTTGGGACTCCATAGGGAAAGTTTTCCTGTGAGCGCTCCCTCCACTGGAGAGGAGGGAGAATCTGGGTAAGAAACCTTAGTATTTCACATGGTGCACACATGCATTCTGGAGATAAGTGCTTGTGGTCAATCCATTATAATAACTATGATACCAAGATAAAGATTTAGGGATTTAAATACAAGAGAAACAGGTGAAAGGCTTGCACAAACAGCCTTTCCAAATGTCTCTTACTTCTCACCCAGGTAAAAGTTTTTGTTTTCATTCCCCTTATACCCGTAACCAGCTCAAGAAGAGTGAAAAGGCAGATGCATCATTACCTACTGGATAAATATTTCCTTTTACAAGATAGCATTTTTCTGGCTTCAAGAGCAGGTAATCTCCCCGGAATGGTACAATCTGAGGATCAGGGCTGCAGCCACTCATCTCTGAAATCCGGTCTGAGTACAGTCCTGCACATGTCACCACATACTGACATCGAATTTCCTCTCCCTAGTGCAAAATAAAAGAACAATGACTTGTATAAAGTGCAAAGGAGCATACTAGGTCAAGAGGGGAAAAACAGATGATAGAAAAGAAAAAAACAAAGTACAGAAATGGACTTTTTTTCTTTTAAAGCAGCAGTTCTCAACCTGTGGGTCATGACCCACAGGAACTATATTAAAGGGCCAGCGACATTAGGAAGGTTGAAAACCACTGTTTTAAAGAGAAAGGGTTTCACTCTATCACCCAGTGATGAGATCAGGGCTCCTTGTGACCTGGAACTCTTGGGCTCAAGTGATCCTCCTGCCTTAGCCTCCCAAATAGCTGGAACTACAAGTGTATGCTATCATACCAGGTTAACTTTTTTTTTTGAGACAGGTCTTGCTATGTTGCCCAGGCTGGTTTCGAACTCCTCAGCTCAGGTGATCCTCCTGCCTCTGCCTCCCAAAGTGCTGAGATTAAAGGTGTGAGCCACCTCACCTGGCCAGAAATGGACTTTGTTCTAAAAGAGGAAATCCAACGCAGGTATTAGCAAAACCAATTTATCAGCATTTAGGCAGCAGCTAGAGACTTAAAGGATAGTGACATGCAGGCTGATGTCAGCTTAAATTTTATACTTTAGAGATAACACTGATTAAACTAGCAAGGATACTTAAAAGGCTATGCAGACACATACGCCCCCACCTATTTTATTAGGAAGTAGGAGGGAGCTTCTTAACAATTTGTTGCTTGAAGAAGCAAACTTTGTTTTGATGGCCTCCCCCAATTTGGCTTCTTCTGTATTTGCAGACAACTTCTGTTTTATCTAATTGCCCTATTACTCTTCATGTTTTATAGATATTAATCCTGCTCAATTCCAATTGTAATCTACCTACCAACAAATTTGTCCTTCCTGATCAATACCTACTTTGCAACTTCCATTTGTTCAATTCCTATTTATTGAGAGCACACGCTACAGTCAAAGCATGCTCTTGTTATCCAGATGGCTAATGTTAGGCGGCTGTGATTTCCCACAAATATTATTTTGTGATTATCATCTGCATGTGTTTTAGCTTCACCCTCCCAAGGTTAGCAAATTTGCCACCATATTTCCTAAATGACTTCATCTAACCCCATTTGCCACCACACTCTACTTCCCGTCTCTTTACAGAGTGAGCAGCCAGCAACGCCTTGTTCTTATGCTTGGATTTTCTTCCCAGCTTGAATTCTCATCTGTCTCAACATTTTCTTTCTTTCCAGCTGTCACTGATCCAGCCTTATTCTACTGAATTCTATTTTCTTTCTATATGCATTATATTTTTGCCCTTCTAGACAGTTAAGCCTCTTTTCAAGAGTTACACATGTCATGTTTTTAACAAAAATCAGATGAAACTTTTCCAAGGTGGAGTCAAATTATTAAGAGTTAGACTAAACCATGGACCTTTGAAACCAAGTACAATAACAAAAATGCCTTCTTCTAAACAGATTAATGTCTTTCCCATTTATCTGGAATTATATACCAGAAATACAAGAAATTTTTTTATATAAAATTACTAGTTCAGCAGTTCTTTTGTTTTTAGAACATAAAATGCAATTAGGCTTTATGATAATGTAAAGATTACAACAGAATTTGTAGAATGGTACCAACAAGAGAACCTAATAGTTCTCTTTAAAATACTCAAGTAGCCGGGCACGGTGGCTCATGCGTGTAATCCTAGCACTCTGGGAGACTGAGGTGGGTGGTTTGCTTGAGCTTAGGAGTTCAAGACCACTCTGAACAAAAACAAGACCCCATCTCCTACTAAAAAGGAGGACGTTTAGCAGCGTCCCTGGCCTCATCCACCAAATGCCAATAGTACCACCCCTCTCCTTCTTCCAGCTGTGACAGCCAAAAATGTCTCCAGATATCACCAAATGTTCTCTGGGAGCAAAATCACTTCCAGTTGAGAACAATTAATCTAGGATGTGTAAAGAGTAGTTTTCCTTATATCTGAGTATTTAAGTTACAGGACCTCAAAGGGAGAGTGTGACTAGCTAGAAAGAATGAACTTACCCCAAGATGAAGAAAGTAGACTATCTTTTTTAAAGAGAGTCAAGGGGACAATTAATGACAATTAAGGACACAGTGCGGGTGGGGGAAGGGGAGAGCTGAGAGAGAAAGGAGAAGGGGGGAAAAGAAGAGCAGAGAGAGGGAAGAAGGGAGGGGGTTGGGGCCTTGGTGCGTGCCACACCTTTTGGGGGCAAGTCACGATTGTAAGAGGGACTTTACCTAACAAATGCAATCAGTGCAACCTGGTTTCTTGTACCCTCAATGAATCTCCCACAATAAAAAAAAAAAGAGAGGTCAAAGGGAGATAGTTACATCTTGTTAAGTGAAGTATAATTTTACTGCTGTCTATTTGTAAGCTAAATGTGTTTATCAGGGGTGTAGGCAGATGTCACACTGACAAAGGGGTGGGTCTATGGGGCTTGTACTATGTCACTTCGGTTAAGCTGGGAGCTGTGCTTGACAGAATCCCCTTTTCTACATGGTTTCAACTTAAAGTTGAACAGAACAGGCACTGCTTCTTCGCAGGCAGCAGTGACGCAGCAGCCACTCTCTGAAGGGCATCCTAGTGCAGTGTTGTGACAGACAGACACCCACTGCCCAGTGAATTCCAGCTGCACATCTAGTGTTTCCCAGCTACTGACCCACGAACTCCCTTCTTCTCCCCAGATCCTTCCACAATTGTGTAAAGCCTAATTCCCATAATAAATCCTGAAGCACTCATTAACGACCCCACTCCCCCGCACAAACTCATCTGCAGGGGACACCCAGGGAATCTAATGCTTCTGTGCCACTTGACAGTTCTGCTCTAGGACCATAAGAAAATGAAGGAGAGTAGTCCATCGCCCTCTGCACAACCTGTGCAACCCCCATTGCCAAAGTCTTCTACTTAGTAAGGAGTAAGTTACCATAGATCATAGACAGATACACTACCTACCAGTTTTGCTTTAAGATTAAACACTCTAAGTGCTTATAATCCTATTCTTTGCCAGCACAACCACTTCATAAAGACATTTCCAAACTGAAACCCTTCTTAGAAAGAAAGCTGTTAAACTGCTCTAAAAGAATTTCTTTCAGAATTATTTTGACATTGTCTTTCTTTCTTTTTTTTTCTTTTTAGAGACGGAGTCTTATTTTGTCATCCTCAGTAGAGTGCCACAGTGTCACAGCTCACAGCAACCTCCAGCTCTTAGGCTTAGGCAATTCTCTTGCCTCAGCCTCTTGAGTAGCCGGTATTACAGGCACCTGCCACAGCGCCCGGCTATTTTTTGTTGCAGTTTGGCCGGGGCCGGGTTCAAACCCGCCACCTTGGTATATGGAGCCAACGCCCTACTCACTGAGCCACAGGCGCCTCCCTATTTTTACATTAAATTTCATTCAATGTCTTAAAATACAGCAACATGATTAATTCAATGTTTTAGGAAAGGGGAGGGAATGAAAGTAAACAACGGTTTTGCTGAAGAATCTTTACCTTTGTATTCTTTATAAGAATTGGATATTTCATTCCTGAAAAAAAAAAAAATTGGTAAAAGATCTATGTTTAGCAAAACAAGGCCAACACTATTTGAACTGTTGTACTAGTAACAAACTTAAATAGCTTCTTTTTCATACCATGACTGCACCTTACTTTTCATTCTGAAGCTTTTTACCGAGTAAAAAGATTAAACTAGTTCATAGCTGACAATATATAAAATGCTAGCATATTTCTAGCTTGTTTTATTTATATAGATTCATCTAATCTATGCTTATTAAACCATTCCCCTCCTCAGGACCAACATAGGCAGTCCCAATTTTTCCCTAAAGTATAATCCTGAAACGTTCTGTACAATGGATTATTGTTAAGTACTTATTTTCCCATAGGACTAAAAGCCATGATATGAGAAACTTGTGTTCAAGTGTGGTTACCTGATTCCTCACAGGTTAGAGGTTGTTTAGAGAAGTAAGAGTTATCATGACACAAAAACTTCTTATAATAAATTGCCCATTTATAAAATAAGTTCCCACTTAGATACACTGGCTCTCAAAGTCTTATAAAAACACATGAACAGCAAATGAAGACTACAGTCTACCTATAATAGAAATGTGATTCATTTATGCTACCTACCTGTGACAACCTCAATGATTTAAAAAATTTTTTATCTCAGAATTCAGAAGGATACGGAAAGAAAGGTTCAGACGACCAAGATACCCTTAAAAACTCATCATCATGAAAGAAAGAACAGAGCACTACTTTTCTTCTTCAAATTTCCCAAAAGCAAATAGAAGCCTACACATCTTCCATTCCATTAAAAAAAAAAAAAATTAATGTCTTCTAAACAAAACAAAGTGTAGTCCTGAATGGGGAAGGGAAGGTAGTTGAGCATGGCCAAGCCATTTTATTTTTTTATTTTTTTCAACATTTCTTTTTATTTATTTATTTTTATTAAACCATAGCTGTGTACATTAGTATGATCGTGGGGCACCATACACTTGGTTCATAGATCGTTTGACACATTTTCATCACATTAGTTAACACAGCTTTTGTAGCATTTTCTTAGTTATTTTGCTAAGACCTTTACATTCCACATTTACTAGGATTCACATATACCCTTGTAAAATGCACCACAGGCGTGATCCCATTAATTCCCCTCCTTCCCCCACCCTCCCCTCCCTTTCCCCTTTCTCCCTATTCTTAGGTTGTAACTGGGTTATAGCTTTCATGTGAAGGTCCTACATTAGTTTCATAATAAGGGTGAGTACATTGGGTACTTTTTCTTCCATTCTTGAGACACGTTACTAAGAAGAATATGTTCCAGCTCCATCCATGTAAACATGAAAGAGGTAAAGTCTCCATCTTTCTTTAAGGCTGCATAATATTCCATGGTGTACATATACCACAATTTATTAATCCATTCGTGGATCGATGGGCACTTGGGCTTTTTCCATGACTTAGCAATTATGAATAGGGCTGCAATAAATATTCTGATACAAATATCTTTGTTATGGTGTGATTTTTGGTCTTCTGGGTATATGCCCAGTAGGGGGATTACAGGATTGAATGGCAGATCTATTTTTAGATCTCTAAGTGTTCTCCATATCTCTTTCCAAAAGGAATGTATTAATTTGCATTCCCACCAGCAGTGCAAAAGTGTTCCCTTTTCTCCACATCCACGCCAACATCTCTGGTCTTGGGATTTTGTGATATAGGCTAGTCTCACTGGAGTTAGATGATATCTCAAAGTAGTTTTGATTTGCATTTCTCTGATGATTAAAGATGATGAGCATTTTTTCATATGTCTGAAGGCCGTGTGCCTGTCTTCTTCAGAGCAGTTTCTCTTCAAGTCCCTTGCCCAGCCTGTGATGGGATCCCTTGTTCTTTTCTTGCTAATGCGTTTGAGTTCTCTGTGGATTCTGGTTATTAAACCTTTGTCAGAGACATAACCTGCAAATATCTTCTCCCATTCTGAGGGCTGTTTGCTTGCTTTACTTACTGTGTTCTTGGCTGTGCAGAAGCTTTTTAGTTTGATCAAGTCCCAATAGTGTATTTTTGAAGCAGCTTCAATTGCCCGGGGGGTCCTTCTCATAAAAAACTCACCCAACCCAATTTCTTCAAGGGTTTTCCCTACACTCTCTTCTAGTATTTTTATAGTTTCATGTCTTAGGTTTAAATCTTTAATCCAGTGAGAGTCTATCTTGGTTAATGGTGAGAGGTGTGGGTCCAGTTTCAGTCTTCTACAGGTTGTCAGCCAGTTCACCCAGCACCATTTGTTAAATAG
The DNA here is from genome assembly GCF_027406575.1 of Nycticebus coucang. NCBI lineage: Eukaryota > Metazoa > Chordata > Mammalia > Primates > Lorisidae > Nycticebus > Nycticebus coucang. The sequence continues at coordinate 6,921,696 of NC_069785.1, read as the reverse complement.
GGAATCTTTTCCCCACTGAATGTTTTTAATTGGCTTGTCAAAGATTAAATAACAGTAAGTAGCTGGATTCATCTCTTGGTTCTCTATTCTGTTCCAGACATTTACTTCTCTGTTTTTGTGCCAGTACCATGCTGTTTTGATCACTATCGATTTGTAATATAGTCTGAGGTCTGGTAGCGTGATTCCTCCTGCTTTGTTTTTATTTTTGAGTAATGTCTTGGCTATTCAAGGTTTTTTCTGATTCCATATAAAACGAAGTATGATTTTTTCAAGATCTTTAAAGTATGACAGTGGAGCTTTAATGCGGATTGCGTTGAAATTATATTTTGCTTTGGGTAGTATGGACATTTTAACAATGTTGATTCTTCCCAACCATGAGCATGGTACATTTTTCCATTTGTTAACATTCTCAGCTATCTCTTTTCTTAGAGTTTCATAGTTCTCTTTATAGAGATCTTTCACGTCCTTTGTTAGATAAACTCCCAAGTATTTCATCTTCTTTGGCACTACTGTGAATGGAATAGAGTCCTTAATTGTTTTTTCAACTTGACTATTGTTGGTATATATAAAGGCTACCGATTTATGAATGTTGATTTTGTAACCTGAGACACTGCTGTATTCCTTAGTCACTTCTAAGAGTTTTGTAGTAGAGTCCCTAGTATTTTCCAGATATACAATCATATCATCTGCGAAGAGAGAAAGTTTGATCTCTTCTGACCCTATGTGGATACCCTTGATCGCCTTTTCTTTCCTAATTGCAGTGGCTAAAACTTCCATTACAATATTAAAGAGCAATGGAGACAATGGGCAGCCTTGTCTGGTTCCAGATCTAAGTGGAAATGATTCCAATTTAACTCCATTCAATATGATATTGGCTGTGGGTTTGCTGTAGATGGCCTCTATCAGTTTAAGAAATGTCCCTTCTATACCAATTTTCTTTTTTTTTTTTTTGTAGAGACAGAGTCTCACTGTACCGCCCTTGGGTAGAGTGCCATGGCGTCACACGGCTCACAGCAACCTCTAACTCTTGGGATTACGCGATTCTCTTGCCTCAGCCTCCCGAGCAGCTGGGACTACAGGCACCCGCCACAACGCCCGGCTATTCTTGTTGCAGTTTGGCCGGAGCTGGGCTTGAACCTGCCACCCTTGGCATATGGGGCCGGCGCCCCACTCACTGAGCCACAGGTGCCACCCTATACCAATTTTCTTAAGTGTTCTGATCATGAATGGATGTTGGATGTTATCAAAAGCTTTTTCTGCATCGATTGAGAGAATCATATGGTCTTTGTTTTTTAAGGTTTATGTGCTGTATTACATTTATAGATTTACGTATATTGAACCAGCCTTGAGACCCTGGGATAAAACCGACTTGGTCATGATGTATGATTTGTTTGATATGTTGCTGGATTCTGTTTGTTAGAATCTTGTTGAATATTTTTGCATCTATATTCATTAGTGATATTGGTCTATAATTTTCTTTTCTTGTTGGGTCTTTTCCTGGTTTGGGCCAAGCCATTTTATGACCTTGGGCTTTTATTCTGAAACTTGGGTGTATATAAGAATTTCTAAAGGCTTATTCCAAGAGAATCTGATTCAGTAAGTCTGGGTGATGCTAAAATCTGCATTTTTTAACAAGCAATGCCAAGGGATTCTGACACTAACCCATAGGGTAGGGAATGTTTGGGGGCTAATTTTCTATAAACAGTCTTGCCAGATTTTAGCACCAGTCAGAAGTGTCTGATCAGTGCCTAGTTCTATTGCACAAGACCTTCCAAAGTCCTGATTCTCCCACACCCATCTCACCCTTGACCCTCTGTACCCACATCTCTACCCAGTCTAGACTAGCTCTCATAGCCCTCCCACCAGCCCTACCCCAGACAAAAAAAATACCAAGTTTTTTTAAAAAGTCAATTCAAGTACAGTCATCCCTCGGTATCCATGGAGGACTGGTTCCAGGAACTCCATGGATAGCCAAATCCACAGATGCTCCTATAAAATGGCATCATGTTTGCACATAACCTACACACATCTCTAGATTACTTATAATGTAAATGCTACATAAACAGCTGTTATATATTTTTTAAGTCTGAATTATCGTTACTTTTTATTGCCTTTTTTTGTTTTTTTACTGAGTATTTTCAATGCCCAGGAAATGTGCATATGGAACAGATGTGGAACCATGGACTGTATTCAACAGAAAAGACAAGGACGGCTTACCATTTTTACTTCTAGAAGGGCTTTCTTTAGCCATTTCAATTTCTTTTACTTCGAAATTGGTCAAGACAGAGCCACCTGCTTCTTGGAAATCCTGGGCAAATGACAAAGCCACCTGCCGATAGTCCACAATGCCAGTGTATGGACAATCGATAGCCATCAGACCCTGGGACAGAATTATGAAAAAATACACATTATATAAATACGTATCTAATAGATAAGTAAGGTAATTTCTATAATTAGAAAACAATTTTCTCCCTTAATTTTGTCAGGCTCTCCCTGCTCCTTCTGTTTATCCCTCAGCTTATCTGATTATCATCTGATTCACATCTGATTCTGAGTCACATTCTGTTTCATCAAATGTCGACATCAAAGTCGTATGTCGTGCACATTCATTGGGAATTCAGAGTTGTTCTAGCTGTTCACAGTGTTTGCAAAGCATTGTTTCAATGTGCTGCAGACCTTATATCAAGGCCACAAGTATGGAATGGAGATTTTAATGTGGTTAACGCAAACTTTCTCTTCGGGTTAATATGAGAAATTAATAGCTTGGTCTTTTTTGTTTCTATGTTTGTCCCTCAAGACACGTCCAAACTCTTTAGATGAATGATCCATAACCTATGCTTATTTTATTTTTTGGAATGAATACTAAAAATGCCATTGGCCTTCGCTAATTCTGAAGAAATGGATACACACTCTGCATACTGGCTATATTTTGGTGATTCTTGCCAATAGCACCATTTTCTGTCACCTTATTATATACACGAGTCTCCTGATCAATTTATCCTAAGAGGGTAGGCTGCTTCCCAGGATCACTAACATCCAGAAACTGAATGCTAATACTACTAATTTCACCAACAATCTGCAAACTTTGATGTTCTCCTGACAGTCTTGTTTCCAAAATATGAAAGCACCTACCAAGTATAGGAAATCTTTCCCTCTGTTTCGATATCCTTGATATATAAAGGGTATTGAATGCATACTTTAGATTAGACCTAGTCACTGCCTAATAATCCCTAAGTTCACAGTGTAGTAACTAAAACTCAGCTTCAACCTATGCAGAGTATTCTAGGTACTTTGAAACCTAACTTAGGATAATAATACCAAGAATTTGTTCCATAAAACCTTCCTTACCTAGCATAAAACTATGTGACAAGTATGACAGCAAGAGGGATAAAAACATGCTGTAAAGTGCTTTGTTCTGGATCGACAGTTTCTGGAATCCCAAGTATCCCAAATATCTTCCTTATTCATCTTTTACTCTTACTCAGCACAATGCCCGACCCATACAAGGCACTCAAATATTTAAGCAAAGAAATGAACTTTTAAGGACTGTGGTTTTTTGTTTTGTTTTGTTTGTACTTTTTTGAGACAGAGTTTCACCTTGGCGCCCTTGGTGGAGTGCCATGGAGTCAACAGCTCACATCACCCTCAAACTCTTGGGCTCAAGAGATCCTCTTGCATCAGCCTCCCACGGAGCTGGGACTACAGGTGCCAACCACAACGCCCAGCTATTTTTAGAGACAAGATCTCGCTCTTGCTCAAGCTGATCTCAAACTTGAGAGCTCAGGCAATCCATCAGCCTCAGCCTCCAGAGTACTAGGATTACAGACATGAGTCACTGTGCCCGGAGGGCTGTTTTTAAACATACGCTCTTTCTCCCAGAAACTCCAGATCTTCTCTAAAGAGTTTCCCTTTTCTTTTTCTTTCCCGTCTTAGTATGTGTACTGGGGAAAGGCACAGAGGGTCACCATGGCTAAGCAACACCATTTCCAGGTCCAGGACTAGCTACAGGGCCAGGGCAGCCCAGTCTCTGTTAAGCAGGAGTCTGGTTATGCAGTGACCAGGTCAGCAGATCAGACAGAGCCTAAAAGCTGAAGCCATGGTAGGTCACGTGGTTAAAAAAAATAACCAGGTAAACAGGACACGGAAAGCTGGGAGAACTCAGTCATGACACAGAGAAACAGATGAACATGTGGCTGGAACTGTGTTAAAGAAAAGACAGAAGGATCGGCAGAGCCCAGGTCAGAGGGAGCAGTCAGGAGCTGTCAAGCGTTATCTCATGCCTGTAATCCCAGCACTCTGGGAGGCCAAGACAAGCAGATTACCTGAGCTCAGGAGTTTGATACCAGCCTCAGCAAAAGAGAGACCCATCTCTAAAACTAGCTGGACATTGTTCTGGCCACCTATAGTCCCAGCTACTTGGGAGGCTAAGGCAAGAGAATTGCTTGAGCTCAGGAGTTTGAGGTTGCTGTGAGCTATGATACCACAGCGCTCTACCCAGGGCAACAAAGTGAGACTCTGACTCCACAAAAAAAAAGTTATCTTCCAAAGTCAAAGTTTACAGAAGCAGTTTAAAGTTTTACAAGAGCCTCCCCCTAGTCATAGTTAGATTCTTCTTCTTCCTTTTTTCTTTTTTTTTGAGACAGAGTCTCACTTGGTCACCCTCGGTAGAGTGCTGTGGCATCTTAGCTCACAGCAACCTCAAATTCTTGGGTTCAGTGATCCTCTTGCCTCAGCCTCCCAAGTAGATGGGACTACAGGCACCCACCACAATGCCCAGTTTTTTTTCTTTTGTAGCTGTCATTGTTTGGCAGGCCCAGGGTGGATTCAAAACTGCCAGCTCTGGTGTATGTGGCTCGTGCCCTAGCCACTGAGCTACAGGTGCCGAGCCCAGCCAGGACAATTTTAAAGAACAAAACTGAAAGATTTACTCTATCAGATATATAGACCTACTGAAAGCTACTATAATTACGACATCTTGGGAGCAGCATAAGAAGAGACAATGAAAACAGAGAACAGAGTCCACATACAGACCCACCCATATACAGTCACCTGATATCACAAAGGCAATACTGCAGTGCAGTGGGGAAAATAGTGGCTCTTCTGATAAATGGTGTTGGGTCAACTGTATATCCATACGGGGGAAAAAGTGTACCTTAACCCCCTACTCATACCACATACAAAAATCAACTCCAAATGAGTTACAGATCTAAACAAGAAAGGTACAACAGTAAAACTTTTAGAAAAACAGAGCATCTTCCAGAACTTGAGATAGGCAAATATTTCTCAAAAAGAACACAAAAGGCACTAAGCATAAAAGAGAAACATGTGCATAAATTGATAATTATATTAAGATTAAGCACCTCTATTCATCTCAAGATGATATCAAGAAAGTTACCAAATGATAGAAGGTATTTTGTGATATATATAGTATATGTAAACACAAATAAGACTCATATCCAAGATTACATAATAAACTTCCAAAATTAATAAGAATTGATAATTATAAGAAAGCAACCCCAACAGAAAAATGGGGAAAAGACTACAAATAGGTACTTCACAAAAGAAAATATCCAAATGGCCAAAAAAAAAAAGAAAAAGAAAATATCCAAATGGCCAATAAAAATATAAAAGGTGGGCTCTGTGCCTGTAGCTCAGAAGCTAGGGCGCCGGCCACATACACAGGGGCTGGCGGGTTCGAACCCGGCCCAGGCCTGCCAAACAACAATGACAACTACAACAGAAAAGTAGCCCGGTGTGATGGGTGCCTGTAATCCCAGATACTTGGGAGGCTAAGACAAGAGAATCGCTTGAGCCCAAGAATTTGAGGTTGCTCTGAGCGCCAGAGCACTCAACTCCAGGGTGACTGAGTAAGGCTGTCCCTGGAAAAAAGAAAAAGGTAAATAAATATATACACACACACACACACACAAGGGGCATAACTTTATGAGTCATCTGGGAAATGTAAATTAAAACCATAAAATGATAATGTTACATCTACATAAATAACTACCACAATGGCTACAATGAAAACAACAAACAATACCAAGAGTTGGTGAGGATATGGAGCAACTAACTAGAACTCTCAGACATTCCTTTTTTTTTTTTTTTAGACAGAGTCTCACTTTGTCACCCTTGGTAGAGTGCTGTGGCATCATAGCTCACAGCAACCTCAAACTCTTGGGCTTAAGTGGTCCTCTTGCCTCAGCCTCCCAAGTAGCTGGGACTAAAGGCGCCCGCCACAACGCCTGGCTCTTTTTAGAGACGAGGTCTCACTCTGGCTCAGACTGGTCTTGAACATGTGAGCTTAGGCATTCCACCTTCCTCAGCCACCCAGAGTGCTAGGATTATAGGCATGAGACACTGTGTCCGGCCTTCTCAGACACTCCTGATGAGAGTATAAATTGGGACAAACGCTTTGAAAAATTTTGGCAATACCTGCCACAGCTAAACATTTGCATAAATTGCAACCTAGCAATCTCCCTCCTAAGTATACACTCAAGAGAAATGTGTACATGTGTTCACCAAAATATATGGGCTAGCATGTTCACAGCAGCACTATTTGGAATAGTCCCAAATTAGAACTATCCAAATGCCCATGAACAGCAGAATGACTCATGTTACAGTCATACATGGGGCTATCCTACAGCAAGAACAACAAACTACAGCTACAGGCAACAATATAAATGAATGTCATATACAATACCAAACACAAGAAGCCCAGACACAAAAGAGTACATAGCATCTGATTCCACTTACAAAAAATTCAATAACTGATCAGGTAAGAAGTCAGGACAGTGGTCAGCCCTACGGGAAAGGTGCTAGTAGAGGGTGTGAAGAAGTACTAGACGGCTGGTAATGTTCAATTTGTTGAGCTGGGTGCTGGTCACACTTGATAAAAATTCATTAGGCTATACTATACATTTATGATTTTTGCTGTGTATTATGGTTCCAAGAATTGGGGCAAACAGAAAATAAGGGTGGAAAGATAAATGAAATGAAGTTAGCACACAAAAATAAAAAGTTATTTATGAAATTATTCTCCAAACTAGGATCTCAGAGAAATTTCTTCTAAGGGTTCTCAGAACAAGACGTTGTGTAACACAGTGACACAGCACATGTTCTCAACCATATCCCTGCAAGTGGAAGCCCAGTGATCGACACAGTGACCTTCTCCATAGACTAAGGTCTGAAACCAAAGCACACTTCAAAGGGAGTAAGTGGACTCAAGGAGTGGAATGGGGACGCGGCAAAACACTGTCGTGCGGCTGTGCCAGTCTGATGATTTGATCTACATAGCTTTTAGACCAGCAGTTCTCAACCTGTGGGTAAACGGCTGCAGCATTAGGAAGGTTGAGAACCACTGCTTTAGACTGTCTCCCATAAATAGTCTTACTCTAAAAACACTTTTTCAAAAGCATTGCCTGCTAGTGAGTTGAAGCTCACATTCTCTGGGATGGGGGGTATTTTATAAAGTGGAAGAGGGCAAGGAGGAAAGATAGCTGTTCATTGGGACAGTCAGTGGAACTGGAGGACTGGACTAATAATCTCTGAAAAGGTAGCCAGTGAAAGTTACTTCATGCACCTACTTCTGCCTTTATGACTTTATTTTCTTCCTCCACCAAGAGGAGTAACATGCAGAAAATGATTACATTATTATTCATGTCTCGTTCATGAATAAAGACATGCTTTTTCCCAAAAGCATGTTTTAAGCAAGACACTCTACAACCCACCCTTATTCTCATGACTTTCCAGTCTTATCTCTTATGTCTCCCTACACGCCCTATGCTCCCAATCATACCTCACTATTCAGTATTTTCCAAACATGCCATGTGGTTCCAGACCTTCTCTTGCCTTTGTTTATGTTGGTCAAACCTGATATTTTGTCACAGGGAAAGAAGAAATAAGGTGTCCAGAGTTCGTGGCAAGGCCCCCTTGTCTGTCATTTCACTACTTCTGTGGCAGGATCATCTAACTGATTTTATGATTCCTGCCTCCTACAAACTCACCCTCAGCCTCCACATCACAGGACAGAGTTCTAAATGAAAACACCCCTTTGAAGATGTGCATGAGCTAGGGAATCACTTACCCTACAATATGGCTCTTTCTTTTTTATATCCTCCTGCTGAATCAACCTCAGGCCCTGGACACCATTCTGCAGGCCTGTCTCATATAGTGCCTGAAGTCTTGGAATTTCTTCTTGTTCAACGGCGACTATAAGCTTCAAAAAATAAAAATGATAAAGCACATGGATAGAGTTAAATATATCATCAGCCATGAAAAATAAATTTAATGGAAAATCAGAAATTATTATATGACTCAAATAGGTTTGATTCATAAAAAATATTTGTTCTGGACAACACAGAACCTGTAGGGAACCTGTCCCCACAAAAAAAATTTTTTTTAGTTAAATAAATAAAAGGTTGAATGGTTTGATATCTAAATGACATGTTATTTAGAAAATTACATGAAGTCACACCATCATTTGTTTAGCTATTCCCTAACATTAGATAGCACAGATTACCTAGATACAAAGGGGAAAAATGCCAATTATTTTTAGAATTTTAATATTAAACCTCAGTAAGAAAATGCTAGTTATGCTACATAAACAAGTCAAGCCCCTAGTAAAAGGCCATACCTTGCCACATTGCTTGTAGGAAATTCCCTTTTGGTTACAATACTCATAGAGGAGAGCTGCACCTTGTACACATAATTTAGCTTTCAGAGATTCAGGTTTATAATAAATTCCACTATGTATGACACCACTGTTATGTCCAGTCTGGTGCACAGCTACAAAACAAGAGAAAACGAGGTAAAAGAAAATAAACGACTCATACAAAACACAGAGGTAACAGAATAAACTTATAATTAAAGCTGTTAGAGATCACACATCACTTAAAATTCTGCCTTAATTTGTTCAGATCACTGCTAACGTCCTCTAGCAGCCACCTCTGGTAGCCCTGTCTCATCTCTCCAACCCACCTCGGATTCCAGCTACAACTTAGGTGCACACACTTGCCTCTCACACCTACAAGCCACTTTAGGGGCCCACAGGGCTCTTAGCATTATTCCCCAGGGCCTTTGGCAACTTTGGGTTTTTTTTGGAGTGGGGGACACTGGGATGCTCAAAAATCACTAGTGGCTGGCAATCCTCAACCAGTAGAGACAGGAGCTGATGGATAAATGAGCATAACCCTGGGAAACATCATATTGTTCCTCGGAGATCCCAGGGAAATCAGTCTTAGCAGCAACCTTGACAGTGCACCCAAATGTGACTTTTCCTCCTTCCCTGTGTTATTCCCCCTATCTCCTCCCTTATGCCTCCCCAAATAACCTCTCAAATAAATCACCTACATCCTTTCCTTTCAGGAGAACCCAAACTACTAACATCAATAGTCAGCATGAAAGATTCAGAACTGGGCGGCACCTGTGGCTCAGTGAGTAGGGCGCCGGTCCCATATGCCAGAGGTGGCGGGTTCAAACCCAGCCCCGGCCAAAAACCACAAAAAAAAAAAAAAAAAAAGATTCAGAACTGACTGAATGAGAAGGTGCCCACGAAAGCCCAAAGAGCAACAATGAACACGTACATACCTAAATCTTTCTCCTTCTCCAGAACTCCGATCGAAAGTGCTGGGTGTCGCAGGATGAGTGCTCTGGCAGAGGCAAGCCCCACGATTCCACCACCAACAATGACTATGTCAAACGAGCTTTTAGAGAAAGACACTAAGAATGCACTCTTACAGAACTCACCAAACTTCACACACAATGTTCAACATCAATGGGCAATTAAAGTATTGATCTGTAACCATTAAAATAAGTATCTATTGGGTTTTGTGCTGTTTGGCTTCACATTCATGAAAAAATTGTTAAAAGTAACATGCATTGCTGGTCAGTAGCATGGTCAGCTCCAGCCTACTGGCTTGAAGCCACTCTTGGTCTCCGAAGGATCCTTCCCAGGCTGGTTACACAAGTCATATCTGAGCATCGCTTAACAACAGGAATACATTCTAAGAAATACTTTGTTAGGCAATTTCTTGTGCAAACATCACAGCGTGTACTTACACAACTTAGATGGTACAGCCTAGGTTGTTCCTAGACTAGATGGCATGGCTATTGTTCATAGGCTACTAAATCTACGGTACTGAATACTGTAGGCACTTGTAGCACAACAGCTAAACACAGAAAAAGTACAGTGAGATGTGGTATTATAAAATGTAGTACATGAGTGTACTTTGTGTTAAGCACCATAGTTTTCTGTAGTGTGCAAGAATTTATACATTTTTTTCTGTTGAGAAGGAAACAACAGTGAGAATATCAAACTTTGGGGAAATAATTGGTCTAGAAGTGGGTGCAGAACAATAATCTTAGCCATTAACAAGCCCTGATTATGCAACCATCTAAAAAATTAGAAAGGGCATGTATAATTTATCTAACTCCGCAAGTAGACACTTAAAAGTTTATTTTCAGCACTGACCTCATGTTCAACAAACCTAGGTCTTCTAGGAACAGCAGAGTGAGAAGAATTTCAGAGATTAGGCCTTTTCTTTAAAAAGTGATCTGAGTTTTAATTTCAAAATCTCTCTCTTTTTTTTTTTTTAGAGACAGAGTCTCACTTTGTCGCCCTCAGTAGAGTGCTGTCACGTCACAGCTCACAGCAACCTCAGCTCTTGGGCTTACGCGATTCTCTTGCCTCAGCCTCCCGAGTAGCGCCCACCACAACACTCAACTATTTCTTTTGTTGTTGCAGTTTGTCTGGGGCTGGGTTTGAACCCACCACCCTCCGTATATGGAGCCAGCGCTCTACTCACTGAACCACAGGTGCTGCCCTAATTTCAAAATCTTTAACAGAAACACATCAATATAATTATAATTGTTACTATATCTGTGGCTACATTTGGAAACAAAAACAACTTCTAGACAACTAGGGACTAATGCATAAGCTTGATAAATCAAATCTTGCATCTTAAATTAATTTGAGGACCTCAAGTACATAAAGTGCCCTCCTTTAACACTTTAGAATTGAGCCTCATAATTTAGACAGGGAGCCTCCAGATGGAGCTCAGTGGGTGGTTATCCCCTGCAGAACTTTTAGACAGCTGGATAAAAAAGTTGTCAAGGGGTGTAGGCGATGGCGAACAATCTCCACATATATGCAATGGGATTCCGAATTCACCACATTAATACCAGTTAGTGGCAAAGGCTGACAGTGGTCAAATAAAAAATTACTAGTATAATCAGAGTGTATGTGGAAGCCCAAAGCTTTTTTTTTTTTTTTTTTTTGAGACAGAGTCTCAAGCTGTCACCCTGGGTAGAGTGTCCTGGCATTACAGCTCACAGCAACCTCAAACTCTCGGACTTAAGCGATTCTCTTGCCTCAGCCTTCCAAGCAGCTGGGACTACAGGCGCCCGCCACAACGCCCAGCTATTTTTTGTTGCAGTTGCCATTGTTGTTTGGCAGGCTGGGGCTAGATTTGAACCCACCAGCTCTGGTGTATGTGGCTGGCACCCTAGCCGCTTGAGCTACAGGTGCCAAGCCTGGAAGCCCAAAGCTTTAAACACGTTTTTTAAAACATAAATTTCAATAGATAAAAGGTAACGCTTCCATTCCATTACAGTAACTTACACTGATTCACAGCCATTACATAACCAGCTCACGCCTGTAATCCTAGCACTCTGGGAGGCTAAAGCAAGTGGATCGCCTGAGCTCATGAGTTCGAGACCAGCCTAAGCCAGAGAGAGACCTCATCTCTAAAAAATAGCCAAGTGTTGTGAAGGGTACCCGTAGTCCCAGCTACTCAGGAGGCTGAGGCAAGAGAATCGCTTGAGCCCAAGAGTTTGAGGTTGCTGTGAACTGAGGGCAACAAAGTGAGACTCTGTCTCAAAAAAAAAAAAAAAAGGAATTCCAGAAGAACAAATATAAAGAATTCCAAAAGAATAACTATTATTTAGACTTCATATTTTCCAAAACCTTCATAATCTTCCACTAAGGAAGGGTTCAGAACGTTTACAAATATTTATTTGCACATGGATGACTTAATCATATTTTATATATAGTTGTCCCTTGGCATCCACAGGGAATTGGTTCTAGGACCCCCAGGGATAACAAAATCCATGGATGCTCAAGTCCCTTACCTTGGCACCGTATTTGCATCTTGCCTAGGCACACCCTCCTATATACTATATACTTTAAATCATCTCTGGATTAATCCTAATGAAGAGTCTCTGAAAAGCAAAAAGCAGCCCCTATCTATTATTCAGAGGGAACTCTGTAAAGCAGAGAACAACCCGGAGGGAAATAGTTCAAACTGACAAAACAAAGCATAGGGCCAGAGAAGGTTAACGTAGAAATGAACTCATTATTCAAAGGCAGACAGAACAGGGCAAGGGGAGCCTGTGAAAGCCTAAGTAGTGAGAACAAGCTGGACTCGGTCAGGCTAAGGCAGACTTGACACAGCTGGTCTGGCTGGTGTTAAGTCCTGCCAGACCTTCACTGTCTCCCATTCTTACTGTTTTGTAAATTTAGCTCCCACCCTAAAAATATCTATCTTGACCAGTTTAGGTGAATTGATTTAGGAGATTAATTTTGGAAGTGGAATGTATTAAGTCACTGAATTATGCTAAGGGTTAATATGATCTTTGCTCTAAACTCTGCAAATTAAGAAAAAATATCACATTGGAAAAAGGTAGCTTTGGGCAAAGAAGTAGAAATTTGAATAAGGATTGGTGAGTTGTTTCAGCCACCCCTCTACAGTTAAGCCTTGTCTTAACTTTTGTAAAGCTTTTTTTATGCCTATCAGTAAACTCTGAATACTCTAACATGACGCATACTCTTTATTTCATCCTGGTAGTCCTGTCTGCTCAGAAAGGGTGTGTCAACGGAAAGCCTCTGGCCAGGGTACACCCTGGTGTGGCTTGAAGTGCCTCCCTAAAAGGAACGTGTGAACAGATTGCCCCTGAGGGTGGCAAGCAAGTTTTCTTTTTTTCTAGCTCGCTTTTCACAAGGGACAGTCACCTGTCCTAGTCTGTTTTTATAGCTCTGGGTTCCTTAGTGGTGGTGTTGCAGGAAGACCAGGCCCAACAGAGAGAAGAGTACCCAAACACCATGCTTATAATAGGAAGGGCTTTATTCACCAGCCAGGAGCTTATGGCATAAGAATTCCAAATGGCTGCTCCCTGACTGGCTCAGTCTTTTCCTTTTTACCCACACTCAAAAAGTTCCACCCCACAGGTACCCTTCTCACTGGCTAGTTTGAAACAAGCGGGAAATGCTATTCCAGCCCATACAGCACTACAGAATTTCACAGAACTTGGAAATGTCCAAGTTCCAGGAAATTAAGTTTACAAATTCCCAAGGGCTGAGTCACCATGGAGAGGACCCCGCAGATGTATTCTTGTGGTCTCCTTGAGAAGACCTGTTCTCCTAGACCTCACCCTTCTCGGGTATCCCTCTCAGTGTGCCTTTCAATTCTTTGACCACCCAACAACCTGCTATTTGAAGCTCCAGTATGAAGGCCAGGCATGGTGGCTCAGACCTGTAATCCTAGCACTCTGAGAGGCCAAGGTGGGTGGAATGCCTGAGCTCACGAGTTCAAGACCAGCCTGAACAAGAGGGAGATCTCATCTCTAAAAACAGCCAGGCATTGTGGGTGCCTGTAGTCCCAAGCTACAGGGGAGACTGAGGCAAGAGAATCACATGACCCCAAGAGTTTGAGGTTGCTGTGAGCTGTGACACCACTCTACTGAGGGGCACAAAGTGGGACTCTGTCTCCAAAAAATTAAATAAATGAAAACAAAGCTCCAGTATGCTTTCACTAATACCTAAGGCCATGTAGATGCTATGTAAATAGTTGTTATTCTGCATTATTTTCTATTTGTGTTATTTTTATTGTTGTATTATTTTTTCAAATGTATATGTACTTATATATAATTTTTTTTTAAGTCTTACTTGGTTGCCCCCAGTAGAGTGCTGTAGCATCATAGCTCACAGCAACCTCAAACTCTTGGGCTCAAGGGATCTTCTTGCGTCAGCCTCCCAAGTAGCTGAGACTACAGGCACTAGTAGAGACAGGATCTTGCTCTTGCTCAAACTGGTCTTGAACTCATGAACTCAAGCAATCCACCCAGCTTAGCCTCCCAGAGTGCTAGGATTACAGATATGAGCCACCGTGCCTGGCCCTTTCAAATATTTTGTGGTTGATGTTCAATAAAGTTTTATTTTTCTAAATATAGGGTTGGTTGGACCCTGTACATGCATCTTCACCAGCAGCTGGGCACCTCCACCCTTGGTATTTTTGGTGTAAATTACTTGAGCTCTGTGTTTTGAAGATATGCGGGGAGAGACAGCTCACACCGGTAATCTCAGCAATCTGGGAGGCCACGGCAGGTGGATTGCTTGAGCTGGGGAGTTGAGACCAGCCTAAGCAAGAGTGAGACCCCCCTCTCTACTAAAAATGAAAAAAACTGATGCAAGAGGATCAATTAAGCCCAAGACTTTGAAGTTGCTGTGAGCTAGGATGCCATGGGACTCTACCAAGGGTGACACAGAGAGATGCTGTCTCAAGAAAAAAAATTTTTTTTAAATGTATTTTTGATCTGTAGTTGGTTGATCAAAGGTTGTGCAGATGCAGAACCCATGGATGTGAGAGCTGAATGTACTTGTTTTTTTATATCAGGGTACACTATCAATTGGTAAACTCTTAATATCCTACAAGAACCACTAAGTCCACAATAGGAAGGTGGAGGGGTGATAGAAGGATACCTTTCATACTTTTTTTTTTCTTGAAGTTCGCTATGATTCCATTCTTTGCCTTCAAGTCTCAGTTTTCTAAACAAAACGTTCACTAACCCTAATTTTCTTCTGTTAAGAAAATGTTCCCAGCCCCGACCACACGTGGCTCACACCTGTAATCCTAGCTCTCCAGGAGGCCAAGCAGGTTGACTGAGTTCACAAGTTGGAGCGCAGCCTGAGCAAGAACCAGACCTTCTCTACCAAAAATAAAAAAACTACCCAAGCACAGTGGCGCAACTTGGGAAGCTCAGGCAAGAGGCCTGCTCAAGCCCAAGAGTTTGAGTTTGCTGTGAGCTATGACACCACAACACCTGTAGTCCCAGCTACGCAGAGGCAGGAGGCTCGCTTGAGCCGGAGACTGAGGCTGCTGTGAGCTATGACGACACCACAGCACTCCACTCAGACTGACAGTGTGAGACTCTGTCTGGAAAAAAGAAAAAGGTTCCCAAAAGACTCGCCACAACAAATCACAAACGCTATCACCTGCATCCCACTCTAATCCCCTCCATCCACTAACACACAGCAGCCAGAGTCCACTTTTGAAACATCGACATTTAACCACACCTCCCTTCGTTAAAACCTTTTAAATAGCTTCCCACAACTCTTAAGAAAAAGAAAATTCAACGTGTGGTTAAAATAAAAACCTTGCCGTGATGCAGCCTTCCCTGGTGCCATTCCACATGGCCTGTCTTCCGCCAAGCTCCAGTCACACTGCCCACCACCTAGTCCTCGAAACAGCCAACAGCTTTCCAGCTTTAGAGGCTTCGCACAAACCATTCCTTCTACAGAGAGCAGAGACAGTGGTTTCAACTGTGACCTCCTGACTTCAAATCACTGGGCACTGAATTCTGCTGGCTCAGTTAGCAAATGAGCAGCCTCTCAACTGGGGCAGTCCTCCGCAGTGTGTGCCAGGAGGTGATTGACTTAAGACCCGGTTTCAGATCTTTCAAGCAACACCAAGCTGAAATCCAGCTAATAAACAGCATATTCGACTGCTTACAGAGTACTGGGTCCCTTTATCCTCGAAACGACCACCCACGGCACTGAACCTTGATGAAGTAGAGCGACCCATCCACCCAGTGTTGAACAGTAAGCGAGGGGTTGCATTCAAAGCCAGCACTGCTCTTGACCTCTAATCAACACTGCCCGTCCTCTGCCGCGTAAATACCACCAATGAACCTTGCAGGCTGGCAGCTTCTACCCCGACCTCTCACGCCTGAGACAGGGCGCACGAGCAGGGGTAGAGGGCCAACACGCGGCGCCTCTGGGAGAAGCTGCCACTCACCTGGTGCTAGTGCTGGCGCTGCGGCCAGCTACATACAACCACCGAGGCCTCCCCGACGCCGGCCCGCACGCCCCAAGGAGCCCCCGGCGGGCCCGTACGGAGGCACCACGCAGGTATCGCAGGCCGGGAACCATAGCCCGCGCCCCGCTACGCAGCCACTAGAGCCAACACTCTGCCGCGCACCGGCGTTCTCTAGCCCCGCCCCCGCGCAGGGACCAATGAGGCGCGCGCCGTCGCCCACGTGGGAGAGGCCGCCGGGCCAATGGGCGCGCGCGACGGAGGGCGAAGGGCAGGCCGGCTCCGCAGACGCTAGAACGCTCGCTCGCTCCTTGGACGCCGTGAGTAGAAGAGCTGGGCCTCGAGCGGGATGGGAACAGGTGGCGGCTTCGTCTTGCCCTTGCCCTAGCCCTTCTTCCGAAGCTAGGCCTAGCTGGAAACCGGATCCTCCCGGCCGCGCGGACCTTGACCGCGGAGCGGACTTGGGTCCGCGGGAGGAAGTCTGGGCGTGATTATGGGGAAAGCTGTGGTCGGCGGGCCCGGGCCTCCTTCCTGGTCCCGCCCCCTCCCCCGCCACAGTGTCCAGCTCGCCCCCGGGGAGCCGAGAGGCGGCTCGAGGGCCTTCCTGTGCCCCTGACCGAGGCTCCTTGTCACGGCAGAGCCTGACAGCCTGGGGTCTTCTGGACTTCTTTTTTTCCCCTGTGTCATTTATTCAGTTCTGGGTCCATCTTTTGAATACTCAGCGCCCACTCTATCCTGGACCGGGCGCTGGGTCCCGGATGAACTGGGCTGTCCGGCCTCTGCCGTCATTTAGCACTGTATTCTTTTCTTAAACCGCATCGAGACACCGTTTCGGATACGTCGCGGGCCTCTGAACGGCGGCTTACCTGTAGGGGCCCGAGGAGGGCAGTGGGCGTGTGATTCTCCGTCACCCTGCCGGTCTAACACACACCTCTGTGCTGTGCTTGATGGCAGTTTTAAATGTTCAGGGTTAGGACAACTGAACGGGACAAAAGTAGAGCGATATAACTTTCTGAAAGGATTTGTTTGCCTGTTTGAATCTTGGTTACAGTCACTGGTCAGGTGACTCAGGGAAGTAATTTAACTTCTTTGACTCAAACTTTCCTCTGTGTCTCCCGCACAGGGCCGTTTGGGGTGGATTACCAGAGATAAGGCTCAGTTGCACACAGGGAAGCATTTGGTAAATGGCGGCTTAGATTTCGTTTAAATGCCTTTACAGCAGAACAGGAGTACATACCTTGCGTTATTTTTGAAAACAGTGTAGGATATTGTCAGCTTGTCCCATCACAAATGAAAAAAAATAATGAGATAGTTATTCAACTTGTATTGTGTGGTGATTGTAGATTCCCCAGCATTTTAGGAAATAATAAAGATCTTGTGTACCCAGTGCCCTGTCTCGCAAGGGATAACGTCTAGCAAAACTGTTGCAACCAGGTAATTAACACTGACACAATCATTGATCTCATGCAGACTTACCCATTTCTAATTTTCTGCGTACATGCATTTCTGTGTAAGGATTATCGTGTGTGGATTCTTGGTCAAGGTACAGCACAGTCCCATCACTAGGCGCTTCTCTCCACTCGCCTGTGTATAACCACAAATTCCACTGCAGCCCTCCCTATCTTTTCTCTCTTTCTAAAATTCTGTCATTTCAAGAGTTATATAAATGGAATTATGCAGTAGCTTTTGGGGATTAGTTTTTTCCCTTAGCATAATCCCTGGAGATACATCCGTGTTGTTGTATGTATTAATTCCACTGTGTTACTGAGAAGCATCCCATAATATGGATTTGCTATGCACAGTATGTTCAAACATTCGCCCACCTAAAGACTTGTGAGTTGTGTACTGTTCTTAGCTATTACGAATAAAGCTGTTGTGAACATAATGTTACAGCTTTTTGTGTGAATCTGGTTTTTTGTTTGTGTGTTTGTTTGTTTCTCTACCGTAAGTGCTCAAGGGTTCAATTGCTGGGTCATATGCTGAGCACATGTTTAATTTTATAACAAAAGTGGCTGTACCAATTTACATTCCTACCAGCAATGGTTGAGTGATCCAGTTGCTCCTCATTGTCACCAGCATTTGGTTTCCCTATTTTTTACTATAACCATACTGATAGGTATGTAGTAAAGATGGTTATTTCTTAGCTTGAACAGGACACAGTTGATTTATTAGCTTACATTTAGAAGTATATGCTTTGAGGGGCTATGATCAGACTTCTGTGGACTCTGGGTCCATAGTCATGATTTCTTTACTTACTGCATGATTTTGAGCATGTGCTTCTTATGTTAGTAAGGCTGAAAGAACTCAAAATATACATTTTATTTATTTATTTAGAGACAGGGTCTCATCTCACTCTGTCACCTGGGCTAGAGTGCAGTGGTGTGTGATCATAGCTCACTGCAACCTCAAACCTCTGGGCTTAAGCATTTCTTCCATCTCAGCCTCCTAAGTAGCTAGGACTACAGGCACAGCTATCATACCTAGCTAATTATTGTTACTTTTTAAAATATTGGGCAGAGCCTGTAGTTCAAGGAGTAGGGCGCTGGCCCCATATACCGGGGGTGGTAGGTTCAAGCCTGGCCCTGGCCAAAACTGCAAAAAAATAAAATACTGATTTATGGCTCGGCACCCATAGCACAGTGGTTACTGTGCCAGCCACATGCACCAAGGGTGGTGGATTGGAACCTGGCCCAGGCCAGCTAAACAAGAATGACAACAGCGACCCAAAAAAGCCGGGCATTGTGGTGGGTACCTGTAATCCCAGCTACTTGGAAGGCTGAGGGAAGAGAATCACTTAAAGCCCAAGAGTTTGAGGTTGCTGTGAGCTGTGACCCCATGGCACTCAACTGAGGATGACAGCTTGAGATTCTGCCTCAAAAATAAATAAATAAAATATTTTATTAAATATTAAATATTTTAAATAATAAAATCTTTTATTTATTTAGTATAGAAGAGGTCTTAACTTGGTCTCAATCTCCAGGGCTCAAGCAGTCCTCCCACTTGGGCCTCCCAATAGTGCTAGGATTATAGGCACGAAACCATGCCCAGCAACACATGCTCTTGTTACAAAATTTTCTCTGCTTACCTTACCCCTAAGGTTTAACTGTATAATAGATTGTTTCAATTAAGTAACTTCAAATCAAGAGCTTACTTTGCATTCATACGCCCTACAATGTATTCCTGACACTACCCTCCTTGGTTGAGAATTCATGTTCACCTTTCACCTTCTTTCATGTAGTTGAGAGCCTATGAGAAGTTAGTTCAGTGAGTGCTGTGTGATGTTGGCCTAAGGATAGTGTTTGGGGCCTGTGATTCTAATCCCCAATGAAGTTCCTTGATCTGTTTCACAAGATTCTACACACTGCAGGAATCTACAATCTATAATGGGTGATTTACAAAGGGATAGGGTTGTAATTTGGGAGAAAACATTGTTTTCAGCAAATAGGGAAACTATCAAATCTATTCAAAAAACACTTTGTATATATTTTGAGTAATACTTCATTGGGGATTAGAAGTTTTCTAATTTACAAACATAATTGCAATTCTTTAAAACATTGTTATAAACCTATGGCTCTACACCATGTTCTGATATTAAGAAATTTGTTTTTGGTAGTCCGGGGCCGGCTCCCCCCAATTCTTCCGCTCCAGGTCTGTTGGTCTGTCCAGCCGTCTGGAGGTCCTAGTGCGCTGCTCTCTGTGACTAGGCCGGCGACGGGTGTGGACGGGGGCGCAGCGGTGCAGTTGCCCGCTGGCATCATTGGCCTTGCCCTCTGCTCCCCACCTGGTGTGGGAAGTTAAAACCGAAAAGGAGGGAAGCTTGGCAGTAAGAGCTGACCAAGTGCTGGGAAGCGCGTGAGCCCGAGTAAAGGGGTCAATTTGTTGAGTTTGATTACCTCTCCTACCTCCTCCTAGCAGAAAAATATCATATTGTTTGGTTTCTGGTTATATGAATCACTGACTGAATAACAGATGACTTTACCTCGTCTCACAGGAGCCTTGCGCTCCTTTTCAAATGTCACCAAGCAAGATAATTATAATGGAGGCATAGCTGACTTAAAGTGATCCAAACTTCATGAACAAGGTTTACGATTTGGGCCTGACGTGGAAGAAGATAATAAAATTTTTGAATGAAAGACTGGAGAAGAGTAAAATGCAAAGTGTAAATGAAGAGTTAAAAGAAATATTACATGCTGCAAAACAAATAGGGTACTGCTAAAGCAATGAAGAATTATGAGGTCAAGATCTGGAAGCAGAAACCGAACAAGAAATGTGATCTTGGCATTTGGGCCACTTTTTCCTAGAGGAGAGAGACTGTCCATTCCACAAGAGGAGGCTGGATGGAAAAGAGGAAGATGAGAAAATGGCAGAGCTTCTAACAGGTCAAAGGACTAACAAGACAAAAATGGACAAAAGATGAAATAGAAAATCTCAATATTTGTTAAAGAAATTGAATCTGTAATTGCAAGAAATCTGTACTTTCTACAACAAAGAAATCTATATGCCTTGATGGCTTTAATGAGAATGTCATATAATGTCATTTTCTTAAATGATATAAGGATACTATTGTAGATTTAAAGAGGCTAAGGCTTAGAATAGTCAAATGTATGATCCTTGAATGGACTCTTGAATCAGAAAATGTTAAAAAAGATATTTTGGGGGCCATTAGAGAAATTTGAGTACAGGCTGGGCATCATTAGGTAATACTGGATCTTAGGTGTCAGTCTGTCGTTGTGGCTGTGCCGGAAGATGTCTTAAATCTGAAGAGGTGTACACCGTGGTATTTATAATGAAATATCATAAAGATTGCATTATACTGTCAGATGGGATGGGAAAAAATGTACACGTGATGTGTGTGTGATGAAGAGGTAGCATGTGAGCTCATGTGAATGCAGAAAGATTAACAATGGCTGGGTTAATAAAAGGGAAAATTGCATGATTCATGATAAAGTGAAAAAGGTTTAAAAATTACTGATTCAGTGGATGAATAAAAAACATTTTATGAATATTTAGCATCCATTTATGATAAAAGTTCTTAGCAAACTAAGAATAAAAGGGGACTTTTTTAGTCTGATAAAGACTATGAAAAACCTAGAGCAAATTTACTTAATGGTGTAATGTTAAGAACTTTTGTTAATGTTAAGATAGGGCTTTGATAAGAATGCCTGTCCCCACTTCTCTTTCTCATTCTACTAAAAATTCTTGCTAATATAATATGGCAAGAAAAAGAAAGGATATAAAGACTAAAAAAGAAAAAAAGACCTTTTCATTGTTCAGCCAACTATAACTAGAAAATGAACTTAGCAAGGTCAGTATAAAACTCAATTTTATTTCTCCGTACCAGTAGCACATTTTAAAAGATTCCATTTGTTATTCTGTAAAGCTTTATAAAATTTAATTTATATAATTTCATAAATTTTAATTTATTTACAAAAACATCAAGGAAACATTAAATACTTGGGAGTGAATTTAATAAAAGATGCGCAAGACTTCCTCATGGAAAACTGAGGGAAATTAAAGAAGTCCTAAATAAAAGGAGAGATATGCCAGGGAGGAGAAGACTGACTATTATAAAGATACTGTTTTCTGCCCAAATCCGTCTACAGATTCAATGCTATCCCAAACAAAATCTCAGCAGATTTGTGTTTGAGAGTATGTATGTGTGTAATGTGACAAGATAATGTAAAAATTACATGGAAATTCAAAGGCAAAGGGCAACCTAGTCAACCTTCAAAAATAGGGAGAGCCCAGCAGGGGTGAGGAACCTGCGGCTATGGGCCACCTGTGGTCTTCTGTACACTTGAGTGTGGCCTTTTGACTGAATCCAAATTTTACCAGCAGATCCTTTTTTTTTTTTTTTTTGTAGAGACAGAGTCTCACTTTATCACCCTCGGTAGAGTGCTGTGGCCTCACACAGCTCACAGCAACCTCCAACTCCTGGGATTAAGCGATTCTCTTGCCTCAGTCTCCCGAGCAGCTGGGACTACAGGCGCCCGCCACAACGCCCGGCTGTTTTTTTGTTGCAGTTTGGCCAGGGCTGGGCTTGAACCCACCACCCTCGGGATATGGGGCCGGCGCCTTACTCACTGAGCCACAGGCGCCGCCCTTACCAGCAGATCCTTTTAATAAAAAGGTAAACCACAGGGCAAGAGAATATAGCTTCACGATGTACAATCAAGATTCAATGACATTAACTCTTGTATCCAGATTAAATGAGAACTACCAGTCAATAAGGACACAACAGATAATCCTACGTAAAAATGACGTAGGGTCTTGAGCAAGCACTTCAAAGAAGAAAATTGGCTGGTAAACATGAAAAGGGGTTCAACCTCATTGGTAATCAAAGATTACCATTGCATCCCCACCACAATGGTTAAATTAAAAAGACTGACATACCAGTTGTTAGCCATGATCAAGAATGAGAGAGAAGAATTCTCTGCTGCTGCTAAAGTTTAAATTGGTACAACTCCTTTGAATTACTGTTTGACTGTATCTACTATGGTTGTACATGTGAAATTTAAAATCTTGGTATATAAATATTCAATAAAAGTGCTTGAACAGGTACATCAAAAAATCCTGCATTCATGGCAACATTATTTGATGGTCTTAAGATGGAAACAAGCCAGTTGACTGTTAAATTGCATAGATAAATTGTAGCGATAATGAACTAAAGCCACTTGTAACCCTGAAAAGGAGTCTTAAAATGTTGGCAGTAGAAGCCAAACAACACATAGTGTGGTATTATATGAATTTGAAAAAGAGGCATAAACCGTCTTTGGTTTTAGAGGTTGGACTAGTGGTTACCTTTGAGAAAGGAGGTAGTGACTGGGAGTGAATATGAGAGAGGTTTCTGGCAAGCTGATAACCTGATTCTGGAAGTTTTTAATCAAAGTACACCAGTATGTTCATTTTGTGATGATTCTTTGAGCTGTATGTATACTATATACTTTTATATTTAATGAAGAGTAAAATTTGCTATGCTCTTTGTATTAAAAATTCTAATGAAATATTTCAGATTGATAAAAATAAGTACATAACGATGGCTGTATATTCACTACTTAATTTAACACTTGGCTATTGTATGGTGAGAACTCCTACGTACCCTGCTTAGTCTCGGGTACCCAATATCATAAATATAAATAAATTGGTATTTTTCATTCCCTCCCCCCCAAAAAAGAAAAGAAATTTGTTTTTATTTTTGTTTTTATAATTTGAATTCCTGGATTTATTTATGGCAGCGATAATTTAGTAGTGGCTGTTTTCTAACTTTTAACTAGATTCTTTGAATTTATTAGCGCTAAATTCAATAACTCACCACTAGAGGTCTCCTCGTTCCCTATGGAAAGCATTCTCAGAGGCAGCTGCTTGGATTCTAGTAGGACCAATTCCCAAAACCAATTAGCAAAGTTGCAGTCGAGAACGTAAAAACCTATCAATTTTTTTAAACCTTTATTGCCAAATATAAATTTAATTTTCATTTTCAAATTATTTTAAACATACCTAGTGATTTTTAGAGATCACAGCTGAAGTAAATTCTGCCTTCCCTTTAAGCTAAATTATAAGATATGCCAAAATGAATCAAGTGTAAGTATTTAATTTTCAAAGACCACTGTAATTCACCTGCCTAATAACAGTTTATTTTGTTTTACCTTGCTCTGTGGAAATATGTCAACCACTGAAGACTATTAATAAATATTTATTAAACTTTTACGTTATGCTCAGAAAAATGGAAATGAGTAAGATGTGGTGATCCTTGCTCTTCCTTTTTTCTCTCTGTGTGTGTATATATTTATTTATTTATTTATTGGCCCTAATTGGAAACTCTTAATCACTGTTTAAGACCCATCTCAAAAGACTCTGCTGGTGTGAAGCCTTCCCCTTGCCCCTTTCTCTAGGCTCTTGTGCCACTTGTTCACAGCTCTGTTAAGAAGCTGTGTTGGACGTTGTTTATCTGTGTGTCATCTGTCTTCCTCAGTAGATTGTACGTTCTGTGAGGATGGGAGCCCTGTCTTTCTCTCGGTGTATGTTTTGGTTTCTCCTCTTACCATTGTTCCTTTTGCCCTAAGTATAGCAGACATTCAATGAACATATTGAGCGAATCAGTGAGTAGATGGACTTGGCATTTGAATGAGGGCTTGAGGTTGGGTAAGATTTCTACAGATAGGGTGGGGGGGGAGGCTAGTAGCTAGAAAGCTCAGATTTGTAAATGAGGTTGACGATGGAGTTATTAAGAGTGGGCACAGCTAAACAGAACTTTATCACAAAGCTGGAAAGTGTTGAGAAGAGGTAGCAGGGGGAGAGGTTTGCAGTAATGAAGACAGACGGATGGTGGAAAGGGGATGCAGAGAGTAGGAGTTCCACAGCTGTACGGTCATCAGTCACCTCCTCAGCTCTAAGGTGATTCCCACTCAGACATCTTTGCCTTGCATTCTAAGGAACATTGAATGAGGAAGGAAAGGGCTCTGGGCTGGTAGGGAAGGGAACTGGGTTCAAATTTCAGCATTGCCACCAATTAGCCATGAAACATTGAGCAAGTCCCTTTAAGCATGTGCATTTATTAATACCCCACCTTGTCCCAGAAAGAATTTAGGGTGTCAGCAAGGTACTTAATGTGAAGATTTGAGTTTCCTCATCTCTAAATGAGAGGTTTGGTCTAGGTGTGACCTAAGTTCCTTCCAGCAGTAGCATTTTGTGACTCTGATCCCAATGATTTGTTGGTCATCTCCACTTAGAAGTCCTGCCCAACTTTCACACACGTTATTTAAAATATGAAAAACTGTCTCGGATAATAGCCGGGCGTTGTGGCAGGCGCCTGTAGTCCCAGCTGCTCGGGAGGCTGAGGCAAGAAAATCGCTTACGCCCAAGAGTTAGAGGTTGCTGTGAGCCATGTGACGCCACGGCACTCTACCCAAGGGCAGTACAGTGAGACTCTGTCTCTACAAAAAAAAAAAAAAAAAGAAAAAGAAAAACTGTCTCGGCACCTGTAGCTCAGCAGCTAGGGTGCCAGCTACATACACCGGAGCTGGCGGGTTCAAATCCAGCCCGAGCCTGCCAAACAACAATGACAACTACAACCAAGAAGTAGCCATGCATTGTAGCGGGTACCTGTAGTCTCAGCTACTTGGAAGGCTGAGGCAAGAGAATCCCTTAAGCCCAAGAGTTTGAGGTTGCTGTGAGCTGTGACGCTACAGCACTCTACCAAGGGCGACATAGTGAGACTGTGTCTCAAAAATAAAATAAAAAATTAAATAAGAAAAACTGGAAGAAAAAAATGAATTCATAACCCTCCTGTTGTTGATTTATGTTAATGGCATCACCATCCTACTAGCAATTCAGGATCAAAACTTAATGCCATGTTCTACTTTAGCCCTTAACCCCCTACATCTCACTGAGTCATCTGGAATCTAACTCTGTAATGTCATTTGAATTCCTCCTGACTAGGCCTCTTCCTAAGACCATATGTCGTTGAAGCCCTTGTTGGCTGTTTCAGTCTTTAGTCTGAGTGGATTCCTGAAGCACAACTGTAACAATGCCAGTGCTTTGTTCTCAAACCTCAGTGACTCCCAGCTACCTGCAGAATACCTCAGAATACCCGGGCTAAGCATTCAGGAGCATTCGGGACCTGACTGCCAATGCTGCCTCTTCTCATGACTCTCATGGGCTAATTAAACTGAACTACAACATGCCTCAAATGTTCCTATTCCAAATGACAACCTGGCTAACTTTCTGTGGCAGTTTTTTTTTTTTTTTGAGACAGAGTCTCACTTTGTCACCCCTCTGTACAGCGGTGTGGCATCACAGCTCACAGCAACCTCAGACCCTTGAGTTCAAGTGATTCTCTTGCCTCAGCCTCCCACATAGCTGGGACTACAGGCACCCTCCATAATGCCTGGCTATTTTTAAAGACGGAGTCTTGCTTTAGCTGGGGCTTGTCTCCAATTTGTGAGCTCAGGCAATCCACCTGCCTCGGCCTCCCAGAGTGCTAGGATTACAGGTGTGAGCCACTGCACCCCTCCTCTCTGGTACCTTGTTGAAAACTCTTTTGAGGCATTTATTTGATTCTGTTATTTATTTTAACTATTTGGTAACTTGTCTTAGTTCATTCTACCCTGCATTAAATGGTCAGTTCTTCAAATCAGAGGCTAAATTTTATTTATCTTTGTCTCAGCCCCGCCCAACATGGACACACATAGCTGGCACATTACTAGAGAAACTTGAGTTGAGATCAATCAGACTGAGACCTAGTCCAAAAGCCACTCTCTTACCTCTTGGTTATAGATTTTTACAGCTGGAGATTATCAAGCCAATCATCTCATTTTACAAATGAGAAAACCAAGGGAAAGAAAGGTGAAAGTTACTTGCCCAGTGTCGCTCAGCTGCGCTTACGCTGCTGTAGTGCCACCACTGCCAGCCTTGTGATAGGTAGGTCTGTTTTCATGTTTCCTCTTCCACCCTGGGTATAAGGCATCCTAACTTCAACCCCTCGTTTTTTTGGAGCGACTTCAGCTGGTCAGTTCGCTGTGTTGACGGGGAGGGCAGCTAGCTCCAGTGTGTGTGGAGTCTCCCTGCTGCCCGGACGCTAGGTGGCAACACTGCAGACAGGCTCCACCTGAGGCTTCAACAGTGGAACTTAATGTTA
Source organism: Nycticebus coucang (assembly GCF_027406575.1). Lineage (NCBI taxonomy): Eukaryota > Metazoa > Chordata > Mammalia > Primates > Lorisidae > Nycticebus > Nycticebus coucang. Next base: position 6,894,972 of record NC_069785.1, on the reverse strand, counting down.
AAGCCAGTCCAACCCCTCGTTTTTTGCAGCAAAAACCCAACAAAACAAAAAGCCCAAGAACCAGAGACAGGAGTGCCTTGCTCAATGATTGCTGAGTGAGAAGTGAGTCATCAGCTTTATCAGCACAGTGACTCTGAAGTTGTGGAGTAAGTTACCGTGTGTATAGGGCTCTCCTTGCCAGCTGCTGATCTAATGTAAGTATCGTTTTGTGTGTCTAGATCAAATGATGCTGTTTGGAAAAGTTTCCTGGCAGTTACGTGGCTTAAAGAAACTCCCATGGTCATGTGACTCCAGATTCTTCTGGGGCTGGTTGAATGCAGTGTTTAATAAGTAAGTTACTCTCAAGTGAAGAAAGGTGGGATTGTTAAAGCTAGATGAGTTCCCAATAGCTAGTTTAGTTATTTCTTGTATTTCAAATGTTTTTTTGAAGTGTGTAGTATGATTCAATTTTGTTTAGAAACAAATATACATGGAAACATGAAGAAAAAGTCTTTTCAAGTTTTCTAAAATGAAGATAACTTATATAATCAGAAAAGCTTAGCAAATTTTAAAATATGTAATGGCTTTTTAAGAATATGGTTAGCCTTTTGAGTACTAGCAAGGGAGCTCAAGTCTTTAAAAACTTAGTGGGTGGCCTGCTTAGAAGTATTATTTTGAAACTAACAAAACTAGCTTCATTGCTTTATATACCATTATGATTACTAACTAGAAAAAAGCATATGTAGAAGTTAATGAATATCATTTAATAAGGTTAATTTGAACACAGCTTCAAACTTATTCTTTAATCTTTTATCAATAATGATAACCAACTGTAGTCCTTCAGTCAATATGAAGTTCTTTAGTATCTGGTGTCAAGCACTGTGTTCCAAAGGAATCAAAGACTCATATCTGCCTGATAAACTCATATACAAATAGTGTCTGGGTGTTGTGGCGGCACCTGTAGTCCAGCTACTCAGGAAGCTAAGGAGGATACCTGAGCCCAGGGCAGCCACCAGTCGGGACAACAGCGTGAGCCTCTGTCTCCAAAAAACAAACACACAAAACATAATATGCCTAGGCAAAACTTACGTGAAAACAGAAAACAAAAGCAAAACTTTTAGCAGGTAGAACCAAAGGTTTGGGAGTTGTTTCCCCGCCCCGTGGATCTCACTAATACATTTAACTCTCATTCAAAATGAAAATTTGTTGCTGTTCTGTATTTATGTTAGTGAACATAGTTAAGAGACTGGTGATTACCGTAAAATCAAGCTGCTTTTTTTCTCTTGTCAACAGAGTGGATTATGAACGCATCAGGGACGTTGGCCCTGACAGGGCGGCGTCCGAGTGGCTGCTGCGGTGTGGAGCCACGGTGCGCTACCACGGCCAGGAGAAGTGGCAGAAGGACTACAACCACCTCCCAACGGGCCCGCTGGACAAATACAAGATTCAGGCCATCGATGCCACCAACTCTTGTATCATGAGAATCGGATTTGATCACATGGGTAACTACTGTCCTTTTGCTTGTAGGATGTGCAGGTGATTTGCATTGATTTTATTGCAGATGACTCACTGTTACAGTAAAAGGCGTGTTCTTTTCTTGCCCATCAGTACAATTAAGTGTGTTTATTCATGCATTGGGTATCTGTTTTCAAATTAAAGAGAGTTTACAAACACCTTGCTCTCCTTTCTCCTCTCACTAAGCTTATTTCTACATGCCTTTATTCTCTGGTTTGTTGACTTAAAATTCAGAGCCTTGTTTGTCAAAGTATTTTTGTGAAACTTCTGTCATTGAGAAACTCTCAATAATGTAGGAATAATAATAGCTTCTGCGTATGCAAGCATCTCTTTCCTCTAGTGCATGGCATCTGACTGCAGGGTGGCCCTGGCCATGATCACAGGCTGTATAATGAATAACTTCTGTGGTTAATAGAGCCAGCAAGTGTCCCAATCTTCATGGGACTAAGAGGTTTCCCAGGACATAGGACTAACAGGCCTAAAACCAGGATAGTCCTGGGCATAACAGGGCAGTTGGTCATCTTAATGGTAAAGGCTATTCTTAAACTCTACTTTTTCTCCCCAGAGGGTCTAGAACATGTTGAAAAAATAAGACTATGCAAATGTCATTATATCGAGGATGAGTGTTTGCAGAAACTTAGTCAATTTGAAAAATTACAGAAAAGCATATTGGAAATGGAAATAATTTCCTGTGGGAATGTCACAGACAAAGGCGTCATTGCTCTGTGTCATTTAAGGTGAGTAGGCAAAGCCAAAGTGGAAGTTTGATAATAATGTGGAAGCAAATAAAAGACACAGTTGAGGGGTGGTGGCTTTCTAAGAAAATTACCTCACTTTCATCTATAATTTTTTTAAATTAAAATGATCAATCATAATATATTAAGGTTTTATTGTGTTTTTTAGGCGGCAAGTTTTTTTTTTTTTTGTAGAGACAGAGTCTCACTGTACCGCCCTCGGTAGAGTGCCGTGGCATCACACGGCTCACAGCAACCTCTAACTCCTGGGCTTATGCGATTCTCCTGCCTCAGCCTCCCGAGCAGCTGGGACTACAGGCGCCCGCCACAACGCCCGGCTATTTTTCTGTTGCAGTTTGGCCGGGGCTGGGTTTGAACCCGCCACCCTCGGCATATGGGGCCGGCGCCCTACTCACTGAGCCACAGGTGCCGCCAGTTTTTTTTTTTTAAATTCTACATAAAGCACATAGCGAGCCCTTAACAAGCATCACTAATTGTCTTTCTCTGCTGCTGTTACAGAAATTTCCCCCAGGCTTTGGTATTCTCATGACATTTGATATATACCTGTTAGCATCTCACTCTATAATGTAGGTGCTTGAGGGGGAAAAAAACTTTAAATATTCATTTAGCTCTGGAGCCTAGAGCACTGCCTGCCACTATAGTACATTTCAAAAACATGCATCCACTGGTCAGGAAAGCTGTTCTACGTCCTTTTCTACCGTCAGCCAGACCTAAGTCACCAAACTCCAAACAAAAACAGATAAAATACTAGCAAGGAAGCCAGGCACAGTGGCTCACGAATGTAATCCTAGCACTCTGGGAGGCCAAGGTGAGGGATCACTTGGCCAACTTGAACAAGCATGAGATCCCTTCTCTGCTAAAAATACAAAAATGTATCTAGGTGTCGTGGCAGGCACCTATAGACCCAGCTTCTCCAGAGGCTAAGGCAGGAGGATTGCTTAAACCCAGGAGTTTGAGGTCGCTATGAGTTAGACTGATGCCAGGGTACTCTAGCTCGGAGCAACAGAGGAAAACTCTGTCTCAAAAAAAAAAAAAAAATTGGCAAAGAATGTTTAATTCAAAAATTGCAGGATTCGGAGTCTTATCAGGGTGGTGAAGAAAGAACATATTTAATCAACTCACTATTTTAGAAATCCCTCATTTGAATTCTGAATCTATTTAATATAGTCCTACTTTAATATGTAACAGATTTTCCCATAACCCCAGTACCACGAGCAGTTTGAGAAATTTGAAACAATTCTAGTAGCAAAAGCACTAGAGTCCACATTTCTTACATAAGCTGAGGTTTCAAAGCTTCATCTTCTAATACAAATTTGAATACCTCTAAGAACTTTCTCAGTTTTTTTCCTTTTTTGAATTAGGATTGACATTTCATGTTTCACATGCAAAGGAACTCTATGTCACTATACAAGTATAGATTCAGCTGGAAATCTTGATGAGGAATGAATATGATTTCCCCAGTCCAGCTTAGTCCCTAGCATGAATTCTAAGACTAATGCTGTAAGTCATTGTGAAGGCATAGGGTGATAAAAACACATTCATAATGTAATTTTTTTAAAAAGTCAATAAATTGAGTTTACTTTTAAAGCTAAAGGCCAAATTGAAGTGACTTTTCTCTGTCTCTATTTGCAGAAACCTCAAATATTTGTTGTTAAGTGATCTTCCCAGAGTAAGAGAAAAAGAAAAGCTTATCCAAGCCTTGAAGACGGCACTGCCCTCTCTGGAGCTAAAAATCATCCTTGAAATAAAATAATAACTGTCTTATTTAAGTATAAAAGATCACTTGAAATTGTTGATTCTAAACAGCAAGAATATATAATCTGGATGTGATACCATGACATTTTAAAAGTAGAGTCCATCATATGTAGAAAATATTCAGTTGTGACTCACAAAAGTTACTAAGTTGGAAGTGAGAATTTATGTACATTAATTCATTTTAAGAAAAAATGCAAACTAGGTAACATTTTAATTTGAATATATTCCTCATTTGATAATGAATATATTCCTCATTTGATAAAGAAATCTATACAGGGATCTCTTGTAGATATTAATTTATAGTCCTTTAAAGTGATTTAACTGCAACATAGATATCTTTTATTGTATTATAACAGTAACATCTATTATATTTTACTTTTAAGTTACTGAACCATGTTACTATATACAATTATGAAAAATTGGAAAGTAAATATGGATTCCCTGATGGAGTCACTTATGCAAAGTAGCCTGTGGGAGGCCTGCCTTTCATTTGGATTCCAGGATTTGCACGCATCTCTCACAACCCTGTATTCCTGCGTTATTACCATACACCCTTTTTCAAAATGAATAGTTGCTGGTTAATTTGTCTATTTTGTAAGCTTACACTAGTGTTTTATTAATACCTGAGTGAATTCAAATAGTTTTGCTAATTGCAATAGAATAAAGGAAATAATTGTAAAGACTAGCGGGCTATGCTTAGGTTTTTCTTAAATTAAAAAATTCCTTAAACCAAAATTTTCTTCCCTCATCTGTCTTCGATACTATCTCTCTTGGGCTCAAGGGACATCAAAAAGAAGTATAAACACTAAAGCCGATTTATATCTAGAAAGTAGTAATAAATAATGTCACAAGTAGATAAAGTAGGTCTTTTATTTTTACCTGCTGGAAATAGTCCTGGTTCTGTTATTGTTAGTTATATGCCAGCTTGTTCGTAGATTTCTGTATGTTTGGTTTGAACATTCAGTTGTTGAATATAAACTTGACCAAAAATAATTTTAAGATAATTATAAGATGGTGTAGCTTTCAGGTAGAAAATGAATTTTAGAAACGAGCTTACGTAAACAGCACATGGTACAAATGATATACTTTCTATAAATATAATCAACACTCATTTAAAAAATCAGAAAACGGTAAATAAAAGATAGAGATGTAGAACAGTCACATGTGATAATGGATTTCATGCTGAAGAAAAAGAAACAGACATGGTTAAATTGAACATAAGCATAGATTTAATAGAACTCGTTAGGAAAAATAAGCCCCTTTTTTCAAGTTTGTTTCATTTCTTTGTTACAACAATTGTTTTACCACAATTTAGTCCGGAGCTACTTTTCTATTCTGGTTTTCTGTAATAAAAATATTGGATGAATTAGGTAGTTATAGTCATGTACCTACGTCAAATTTTCTGTATGTTTGGTTTGGAGTTCAGGAGTTCAAGTCCAGCCTGAGCAAGAGACCCAGTCTCTACTAAAAATAGAAAAAAACTAGCCAGGCCTTGTGGTGGGCACCTGTAGTCACAACTACTTGGGAGGCTGATGCAAGAGGATTGCTTGAGTCCAGGAGTGTGGGATTGCTGTGAGTCATGACACCACGGCACTCTAGTCAGGGTGACAGAGTGAGACTCTGTCTCAAAAAAAGAAAAAAAGGAAAAAAAAAAAAACAAAAACAAAATTGTAACTATTCACAGAAGTTATATATCCTGCCTTGTCATTTGAATCAAGGCTCCCTAACAGGAATTGAATAATATTGAGGCTTTTATTTAACACACCATCAGGTCTATGCAGGAAGCCACATACCTTAAGAAGCCTTAGGATATCATTAAATTGCCTGGGTATTCATAATTATTGAATAGATGCAAGAATTTAGTAGGTTACTTAGCAATAAGAGGATAGGCCCAAACATGTAGTAAAGAAAATTAACTCAGGAGGAAAATGAGTGCAACTTAATCGTCCAACCTCATATGTATATGTGTATGTACACACATAGTATAAAAAGATGTTTCAAGACAAAACTGGTTTACAACCTCATGCCTCTCACAACCCAAGTAAAAGCTCACAAGCACTTTCTTCTAAAACCTAGAAGATCACTATATACAGTTTCTGCCCTATAGATCTGTGGCTGAGGCTGAGCTGGAGAGAATGAAGTACTGATTATTTTCGGGCTAACAGATTCAGTTCCTGCAAAGCCTGTAGATCTTGTTCTAGTCAGCTGCCAAGCTTCGTGCCATTGTTTGCAAGGGGAATTGAGCGAACAAATGTTGATAATACAGTAAATCCATCTTGCCTGCAGAAGACACTGAAATGCATTCTTAGTGTGTAAGAAATATATAAGCATATAAATTACAAAGCCTTTATGGTAATTCATAATTTTAAATATTTTGAATTTAAATATTCAAAAAATATTTTAAAATATAAAAATCAAGAGATAGAGCAAGCAGGAAATGGAATTTTAAACATCTTGATTTCAAGAACTAAAACACTTCAAATATGAGGTTGAAACAATCTGAAAGGCTGGAAATACAGGACTCCAGGTAACAGACCCAAGGAAATACACGTGGGTGTTTTGTAACTCGTTTTTCACATGTGACATGTGGAAGAACTGAAACGTAAATCTTTACGAAATCATCTCATTTTCCCAGAGGCATGAGTAGATTCAGTTTATCTTCTGTCCCTCAGCTCAACTGCTCACAGAAACAAAAAGACAAGTGAAACTCCAAACAGGTTTTTCCTTTCTTTTCTGGACACCATTAAGCCTGCAAGTCTGAATCTGGAATTTCCCTTCATATCTGGCCAAGTGGCCTCCCAATTACTGGCTTATGTTTTCTCCTGGGTGTGTTTTCAACATTGTAATTGTTTTCAATCAAATGTATAAGTTTTATTTTCTTCAAATTGTCCATCAATTTTTTTATCATCAATCCCCTAGCTCCTTAAATGTTTGGAAAACGGTAGTTAAGTTTCTTGGTATGAGAGTAGTACTTCTTGTCATTCAAAGCTGGAAGGATGCTGCTGCTAGTTAGCTGCGGGAGGTGCTGCAACCGAGAATACAAAACCCAGAATTAGGTTCAAAACTCTGCCATGCTTTTTCTTCATTATTTAGCGTACATTGGAAAAGACATAATTACATAACTTTTTCAGCACAGAAATACTTCTTTTTTTTTTTTTTTGCACAGAATCTAGGACCTGAGAGAGGATAAAATGTTTCAATTTGGTCTCTGTTCTTCCTTATAAAGTTTTATTTTATATTAAAAAGCAAAAACATGCACATTAAATAAGATTATGAAAATATGAAAAAGAAAGGAAAATCTACAACTTAATGTTATTGGAAAAAAGCATAGGTTTACAGGAGTTGAGGCCTTCTGGGGACCTTAGGCACCGTTTTAACCAATGCCTTGTTTTACAGCAGAGAAAACTGTGTCTGGAGAACCTGGGCCATTTGTCCACTTGTCCCCTTACTTACAAAGACAAGCCAGCCAGGCACAATGGCACATGCCTATAGTGCCCAGCTATTTGGGAGGTTGAGAGGCTGAAGCATGAGGATCGCTTGAGCCCAGGAGTTTGAGATCAGCCTGGGCAACAGAATGAGATCCCACCTCTAAAAGAAAGCAGGCAGCCCTGCTTCAGGCTTCTGGGAAGTGTTTGAATTTACTGTCACTGTCAAAATCAAAGTCAGGAGAATACACCTATAATTTTTGTTTTGCACTATATAGCCTTAGGTATTTGAAAAGAGGGTATTTTTTAGTACTTTTAAATCAAACAGTTGAATCTTTCAGGATGTGGAAGCAATACATCAAAGAGTGGAATTCCCCTATTTTTTTCAAGTATTTCTACTCTTGCTTTTGAACCCAAAGTAACAGTGAAAAAAGGAGCAACTGTAGGGTGGGGTGGGGAGTCTATTTCTGGTCTGTTTCGCTCGCCAGATCATATGTGACAGAATAAAATAAAAACATTCTTAATTTTGTAACTAGTCTACCTTAGGGCCTGGAGCTCATGCTGAACCTGTACTTAATGGACTTTTCACCCTTTTCCTGCCTCCAAACCTCACACATGCCACCCAGTTCACCACGCTAGGCAGTAGGGGCTGCAAAGGGAAAGACCAAGACCAAGGCAGGAGAACTTGTGACAAGAGACCTCGGGTTAGGCCATTTTACCACTTGACACAGTCAAGATTCTTCACAAATCCCAGAGTGCAGATTGGATGCTGTTCTCTGGTTAAATCCACCCTTCTGCTGGTAGCATCAAGGTACGTGCCCCAGCCAGCTCTGACAAAGGACCAGGGGGGACAAGAGTTTCTTTTCTGGATAAAGCCAGGGTGTTAATTCTGAAGGTGAACATGATGGCAGAGAACTGCCTGGGAGAAATCTGATTTCATCTTCCAAAGTACAGGAAGCATGCTCAGCTGGACCCACACTCATGCACCGGGCTGTGACCTGAGTTCATGCTTGTCAGAAACCCCAACCCCTGTGTCGCAGCAGGAAACACTGGCTGGTCAAGGACACCTTTAGGATTCAGGGTGAAGGGGCCTCAGGAGGCAGATGTCTCTGGGTCATATGGGTCGTGTGACCCTCTCCTGGTGCTGGAATGAGGGTGCTGGAGTTGCAAGCCATAATTACCACTCTCCAGTCTACAGTGTGACTCTCTGTGCCAGGTGGCAGGTGTGAGGTGATCTGTAACTGTCACCTTGGATGTTTCTGTAAAACAGTGCATCATTTTTACCCCAGGCAGGTGCTTTTGGCTGTATTTTAGGGTCTTCCGTGTTGGTTTGTCGTACTCTTTTGCCCAATCTCCTATTTCTCTGATGCTGTCAAAATAAGGGTGCTTCAGCAGCTGTTCACAGGCCAGTCTCTCAGCAGGGTCCATGTGGAGGCAGCTCTGCAGGGACAGAACGTGTTTCCTCAAAACTGGAGGAACTGCTTAATGGCTTTCTTTACCCTTCAGCTGGGAATGGGAAGGGGGGAAAGGTAGGAAAACACACCAGTCACGACTTCAGTTCATTCTATCACATGTGCCCATGTGATAAGTAAATCGTTTCTAGAAGCAGTAACAAAAAATCATTTTCTCCACCTTATTCTGTTCTGAGGCAGAACAGAAGTAGAAGTATTTCTATCATACAATTTTGGGGAACTAGATACAGGTTTGGAGCTTACCTCTATTCATTGAGCCCGTTTTGTCCCTTGCATGTACTTTGTAAAAACTAGTGTGTTTATTTAAAAAATAATATTTAGGCTGAGCAAGGTGGCTCATGCCTATAATCCTAGCACTTTGGGAGGCTGAGGTAGGTGGATTGCCTGAGCTTAGGAGTTGAAGACCGGCCTGAGCAAGAGACCCCATCTCTACTAAGAACAGAAAAAATGTTATTCTGGACAGTGCCTATCGTCCTAACTACTTGGGAGGCTGAAACAAGAGGATCACTTGAGCCCAAGAGTTTGAAGTTGCTGTGAGCTATGACCCCATGGCACTCTACCCATGGGTAACAGAGGGAGACTCTGTCTCAATAAACAAATCCAATATTTACATGTGATACAAATAAAAGTCATACAGTATTCAACAAGGTATCCTCCTTCTGAAATCAGCTACTCTGTGTGTGTGTGGGGCGGCTTCCAGAAATAGCCTATGCATTACAAGAATATATGAATATGAATATAAGCCATAATGTACATGCCCTTATATTAAATGATTTTTAACTATTTTCTTTGCCATTAAGTAGGCCAAGGGGCTCATACTTGGGTAGATTAAATCTTGGAACTACATACTCCAAGGAACTGTCTCAATTATTTTTTTGTTATAAATGCATCAGTATATATATTAAATAATTTTTAAACCATGTGGGACATTTACTGTAACTTCTGAATATTTTCATTGGTACCATACCTCATTTTATTTGAGAGTTACATTTCTCAAATATGTAACTATGTAATATAAAAATCAAATTTTAAAATCAAAATGTACTTCAAATGTACCCACTTAAAAGGATCCTACAGCTAAGCATTTTTTTGAGGGAAAGGATCCCTTTGTAAATAAAAAAAAAAAAGCACCCCCCTGAAAATTTCTATTTTCTATAAATTTAGATTTCAAATATGTTAGGTTTATTAAAGTAAAATACTGATGTTTTCACTGTAATAGAATATGATCCATTTTAAAGATTGAAAACAAGAAGAATTCTAAAAGAAACACTTTCCATTTCATGGACTGACATAAATAATTCCGACTCCCGAGTGATGACAATTGTGTGCTCCCCAACCCCCAGGTCTGGAAGCCATGATTTTACCTTTAAGAGCCCCAGGGCAGGATAAGAGAAGTTTGGAAATTTTAATTCAAGTGGTTCCTGTTGAAAAGAAAAGGGGCTTTTAATTTATAGTATACATTCAAATTAAGGCTACCTCAAATTAGATTTCTTCTGAGTAGAAGCATCTTCCTGGCTTCTTCCTCTACTCCACCCTCTGTCTGCCCCACCTCCCATGTCCAGCAAACTCCCCGGCTTCTTTCCTTCCCCACTTCTAAATTGCTTTTCCAAATTTACTTCTAATTACTCCCTTTACTTCCTGAAGAACCAATGCAGGTAGCAAATTACAAGTAAACACTAATAAAAAGAATACTTGCTGAGCAATTTTTTTTTACTTCAACTTATATAACTTGCTTCTCTAGAGAAAAATTTTTGGTATTCTTACTGGCATTATAAAAAGGCGGTCCTAATGACTGCATGTATTAACATTTCATAGAAAGAGAGCTTCAAAATAGATTTCCCCCCCTACCCAGGTGAACAGATGCTTCTTGGTTTTTCTGGAACGAACACTGTTGTCTCCTCCCACAAGAGCCTGCTGTTTCCCTGATCAGCTACTGTTTAAAGAGTCTCCTGGGCAGCTTTTCTCTGTCTCCCTTTGGCCATATAAGGCTATTTTGCTCCAGTCACATGCTGGAGACAATTAGAAATAACACTCTAAGGGAGAGAGTCAGGCAGACAGGCCAGTTAAGAAGATAGACCACTGACAAGGGCCAGCTGTGGAGGGAAGCTGAGAAGATAAATGACCTCAGTGCGTTGTGTGCATACAGAGGGCAGCGTGTGGGCTGGGGCTGGCCTGGCTGGCCAGGCTCATCTTATGACACACAGTCCCAGCACAGTGCTGTTGTGGACGGGGAACCAGACCCTCCCTGTTCTGAACTGTGCACGTACTAATCACTGCTAACAGTTTGGGAGAAAAGCCTTCCTCCGTTTTGGAATTCCCTGCATGCAACCGAAACAAAAGAAATCCTGAAGCAGGTTTGCCTTGGCCCTGGAGAGCAGCCTCCCCCCACCCTGCATAGCTCAAATACTTCTCTGGCTCTTTCTGTGTGATGACTCTGAGCACCGCTGGGGTTTGCTCTGCCACTGCTAACGCCAGGCTCTGCTATCTCAGCAACAAAGCCCGCGTGACACTGCTGGCTGTGATACACGAAGGCCCATCCTTCCCAGCCCCCAGAGCAAGCAGGTCCCCCTCTGTCGGGGTCGCTGACCAGCAGAGGGACTGCAGCGCAGATGTTCCAGCAGCACAGCCTCAGCGCTGCCTCTTCCTGTGTTTCTGTCAACAGGAAATCTCCTGCAGGACAGTCCCTGGGAAACCATGGGAAGCTTCTTACATTTTCAAAACCCAGTTGTTTCTAAGGCTTCACCAGGCGAACAGGAAATCACTAGGGGATATTTAGTGGGGAAGTAGGAATGTCCAGGTCACAAGGGAGCCGGATGGGTCACCCCCCAGATGCCAGGTCATTCCTGCCTGTGTCCCAGCACAACCCACTTTTCCTCATGCTAGTGTTGCAGGAGGGAGAGGCGGTGAGGAAACAGAAGTCTTCACTGTGGGACAAGCCATGAGGCTGAGGGGGGAGGCGGGAGAGGCAGGGACACACAGAACTTCCGTCCGGGAATGAGCAGCCCCGGGATTGTATTACATGTATCAAATAAACTCATTAGAGGACACTAGAAAGTATTTAAAAATCATAAAGAAAGAAAAAAATGACCCAAAATCCCAACAGAAAGAGATACCTACTGTTAATGTCTGGGTACAATCATTTATTTCGCAAATGTAAAAAGCTTTGCATGACTTCCCAGATGTTGTCATATTATTTTGTACATATATGTAAACGTATGTATATGTGTTGTATATTTATTATGTCAAATTATATATATTATTTAATATATAATTAATTATATATAAATTAAATTTTTTCATTTATTTTTATTGTTAAATCACAGCTGTGTACATTAGTGCAATCAAGGGGTACAATGTGTGGGCTTCATATACAATCTGAAATAATAATATATTGTGGATTTTTTGTTCATGTAGGTGCATACAAATCTAATTATTTTTACTATGTGTTATTTCTATTGCAAAGATATACTATAACTTATTTAATTGATCCCCTACTAAAGGAAATGATTTCTATTAAATAATGCCACTTCTTGAGCTGTTAGCTAATGATTCCATTGGAATAAATTGTTTTAAGTGGGTTGAGGGAATGAATATTTTTAATTTTTCAGTTTTTAATAAAAATGGGTGCTTTCCCCACATTGGCCAGAGAGGGCAAGCACAGAGTGGGGCTGGCTGGCCAAGTAAGCACCAAGGGTTTCCTCCAGAGTCTGGGGAGTGAGAGCACAGGAGAGTATGGAATCTGAACACTGCTGAGGAAAAATTGTTAACTTTACCTGGATTAGTCAATGTCTAAACACTGACTGTCTCTGCACTACCCAGGCTTAACGGCTGAAAATGACAAAGGACAGGTGCATTCTTGTCCAACTGGCTGGCTAGATTCTTGTCAACAGCCTCTAAATTAGCACTGAAGGCCTAGGTCTGCCAGCCAATTTGCTACAATTTTCTTTTTCACTCTTAGACTGACCTTCCAATGCAGGGAGAGCCAGGGGATTCAGCCAGGTGAGTAATCACCAAAATCTAGCCAGCCTGGCCTACAGAGCTCTTACCAAAATGGGCCACTCACCATGTCTTCAGGATCTGGAATTTTCACCCCACTGAAGTACTGATTTGTGCTAAATACTTGCTGGTGTCTAGGGATGAGATCTCCTTTGGACAAGAAGAAAGAGAAAATGAGATTGATTAGCAAACACTGATCTATGGTTCCCCTCCATCGGCCTGTGCCCGAAACACAAAGGCAGCAGTTTCCTGCAATCAATAGCAGCCTGGCTAATCCCTGCAGGGGACAACGCGCCGTGCCAGACACAGAGGAGGCAAGCGGCAGAAATCAAGGCCGTAGGTTTCATGCCATGGGACTTACATTGCATTTGAGAAGTCCAAACCCAACAACTGAGGAGCACACACACACAAACAAAATATACCTTTTTAAAAAAAGAGCAAAAGAACAACTACAAATCAAAACCATTTTAACTGAATCCTGATGGGTCACAAGGGAAGTGTATTGGTCTGGCGTTTACAACAGAGCCTGGCACAGAAGAAGCACTCAATAAACATTTGCGGAAGGGAGATCATGGAAGTCTTTTTGTTTGTTTTTTTTTTTTTTTTTTTTTTTTTTGTAGAGACAGAGTCTCACTGTATCGCCCTCGGGTAGAGTGCTGTGGCCTCACACAGCTCACAGCAACCTCTAACTCCTGGGCTTAAGCGATTCTCTTGCCTCAGCCTCCCGAGCAGCTGGGACTACAGGCGCCCGCCACAACGCCCGGCTATTTTTTTGTTGCAGTTTGGCCGGGGCTGGGTTTGAACCCACCACCCTCGGTATATGGGGCCAGCGCCCTACTCACTGAGCCACAGGCGCCGCCCCCTGTTTGTTTGTTTTTTGAAACAGAGTCTCACTTTGTCGCCCTCGGTGGAGTGCTGTGGCATCACAGATCACAGCAACCTCAAACTCTTGGGCTCAAGCGATTCTCTTGCCTCAGCAAGAGAATTCTCTTGCCTCCCAAGTAGCTGGGACTACGGGTGCCGGCCACAATGCCCAGCAATTTTGTTGTTGTTGTCATTGTTGTTTAGCAGGCCCTGGCCGGGTTGGAACCTGCCAGCCCCTATGCACATGCCGGTGCCCTAACCCCTGAGATACGGGTGCTGAGCCAGATCATGGAAGATTTTCTAGCTAGAGGAACATGTTTCCAGCTGGAAACCGTCTTTTCTTGTTTCACCAGTTAATGATCCCTTGGAAATTTCATTCCATCCACTGTTTAGAAACACTTATTAGGTAAAGCAGTGAAACTGACAAGGTTAAGGAGCATTTCTGCATCCCAGAAGATGATCTAAAGTTCATCCTGCCCACATTTCAGCCAAATCACCTAAAATCACCCTCGTGTAACATTCTATGGATACAATACTTTAGAGGAATTTCGTTCAGAGATATAAGGAGATACTCAGAAGGGTTCCCTGGGGGTACACCAAGGCTCACTTTCCAGAGCAGAGTGGAAAACAAAGCCTCTCACAACCAGGGGTCTAGATACGTTGCCATTGGACTGGGAGAGAATTCCCACCCCCGTATCTTATCATCTACATTTACTAGTTTGTTTTAGAAGTTTCCCTCTCATTCAAATCCAGAAACTGCTGGGTCACACCAAAATACACCCTCAAATGCCTTGTGTAGATGTCAGTGGGCTGCGTCATGAGCATGATTCCCTGTACCATAGGAACCCCAATGGGGCTAAAGGGGTGACACAGGAGGGTGTAACACAGTGGAGGAAGGCCACAGGTCACCTTACATGTTACTTGGCACAGCTGAGCTATCAACACATATATACTGCCTGCAGTGTGCAGATGCGGGTGGAAGATAACAAGAAATATAAGACTTGGTCTCACCTTCAGGGAGCTTACAGTATCTTCAGAGGGAAGAGAACAAGGCAGGACATGGTGATAGCAGGTGCGTTAAGAGTTTAGAAGAGGAAAAGTCTGTTTTAACTTGGCATACCTGGGGAGAGGGGGGTCGAGTCTAAACTCCTGACTTTGGAAGAGGGAATCACTGCCTGCAGATCTTTTCCTCTGCCTCTCACCTCCCCTCACCTCTCCTCACCTCTCCTCACCTCTCCTCACCTCTCCTCTCCTCTCCCGTCTTGCCCCTTCCCTCCAAGGGCAGAGAGAAAGGAACAGGCATCAGGGTGGAGTGAGAAAAGCCAGCCTTTCCTCCTGACTCAGAAGGGTCAGAATCTGACCCTTTCCTCTCACTCAGAAGGGTGAGAATCTTCCCTTAGAGAGTATGAATAATCCAAACTGGTCAGGCAGGCTGGAGTGAAGGACATCCAAATGAGTTACCACATCATAATAAGTGGAATGGGCCACAAAAGCGTTTTTTCTGTAAACTGCTAAGCCCCTGTGAAAACATGAGCTTTTATTGCTGTTATGATCATTGTTCAGTTAAACTTGATCTGATCTCTGCTCCAGAAAGAATCTTGTATCTTTTGGGACAATTTAATAAGTTCTCAATAACAGTTAATTATTTGTATTGAAACAAACATGGATACCTTTAATTGAGTCATTTAAATGAAGCTTTGAGGGTTTTCCTCTTTTCTAACTAAAGGGTGTTAGATGAGAAACTTGTCCCTGGAACTTGCCCCTGCTTTGGACCAATATGCGTGAAACTATACAATTTCCCAAGAGGCGAGACAAAAGCACCACTTACCCAGGGTTTTCCTAATCAGATAGAGCTGGTCCACATCTGATTTTCCTGGCCACAGAGGCGCTCCTGATAGCAGCTCAGCAAAGACACAGCCAATTGCCCAAACATCTACTGGGGGACCATACTGTGTGTCACCCACCAGCAGTTCCGGGGAGCGGTACCACCTGGTAGCCACGTAGTCTGTGTAGCAGTCACTTGGTCCAGCTGGCCGGGGAGGGACATGGAAAACAGAGAGAGGGCACTGGAAGCCTGGAATCAAAGCTGGCAGGGGAGCCTTCAGAAATCAAGCTCATGCTGAATCTTGTGCTTTTCTAAACCATTGGTTCTCAATGCTGGTTGCATATTAAAATCACTGAGAATATATTTTCAAAGTTATTAATGGTTGGGCCACACTCCAGTTCACTTAAACCAAAATCCCTGGAGAGGGCAGGGGTGTGTGTGTGTGGTGGTGGGGGATCAGTATGGTTTTTAAAGTTCCCCAAAGCCAAAGTTGGAAACCACTCTTCTTAAATAGTGCTTCTAACAAGTATCATTTTAGCAAGAAGTGGTAGAAACTGGGAGAGTAATACCTTTACTGTAGTGTAATTTGCCGATAGCATACAGATTAAAGCCAATATAGATGCCTAAACATTTTCAATAATTACAAAATTATAATTCATAGTTAAATGTGTTCCCTGAACATATAAGAACTAGCTTGTATGTTTCTATAGCATTTAGATCCTTTATTCTATTAAGAACTTTTCTATCTTTTATACTTAACTAAATAAAATGTTAATACTCACTCAAAAGCCGGGCAAATCCAAAGTCGCAAAGCTTAATCACTGAATGTTTTGTGATGAGAATATTTTCTGGCTTTACATCTCTATGTATACACTAGTTACAAAAATCAAAACAAAATAGATTATTAAGGATAAATATATATTTTTTAACATAATTTTTTTTCTTTTTTTTTGCAATTTTTGTCCAGGACTGGGTTTGAACCCACCACCTCCAGCCTATGGTGCCGGTGCCTACTCCTTTGAGCCACAGGCGCTGCCCTAAAAAGCATAAATTTTTAACACATAGCAGAGAAATCATATACATCTCTCATTGGCCTGTTGAATTCATAGCAAAAGACCAGCCTAAAATAAATCTAGTATTCTCTCTATCATACCCTGAATCATCCCAAATTCCTAAAGTCCTGAAAGGATCAAAAATGGTGAGAGGAAAAATGAATGCAGGGTCAACAAAAAATACAAGACACCCAGTTAAATTTGGATTTTAGAGAAACAATAAATAATTTTTTAGTGTAAGTATGTCCCATGTATTATTTGGGTCATACTTTTACTAAAAAGTTATGCTTGTTTATCTGAAATTGAATTTTAACTGAGAGCTCTGCTTTTTTTTTTTTTTTGAGATAGATTCTCACTCTGTGGCTCTTGCTAGAGTGCAGTCATCACAGCCCACTGCAACTTCCTCCCAGGCTCAAGTGATCCTCCTGCCTCAGCCTCCCAAGTAGCTAGGACCACGCCACACTACTTTTTCCCGTTTTTAGTAGAGAGGGACTCTTGATCTTGTTCAGGCTGGTCTCTAGCTCCTGAGCTTAAGGGATCCTCCTACTTCAGCCTCTAGAGTGTTAGGATTACAGGCATGAGCCACCATGCCCAGCCCCCAAGAAGAATTTAATTGATGTGATTCAAAAAAAGCTGAGTCCTGCACTTAATCTAACAACTCTAGGTGACAGGGAAAATGTCAAAAGGCCCTGGGTGAGGCCTGCATCACAGTTGCAGGAACTGCAAGCTGTTGCATAAGCAGAATTCACAAGTCAGTTGTTCAACTGAGAACAGAACACAGTCTGCATAAACAGGACTAGCCCTGGGCCAGTGGAGATAAGCTGGGGAAGAGGAGGGCGGTAACCACAAGCCTGCCAAGAGATCTCCCTTCCAGCTCTGACATCTGTTCTGACAAGATAAACAAGAGTAGGCAGCAGCCCTCACCCTCTGGGGACAGTCGCTAGATGTCAGCTCTGTCCCATGCACATCAAGTGTTCTTAGTGCTCCAGGCTTGAATCACCTGTGGTTTCCAGACCACAGCCAACATTCTTTAACAGGGCGATTTTAGAAAAACATTTGAAAATCTTCACATAATTTTCTTATTAAATGAGAATGTCCTTGGCAAAGAACAAATAAACAACCTAATTAACACATAAGAAAACCTGTAGTCCTAGCTAGTCGGGAGGCTGAGGCAGGAGGATCTCTTGAGCCCAGGAGTCTGAGGTTGCTGTGAGCCGTGACGTCACAGCACTCTACCCAGGGCGACTGAGAGAGACTTTGTCCTGGGTGGGTGGGGGTGGTGGGAGAATACCAGTTGGGCAGTGGGGTCAAAATCTAGCTCCTAAGGATTCCTAAATATATCTCCCTTCCCCCAAGTCTTCCTGCTCAGGAGGGGAATGTTTGTTCCTTCTGCATCCTGCACGACGCTCCTCAGCCTGTCACCCAAAGGCCCTGGGGTTATTCTTGACTTTCTAGAATCTGGAAAGAAGACAAAGCTTCTTCTTCAGCCTCACCAGTTCTCACTCCAAAGGACCTTCTGAATGAAAGATCAGCATCAGTGTCTCCCCACAGGTGTTTATTATTCCGGAAAATTGGGGGGCAGGCAATTTTTGAGTTAGTTTATTACAGTCTGTTTTGTTCTCAGCAGTTAATAGTTATGATAGCTCTATTCTTTTACCACTGGCTTCACACACCGCTATAAATAGGTTCACTCATGACTATCATGATGACATATGGTCAGATGTGCTTATAAGCAAGAACATACTCCCATTCATTCTGGGAATTCTCCACATTTTCTGAACCCTCCCCCAACATGGAGCAGTGTCTGGGGCCCTCCTGGGACCTGTGGCATGCAGCACATTTGTCTTTAGAGTCTCTGATCTTCCCCACTGGGGCCTTCAAGCTGGCTCTCTTGCACCATCATCCTAAAGCTGCTCTAAGGAAAGCGTGACCAGCAGTACAGATGGGTGCCCACTCTCCCTAGTGTGCCTTTGGCAGATGGGCGTGGAGAAGTGCTGGCTTCTCTTACATTTTCTCCTTCTGGGAATGCAGCTTCAGGAAAAATCATTTGGAACAGCACAAGGAGGGAGAGTTAAATCAACCCAGAATATTCCAGCGGTGGACTCTGGCTCCTGTGTGCAGGGGGAGTGGACGAGCAGGCAGTATCACACTGGAGGGAGCCGGAGGCTTCCCAGCATCTGCGGAGTCCCATCACCTGGGCATCAGGCCACTTGTGCCTCCCACCAGCCCTGCAGTGGCTGAGAGTGTCAGAGGTTTCCAAGGGCTGCTTGGGGCCAGGCTCAGCCCTCTGTCTCACCAAAGCACATACCAGCCTTTGTGCCCTGGACTTGAGACGCCACCTTCTCCAACTGGCATAGTCACCTGGCATCCCCCTCCAATTTCAGAGCCTTTTGAGGGCACCAGACCAATACAGACTCCCACTGAAGGTGATTCTTCTACCTTCAACCTGAGCAGTCTCTAACCAGTGCAAATATGACCGGTTTCTTCAGATCATGGAAATGTGTGTTCTATATGACCTGAGCAAGAAGGACATAGTTAAGGTGGCATTTTTAGCCTCTATGAATCCCCAAACCAGACTCATGAAGATTTGGGTAAGAAATTATGATCCCTCAGCTTCAGGGCAGCCTTCTGATTTCTTCAAGGGAGATCATGAGACTTACATTGTGTTTGTGGCAAAAGTTTACAGCTTGCAGCGTCTGCCAAGTTATGCTCTTCACAAGATGTTCTGGTACCCTAATAAAAATAAAGCAGCAGCATAAACACATTCTTTAGTGAAGCCATGGAATTCAGCTCAAGAAAGGAAAGAGTAAACCAAGACAGGTTTCAGCAGTGAAAAGTCCTAGGTCTAACACATCAGGCAGTCATTCCAGAGTCCATATGACTCCTGTGGCCAGCACACCACTGACCGCAGGGAACAGCAGGTTAACAAAAAATACAGATGGCTACAGGAAGGAGTCTCACCATCCACAAGGAAACCACAAGTGTTCATGACTACCTAGCTCAGACATCACTGACCTTCCTGGGGAAATGCCTGGTTACTTGAGCTCCATTTCTGCAAAGAAGTTTTTGTTGAAGTTAAGTTAGTCAACAATACTCAGCACAAAGACTATTATTTGTTTTGTCAAATTGCTCCAAGCTGATACTGGGAAGGAGGCCTCCTCTTCTACGTGTGGGCACACGGTTTCTCCAGACCCCTGGACAGTGCTGCTTTTTTTGTTTTCTGCATTAAGATTTTACTGATGACAGGGAAGAGACTTACACTGCAAATCTGTAACAAAAGCTAATGATCATCAAAACCAGAGGCCTCCTGGCTCTCTCCCCATCTCTCCCCTCTGGCAGCACTACTCCCAGCCTTCTGCCCCCACCTCCATCACAGCAACTAAGCTGTATCCCTGTTCCCAGAACCTCTTCCCTGAATTGAAGCTTCTTATGTAACCATATAACCAGGTCAACCAGTAGCCTCAGCAGGTCCTTTGTGAAAATTAGAAAAATGTACTGTGTCTGGAAGCCTTTTTAAATTTTATTTATCTATTTACTTTTGAGACAGAGTTTCACCTTGTCACCCTCATTAGAGTGCTGCAGCATCACAACTCACGGCAACTTCAAACTCATGGGCTTAAGCGATTCTCTTGCCTCATCCTCCCAAGTAGCTGGGACTATAGGCATCCGCCACAACACCTGGCTATATATATATATTTTTTGGTTGTAGTTGTCATTGTTGTTTGGCATGCCTGGGCTAGATCTGAACCCACTAGCTCTGGCGCATGTGACTGGCACCCTAGCTGCTGAGCTACAGGCGCCGAGCCCAGAAGCATTTTTTAAAAAATATGGGACAATGTATAACTGGACCACGATCAGTGGGTTTGTTCCCTGAGCCCCCCTCTCCACCACCAGCTGGACTCACTGTTTTTATGAATCACACAACACTGTTGTAGTCAGCAGACGAAACTAATAAGAAAAGTCTTGAGTAGTTGAGTTGTGTTCAGGTGACCACATAAAGTGACTTCAAGTCTCTGAGAGAGGCTACGAGGCCTCTGTTGTCACAGACCAGATTTCAGGAAATCGGAAATCCTTTCAAGCAGATCAGAGGATGTTTGGATAGAGACTCAGATAACATGGAGGAAATGAAGAGGCCCCTTCCAGAAAGAAAAGCTGGGTCACTGCTGCACGGGACTACGTCCGTGGGCTTGAAATAGCTTCTCTCCAAATGCTGTCCCTTGTTCTAGTGGTGTGTGAGCGCAGATGCTGGAAAAACCCACCTGCTGAGGAAGGAGGCCTAGGAAAAGGCAGCCAAGATGGGCACACTCGGGGAAAACGTTTCAACAGCCTCCACTCTTTGTCCAGAAAAAGCAGAACATATTTTGATTATTTGATGAATTAAGTATTAATATAAAGTTATCAGTGCCAGGCAACTTTAGTCTCTAAAAACAATTCCCAAAAGAAATTATACAAAAGTGGGTGGCACCTATGGCTCAGTGGGTAGGGCGCCGGCCCCATATACCAAGGGTGGTGGGTTCCAACCCGGCCCTAGCCAACTGCAACAAAAAAAATAGCCAGACGCTGTGGCGGGTGCCTGTAGTCCCAGCTACTCGGAAAGCCGAGGCAAGAGAATCGCCTAAGCCCAGGAGTTGGAGGTTGCTGTGAGCTGTGGCCATGGCATGCTACCCAGGCTAACAAAGTAAGACTCTGTTTCTAAAAAAAAAAAAAAAAAGAAAGAAATTATACAAAAGGAACACCTATAAAAGCAAATCATAATAGTGAGTTATCTTGGTTCCTCCACGTCACGCACATCATTACACAATTCACAAACGTGAAAGCTCTGTACAAACTACCTGGTGTCCTCTGGGGTCGGCTGCATACTTTATACCTCACGTTCTTTTCTGGAATGCAGGGGCCTCAGACTCAAAGATGTGTTTGCTGCAACACTTTGAGATGATAATAGGAGCCAGGTTTCCATGTTGGGAAGGGATTGCAAATAGAAAGAGAGAAAAAGTGAATATATTCCGTGATGCTGGGTTGAAACTGGGTGTATGCATGTGTGTTTGTGAGTGTGCAGGAAGAGGCACTGTGTTATCTAAGCTGGCCCCTGAAACGTCTCTGAAGTGGTGGTCAACATGGTGAGAAGTGGCCAGATTTGGGCTACATCTTAAAAAGAGCCTACAGGATGTTCTGAGGGATCAAATGCGAGAGAACAAAAGGAATCAAGGAACGAGGTCAAGGTTTTTAGCTTGAGTAACTGCTACACGGTGGTGTCTTTTACTGAGGAGAGGTCTGGAGGAGGGTTGGTTTGGGGAGGGGAGGGTGGATGATCTGTGATGCTCCTGGGACTCTGCATAGGCATTTCTGAATTCAGAAGGAAGGGGAGTGAGTGAGGCACACTATCTGGGGGACGGGTACGCTAAAAGCCCTGACTGCATCACTGTGCAATTCATCCACATCTCAAAAAGCCACTGTACCCCCTAAAATCTATTGAAATTAAAAAGAAAAAGAAAAGAGAGGTCAGCCTGGAAATGTAAATTTGAGAAGCATAAGCACAGTAGTGGTTTTTAGAGCCCAGGACTGGAGGAAGCCCATTCAGGAGTAAATATCTGTAAGAGAAGCGTTCAGAGGTGAGTTCTGAGGCCCTTCTGCATTCAGGGGTCACAAAGAGAAGAGCGAGCCAGGATCCTGAGCTGGGCAGCCAGTGGTCAAAGGCAGCACTCGGGGGGCCACAGTGGCTCAGAAGCCAAGGGAGGAGGAGTTTCAAAGGACTTCTGAACTAAGATGATGGCTTTCTAATTTTATTCCCTCCCCAAACCTGACTAGACCCACACTGAAGATTTTTTAAAAGACAAAACCCCACAAGATCAGAGAGTACAGGAGAAGAGATAACAGCCACACATTTTAGAATCTAGAAAGTGGTTGAATGAGTGATAGTTGATTTAACAGATCCTAGAAAGCTGAAATCAAAGCCGCAGAGGGAAGGTGGCCATTGACCAACCTACTCCCCCAAAATCCTGCGGGACCAGGAACAAAGGAAGAGTGTGGACAATCTATGTAGGAAACAATTAAATCCTTAGATCCCCTCCTCCATTCTGTGCCAACAGGGAACGTTCTTTGGTGAACTGGCGGAAGCCTGAAGTTTTGTCTTTTGGAGAAGATAAAACAGAGAATGTCTGGCAGAGTTGAGGCTGTGAATGGCTTTCTGCAAACGGGGTTAAATGACTACACCAGCTGCCTGGTGTCTTCTGGGGTGGGCTACGCATGGCACCCCTTGGGTTCTTCCGTGCACGGTTTCTCAGTACTAACGGTGGAATGTTAGCTTCCAGTCCTCTTCCCTGGCAGGGCTCTGAGACATCTGCCAAGCACACTTCCCTCTCTGGTAAAATATTGTAAGACTTTTTGAGGGGGAGCTCAGGAGGAAAGATCTGAAGATTCTGACACTGGGGCTTTCCCAGCAAATGGTCTAGCCAGATAACCCTGTAGTGAAGTTTACAGCTTCCAATAGTTACCTACTCTTAGCCATGAGCACACAACCAGAAGTTATATAATGTGCAAGAAAAAGCTCCAATAGGGAAGTAAGATAGCCAAGCATGGTGGTAGATGCCTACAATCCCAGCTTCTCAGGAGGCTGAGGCAGGAGGATTGCTCGAGTTTGAGGCTCCTAAGAGTTTGAGGTTGCTGTGAGCTATGACTCCATGACACTCTATCCAGGGCAACAGAGTGAGACTTTGTCTCAAAAAACCCAAAAAGCAGATACTATTAAAAAAATGAAAGGACCAGTCCAAGGGTCCAACACCCCAAACATCCAAATAATAGAAGGTCCAGAAAAAGAAAATAGAGAAAACAAGAAATAGGAAATCAATTTTTAAAAATTCCAAAACCCTTTTCTCAGAAACAAAGTGCCCACCAGTACTAGCATAATGGCTAAAAATCAAGGCTCACTCATGATTCTCATAATCTGAAATGCTAAGAAAGAGAAGATTCTGGGCAGCATCTGTGGTTCAAAGGAGTAGAGCGCCAGGCCCATATACCAGAGGTGGTGAATTCAAACCCGGCCCAGGCCAAAAACTGCAAAAAAAAAAAAAAAAAAAAAGGTGGTGCCTGTGGCTCAATAGGTAGGGCGACGGCCACGTATACAGAATGGGCAGGTTCACACTCGGCCCCAGCCAAACTGCAACAAAAAAATAGCTGGGTGTTGTGGCAGGCGCCTGTAGTCTCAGCTACTCGGGAGGCTGAGGCAAGAGAATCGCTTAAGCCCAGGAGCTGGAAGTTGCTGTGAGCTGTGTGAGGCCACGGCACTCTACCGAGGGCGGTAAAGTGAGACTCTGTCTCTACAAAAAAAAGAGAAAGAGAGAGAGAAGACTCTATAAGCTTCTGGAAATAAAAAAGAAACATGACTTTAGAAAGGAACAGAAAATAAAATGCCATCAGATTTCTTAGCCTTCAAAATGTTGAAGGAATATTATTTTCATTCAAAACCAAACATATATCCAAACAAAACATTAATCCTGTGTGAGAATGGAATAGAGTTTTTACTTGCAAGGGCAAAGTCTCTACCTTTTTCTTTGGATCTCTCATACACTTGTTCTCAGCACGCACCTGGAGGATGCACTCCACCAAAAATGGACCAGCACTCTGGGAGGCCGAGGTGGGCGGATTGCTTGAGCTCACGAGTTTGAGAGCAGCCTAAGCAAGAGCGAGACCCCATTTCTAAAAAATAGCTGCATGTTGTGGTGGGCACCTATAGTCCCAGCTACTCAGGAGGCTGAAGCAAGAGGGTCGCTTGAGGCGTGGTGCTGTAGCTCAGTGGCTAGGGCACAGGCCACATACACCAGGGCTGGCGGGTTCAAACCCAGCCTGGGCCTGCTAAACAACAATGACAACTACAACAAAAAAGTAGCCAGGCTTTGTGGCAGGCGCTTGTAGTCCCAGCTACTTGGGAGGCTGAGGCAAGAGAATCGCTTAAGCCCAAGAGCTTGAGATCGCTGTGGGTGGCATAGTGAGACTCTGTCGAAGAAGAGGAGGAAGTGAAGGAGGGGAAGAGGAAAAGGAGAAAGAAGGAAGAAGAAATTGCTGGAGCCCCAGAAGAAGAAGAAAGAAGATTGCTGGAGCCCCAGAAGAAGAAGAAAGAAGATTGCTGGAGCCCCAGAGTTTGATGTTGCTATGAGCTAAGATGCCCCGGCTTTCTACCCAGGGCAACAAAGTGAGACTCTGTCTAAAACAACAACAACGACGACAAAAACCCCCAAATAAGTAGTAAAGTATAAAAGAAGATTATGTGAGAGAGAAAACAGGGGCCCAACACAAGATGGAAGTACCAGGAATCTCAGGGAGGGGAGTAGAGGAGGAGGATGGGACGATTGCATTCTAGGTGTAAAAAGCAACCAGTCCAGACAGGACCAGCATGACTCAAGGGCAGGCACGGTGAGGTTGTCATCACCATGCCCTTGGCCTTGTGAAAATATTCAACCACCAACTTAAAAGCTTTGGAAGAGTCTGGGTGACTAGTCAGACCCTTCAGGCGAAGGCAGATGTTCATAAGGTTGTAGCCTATGCTGGCAAGGGTATGGAGTGCATTCTACTTTTTAAAATTTTTATTTAATTGTTTTAGAGACAGAGTCTCATTATGTGGCCCAGGCTGGAGTGCAGTGGTGTGATTGTAGCTCACCATAGCCTCAAAATCCTGCTGGGCTCAAGTGATCCTCCTGCCTCAACCTCCTGAGCAGCTGGGATAAGTGGCCACCACCACATCCAGCTAATTTTAAACATTTTTTATAAAGATGGGGGTCTCGATATGTTGCACAGAATATTCTAGAACTCCTGGCCTCAAGCAATCTTCTCGCCTAAACCTCCCAAAGCACTGGGATTACAGGTGTGAGCCACCACACCAGCCTTAGTCCACTTTTCAGTGTTCATCTCTGTCTGGGTGGTAAATGGAGGTCATGGCCAAGCTCTGGGGCAGAACAGAAAAGGACCGAACAGGCGTGAAGGGAAGGGCTGCACACCTCTCTCGTTCCTTACTGCCTTTAGGAGCCCTTTCAGCTCAAAGGTAAACTCTCATCAGGGAATCACACTGAAGCTCCACCCTAACCTATGAGGGAGGAAGGGGTTTGAGCTTTTCCTCTGGGCCTGGATCTTCTTCCCTAACGTGGGGTTGGACAATTGAACTTTAGACCAGCCATAGCCACAGTTCCTGTTCCTAGTAAACAGCGCTCAGAGGGGCTGGACGGAACTTGACCAGGGCCTTTGGGACTCCCGGCCAGCTGCCTTGGGATGTGTACTCCTGAGATGTCAGCTCTCCAGACCTAGAAACGGGGGTTAGGCAAGGCAGGAGAAAGTCAGGCAACGACACTCCCTTGGCTTTCTGTCCTGGCCAGGATGGAAGGGGCTGGAGGAGACGTGCCTTCATCCACAGATGCCAGGCGGTCTTCCTGGAGGTCTTCAGTTCAGCTGCCTTACTGAGAACTGTGATAGACCCCTGGGAGTCCACCGGGCTGCTACAGAGGCCATCCTTCAAGGAAGGGTGGAATGGAATCATCTTCCACTATTTCTCCACCAGTGTGACTTCAGAGCATTCTTCCTGCTTCCTTGGGGAATTTTGCTTTTTACCCCCAGGAACATCAAGGGCTCTAAACTGATTGAAAGAAGGAGTAAAGGGGTAGGGTGCCATTTGAAATGTCGATAATCTAGATTTCTGCATGATTATATCATCTTTTTAACCAATTAGAGATGGATGTACTTGGCCAAAAGTAAGAAAATCCAGAAAGAGACAGGAAATCCAGGAATTAGTAAATCCGATCACAGAGAAATGAAGAAATAATTCCAAGGACCACAGCAGAGGAGTCTCAGGAAGATATCTGGGCGACAGGCCATGGATGCAACAAGCCGTAGGGGAGAGAAGGAGGCCTAGAGTCAGGATGCTGCCAAGAAGAAAAAGGGAACTGATGGATTACATGATGTAATTATCCTAAGCAAAAGTATATTGAAAGGTTATTAGAAAGAGTGGGAAAAATTAACAGTAGGATTAAAGAATATTAAAAAAATTAAAAAGCAAAACAAATATTAATTTGAGGAAAAGTACAGGGAAGCCATACTAGGGTCCAATGCCCAGCTGTAAGTAATAATTATATAAGCGTAACAAGGGAACGGTGAATATTAAATTAATAAAACGTAATATAACTATTTTGGGGTATTAGGTTGGGAAAGCAGAGGGAATAATAATTTAAGAGAGCAAAATCCTTATCTATCATAACAGAAAGCCTATTATAGATGTCTAAAAATTGATGGATCAAGAAATAGAAATACACCACTCTTTTTACATTGCATTATATTGCTAGATTTTTTTTTTTTCTTTTTGAGACAGGCTTATTCTGTCACCCTGGGTAGAGTGCTCTGGTACCATCATAGTCACAACAACCTGAAACTCTTGGGCTCAAGTGATTTTCTTGTCTCAGCCTCCTGAGTAGCTGGGACTACAGGCTCCTGCCACAATGACCAGCTGGTTTTCTCTATTTTTAGTAGAGACAGGGGTCTCCCTCTCATTCAGGCTGGTCTCCAACTCCTGAGCTAAAACAGTCCACCTGCCTCAGCCTCCCAGATTGCTAGGATTACAGGTGTGAGCCACCACACCCGGCCCTGATAAAATTCTCATATAAAATATTTTAATAATAGAATCCAAGGTGACATAACGATAAGGAAAAATATATAACAATCCACAACACTGGTGGTAAATTGGTTCAGTTCAGCAAAACGTATGATCCGAGAGTCCCATTTTGAAAAATTCTAAAGGAAAAGTACAAAACAAGAAAAATCCATTCATAAGAAATTTTTTAGGTAACAAAATCATTTATCAGACCAAACGCCAAAAACAACCTCAAAGTTCAACAATGCAGGAATGGTCAAATGTAATGTAACTTAATGGAACACAGTCATTAATAACAGATACAAAGATTATATTGTATATAAAATTACACACAGAAGAATATAAAGTGTAAGATGATCCTACTGAAACTGAAGAGAGAAACAGTTATGTCATCACAGAAACGGAGAATACAGTCCTTCATCTGGGAAAGCAGTGAGCCCGTGGCCTCCAGGCTTGTAGACACAGACAATTTTGTCAGCACACAAGACAGTATTGACTTCGAAGAGGCATTGAACATTAAATAAATTCACTAGCCTGACCAAAAAAAAAACAAAAACAGAGTGCCAACTTATTCACCCCATGTTCAAATTCTGATACAGAATTCTCATGCTTTCTTTGTGGGCAATTTCTTAAAGAAAGTCAAGTTATAATCAGAATGGTGAGCAAAGAATTAGTTAAGAGTGAAAGCAGACAGTTCGACTGATTATTGTCATTAAGCTGAGATAAGCTAATGGATCCATGTCCTCCTTAAGGGAGATTTAGCATTAGATAAAACAAGCAATTAGTTAAAGTCAACAAGCCCACAGTCATTCTGTCTCTTTAACGTTGCTTTGCACATCTCTGTCCTGAATATTATGTGTTGCCTTCACAAAATAACTCAGAGAGCAATCTCTTTCTTTTCTAAGTTTTTTTGGGTGGGAGGCTATATTGTAATCCTAATGTCCTAATAACAAAATTGAAAGGAGCAGAGAGAAACATTAATGATGGCTATATGAAAATGAGCTATCACGCTGATTTTTAAACATTTCTTCCGAAACACGAGGTGAGAGAGATGATGAAGGAATGACATGTCTCTCTTTGCAGTGTTCTCAATTACAGCAGCCATTCCTTCATCTGCTGCTTATCTAGTATTTGTGACATTGATGCTCAAAACAATCAACATTCAGCAAGACTTTACCTCCACACAAGGCTACCACAAAGACGGGGAAGCTGTAGGGGTTAGCCAAGCTCCTATAAAAGTAATATTCTCTTAAGAATTTACCCTGGGTGGTGCCTGTGGCTCAGTGAGTAGGGCGCCGGCCCCATATACCGAGGGTGGCGGGTTCACAACCCAGCCCCGGCTGAACTGCAACCAAAAAATAGCCGGGCGTTGTGGCAGGCGCCTGTAATCCCAGCTGCTTGGGAGGCTGAGGCAGGAGAATCACGGAAGCCCAAGAGCTAGAGGTTGTTGTGAGTCCTGTGTACATCATGGCACTCTACTGAAGGCAGTAAGGTGAGACTCTGTCTCTACAAAAAATAAATAAAAATAAAAATAAAAAAAGAATTTACCCTAAAGAGGGTGGCGCCTTGGCTCAAGGAATAGGGCGTTGGCCCCATATACCAGAGGTGGCAGGTTCAAACCAGGCCCCGGCCAAAAAAAAAAAAAAAGAAAAGAAAAGAATTTACCCTAAAGAAATAAGTATGGAAATGGTTGTTCATTGTAGCACTGTTAGTGTGTACCTAGCAGAGAAAAACTAGAAAAAAATCTAAATATTTATCGATAGGGGGATTGAATAAAGAAATCATATATTGATACAATGGAATTCTATTTAAATAGCCATTTAAAGATATAAAAGTAGATATACAGGGATAGGGAAATAGGTGCAGAATACATTTTAAAAAGTAGCCAGGTGGAATGTAGTCTCAGCTACTCAAAAGACTGAGGTGAGAGGATTGCATAAGCCCAGGAGCTTGAGACCAGCTTGGGCAACATAGCAAGACCCTGTCTCTAAAACAAATAAAATTTATTTTAACTTACTTTTAAAAATAAATGCAGAACAGTATGTAGAGTACAATCTATTTAAATATATATACATAGAGAGAGAAACAATTTCTCAAGATGTTGATTTATTGCTGTATGTGTCTGTGTTTGCTTGAAAAATGTTTACAACCACCTACATATCGTATTTATTTATTTATTTTTGAGACAGAGTCTCACTTTGTCACCCTCGGTAGAATGCCATGGCATCATAGCTCACAGTAACCTCAAACTCTTGGGCTCAAGCAATTCTCTTACCTCAGCCTCCCAAGTAGCTTGGATGAAAGACACCCACATCAACACCTGGCTATTTTTAGAGATGGAGTCTATCTCTGGCTCAGGCTGGTCTGGAACTCCTGAGCACAGGCAATCCACTGTCCTTGGCCTCCCAGAGCGCTAGTATTATAGGCATGAGCCACCATGCCTGGCCTAACATATTACTTTTAATTAATATAAAAGTTCTGGAGCAGCACCTGTGGCTCAAAGGAATAGGGCTCCAGCCCCATATATTGGAGGTGGTGGGTTCAAACCCAGCCCTGGACAAAAGTTCTGAAATTTCTTTTTTTCTCTCTTCCTTTTTTTTTTTTTTTTTTGACTGAGTCTCATTCTGTCACCCTTGGGTAGAGTGCTATGATGTCATAGCTCACAGCAACCTCAAATTCTTTGGCTCAAGCAATCCTCTTGCCTTAGCCTCTCAAGTAGCTAGGACTATAGGCACCACCCTGCTAATTTTTCTATTTTTAGTAGACA
Organism: Nycticebus coucang; assembly: GCF_027406575.1. Classification (NCBI taxonomy): domain Eukaryota; kingdom Metazoa; phylum Chordata; class Mammalia; order Primates; family Lorisidae; genus Nycticebus; species Nycticebus coucang. Next base: position 6,864,943 of record NC_069785.1, on the reverse strand, counting down.
TGGGGTCTCACTCTTGCTCGGGCTGGTCTCAAACTCCTGAGCTCAAGCAATCCACCACCCTCTACCTCCCAGAGTGCTAGTATTACAGCCATGAGCCACCACCCTGGCCAAAAGTTCTGAAATTTCGTTGTTATAAACTGAAAACTTGTGGTAGTACCCTTTACCCAAGAGAGGTTCTCTGAACGAACTAGAGTCAGAGAAGGAGACAGTGGCCCTGGCATCTGTGCCAAAGTATCGTGTCAGGCGCACTTTTTGCTGGGCAGAAAAATCAGGAGCGACTATCTAAACTTGTCGTTTATGAACTTTTGAAGTAACGGAGACCAATACTTTGTAGAATAATAGGTACAAGGCTTATTAAGTCCTACAGAAGATAAGGAATGGTAATACATTTGTTTGAGGGCAAATATAAACAAAATGAACACAGCACTGGGAATTATAATTGAGATGGATTCATGTCACGGTAGCAGAATACACATCCTGCGACACCAACTGGCTTGTTAGTAGTAATATCAAGCTGGATCTTCTCCGAAGGCTTTCCAAGGGAGGACCAGATGTAAATAAGGAGATGAATTAGTGTCTATTCAGGTTCAAGTTACAGATAAGTCTTGTCTGATCTGGCAAGAATTATTTTTAATAACTAAGCATTAAGGGCCAAGTACGGTGGCTGACGCCTATAATCCTAAACTCTGGGAGTCCGAGGCAGGTGGATTACTCAGGAGTTGGAGACCAGTCTGAGCAAGAGCAAATAGAAAAAACTAGCTGTGTGTGGCAGGTGCCTGTAGTCCTAGCTACTCAGGAGGCTGAGGCAAAAGGATCACTTAAGCCCAAGAGTTTAAGGCTGCTGTGAGCTGTGACCACCTAGGCAGGCGTCCTCAAACTTTTTAAACAGGGGGCCAATTCACCATCCCTCAGACCGTTAGAGGGCCAGACTATAGTTTAAAAAAAAAACAACTATGAACAAATTTCTATGCATGCTGCACATATCTTATTTGGAAGTAAAAAAACAAAACGGGAACAAATATAATCACACCGCCTCATGTGGCCCGCGGGCCACAGTTTGAGGACCCCTAATACGGTGACAGAGTCAGACTGTCTCAAAATAAATAAATAAAATAAAAATTTTTTAAAAATTAAGTATTAAAACATAGCCATAGTAATGAATGAAACATGAAGAAAATATAAAAACAAATTACAAATATAACCATTATAACTCAGAGATAATCACTAGCAAAATGTTTTTACTTATATTTTTCTATCTATATATAAATTATATAAAAATGAAACAACTTTTTTTATTATGGCGTAATTTTATTTTTCATTTGGCAGCCACTCGTGAACACTTTCCTGTGTTGATGTATGTTTTCTATATAGGCATGATTCTCAGCAGCTCCAATATTTATAAAGCTATGCCGTAAGTTATTTAACCAGGCCTCTATCATTGGACGTTTCAGTTGTTTTCATTTTTTTAATTATAAATAATACTTCAGCATACCTCATGGTAATATTTTTATAACTAAATCTTTGAGCATATACTCAATTATTTTCTTATGACAAAATATTAAAAAAAGAATTCCTAGTTTAAGACATTTGGTGCCTGTGGCTCAGTGGGTAGGGCGCCGGCCCCATATGCCGAGGGTGGCAGGTTCAAACCTGGCTCTGGCCAAACTGCAAACAAACAAACAAAAAAATAGCCAGGCATTATGGTGGGCGCCTGTAGTCCCAGCTACTCAGGAGGCTGAGGCAAGAGAATCGTCTAAGCCCAGGAGCTGGAAGTTACTGTGAGCTGTGATGCCACAGCACTGTACCAAGGGTGATAAAGAAAAAAAAAAAAGATATTGCCTCTAATGTTTTAATACACATTGCCAAACTGGCCTCTGGACAGGTTGCTCTGGCAACCTGTACTTCATAATTTCCTTCTCTTTTAAGAGGCAGGATCTTGCTCCCAAGTTGTAGGGTAGTGGTATGATCACAGTTCCCCTCTCCTTCAGGGCTCAAGTATCCTCCCGTCTTTGCCTCTGGAGCAGCTGGGACTACAGGCATGTGCACAGTGCCTGGCTAATTTTTTTTTTTATTTTTTGTAGAGATGGGGTCTTCTTCTGTTGCCTGGGTTGATATTGAACTCCTGGCCTCAAATGATCCTCTTTGCCTTGGCCTCTCAAAATGCTGAGATTATAGATGTGAGCCACCACCCCTGGCCTATAATTTTCCTTGATGAAATATGAGGTTTAAAATTTCTAAATCAAAGAAACTATTTCAAAATGAAAATGTTGTGGCTCAACGCCTGTGGCTCAAGCAGCTAAGGCACCAGTCACATACACCTGAGCTGGTGGGTTCAAATCCATCCCGGGCCGCCAAACAACAATGACGGCTGCAACCAAAAAAATAGCCAGGCATTGTGGTGGGCACCTGTAGTCCCAGCTACTTGGGAGGCGGAGGCAGGAGAATTGCTTGAGCCTGGGAGTTGGAGGTTGCTGTGAGCTGTGATGCCACAGCACTCTACCCAGGGTGACAGCTTGAGGCTCTGTCTCAAAAAAAAATGTTGTTACGGCTACTCTTCTTTAAAATTATTTTATAAGTTATCAATCTGTAGGTTTGCTAATTCATTCCTTCTACAAGTATTTGGTGAACACCAGGTACTGAGTGTTTAGCTGGAGATCCTGAGGATGCCTGGTGAGGAGGGCCCAGCTGCTGTCCTGGAGGATTTCGGAGTTTACTGGGCAAAGGGAGTATGTAACGTAAACAATCCCAGAAGATGTTACGGACACCAGCGGAAGGGACTCCTCTCAGCGTGTATCATAAAGAGGGTCACATCTGGGCTGTATCTGAAGGACAGCAGACGTTTTCTGGGCAGAGTAGTAAAAACAGCTGAGAAATCAGCAAGTCCTGAACTCCAGAATGCAAATAATCTGGTGGGACTGGTCATGTTTTGTGGGGAAACCGATGGGAAATGGGGCAGTACAGTGAGTGAGATCGTCTATCCCAGGCTGGGTTTTTTTTTGCCACACAAATAAGCTTTTAAAGAATTTCAGGCAGGAGATGGTGAGATCAACATTGTATTTCATAAATCTGTACTTAGAAATAAAGACATGATCACACAATATTCTTACGGTAAGTGCAGTAACCTAAAGAGAACCCAGCCTGGCACCAAGCAGGGCAAACACCAGGATCAGCCCCTTATCCTCTTTGTTTTGTCTAACAGATCAAATAGGAAACTAAAGGATAATTGAAGTCTTCTGACCTCCAGGGCACTGGATCGTCAATGTATAGCACTATAAATGTAGATGTCACCCTAAACTTTACTGAGTCCTAAGCTCTAGGACACCTGTAGCAACTTGCCCAAGGTCATGCAAGATGGTGCTGACTCGCCTTTGCTGGGAATGGTCTTAACCACATTTTATAGTATGAGATTTCTAAATTGAAAACAAAAAGTGCTCCTATGAATTTCAAAATCTTCTGTTGACACAGTTTAGCAACATTTGCTCCTTAATGATGATAAGCAAAAATTTGAAATTGCATTTAAAGTAGATTGGCGAGGGTGGCACCTGTGTCTCAGTGAATAGGGTGCTGGCCGCATATACCGAGGGTGGTGGGTTCAAACCTGGCCCCGGCCAAACTGCAACAACAAAAAATATAGCTGGGCATTGTGGCAGGTGCCTGTAGTCCTAGCTACTAGGGAGGCTGAGGCAAGGGAATCACCTAAGCCCAAGAGCTGGAGGTTGCTGTGAGCTGTGACGCCCAGCACTCTACGGAGAGTGACAAAGTGAGACTCTGTCTCTAAAAAAAATAAAAAATAAAAATAAAATAAATAAAATAAAATAGATTGGCGAATTGACAAATATTTGGTATAATGGAAAGTGACTTTTTAAAAACAAGCAACAAAAAAATCTTTAAGCTTCAAAATAAATGAATATGATCTGGTTAAGGAAACATCTTATTTTTCAAACTTGCTCATTTAATAGTGTCCCTAAGTATACAGACAGTCCCTGAGTTACAAACATCCACCTTACGTACAACTCAGACTCAGAAATGGAGGCTATACAGGTAATAGTAAATGTACCTGTTCCAACTTACCTACAAATTCAACTGAAGACCAAACCTACAGAACCCATTGCGTTGGTAACCTGGAGATTGCCTATGTCCTATTTTGCTGTTTGGCAATGAGGTTGCTTGTGATTAACTACACACTTATCTACCAGCCTTCCCCTTCTTCGACACCCCCAAAAAGGATCTTCTATTTCCTGGAACATACAGATTTTGGCCAGTGGAGCTTTAAAGATCTGCTTTAAAACTCTAATCACCCCTTTTCTTCTGCTCAAACTATATGACAAAAAACAACTGACTCCCAATTGCCTTTGACCTCTACAAAACAGTGTTGCCAAGCCATTCAACCTGATTACTCAGACTCCCTGCACCCTCTCTCTAGTACCACGTAGCCGCGAGTAACTTACACTAATAAGTTTAATTGGTGTGTGACTTGCAAGTTGTCAAAGGTCAACCGTCAGCATACGAAACGTCTTTTCCTTTGAGCCTAATTCCTCTGTACTGATGACTTTCTGGAGGAAGGTGTCTGTCCTCCTGGCTCTCTCTGGCTATGTAAATTAACATTCTGAAACATGAAAAGCTTGCACCAGGGTCACTAATACACCATGAGCCTCTTTCATCTCCTTTGCACAGACATCAGGGCAGATCATATATAACCATCAACACGCAGCAGAGCAAGCCCACGCAAAGCTTGAAAGATGGGTGTTGGAAGAGGCTCAGCCACGTGAAGTGTGAAGGGGAGCCGGGATAGGACACCATTCCATGGCTCTGATCTACCATATTGTGCCCAATGTGTTCCCAGGAACAGAGCAAAAAATGGAAAGGATGGGGTATCTATCTCCCCTGCTCAATTTCTCTAAATTCTCCTCCCCTTTCAGCTCAAAGTCCATCTCTACCATGAAGCCTTCTTTGATTGACTCGCTTTTGAATAATGTTTCCCAGGACCTGCTAATTATTCTGCCCTCTCCCTCCAGCTACAGTGATTGGTGCAGGGATAATTGCATCACCGGAGCTGAGCCAATCAGAGATCCATTAGATTTAATGTGCAGATATTTGCCTTCTAAAACTTCCTTTCTTCTATAATATAGAACATCTTCATAGGTTGACATGAGCCTGTGGCCCTGCTTTCTATTTTGTTTTTCTTTTTTTTTAAACTTAATTTTTATTAAATCGTAACTGTATACTTTGCATTTTTACCTTCTAAACTCTTTCCATCCCATGCCACACATACACCCTCCCAAATCTACCATAAAAGGGAATCTTATTTGCAAGGCAGAATAACTGCTAATACTTAGAAGAATTGAGCTGGGGATGGGGGGAGAAGGAGAGGGATTTGGGGGAGAAAGGGAGGGAGGGAGGAGAGAGGGACAAAGAGAGGAAAGAGGGAGAGAGGGAAGAAGGGAGGAAGGGAGGGAAAGGGGGAGAGGGAAGGAGGGAGGGAGGGAGGGAGGGAGAGAACAGCCACCACCTATGGTGCTCGGCCTGAAAACACTCGGCTGAAGAAGCTGGAAGCTTACACCCAGCCTGCATTCTGCTCACCCTGGCCAGGAGCCAGCCTCAACTGGGGAAGGCATCCTCCTGTTCTTTTTTCTTTTTCAGACAACTGCTCTGCCTGTCACCAAGCCTCCTTCTAATACATACAAAGGTGCATGAGAGAAAGAGAGTGTGATCAGATCAGCCCCAGAGTCACCCCGTCCTCCCCAGCTACAGCCACTAACACAGTCCTTTTTCATTTACACTTGCTTTAGTTGGGTTTTTGTCACCATTCCTAACTAAAGAAGTCTCTATAAACACAGCAGACTGGATCCCAGACTGCTTCAGGTGAAATTCCATGTTTGTTTTAGCCTTAAATATCCTACCAGCCACTGCCTTTGGACTCTTTCCTCCAGTCTCGGAGCCTGGGTGCTTCCCTGGCCAGGCAGAGTAACTGACGTCCTTCCGTTCCTTTCTAAGAGACTAGATGGCTTCTGTGCGGAGATAATCTACCAAAGCAATCAAGCTCAGATGATAAAGCGGTTGCTGGTTTCTTTGTGAAAATGACTATTTATGATCTTTCACAATATTTTAGTAGTTTTTTTTTGCCATCAACCCCAGCAGCAGAGTATTCTTGCTTAGTTTTAAAAAGACTTTCCCTCACAAATCCTGGCGTGTTTTTGTTTTGTTTGTTAAGAGTCAAACCACTCACCCTTGTTGGTATCTGTCCAATTCGTGGAGAACTGTACGGTCACAATATTCAAACACCAGGTGGAGCCTCCGCTTCCTCCTGAAGACCTCCAGGAGGGTGACCAGGTTGGGGTGCTTGAGTCGCTGAAAACACACAAAGCAAGTGGCTCATATCTGAGCCCTGAAAACCAGCTTGCTCTAAGTTTGATTTAATACAAAGACAGCTGCCGCCTTTAGGAGTCTGATTCCTTCAATTGAGGGAAGCTGTCTTCTCTCTCCTCACAAGCTTGTAAGTGAAAAATCATTCTAGCCCAGCTGGTTGGTGAAGGCCAAGAGGGGTCTGAGAAGGCTGGAAAGAAAGGAGAATGAGAAGGGCCAGAGAGTGCTAAGTGAACGTGAACGTGAACTCGCTGTCAAGACGCAGATCAAATGTCCCTTCCTAGGGAATCTCCCTCCATCTCCCCAACTGCTTCCAAGTATGACTAAGAATTACTAAGTATTGATAGGTAATCTTTACTTAGTAATTATTATTCATTTCATTGTCTAATGTCCTCTGGTGTCAATAGACACACACAGGGACCATAAATAAATTTAACAGAATACAAGGACCATGGCGTCAGATCCGTGTTCTCTGGTTCATTCAGAATTATGTTGTACCTCCAGCACCCGACCTTGTGCATAACAGGCATTCTGTAAGTATTTGTAATTGTATGAGCAAATCACGTTTCCTAGGCTGATGAAACATTTTAAGACACAAAACAAAGAATCCTCTCCGATCTGATGTGCCTGAAAATATGTGTCTAGGGGAAAAAAGGCACAGGAGTGAGTATTAGCTTTGGCAAAGATAAATCTGGTACTCAGCTTCCTGGCGCCTCCTATACATAATCCTATCAGAAAAACTAAAGCTCGGAAAGTAAGACTTACATTAAGGAAGACAAAAAATTCACAGCAAACCCCTTCATTGTGGATTCCGTGTCTGCAGGGCTCATCCTTTTCCCACAGAACTAATAGGTCACCACCAGCGTCTGTTTTCTTTATTGTTGTATGATTTTAACAGTTGCTACGTTGCCTGTCTTTTTCCAAATATTCTTTGATAGTGTCATCGATACATTTCCATAAGACGTTCGCAATCAAGTATTGCTTTATCATATTAATTTTTCCTCAATGTTTAAAATTGTGGTAAAATATACATAACACAAAATTTGCCATCTTAGCCATTTTTAAGTGTGCGGTTCAGCGGTATTAAGTACATTCTCAGTGATGTGAAAGCTTTACCACCATCATCTCCAGAACTCTATTCACTTGCAAAACTGAAACTCTGTCCCCATTACACAATGACTTTCCATTTTCCACTCCCCCAAGTGCCTGGCAACCACCACCCCAGTTTTAGCGATGATCATGCAGGTGAGATGATACAGTACCTGTCTGCTGGGACTGCCTTATTTCACTTAACATAATGTTCTCCAGGTTCATCCGGGGGGTGGGATATGTCAGAATTTCCTTCTTTTTTAAGGCTGAATGATATTCCATCATGTGTATCTACCACATTTTGACGATCCATTCTTCTGTTGAGCTACGAATACTTGTGTTGCATCCACCTTTTGGCTATTGCCAACCAGGCTGCTGTGAGCATGGGTGTCCACATATATCTTCAAGACCCTGCTTTCAACCATTTTTGTCACAAGAGGAGGGAGTTAGGCCTCTGTTGTGTTTTTTGGTTTCTCCCCCAAATCCTCCTTGTGATTCAATGGGTAGCCAGAGATACTAATCACAGACACGCAGGTATTCCATAAGTGATAAAACTTAGAAGGAGAAAAAGTGAAGCCCTTGACATGCATGCTATATCACATCTGCATGGGAAAGGAGAATAAGAGCAGCCCTCAAGGGAGATACTAAAGAACACGGTTATTTTCTCTGTATGCTTAAGATACAAAATTCCTGCTCCAGACACTATACTTGATGAACAGGACAAAACATCTAAGATACTTTCAAACCCATGTCTTAGCATTTGCGCTGCTTTTTTTTTTTTTTAGCCAGAGCCTCAACCTATCGCCCTGGATAGAGTGCAGTGGTGTCTCAGCTCACAGCAACCTCCAACTCCTGGGCTTAAGCGATTCTCTTGCCTCAGCCTCCCGAGTAGCTGGGACTGCAGGCACCCGCCACAAGGCCCGGCTATTTTTTGGTTGTAGTTGTCATTGTTTGGCAGGCCCAGGCTGGATTCAAACCCGCCAGCCCTGGTGTATGTGGCTGGCGCCTTAGCCGCTTGAGCTACAGGCGCCACCCATGTGCTGCTCTTATGAAATACCTTAGGCTGTATAGTTTATAAAGAACAGAAATTTCTCTCTTACAGTGCTGCAGCCGGGGAAGTCCCAGATCAAGATGCCAGTGCTGGTGTCTGGTGGGAGCTGCTCTCTGCGTCCAAGATGGTGCCTTGCTGCTGTGTCCTCACACGGGTGGAGCGTGCTCTATTTCAGGGCTTATTTACTATTTCCTGTCTCTGAATTCTCTGCCTCCAGATGTCACTTTCTCTGTCTAGCCTCTGTCCCGTCCTGACACAACCAAAGTAGCTCTTTCAGTACAAGACTTTGGGGTCGCATCATGGCTGGTGAAGGGTGTTGTCGCAGCAGTATGTGTGGGGCTGGCCAGGAAGAATAAATATTACATCCACTTTGCCATGTTCCTAGACACTTTTTTAAAAACCTAGAGTCTAGCCTTTGGCTCGCTGAGCACCACCATGGCTATCGGCAAGAACAAGCACCTTGTGAAAGGTGGCAAAGGTGCAGCGCCTGTGGCTCAAGGAGTAGGGCGCCGGCCCCATATGCTGGAGGTGGCGGGTTCAAACCCAGTCCTGGCCAAAAATTGCAAAAAAAAAAAGAAAGGAAGGAAGGAAGGAAAGAAAGAAAGAAAGGCGGCAGCAAAAAGGGAGCCAAGAAGAAAGTGTTGACCCATTTTCTAAGGAAGATTGGTGTGATGTGAAGGCACTTGCTTTGTTCAATATAAGAAATATTGGGAAAACACTAGTCACCAGGACTCAAGGAACCAAAATTGCATCCAATGGCCTCAAAGGTCGTGTGTTTAAAGTGAGTCTTGCTGATCTGCAGAATGATGAAGTTGCATTTAGAAAATTCAAGCTGATTACTGGAGACGTTCAGGGAAAAAATTGCCTGACTGACTTCCACGGCGTGGATCTTACCCGTGACAAAATATGTTCTATGGTTAAAAAATGGCAGACCAACTTGATGCTCATGATGTTAAGACTACCCATAATTATTTGCTTCATCTGTGCTGTGTTGGTTTTACTAAAAAGCACAACAATGAGATGCAGAAGACCTCTCATGTCCAGCACCAACAGGTTCACCAAATCCAGAAGAAAATGATGGAAATCAAGACCAGAGAGGTGCAGATGAATGACTTGGAAGAAGTGGTCCATGAATTGATTCCAGACAGCATTGGAAAAGACATAGCAAGGGCACACCAATCTATTTATCCTCTCCATGATGTCTTTCCTAGAGAAGTAAAAATGCTGAAGAAACCCAAGTTTGAATTGGGAAGACTCATGGGGCTTCATGGTGAAAGTCGTAGTTCTGGAAAAGCTCCTGAGGACAAGACAGGGACTAAAGCTGAATGAGCTGATGGATGTGAACCACCAGTCCAAGAATCTGTCTCAAATGCAGGCTTTTAATAATGACAAATAAAGAATCCTATTTGTAAAAAAAAAAAACAAAAAACACTTAGACTCTAAGGACTGCACAGCATTCTATGCAAATAACATACAAGTTCTTTCTAATTTTTGGCTATGATAAATAAGGCTTTGGTGACAACTTATTATAACTGGTTGACCTCAACTTTGAATACATCATCTGCAAGAGTAGGAAGCGCACGGGCTACAGTGACAATTACACACAAGGCACGTATGACAGTGTCTGGTAAATACGAACCTCTATGTAAAAGTTAGTAACATTGATATTGCTACCTGTGAGTTAAAACTATCTTTATTTAGGATGACTTCTTGCTATCCATTTTATTCAACGGTTTCTTCTGTATCTAAAGGTGTATAAGGCACTGTGCTAGCCCAAAGGATACAGAGACAAAGAAAACAAGTGCATGGGTCATTACCAAAGTTTCATGATACACAAAAATCCAGAACTATAAAATCCACGCGGATGGCAACAAATGAAGCCCCCCAGCACAATGCTGATAAGCCGCGCAAGCTGAAACATGCATGAATGAGGCTGTCGACTGTGTTTCTTGGAAGTGAAATAAATAACCATAACATAACAAGACTGGCTCAAAACTTTTGTAGAGACCCACATGAAGCTTCGAATCTGGGAGAGGAGACGGGCATTGGACAAGTAATTATAGATATGATAAATGTTACAAAAATCCAGGAAAAGGGTACCTGATTCAAGGGTAAAGGAGTGTCCCTTGAGAAAGTGGCCATTAAGTTAATGGCTCATTAAGTGAGAATGAGCTGAAGTTAGGGGGGCACCATCTGGAGACCCAGAAATAGCCTCATGGCTCTAAAGGGTTATGGCTGGATTGGTTTCCAAAAGGATCACACATACTTGCCCCTCTGCCGGGAGTATGAGAGTACCTTTTCCCGTATTATGGCCACCTTCTAGCAGCATATACACAGTATAAGGCTGGCGATGTACATTGCTAAATTGCTTCCTTCCAGGGCTTAACAATGCCTCCAGCAATGCGGGAAGGTGTTCTGTGATTTTTAAGCCACCCTCTCCTATCTTTCTCCATGAGATAACATACAGATATTTGCAAATAACTGGTAACTTGCATCTCAACCTGTTTTCAGAACACTTTTAATTTAGAAAGCCCAGTCACTAAAACTAAGTCCTAATTAGAGGCTAGAAATATTAAAAGAAAAATACTTTAAAATAGATTATGAACTCTCTAGGTTCCCAGGGGGCCAGGTGACCTGAAGATGTTCCAGCAGACACCTGCAGCAGGCCCGCCCCTGGCAGCGTCGTGTATCCACAGATCCCTAGAGAGCCCCCCCCACACTGTTCTGCGCACTAGAGACACATTGGAGAATGACACAGAGGATTCAGCCATTAAACCCCAAAGTGCCATGAATAAGGCCTCTATGTGCAAGAGATGAGGCCGACTTGGAGAAGCTGGCCCTGAGGAGGAGACCTCAAGCTGAGACATGGAGGGTGAGTAAGGTCTGACCACCAGGAGGAGGGGTGCTGGCGCAGGGACAGACGGTAGGCTTTTCAGGCAGGGTGACTGGCCTAGAGCCAGGAGACAACTTAAGGAACTGAAAGACAATGTGGCTTCAAGTCAAGCTCAGGGAACCAAGGCCAGCCAGCCAGTCCCAAGGCAGGTCCTACGCGGCCTTGTGGACTGTGCTGAGCAGTTCGCACTTTTTCCTAAGTGCAGTGGGAAACCACCAGAGGGGCTTTCAGCAAGATGCACTTCCACACCGTTGGGGTTTTAAAAGCTCACTGTGGCCGCAGGATATCGAATGGCTTGGAAGAAGCAGACCTGGAGGAGAGGAGCCCAGTGATCAGCCGGTTGAGAGCTGAGGGATGCCGGGGCTGGGAGCAGGGGAAAGGCAGGGGAGATGGTGGGAACGGTCTGGGGGGAGGGAGGAGGGAGATGATGAGAATGACATCAGGGTGCAGATGGTGGTGCCGGTCCTGAGAGGAGGAGCCAGCTTTGGGAGGGAGAGATTACAAGTTTGGGCTTGTTGAATTGGTGGGGCTCTGAGATACCCAAGTGGAGCCGTTATCGGCTGGAGCATGAGCTGAAGATAAAGCCAGGGAGTCCACGTGTACGTATGTGGAGCCGCAGAGAGACAAAAGAGATTGCCCAGGAAGAGCCAGAGTGAGGTGGGAGAGGGCCAAAGAGCCCCAACACGCGGATGTGTGCTGGGGGAGGAGGAGGGCAGAGGAAGAAAGAGCAGAAGGGCAGAAGGTCCCCCAAGATGAGCAGGACGCCACGGGATACCCTGGACGGGGGAAGTGGTCAAATGCTGCTGAGCAGTCACATAAGGAGGGCACCGGGAGACACCGGCAGGCTTCCCCAGGTTGGGGTCACATCACATTGCTGGAAGTAGTGACAAGACCAGGAGCTGGACTCCGTGGATTGGGCATCTCATCCGCCCACTCCTCTCTCTCCACATTCACTGCCAGGTCACCGGCTGTCTCTGCTCCTGAGCCTGTTTGCAACTGGTAGCCTGGAGGGGTGGCTCATAGGCCCAGACTGTGAAAGTTTGCATTCATCAGGGTTTGAAAGTTTCTACTGCGATACCGAACAGACTTTTCGGATGACATATGAAGGAATTTGATAAGCAGAACAAGCAGCATGGACTATTTACAGGCTCACCCTACGTGTTTACAACACAACTAGTAATCTCAATAGACAGAACAGACTAAATCACCATGTATATAGGGCAAAAATGTCATTCGGGGCTCGTTAAATTATTACTCCTTCTTACTGATGAGTATGTGAGGGCAGAGCCTCGGCCGTGACCTCATTTCTCAGCATTTTGTTTTGTACTGGCCCAATCTGGAAGGTCTCAGGGGTCCTTCGCAGGCCATTACACTGCCCTTCAGTCAGACTCTGTCCGGGAGCCCAGGACTCAGATTTAATTTCTCATGTACTAAATTCCCACCTTTGGCACCACTATTTTATTTCCGTCTCCATTTTATGTTCTGTTTTGAACATAAAATCTCACTATCTCACTCACACTGCTAAGAATTTTCTCAGACATTAAAAAAAGACCCCTTTTTATTGTTTTGGTTGAGTTTAACCTGAGCTCTACCGGCTCCCTGCCGGGTGTTGTTCTAAGATCTGAGCTCACCATACCTAACGAAGCTGACCAAAAGCTCTGCTGTCTAGGAGAGTATACGTGCTCAAGCCAGATATCCATTCTGCCATGGCAAGAAAGAAACTAAGTGGTGCCAAATTGTGTGGTGGAGGGTGCAATTTAAAAGAGAGAAAAACCTCACGGGAAGGTGACCAAAGACAAAAGTTCTGAAGAAGGTGAGAGCTGTGAGGGTTTCTGGGGGAATGTTACAGGCAGCAGGAACGTCCATTCCCAGGCTCTTCTGGACGCTGCCTGAAATGTCTGCAGGGCGGCAGGGCAGAGAGGTGGGTGCTTCTGCCCCCTGTGTCCTGCTCCCCATCCTCGCAGCCCATGGATTATTTACCCACTGCTGCAGCAGCCAGCTGTGTGCTGTGTGGCCTGACAGATGCTCGCCTTGGCCCCAGGGCTTCAGGGACGCTAACTCCTTCAGGTGCAGGAGTTAACGCTCCATGGGGGTGACTTTGATAGTTAGGGGACATGACAGGGTGCTTGAGTCCCTATCCTCTCTTGCACTGGCTTTTCCGCCCCCCCGGCCCCGCTCCTACTCTAGGGTATCACTTCCCAAAACAACTACACACACACAGGCCCTCATGTCACACTTTACTTCCTGCAAGGTGGACGGTTGGTTCCAGAAGTGGCCTCAGCTAGTAGATCTTCAGAGTGGACTCTGGAACTGGATTAGTCACTAGTCAGAGCGCAACAAGGACCCCACTGCTGGTGTCAAGCGGGGCAGGAAGAGTCCTGGGAGCTGCAGGAACACAATGACCAGGACTGTCACTGTCACCGGGCCCTGAGTGGGACTGGCCAGGATAACTATGGAGATTACGGAAGAAGCCAGCTCTTGTGAGCACCTTTAAATTGCTGACAAAAGAGAAAATGACAAGTCCCAGTTAGCCCCAGGTCAGTCCTGGAGGTCAGAGGCCTCCCTGGTGACACTGAAAGACATTTGTCTTCTGCAGATGCAGCGGGACGGTGCTGAAAGTCAGTCTCAGGACCTTGCTTGGGGAGCTGCAGAGCTGCTGAGGGACAACACGGCCTCAGCAGCCTCTGTGCCAAGTCAGGGCTATGGGGAGGAAAGAGAAGGACTCAGAGACAGACCTGAGACCGGGGCGACTGGTGGGAAGAGCCTGAGAATCTCAAAACTCTGAAATGTCCCTGACATTCCTCTGGGCTGGGAGAAGCAGCTGTGCTGTACCGTGGAACTGCTTCCTCTAACACGGAGACCCGGGACACCCCTCACCTGCGGCAGGTGTTACGGCTCAGTTTCCACCCCCACGTCCTTCCCTGCCCGCAGACCCCTACCTAGAACGAGGTCGCAGAGCCTGAGTAGGCCGCACAGCTCCTGCTCTGGACCCTGAGTGTGCTGCTCCGTGGCAGCAGTAAAATACCCATAGAAGGAGCTGACACCAGGTCAGTCTCTGTTTTCCTTTTTCCTTCTAGTAAAGTCTTTCCTTGTCCCTGGGGGGGGAAATAGCAATGGAAGGCTGGGTAGGGCGGAATTCACTGATAAGGGAGGGCAGTCCCTGACCTAGGACTTAAATCCTGACAAAGACACCTGGTGACATTCCTAAATGTGTTGCTAGCATAGCTCTTTGATGGCTGGACTTTTCTTTTCTTTTTTTTTTTTTTTGAGGCAGAGTTTACTCTTCTGCCATCAGTAAAGTGGAATGGAGCCATCACAGCTCACAGCAACCTCAAACTCTTGGGCTCAAGCCATCCCCTTGCCTCAGCCTCCCGAGTAGCTGAGACTACAGGCACATTCCACAATGCCCAGCTACTTTTTCTATTTTTTCGGAGACACGGGGTCTCGTTCTTGCTCAGGCTGGTCTTGAACTCCTGCGCTCAAGCAATCCACCTGCCTCAGCCTCCCCAAGTATGGCAGCCAGGCCAGCACTGCCTTGGCAGAATACTGAGGAAGGGGTCTGGGCCCTCAGGGAGGCAGAACCTCAGAAGGGACATGTCCCGTGGGACCTCAGAACCCATCCCTAAGGATGTTTTCCCAGGGAGGCCCAGAGAATACTCTGCGCTACAGCAGTAAGGAAGTCCTGGGCATCTCTGAGCTCACCGAGCTGTCCTCAGTAGGCTGGAGGCGCCACCATGGCACTAAGCTCCCTGGTTCCAATGGAAGTGACAAGACCCAGGGTGCCAGAGAGCAGGTCCTGACAGGGTGCACATAATTGCCATAAGGGGAAGCTACACAGGTAGGATTTCACCATGGAGTTGCTACAAGTGAGATGGAAGGGCGCCAGCCAGGGCACCGCTTGACGTGTTATCACAGGGGGAAACTGAGAGCTAGCAAGTGAAGATTGGAGTCAGCAGCCAGGAGGGAACAATGAAGTTCCTCCCCCAGTTTCTAGATCCAGGTCAGTTTCTAGATCGAAGTGTTGCCAAGTGAGTTGTGCCCTGCGCTAGGCTCCTACAGTGCCACCACAAGCAGCCCTCAAATGTTTCCCAACGGGACCCGTGACCACCCACCAGAGTAACTGCAGGAAGAGAAATACCTAGAACCTCAAGGGTTGTGGCTCCGAGGTCTGAGCTGGCACTGATGTCTGGTGGCCCCAAATGCTATCATGGCCTCGGGTTAAAGCACTGGCTTGCAGGGAATTTAACAGGCCCATGAATCCACCCTTGAGATTATTTCCTCTACTCCCAAGTGCAAAGTTGGGGTAGACACACTTAGCAACTGGTAAACCTTCACATTGGTTCCAAGACCTATGGTGTGAGGGCCACCATGGCAGAAATGGCCAAATAGAAGCCCCTCCCCTTCCCCAACATAATCCTGCTCAGAATAGTAAATCAGAAGCAAAACCACATTCCAACAGAAAGTTGCAGAGATTAGTACCACAACAAAAGACTTAAAGGATACATCCCACCCCGTTCCCCTGGTGACTACCATAAACTCAATAGCTTCCTTTGTAGCTGCTGGGCCAGATGTAGTGTCCTTCCTGGAATAGACATACACAGAGCCGGCACTGGACAGGCCACTGTTGACCTGGTGAATGTGTTCTTTATCAAATGTGTTCGGTAGCAGTCAGTGCAGGTCGCCTTTGTGGTTCGGACAGCAGTCACATTCGCTGTCCTGCCTAAAGCCGAGGTTAATGCTCTTGCTCTTTGTCACAGTGTAGCTGACAGGGACTTGGCTGTCTTGATATTCCACAGAATACCATGGCACACCACTGCACTGGTGATGTCATGCTAACTGGGCATCCTGGTGAGCGGAGACAGAAGTACTCTGATGCCCATGTAAGACAGGTGTGGCCAGAGGGTGGGAGAAAGCCCTCTGAGGAAGGGGCATGCGGGGGATGCTCCAGGAGGCCAGGGACCTGGGGCATGCTGAGACATCCCCTTAAGTAAAGGGGAATTTGTTGCACCTTCTATTCCCCACCACCAAAAACGTGGCACTGCTCTTGGTGGCTGTCCTTGGATGTTGAAGGCAGCGTATATAGAGAATACCGCTCTGTTTAATTTACCACGAGATTTGGAAGGTTGCCAACAAAGAGAAGGAGCCAGAACAAGAGAGAACTCTGCAGCAGGCCAAAGCTGCCCTGCTACGTAGGCCACGTGCCTCAGCATACCCGACCGTGCTAGAGGTGTCCAGCTCCTGGCACGTCACTGGGCACTAGAGGAGCGAACGCCTGGCTGTGGGACATCAATGATCAGGCAACCCCGAGCGCCTGTCATGATCTGGATAACAGAGAGCCACCATCCGCCACTCCATGGAGACTACATTCAGGATCAGGCTCAAAAAGGTCTGAAGGGAACAAGCAAGCTACAACTAGAGGTGGCCTGTTATCCATGTCATCTATACTGTTTCACTGTCACCTGGCCTTCAGCTTATGTGCGTGGCTCACAGAGACTTCCCAGGTAGCGGGGGAGCAAAACCTCCAGCCTGGCTCACAGACAGATCTGCTCACTACATCAGCACCAGTTGAAAATGGACTGCCACCATACTATACTGCTGATTGCAGAGGCCGTGAGAGACGACGGTGACAGGAATCTGCCCTGTGAGCAGAACTTCCCACTGTGCACTCCACAGTTCACTCTGTGTGGAGGAAGGAAACGCCTGAGAGGTGCATGAGCCTGTGGGTCGTGGCTAGGCACCTGTTAGCTGGTTAAGAATCTGGAAGGAACAAGATTAAAGATCTTGTGAGGAAGAGGACAAACCATGTTTGTGGCAGTGGGAATGGAGCTTGAGAATCTTTGGGCCTCCTAGTAATGCCCACCAAAGAGCACTACTGCAGAGGAGGCACCAGGCAACCAGGGGTGAGGACGTCTTTTCTGGTAGATATACGGCTGCCCTGTCCTCGGCCACCACGGTGCTTGTGCAATCAACCCATGACAGAGTGGCCACAGCTGCAGGGATGATGGTTATGTGCGGCTCAGGAGCACCCGTGTCTTGTCTGCAAAGCTGAGCACCTGACCAGCCAGCAGAAAAACCTGACGCTGAGCCCTGATGGGTGGATAATGGATAATTCACTCTGTGGATGGGGTACACACTGTCCTCACTGGACTAATTACTAACGAGGGATGAGTTTTGCCTTTCTTGTGTTCACCACAATCCAAGGGCTCAGAGGCGCCTGCTCTACTGGCCTGGGAGTCCATACGGCATCAGACCAAAGGGTGCATCTCACAGAGAAGGAGGCCTGACAATTAGCACATGGCCAAGGATCCATGGGGTCTATGTAACGTCTACTTCACCACCTACACCAGCCAGCCTAGTGGAAGGGTGAAATCTATATTCATTGTAAATGCTGAACCAGCAGCTACTGCAAGGTGCTGTGTCTCTGGGGTCTGGAACCCATGGGTCTTGGAACCCACAGAGAAAGCAGGATCGGTCTCTCACCATCCTCTCAGCCCCAACAGTCTCACAAATGCACAAAGCTTTGTGCGTGCCCGGTTGGCCACTAAAAGAATCTGAATGTCTGTTAGCAGATAATTAAATGAGCCAGAGGACTTCACAGTACACTCAAATGAGTAAATTCATCGCTGTCAGGAAGAACAAAGTGCATCTCCATGTGTGGATTGGAAAGATGTCCTGAACACACTGTTAAGTGTAGAGGAGAAAGACAGAACCCTGTGTGTGGTAGGATAGCATTTCTATTTTGTTTTTATAAAACCAAATTTTTCTATTTTTTTTGTTGTTGCAGTTTGGCTGGGGCTGGGTTGAACCCGCGACCCTCAGTATATGGGGCCAGCGCCCTACCCACTGAGCCACAGACGCCACCCTCTACTTGGTTTTTAAAGGTAACATTTTCTTGTACAAGCACAGAACTCTTCAGAACAATATGCAAGCAAGCAATGGGGAGTGAAGTGGCAAGGCACTTGCTTTTCACCTTGCGTTATTCCGAAAGTTCAAGTTTTTCATTTATGTGGGGTTTTTTACATAGCATATATAGCTTTATCATACAAATGTTTTTAAATGATATGCATATAAATCCCTTCACTGTAGTATAAAACCAAGATAAATATTTTAAAGTTGGTTCAGAGAGCTAGTTAATAGTTCTTCTTTGGGAGATAACAAAGTTATTTTCATTATGAAAAAAATAAGATGTTGATTACTTAACACTATCCCCAGCCTAGAGGAAAATGCCCCTTAGCTCTCCTGGTGCTGTGGCGCGACGTTCTATAACAGTCCTTTGGTAAAGAGAAGTGGCTTTGATCCCATATTTCCTCCAAATGCCAAGAACCTCGAGGTGGTCACCTGGTCAAGGTCTTGTTTGCGGGGTGGCAATGCAGAGCGGAGGAGTATTGAAAAAGCTGGGATCACTGGCTGGGGAGGTTGGGGGCCTGGAGTTTACTTGAGGTTCTCTGGAGACCACATGAAGGGAACAGAATATGCCAGGTTGGTCCTCTGGCCAGAGGCCTGGGCTACAATCTCACCTGATTCCTCTGAAGACCTAGCATAGGCCAGCAATGCACACAGTGGAGGTTTTATTGACTAATAAAACACACAAAAAGTACTATGAAAGAAATCGTAGTACGATCGTGATCAAATGGAAAATAATACTGCCCTAAAATTAATGCAGTAACATATTGAAGTGGATACAGTGACTTATTTGTTTGCTTTTGTGTGTGGTTGATAGCATTAGTTTAGAAATTCTTACCCTTCCTTATTACAACAAAAACATAGATGGGATAGAAAGATTTTCACCTGGGTGATTTTACCCAACAGCATTTTTACCAGAGTACTTTTCAAGTTAATGAGCAATAAGGAAAGTTAATAATTAGCAAGAAAATATGCTTGTTGAAAGGAAATTTGTAGCCTAAACCATCAATCCTGCCAAATAAAACAGCCAATTAAGACATTTGAAAAATTTTAAGTGCAAGACATATGCCTGGTCCATCAAAAAAATTTTCCATTCATTCCATATAAAAATTTCTACATTCTACTGGGTAGATGCCCAGTAATGGGATTGCAGTAAAGCATCACAAGAATGGAGAAGCATGAATCCTATGTACTCAATCTTGATATGAGGACAATTAATGACAATTAAGGTTATGGGGGGGGGAAGCAGAAAGAGAGAGGGAGGGAGTGGGGTGGGGCCTTAGTGTGTGTCACACTTTATGGGGGCAGGACATGATTGCAAGAGGGACTTTACCTAGCAATTGCAATCAGTGTAACTGGCTTATTGTACCCTCAATGAATCCCCAACAATAAAAAAAAAAAGAAAAAAAAAATTTCTACATTCTAGTGTGGTTTAGATGTTTTATAATAACTATAAGTAATAATGTAGGCTGTCACCTAGAAATTTTACTGATTGGAAATAAAAATAAATTAGGGGGCAAAAACCCCAATGGTATAATTATATTTTTATCAATGTGAGTTGTAAAGTCACTTACTCTGCCCTTTCTGCTCTGCAGTGTTTTATTTTCTAGGGTGTGGGTGCGTGGCAGGGTGTGCGCAGGAGCACTGGACGCTGACAGATGTCACTAGCTGCTTAATCTGCTTACAAGCTGGGGATCCTTAAGAAGGTAACAAGCCAACTTGTTGGGTTTTGCTTCTTTTGTTCATAAAGTATTTGTGTGGCAGCTTTATCACTTAGGAGTTCGTTCACGCAGGAATACAATCTTTCTAGATCAACACATCACGAGCTAAGCCAAAAAAAAAAAATCTTCTGATAAACAAACAGTCTGTTACTATTTGCAGTTAGCAGATTATCTTGTAAAAATGAAATTAAACAGGTCTCCACTTGTTGAACAAAGAGGGAGACTTTGTTTGGTTTCTATCATTGTGGGCAAGGGAATGCTCTGTTTTGTCTTTGTGCTACTGACAACCAGTCTGTGCAAACTCCCAGCATCTCTCTGCACATGAGTAAGGAGCATCAGTGGGCCAGACCTGGCTAGTCTGCCTTGAGAACATCCACGTACGGTGGACGCTGCATGATCCAAATGCCTACAACTGGCAGCCTGTAAGCCAAATATTAATTGCAGTGTGTTTTATTTGGCCTGAATAGTGTTTAACATTTTTAAAAATTACTTGTCAACTTTGTAAAGTCAGGAGATTTCATTCTCACTAAAAGGAACCTGGAGTCCCTGGAGAAATGGTTGATTCCAGGGCTGGGCCAGGATAAATCTGAGACATTTTGTTATGTCACACATTAAATAAATGCTCAAAGAATGATGGACATCGGTCACGACACAGCAGCTGGATCAAAGGAGCACCAAATGGCCAAAAGCATGACAATTTCAGAATCAAGAAGAATAATGAGGCTTGGCACCTGTGGCTCAGTGGTTAGGGCGCTGGCCACAAACACTGGGGCTGCCAGGTTTGAACCTGGCCCAGGGCTGCTAATAACGATGACAACTGCAAAAAAAAAAAAAAAAAGTAGCCGGGCATTGAGGTGAGCGCCTGTAGTCCCAGTTACTTGGGATGGTGAGGCAAGAGAATTGATGAAGCCCAACAGTGTGAGGTTGCTGTGAGCTGTTATGCCATAGCACTCTACCAAGGGCAACATAGTGAGACTCTGTCTCAAAAAAAAAAAAATGAACCCACAGTGATACTAAAAAGTATGTGTGGATGGTTGTAGGGTAAAGGAAAACCCTTGTTTACTAAAAAAATGATGGTGCCAAGTATCATCAATAGGTATTAAAACACATGCCTGTAGTCCCAGCTACTTAGGAGGCTGGAGTGAGAGGGTCACTTAAGACCAGGAGTTTAAGGTCAGTCTGAACAAAATAGCAAGACCCTGTTTCTAAAAACAACAATAAAAATCATTGAGTGAAAGTTGCAGAGGAACAAGGTAGTAACAAAGTTTCAAAATATCACCCCACAGATAACTTATGAATTATAAAGGGGAAATGTTTTTATACAATTGAGAAATACAGCAGACCCATCTCAAGTAAAAGATTAAAACCAACAGCACCAATTACAGGACAAAATGACATCATGCACTTCCTGATGGAAACTGGTGCGATGGACACAGCCTTACTCATGCAGCATTCTTACTGAAAAAAACATCTAAACTGTAGCAAATCACTGGCAAACAGCCAGTCAGGGCTGTCCAACCTTTTTTCTTTGCTGCCACACATGGGAGGAATAAAAGTTACCTTGCGCCCCACAATAAATACACAACACTAACATAAGCTGATGAGCAAAAAATCAGATCTGTGCATACTTTTTGAGATATTCAGTACCACAGATAACCTAAATAGTCCTCAAATCATTAGCGTGCAGTCTGCAGGCTGCAGGCTGGACACCCCCGAATGGAGGCACATTCTGCAAAACAATTGGCCTGAACTTTTCAAAAATGCCAATATCATGAAAGGTGTAAAACAAATAAAGAAGAATAAAAATGTTCAGATTAAAAGAGACTAGAGTCATGGCAACTAAATGCAATGTATAGTCACTGATCACATCTTGGATTTTTGAAAAGTAACTGTTAATTATATTATGTCATTGTTTAAATATATGGTTATATATAAAATATAGTTTCTACATAACTGTATATTCTTATATCGTTAATATGTTATCATATTATTGGGACAATATGAGCAATTGGAACATAGACCATATATAAGATTATGGTATTGAGATGATAAATTTCGTGAGTGTGGAAATCATAAATGTGGTTTATGTAGAAGAATGTCTTTGTTCTAGGAGATGTATGCTAAATATTTAGGGAGATGGCTCAGCCTAAAAGTGGGTGTGCAAGTGAGAGAAAGAGATGGAAAAGAGGCCCAGAGACAGTGTAACCGCCGATGAATGGACAGAGCTAAGGACATGCAGGTATTCGTTGTACTTCTCTTTCCATGTCTATATATTTTGATTTTTTTTTCCAAAATAAAAAGTTGTAGGAAAAACACCAGGAGATTTTACACAAAATTCTGATTTCTGGATTTTTCAAAAAAAAAAGACCCTGAAAATGTAGCACCCTGGGCTTGGAGCTGAGCAGAGGCCTCCCCCTGAGAGGAGGCTGAGGCTGCAGTGTCCACCTGCCCCTGTCGTCCTGTGATCAGCCTGCCTCACTCGTTTATGTCAATAGTGTGATCCCCACAGACAGGCGAGTCGCGAGTGTAACCTCTCATGCTCCATGACTGAGAACTCTGAACACGGCAAAAACAACGCATAGATGTGTTCCCAATACGTCTCAACTGAGCCACTTGAAGGACTTGAAGAGAAGGGACCCAGAGATGCCGCCATTAGCAACGGCGGGACTAAATTCTGAAAGATGTCTCAGGTTTGTATTGAGTTGGGAAACATTTCTTCAACTAATAATGGGGAAACAGAAGGCTTTAAACATTATGAAAGCTCTAGTTAGGTTCTAACGCTAGGGAGGTGCTAGCACGCGGTGGAACATGGCTCTGGAACAGAGCACACCCTGGTAAGTACTTAATAAGTGCTTTGGGTAATAGGACCACGCAGGCCCACTCCCTACTGAACATGCCCGTCACCAGGACAGCAACTGGCCCAGCAGGATTTCTGGCTGCTGCTCCCCTTGAGGGGAGGCCATGCAAAGGGCCTTGCCTCTGGTGCCCCTTGGTGCCGGGGCTGTGTTTAAATCCGCCCTCACCTCCTCTGTTCTGAGCTGCTGTCCTCCACCTGGCTTTCCTGTCCTCACATGGAGGCTGCCCCTCCTGCAAGGCTATGAGGCTTCTCCACCTGTGAGCTGTTCCTCCTGTGTGGCTCCCTTTCTGAGAGGCTCCTCCTTCCTGTGAGGCTCCTCCTCCTCATGAGGTTTCTTCCCCTGCGAGGCTGCCCTTCCTGTGAGGCTGCTCCCTCTGTGAGGCTGCTCCTCCTGTGAGGCTGCTCCTCCTGTGAGGCTGCTCCCTCTGTGAGGCTGCCCCTCCTGTGAGGCTGCCCCTCCTGTGAGGCTGCTCCCTCTGTGAGGCTGCCCTTCCTGTGAGGCTGCTCCCTCTGTGAGGCTGCTCCTCCTGTGAGGCTGCTCCCTCTGTGAGCTGCTTCCTCTGTGAGGCTGTCCCTCCTGTGAGGCTGCTTCCTCTGTGAGGCTGTCCCTCCTGTGAGGCTGCTCCCTCTGTGAGGCTGCCCCTCCTGTGAGCTGCTCCCTCGGTGAGGCTGCCCCTCCTGTGAGGCTGCCCCTCCTGTGAGCTGCTCCCTCTGTGAGGCTGCCCCTTCTGTGAGGCTGCCCCTCCTGTGAGGCTGCTCCCTCTGTGAGGCTGCTCCCTCTGTGAGGCTGCTCCCTCTGTGAGGCTGCCCCTCCTGTGAGGCTGCCCCTCCTGTGAGCTGCTCCCTCTGTGAGGCTGCTCCCTCTGTGAGGCTGCCCCCCTGTGAGGATGCTCCTCTGTGAGGCTGCCCCTCCTGTGAGGCTGCTCCCTCTGTGAGGCTGCCCCTCCTGTGAGGCTGCCCCTCTTGTGAGGCTGCTCCCTCTGTGAGGCTGCCCCTCCTGTGAGGCTGCCCCTCCTGTGAGGCTGCTCCCTCTGTGAGGCTGCTCCCTCTGTGAGGCTGCCCCTCCTGTGAGGCTGCTCCCTCTGTGAGGCTGCTCCTCCTGTGAGGCTGCCTCTCCTGTGAGGCTGCCCCTCCTGTGAGGCTGCTCCCTCTGTGAAGCTGCCCCTCCTGTGAAGCTGCTCCCTCTGTGAAGCTGCCCCTCCTGTGAGGCTGCTCCCTCTGTGAGGCTGCCCCTCCTGTGAGGCTGCTCCCTCTGTGAGGCTGCTCCTCCTGTGAAGCTGCTCCCTCTGTGAGGCTGCCCCTCCTGTGAGGCTGCTCCCTCTGTGAAGCTGCCCCTCCTGTGAGGCTGCTCCCTCTGTGAAGCTGCCCCTCCTGTGAGGCTGCTCCCTCTGTGAAGCTGCCCCTCCTGTGAGGCTGCTCCCTCTGTGAGGCTGCTCCCTCTGTGAGGCTGCCCTTCCTGTGAGGCTGCTCCTTTGCTGCTAGCTGTTTGCCTCAGAGCACACTCTTTCCTCAGCAAAAAGTCATCTAGGCAGTCGGTGACAAACGGGGACATAATGATGCTGGTGAAGTGGACCAGCTTTCAGGGGGCTCTAGAGCCAGCCCAAGGTCATCCTAAGCTTTGAGCAGGACCAGAGACTGGGGTCCCCTCCTATAGGTCCTGACCCCACACAGCTGCCACCCTGACTGGCAGTGGGGAGATAGTGGGAAGAGAGGTGCTCTTCAGGTCGTGACTAGTCATGACTAACCACTGTCAAATGAGAGCACATTTCTGGTGCAGACCACACACTCGGCAGTCTCACTTCCACATACCACAGGGATCTTTTTTCATTTTTGTCCCTCTAGAGAGTCTTTTTTTTTTTCATTTGTGAGACAGAGTCTCACTATGTCGCCCTGTAGAGTGCTGTGGTGTCACAGCTCACAGCAACCTCCAACTCTTGGGCTTAAGCGACTCTCTTGCCTCAGCCTCCCAAGTAGCTGGGACTACAGGCGCCCACCACAATGCCCGGCTATTTTTTGGTTGTAGTTGTCATTGTTGTTTGGCAGGCCCGGGCCGGGCTTGAACCCGCCAGCTCTGGTGTATGTGGCTGGCGCAATAGCTGCTAAGCTACCAGCACTGAGCCTAGAAGAATCTTTTTGCACATTTTCCACTGATTCCCTTACTGATGTCATTTTAATACCACAAATATATTGTATATCTGCATATGTGCTATAGTTGGGGGCTGTCTAGAAAGTATGTGATATGCAAAATAGCATTGACAATGGCCAGGTACTTTCCAGAAGCTCGGCGGAGTGTGTGTGTTTTATACAATAAATGTGTCAGCCCTTCCATCCTCTCAGGGTGAGGTCGTTCTCACTGAGATTGAGCACCACACTCTGATATTTATAATACAGCCTCAAATGGACACTTCCTGCATGCATCTTCTCAGCTTTGTTGGCGGCAAGCCACAACTTTCTGCCTTCTTATGTAACCTATCAGGCTAGGCAGTGAGAGCTGGAAAGAGCTGCTATTCTGCCGAGAATTTGCATTCAGACTTCCCTGAAGGCCATGAGCCTCAGAGCCCAGGCCCCGTGGGAGAAGGGGCCGAATAAATTCTGGGGCCCCGTCACTGGGAGACTTCAGAGCATGGTGTCTGGTGTACCGTGATGGCCGTGATGTGGGCAAGCAGCAGGGCCCAGGGACAGGGAGAACTGTGGCTGCCTTCCAGCTGGCTGATGGAGAGACCTCAGCAAATCATTAACCACTCTGAACGCATTTGTGAAATGAGATGACAACACCCACCTCCCCAGTTGTTACTAGTGTCACCCGTGGTGCCAGGTAGCGCTGCCTGACAGTCCGCCCAGTCCACTAGTCAACAGACCCGCAATGCAAATGGCAGTATGTGATCCCTGCCCTGCTCTCGTTTCTCTTGTCTTCTGGAGGAGGGGTTGTCACACGTCCCAGCTGCTGCTTTCAGGCCTTGACTGGAGCTGGTCTGCCCTATTGTAATGCCCCCGCACCATCTCCTACAGGTGGAAGGTCTGCCTGGGCACCCCGAGTGGCATTGACATGTGTTGACGTCCAATTCCTTGAGGAGCATCTACTTTTCTGTCCCTGAAATTCCTTCCATCCCCTTCCTGCAGCACTACCCAGTGAGAAGGCCAGCAGCGCAGAGGCTGGGGACCTCGGCGACACTGCCTCTGGGTTGGTTGGCTTGTATTTGATTTGAACCACATGGCTCTTTCCTTACTGGATACAGAGACATTCCCCAGGGGCTGGGTTGGGTTCAAGTTCATCCACCTGCTTTATGAAGAACTCTGTCATACTCCAGCCCAGCATGCCGGACTTCTTGATTTAAGGGGATTTTCTTACAGAGAGACCTTGACCCTCTCTGTTACCTGGCTTCTGTGTTGACCATCCTACCTCTCACTCAGTATATCTTCAATATGTTTAAGCCTGAGTTATGGAAAGGGGTTGAACCTATAGCGTTCATGGGTCATATGCAAATCAGAAAATGTCATCTACCCTGGAAGAAGTTCTTCACCTTAGGTTGGAGCCTACAGCTTGGGTACTGTGACATAAAGATTAAGGATGGTGAATTTATATTTTTATTTATTAATATTAGTTGTCTATTGTTTGAGATTTTGGAAAAAAAATAATAAGAAGAGGTTAACTGATGACTCCATACTGAACCTTAGAGTCAAAGCATTCTATGATAGACATACTCTTATCTGACAATGTGAATTATTGTCAAATGCACTTTTTTGCATTATTATTATTGCTCAATATTTCATTGCAGCAATCTTCTGATTTCTTTTCTGAATGTATTTATCTTCATGCATTCTTTACGAGGTTTTTGTTTCTAATCCTTATCTTAAACATTCTTACTGTTATTAACTTTTAAGCCTTTTTAATTTTGTGAAGGCAAAAAGTGGAAACCAAATAAACACATGTATATGTATAGAGAAAATTAAAAAAAAAAAAGATGGTGAATTTAAAGAATATAGCAAAATTCCAGATAAAATAAGAGGTCGCCTAATGTCCTAAATGGTCCATGAATTGATTTTTTATTATCCTGTTATGTATATGTTTGGTCACATTTAGGTCAATAACTCAAGGTCATAGGTCAGTAACTCAAGGTCATGGCTACAGCAATTCCCTCCCTCCTACAATCTCAAGTTTTCTCTCCACTGGATCATCACCATTAGCATATAAATATACTTATTTCTTCTGTATTAACAACAACCGCCACAAAAACAAAACCCCCTTTCTTCACACCACATCTTTCTGAGCACCTACTGCCCCACTTTGAATTACTTTCTCTTTCTTTGAGACAGGGTCTCACTCTGTTACCCAGGCTAGAGTACAGTGGTGCCATCATAGCTCACAACAACCTCAAACTCCCGGGCTCAGATGATCCTCCTGCCTCAGAATGCTGAGTATTTAGGAGTATAGATGTGTGCCACCATGCCTGGCTAAGTTTTCTAGTATTATTTATTTTAGTATTTCTAGTATTTATTTATTTTTTGTAGAGACAGGATTTCACTGTTGCCCAGGTCTCGAACTCCTGGCCTAAAGTGATCTGTCCACCTTGGCCTCCCAAAGTGCTGGGATGCCAAGTGTGTGCCACCATGCCCAGCCCTTGGCTTATTTTTATAATAAAACTCCTCGGAACAGTTGTCTGTCTAATTCTCTCCACTTCGCTCCTCTCCTCTTGAACCCTTGCTGATGAAAACTTTCATTCCTACCACTCCACCCATCTCTTGTCAAGATGGCAAATGACCTTCATATTTTCAAAGCCATTAGCTGCTGCTTTTTTTTTTTGTAGAGACAGAGTCTCACTTTATGGCCCTCGGTAGAGTGCCCTGGCATCACACAGCTCACAGCAACCTCCAACTCCTGGGCTCAAGCGATTCTCTTGCCTCAGCCTCCCGAGTAGCTGGGACTACAGGCGCCCGCCACAACGCCCGGCTATTTTTTGGTTGCAGTTCAGCCAGGGCCGGGTTTGAACCCGCCACCCTGGGTATATGGGGCCGGCGCCTTACCGACTGAGCCACAGGTGCCGCCCCATTGGCTGCTTCTAAATCTGCACTAATGGTGACCTTTGACAGCACTGACCATCCTTCATTCTTTTTTTTTTTAAATTGAGACAGAATCTCACTTTGTCAAGTGATTCTCTTGGGTCAGCCTCCCTAGTAGCCGGGAATATAGGCACCCACCACAACACCTGGCTATTTTCTTTTCTTTTCTTTTGCTTAGCAGGCCTGGGCCGGATTTGAACCCACTAGCCCCAGTGCACATGGCCATTGTCCTAACCGTTGAGCTACAGGAGCCCCTTCATTCTTAAACCATTTCTTCATTAAGCTTTTAAGAACATTGTTCTCAGGATTTTCCTACCTTGCAATTGCTTCTTCTTGCCTCCCTTGCTAGTTCCTCCTCAACTTCCTGACCCCCAAATGCCAGCAGAAACAGGGCTCTGTCCTAGTATCTGTCCCTTCATCCCCCGTGATGTCGCCCAGTCTCATGGCCTCAAATATTGATATGTCTTTATATCTCCACCCTGGACTTCACCCTGGGCTTCCCTTGAATGCCGTATTTGTGTCTCCTAGGGTTATAAGTCTCCTTGGATTCACATCTCAACCTTAATCCATCCAAAACAGAACTCTTGATTTTCTTTCCCCTAAATCTGCACCTGGACTGTCTATCAAAGCAAATCATCTCTTCATTTTTCTAGTTACTCAGGTCGAAAAACTTGAAGTCATTCTTAGCACCTATGTGTTCTCAGAATAAACTGAGAATCTGACTACCCCTCACCAGGTCCACTGCTACCACTTTGAGCCAAATCTCATCGCCTCACACCTGGTTTATTTCAATCGTTGCCTAACTGATCTTCCTTCCTATGAAGCCAGAGCAACCTGCAGCTACAGGAATCCTTCTACAACATAAGTCATGCCAAGACTCCCATCTGCTCAAAATTCTCTGATGGCCCTTATCATCATCTGAATAAAGCCCCCAGGGCTTGCCATAGCTCACGCGGCCTTCTTGCCTGCCCTGCCTGGGTCTCTAACTTCCTCTTCTGGACCCTCACCCTGGCTTACCCTGCCCCAGACACACTGACCACTTTGCTTCTTCTAGAGCATAGCAGAACGAGCCAAGACCAGACCCTGTGGTCCTACGTGGGCCTTTGTACTCTGACCATGCCCTCTGTCTGGAATGCTCTTCCCTTAGATGCCTGCATCAGTCCTCCCACATTCTCTTCTGGCCTCTTTTAAATGCCTCTCTTTAGAACCACCTTATATAAAAAAGCAAGCCCCCTTTATCCCCTCATCCTGTTTCATTTTTCACTACTTGTCATATAATTATTTTTTTACAGTTGGTCTCTCTTTACTAAGATGCAAGTTCATGAATCACGGCCTGGTACCTGCAGCTCTGTAAACACCCACAGGTGAGCACCTGGCAGCTCGCTTCTGCACAGGGCTCATCAAAACTATTGACTGGAAACGAGTGTTTACTGTCAATGAGATTTAGGATACCCAAAATAAATGATGTCACCATTTTCATCAATGGATGGTGAAATAAGAAAAGTAAGGATGAGGTGCACACACACGCACACACACACACACACACCAGAGAAACATGTGCAAAGACACAACGAGCTGCTAACTACAGCCATCAGCTATGGTCTCAGGAAAGACTGTGCTTTGGTCCAGTTTTTTTTTTGTTTGTTTTTTTTTTTGGAGACAGAGCCTTAAGCTGTTGCCCTGGGTAGAGTGCCGTGGCATCACAACTCACAGCAACCTCCAACTCCTGAGCTTATGCAATTCTCTTGCCTCAGTCTCCCAAGTAGCTGGGACTACAGGCACCCACCATAACACCTGGCTACATTTTTTTGTTGTTGTTGTTTAGCTGGCCAGGGCCAGGTTTGAACTCACCTGCCTCAGTGTATGTGGCCAGCGCTCTAACCATTGAGCAGCAGACACCAAGCCTCAATTCAGTTCTTTAAGAAGAAAACTTTTTAGCCATAGGGCATTATGGTGCTCAGTAAATACATGTGAGGTGTAATGAAACCTGTCAGATTTCTAGCAGTTTGAAAACAAGTGAATGAGTAATTCTCTTAATGGGCAGAGAATGCCCCCCCCCCAAAAAAAATAGTAGCTTACAAGTTTAAAAATCATCAATGCTAGCACAATTGAGGGTGAAAACTCTTGTAAATCCAGCTCTCCAGGGGACAGGGGAGAGAAGCTTTTGGTAAGAGAGGTGAAGTACCCACAGCATCTCTCAAGGTGAACACCACCTGCTTCACAGGTCAGTAGAGAGTAGACAGACATCCCATTTCTGTCACTCGAGTCTAAAGGCCATGACAGGAGATGTGACTGTGTCCCAAGGTGTTCGTTTAACTTAACGCCACTCACTTTCCTTTTTTAATCACTGAAAATTCACTTTAAAGAGAAAGCGAATCGATTACCTTGAGCATGCGGATTTCCCGGTGGGCGATCTTCTTTATGACCGGGTCATCTTCGGATTCCAGAAACCTCTTTATGGCCACAATCTGACCCGTGTCCCTGTTCCTACATTTGAAAACATCTCCATAGGATCCTTCTCCAATTTTTCTAATTTTCTCATACTTCTCCATCGCAGAGGAATAAATCTTAAAGTGGACCTTCAAATAGTTCGAAAATGTCATTTATAAAACACTGGCGCTAAGGGACTGGACTTGAGACCCCCAACGAGGGGGTCTTTGTTGAGGACCTGGAAGGGAACAGCTCTCATAAAGGATCAGGGAGCGCCGGTCTGTACAGACTCTGCCCCTCCAGAGCCGCAGCGCGATTGGGCGACAGCCTGGACGTCGCTGCCTCGGGTGACCCGACTTCAGTCGCCTGTTCAGAGGCAACTCGCCGTCCTAAAGCGAGCCGCGCTGTAAGATAATCTCTCTTTTAATGTTAAAGTTCACCCGATCTAAGTCACTCGAGCTGGCTGGAGAAGGCGGAAGGCTGCGGGCTTCCCCGGTTTTAATTTCGGGTGTCGTTTCCCCGCGGCAAGAAGACACCTGGGGCTCCCCGCGGGGCGGCGGCGAGGCGGGGCGCAGGGGACCTCGGGCGGGACCTTGCGGGGCTCGACGTGGCGACCTCGGGGCGCGGCCCGGGTCTCGAAACCTTCCCTGCCCGGGACTCGCGCTCCTTCCTCCTGGCCGTGCGTCCTCGCCTGGCCGGGCTCACCAAGCGGTCCTTATGGGGGGACTGTCCCCCACCCGGGCTGGCCTGGGCGGGGCCGCCGCGCTCCGTTCCCGCCCAGCTACCGGGAAAGGCCCCGGCGGAGCGCCCTGGGGTCCCGGGAGGAGCTGTCCCGACCGCGGGCCCGGGTCCTCGCACGTCCCTGCGCGGGGAGAGACCCCACAGGGTTCGCAGACTCCGCGGGTCGTGGGCTCTGCTTCCAGCAGCGTCAGCTGGAAGACACCTGTGCCAGGGGTCTCCGCCCTGCCCCCTGCACCGCTCTGGGGACGGCCACCCCGCCTCTTGTGACAACTGCGGCTGTTCCTTTGTGTGCCCTGCCAGCTGCCTCGTGGGCAGCGTCCCTGTCTGTCCCGAGCAGGGCTGTGCCTTCAGGGAACGAACCGGAGGGAGAAGGGCAGGAAGGACGAGCAGGCGCGGTGGCGGTGGCCGAGCTGGTCACAGTCCGGCTGCCCGCGCGAGGGTGCCGCTGCGTGGGTCCCTCTGATGTGGGCGCTGGGGTTTGCCCAGCCTGTCTTAATTATTTTAGGCTCCTTTCCCTCATCCTGCTCCCAACTGTTCCCTGCTGCTCGGGTCTGAGCGCAAAGACGGGAAGTTGAGGGACCTGGGAACTCGTGAGGTCCCGTAAATTGGCTGCCCTTTGCCGCCAGTCCCATCCCATAAGCCCGGTACCAGGTGGGTGATTGCCCTGGAAAATTAACACACTGTCTGTGACACGGAGATCAGCCTGGTGACAACCAGCATGGACTGGGTGGAGATCTGGGTAAGGCTCAGGTAGGAGCTGAAACTGGGGAGAGCGCGCAGGTGGCTGCCCTGAACGCACAGGTGCAGGGACGTCGGAGAGGTGGTCTGACAGCGTCCTGGAGATCGTTCGCAAATGGCAACCGCTGGTCTGTTTTCTGACTATAGTTTTACCTTTTCCAGAATGTCATATAAATGGAATCATACAACAGGTAGCCTTTCCAGGGTGATGGGTCCCCCAACACCACCATTCCAGGGCAGTTTTCAGACGAGACTGCAGCCCCAGTTGCCTCCCGCCAGAGGCACTCAGCTAGTCATAATGTTTTATATTGTTATAGGGCAATATATAAAAAACACAGAAAATTTTTATCAGGTTGAGTCCCCTCCCCCCCTTTTTTTTGGAGACAGAGTCTCACTTTGTCGCCCGGGGTAGAGTGTGTTGGTGTCATACCTCACAGCAACCTCTAACTCTTGTGCTTAAGCAATTCTCTTTGTCTCAGCCTCCCAAGTAGCTGGGACTACAGGCGCCCGCCACAACTCCTGGCTACTTTTTTTTGCAGTTGTCATTGTTGTTTAGCAGGCCTGGCCCAGGTTTGAACCGTCCTGCCTTGGTGTATGTAGCTGGCGCCCTAACCACTGAGCTTTGGGCACCGAGCCTGAGTTCTCTTTTAACTCACAGTTTACTTAGATTGTTCTTTTTAACTTAAATTTTTTTTCAGAGTATTACAGGGGTACAAATGTTTTGGTTACATGAATTGCTTTTGTACAGTTTAAGTTGAAGTTAAGTGTGCCCCTGGCTCAGTGTGCAACGTATCTGTTAGGTGTGAAGTTACCCCTCTCCGCCTGCCCACCCCCACCTGCTTTCCATTGTTTTTACCACCAAGTGTGCACATGGGTGTTGATTGATTATTTCCAGTTTAATAGTGAGTGTTTCTTTTTCCATTCTTGCAAAACTTCACACAGAAGAATTGTCTCCAGTTCCACCCAGGTTGTTGCAAAAAGCATCAACTCACCATTTTTTTAATGGCTGAGTAGTACTTCACAGTGTACATTCATATATGACATTTTCTTAATCCACTCATGTTTTGTTGGGCACTTGGGTTGTTCCACATCTTTGTGATTGCTCATCGTGCTGCAGCAAACATGCACGTGTCTTTTTGATGAAATGGCTATTTTTCCTTTGGGTATATATCCAATAGTGGGACTGCTGATCAACGGTGGGTCTACCATTTGGTGATTAGAGACATTGAGCATTGTGGTTTGATTTGCTTTTCCCTGATGATTAGAGACACAGAATGTTTTTTGGGGTTTATTGGCCATTAGTCTATCTTCTTCTGAAAAGTTTCCGTTCATGTCTTTGCCCACTTTTTAATGGGGTTATTTGATTTTTTTCTTGCTAATTTGCTTGATTTCTTTATAGATTCTGGTTATCAGCCCTTTCTTAGACGTGTAGCAACCAAATATTTCCTTCCATTCTGTAGGTTTTCTATTCCTTCTATTAACTGTTTCCTTGGCTATGCAGAGCCTTTTAACTTAAGCAGTTCCCATTCATTAATTTTTGTTGTTACTGTGATTGCTTTGGGGGTATTCTCCATGAATTCTTAGCCTATGCTGTGTGGTTTTGTTTTCTAAAAAATCATGAGTGGGGCTACATACATTGGGGCTGGCGGGTTTGAATCCCAACAATGACAACTACAACCAAAAAATAGCTGGGCATTGTGACAGGCACCTGTAGTCCCAGCTACTTGGGAGGCTGAGGCAAGAGAATCACTTAAGCCTAAGAGTTTGAGGTTGCTGTGAGCTGTGACACCATGGCACTCTACCCAGGGCAACATAGTGAGACTCTATCTCAAAAAAAAAAAAAATCATGAGTGGATGTTGAATTTTGTTAAATGCTTTTCTTCATACATAGAGATGATCATAGGATTTTACTTATGCACTCTGTCGATATAGTGAATTACATTGACTTTAAAAAGTTGAACCAACCCTTCATTTCGGGGATAAACCCAACTTATATGTGATGACTATCATTTTAATATATTGCAGGATTTGAGTAGCAATTGTATTTTATTTTATTTTTTATTTTTAGAGATAGAATCTTAGTCTGTTATGCAGGCTGGAATGCTGTGGTGTGATCATAGCTCATTGCAGCTTTGAATTCCTGGGCTCAAGTGATCCTCTTGCCTGAGCCTCCTAAGTACGTAGGAGTACAGCCATGCATCACCATTCCTGGCTAATTTATTTTTATTATTATTTGTAGAGAAAGGGTCTTACTATTTGTCCAGGCTTGTCTTGAACTCCTGGCCTCAATCAATCCTCCTGCATTAGCCTCTGAAATTCGATTAATCATGTGTTATTGAGGATTTTCACATTCATGTTTTTGACAGATGTTGATCTGCAGTTTTCTTATAATCTCTTTGCCCAGTTTTGGTACCAGGGTAATGCTGATCTCATAAGATGAGAAGTGTTCCTTTTTCTATTTCCTAAAAAAGTTTACATTAAATTGGTATTATTTATTTCTTAAATATTTGGGAGAATTTGCCAGTAAAGCCATTAGGCTCAGTGTTTTCTTTGTTGAAATAATTTTAACTACTGATTCAATTTTTAAAAATAAAATATAGGATTATTCAGAATATCTATATTTTCTTGAGAAAGCTTTGGTAGTTTTTGTCTCTCAAGGAATTTACCTATTTCATCTAAATAATTAAATTTGGGGGCATTAAGTTGTGATATAATAGTATTACCCTTTTAATGTCTGTAGAATCTGTAAAAGTGGTCCCTATTTCATTCTTGTTATGAAAAAATATATACTTTTTTTCCTTGTCAGTTTGGCTGAGGCTTACCAATTTTATTGATCTTTTTAAAGAAACAGCTTTTCATTTAATTGATTTCCTCTATCATTTTTCTATTTTTAAATTTCATTGATTTTATCTCTTTATTATTTTCTTCTTTCTGCTTTCTTTGCTTTTAGCTGCTTCTTTCTAGCTTTTTAAGATGGAAGCTTAGATCATTAATTTTAGATCTTTCTTCTTTTCTAAAATAAGCCTTTAATGCCATAATTTTTCCTCTAATCATCACTTTAAATATTTAAATAAATAAAAACTTCTTGATATGTTGTATTTTCACTTTAATTCAACTCAAAATATTTTCTAATTTCCTTTGTGACTTCCTATTTGACTCATAAATTATTTTGAAGGCATTATTTAATTTTCAACTATTTGGGAATTTTCCAGATATCCTTCTGTTACTGATTTCTTATTTAATTCCACTGTTTTTAGAGAGCTCATTTCATATGATTTAAATTCCTTAAAATGTTTTATTTTGGGCTGGGCTCAGTGGCTCATACGTAATTACAACCCTAAGCACTCCGGGAGGCTAAGGCAGATGAATTGCTTGAGGTCAGGAGTTCGAGACCTGAACAAGAGTCTCTACTAAAAATAGAAAAACTAGCAGGGTGTTGTGGTAGGTGCCTGTAGTCCTAGCTACTAGAGAGACTGAGGCAAGAGGATCACTTGAGCCCAGGAGTTTGAGGTTGCTGTGAGTTATGATGCCACGGTAGTCTACCTGGGTGAGAGTGAAACTCTCTCTCAAAAAAACAAAACAAAAAACCCCCCACAAAACAAAAAATGGAAATGTTTTATTTTGTTTTATAACCCAGAATGTAGTCAATGTTGTGAATTTTTTTTTTTTGACAATTAAAACAAATACTTTGAAGTGGAAAAAGTCTGTGTGAATTTCTTCAGAGCTACCTTGTCTAAAGTTCATACCAGGTTAAATGAAGTTAGTCTGGAAAATCAACTTTTTGGACTCTACAAGGTTCATTGCGCAAGGAACCTGGAACCTGCCCAGCCCAATGGTAGTGAGAGCAGGAACCGGTGCACCAGCCATTTAGGCCCAAGCAGCAGTGAACCAGAAAGCTAGCGTGACTTGGAGCTGCAAGCTGTTTTGTTTGGAAGAAGTTGAAGCAAAATATTAGAAAACAATTTTGAAAGAAAAGCAAACAGCTGATGCCACTATTTAGTAAAAAAGAGAAGATATCACGGTCTCTCTACTATCAAATTCACAATCCTTTCAGTTGGCAGGTCTGAAACTGGTTTTGACACCAAAGAAGTGTCACTCTTAGGTAGTACATGGATAACTCTTGGGAAGCTGGAAAATGGCCTGATGTGGGGGTCTTTGTCTTAAACAAGTGCCAAGGACAGTGAAACAAAATTATTTTCCATTATGGTGATCTTTTCTTTGCAGCTTTGTATAATTTTTGAGAATACTTCACTGTCCCCATAATAACAGTCCTATGATATTTTAATTATTTAAGGAAATAACGAAGAGGACCAGGATTTCTCCCTTCTCAGCCCCTCCAAGATAATTACTATTGCCTATACAATAACAATATTATGTAACGAGTGCAGGCATTATTACGCTAAGAATATTTTGTGCATGAGCCTCACAATAACCCTTCTGGACAGGAGCAATATTATTCTGAGGTTTCAGATGAGAAAATTGAGTCAGAAAGGGTAACTTGCCTCAGAACCCACAGCTCGTGAGGTGAAGTGAAGGCGGAATCCTGGCAGTTTGCTTCCAGCCCCTTTGCTCCTCACCATTTTGCTGATACTACCAAGTTTGGGCGGCCTCACCTGAATGCCAGACGGGGGCAATGCTTGGAGCTTTGTTTTCATGGTTGTTTTCTTCTCCAATTACGATTCCTGTAAAGAAAAGGGAGTTGAGTCACTGTCACCTTAAAATGATGCCGTACAGCAGCTTGAGGAAATACTTTACCTTCTCTGCTTTTATGTGGATTTGGAAAGGAAATTGTTTCTAGGACACATACAGGCCATAGGTAAGAAGTACTGCTTAGGTACACTTATGTTTCAGATCAAGGCCCACATCATCTCTAATCTTCACAGCAATCTTCCACGGATTTCTTAACTGGCTATAATTATTAACTGGCTCATTTTATCAAAGAAACAGCTGAGATTCTGAGACATGGATCAATGTAGGAAAAAACCACTCTCCTTGCAAGGGTTGAAGACAGGTTTTAATCCTAACTCCCTGTTTGCAAAACCCATGCTCTGGTGGTGGCGAATGGAATTAGAACAACTAAGGATGCCTGGAGAAAGGGCCTTTCACCTTGGACGCCCCAGAGTGCTCACAGTGGCGTGACCTGACAGTCCAATTCCGATATGCAACTACATAAACAGAAGCCGAAATCAGCTGCATTCTTCTCGACAGTCACTGGTAAAATGCTACACCAGGCTTGGGAATAACTTTCTCCCTTATCTGGAGATAAGCTAGATGCTGAGTAAATGTAAATATTGGAAAATCAATTTAATTAAAAAGAGCCTATCATCCCTGACTTTATATGTGAGCCTCACCACCAGTAAAAGTGTTTTCATCCCCTAATTAACATGACCTTCATTATTTTGTGTGCCTTTTCCCCCTCTAAATGTTTATCATACTTTATATATGGTAAGCCAATCCTTTTAAAGTACCTTTTCCTTTGAAAGCTTTCTGTAGTAACAAGCTCAATACTTTTTTTGCATTTCTAGGTTTTAAAAGATCCACCCAATACTTTTATCAACAAACCCAAATGCCACAACAGCTCAGTAGTACCTACACTGATGGTTAATGGGCCAGCCCTGGGCTGCCTGTTGGTGGATTAAGACCACCCTTCTTTAAAAAATAGGTCTCCAGGGAGGTGCCTTGGCTCAAGGAGTAGGGCGCCAGTCCCATATGCCAGAGGTGGTGGGTTCAAACCCAGCCCTGGCCAAAAAAAAAAAAAAAAAAATAGGTCTCCAGATCTACTTGCCATTTTGGACAGCTGACTGCTAGCCATACTTAGTCATTAACCCATCTCAGGACATTTTTGCTTTATTATGACTTCAAAGTCATATTCTAGGGAAAAGCTTTGGAAATAATAAATTGATGAGGTTGAATAAACAGGAAAGAGCATTCATTACTTTATGGATTTCAGTTTAAACATGTGGCACAGAAAGAGCAGCTTGGAAAGCGAGCTTTTACCAAGTGCCGACATGTGCCGGTCACGCTGCTGGGCAGTGTCACTGAGAAGTGACCTCAAGATGGGACACTGTATCAACACACAGAGCGAGTTCTCCTGCCTCCTGGCCCATGGAAGACACCAGCCAGGGGAACTTGGAGGGCTGGTTTTTGCACAGCGCCTGCCATGGAGCAGTTGCTACACTTCTTTCTCCCAGGAAAGTCTGACTAACGTTTCCTGATGTGGCATAAAGCTGCCAGTGGAGCAGGGCATGATTTGAGAAATCTCAAAAGAACTTTATGACTTTCTAATAGCCTGTATAACATAAAGTTCCATGTTAACATTTTAGCTTCAGTTCTGATCTTTAGAAAATGCAAACGTCTAGACAGAAAGGAGTGTTATTTTTGGCTATAAATTGTTAATACAAAGCCACATAACATACTAGAAAGAGCACTCCCTTGGACAGGAAGAGGTCTGAGTTCAAGTCCTACCTCCTTATAACTGACTGCAGGAGACTGAGCAGTTTGTCACCCTCTCCAGGCCCCTCTCCTCTGCTGAAAGAAGGTGAGGGTGCTGAATCTCCTTCTATCCCTGGGGTATCATGCAGATGTAGGTGGTAGTTCTCAAGATCCGGTCTTGCAGTGGAGCAGAAAGGAGGAAGCAGGAATGCCCTGGGCCCTTGGGGAGGTGCAAAGAACTCTTGGAGGCGGAAAGGACACGCTTGCAGCTTGTGGGGCACCTGGGGCCATGACAGGGGTGGTGCCCTTCCCAGGACCACAGTGGCTGCCATAAGATGGGGGACTCAGTAAAAACAGCATGATAGGGCCAGTGCCTGTGGCTCAAGTGAGTAGGGCGCTGGCCCCATATGCCAGAGGTGGCGGGTTCAAATCCAGCCCTGGCCAAAAACTGCAATTAAAAAAAAAACCAGCACGATAAGCAGCAACAGTTAGGATTTTATGCATCAGTGAAGTATCTTGAAATTCACTCCCGGTACTGATAGGCTGGACCTACGTTCAACTCACACTGCTAGCTGAGAAGTTATTTCTTTTCTATATGCCAGTCTTGAGTTTTATAATCTACTTTACTCATCTTTGATTTACCATGAGTTCTATAGCTTCATTTTGCTAACTATGACAGAAACAGTCTAATACTATCTGGTGCACAGTAAGTACCTAATTAAAATCTTTTTTTTTTTTTTTTTGCAGTTTTTGGCTGGGGCTGGGTTTGAACCTGCCACCTCTAGCATATGGGGCTGGCGCACTACCCCTTTGAGCCATAGGTGCCTTTTATTTTTTAGTAAAAATGCCAGTTCTGGCACTAAAAGAGGGCTTTAGTACGTTTTTCTTCACGGCCATTCATTTCCCTATGTTAGTCCAAGTAGGAATATTCAGAAATCATAAGGACAGGTGATTTCAATCAGGATGTTGCGACACAAGTCCCCCAGCAAAAGTCCCACAAGTAGGGTATAAAGTCACAGAATAGTCTTTGTCCTTGTTTGCAGTCAATGATGACTGCAGTGGAAATTACTTATTGAATTACTATTTTCTGTAAATTATTTTACAGGTAATGCATTCAGCTACAGAGTTGAATTAGCACAGTCCTTATTCTCAGGTATTAATTCCAGAACAAATGTAAATAAATAGAAAATACTGGGTAAGTCTTACTAGAAGCAAGTGCAGAGTATGGGAACCATAGTTTGCTCAATAAATATAAAGACCACTTAGATGACAATGGCAATTCTTCACTTCTCTGGGTTACAAAGTGGAAAGCAGAACCATCTTTATGATCCAAGTCAAATGCCAAGTCATACAAAAGTCCTACCGATCCCCTCACTGGAATCCATCTCTCTCTACCTCGGAGTTTCTAACACAGCCGTCCTCAAACTGCAGCCCGCGGGCCACATGAAGCTGTGTGAATTGTATTTGTTCCCATTTTGTTTTTTACTTCAAAATAAGATATGTGCAGTGTGCATAGGAATTTGTTCCTAGTTTTTTTTTTTTAAACTATAGTCCAGCCCTCCAACGGTCTGAGGGACAGTGAATTGGCCCCGTTTAAAAAGTTTGAGGACGCCTGCTCTAACTCATGGCCTCACCCATAGTAGGTGATTGAGAGGAATATGCTGAATTCAGCCGAATGTTGGGATGTTCTTTCAAAAAATGCTACTTGGGCCAGGTGCTAGAGACCTAGGCTGGTTGATCAATTGAGCTCACAAGTTCAAGATTAGCCTGAACCAGAGGGAGACCTTATCTCTAAAACGTTGTGCTGGGCGCCTGTAATCCCAGCTACTTAGGAGGCTGAGTCACAAGGATCACCTGAGCCCAAGAGTCTGAGGTTGCTGTGAGCTGCGATGCCATAGCACTCTACCAAAGGTGACAAAGTAAGACTCTGTCCCCCACCAAAAAAAAAAAAAAAAAAACTACTTGTATGTTACAAATTAGAACTGATGTGCATTTAAAAGGCTGAGCATAGTTTATACTTACCATTCGTTTTTATGAAACCACAATGAGAAAGTAGAATGCTGAGTGTGTTTTGGGTCAATCACAATCAATTAGAAAACATTTTATGGGCACTGGCCCCATATATTGGGGGTGGAGGGTTCAAACCCGGCCCCAGCCAAAACATAAGAAAGAAAACATTTTATTAATTTTGGGATGTATGTCAAGAACTTTATTTGCTATACCAGAAACTGAAATTTTCTATTCTAAGTTGCTTTTGCCAACAGTTAGTGGTACTAGAAGTATAGAGATTCCTGTGGGAACACAAAGTCCTCATCCACTTTACTACACAAAATAATCTGTGTAGAATTATTTAGATATTAGTTGCCAATTATGAGTTTTACCTAAGTCTTCCTAAAAAATATTGTTTAGGTAAAGGGCCATCGTAAAATGGATGTAAAGCAATTATACTTCCATTTAGGGCCTTTGAAATTCCAACTTTACAGATACTAGAAAATAGGTTGTTAAGGGACAATGACACACACGTAAAAGGAGACATCCTTGTCATTTCCATTGTCTTAGATGGCATTTAGCCCATTAGTGGTTATATTTAAAGTGGTCACTTGATTGTCTCTAGAAATATTCATCTATTCAATGTCTTTCTGCTTCAAATTAATTCTTCCATATTCTGTGATGCTGGGGTTAGAACTCTCAAACCACACTCCAGAATCCATTCCAGGGAAGTTCCACCAACTGGGGATAGGAGGAGAGGGATAGCAGAAGGCAGATGTTTGTTTCTTCCTTCCTTGGAGGTTCCCTGTGGCTGCAGATTCTTTTTGCCCTTCCAGAACCAGCTTTATGATACACCTTCACAGCCATGATCCAGGCAGCTCCCTTTCCTCCAGGGCTGAGCCCCAGCTTCATGAAGCCCTTCCTCTGAGCTCCTGGGGAGCCAGTGGCAGCCGGGCTGCAGCCCTGCCTCAGAGCTCAAACACCAGTATGGTGGGTCTCTGCTCAGAGCCCCCAGGGCCTGGCAATCCCTCTCACCCTATTGGTGGTAGTGACTTTTCGTAGTTATCCCTATCCTAGTCTTGTTATTTCAATGAAAATAGTGTGGTTTCTGTTTTGTTTTCTAGACCCTGTTAGACCTACGCTCAAATCCATTTAAATAATTTACTCACAATACTGTCCTCATTTTCAGAAACAGGGCAGGTATTTGCCATTTATCTTGATTTTACAGAAAAGACTTTTAGAGCCAAAGAAAAGTTTTCTTACGAGTTCTATCCATGAAGGAGTTACTCCATTACTGCCTTGTGACCTTCATTCCATTTGTAGTTTGATACAACAAATATTTGCTAAACACACGCTTCTTGATACTCTGTGTCAGGAACTGTTAGGTGCTGGGGATTCAAATGGAAGTTTCATTGCTCCCTATTCTTAAGAGAGAAAAGAAATGACATCCACCTATTATGCAGCTTCATTAAAGTAGGCTGGGAAATCCTGGAGAAGGTGATTTTAGAATTGGGCTTTTTTTTTGTAGAGACAGAGTCTCACTTTATGGCCCTGGGTAGAGTGCCGTGGCCTCACACAGCTCACAGCAACCTCCAACTCCTGGGCTCAAGCGATTCTCTTGCCTCAGCCTCCCGAGCAGCTGGGACTACAGGCGCCCGCCACAACGCCCGGCTATTTTTTGGTTGCAGTTTGGCTGGGGCCGGGTTTGAACCCGCCACCCTCGGTATATGGGGCCAGCGCCCTACCGACTGAGCCACAGGCATCGCCCTAGAATTGGGCTTTAAGGAACTTAAATGGACATTGTTATCCAATGTGGCTTTTCTGAAACCCCAAACTGAGAAAACGATTGTAGACTTGAATGTCTGGCGTGGAGGCAACGCTTTACACATAGTAGTCACGCGCTGGATGGCAGGATGCCCTGACAGGTGCTCAGTGACTAACACAAACCTCTAACTTCCTGCATCCCTTGGTCACTACAAGATAACACAATGAAATAACTAGTCTGGGAAGATGTAGCTTTGAGAAACACGACCAGCCATATACCCAAAATTAAATGTTGTATTTATAGTGTGCTAAACGTTACACTTACCAAAATTACTGAATAAGGAACATGTGGTTAAATATCATAATGATTTAACTATTTCACTCACGTACTCAGTTTTGTTTTTCCAAGTAGTGGTTTATAGCTACACCAGACATCTGTAGCTTTTACCAGCCCAGCATCCGCCAGGCACAGTGGCTCACACCTGTAGTCCTAGCACTCTGGGAGGCCGAGGCGGGTGGATTGCTTAAACTCAGAGGAGTTTGAGACCAGCCTGAACAAGAGATAGACCCCATCTCTACTAAAAATAGAAAAAACTATCCCAGTGTAGGAGTGCATACCTGTAGTCTGCGCTACTTGGGAGGGTGAGGGGAGGACTGCTCAAGCCCAAGAGTTTGAGGTTGCTATGAGCTGTGATGATGCCACGCCACTTTATTCAGGGCGACAGAGTGAGACTCAGTTTCAAAAAAAAAAAAAAAAAATCTTTTGTCCATTTTTCTGTTGGGTTGTCTGCCTTTTTTCCCTCCTGTATTTATCTTTTTTTTTTTTTTTTTACCTCAATAGATTTAGAAGTAAGAAGTGTTTTCCTGGCACATGGATGAATTGCATCATGCTGGGTCAGGGCTTTCACCCATCACCAGAATGGCGTCCGCTTCGCCCAGGGACCTCAAGAGCACAGCCCTTATGTTGACTATCCCCGCTTCTCCACCTCAGTATCACAAGGCCCTCACTCCAATTTTCTGGGATCTCTAAAATAAATTACTTCATGTTCTGACTTAGGTGGTGTTAGATGAGGAACGTCTTCACTCTGCTGAGATGCGTCCGATTTTATTGGTTTACTCTTCCTGAAGCAGCACCAGCAGCATCTCCAGACAGGCTGCAGTGACCTCCATGCCTGGTGCAAGGCTCTTCTTGGGACATTCCATCACCTTCATCTGGGGATTCCCTCATCTCCCGTGCTGAATCCCATTTCCTGCACCCATGTCGTCATCTTGCTTGGTGTGTGCCCTTACTTTCATGTGGTTCATTATGAAATTTCAAGGACACTGGGATCAGAGAAGATCTGGAGTGTTTCCAGAGAAAAAGTGCAGGTCAGATACCAAGGAATACGAAGTAGAATGGCTTCACATTTCTATAGAAGCAATGTCTTCAAACTTCTGAAATTTCCAACCCCAAATTCCAAGTAAATGTTACATAATAGTAAAATGAAGAAAGACATTTTTATTCATACAAGGTCTCAACAGATTTACCTCCCATTTGCCCTTTCTCAAGGATGTGTTTCATGCATGGGATTTCCCTGCGACATGCCCTGGTCCAGAAGAGATCTGTCATCCACTGTGTACTTTCAACCTAGAATATGGTGTTCTTCAGTACTGGAGAAACTTGCTGAAAGTTTCTCTCTTTTTTTTTGTGTGTGTAGAGACAGAGTTTCACTTTATTGCCCTCGGTAGAGTGCCGTGGCGTCACACAGCTCACAGCAACCTCCAACTCCTGGGCTTAGGCGATTCTCCTGCCTCAGCCTCCCGAGTAGCTGGGACTACAGGCGCCCGCCACAACGCCCGGCTATTTTTTGTTGCAGTTTGGCCGGGGCCGGGTTTGAACCCGCCACCCTCGGCATATGGGGCCGACGCCCTGCTCACTGAGCCACAGGCGCCGCCCTGAAAGTTTCTCTTTTAATACTTTTGGAACTTTGGGAGATTGGCTAGTGGGCCTGCTGGGCTAATTTTTCTTCACTGTTTCCATTTATTTGTCTTTTTGCTTTACTATTTGAGAAATTTCCTCAACTTTATATTCTAAGTCTTCTATTATTCAGCTACACTATCATACTGTCCAAGAGCTCTTTTTGTTTTCTGAAAGTTCTTTTAAAAAAGTATCTTGCTTTGATTCATGGTTCCAACAACTTTCTGAAGGTATTTTTTTCTTTTGACATTTTCCTTACCCTGTACAGTCTGTTTCCTTTGTGTGCTTCCCCCCTATTTTCTCTCTTTCCTGCATAGGCTTTGTTCAGACTTCTTATGATTCTTGGTTGCTTGCTCATTTTGTTTTGTTTTGTCTGCTTGTTTTTAATAGCATAGGCTGACAGCAAGCGCTGGACGTGAGATGTGGGGTGGTGGGCTTGGCTGCTGTGATTTTCACTGCGGAGTTAGGTAACTGCATGGTTTAACCAGGATGTCTCTGACATTGGGATTTTTTTTTTTTTTTTTGAGACAGAGTCTTACTATGTCACCCTTGGTAGAGTGTCGTGGTGTCATAGCTCACAGCAACTTCAAACTTTTGGGG
Organism: Nycticebus coucang; assembly: GCF_027406575.1. Lineage (NCBI taxonomy): Eukaryota > Metazoa > Chordata > Mammalia > Primates > Lorisidae > Nycticebus > Nycticebus coucang. The sequence continues at coordinate 6,820,357 of NC_069785.1, read as the reverse complement.
TTAAGTGATTCTCTTGCTTCAGCCTCCCAAATAGCTGGGACTATAGGTGCCTGCCACAGCACCTGGCTATTTTTTTTTCATTATTGTTGTCATTGTTGTTTAGCAGGCCTGAGTCAGGTTTGAACCTGCCAGCCCTAGTGTATGTGGCTGGCACCCTAACCACTGAGCTATGGGTGCTGAGCCTGACATCGGGATCTTAATGAGGTCTTTTCTCTTACATTGACCAGATTTCACAAAGAAGACTCTTCCAATATTCTGTTAGGGTGGTGAAGATAAAGGCAGGCATCGGTCTCCGTATCCATCACACAGGTGTTCCCTGTTTTGGGGATCGACCCTGCCATCCGTCATATCTAGTGCTCCTCAGTCCAGAGGAGCCATCTAAAATATTCGAAATAAATAGCCACACACATGTAATGTGCATTTTTAAAGAACAAATAACTTTATATTTCATCTGTGTAACATTTTATTGTTTGCATTTGCATAGTGAAAGCACAGAGTCAGAAGACTCATGGTCTGGCTCAACCACTAACTTGGTATGTGAATTGGGTAGTTCTCTTAACCTTGCTAAACACCTTTTCCTCATCTGAAAAATGGAGACAATAGTAGTAATTATTTTATAGACCTGCTATATATTGACTGAGAAAGTTACACTGTTTTCCTCTCAAGTAAATGGTCGGAATAACTCTACAGTTTGCCACTGCTAACTACTTGTTCATCTCAATGCTGACTGTTCTCAACAACTGCATTAAGACAACAGTACCAACGTAACGCTTTAATTTTGAATAGTAACAACAGCAAGAGAAAAATAAACTAAAATTGACCCATCCTTTCTTATTTTTAGAACACTGGCTTTTACAATACTTATTTATACTATCCCCTCAGGAATTCAATTCATTAAAACATCTTTTTCTCTTTAAACCTACTCAAAACGGCACCTACATATAAGAAAAACCCAAGATTACATGTGTAATTACTTTACAGTTTCCCCTCTGGCATAGTATAAGTAAAATACATACTGCGGGCAGTTAAATACTCCCCCCTATATTACGGATGATAACACGTATGAAGATTCATTTCTTATGCATTCTCCCTCATGTAAACAAATCACAGGTATGTTGTACTGCTTGTCAAGAATACACACACCAAGACGTGGACACCCCCTCCAAGGAGATTTCAAACATCATCAACATCTTCCATAGGGGTACAATTGTTTGCAGTTAAAATGTAAAACTCCCTTTAAAGGTAATTTTGCATGAAATCGTATTACAAAATACTTTTGTTAAACAAAACTGCATGTATATGTTGAACCTCCTCAAAGTACTACTTTTGAAAGGTAAACAAAATTTTTATACATTATAAAACAAGCTGCTCTGCAACCCTCCTTTGCTACAAGTTAGACACATTACACCACTCCAGCAAGAGATTAATAAATAAAGATTAAATATTCTATTTTACAAAAACATACAGAATGGCCAATATAAAAGTGAAAGCTTGTCTGATCATTTCTTTATCAAATTATGTTCACTAAGGAGTAAGACATGGTATAAAATGATAAAACAGTAACTCAATTTATCTCTCAAAATAATCACGAGTTATCTAAAAATACCATGGCACCCTTGTTACAAACATTATTTTTTTTTTAAAAAAGACTGTGTTTCCTGGAACTAGAGTACTATTTGTCTCATAGCTTTTATTAAGCAAACTTGATATAACCACCACATAGTGGCAAGAGATAGACTAGCTGTTTCCAGCTGTAGAAAATATTGAATTCTCCCTAAAATACAGATCGCTTGAGATATAATCCATAACAGTTAAAGCAAGTCATAGTACAGTTTGTGTTGAATTTCCTTAAAATACTTTTGCTTTCAATCGAGCATATTCATTTTCCTGTCATTTGAGACCAGTTTCTGTTGCTCAGTAACTATTTTCATGTCCAGCCAAGATGTAGAGATTGCTGTGTGCAGTAGGATTTTCTGTTGGCCTACTTTCCAAAACGACAACCCTGCAATGAAGCCAAAACAAAAGGCTCATAAAATTACATAAAAATCACAAATACACAGATTCAGTTTTATAATTAAAGCTTAAAAATGCAACTCTGTAAGAATTGATAAATATAAAATATTGAGAACATTTTAGTCTTATCTTACTCCAACTAAAACCAAACTTGCCTAGTCATATATGCCAACAAAAGGTATATTAATCATAATCATAATAATGCTTTAAGAATGTACTCTAACAGGAAAAGGATGGAAGGAAGGCTGAGAAAATAAAACAGAAGTTGAAGAGACACTCATCCAAACTATTCTTCAAGGCATCAGAAAATAAATGCTTAAAAGAAAAAGCGTTTTTGAAAGGAGGCTCTTCTCCTTCCTCTCTGGAGCAAAGGTAAAGAAAGTAATCCAATCAGAAGACTGAGAGAGAGAAAGAAAAAAGACTATCTAGTGCCATGAGTAGTGTGAGAACAAACTCCTAGATCAAAGGAGCTACACAGATATTCTCATGCGGTTTTCTCTGCGTATGAATATACCTGTGCAGAGAAAAAAGTTCACAGGGGGAGTAGAAGGAGAAATTGCACATACACTTTATATTTTTCTACTATATAAATTTTCTGTAATCAGCATATAACTTTGTAATGACAACAATAAAAAAGTAATATATGCTACATGATTGCAAGAGGGACTTTACCTAACAATTGCAATCAGTGTAACCTGGCTTATTGTACCCTCAATGAATCCCCAACAATAAAAATCTCTGCAAAAAAAAAAAAAAAAAAAAAGTAATATATGCTTCATATTACACATTACAGAAAAGTAGAAGGATAAAATAAAATTACCGCCCATTTAAACACTATTAAATATTAAGACATATTTAGGTTTTTTCTTTTTTTTTTTTTGCTAATTACAAACATCTACATTTAAACAACAAAATAATTTTTTTAACTACTTTTAAACTTAAGCCAAATCAAAAACTTTGGTTAAGATAATCTTAAAATTGAGAAGCTCGAGTAAAAAGTAGAACAAGAGAAATGATCTGAAAAAAGTAGTTTTTAAAAAGAGCATATAATAGTGATAGAAAGTGGAGAGAATATACGGTAAGAAAGGAATAGAAAAGAAGAAAACTAGGAGAGGGCAGAAGGAAACAATAACTGAGAAATACTGCTTCTGACGCCAGCCCTCCAGCGAGCGGCCCTGACCCTGCGTCTCGGTCAAGTGTGACTTCCACCAGGATCGCTGGAGGACCCGGGGCCCTTCCATCAGCCCTTCCCGCAGAAGCAGAGAGACTCCCATTCTAGTTCTAGAGTCACGTACCAGGTGATCCTCTTTTTGTCGGACTAGTTACCAAGTTGCCGTGCTTTCTGGGCTTACCTTTCCTACTCACTAAGTAGTCATAATTTAAAAAAAAAATCCCTTTTCTCCTTACAAAACTCTCTCGGAAATTTTTATGGAGTTGTAACTCTAGACCCTCCTGTGTACACGTATCTAATTTTTAAGAAATAAATGTGTGGATTTGAAAATCTCAGGACTGATGCGTGCTACGATAGCCAGTGTTGCTGCATTAACTTCTAGTAGCAAATAGGAAGGATGGGTGTTTTATTAGTTATAGAGGTAGACAATAGACTTTGGAGAACAAAAGCTACCACATTTTTTCATAAGAGGGCATAGTTTTGGAACTTGTCTTTCATTTTGATCAGGAGAAGACCTCATCATTCCTTCTAACTTAGACTGACCTCAGAAACTGAGTTGAACATTTTCTGATATAAAAGCAAATATCAAGAGGTCCATATGTGTAATAGTTAATGAAGGTAATACACCAGGAAGAAATGGTGAAAATAAAGGGGCCCCAAATGTATATCATGATGCTAGAGACATAAACACTCACATTAACACCTTTTGTCTTGGCTGAATACAATGTTCTCTAGAATCAACATCTTCACACTGATCATGAAAAGACTGCCTAAATCAACTTATTAAAATGTTACCCACTCTCTCAATAAAGAAATGGAGACATTTCTCTAAGTCAGTGAGTCCTCTAAGCATTCGGTTTGCAACACATTTACAGGCTGACACTGTAATTCAGAGCACAACCTTTGAACTCTTTGGTAATTAAATTAATGCAACCAAACTATTACCTGTCTGATCCTAATAAGCGGAAAACTCTTGTTTCATCGGAAATTTCCTGGGTAACCTATGAAAGAAAACATTTATCAGTAACACCTTACTCTCCACAGTGCTAAAATAGTAATTAAAAAATAACTTAGAGGAGGAATTATTAAACAGAATGAACACTTTTATTTGATAGACTCAATTCCTTAAATAAATTTCATTAAGTTTTTTTGCTGCCTAATAGTAGAAGTAAACCAATATTTATGTAATATTTGGTATGGGTCAGCATTCTTCTTACAAGAACTCTTTTTTGGAGTATGCATTGTATTAATAATTCTCATTATTGAGGAAGAAACTAAGATCCAGAGAGGTTAAGTAATTTGCTCACGGTCAGATAACTGGCAGAATCAAGATCTGAATAAGGTTGGCAAGACTGTGGCGCCCCGGCTCTTTCCTTTATATCAGTGTGGATGCTGGAGGAGGCGGGCACCCTGTGGCCCACCTGATGCAGCCCGGCTGTGGTGGGCCGTCGTCTCAGGACAGTACCCCACATTAGCCCACACCCCTCACCTTAGGGCACACCCCACCATAATGCATACACCCTCCATGTTAGTGAGGTACCCCCACCTTAGTACACACTGCCACATTAGCATGCCCCTCACCTTAGTGTGCACCCCCAGGTCAGCACGTACCCTGTTAGCATGCACCCCACCTTAGTGTGCACCCCCGTTAGGGAGCACTCCCTTTAGCGTGAATGCCCACGTTAGCATGCACCTCCACGATAGCACGAACACCACCTTAGAGTGCAAATCAGTATTATAACACTGCAGAAGGTGCTCAGCACAGAAACACACCAGCTTCCCACAAACAGGTGAGGCAAGCTGAGGCACACTCTACCCAATCCTCAGTGGCTACTGGCTTGGCCCTGGGTGCCCTAGTGAGGACCAGCTTCTTAATGTGCTCTTGATTAGGGTTTTGCCCCTTTTCATTGTACATTCCTCACTCCAGCACTCGTTTTCTGGATCTACTCTCAAATAAACCACCTGCATTTGAGTCCTTGTGGGCTTTTACGGAAATCCAAAATAAGACACTGGATATAAATTAAGTACAAAGGGTGCCGCCTGTGGCTCAAGGACTAGGGCGCTGGTCCCATATACCAGAGGTGGTGGGTTCAAACCTGACCCCAACCAAAAACTGCAAAAATAAATAATTAAATAAATAAAATAAGTATAAAAGTAGTCCAGTATGAAGGAATTTGCAGTTGAGCTGAAGACAGAATTAATAAACTTGAATCAGAAAAAATCAGGTGGCAGTTCCCATAGCTCAGTGGGTAGGGCACTGGCCACATACACCGAGGTTGGTGGGTTCGAACCCGGCCCGGGCCTGCTAAAACAATAATGACAACTTCAATAAAAAAAAAAAAAAAAAAATAGCTGGGCATTGTGGCGGGCACCTGTAGTCCCAGCTACTTGGAAGGGTGAGGCAAGAGAATCTCTTAAGCCCAAGAATTTGAGGTTGCTGTGAACTGTGACGTCATGGCCCTCTACCCGGGGCAACAGTTTGAGACTGTCTCAAAAAAAAAAAAAAAAAAAAAGAAAAGAAAAGAAATCAGGTGCTATGTTAGGTAGCACTGAATTTTTAGAATATTGAGTTTGGAGATGTTTCAATTGTTGTGGACCAGAGTAGCTGAATGTTACTTGGGAAGAGGTTAAGATTTCAGCTAGGCCCAACTGAAAGATGAGAACATAAGCAGAAAGACAGAGCTAAGGGAGACCAGATAATAGATACTTAGGAAACAGAATTAGTGCTTGATATGGTGAGAAACAGGTACTTTCTGTAGAACTGTAACCACAGGAGGGTCACAATGAGAACAGCAATTAATAACACTTAACCCAGAGGGACTCTGCCTAACAAGCACAAACGTCAACCCCCCTACCCCCACAAAGTACAGTTAGCCTATGGTAGTAAGTTGGATTATAAATTTCATGGAGTGCAGGGACCTGGTGACATTTAGTGACATGGGACAGTAACTACATTAACATATTCAAAGCTGATTCATGTCATTTTCTCCTAGAAGGATTCTAATTCTGCATTCATCAAAAGTATTTATATCTATATAAATAAGAGTGTGAATAAAAGCAAAGGTTAATTCAAATAGAAGACTTTGAGCTTTAAGGGAAGCTTCAGAAAGTTTGGCCGATACATGGAGGCCATGGTATAGAAGAATCACACAGGTACTCACGTAAGAGGGAAATGTCTCTGTGAGTACTATTTTATAACTATTGGGATTCATCCCTCAAGTTTAAAACCCAAATTTCATCTCCTGCATCAAATGTATTCTGATCATCTCAGCTAGATGTGATTTTATAGAGACCCTTCAAATCCAGGCTCTGGCACTCTACGCAAGTTACTTAACCACTCTGTGTCTGTAAAAATTGGAATATGAATAGTGTTCATCTCTTATGGATTATAATGAGCCTTAAATGAGCTAATATTTGGAAAATGCCTGGAACAAATAGGTGTCATATGAGCATTTGATATTATTTATAATAACAGCATCCTGAATGTAGTTGGTACTCAATAATTAAATGAGTTGATGTTCTTAGATTTTCCTTAGTGCTGTGATTTACTACAAATTAATTTAGGATTTTAAATATAATATTAAAAAAGAAGCTACATGTTTATAGATTATAAAAAATGCTTATTAAAAATAAGAAACTTTTGCTAAACTTAGCAACCAGTCTACAAATTACTGTAGACAAATGAAATTGTGTAAACTTGCATTTGGGAATTCCTTATAGCCACTGAGAATTTCAAAATACAAAAGTGAACACATCTGAAGGGAAAACACTGGCTCTTTGTTCTGCCAGTCCATAGCATTTAAAGGCACTGAATATAGCAAGGCATCCAAAGGAAGCACACAAAATGAGCCTTTCAACATTTTAAATCATTGTGGGAGCCAGAGGAGGTAATCCGAGGCCTCTCACCTCATTTGACTTGAAGCTTTTACCCTGCATCCCGTGTTTCCAGAATGCCAGCACGCTGTCCTGAAGGCACACTGAAAAGATAAGGGAGAACTGAAACTAAAATAAAGCACAGTTATTTCACTACCAGTTTCCCTTAAGTATTTTTAATAAATAACAATGTAAGCTAATTCAAGTGCCTAGGGCAAAAATTCCACGTTACTTCTCAATGTTTTTGTGACTAAAACATGCCTAAACTCAAGTAATTTACTGAGGCAAGGTATGCAAATTTTCAAAGATATACACATATCTTATATATACATATATATAAAAACAGGCATAAACATGGGCTAACTTTTGATAAGTTGGATATTAGTATGTTAATTTCTCTTTCAAATGCTGTATCCTTCGTTTTAAATGAAAATCATAAAAACTTATAACTGAATTTTTGAGTAAAAAGCATTGCTATTTAAATACTATAATACATTCAGAAGTAACTATTAAGCAAGCATCTTTTGTGTTCATTTTCTTTATTACAAAATTAATTTAAAAACAAATCTGCCCCACCACCCAAAGTGTAACCACATATTGAACAGGATCTGTGAGCCAATTCTTTTTTTTTGTGTGTGTGTGTGGTTTTTTTTTTTTTTTTTTTGTGACAGAGTCTCACTATGTTGCCCTCGGTAGAGTGCTGTTGTGTCACAGCTCACAGCAAGCTCCAACCCTTGGACTTAAGTGATTCTCTTGCCTCAGCCTCCCAAGTAGCTGGGACTACACGCGCCCGCCACAATGCCCAGCTATTTTTTTCTTGCAGTTGTTTAGCTGCTCCAGGCTGGGTTTGAACCCGCCACCTTTCGTGTATGTGGCTGGCACCATAACCACTGTGCTACGGGCACCCAGCCAAGTGAGTCAATTCTTATACCAGATTCTTAGTATTTAACCAACTCCTGTAATGAAAGTATTAGAGACATTTAAATAGAATTAGAAAAACCTAAATAAAAGTGACAAAGAAAAGTTAATGCAGGAATGTTCTGGGAACATAATTTAGCTCAATCAAAAATAAAAGTATTCGACAACGATAAATCACATGTGTTTCATAAAAACCTTCTCGTATTTTTAAGAGGTGATTTAAAGGAAGGCACTCTTTTATCCCAGAGGATCCTTGTAATTATTCTAGGGTTTACTAGCAAAAAAAGATGGTAGTCTAGGATGAACAAAGTCTTTTTTGTAACAATTACAATTCCCTAAATAATTTGGCAATTGTGTACAATGAGTACAAAGAGGAACCCGGATCTATCTATGTTAGAATCTCTCTTGAAAATATATCTTAAAAAATGGCACATCAGGGCGGTGCCTGTGGCTCAAAGGACTGGGGCACTGGCCTCATGTGCTGGAGGTGGCATGTTCAAGCCCAGCCCCAGCCAAAACCTGCCAAAGGAAAAAAAGAAATGGCACATCACGTAAAGTACATAAAGAGTAAAGAACAAACTGGTTTCCTAAATTCCTCTTGTCCTGGCATCTAGAGAAAGATTAGGTTTTCTGCTTTAACAAATAAAATTTCTCAATGAGAAGCAAAATATTTTTATGTAAAATAAAGAGGCATGAATGTACTTTGTAGCAGGGTAAAACTCCATTTGTGAAACTCATATTAGCTTTCCTTTGATTTACAGTAGAACTGTATCATGAATTATTCAAGATGTTTCCAGCCATGACAGTTTTTTCAGAAGTTCAGTTACTTTTGGGGAAAATACTGACATACAATCAATGGGAATGCAAACAATGATAAAATATAATTTTTATCATAAAGCCAATGAGTAAAACAGTCATCAAGGAGGAAACAAATCAAAATGGCATTATTAGTTTACAAGTCCTGTGGGAAACTGGCTATTTATATATAAACAGAATGAAAAGCATAACATCAACATGTACCAACCAGAATCTCACATGGCAAAGGATCATAGCATATCTAATACCATTATCACATCACATAAATACCTTTATGATTTGGAAAGAATTAGGAGAAGTGTAATTCACTTGATGCAGCAAAGGGAACAATGAACAGAAATTTTAAAAATGATTATAAGTTTTAATTATTCAAGAAACAACAATAAAAGATTTAATATTCTGGACCTATGCTGTCCATTTTGGTAACAACTAGCCAAATGTGACTATTTACCTTAAACTTTAAATAATTAATATAAATTTTAAAAATTACAATTAAAATTAAAGCCATGCTTTAGGTGCTTACCAGCCACATGTGTTTAGAGCACAGATGTGCAGAAACTGCTATGGGACAAGTATTTCAATGAACTAAGCTAGAATGAACAACAACAGTAGTTAAGTATCCCAAACTCATTAATTTAAAAAGGAGACTTACCTACAGATTCAATGCGAAAATCAAAACTTAGCTCAGAGGCCAGTTTCTTACTTGATTTTAGTTTTCCTTGTAGATTTACAATTTTTACAAATTCTTAAAAAAAAAAAAAAAACAAGACTGAAAATGCAAATCTGCTAAAATAAATGTAACTTGATATACATGGATTTTACATGATACCAAATAACGTTCTTAAGAAAGTTCAACTATTTAATAGTTTGATTTAAGCATGTTGGATGGTGAAAAATCATTAATGTGTTTTAAAAGATGTACCGTAAGAGTGCCTCCTTTGGGAAATGTCAGTTGTTCTGCTATTTTCTTTTTTATACAGTATATACTGAATATTTACACTCTAATTTTTTAAAAAGTAAATTTCTTCTTTAAAAGTGGCTCCCCTGGTGCCCAAATATTTAGCCAGAGAGTTAATTATTTCCCTCAGAAATTACACTGCATATGATAAATATTTACATTAATTCACTTTACAATATGAGTTCTATTCTGCATAAGTACACAGGGGCAAGAAGGAGTGTCCTATCCTCAAGACTAGAAAAGTCTGGGACAGGGAGTATGCATACGTAATTATTTTTTTTAATTTATTTACTTATTTATTTTTTGAGACAGAGCCTCAAGCTGTCGCCCTGGGTAGAATGCCTTGGTGTCACAGCTCACAGCAACCTCCAACTCCTGGGCTTAAGCGATTCTCTTGCCTCAGCCTCCCGAGTAGCTGGGACTACCGGCGCCCGCCACAACGCCTGGCTATTTTTTGGTTGTAGTTGTCACTGTTTGGAAGGCCCGGGCCAGACTTGAACCTGCCAGCTCTAGTGTATGTTGCTGGCGCCTTAGCGGCTTGAGCTAGAGGGGCCACCCTGCATACGTAATTCTATCTCCCTCTTGTCCGTTTGGTTTTTAGTCTCACCCCTTCAGTGCTGTGTGGAAAGATGCCTTTTCTTGGCATTACTTTCTCGTGTCAGCTGCCATGATTTGAGATTTTAAGACTATCTCCATTGTTACCTAACCAGCTTACAACTTATGTAGCTGGAGACCAATTTTTGAAATCTTTTGTCTCCTTATAAAACATAATCAATTTACCTTGATTAATTGGGAAACGGAGGGCACAATTGGTGGTTTTTAAAATGTTGTGATACAATATATAAATTACTAAAATGAAAACTAGATTTCTTTTCCTTTGATAACTAAGAAGGTATGTAGAGATTTAATTTAATATAAAGGTTTAGCTTCATTAAAATAAATTCTGGTTATCTGATTATTTGGGTAATGAGTACTGATTTTCTATTTGTCTGGATTTAAAAAAGAATTCATCAAATTAACTTAAGGGTAACTGAATAAAACTCTACTCTGATCAGAATGCAGAGAGTCAAAAGTTCCTAACAAAGTGATGATGGCAAATGAAACACTGTGGGTTTTAGTTTGCTCATCTATAATACTAGATCTTTATGTCTCTATAAGGTAAATGTATTAAGGAGCCATTTGGAGAATAGAAATTAGGACAGAAAAATAGACGAAACCAGTAGTAGAACAATCTTTAAGATAATCCTGAACACCTGTGGGCAGGCCCAGCAACGAAAAAAAATTGGAACGAACTGATTATATCAAATATTTCCAAGTTTAAAATATAATCCCAAGTCTCTGGGTGAATTCTACCTTGTACGAATCATTGCATAAAAATAAGGTGGGTTTTAAGAAGGAAGAATGCTCTGATCGCAAAATCAAAATAACACCTGTTGCTAAAGTTTTTTTCTACCTCTATTGCTCACAGTACAACACACTTCTATTAATAGTATCTCTCCCTGAATCAAAGGAATTAAAATTAGTGTGTGTATGTGGGGGTGGTGGTGGTGGTGTTTAATCCATACATAAATTAGAACTGCACTCTGATGTGACTCCCAAAGTTCATGTAATATGACTATAAGTGACCATATTAGTATAACCTACTTTTCATTAATTATAATGAGATATGAGACAGAACAGTTTTATATAGAATTTTACCCCAAGGTTATAGCAAACAGTTTTATATGATGTTTCCAGGAAGGCCAAATGCAAAATAAAGAAAAAGTAACAGGACAGTACTGACAAACAGACCAACTGCTGACATATTTGTAGTCAATTTAGGTTTTTCTTCAATAAAACAAGCCATTTAAGGTAGAAAAGTGAAAATTCTGAATTATAGTTTAGACAGAATAAATTTCATTGCAAGAACTATTTTATCAAGTAGTGTACTCAAAATAAACTTTAAAATAGTACTTACTGTCTAAACACACTAAAACGGTATCTCTTTCCAACTGTGTTACATGAATGGAATCTAACTGTTGGCTGCCTTGGGGGAGAAAACAAGGTTATGGTTATACAATATTCTTCTAAAAACTAGAGCTAGAAAATAAACACAAATTCTGACTTTTGCTGTGATTTGTAATTAGTCCAAAAATTTTTTTTTTTTTTGGTAGAGATAGAGTCTCACTTTACCACCCTCAGGTAGAGTGCCGTGGCGTCACACGGCTCACAGCAACCTCTAACTCTTGGGCTTACACAATTCTCTTGCCTCAGCCTCCCGAGCAGCTGGGACTACAGGCGCCCGCCACAACGCCCGGCTATTTTTTTTGTTGTTGTTGCAGTTTGGCTGGGGCTGGGTTTGAACCCGCCACCCTCGGCATATGGGGCCGGCGCCCTACTCACTGAGCCACAGGGGCTGCCCTGTAATTAGTCTAAAATTTAACAGAGAAATTATATTTTATAATATGTTATCTTTCAAAAAATCTAAGTCAATTAAGAAGAACAAATGTCAAGACTTAATATGGATAACTGAGCTCAGAAAACTCAATGTTATACTTCATTATGTCTTGGCTAATTCTAGAAATGTTGAGTTACAAAATAAATTGAAGCACAGGGAAGTAGGGGAGGAAAATAAGATGCATGCTATGCAAAGGCTAGATTTTGCTTTCATTCATTTTACACAGGCAGTGGTGGGGAGGGGGAAATAGGATCAGTTAGGTGAATCACAGCATCCCTGAAATAAAAATAAGCTGGTGATTCAAAAACAGCACAAGAATTAATGAAACTGTAATCAGAGATAAACTCTCCTGGTGTTGGTGTATGTTTATGTTTACAAGGAGGACATCGTGAACCCTACTGAACAGTGTAGCCCCTGGGTAGGCTGCCATGCTCATCGCTTCGCGGCATTCAGCAGGGCTGTTGTGTAATATCGGCTAATAGATGTGATAATACTATGAAACTTTTTTTGTAAAACCATTCATTTCAAGCACTGGGACTGCTTGGATGGTCTAGCTAAGAAAAGATTTCAGATTATTCAGAGTAGTCATTTCTTAATTACATTTCTTAGGGTCTTCTCCTTTGAAAATGGCACATTCAAACATAAACACACAATTTTATGTAATATTTTGGGGTGTTTGGAACAGTCCAAAGCCGATACATAGTAAAAAATGGAGCTTTACAGAATCAATACACTGTCCCTCAGGTAACACTCCAAAAATAGTTTTTCTCAGCTTTAATCTATGTTCACGTATTCATTCAACAAATATTTACCGTGTTGCCCATAATTCTGGAGATCAGGATATTGACATTGCAGTAATAAACCAGACTAAGCTAAAGAGTCTTGGAAGAGCAGATTATTTTTAATTAAATCATAGCTTTCATTAAACTGGTTAACATAGCCTTCACCTCATTTTCTCATTGTGTTAAGACATTTATATTCTACACTTAGTAGATTTAAAATGTACCCTTGTAAAATGCACCATAGGTGTGGTCCCACCAGTTACCCTCCCTCCACCCTTATTTTAACGTAGTGGCCAGTTCCAGGCACAGCCTCTGGATTCAACAATGAACACAGCTGAGAGCTGGATTAACAGCTCACTGGTAAAGAGGCGACACTTAACCAAACTGTTGGAGGAAAGGCTGCCTCACTGCAGCTTCAGAGTGACTTGCATGGTTACCCTCAGGCAGAGTCCTGGCCTCAGGGTAATTTTGTGTCCCCTTCAATTTTAACACAGACAATGGTTTTTCTCTTTTTCTTTCTTTCTTTTTCTTTTTTTTAAAGAGACAGGGTTTCTACTGTGTCACCCAGGCTGGAATGCAGTGGCCCAATCATGGCTCGCTGCAGCTTCAAACTCCTGGGCTCAAGTTATCATCCTGCATCAGCCTCCCTAGTAGCTGGGACTATAGGTGCTTACCACCAAGCCTGGCTCCTTTTTAATTTTTTTGGTAGAGATGAATCTCACTATCTTGCCTGGGCTGGTCTCAAACTGCTAGCCAAAAGTGAACTTCTCATCTCAGCCTCTCAAAATGCTAGGATTAGAAGTGTGAGCTACCATGCCTGGCCAAGACAATGTTTTAAGTAGATAGAAGAGTACATCATAGGCATTAAAAACAATAACAAAACCCTCAAAAGCTTTGTAACATAAACCCTAAAACTCAAAGAGAGGACTCACCGAATGTCTAGATTGAACAATGTAATCTTCTAATGTATCACCCCAAAGAAAGTGGTTGCAAAGTACATTATAGATAATCGTGTGAGAGGACCTCTGCTATGCTATACTAACCAACAAAAAAAGCTAGGCTGCCAGCCATAAAGTGTTTTTAAATAAACTGATCTATAACCCTTCTTTTGTGCAGTAACTACGTACCAGGAGTACATTTATATTTGGGTAGTTTATATCTCATGATAACAAAGCAACGTCATTTGCACCTTTCTGTTAGCTGGGGCAGGGGCACGCATGCAACTCACCCAAAAACATTAAACAAGTAAAAAGAAAGGCAGGGTGTAGGTGGGGGTGGAAGGCACAGAATACGACTTGGTCCATTAAAGTGTATTCATAGTCCAGTGCATGATGGACCTGGCATTCACTGGGGTGTTAAATCTTTAGGAATTTTCTAAACTGCATGACATCAGGTTGGTAGTTTGCAACTGGTCATGGTTGGAGTATTTATATCACAGAAATATGCAACTGCAGCAAATGGTTGCACACCAAGAGCCTGTTAAACATTTACTAGGATACCACTGGCTCACACAGATTCTTACTCTGAAAGTGACTAAATAATCAAAAGCCAAAGCTTATTTAATAACAATCATCAAACTTAGGAAACAGACTTCTTTACAAGATGGTAAAGAATAAAACAGTGGCCAGTAAAAAAATGGCTGTAACTAAAGCTTGCTTGATTTCATAGGTAAAAACGGCCTAATAAACCTGGATTATAAGTGACAAGCACAACAAACAAAAACTGGTAAAATGAAGACCTCCCCCATTTAAAAACTGAATTCTTGATTGAGGTGTACTAATTTTAAAGTATGAGACCAAACTTAACAATCGTTTCAGAGCCTTTTTTGAGACATTTGGGTTAAATGGAAAAGGCCATGTCAAGAAGCTTCTATCCAGGTTAGAAAAGCTCACTCAGTGATTCTAAGAAGTGAGGGGAAAAGATGGGATAAAACCAGACCGGGAGAAAAGGTAGCTCTCTTTGCTTGGGAAGCTGAAAAATTTTTAAAAGACTTTTAGAAAACATATTTTGTAAGTCCAAAGACTAGTAGTAACAACTAAGTACTTTAAAAGGCAACTATCATTACAATTTTCCTTGGTATGATAATGTGATCCTAAGTCTCTGTACATGACTCTTGGGCTTACTTTAGAAATTATGTTCTGAATCTTTACTTAAGAAGAGCTCACACCGGCTGAACGTTAAGTGTTTGGTGTCTTTTATATGCAAAAACATCAGTACTTACCTGCACCAATTTCTGTAAACCATGAAGATGCAGAGTTCAAGTTGATTGTCTCAAACTGAACTACCTGATTGGATTCAGTGCCTTTGCTAATTGCTACACAGACCATGGGGTATTCCTGTTCTGGTATCACCAGCATTTCAAAAACATTCAAAGGACTTGGCAAAGGAAAATCAAAGTGCTGCAAAAAATAAACAACAGAACTGTAATTTAGAAACAATCTCCCCATTCATCCTGTTGTTGAATTAAGTCAAAGGAAAGACCTCCATATTCTTGATTTACTGAATTTTAAAAATGACTAGGATGAATGTTTTTAAAAGTGTGTTTGACAGACTTGGCCATATTCATCTTTATGAATGATGGTTCTAGAAGTTAAGCAACATGAATTAAAGAGGAAATCTTAAGAACACAAAATCCCCAAATCAAACAACTATACATGTTCTGACTCTAGTTGATAATAATGGGATCTTATAAAATTAGCGTCAGTTACACACCAGTGTTTTCTAAAGAAAAGAAACATGAACAAGACAATATTTACCTTAATCAACATGAACTTCTGCATTGGCTCATACCACTGAAGCAGGACAATTCCAGACTGCAAAGCTCCGCAGAGGTATTTGTGTCCTGTGTAAGGGTTTCTGACTGGAAACAAACAAAAAACCCCAGACACATCCAAAATACTGCATACCATTAAATGAAAACATAGTTTAGCTAAAGGCAGCAACTGATCTGTACGCACTTAAAAGATAACTTAGCTTTCTTAACAAAGGGAAAAAGAATGAAATGGACGTGACATCAATACCAAAATATAAATGGAAGACAATACTTGAAGTGATTATTTAGCTGATAAAGAAAAATTATTAGATCTGTTAATTAGGATGACAAGAAGGCCGCAGAACACAAAGAAAGATGATGTCTGTTTCTTTTGGCTTTGTCACCCTTCCCCCTTTTACTTTATCTCAACTTCAGATTATGTTTAAACACCTTTACTAGGGTCTTAAACATAGAAACCTTTTATAAGAGTAATATGTTAAGACTAAAACTTTCAAACTAGTATGCAACCTAAAAAGATGCTTCTTAAGTAAATTACAAGATTGAGTTCTGACAAGGTCCAGGAGGCAATAAAATGCATGATCTCATTTTTGGGATTGTAGTATATGAGACAGAAGAAAATAATTAATTAATTCATCTTGATGTAACTTTCTTTGATTCACAAACAAAACAATTCACATTGGTCTTTTTTTCTCCCCAATCTGACTCCCATCAACAGTAATACATGTATATTGATTATACGAGTGGTTATTTGCATTAAGCCCTAATGTATAATCTATGAGTTTGTATCTTAGATTGTAAGCTGCTTGACATTTTTTGAGTCGTGTATCTTGGGAATCTGATAATAAATACAGACAAGATTCTCAACAGAAAAATGTTTATGTAATGTGCTTTTATTAGTATCTGGAGCACATCTTGCTCTAGAGCACAGACTGTGCTGTGAGACTGTTACGCAGAATGAAGATCAATAGCTCACAGATCAAACAGAACTTGGACCTTACTTACTAGTGACATAATCAGTATCATGGAGTTGTTTAAGAGTTAAGTGAGATGATTATTATATATAGTACAGAATTTAATCTTGCCTCAGAAGAGGTCCAGCCTCTGTTGTCCCACTTCTGGGAGGTAATGTCCAAGACTTTGGAATTTCATGTTTGATACGAGTGTGTTTGTTTGGGTGCTCTGGGTAACTGAATAGTATAATGATATGATTTAGGGTGGGCTTTGGGAGATCCAGCATCAGCTGACCTTGAGAGGGGCTGGACACTGAGATCAGCAGTGAGGACCGTAACCATGCCCTCATGATGGAGCCCCAATAAAAACTCTGGACAGTGAGGCTCAAATAAGCTTCCCTGCTTGGCAATGCTTATTATCCTTCCATAGGGAGAGGACACCAGAAGGTTCACACTTGGCACTTCTAGAGGCCTCTGCCCCACGCATGTCTTCTCTTGGCTGATTTAAACCTGTATCTTTTCCCTGTAATAGCCCGTAACTGTAACCATGAGTGTAACTGCTGGCAGTGAGTTCTGTCATACCTTCTGGAGCAGCAGTTCTCAACCTGTGGGTCGTGACCCCTCTGTAACAATGAAAATACATCTCGGCCTTAGGAAGGTTGAGAACCACCGTTCTGGAGAATGTTTGAATCTGTGGGTATTTGGGAAACTCTTAACTTACAAGTAGTATCAGAAGGAGGAGTGGTTGTGTTTGGACTGCTTCCTCTAAATTCAGTTAGCTAAACTCCTGTACCAATATCCACAAAGCACTGGTAGTAACTGGTAGATGGTAAATGTTAAATAAATGAAAGTTAGGACATTAGTAGAGATACAACCTCAGGGAATACGGCCACAGAACTCTAGGAACACTGTGCTCTAAGAAAACACCACGTGTCATCTCCAAGCACTTCTAGGCCACGCTTCGCTATACGCTTTTGTGTTTCAGGGTACTAACTACTCACTAAAAACCTATTCTCCTTCCTATTTGATTCTGTAAGACTCCAGATAATTTTAAAGATGTTAAAAGTTCTAACTATCCAGCTTAAGAAACAGCATTTACTCACCTATGCAACATTTGTGGCAGCCTTTTGTATCAGGGATCTTTGTTGTTAAAGCAAACTTTCTGAAAACAGAAGACAGTATTAATGGTACTCTGTGACCATTCTCTGATTTGTGAATCAGCAGCATCAGAATCAGAGAGGAAGGAGCTTTTAAAAAACTGTCTTGGCTCGGCACCTGTAGCTCAGTGTTTAGGGCACTGGCTACATGCACTAGGGCTGGTGGGTTCCAACCTGGCCAGGGCCTGCTAAACAACGATAACAATAGTAACAACAACAAAAAAAAAAACAGCCAGGCGTTGTGGCAGGCCCCTTTAAAGCCAGCTACTGGGAGGCTGAAGCAAGAGGATCGCTTAAGCCCAAAAAGAGTTTGAGGTTGCTGTGAGCTGTGATGCCACAGCACTCTACCGAGGGCAACAAAGTAAGACTCTGTCTCAAAAAAAAAAGTCTTGGACACTGCTTTAGACTATCTGATTTTATAGCACTGAGGAAGGAAGTGAGAATCTGTGTCGCGAAACTTCCACAGGTGATTTTCATGGACGGTCAAGAATAAGAAACATTCTAGATGATATATATAATACATCCTTCAGTGTAAGACTATCTTTGAAAATTAAGGCAAAGAAAGTTTTTTAGTGGGCAAGGAATATTGGCCTGTCTTAAAAATAAACACTAACTTCCCTTACTTTCAACAGAATCAAAATGACATTTCATACCTTGGTAGTATGCGGTCTGGAAACCTATGAGTTTGAATATGAGCAGCTAATCCTGGTTTTTTGGCTTGTTCAAACAAAGCTATAAGATTATGAGAATAGAGCTGAAAGGTTTTTCCTATTAAAAAAAAAGGTACTTTTATTAGAATCATTTACAGTGGAGAAATACAATTTTCAAGAAAAAGAAAATATAATTACCTTCTAAAATGAAGAGTCCAGTAACGTTCAAAAAGCCAAGCAAAACAGAAAAACACACAAAAGAAAACCCAGTTAATACTACTTTGAAAGACAATAATAGCTAAACTGGTAAATGTAGAATGTAAATGTCTTAGCACAATGACTGGGAAAATGCCAGGAAGGCTATGTTGACCAGTGTGATGAAAATGTGTCAGACGGGAGAGAGAGGGGAGGGAGGGAGGAGGATGGGCGGAGGGAGGGTGATTGGTGGGATTACACCTGTGGTGCATCTTACAAGGGTACATGTGAAACTTACTAAATGTAGAATATAAACGTCTTAACACAATAACTAAGAAAATGCCAGGAAGGCTATGTTAACCAGTGTGATGAAAATGTGTCAAACGGTCTACAAAACCAGTGTATGGTGCCCCAGGATAGCATTAATGTACGCGGCTATGATTTAATAATTAAAAAAAAAAAGAAAATGTGTCAGACGGTCTGTGAAACTAGTGTGTGGTGCCCCATGATCGCAATGGTGCACACAGCTATGATTTGATAAAAAGAAAAAAAAAATAGCTAAACTGATTTTTTAAGCAAGTAATTTTGTTTCACAATACGTAAATCAGGTATATTATGACTAACAAGTGATCTAGGTAAAGGAAAGCATAGAAAAAGACATTGTTAAACAAATGTTGTACAAAACCTTATGTTATGAACTGAATTATAAGGATGAGCATGTGATCATGTGATTTTTATTTTTCTTTAGAGATAATGTCTCACTCTCTCTGTTGCCTGGGGTTGAGTGCCATGCAGTCATTGTACCTCACAGCAACCTCAAAGTCCTGGGCTCAAGTGATAAACACATCTCAACCCCCCAGGTAGCTGGGACTATAGGCGCTCACCACAATGTCCAGCTAGTTTTTCTATTTTAGTAGAGAAGGGGTATTGCTGTTGCTCAAGCTGGTCTTGAACCTCTGAGCTTAAGCAATCTTCCCTCCTTGGTCTCCCAGAGGCTGGGACTTCAGGCATGAGGCACTGTGCCCAATCCACATATGATTATTTTAATACAACATGGAAGACTCTATAAAACTATGTTATCAGTATTTCTCTGGGATAGACCTATTTATCCATAATTTATCAAATCACCATAGCTTGGATTAAAACTGATCGTTCTAAAAATAACAGATTGTTGTTATACTAAGAAAAGTAAAACAAACAGATATTATGAGCTGCAATTACAAGGACAAGGGGCCTGCAATTTCATATAATCAAGAGCAGCCGAGTTAAGTGCTGGGGAGGGAATGAGGGTGGAAAAGATACAGCAAACAACTTCTACTGCTTCCCCAAACATAGTGTATAATATAATAACGCAAAACAATATCTTCTTTTTATTACTAGAAAACACAGACACATAGAGTCTTATCTTCAACAATATATGCTGCATTTTCTCAGAATATAAACATCCTGGCTGACAGCACACCACCCCTTCCCCTCTGTGCTGCCTCAGTGCAGTCCGCTACCTCGCTAGCTAGACACACGTGCACACCAGCTCTGCACCTACCTTCTTTTAGTTTTACGGGTCATTTCAACTAGAGTATAGAAAAAATTAATGTATATACCAATGTTTCCCCGTGTTCCCACCGTTATGTTATAAATATATAAGATGTACCCTATGTAATTTTAAGGCTTATTTCCAAAGACAAGTGTTGAGTAGGGATAAAAGCAGCAAAAGTTAAGAGAAAAGTGATTTTATATGTAAATAATTCAGAAATGTTAACTCAAACAGAATTGGCTTGATTTTATAATAGTAATGCTATATATTAATACTTTGATAAATGTAAGTAAAACAGATTTGGGGAAAGCATAATTGAAATCAAAGATTTCTTTGAGGACTCCCACTTTTAAGAGTCCATTTATATACAAATAATATCCTTTATGAAAACACTGCTATTAGCTGAAATGTACAGATTCCTGAAGAATACTTACTAGAGAAAAGCAATAATTAACTTTATCATATTCTGTGATATAGGATTAAAGCAATCAGTAAAGCTTCTAGGTGACCATTATTAAATCCAAAAGGTAAGAAAATATTTTTTCTTAGGTAAGAAATTTTATGGTAGGTAACAATTTTTATAAAGCCTACCCCCCCACCTCATAGTCACCCCCAATAGTAACCCCCACTCCCACCCCCAAATTAGAGGTTACTCTGGAATCAACTTATTTAGCAGACTCTAAAGCAGCAGTTCTCAACCTGGGGGTCGCGACCCACAGGAACTATATTAAAGGGTTGCGGCATTAAGAAGGTTGAGAACCACTGCTCTAAAACATCAGTCCAAAATAGTTAATAAGTCACCTAGAAAAACACAAATTCCATCAGCAAATGCTTGTGTAAGACTGCACAGTTTACTAAGCACTCTGGACGCTGTCCCATTGAGGCTGTGACTGTAACCCCATCATCCTCATTCTACAAATGAGACCATGGAGGCTGAAAGGGTGTATGTAAGTGACTTGCTTCAGACCAGAGAAAGACAGCAGCTTGATCTTTTGCTTCTTTCTTTTCAAATGTTACAGGAATCCAGGAATGGTTTAGTGAAGACAGAGGAGGCTGACAGGCAGGGACTGGTCTCAGGGGACAATCACCATATTCCCCCTCCGGTGCCGAGATCCTGGGTGGGTTTGGGAAGTGCTACCCTAACTGAAATCAGGCTCCTTGCTCAAAAATATCTTCCTATTGTAAGTGGATAGGAAACACCCACAAGTCCTAAAGTTACTAAACCACATTACAATTACCCAGAATTACAAACAACATTTAAAAATATTACATATTAAAATTACATTTCTCTGCTTATTAATGGTTTATTTTTCATCACATACGTACCTGATAATGACATTAAAGTATTATTGATGACATATAGCCAAGTACACTTTCGTGGGAATAACTAGAGAAAAAAAAGAGAAAGGAGATAACTAGTATTTATCTATTTTCACCCCTTTGTCACTATTTTAACCCCTTAGTCCTCTACATTCCAACATACTGAAGTAGTATTAAGAACAACCATTTTTTATCTTTCAGTAATTATCAAAACCTTGGGGCAGAACCCTTGAACATGAACACATAAAGGGTACAATTTCACCCCTTTTAATATTTAAATCATAAAAATTAAAATTAAGGCCCATACAAATTAATTTAAAAACTTAAGATACTTTCTTTTATTTAATTAGTCTAAACTAATTTCTTTTTTTTTTTTTTAGTATAACAAAGAGAAATTTTATTTAAGAACAAAGAGAAAGCTTTAAGTGCTTCCAAAGAGAGTGAGAAGCGAGCAGCTCTCCTGAGTAGGAGAGAGGCAGAGATGCGAAAGCAGGGTAGAGGTGTACCCTAAACTCATCTCTTGCGTTAATATTCCTAATTACCTGTTCCATTGTTGCCTCATGTAGTTCATTGAGATTCAGTGTGTAAATACCATCTTCAGTTCCAAAAATAATGTACTGATCTAAAATAGTAGAGATACAAATTGTCAGAATCACTTTCTGAAATCATTCACTAAAATAACGGCCTCATGTTGTAATAGTATTAAGAGTCAGACAGCCACCCATCCATCCAGAGTAAAACTACTTTCTAAAATTCAGCCACCTCCTTTACTTCTTTCCCCAATTCCTATTTTAAAAAGTAGATATAGTCTATGTGAAGAGTAACTCATTCTGACTTTATCTTACTATAGAATCCTCCACTCAACATCATTTTCGTATTTTAAGATTCTTTTCATTAAAGTATAAATTCTTTCAAGATACCTCAAATATTTTTTGAACACAGAAACTATAAATTAAATATAGATTATAAACCATGGCATTCCAGGAAAAAAACGTGTACTCCTGGTATCCAGAACCAGGGCTTCTCAGAGGAAAGACTGATTCATATTCTGGGGCAAGGACAGCTGGAGCCTGAAATCCTCCTGTGGGGACAGCGAGGGAGACGCGGAGAATGACAGGGACGTGCCGAACGACGCAGCCCAGACGCGCCCCCCCCCCCCAACTCAAAAATCCTGGAAAGGTTTAAGTACAAATAAATGTTACAGATCATATTTCACTGAATAAAAATTCATAAGTACATAATTAAATGCTTAAATAAACAGGAAAGAAAGGAAATTGCCTGTGATAGTCAATGGATGGTCAGTGGATGTTAAACCTAGTGGGTGAAAGTCTAATGAGAAGAGGGTATTTATAAAATGTAGTTTCAATGTATTTCCATATCAATTACTTATTAATCAGAAAGGGTAAATGCAATAGTAACTTGACAGTGGGGAAAGCTAGCCAACCCCTACAACCAGCTGGCCCACGCTGGTTTCACTGGTGTCTGGGGAAGCCACTGGTATCTCCCTCCTTAACAATAGTTCTATGTTTTTCCCACCAAACGTGCATACACTGCTCTAAGCATGAAGATTTATCAGACAAATCCAAATTAAGGATTTAAATAAGCAGAATACAAAATAAGCAGACTCAAAAAGGTCAAGATCAGAGGAGGATGAAGAACTGTGCTAGAGTAAAGGAGACTGAAGAGCCACGGGCAACACATGTGATCTCCAACTAGACGCCTGGGCTGGGAAACTAAAATGCAATGTAAACTAAAAGAACATTATGGGGGCAATTAAAATTTAAATATGGACTTTGGATTAAAGATAGTATATAAAGTACAAACATCCTAATCTTTATAACTGTACTGTGTTTACATAAGAGACAATTTTTTTTCCCCTAGGAAATATACTTTGAAGTACAAGGGTAGAAGAAAAGATTATGATGTCTTCAACTTAAATGTGTTCAGAAAAAAATGCTGTGGTATAGGTATAGAAATTGGTAAAACAAATGGGGCAAAATAACTAATGATTTGGAGTACACAGGAGTTTCTTGAGCCATTTTTTGTAACTTTTCTATTAAGTTTGAAATTATACCAAATAAAAAGTTATAAACAAAAATATTTCTGTACCATTACAGAAATATTTCTTGGTTACACTTTCTAACAACAGCATTTAAAATGGATCATTATATGACCTATTACTGTGTTGACGTGGACACAAACATTTCCTGAAACCCAAGACTGCCTAACTTCTGTTTGCTACGAGACAGTCACTGGAGCAGGATCCTTCCTTCCTTGCAGCAGGTATTAAGAGTATTAATGTTACAAATGATCACACTGAAAATCAGAGGTGTTAAGTTTGGTTTCCAAGTCACATACATGGTAATGACAGGGGAGGATTGGAACCCAAATTTATTTGATTACAAATTTTTGTCTCTATATATTATGTTTCCTCATCTTAAAAACAGGTCTAAATTTTTAAAAATAAATTGACCTTATTTCAGACTTGCAGAAAAGCTATAGTAGTAAAAATAATTCCTGAATACCTTTTGTACAAATTCCACAAATGGTGAACATTTATTACTTTTCTTGATCCTTTGTCTTTCCACTCATACATTTTTTGTTTTCTGAACTATCAGTTAGGAGCATGATATTGCTTTAGTCCTAAATATTTCAGCATGCATTTCTTTTTAAAAAAATCTTACATAACCCTAAGACAGTAAACCCTGAAATAACACTATTATCTAACCTATGGATTTACTAGCTGAGATTACAAATATTCCCAGTAATGTCCTTTCATAGTAAAAGAAAATTCCAAGGTGCAATCAGCTGTAATGTGTCTTTAGTTCTTTTAATCAGGAATAGTTTCTATGTACTATTAAGATTTTAATGCCTTTAAGCCAACCTCTTTCATCTACTTAAGATTGCTGCAGTTCCTATCCAATCTCTGAAGTCAAATTTTTAAACATAAAGATTCTTCACATAGTAAATATTTTACTGGAGATGTATATAAAACCCAAACATTTTACCTTTTGTGTCAGGATGTATCCAGGATGTTGCACAATTAATTTTCAAAGGACAGCCATCAAAAACTTTTGAAAAACATGCTCCCATCTAATTTATAAAGAAAGAAATGTTGACTTATTTGATTAGAACATTATATATACTCTTAGAAAATAACTAAGATCATTTTGAAATGCCAAACTTACTCTTTTTACACATACTTGTAGTTTTATCCTCCTCAAATTTACATTTTGACATAATTTAACCCCTTCCTAAAAGTTTCATATTCTTTCCTTTTGTAGTCCATTTGTTTAGGGCAAAAACATCAAACTTTTACCAAAATATCTATGTAGGTCAATGATACAGTGCAGGAATTTTAAGTTACTACTTTTTGTTTTAAGCTAACAATTGTCAATGTGAAACAATGGATGATTTTTATAGCAACACAGTAGTAATTATAATTGCAATATAACGCCATAATAGTCATAACAGACAAAAAGACCAGTAATTATATTGTATATTAGACTTTTACTGAATAAAAAGTTAATTTATAAAGTATTCCACTCATAGATTGCTTGCACCCTCTCACAGATTAGTTCCAAATAGGCCAGAGAAAAAGCATCAACATAAGCTTCTCTGGTGTGTCTTCACTGTATATAGTCCAGTGTGAAGATGGTTTCAGGGGCAGAAAGATACTTAACCCACAGAATGAAAACAGTGATATTCACATCATCACATTAAGATTAATTTGCCTTTGCGAACTAATCTGAGGACTCAACTGCCAGTGTTTATAAAAAGTGGAATATTGCAGGTGGTGCCTGTGGCTCAAAGGGGTAGGGTGCCGGCCCCATATGCCAGAGGTGGCGGGTTCAAACCCAGCCCCAGCCAAAAACTGCAAACAAACAAACAAACAAAAAAAACCACCCTCAAATTAGGGTACATGATTTGATCCACTGTATATCCAAATGCATTCATACTTTTGTATTTTTTTTTGATCCTTACTTTCAATGGCTTAAGATACTTGTTAGCCAATATACTGCTGCTTCTAAAGAGAGAAAAAATGACAGATAATTCACATAAAAATATTCCTTACCAGCACTTTTGGGGTGGGTGGAAGGCCATTGATAGCTGGTTTCTGTGGAAAAAATAATGTTTAATACTGGTAAGGCCTCCTATGGCTTAAAAACAAAGAACTTTGGTCATATAGAAATTCAGTTATTTAAATTCCTGAACAAGAGGCTACATCGCTTCCATGATAAATGCAGTATTAGTTACAACTAGTCACTGAACGCCCGTTATACCCACAGGGAAGTCTCGCTTGTCCTTTTTTCGTGGTAACTGTGGTGCTTGTGCGGATCCTTCTGTATTTTCACTGATAAGTTTTGAAACACCGTCACCATTTCCTAAAAAGAATCATGGTTAAAAGGTGAATGACCATACAGATAAGACCTTCTTTGAAGAATAATTTTCCCTTTACTCTGCTACTTCTGTCCCTTCGGACGATCCTTTCGTGAGGAACGTTCTCTACTGCCAGTTCATTTCTCTGTGGTGCCTTTCGCCAGATCCTGAGGAAATGGCATTGTATCTTTAGCAGGGGCCTTTAATCCACGAAAACAACACATGCTTTTCCACATTGTGAGGAAAAATGAAATCAGACTTACTGACACTGATGTTCAAGGCCTTTTATAACTGAACTTCAATCTGCCTTTTGTTCTATATATACCCTTGAAAGATCACACTTGCACCACAATAGACTGTACTTCAAGTCAATTTGGACTGTCCTGCCTTGGAGCATTTGCTCATCCTTACTTTCTAAGAACTTCTCTTAGCACTGGCTCTACCTGTTGAAGGTTCGCTGAGCTCTTTAATGCCCTGCCAGAGCCCCCCTCTTCTATTCCCCGTCCTTATCTCCCTCAGAAATCTCTGGTCTCCCCTTATATCCAGGGAATTGTGTTAGCAGACAACTACACAAGCTAGTTCTCTTAATGTCCTATGTATACTGGTATAACTTCTGTTATTCACTCTGAGCTTCCCCAGGGTAGAAACATAAATTCATCCTTCTAGATCAGCGGTTCTCAGCCTGAGGGTTGCGAACCCTTTGTAACAATGAAAATACATCCTGCATCCTGATATTTACATTATAATTCATAACAGTAGCAACATTACAGTTATGAAGTAGCAAAAAAAAAATAATTTTATGGTTGGGGGTCATCACAACATGAAGAACTGTATTAAAGGGTCGCGGCATTAGGAAGCATTAGAAAGGTTGAGAACCACTGTCCTAGATCCTGTCATAAATATTCAGTAAGGGATAAAATTAGGGTTGAAATAAACTGAATTTATTATAGCCTATCCATGTGGAATTTAAGAACGTTCACAAAGCTTTAAGCTGTAACAGGACTGACAAAAAGATACTCTTTAAAAACAGGAACAAAGTGGCTTCCTTCTGAGTTTCCACTTTGATTCATTTGCCCAGATCACAGTGTCTAGCCGTCTGCCCTCGCCGGCTGCTGACACTGCTAGCCATACCAAGAGAGGAAGTCTCTGCTGCAGGACCACAACTGGGACTGCTCTGTCTTCTGACAATTTGGGGAGCTCTGTTTTCGGAATCGGGGCAACGTTTTATGGTTGATGCCTTTTCCTCATCTTGGAAGTTATCTTCAGGGTAACTGCTTATCCTTGGCTAGTGGTACAAAGGCAAAAAAGTACTTTAAAAAATAGGAATAAAATGTAGTAATGCTTAGTTATCATTAGGCATCAAAGACTTTAGGGTGATAAGGATATACGTATTTTCTTTCTTCTATACGGTTCAATATACTGGGTTATGTAAGAAAACTAGAAAGGAATTGAGTTACTGTCCCAACACAACTATGAACTACCCATGTAATTTTTTTAATCGGGCCTAACCCAAAACTGATAAAATTTTCATAACTAATACAACTATGTAAACAATTCACAAAATAATAAGCAGCAATAAGGAAAATGACTGCAGTGATAAATGATGATAAACAATGAACCCTCTGTCCTCCACATAGTCTAGTGTCTTCTCAAATGAGCAACAACTTGGTCATCTTCTAAAAGCTATTAAAAATATTATAATTTTCATTAAGTCTTCTTTAATATATAATTTACATCTTCTTACTCCCCTCTTAAAGAATACTGTATTCATCTAAAATATATTCAAGACAATTTTGAGGGAAAAACCCCAAATTATTTCATTATTTTAAAATATAATTATTTATTATTTAAACAAAGATATATTATTCAAAATTCTTAAGCAGCTCACCTTAGGAGGTAGAGGAGGTGGTATTGCACGTTTTGAGGTTGATCTAATACAAAGAAAAATAAAATTTAGATGGTGATAAATGGCCACACCCTAAAACATACAGATACTGTTGAATATGTATTAAATCTGTTCATATACAAAGGACATAAAAGGCAACTAGACCGTGATGCAGAATATAAAACCTTTAGGAAGACTTAAGATCCTATACTGTCAAAGTATATTAGTATGACTATACAACAGAGATTTTGTAAAGTAGACAGTATTTTTTACTTTATGGTCATGCTTTGCTATATTTAACATGCAACAAAAACTAAACTTACTAGTAAAAAAAAAACAAACAACAGATTCAGAATTTTAGAGTTGGAACCCATAGATTCAAGTGGTTATGTCATCAAACTTTTTGCTACTCAAATTATAGTCCTCAAACCTGCAACATTGGCATCATCTGGGAACTTTTTTTTTTTTTTTTTGAGACAGAGCCTCAAGGTATTACCCTGGGTAAAGTGCTGTGGCTTCACAGCTCACAGCAACCTCCAGCTCTTGGGCTTAAGCAATTCTCTTGACTCAGCCTCACAAGTAGTTGGGACTACAGGTGCCCACCACAACACCAAGCTACTTTTTTGGTTGTAGTTGTTGTCATTGTTGTTTGGCGGGCCCAGGCTGGATTCGAACCTGCCACCTCTGGTGTATGTGGCTGGCACTTTAGCCGCTTGAGATACAGGTATCAAGCTGATGTGGGAACTTTTTTTTTTGTTTTGATTTGAGAACTTTTATAAGTTCTCCTTTTAGACCTATGAAATCAAAACGTTCATTTTCAGATCTCTAGGTTACCAACAGGCATATCAAAGTTTGAGAAGCACTGTGCCTAGCCCACTGGTTCCACACACTTATCCATGGTCACTGCAGTCAATCAGGAAACGTTCATGATTTTTAGGTTCTAATTCCAAGGATAGTATTCTAGAGAAGATGTTGGCAAGTGTTTTCTATAAAGGGCCCAACAGTAAATATTGTAAACAGTACACAGTGGTCACAGTTACACAACTCCGCTGTTTCAGTGTAAAAGCAGTTATATACATACAAAACTAATGAGCACAGTGTGTTCCAATAAAACCTTATTTATGAACACTGAAATGTGAATTTTATGTAATTTTCATGTGTAAAAAATATTACTTTTCTTTTGATCTTTTTGTTTCAACCACTAACAAATGTAAATACCACTTTAAGTTCATGGGCTCCCCCAGGTCAC
This sequence comes from Nycticebus coucang, assembly GCF_027406575.1. Classification (NCBI taxonomy): domain Eukaryota; kingdom Metazoa; phylum Chordata; class Mammalia; order Primates; family Lorisidae; genus Nycticebus; species Nycticebus coucang. The sequence continues at coordinate 6,791,296 of NC_069785.1, read as the reverse complement.
AGGTCCTCAAATCCACAGGCTTAGGATGGGGAGCCGGACATCTGTATTTCTAAAGAGCTCTCTGTTTAACTGCAGTGAGCAGGTATGTTAAGAACAACTCAACTAGGCTGGTCCCCTCAGCTAACTGAGGGAAGACAGATCAATAACATAAAATAACTATAAAGGAGAGATGATTACTTCTTCTCAAATACTTTTCTTATTTAATTAATATAGTTGGGTTTGTTTGTTTGTTTTTTGAAACAGATTCTCACTTTGTCACCCTTGGTAGAGTGCCGTGGCATCATAGCTCACAGCAACCACCTTGGGCTCAAATGATCCTCTTGCCTTAGTTTTTCATTTTTAGTTGAGACGAGGGTCTCACTCTAGCTCAGGCTGGTTTCCAACTGGTGATGTCAAGGAATCTGCTCATCTAGGTCTCCCAGAGTGCTAGGATTAGATGCATGAACCACTGCACCCAGCCTAAAATATAGTTATTAAATTAGAAAACAACTTACTTGCCAGTATTTGCACCATCAACAAAAGGATTCCATTGTAATAAATAGTTTGGGTCTGATGATATGCCCTGTGAAAACAAAAAATATAGTTTAAAATGTTATTAAGAACTTTTATTCAAGAAAATATTCCAGTGTCATGATTGTTAATTGTTTTGGCATTTAATCAATTTTTTAATCTCTTGCTAGATTTGCTTTGTCATTTGACATATTTAGTCAATGACTCATTATCGGCTGACTTGAACTTACGAAATTCCATGAACATATTAAATATAGCTTAAAATGGGACATGCTCTCTTTACCAATAGGCTAGTATACTGTGAAGCAAAAGAGAAAAAACCGACTTTGAGTTATCTGCATTACTCCTGCATCAGCACGGAGAACTAAATGTCACATTATTAAATTCCTGTCAATCTTCTGGTGCTACTACTTTTTCCTATTAGCCTGGACACTGTGGATTTATTACACAGCAACACATATTGTGAGAAGAATACTACTTCCAAATGGTAAGGATAAGGGGTCCATTAACTGAAGATAATTACTTTAAAAGACATAGTTTTACTAAAGCTTAAAAATAAAGTAGACGTTAAGGTAACTTCTAGGCTAACTCTAATATCTTGTTTTATTCTTTTAGATAAAGAAAGGGTTAACTAAATAGTAATCTCAAAATATGAGTAATGGTTAAGAGAAGAAGTTATGGGGGGGGTGCCCCTAGCTCAGGGGTGCTGAGGGTGTTGGCCACATGCTCTGGGGCTGGTGGATTTGAACCTGGCCAGGGCCTGCTAAACAAAAAAACTAGTCCCAGCTACTAGGGAGGCTGAGACAAGAGAATGGCTTGAGCCTAAGAGTTTGAGGTTGCTGTGAGCTATGACGCTACAGCACTCTACAGAGGGTGACAAAGTGAGACTCTGTCTCAAAAAAAAAGGGAGAAAGTTATGTTAACAAACAGAGAGAAGGTATGAGCCTACAGTCCCAGCTTCCTGGGAGGCTGAGGTAAGGGGACACTTGAGTCCAGGAGTTTGAGGCCAGCCTGTGCCACAAAGCAAGACTTATCTCAACAAACAAACCAAAAAGGTAAGAAATGAAAAAATGTAGAATTTACTATCAATCTAACATAATCAATATGGAAAAAGGTCCTGAGAGCTTAAAGCTGAACATCAAATCTCATGTTTTTGGTAATGTCATGTAAATTCTTCAAAAGACTCAGGAAGATAAAAATGAATGGTTGAAATAGTGTATTATGTTGTACCCTAGTCAAAATACACCTAACTATAAACTTATTCAAACTTTAATAAGTGGAAAAATATCAAAATTAATGCTTAAAAAGAGTTCATTACTTTGTTCCCTAATCCAAGTACTCTTACATTTAAATTTTTTTCTTTTTCGTTTTGGAGACAGGGTCTTACTCTGTTATCCGGACCATAGTGCACTGTAACTCCCAACTCCTATGCTCAGGCGATCCTCCTACCTCAGTGTACAGAGTAGCTACAACTACAGGTAGGCACTACCACAATGGCTAATTTTTTAATTTTTGTTGATAGGGTCCCACTATCTATTGTTGTCCATGATGATCTTGAACTTCTGGCCTCCTTGGTCTCACAAAGTGCTGGGATTATAGGAGTGAGGCACCTTGCTCCATCTAGTTTTCTCAAATTTTAATTTAGAAAAATTTTTTTAAGTCACAAGTCTTACCATTTCATCCCGTGCTTCAGTTTCTTTTCTCAAAGGAGGTTCAAATTGTAATTTGTCAACTGCAAAATATATAACAGATATTTACAAACTCAGCATCTTAAAGAGTAATCTCAGAAATGTATGTAATGAGAAGCTTGCATTTTGTCAGGGGCAAAGAAGAGGGGAAGAATACAAAAATCTCTTATTTATTTATTTTTAGCACAGAAGTATTTAGGTTTACCAATAGAAAGTAACAATCTGAGATCTTCGTAACAACTCTACTTAATACTTGGTTGGAATCAGGAAATTAAACAGTATTTTTGTGTAAAGGAGATTTTAAAAAATTCATAAAAATTAATTGACTAAGGAAAACTTGAAGAATTTTGTCTATGCTGTAGACTATGTTTTGAGACTAAATTGAGCCACAGCTTCATGGCAGAGATTAACTAAGAAAAATAACCTATAAATTATCTAAAAAGAACAAATGATTTCTGTTAAATCATTTATCTGTAACCTACAAATTATCTAAAAATAATCTGTTTTTATTTTTATTTAATATCTGTTAAATCATTTATCTGTAACCTATAAATTATCTAAAAAGAACAAATGATTTCTGTCAAATTAAGTGTTACAATGGTGTTCAGGAATCTAATATCATATTTTGCTAATTATTTACTTTATTTGGCCTGGCCAGATTGATTTCAAAATTATTACGAATATTCAAAGAGGAACTTCTTTTATATGAGATGTCCCAAAATAGAGAAAAGGATGGTTTATTACTTATTGTAAAGTGTGTAGAATTTTAAAATTCTAAAATCTAATGTAACTAAAAGGCCAAAAAATTATTTTCAATACTCATACTTGCATCACAGAGATGTAAGATTCCAAATTACAGTCATAGCAAACAAAATACATTTGTAAAGCACTTTCCAATAGGGTCCAATGTCCTTATCCCTAAATCCAGGACTGTAAAAAGCAGTATGAAGTACTGACATAACCCACCGTGTTAAATAAAAAGTCACAAAATTTCAATACAAGATTGAAAGGCAGTTCCTAAAACATAGAACCTATTTTAAAATAAAATGTAAAATAAAAAGTTTTTGTCATTAATGACTATTTCACATAATTTTTAAAACATTTAAATTGAAGAACTACTTTACTCATTTGAGACATAAATGAGCTAAAGTTTGAGTAACAACTAGAAACACTGGCAGTCAGGTCTAAAGATGCATTATGAAAGGTATAAATATAAAAATATCACTTTTTAATAGTAAGAATTATATATCTAACACATTTTAAAACTTAAAGTTCTAGAGAAAATGAGTGTCATATATTTGGATTAAAGGTACAGCGAGGGCTGGGTGCAGTGGCTCACACATGTAATCCTAGAACTTTGGGAGGCTGAGGCCCAGGAGTTTTAGGTTGCAGTTAGCTATGGCAATGTCCCTGTACTCCAGTCTGGGAAAAAGAGTGAGACTTTGTCTCAAATTTTAAAAAAAAGAAAAGAAATGCAGTGAAATTGGTCAATAACATCCCAATATACCGGCATCAGTAATTAAAAATAAAATGAGAGATATCATGTATAATTGCATTAAAAATAATTTTTTTTAACAGACAGGGAGGATCTGGCTCTGTTGCTCAGGCTGGGCTCAAGTGATCCTCCCACCTCAGCCTCTGAAGGAGCTGGGCCTATAGGCGTGTATCACTGCACCTGACTAGTTGAGAGTATTTGTTTTTTGTAAAGACATGAGATCTTCTTGCTGCCCGGCCTAATGTTTTGTTTCAATATGTAGGAAAAGGTATCCTTAAAAAAAATTAAATTCCCTATGACTGGCCTAAAATTACTGCAGCTATGACTTACAGCACAGAATTCTGAAGTCTCTGATTTTTGTTGTTGTGTGTGATAAACTGAACCTTAGATTTTTTTTTTTTAAAGAAAATACTAATGGGTGCCTTTGGATGCATCCTTGGGCCATGAAAGTGAAATGGTGGCAAGGCCTTCTATTATCTACCCTCATAATCTCTGAACAATATGGTTCAAACCATATTGAAGTAACAGGAATTGAATTTACCCTTCTGCTACATACATGTAACACACAAACGAAAGCAACTGTCACAAGGTGATGGACAACAGACACCTGTGTGATCCTCGAGAGAAGGGCAATGAATGCAGAGTGGTGCGATCCACATTCACTCGGGCTTTCTGCCTGGGCACACTTTCCAACAAACTAGGGCACAAAAAAGTAGAGCCCAAAGAGAGAGCAGCCGTCCCCTGGCAGGGGAAGCAAAGATTGGAATTTGGGGCTGCTTAGGTTATGGGAATTTGAAGGTTAACCCTAACCCTAACCTAACCCTAACTCTGTAGTACAAAGAAGACATGACAGAAATACGCAAAGGAGTCTCCTTAAATCCTGAATACCTACAGCAAAGCAAAACCATATGTGGTATCTCAGAAAACAGCTAACAGAGCACTGGGGGCTTCTGGAGATCCCACAGTACCAGGAAAAATGTCTGCGTTTCCACCAGAGGAAAGAGCTTGCTAAATATTCTATAAAATAAAACCTGCCACAAACCTCACAAGAATCGAGGTGACATATCAGGCAATTAACTCAAGGGAAAGAAAACAACACTCTTTAAAGAAAGAGGACAAAATCCAGACACTTAATACTGTATTACATCATCCAAGATACAACAAAAAAGACAAGACATACAAGGAAGCTGGAAAATAGAAACCATAACTAGGTAAAAGAAATTAATAGAAATAAACTCAGAGATGACACAGATGTTGAAATCAGACAAAATTTTAAAAGTTATTATAAATGTGTTCAGGAATTTAAGAGACTATGATGGATACAGTAGGTGTTCAGAGGGAATATTTCAGTAGAGAAATATAAATTGTACATATGTGTATGTGTTTATATACGTACATTGTATGTATACGACTGAAAATCTAGATGTGGAAAATACCATATCTAAAATCAAATTCCCAGGACAGGCTTAACAGCAGACTGACCACTACGGAAAAGATCCATGAACTCAAAGGCAGAGCAACAGAAGTGAAGCTGAAGCCCAGAGAACTTGCCCGTGTGGTTATGGGAGACAGAGAGGGGGAAACAACACAGGGTGTTACACATGTGAGGTCTGTCTGGAAAGTTGCTAGCCATTGCTCCTCAATAAATGTCTCCATTTTTTGTATTACATGGCTGGATTCTTTCCTAAAAGACCTCATACAAAGTGGAGTGGAGTCCTCATATAAAGTGGAAGCAAGAGACTGGGACGGACATCTCAAAGAAATAGTGACTAAACATTTTCCGGATTTGATGAAATGTATCAAACCATAGATCTGAGTTCAGTGAACCCAGGACTGAACAAACACAAGAAAAATGCATCTAGATACATCACAATTTGCTAAAAAATAAAAGCCACAAAAGTTTCACACTGTAGTACGTCATATCTTTTAAAAAATTTTTTGAGTTGATGTCAAGAATTGGGCTATAATTTGCAGATAAAAAAGTAATGTAGAGGAACATACGGGTATATTATATTTCAGATAATTTTTCCTCGTTTTTTCTGTCAACAAAGGCTTTTGTTTGGTAATTATATATCTATTTCTAGATAGATAATGCTTGTCAAAAAGACTCAACTATGATAATGACAAAAAAAAAAAAAAAAATTGCTTGAGTTTGTGCTTCCTGGCTGGGGCACCTCTAATTAGCTCTCTAGAGATGGAAAAATCCACTTCCATAGGACTGTTAGAGAGTTAAGACAGTACAGATGATCCTTGACCTCAGATGGCTCGACTTACAATTTTTTGACTTTTTGATGGAACCATACTTAGATCTTTGACCTTCGCACAGCCTGGGGATACATTATGAGACAGTAGCAACGAAAATAATTTTGTGGTTGGGGGTCACCACAACATGAGGAACTGTATTAAAGGGTCACAGCGTTAGGAAGGTTAAGAACTACTGTTGTGTAAGAAGGAAGCAGCACAGGAAGAGCTCAACCTGGGCACTAACAAAGACACTGAATTTCAAATTATTGCCTTAATTATGAAAGGGCCAGACAGACAACTGACATAGAAAGACATTCTAACTCCCCAGGGACTTGGATTTCTAAAGCTACGTCAGATAGCTAGAGATACGTGAGCTCTACAAACTCAGACTCACACAATACAGCCACCTGCAATATTCTAACCAGCCCAGATATTTAAAGAATTATTTTCCTCTATTATGGCAAACAATTTTATTTGTATTAATCATATATCTTATTTTACTGTAAAGTACTATAAATCTCTTGAACCAAGAATGCACTTAAGTCAATAAACCCATACCTAAAGCTTCTTTACAAACTTGTTCTTAAATTAATATGGCTAAAGTGACAAGTATTACTGATAAAAACTGTTCATATCAGTGATTAATTTATAAAACTTAAAAATATCTTTTAAGTATTTGTTTAGAAAGTTTCTTCTTAGTATTTTTACTAAGAATAAAAAATTAAAAATTTTTAATTTGTAAAATGAAAAATGAAATTTTTTAAATTTTTATGAATTAATCTGACTAAACTGAAACCAATTCAAATGTTCAACAGAGGAAACTGGCTGACTATAACATATCATCAACTAAGAAACAGAATGCAACCTGTAAACGGTGGTTATAAAATCTACACTAATACATGGGAAGGTATTTCCATCATTAAGTGAAATTGGATGTATAGTATAAATTCAGCCACATAAAAATGCACATGTAAAAGAAATTCAGCAAAATATTAAACATGGTTGGCTCTGAGTGATGTGATTGCATGCCATGTTATTTTTCTATTTTTTTATTCTCAAAAACTTTCAGCAATGGGCAGCATTATCTCCATAATTGGAAAATAAATACTATTCACAAATGACAAACCAAGGGAATTTCATCAAAACTTGAAGAGTAACTCCTATTTTAGAAATATTCTGATATGCTGAAGTATGTAGCCTTAGTCTGAGAGTTTATTATTCCACACAAAAAAATAACACCCAGATCAACCCTCCAAAACCACCCACGGAAAAGGTGTCCCAGACACGTACAGTTTATCTCTGACGCCGTCCGCTCAGCTCTGGCGTTCCTGTTTGTAGATCTGATGGTATGACGAATGATTGCATGGGGCTGTGAATACGAGCATAATATACACACTTTAAAAATTTTCAATGATAGGGTGGCGCCTGTGGCTCAAAGGAGTAAGGCGCCAGCCCCATATGCCAGAGGTGGCGGGTTCAAACCCAGTCCCAGCCAAAAACTGCAAAAAAAAATTTTTTTTTCAATGATAAAATTAGAAGGTCAAGCTTTCTCTTTTTAATTAAATGATCATTTATCGACAAATATGACTATCTACTAATAAAGTAAATTATAGGAAAAACACAAAGCAAATACAGCAAACACTAAGATACTTTAAAAGTTTATTCACTTGTTTCACATTCATACCGTGTGAAATACTGAAGGGATTCAAAGAAAGTCAGAGATAAACGCCCTCAAAGAGCATACAGCCTAAGACACAGATCCTTAAAAGATTAGAAAATGGCAAGTGCTATCTTAGGAAGATAAGAAGATTACCACAGAGCTCAGAGGAGGATGAAATGACTGTGACCTGCAGGGTACAGAAGTTCTTCATGAAAGCTGTAATCTCATTTGAAGGCTGAAGTGTGAGTAGGAATTATTAGATATGCAGCAATGTGGGAAAAGAATTCTAGACAGCAAAAAGAATATGAACGAAGTGATGAAAGAATGGGAAATTGTGGAGTGTTTGTAGGAGGTGGGGGATGGTTATTATTTGGCTGCAGTGAAGATTAGGTGACAGATGAGAAAACCAGAAAGACAGATGTGGGGTGAGCCAGGTCTTCTAAGGCTCTGAATGCCAGACTTGGGCTCGCAACTTAATTTTCTCAGCAAAAGGAATTTTTTGGAGATTTTACAGGAAGGGAGTTGCATCACCAGAGTTAGCTTTAAGGGCAATCTGATGGTGTTTTTAAGAATAATCTCATGAGTACATAGAGAGTAGCAGGGATGAAGAATACTGCAGTAAGCCCAGAGAGAAGCTTACTGGCTCCAACAGCTTTTGCTGCTTTGAAGTTAGGCCTTCAGTTCAACCTCCGTCTACCAAATTCCTGATGACTCACTCTTGTTCACTGAAGGCTCTCAAAGTGGCTCAGGTGTTTTTTTCTCTATTTCAAGACCCATCATATCAAGGGACTTAAAAAGCCCACAAGGATCTGTTGTTCTGGACTTCAGTGTTCTGAACTCACCTCTGAAGACATTCTTACATACTTCAATGCACTCTCCACTCCTATAAGCACACTGTGGATCCCGGCATCAGCTCTGATACATGAAGTCACACTACACTCCAAATCTCTCTTTAAAGCTTACTCTTTTCTCCCAGTGCACTTGTTTAATGTTCCCATCAGAGTACCAAGTCCCTGATCTATTACCCTCTCACTTTCTATTAGCATCCTCTCCTATTTTCACTTTTCTCTCTATGCAGTTTATATCTGGTAGTCCAAAAAAAAATTTTTTTTTTTTTTATTGTTGGGGATTCATTGAGGGTACAATAAGCCATGTTAAACTGATTGCAATTGTTAGGTAAAGTCCCTCTTGCATGGTAGTCCAAAATTTTAAGCAATCTCTTGCCAGTATCCTAAATTCTCCACTGGATTTTTGTGTTTGTTTTTTTGTTTGTTTGTTTGTTTTTGTGAGATAGGGTCTCAATCTGCTGCTCAGGCTGGAATGCAGTGGCACAATCATAACTTATTGCAGCCTCTCACTCCTGGGCTCACGCAATCCTCTCTGCTAGCTAGGACTGCAGGTGTGTACCACCACACCCAGATAAGTTTTGGAATAGAGACAGGGTCTTGCTATGTTGCTCAGGCTGGTATTGAACTCTTGGCCTCAAGGGCCCCTCCTGACTTGCCCTCCCAAAGTGCTGGGATTCCAAGTGTGCAGTGCTGTGCCCAACTTCCCTCTGTCTTTCATAGCAAAATGCCAACCCCAGATAAACTCAGCTAGTTACTTATGTGTTTACATCTGGAGTATCAATCACTGCTAGAGGAAAATTATAGAGCAGAACACACTGAAAATTCACCTCATCTGAGCACTCAGCTCTGCTTCAGGCATTCAACCCATCCATTCTCCTCAATTACTATTCACACCTTCTCCACACTTCCTCAAACCTACCCATTACCCTCCACACTTTTAGGAAATGAGCTTGCTGTTCACTTCACAGAGAAAATAGAAAGCACCAGATCTGCTATCAGCCATCCTCTTCCTAATATAACAAGTGTTACGTTATCTAAGATCAAGTCCCTCACAGTCTGACTCCCAGGTTCTCCCTTCCTTCTCGTGGACTCTGCCTGCCCTCTTTGCTGCTTTTCAATTTTCTATCTCTATTTATTGGATGTTTTCATAAGCATGTTCTCCTGTTCAAACCCTCCACCACAAAAATAAATAAACCTCTCTCCAACTCATTCTCTTCCAGCTACTGCTCTCTTAATCCCTCTCTCACAACTAACTTTCACAAATGAATCACTATACTTATCTTTCCAACAACTCAGTGTAGCTTTCCCTCCTTATTTGAAATTATCCTTGTTGAAGTCATCAAACATTACCACCTAAAGCCGAAGACCACTTTAACCTGAGTGCTAGGCAGTGTCCTCCCGGAACTCTCCTTCCTTCTTTCAGTGTTCCTTCTCAATCTTTGCTAGTTGCTCTTTGCCTACCTGATCCTTAAATTTTGGGGGGAATCACAGTTCCTTCCTGGTTGCTCTTTTCACTCTACCTGCTCGTCTAGGGAGGTCACATGCACTGCTTGCAACATCAACTACAGCTATACCCAACGACTCCCAATCCTGTATCTCTGGTCTAGCTTTCTCCCCATGCTATAAATACATACCTGGCTTCTAACTAGACCTCCATTCGGAACTCCTGTGCAACATCGTGTTCAGTATACAACTGAACTCACCTTTCTTTCCAAACCCGATTTTACCCTAGTGTTCCCATCTCAGAAAATGGTGATATGAACACACCTGCTCCAGTCAAAATCTGGTAGTAATCTTTTCTTATCCCTTGCCTTTATGCCTTTATCCAATCACCAACTTTCTTGTATAATTCTTTTTCTTTTTTTGAGACAGAGTCTCACTATGTTGCCCTCAGTAGCGTCACAGCTCACAGCAACCTTAAATTCTTGGGCTCAAGTGATTCTCTTATCTCAGCCTCCCAAGTAGCTGGGATACAGGCACCCATTGCAATGCCTGACTATTTTTAGAGATGGGGTCTCTCTCTTGCTCAGGCTAGTACTCCAGCCTGTGAGTTCAGGCAATCCACCTGCCTCAGCCTCCCGGAGTGCTAGGATTATAAGCATGAGACACCATACCTAGCCTTATAATTCTTGAATTAATCTACTTTTCTGCATCCTTGGACTACCACCTTAGTTTAACATATCAACTGCCAAGTGAATTGTATTTAACTTAAGACAGTTTTGAGCCTAAGCTCTCGTGAAGCATATATAACTCACATTTCTCTTGAGCTAATGAAACACCATGGCCCCAAGGAAGAAAACATTTTTCTAGTGTGGCAGTCAATGTGTTAAATTACCACCGTCTCTACCCTGGATAACATCAGCAGTCTTTTAACAGGTTTTCATGAATGAAATCACCATTTTGAAGTCATTTGTGATGTTTTAAAAATGAGTACCTAATTATGTCACTACCTTACCCTTTAGTGGTTACCTACTGGCCTCAGGCTAAAGCCGGCATTTCTAACATGGCTGAGGCAGCCGAAGTCCAGCTCTGGAACCTCATCTTCTGCCACTTCCTTTCTTGTCTTCTGCTCCAGCCAGACGGACTCTTTAGTTCTTGCTTACTCTGCCTTCTCTCTTATCACCAGGCTTTCATACATGCTATTATTTCTCTGCTCAGCCCACTTACATTTGCTCTCTTCCTATAATTTCAATTTATCCTTCAGGTTTTCATCTTGAACATCGCTCCAATACCTATAGTTGAGTCTTTTTCTCCCCCTGTAATATGCCTCCATCTTTCTCATTCCAGGAAAGTTACCATACTTGTAAATCGTTTGTTGGTATTTCTGAAAATTTAATTGAGACTGGACCATGTGGTCTATGACGGCAGAGACAGTGTTAGTCTCATACACTGCTGTGCCCTCAACCACCTGGACAAGAATTTACAGTTCAAGGACTGAAAGGTTTGATGATACCATTAAACAGAAATAGAGAATTCACAAAATAGAGTGGATTTGGGAAGCCTAGCAAAATAGAGTGGGAAATAAAAAAATCTTTGTGTGGCTAGTTTATTTAATATTTTCAATTAAAGTTCATTTAACATTCAACAGATTATGCTACATACTAGGCAATGGGGAAACAAAGATTACTGTGAACACTAATGTCCAATGACTATTTCTATTAAGTATACACATAATGGCCAGGCACGGTGGCTCATGCCTATAATCCTAGCACTCTGGGAGGCTGAGGTGAGTGGATTGCTTGAGCTCAGGAGTTTGAGACCAGCCTGAGTGAGACCCTGTCTCTACTAAAAATAAAAAATAAAAAAATTAGCTGGGTGTATGGTAGGCTCTTGTAGTCTCAGCTACTAGGGAGGCTGAGGCAGAAGGACACTCGAGCCCAAGAATTTGAGGTTGCTGTGAGCTGCGATGATGCCATAGCACTGTCTCAAAAAACAAAACAAAACAAAAATATATATATGCAGAAGTCTGCATCCTTGATCTCCTGATAACAAGCTGTGTCATTATGGATAACACATTAACAACAATTCTATAGTAGTCATGAATGGCCCTAGATGTAACTGGGTAAGAAATAAGTTTTGAAGAAGTATTAGAAAGGACAAAAATTTCCAATGGGCATTTCAACTTAATTCATTAAAATTATTTGTGTTTTGTTAATGATCTGCGTAATAGGAAACTATAAATATGGCCAATTGGATCTCTAAAGAGTCTCTCCTGTGAGAGATGTGCTCTGTGGCTAAATACTTTTGTCCTCTTAGTCTAAACTTTAGACTTTCTTTCCTTGGAAACGTATGTCCTTCACAGACATCCTACAGAAAGATCGAACTTTCACTGAACTTTCTGAAGCTGAGGTCTGGGAAGAGGGAAATCATGAGAAGAGAAAGCACTTCCGCATTTCCAGGTGGGGAGGCACCTAAGTATAATCCCAGAGACCTCTTAAAGACTTCAACAAACTTAACCAAGAAAATACAAAGAGATGGTGTTAAGAAGACTAATCTTAGTTCTGGAGAAAACTAGGATTAAGAAAAAGTATCCGTACTGGTTATACCATGTACATTATACCGCAATGAGAAAAAGTGTAAACTGGTAACTACATGCAAGGTAAGTGGTACTTTATACTATTAATCTCTGCAGCTAAACTTGGTTTACTTAAGTTTAAAAAGTGAACCAAAAAACAAACTCTAAGGCCATATGGCCCATTTGTTTTTAAGTCTGAGACTGCAAACACTTTCTTACCTCAAAGTCATCATCATCTCCCTCAGTGTAATGTGCGTGGTTGTCTGGGTTGTTCACTTTGTCCAACAGCTCAACAGCGAGGGCCCTAGAGAGACCTGGCTGTCCAACAAAAGTGTGCTAAGGAAAAAGAAAACAAAATTTCCAGAGTATATCTCTACATCTATGATTTATAGAAAACGTTATTTCTACTTTTTCATCCAATAATGAGTAGAGACAACCATTTGGGAGCCTACTAATACAAGTAAATTGAGAAAGTATTAGTAGAAATATTAATCAGAGAATCCATAATTATGTATTATAAAACCAAAGAGCTTTTGTGGGTTAAATTTAGAAAATGAAAAATTTATCTATGGCCATACCACCCTGAACACGCCCAATCTCATCTGATCCTAAGCAGGGTCAGGCCTGGTTAGTACTTGGATGGGAGAAAATGAAAAATTTTTCTATCTAAACTCATCTATTTTATATTAAGTTTAAAATTACAACTTTAGCTATACCAATGACATTCATTACTCATGTCATTATACTGATAAGCAAATGATTACTGTGGTACAGTCTATAATCACAATAAAAAAAAAGCATGTATATTCTACATTTGCTAGCATTTAATTCAATAAATTTATGTTAATACACAAATAGATATATAATTAAATATTGGCATTTATATAAAGCTTTCCTAGGTTGTTGTAGTCAGTAACTTTTTATAATATAGAAGTATTTTATACACATTACATAAGCTAAGAAAAGCAATTAATTTTAGATGACAGCAATAAAGATATTTGAATATTTAAAAATATTTAAATATTTAATATATTCAAATATTTAAATATATTAAGTATTTTCTCTAGGCCAAGGGTCAGCAAACTCCAGTCCAGGGGCAAACTCTGATACCCTGCCTCTTTTGTAAACACAGTTTTACTGGGAATGTACTAGCTATACCCACATATGCACACTGGCTACAGCTGTCTGTGTGCTACAACAGCAGAGCTTAGGATTGTGACAGAGTCTGCACAGCTGTAGTGTCTGAAATATTCACTGTCTGGTCCCTCTAGAGAGTTACTGACCCCTGCTGTGAGACACCACTCATAGTTTTATATTAAAAGCCTAAATACTCCTGTCTTAGTGATATATCTCATTAGTGCCTAAGCATAGGAAATTGTTCTGTAATTTTAATGACTTACAGTCAGAAGTCTTTCAGCAGTTGGTCTTTTTTTAGGGTTTTTGGTTAGCGCTATTTTGACAAAATTATGGAATGTTGACGACCTTCAAATAAAAAGAGACATGTACAAAAATAATTCACTAATATTAGTTTTTTGGTGTTACTAAATAAAATTAATTTAGCAGCAGTTGCAAAGTCTGAAACACGTAACTTTCTCTGAAGGCTCAGAGTTCTATGTAGTACATTCCTTGGAAACATCTGTGTCAGTCGTTCCTCTCAGGCAAAACGCAATTAGGTAATAATGTAATAATACACAGCCTCTAAAAATTACACCAAAAACTAGAAATGGTCGTGTCAATTATATCATTTATGATCCTCTTTTCTAAGTAATGCATAAGAGTTGCCCCGTTCTCTTCCCCTTGTCTAATTTACATAGTATGTAAATGTTGTACAATACCAAAGAGTGGATGGCAGGGAGGTAGGGTGGAAAATATAACAGACTACTGAAATCCTAAAAAGGCTACTGAATTTCCTAGGGAAAGGGGGAAGATATAAATTAAGGATATATCTGATAATGAACGACCAAAAGGGGTATTTCCATGGCAAGGTTCCACTGTAGGAGAGATGGGAGAAGAACTATAGAGCCAGAACAAACTCAGTGATGAGCAATGACAGTAACCACACAGCAGTCCTCCGCAGGGACACAGCATGGCTTGTGACAGAGGTAACAGTCAGACAGTATCTGAAGACTGGCAAGAAAGCTTCTCCAGGGGTAATCACTGCTCTGGAATCTGACTTCGAATAGTGCTTATAGCTAATATCGTTCTTCATTCCTGAACGATATTCAGGCATTCCTGCCACAAAGCCCGTTAGTTCAGATGACTACCAATTTAGGGCAATGGGGAGTCAGAAAACACTAGTGTTAACACTAAAGTTGCAGTAGGCTATAAATTCCTTTATTTCCACCGGGTGATTTTCCCTTGATTTCTGGCATCATTCCCAGAACAGCCTGGATCCTACATAAAGCTATGCCCAGACAGGCCAATGAAACAAGCAGCAGGAATTTACAACTCATGTGGGGGAGGGGCCTCCCAGACACTGAAACAAGCCATGGGCTGTCTCCCCCGAGGAAGAACAGACAAACACACAGAATTTGGGGGGCTCGTGGACCTGTAAGACAGCCATGTAATCTGGATGAAGAATTCCAGAATTTAAGGACTTAGAAACCTTTACTTGTACAATTTCTTTTATTAAATATATGAGGAAGCCATTAGAAAAATAATTTTCCTGGGGCGGCACCTGTGGCTCAAGAAAAATAATTTTCCTTCTTTTTTTTTTTTTTTTTTGAGACAGAGTCTCACTATGTTGCCCTGGGTAGAGTGCGGTGGCATCACAGCTCACAGTAACCTCAAACTCCTGGGCCCAAGCAATTCTCTT
This sequence comes from Nycticebus coucang, assembly GCF_027406575.1. Taxonomy (NCBI): domain Eukaryota; kingdom Metazoa; phylum Chordata; class Mammalia; order Primates; family Lorisidae; genus Nycticebus; species Nycticebus coucang. The sequence goes on along the minus strand of NC_069785.1, from coordinate 6,776,021 downwards.
GCCTCAGCCTCCCAAGTAGCTGGGACCACCGGCGCCCGCCACAATGACTGGCTATTTTTTTGTTGCAGTTGTTGTTGTTTAGCTGGCCCAGGCTGGGTTCCAACCCATCAGTCTCAGGACATGTGGCTGGCACTGTAACCATTGAGCTATGGGCACCAAGCCAAGAAAAATAATTTTCAACTGTCATCCAACTGATTATATCTTTATAGACTGTAAGGACAGGTAATCTGCTTTACTTACTAAGAGAAAGAAGAGATTAGAATGAAAATAAGTAACGACCTTTGCGAGTATTACAGAGGGAAGGCAGAGAAAAACTAAGTGATTTTAAGTGCCATAGTACCTAGGAAATCTTTTCACAACATGTTCCATGAAGGTCAATATGTCATTAATGGCAATACAAGAATACAGGCCAAAAACAGATGAGTCTTCAAAATCTCAATGCATTCATTTCAATTCTTTTCCTTACTATACCTCTTAGCCAAGTTGCCAAAAATCTAAGGAAATGATTGTGTTTACCCTGGATTATAAGGAAATACTAGAAAATAAGCCTTGTTCCTTGAGACAGCTTTGAAGTAAATAAGCTTTGTAAGTCAGGGCAAACTGCTTCAATGCCTCTGGGCTTCACTTTCATCATCTGTAAAGGGAACTAAATGTGTGCCCCTCTTGACTATAAAATTCCATAAAACCATATATCCTTTAACTCACCATTTGGTTTTGTCCTTTAGTTTTGGAGGCTGAAAATTACTTTTTGACATTAAGAAGAGAGCCCTGAAATAAACATTTCAGTTAAAGAGCAATGCCAAAATACTTTTATCACTACGTCTAACAATCAAAATTAATATTCTGTAATGAATTGATATGATACACAAAACTACCACACATGTAGAGAAGAACTTTACTAACAAGTCTCTATTCACCAAGCAAAGTTACTAAATATTAGAGAAGAGGTTTATCACCATACTGTTCCACCTGTAACTAGTACACATCCTAAGCACATGTCTTTGTAATTGTATATCATTCTGTAACACAGAGATAATATGTTACTGTAGTATCAGGTTGTATGTTTAACCAAAACTGGTTTCCACAATTATTTGGGGGTATATAAGCAAATTATATCCACTTCCTTACCAGTTTTCTTTTTTGGACAATAATTTCCAACATTCTCTCATCATACATAAGCCAATCTATACGAGGACTTCATCTGTGAATTAATTTTTGACCCATTTTCCTATGGGTTCTGGAGGTAGGACAGGGGATGTAAGGAGGAAGTTCTAAAATGCTCTATTTCGGCACTCCTATAAAACCTTTTCCAATTTTCTAAGCAAAATCTTTAAATTTTTAAAAAATACTGAAGATATTTTTCTTCTTAAAAATTAAATAATTCAAAATTTCAAAGAAAAAATATCTATATTCCAACATTTTCTAAAATATTACTTTAAATTCTCTGCTATTTAGTCTTTATCTAAATCACATAAATGCTCAATTACTATATTATTGTAATTACATAATGCTGCATTCTTTTTTCCCTAATAATCAATTTTCCATGTTATTTTAATTCACACATACTATGTAACAGCTGCCCTTAACTGCTAAATAATTTGCTTAGCAATCCGCCAACTATTGGATATTTAGATTTTTTTTCCCCTGTTATGTGGAATGGATAATTCTTAGCATTTTCTTATCTTGGCTTTTCCTAAGTAGTGGAATCACTGGAACATTGTTTTGTACTTAACAAATAACATCAAATTACTTTGCTAAAAGGCTATACTTATCAGTAGTCCCACTGAAAATAGCTATCAATTAACCTATATATTTTTAGTTGCTCATGAGGGCAAATAATTTTCCCTGTTTCTTTAGTATCTGGTTTTTGCTCTTAAACATTAATTTACCTTTTGACTATTATCTTTGAATGAGTTCTTAATGCTACCATGCCCAGCTAAATTTTCCTATTTTTTTGTGGAGACAGGGTTTCAATACGTGGCTTAGAGTGGCCTTGAACTCCTCACCTCAAACAATCCTTCTGCCTTGGCCACCCCAAATGCCAGGATTACAGGTATGAGTGACCGTGCCCAGCCCTTGCTGTTGTCAGTTACGTGTTGAAAAATGTTTTCTCCATTCTGTGGATTTTCCTTTTAACTTTATACCATTTACTTTAAAAGTTTAAAATTTTAGCCTGATTTATTTTCTCTTTCAAAATGTTAAAAAACTTTTCAAAAGCCTTTAAATTTTTTTCCTGACAGACAATATATTCTAAAATGTAAATGATAATTATATTCAACATAAGCACTTTTTCATTATTCCTAGACAAAGTAAAAAGAAACAAAATCGAATGTAACTATAACAATCTCATTTGCATTCCATCATTTACTTATATTTTCACATAGAGAAAAATAAACAAGGCTCAGCACCTGTAGCTCAGTGGTTAGGGTGCTGGCCATATGCACCGGAGCTGGGGGTTCAAACCCAGCCTGGGCCTGCTAAACGACAATGACAACAACAACAAAATAGCCAGGCTTTCTGGCAGACACCTGTAGTCCCAAGCTACTAAGGGGGCTGAAGGAAAAGAGTTGCTTGAGCCCAAGAGTTTGAGGTTGGTATGAGCTGTGACGCCATGGCATTCTACCAAGGGCGACACAGTGAGACTCTATCTCAAAAAGAAAAAAAGAAACAAGATCAACTGATGACAGAAGGAATGTAAAGGCTTAAAAAGACTTTTTTGATAGTGATAACTATCATTTCCTAGTATGATTATTAAGAGAAATTTGTTTTATGTAAAAGCTTCAAAAAGTGTAGACAATTTATTCTATTTTTTTTTTTTTTTTTTTGTAGAGACAGAGTCTCACTTTACCGCCTTCGGTAGAGTGCCATGCTGTCACAGGACTCACAGCAACCTCTAGCTCTTCCGTGATTCTCCTGCCTCCGCCTCCCGAGCAGCTGGGATTACAGGCGCCCACCACAACGCCCCAGCTATTCTTTATTTGCAGTTCAGCCAGGGCTGGGTTTAGAACCCACCACCCTCAGTATATGGGGCTGGCGCCCTACCGACTGAGCCACAGGTGCCACCCTATTCTATGTTGTTTTAAGAGTGGCAATACAAGCCATGTTTTAGATGAGATTACATGGCAATCCCTTACCATACCTTTACTATTTTTCATTCTTAAAAATGAGCACGTATTATCAGTATTTGTTTCCCCCAAGGAAAACAAAAAAGTCCTTTCCCCAAGGACTTTGTCATTAACTGTCAAATTGCAAATAATGAGAACACCTCATTGGATGAAGATCGAACATGGGTGGCTGAAGTTCTCCGAGTTCAATCGCTGTTATTCCTACTGCCCAGATATCACAGAGCTGGTTATAGCCACCATTCTTCTCCACTGCTGCAACTTCTGGGGCCATCCTACAAGAAATCAATGAACATAACATTTTAATTTTTATAAAAGATGGCATGAAATCTGCTAGTTCTTGCTATAATCACTGGACTTGTTGGAGGGAAGGAAGCTGAGGGGTATTTACTGGCAAAGAAGAAATTAACTAGGAAAGACTTAAATAAATATTATACACACACATTCTTTTAAAATTCATTATTTAACAATTTTAAATTCTATTCTCTGAATGCTGGTGCTCTGAGGGAAAATCTTAACTTTATTTGCTACACTGTGAATCTTGTTATGTAATATGGGAAAAGAAAAAGAATACCTAAACCCTGTGAGTGTTACAGACAAGTTCCCAAAGGGGGTCAGACTTAAAGAATGAATTAGTAAGAAGCAGAGAAGGGCAGGGAGCCTAAACATTTCAGTCAGAGGACACAGTGCGAGTTCAGGCAGCGAGGGAGAGCACCAGGCCAGCTGGGACGTGCAGGACGGTGCCTGCTACTCAGTGTGACCTGTATAGACTGACACGGGCCAGACACTGAGGTTACCAGCCTGTGATGAGTACAGAAATGAAGTGCAAGCACTTATACTTGTCGAAACGTGTGAACATTTTTCAGTAATTCATTTTACCTTATTTTATAAAAGTCTAAGTCTATAATGGATAAGAAATTTAAAAAATTGTCTTTCACAGCAAAGGGGTTGAAAGGGTCTAGAAAGCGTTTAGAAAATACACCTGGGAAGTAGAGGCCAGATCATGAATGACCTACTACTTATCAAAAGAAGTTTAGACTTTACAGAGAAAATGATGGCAACTGACTAAAAGATTTAATGATCAAAACAAGCTTAATCTAAATTCATGGCAACATGAAGGACAGGGTGAGAGGAGGGAGCCCAGCCAGGCGCAGGAGTTAGAGAACTATTTCAAAAATAAAAGGAAAAAATACAAGGGATTTTCCAAAGGCAGCTACAGAGGGAACAGGACAAAAAGGGTTGATTTAAGATATTGATGTGAGTATAAAATGTTTGTAGATATTGAAGTAGAGCTTTTACTGAACCAACTGTTGAATATACAGAAAACTGGAGGTAAGCTGAGCAGCAACAGTGTATAATGTGCAGTGACAGTGGCATCAGAAGCTATGAAGAGTAATTATACTACTCGGAGGAAATACATTTTATTTTTAAATGTTTACTAATTTAAAATTTCTTTATATTGAATATTCACAGTACAATATGCTTTTATATACATTTTGGCTTCAAAAAGCCAGTAATACAGTGTCTCTCAAAGTAGGTGTGGTTAAGAATATGATACTAAAAATGCTGGTGTCAGATGTATCCTACACAAAGTTACATATATAATAACGGGAACAGGAGTAAATAATCACCACTGAGCAAGATGACAGAAGGTAAGTTCCATAAAGGAAAGAGGCTGAGCCCAGGGAAAGCAAATCAGTTTCATCTCCTCTGCCCACTGAAACTGTTCAGGGGCAGCTGAAGGAAATGTCAAGTTGACCAGCATTTCCGCACCTCCTGGCTTAATGGGAAACTGACCATAGTCTGCCACAGGTGAAGAAAGGCAGAAGGTGAGACACTTCTAAGAATGGGCAGGATTTAAGATAAACACAGAAAAGGGGTATTAATTAGTATTTTACCTGGTAGGGTCAGGGTACAAAAATAGATGATTTTGACAACAGTGTTTGTGAGGAGAATAGTCAAAGACAGGGACTGAGGGAGGAAAACAGTCATGTGATGAAAGAAATCCTACAGGTAATCTACCTTTAACTTTTATTTAAATGATACATGTATCTAGTGAGGTATTTTTCTGTTATTAGAAGTGGTATGTGCTGACTGACGAGAATTTGGAATACATTAAAAAAAATATGGGCCTGGTGTGATGACTCATGCCTGTAATCCCAGCACTCTGAAGGCTGCAGTGGGATGACTGCTTAAGACCAGAGGTTTTAGACCAGTCTGGGAAACCCAGAGACACCCCATCTCTATAAATAAAAAAAATTAGCCAGGCATGATGGTGTGTGCCTGTAGTTCCAGCTACTCAGGAGGCTGAGACAAAGGATCATTTGGGCCCAGGATTTTGAGGCTGCAGTGAACTACGTTCCTATTGCACTCAAGCCTAGGTGATAAAGTGAGACCTTGTCTTTAAAAAAAAAAAAAAGAAAGAAAACAAATTAAGCATGATTCCACCTAAAGAAAGTCCTTGTTTCACATATTTTCATCCATGATTTTTACTTACATACACACTTCTTTTGCAAAATGGCATAATATTGCATATGCTACTTTTAATTGTCCTTGTATGATTAACAGTGTATCATGACCCTATCTGCAGACATTCATCTTTTACAACATAATGGGTTTTTTTTTGTTTTTTGTGAGACAGTCTCACTGTGTCTCCCTTTGGTACAGTGCAGTGGTATCACAGCTCACAGCAACCTCAAACTCTTGGGTTTAAGCGATTCTCTTCCCTCAGCCTTCCAAGTAGCTGGAACTACAGGCACCCACCATAAGGCCTGGCTATTTTTTGGTTGCAGTTGTCATTGGTTTTTAGCAGGCCTGGGCTGGGCTTGAACCCGCTAGCCTAGGTGTATGTGGCCGGCACCCTAACCACTGAGCTATAGGCATGGAGCCTACAACACTATTATTATTATTTTTTTTTTGAGACAGAGACTCAAGCTGTCACCCTGGGTAGAGTGCTCTGGCATCACAGCTCACAGCAACCTCCAACTCCTGGGCTCAAGCGATTCTCCTTCCTCCGCCTCCCAAGTAGCTGGGACTACAGGCGCCTGCCACAATGCCCGGCCATTTTTTGGTTGCAGCCATCATTGTTGTTTGGCAGGCCCAGGCTGGATTTGAACCCGCCAGCTCAGGTGTGTGTGGCTGGAGCCTTACCCACTTGAGCCACAGGCACCGAGCCTACAACACAATTTTTAATGACAGCATATGATTCCAATGAAGTGAATAAATGTATGTAATTTCCTTAACTAATTTGTCGCATTATTATTTTCTCTCAATTTTCATTATTAAAATACTGCGTAAAGCTTTTCATATACGTCTGTATGCCTCTCATAATTATTTACAAATAATTTGCAATTTAAACATATACATCGCTTAAGATTTTTGAAAAACACTGTCAAATTATGCTTTAAAATTATTCTACAAATTTCTACTTTCACTGCCAAATATTTAGTGATAGTATTATTCATGATTTCCAGTATTTTCCAATTTGATAGAATAGAATGTCACTGTTTTTTATTTTTGTGCCTCAAGAGAATTCTTCATATTTAATGATATCTTATATATATTATTTTAATAACTTCCTGCTTCTAATGAGATGGTCTTTTTATGACTTATAAGAACTTATATATTAAAAACATTAAACCTAATTTGGCATCTTTTAGCCAATTTTCTTGTTTTCATATTTGTTTTTTAATTAAGCTGGTAGACATATACCGTATAAGTTTTAAATTTTCATGTAGTCAAACCTAACAATCTTTCTCTTTAGAGTTAGTTTTATACTTTCACGCCCAGAAAGGCTTCCTTAACTCTTAAAGCAGGTATTTATTGATAGCTCTTTTGGTTTTATTTTCTATTTAATTACTTCCTATCATGTATAGTTTATTTTTTCCCTAGGTATGAGGTAAGGAGCTACTTTAAGTTTCTTTCAGAATAAATTATCCAATACTGCATAATAAAGAATCTAACCTTTCACGTGAACTATGCATGTCGTCTTTTATAACATTCACTAAATTACTAAGACTACAAGGCTTTCTTGTTAAATCATCTATCATTAACGAAAGCAATGTTTTAGAAAAGATTATTTTGTCACAAATGCTAAGATGTTCAAGGAGTGGAGCGGCTACTGCAGACTAATGGTAGGTGAGATGTGGAAGTTTTAACAGTCAGGAAGAGAAGTTCTACATTAAAATAGAAGCAATACTAGAAAAAAGGGAAAGAAAATTACAAGAGGTAATGCAAGTCTTTTGAAAATTTCCTATCTATGGGTCCTCCCATTATAAGATCCTAAGGACAGTAAAAATTGTTAGTGCTTTAACAGTGGGAAAGCTAGATGATAAAAACGAGTATCAAAGTTCCCTAGCCCAATCAGAACTAAGACAGAATCATGGAACACGTAAGTATCCTAACATTCAATTTTCACTTGCATCACCAGGTATCAAGGCTGATCACTAACTATGAAGAAATGAAAATGCACCAAATTCCATCATAGGAATGTCTTACCAGTAAGGGGTGCCAATGAAAGATTTTCTTTTTGCAATGGTAGCTGTTATTTTTGCAGCCACGCCAAAGTCCGCTGGTGAGGAAAAAAAAACAGAAAATTTCAGGTCTTTTCAGTGCAACAAATAATTTTTTAAGTTTCACCCTCAGGCATGGCATTATTAATAATTCAGATATTAATGTTAGGAAAATGTATATAATTGAATATCTAAATCTCTTCTTGCTTGGTTCATAATAATCATTAAAACAAAAGAATTATTAGAACTTTAACAGAATAAAAACATACTTTGTGAAGAACAAAGTTAACAGAAATACATATATCTAGATTTCTTTTATCCTAACACAAACCGTTAGCATTTTGGTGTAATTTTTTAAAAGTCCTTTCTCTATGTATAAACTTTTTAATTGTTGTTAACCATGGTTGTAAAATATGTGCACTATGTATGTAGTTCATTTTTGTCATTGCCCTTCAGGGGATTTTACTCTTACATGTTCATAAGTATTTTTTTTTTTTTTGGTTGTGTGTGTGGTTTTTGGCTGGGGCTGGGTTTGAACCCGCCACCTCCAGCATATGGGACCGGCACCCTACTCCTTGAGCCACAGGCACCTCCCACATGTTCATAAATATTAATGATTGAATAATCTTCTATAAGTAGATTTAACATAATTTTTTTCAATTGCTAGGCTTATGTTTGTACTTTTTCCACCATAAATAATATGATTAATAATACTTCTGTGATTATGGATTTTCCATCTTTAGGATTAATTTCCTTTACGCCTGAGTTTCAGAAGTAAAATTACTGGGGCAAAAGATAAAAACTATGGTGACTCTTCATATCAATATTAAACTTGTACATTAATTCTCATTTAAAATTTTATTTAAAATTTTTTTGAAAAAATTTAACTTGAAATAACATACCTAATTTTACATCACCATGGTCTGTCAATAAAATATTTGCACCCTAAAACAAAAATACAAATACTATTACATCAGCATCGTAAGATATCTTCCAACAGAATTGGCAATTTAAACACATTAAATGAACTTACTTTGATATCTCTATGCATTTTGCCTTTAGTATGCAAATAGGCAAGACCCTGAAGTTCAGAAAAAAAGTATGTATTAGCAAAACTGCAAATTGACTCCTAAATTTTTTACTTAAATTCTTATTAAATAAGAAAACCTTTTCTAAGGGGGAATCTAGATGAGTTTCTTTTTCCTAATCAATATTTACTCTATCTTAAAGGTTTCTAATTCATTTTCTGCTAAACATCAGAAATATTTTACTAAAACACTGTCACCACAATCAAGCTAAGAAACATATCCATCGCCCCAAAAGTTTCCTTATGCTGTGTTCGTGCCCCTCCTGCCCTTGGCAAACACTGATGGGCTTTCCGTCACTGAAGATCAACTTTTCAAAGCTCTTTCACTGTTCTGCATGTTCAGCATTTCCATAGGAATTTAGAATCAGCTTGTCAATTTCTTTTAAAAACAGGCCTCATTAACATTTTACTACTACTGAGCGTTCTGATACATGAACATGGTATAGTTCTTTATTTATCTATTTAAATGAATTTTTATTGAAGTGTTAACGGTAAAGAACATTCACATATTGTAAGTGTGCATTTCCCTGGTTCTCAGAGTTACCACATTCACATAACCAGCAAAGTAAGAAGTCCCTCTCCGCTCCTTCCAAGACACTTTCCTGCCCCAAAGGTAACCAATATTGTGACTTTAATATCATAGATTACTTTCCTATTTTTAAACTTTACATAAATGACATTGTATGGCAGAATTTTTTGTTTTGGGTGTCTGTTTTGTTTTGAGTATGGCTTCATTTGCTCAGCATTAAATTTGTGAGATTTACTGTTAGGCCTAACAATATTTCATTCCTACAGTTGTGTTATATTTCTGTTAGGAACATGCTACAATTTACTTATTATTGTAAGTAGTAAGTTAATTGTAGTAATCACTGGTGAACAGTTGAATTCTTTTCAGTTTTTGGCTACTATGAGTAGAGCTGTTATCCATGATTTTATACGTGTCTTTTTTGTGAAGTATATAAACATTTATGTTGGTCATACATTGAACAGTGAAATCGCTGGGAGATGGGGCCATGCATCTATTCAGCTTCATCAGCTACTACTAGACATTTTTCTAGGCTATTCTTTCCAAGTTACATTTTTACTACAAATACGTGTGTCTCAGTTGCTCTGCATCAATTGGCAGGGCTCATTTTCTCTCAGCAGTTTTGTGGTTTTTAGTGTGCTGGTGTTCATGTACCTCTTGTCACATTTGTCCTTAAACATGTCATATTCTTGATGTTTTTAGAAGTAGTATTCTCTTAATTTCTGATTGTTGTCAGCATACAGAAATCCAAATAATTTTTGTATACTAATCTTGAATCTTGCAATCTTTTTGCCTCATTTATTAGTTCTAATAGCTACTTTGTAGGTTCTATTCCATTTTCTACGTAGATAATTATGTGGTCTGTGAATAAAGATAGCTTTACTTTCTACTTTCCAACCTAGATGCCTTCTATTTCATTGTTTTCTTTTTGTACTGACCAAAAGCTCTAGTAAAAGCAGACCCTTGCCTTATTTGACTGGTCCTGAGGGAAAAGGACCTGATCTTTTACTGTTAAGAATGATTCTACTGCAGGGTGCTCCTCATCAGGTTGACCAACTTCCTTTCTATCCCAGTGTTTGGAATTTTTATCAGGAATGAATGCAGGATTTTGCCAAATGATTTTTCTGTATCTATTCAGATGATCGTATGGTTTTTCTCTTTTAGTTTGCTAATAAATGTGGCCAGTTATTGGAAATAATTTTTGGATGTTAAACCAAAACTGCATCCTAGGATAATCTCCACGTTTATCATGTATTATCTTCTATTATTTTCTTTGTAATGTTTGCACCTATGTTTATGAAGGATATTAGTCTGTAGGTTTGTTGTAACATTGTCTGGTTTTGACATCAGAATAAAGCTGACTCATAAAATGATTTTCTAAAAGAGTGTGGGTAGAATTGGCATTATTTCTTCCATTAATGTTTAGCTGAATTTACCCTATAACATCATCTGGCTTGAACTTTTCTTTGTCAGACAGATATAGGATTATTTAGGCTATTTCTAAGTGAGTGAGCTTTGGTAGTTAATATTTCTCAAGAAAGCTGTCCATTTCACCTAAATTTAGAGCTTACTGGCATAAAGCTGTTCATATTTTGTTATCCTTCTAGTATCTGTACATTCTGCCATGATACCCAACATTCATTTCATTTCCTTTTAATTTTTTTACTGATCAATCTGGCTAGAGGTTTATCAATTTTATTGCTCTTCTCAAAGAATCAGATTCGGTTTCACTGATATTTCCTACTATTATTTTTCTGCTTTCTATTTCACTGATATGTTAGTATTTCCTTGCTCTTCTTACTTTGGGTTTGAATTGTTATCTTTTCCAAGTTTCTTAACGTGGAAGCTGAGGATATTAATATGAGAGCTCCCTTCTTTCCAACATGAGTCTTCAGCAGTATTAATTTTCTTTTTTTTTTTTTAATTAATTAATTTTTTTTTTTTTTTGTAGAGACAGAGTCTCACTTAACCACACTCGGTAGAGTGCCATGATGTCACAGGACTCACAGCAACCTCCAGCTCTTGGGCTTTTGCGATTCTCCTGCCTCAGCCTCCCGAGCAGTTGGGACTACAGGCGCCCGCCACAACGCCCGGCTATTTTTGGGTTGCAGTTCAGCCGGGGCTAAGTTTGAACCCGCCACCCTCAGTATATGGGGCCAACGCCCTACTCACTGAGCCACAGGCACCACACTGTATTAATTTTCTTTAAAGCACAGATTGAATATCCTTTATCCACAATGCTCGGGATCAGAAGTGTTTTAGATTTAGGAATTTTGAACATTTGCAGAATACGTGCCAGTTGAGCATCCCTAACCTGAAAATCTGAAACCCAAAATGCTCCAATGAGAATTTCCTTTGAGCCTCATATATTGTACTTCTTTGAATACTTCTTGTAGATAGGTCTGCTGGTGATTGGTCCTTTCAGCTTTTTTAAGTCTGAAAAGCTATTTTGCCTTTGCTTTTTTTTTTTTTGCAGTTTTTGGCAGGGGCCAGGTTTGAACCCGCCACCTCCAGCATATGGGACCAGTGCCCTACCCTTGAGCCACAGGTGCCTCCCTTTGCCTTTGTTTTTGAAAGATGTTTTCTTTAGGTACAGAATTCTAGGTTGACAATTTCTTTTTAGTACTTTCGCGATTTTCCACTACCCATTCATTTGTTTCTAACAATAAATCTGCCATCATGTTTGTCCTCGTCCTTGTGAATATAAGGTACCTGTCTGTCCTGAGTGCTACTAAAATTTTCTTATCAAATTAGCTATTATATTATGATGTGTCTTCTTCACGTGATTTTTTCTTTTTCTGTGTGTGTGATGTTAACTTTATTTTTATTTTTTTTAAGATTATTAATAGTGATTTGTTTTTTTTTTATTGTTAAATCATCGCTGTGTACGTTAGTGCAATCGCCTGTACCCATTCTAAGATGCACCATAGATATGGCCCTACCCATTACCCTCCCCCTCCACCAAAACCTCCCCCCTCCCTTCCCCTTCCTTGGCCCTTTCCCCATAGTCTTGTGCTATAGTTGGGTTATAGTCTTCATGTGAAAGCTAAAATTTAGCTTCATAGTAGGGCTGAGTACATTGGATACTTTTTCTTCCATTCCTGAGATACTTTGCTAAGAAGAATATGTTCCAGCTCCATCCATGTAAACATGAAAGAGGTAAAGTCTCCATCTTTCTTTAAGGCTGCATAATATTCCATGGTATACATGTACAATTTGCTAGTCCATTCGTGGGTCGATGGGCACTTGGGCTTCTTCCATGACTTAGCAATTATGAATTGGGCTGAAATAAACATTCTGGTACAGATGTCTTTGTTATATTGTGACTTTTGGTCTTCTGGGTATAAACCTAGTAAGGGAATTATAGGATCGAATGGCAGGTCTATTTTTAGGTCTCTAAGTATTCTCCAAACATCCTTCCAGAAGGAACATATTAGTGGGCATTCCCACCAGCAGTGTAGAAGTGTGCCCTTTCCTCCACATCCACGCCAACATTTCTGGTTTTGGGATTTTGTTATGTGGGCTACTCTTACTGGGGTTAGGTGATATCTCAGAGTAGTTTTGATTTGCATTTCTCTGATGATTAAGGATGATGAGCTTTTTTTCATGTGTTTGTAGATCTTGCGTCGGTCTTCTTTAGAGAAGTTTCTCTTTAAGTCCTTTGCCCACCCTGAGATGGGGTCCACGTGTTCTTTTCTTGCTAATAGATTTGAGTTCTCTGTGGATTCTGATTATTAGAACTTTATCGGAGGTATAACCTGCAAATATTTTCTCCCATTCTGAGGGCTGTCTGCTTGCTTTACTCACTATGTTCTTGGCTGTGCAGAAACTTTTTAGTTTGATCAGGTCCCAGTAGTGTATTTTTGATACTGCTTCAATTGCCTGGGGAGTCCTCCTCATAAAATATTCACCCAGGCTGATTCCTTCAAGAGTTTTCCCTGCACTTTCTTCAAGTATTTTTATAGTTTCGTGTCTTAAGTTTAAATCTTTTATCCAGTGAGAGTCTATCTTAGTTAATGGTGAAAGGTGTGGGTCCAGTTTCAATCTTCTACAGGTTGCCAGCCAGTTTACCCAGCAACATTTGTTAAATAGGGAATCTTTTCCCCACTGAATTTAATTGGCTTGTCAAAGATCAAATAACAGTAAGTAGCTGGATTCATCTCTTGGTTCTCTATTCTGTTCCAGACATCTACTTCTCTGTTTTTGTGCCAGTACCATGCTGTTTTGATCACTATGGATTTATAGTACAGTCTCAGGTCTGGTAGCATGATTCCTCCTGCTTTGTTTTTATTGCTCAGTAATGTTTTGGCTATTCGAGGTTTTTTCTGATTCCATATAAAACGAAGTATTATTTTTTCAAGATCTTCAAAGTATGACAATGGAGCTTTAATAGGAATTGCATTAAAATTATATATTGCTTTGGTTCATGTGATCTTTTCATGTTTCTTGTGGTTGGGGTTTGTTGAGCTCTTTGGATTGTGGGTTAATATTTTTCAACAAATTTGAGAATTTTTCAGGTATTATTACTTTTTAAAATATTATTTTCTGTCTCTCCTTTTCTGTCTACTCCTTCAGGGATACCAATTATATCTGGCCACTTGAAATTGACCTACAACTTAATGATACTCTTTTCATTAAAAAAAATTCATTTTTCTGTGTTTCATTTTGGATATTTTCCATTGCTATGTCTAATCTACCATTAATCTCACCCTTTGCTAACTCCATCAGACACTGTGGTCCTCACTGCCCTTTGTTAACTCAGGTCTAGCTTCTTAAAACCACTGCTTCATGCACCGCGTCGACTTGCTTTGTTCCTGATAGCATGATAAACCTACTTCTGGTTACTCAATCTTGACTACATGTGGAAGTACGTCAACATTGATAGAATTTCAAAATTGGGACTAATCTTGGAGGTAATCCCTTCCTAGGCCTCATTTTATATAGTTATGTGTCACGTAATGACAGGCACACATTCTGAGAAATGCATCACCAGGCAATTTTGTCACCATGGAAACACCACAGCGTACGTACATAAACCCTGATCACATAGCCTACCACACACCTAGGCTATAAGGTATAGTCTATTGCTTTCAGGCTACAAACCTGTCCAGAATGTTACTGAACTGAATATCATATGCAAGGGTAACACAACGGTAGGTATATTTATATCTAAGCATAGAAAAGGTACAGAAAAAATATGGTATGCGTATTATGATCTTCCGGGACCACCACCATATGTGTGATCCACTGCTGACTCAGATGCCACCATGCAGTGCGTGACTGTACCTGGGAACTAACTACAACTGTATGAGGGGTTAAGGTCACACACCAGAGCCAGAGCACAACTTAAGTTTGCTTTTCTGTCTTTTTTTTTTTTGTACTTTTCACTTCCACTCAGTACTCTATATTACTTAAGGAAACAATGAACCCTGGCAATTAAAATATGAAGAAAATGAATCTGTTAATAATTCTCTACTAACAGTATACGATTAGGCTTGTATTTTATGTAGATAAAATAAAGATTTCTATGATATCTGAATATTACCAGAAATATACACACATATATATGTAAAATAAAGAATTTACTTTTGTTTATTTCACAGTAAGATCTGGCAAAGGTATGTCTTTCTTCCCCCTCAAAACTCATGCCTCTAGGTCATGTTATATTTTTAAAGCATGTGGAAACCAATTCTTTTCAAACTGACTACAGCTTTCTTTTAGATTAGGTATATCTAACAGATGGAAAAAATATAGAAGAACAACATATAGAACATCAATTTTATTTCTAAACAAATTACACAATCTAAAAAAACGTAGGAATAGAAGCATCAACAATTACTTATTATAAATCACCAAAATATAAAACATATTCACTACTACTTAATCCTTTCTCCTAATTTAAACACAGAACACCATGTACAACCTTTGTGTATTATCAGCATCAGTGTAAATGAATTCTTGTGACTCATTCATGAAAGAAATAACTAGTTTTACAGAATTATAAGAGATTAATAGAAAAATCATTGTGGTTGATCCTCTCTCTCTCTCTCTCTTTCGGGTGGACCACAATTTTATAGATATAAATTATGAAACTAGAATTGTCTTTCTAGCTACATAGCAAATACAATACCTGTAAAGTTTCTCTGCATACATAGGCTATTTGCAATTCTGACAAAGGTCCAGTAACTAAAAAGAAAAAGAGACCACATTGTTATACAGATTAAAATCAATCTACATTAAAAAATGATTATTATAAAACCTCCGTATACATCATTCGATGACTTCTGAACATGAGCACATATTTTTTAACCAAGAAACAAAAACAAAGGTAACAGAGAATTTTAAAATGTACTTTAAAAATAAAAGATTTAACTTTCTATAACCACCTTGTTCAGTGAATACACTAAGCACTCATTCTGTGCAAAGCGTAATGGGAGGTACCACAGGAAGGTTATGTAGAAAGCAATGGACAGACTCTCAATCCTGAACGATTTTCCAAAGACAAGAAACAAGATAAACGAACTAACATGTAACATATGCTATAACATTAGTTATACCATATAACTAATCACAGTTATATAGCAAAATAGAGAACCATAAAGAGACTGATTGCTGAAATACACTAAAAGGCATCATGTATGTTTTTAAAGGTCAGGATACCATTTCTTAGTATAAATTTTTACCACTCCTACCAAAAAAGAAAGGCTTGATCAGCAATCAGCTCACTTTTGGCAGAGATAGGAGAGAGCTCTCCCTTTATACAATAAACAACCAGAGGCTTTGGATCCACGCTTTTCAAATCATTAAAAAAAAATCTGAGGTGCTGTCTGCTGCCAGTGAAACCAAATCAGGCACTCAAGTGTATTCTTTATTTAGGGAAATGTTTTACTGCATATATTTTAATCAGTGCCTATACTAACCTAAGAATTTGAAATTTTGGTTCTTTGTAACTTGATAGAATAGTAGTAAAAGAAGGAAATCCACTTAATTAACAGCTTTATAAGTGCTCTTTATTATTTTGCTATCTAGTATACTATTTATAGGGATGGGTACTTCTGGAAATAAAATTAATGTCTTAAAACAATTTTTTAAACTTAAAAGGAAAAGTAGGAAAAAAAAGCCAGCCATTTAGTTTAATTTTATGTGTATTGTTAGAGTTTTTGAATTTTGTAATAAAGTGAATGGATAAAGATTATTGAATAAAACTTTTCACACAAAAGATAATACTTTATAAAATCATAAGAGATAGTCAAAATCACAATACAGCAGATCTCCGCAGTTGCCCCCCCTCCCTCCCCACACTGACCACCCCCCACCTCAGCCAAGCTGACCTAATTTTCACATATCAGTATAGGAGGCCTAGTTCCTTATGCTGACAACCGACGCTTGTTGACCAGTTTGGAATTATAATAGAATTATAACAGAAATGTCCTTGAGTGGTCATCTTACAGTGGTTCTACTTTTGTATATTTGCAATATTTATGTGGTATTAAACTTCTTTTTTTGAGACAGGGTCTTGCTCTGTCATACTGGTTAAAATGCAATGGCATCATCATAGCTCACTGCAACCTCAAACTCCTGGCTCAAGAGATACTTCTGCCTCCGCCTACCAGGTAGCTAGGATGGTACACATATACACCACACTGGCTAATTTCTCCTTTTAGTAGAAACAGGGGCCTTGCTCTTACTCAGACTAGTCTTGAACTCTTCAGCGCACGCAATCCTCTCGCCTCAGCTTCCCAGGGTGATAGGATTATGGGCATCAGCCACCACATCTGGCTTAAAGTTTTTTTCCCCTTTTTTATTCATTTTTTTGAGGTCTTGCTGCATTGGCCTTGTTGGAGGGCATGGAGCCATCACAGCTCATTACAGCCTCCAACTCCTAGGCTCAAGCAACCTTCCTCTTTCAGCCTTCTGAGTAGCTGGGATACATGCCACCATGCCTGGCTGATTTTTAATTTTTTGTGTGTGGAGATAGTGTGCCTTACTATGTTGCCAGGCTATCTTAAATTCCTGGCCTCAAGTGATCCTCCCACCTTGGTCTGCCAAAGGTGGCTACATTTTTTAAAATAAAGAGGCAATAATCAGAGTTTAGTTATCAGTTGGAACTATTTTGTTATGGGTTATTTGTTGTGATTAATTACTGTAGTTTAAAATTCAAAACTAAGTACTATATTAGTACATTTCTATTACAATTTAGAATTTTACTTCTGAGCCTGGCTTTCCCTTCCTTAGAAGTAATAACTCACCAATCTGGTAGGTGTCCTTACATTTTACTAGTCATTTACATTCATATGTATACTTACAAAATATAATTTTAAAAGGCTAAGGATGATCAATTATGCTATACATGTTCTTTGATAATTTCACTTTTTCCATTTAAAAACAGGCCTAGGCTGGGCATGGTGAAATCCAATTACTTTGGGAACCAAGGTAGGAACATTGTTTGAGGCCAGGCGTAAGAGATTAAGTAAGCTTAGGCAGCAAAACAAGACTGTCTCTACCAAAAAAATACTAAAAAAAATTGGCTGGGCATGGTGGCAGACTGAGGAGGCTGACCTGGGTGGATGGCTTGAGGCCAGGATTTTGAAGATGCAGAGATATGATTGTGCCACACACTGTAGCTTGCATTACAGAGTGAGATCCTGTCTCAAAAAAGAAAAACAGGCCTTAAGCAGATATATCTACGTCAACATACATGAAGCTACTTCATCTTAAGGGCTGCATGGTATTCCGCATTATAGGGAATACTCTATTTAGCCAATGTTCTATTGCTTGACAGTTTAAAACTTTGACCTCTATAAAATATATTTAAACTGGAATAATACTTCTGTTTTAACATATACTTGCCTGCATTTGATAAGGATTTTTTTCTTTTTGTAAAGACAGAGTCTCACTTTATGGTCCTTGGTAGAGTGCTGTGGCCTCACACAGCTCACAGCAACCTTTTTTTTTTTTGTGACAGAGCCTCAAACTGTCACCCTGGGTAGAGTGCCGTGGCATCACAGCTCACAGCAACCTCCAACTCCCGGGCTACGCTATTCTCCTGCCTCCGCCTCCCAAGTAGTTGGGACTACAGGCGCCCGCCACAATGCCTGACGCCTATTTTTTGGTTGTTTGGCGGGCCTGGGCTGGATTTGAACTCACCAGCTCAGGTGTATGTGGTTGGAGCCTTAGCCGCTTGAGCCACAGGTGTCGAGCCTTGATAAGGCTTTTAATATAAAGATTTCAGAGTAGAAATATTTAAAAATATTTTACATAATTCTTAAGAAATTATACATTTCCTAGTTGTAATGGGAGTTCTACTATTCTACATCCATGTTAAACAAGGAAAAGAAAAATTATTTTATAAGGATCCATGCTTACTCTCATAATTTTAGAAATTCAAGAAATTGTCAGCAGTAAAACAAATTGGAAGCCCAGAACTGTAAAACTAAAGCTATTTCTAAATAGTATCACGAAGCAATGTCAAATTCAACTCAGAAAACTAAGTTAAGAACCGTATTAACAGAATGCTAAATAAAATGCTCCAAATTTTCTAAAATACAAAAATTTAGTAATAAATACTCTTGGGCTCAAGTGATTCTCTTGCCTAAGCCTCCCAAGTAGCTGGGACTACGGGCATCTGCCACAACGCCTGGCTATTTTTAGAGACGGGTCTCACTCTTGCTCAGGCTGGTCTCACTCCTGAGCTCAGGCGATCAACCCGCCTCAGCCTCCCAGAGTGCTGGGATTACAGGCATAAGCCACCACACCCTGCATTAATAGATTTTCTAGTCAGCAGTTAACTAAGGCAGACATACAATCTCCTTAACATGAGTTACTCTTTGTATTCCTATTTACAAGAAAATTTAGGTAGTTTCATTTGCAGATAAAATGCTTTCCTAAAGACTATCTCTATAAAGTAAAATCTGGATTGTACAAATACTTTTGGATTTCTCACATCAGGCTCAGACATAAAAATTTAACTGAATAACCACAGAAGTAAAATTTCTATTTCTTTTATGTAGTACTCTGGGAACTGAAAAGATGAAATGCAAAACACTAAATCTACCTGGTTAACTGGAAATGTCAAACAACATTCATTACAGTCAAAGTTGGTTTAAAATGTAAAGTTAAACTAACAGTACCGTGGTAAATATCCTGAAGTGATCCACCACCACAATATTCCATACAAATCCATAATTTTTCCCGACTAATATGGAAGAGAAAGAAAATTATATTAGTTAGCAATTCTCGATCACTGAAACACTCTAAGACGCACTTTCAGCACCCCAAGATGTGGGACAGATTGCAGAGTAGCACAGGAAAATGCCGCGCAACCTCTTCTCAGCACACAGAGCACATTAATTTCAGCTTTGTTCCCATCTTAGATGGTTTAGATAAGAGTAAGACTAATTGTAGAAGTTAGAACACTTATTTGTAATCATTCATGTTTCAATAAGGTTACCAGATAAGATATAACTGATAAATGGAGGTGTCATTATTAACATAGCAGGGTAGCTAATCAGAAAACCCTAGAAATGTTAGAACTTTTGACAAAATTACTTTAAAAATACACACATATAACAGCACTTACATGAAAGGGAGAGAAAGAGTATATAAAATACAAAGAAAGAATAGATGCTTTCTTTTTTTTACCTGAGATAACTCCCAAAGTAGGCAACGATGTTGCAATGTTTACATTCTTTAACCATAAATATTTCTTGTTGAATTAAAGAAAAATCATCTCCTAAAAAACAAAATAAGTAGCTTATCATGTTACTGAAAATTTCTATTTACGAGAACTTTATAATAAATATCAGACATGAGGAATTAAGCATTCTCAATACTTCAAAAGGAAAGTAAACTGAGATTCTTTCCATCAAGCCGTAATTCTTAAAAATGCACAAAATCTTTAGATCTACAATTTCCCTTCAAAATTCTTTTCTTGAGATATGCAAAGACAAATGTTCACTACAGTATGGTTTAATAATGAAAGAATGGTTAAATAAATTATAGTACAGTTACAAACACTAAATTATAGTTAAAAACATGTTTTGATATGAAAATATGTTCATAATACACTAAGTGAAAAAAGGTGCTTCAAAAAACACATGCAGTGGTTATATCTGGGTGGTAAAATTAAAGGTAATTTTGCTTTTTCCCTTTTTGATTTGTATTTTCCAATTTGTCTATCACAAACCTATTTAACTACAAAAAGTTATATTAAAAATAAAATCTTATTTATGGGAATTTTATGTTTATTATGGGAACACTGCCTCCTACGTGTACCGTCACCATCAAACTCCATTCTACATGGAATTTACATGAATTAAAAAAATTAATTCAGAATATTATGAGGGCACATAAACATTTTGTTTATGTATGTTGCTTTTGTAAAGTGCAAGTCAAACTTATAAGCACCCCCTTCACCCAGTGTGCACTGTACCTATCAGGTGTGAATTTACCCCTCCCATCTCCCCCCACACCTGCTTGATTTCTCATGAGTGTTATTTCCCTATGTGGAGTGTCTAATCCAAAGCTCATGCTCTTAATTTCCACATTATACATAACATACATGCGATCACTTTTATCAACTCAAAGTCCTTTTACTTAAGAGTTGTGTTCAAAGCCTGTTCCAAATAGTCACTGGCCTAGGGACAAGTTGACCCTGCTGAGCCATGGTTTCATCTTTTAAGTAGCATTTAGATTCATTCTTCCTACTTACCTTCTTTACTTACATTTTCCCAAATATTCCCTAGATTTTAGTAATATCAAGCTACTGGCCCTTTTTGAAACAGATTCTTTTGCTCCCATGTTTCTGCTTATGCCACTGTATTTATCAATTGTGGGTAATGTGAGAAAATGGTAATGTTCATAGAGCATTTAGCACATTTGATACAGAATAAATACAACAACATTATGTTAGAGACTGAGAAATGTGGGGACCGGGCTGTGGCCAGCAGGGCCCCCATAGCCTGGGAAGTGCTCAGGGAGCAAACCCCAACCACTTCCCCTCCCTTATCAACATTGTTTTCACCTATCAGAAGTCACGTAGCTTTCATGTGAGTAGTCTTCCTTCTTTTTCTACATTTTGGAACAGGTTGAGTAATATAGGTACTAATTCCTCTTTAAAGGTTTGGTAGAATTCTGACGTGAAACCATCTGGTCACGGGCTTTTCTTTTTAGGGAGGTTTTGTATAGTTGATGCTATTTCTGAACTTGATATGGGTCTGTTCAACATTTCCACTTGATTCGGGTTAAGTCTTGGAAGGTGGCGTGCTTCCAAGTATCGGTCAATTTCCTTCAGATTTTCATATTTCTGAGAATAAAGTTTCTTGTAATATTCATTAAGGATTTTTTGGATTTCTGATGAGTCTGTTGTTATTTCGTCTTTGTTGTTTCTGATTGATGAGATTAGAGATTTTACTCTTTTTTTCCTGATTAGGTTGGCCAGAGGTTTATCTATCTTATTGACCTTTTCAAAAAACCAACTTTTTGATTTATTGATCTGCTGTATTATTCTTTTGTTTTCAATTTCATTTAATTCTGCTCTAATTTTGGTTATTTCTTTTCTTCTACTGCGTTTGGGGTTGCGAAACTTGGTAAATGTAGAATGTAAAGGTTTTGGCACAGTAACTGAGATAACGCCGGAAAGGCTATGTTAACCACTGTGATAAAAATGTGTCAAATGGTCTATGAAGCGAGTGTATGATGCCCCATGATCATATCAATGTATACAGTTATGATTTAATAAAAAAAAAAAAACTCCACAGAAGTCACGTAGCCCATGCATACTTTGTTATTGACAAGCCAGTTTTTCCTCTTTAAGGTTGATCTCTACCCCACGTGTTAAGATTTATGCAATCTTGTTAAGATACTGTATAAATAAAGCTGTTTCCACGGTTCATGGCTGGCTGCAGTCATCGCTGTGTCAGCCGTCCCGATGCCATCCTATTTCACGTCTCCTGTCCTTCTTCACCTTCCCCGTCTTTCTATTTTCTCAATTTCCCACCTTTCCACTCAGGTCAACTGTCCCCACTGGTGCCCAGTCACGAGAGGTCACGCTCTCGTGCTGGTACACGACAGATAAAGATACAAAAGAGAGTGCTCCTTGTTAGGGTGTCCTTAAAAAACATTTTTCATTAGATACTTTTTCACACTGGTCTTCGAAAAGTAATTTCAAGTTTAAAATTAGTGATGTCCAGATAGATACTGGCTCTAACAAAGCCATCTTAGAATTTAGTTTAACTACTAAAACCCCAAATTTATAATCATTGGAATTTTTTTCAATGGTCACTTCATGTAAATATTGCCATAATTCAGTTATAGGGTTTAGTATTAATTTTAAAGCATAGGTAAGTCAAATGAGAGTACAATCTTCTAACTAACTAAAAATCTAAGTAAAATTCTTTAAAAATAATATAGATTTGTAAACTGGGGGAACATGTATTATATAAATGGTCAAATACACCTGGCTTAAAGGTTAAATATAGGTTATAATTGAAAATTTCTCAATTTTCAGCCAATGACGAGAACTCAAAACAGAAGGTGGTCTCATGTTCCTCCTTATCAATTTAGACAGAAGCAGTGAGAAAGCCATGAGGGTCACAGTAGAAAGTTCATCCACCTGGAGCAGAGGGAAGGCTCTACTTTCCGAGTCCATTCATGGGGACCAGAACACTGTTTCTTCAGACCTGGGCAACATAAGGATGAGACGAGGTGACAGCCACAGAGCTCTTTATCGTCGGCTTTGGCTAAGTACGTATGGTTTTCACCTAAATGTCTTGCTAGCCCTAAGGGACCAAACCATCCCTTAAAAGCCAATTGCTCTTCCCGACTTTCCTGTCTGTGTTGATGACACTTTCTGCAGCCCTCCTGAGAGGACCCGCCCCATTCAGCAGGAGCTGCTATTGGTGCCACGAGACTGTCCCCTCACTACAGACACCACAGACTAATTACATTTGATCTCTTGGAAATGTAAACCATGGAGATGGAGTCAATGATCAGTTCCCAGCAGAATCGCATTAAAACTAGAATATTTAAGTAAGAGCCCATGAGAGACTGTGCTGAGGTGCCCAGAGCTGCCTACTGAAAACCTGGCTGTCTGTCCTCATACAGGAAAGACAGAAATCCACCAGAGACTTAACATCTGGGTATTTTTTTTCCCTCCTCGCTGATGAGGGCAGTTGCTGGTCGTACCAAAGCACAGTAAGAGACAGCTGGAATTCACTGGGGCCAGATGCGTATCCAGCTCATTAAAGCAGACAGGGTTAAGAGTCTGAGTCTGAGTGTGTGTGTTAGGGAACTCAGTCTGATACTCTGAGGAAGACAGAGTGACCTTCAGAAAGGGGAACCATGGGGACCAAGAGGGATGACAGTTCTGTCTGACATGGTATTCAAGGGAACCAGTCCTAACTAAAATGATAATTAAATGATGTAAAAGCTTCTAAACTGGCTTGAGTCCTGGAAGGTAGCTGTAAATGCGACCTGAGAAGTATAGGTATCAGCTATAGCATTCTGGGTTCTAGATGGCATTAGCACAGGGAATTTGTGTTTTAAACTTTTTTTGAAAAACCGCTGTATTATTGTTCAAGTTTAGGATGGTCAGTGACCACTACTGCAGTGATCACACCTTCCACCGTAGTGTTTCAAGGCTGACTTTAAAAGACAGACTTGCTGATGAATTCAGGGCAAGTACTCAAGATCTTGAAGGCTAAGTTTTCTGATGGACAAACTCTACAACTGTCCCTGTTCCTAAGCCATTTCCTGCCCAGCACTGCAACCCTAAACTATAATTTTTAATTGGAGTGGGCAGCCCACCCCCCAATCTAGCCTCCAGTGAAGACACAGGCTTCGACTCTACGGTCACTGTGGAGGCTTGTATTTGCTCCTGGTTCCTTAGCTTTGAGAACTTGGCCACTGCTGCAGTTTACTCAGCCCCCCGGCTACTACCACTACAACCAATCTATTCAAATGGGATCAAGTTAGACTCCATTAATGCCAAACTCAAAACACTTGTAAAAACACAGTAAGAAAAGATAAGAAAACTTGGAAGGAAACAGACTAGAACTTGAAGGCCCTCCAATACTCCCGGCAGTTTAACAGAAAGGGCTGAAGCCTTCACACTCTGGAGGTGAACTGGAGCAATTGTGTAAGGGTCCTTTCAATTTTGGATTCAGCAACCTCTTAAAAATTTCTTGCAATCAAATGAGTCCTAAAAAATAGTACTTGGAAAATGATTTAAAAACAATATATCCTCAAATTAAAAAAAAAAAAGTACTAGGCATTAAAAATCTGATCCAGGCAAAAAGAAAGGCAGTAAGTTTCCTCACACCCCTCCCTCCAAGGATACAGTAGTCACAGGCGTCCTCAAACTTTATAAACAGGGGGCCAGTTCACTGTCCCTCAGACCGTTGGAGGGCGGGACTATAGTCAAAAAGAAAACAAACTAGGAACAAATTCCTATGCACATTGCACATATCTTATTTTGAAGTAAAAACACAAAACGGGAACAAATACAATCACATCGCCTCATGTGGCCCGTGGGCAGCAGTTTGAGGAGCCCTGTGAGGCAATTAAATCAGTATCTATAATTATGTGGATAGCTGTGTCTCCAGCTGCAAATCCATTAGCTCTTAAACCCCTACAGTTCTGTCCTACTCATGTGACAAGGTTTTGGGGACGGTTAAAAGCTTCACTAATATTGACAACATATCCTCTAACATTAAATACTTAACTTTCAAAAAGTTAACATATCCTAGTATTTCCACAAAAAGGCTATTACTGAGCATTTTCCATTTATTTCATCAAGTATTAACTGGTTTATACTTTTTGTATCTACTATAAGTATTTCTACATCATTGTTCATATATTAAAATTATTAACATATGCTTCTCAATTATATTTCCTATTTTAATTCTCTATTATGAATAAAATTTAACAGAAAACTATCAGAAACTATTGGTGCCCTTATATGGGCATCAATAATGAAAACTACCGTTTTTTAAGTTAACAATAACATCCATGTTTTACTCTGTATTATTGTGTCCACATTCACATACGTACCTTAGAAAACTCGGCCAATGTAGAAAAACATAAAGAATGAAATAAAAATGACCCATAAATCTACCATCCAGAGACAACTACCATCAGCATTTCAGTGTTCTCGCCCAGTCCTGTAAGTCTAATTACAAGGTTCTCCCCGTCACATACACAAGTTGGACTCATACGCAGAGGCTCTCAACCAGTGGGTCGCAACCCCTTTGTAACAATGCCTAATACAACTCGGCATTAGGAAGGTTGAGAACCACCGCTCTACAGCTTCACATACTATTTTCACTAACCAATGTTTTGCAAACATTGCCTGTGTTATTAAAAATCACTGAAAAGGTACCCAAATTGGGGGAAAAAAAAAAACAAGTAAAAGTATCTCTGTTCACAGATGACATGATCTTATATGTAGAAACCTGAAGTCCACAAAAAAATCTGTTAGAAAGAAATTCAGCAAAATTTTAGGATACAAAATCCACACAGAAAAACCAATTGTGGGGGTGGCGCCTGTGGCTCAGTGAGTAGGGCGCCGGCCCCATATACCGAGGGTGGCGGGTTCAAACCCGGCCCCGGCCAAACTGCAACCAAAAAATAGCCGGTGTTGTGGCGGGCGCCTGTAGTCCCAGCTACTCGGGAGGCTGAGGCAAGAGAATCGCTTAAGCCCAGGAGTTGGAGGTTGCTGTGAGCTGTGTGAGGCCACGGCACTCTACCGAGGGCCATAAAGTGGGACTCTGTCTCTACAAAAAAAAAAAAAAATTAAACTATTTCACAAATACTTCCTAAAAAAAGAAGCACAAAAACAAAATATATTGCATTAATCATCCTGGGTAGTGATTTTATTAAATTACATCCCAGGAAGCAAGGCTTACAGTATTTTACAAACTGTAATAGTTCAAAATACTATTGTGCAGTTTCACCATAAAAGAGGGACAGCGGAAGAAGAGAGAGGGGAAGGTAAGTTGGCTTCTGATGGTAAGCTTTCCTGGGCATTTCTTGCCACTGCCCTGGCTGCCAGCCACCATTAGCTACAGACTTGTTAAGCAAAATGAGCATCTATAAAATGAGTTAAATAGTAGACTGAAATTCAGCAAGACAAGAGAACACAGTGGCATGTATCATCATCACATCTGTCCACTTTTCTAGGGCATTCCTGATGCCTAAAGTGATGAAAAATGCAACTAAAGCTCACAATGGTGTATCACTGGTAGTATTTTCAATGCTAATCACTGGTAAGTTAAACTCTATTTAAAGCCACCATTTGTAAGATTGTGACTATATTTACTAAATATCTACTATAAAAATGAGGTAGACATGATTACATTATTTCTGAAAATAATCATTTGCCTATGTATACAAAGGGCAATAAAAATACAGGAAGAAATGCTGACTTCATTTTCTTTTCCAATTATTTTTTGTGACTAAATAAACAAGTCTCTGTGTTAATCTAGTTTCATTCTTAACTCTAAAGTATTTTTTGATTATTAGGAATACCCTTAAAAGCAATCTGTGTAAAGTAAAATTTTGAATATAACATAAAATTAAATTAGCAGGGCCAAAGCAGCAAATCTGAAATAAAATTTAGGACTCTAAAATTACTATAAGCTTTAATATCCTATTTTTAACTATAGGGGAAATGTATTGTTAAGTTTATAGCTGGGATTTCATTTACTTATTAAAAAAAGAAAAGTCTTGTTTATGTTTTAGCAGACATAAGGCTTTTTCTAGGTCATATTGGCAAATAATTACCGTTTCATGTCTAAATACAATTCTAAACCAGCTCATCTGTTAAATCAATACAAGGAAGCATTTTTGTGTCATACTGGCTTTAGTGAAATTTTTTTAAGCTGCTAAACATGGATGAGAATTCATTTCTGAAATACAGAAGTATCTGAACCGAATATTGGGAAAATTCATGACCACACAATCATATTATGAACTAAACATTCCCTTAAGTCTGTTCCAAAAAATATGAAAAACACCATCTACGTTGTCTCACTGACGATGCTAAAAAAGCACTGATGCCCCACAAAAATTCTACAGCAAAAAGAAGAGGAAGTGAATGAATACAAGATGTAGAAGACATGAGGAATTCACTTTCTTTACATGATAGTACTTCAAAAATCTCAGGGAAACAAAAGAAAAAAGAGGACAGGTAAATTAAGCCAATAAAATAGAGTGCTGGTAAAGGTCAGAGGAAACTGAGGAAAAGTATCACCCACATAGGACTGATAAGAACACTGGAAACAAGCAGAAGCAGTGGTATTTATTTATCAATACATAAAGATAAACACGACCATAAAGAAAACGGGCAAGTGCAGACAAGGGAGAACTAACATGAACCACTGTTACTCCTGAAGTAAATAAAACAAATTCAAGAATAATAAAAGAAACTTTCTGAAAATAGAGAAAGAATCAAAAAATCAAAACTGTACTTGAAAAATGCTTTCTGTGTTACAGGGGAAAATATCTATAGAAAATTATTGAGACTAAGATACATAATCTGTCAAAATTACTAATTTAAAAGACAAAGAAAGAAATGCCAGCTTCTGCTCCCATTTGGCAGAAGCAGCAAGCCACCTAAAAGGGGAAAACACCAGTCAGCTCTCACTTCTCTTCAGTAATAATAAAGGGAGGAGATGCCCGCTGTTTTTTTGAGGGTAGGAGAAGAATATGCCACACAGTCATTGCATACCCTGTCAAACTGTCGTTTTCATTTAAAGGCGACAGAAAGACATCCACAATACTTTTGTAGGAACAATATTTACTGAAATATAGTAATGAAGACAGATGATCACTACTCACAGGCTCTTTCATTCAAGCAAGAAACAGAAAAACAAACTATATATGTGTATACACACACACACACACACACACACACAAAGAGAAAAGAATCAGGTAGTCACATGTCCATGCAGAGAACTAAAATAACAAGGACCTGGTGGTTATTATAAATTGGCCTCTTTGACAATGTGACAGTTAAGCTGAAATCTGAATAACCAGGAACATTCTGAGCAGCAATCACGAAAAACATTCCTTCAGGCACAACATAAGGGCTGCTTTAATCTTGGCCTGTTTAAATAGAAAGAGAACGGAGGCAGAGTGGGGAGGCAAGAAATGTACCCGATGAGCTCAGAGAAGTGGGCAGAGTAGATGATGGGGTTTTATAAGCAAGGTTAAAAGCCTGAACAGAGTCTAAGTGAACACAGAAGCTTCAGGAGGCTTTAAGCAGAAGAATGCTCTGATCTGACTTACGTTTTTAAAAGTTCTCTCTATGGCTTTGTGGAAACTAGATGGTGGGAGAAGGGAGGTGTGGGAAAGGAAACAGGGAGACCAGGAGGATAAACATGGCAATGAAAAGCACCAGACGGATTCAAGATGCATTTTGGAGGGAGAGTTGAAGGAACTTGCTGACAGATTTGATGCTGGAGTGCAAATACAAGATAAATCAAGGTTAATGCTGTGACTTGGGGCTTGGATAACTGCTAAGCAAAATGGCAAAAACTTTGGGAAGAACAGGTTTAAAGAATAATGGGTTTGTGGATTCAAACGTTATTACTCCTCCTGTGCATGGCTGTGTAAGCCAGTAGTCCCAGCTACTTGTGAAGTTGAGGAGGAGCCCAGGAGTTTGAGACCAGCCTGAGCAACATAGTAAAAACAACATTTCTTAAGAAAAAAAATTGTTAATGTACAAGTTATTATGTTATTCCTAATACTTACAGGAAAATATTTTTGATAGTACATTTTATTCTATTGATAGTTGATACCAAATAAACGTTGAAAGGTAAGGACACGGCATGAAAAGACTAATGGTGGGCACTGAATCTACTTCACTATTAAACTACTAAGTCTAAATAATTTATCATTATATTCATAAGTAGATCATAAATATTATAATCATTAAATAGAAAGGTACCCAGACTAATGCATACTAATAACCCAGTATACTTAGAAAGTTCTGGGTTGAAATCCCCCCAAAACTAACAAAAAGTTGACAATTCGAGCGTAAAGAAGCAGGAAAAGTATAAATATGCACCTCTCAAAGACTGTGAGCCTGGGAAGTTAACAGATGACTATTTCATTTAAAAACTACAAATTTAGTGTTTTACCCAAAACTGTACAGGTTATCCTCTGATAAAACTACAGAACTGTACCTTTCAAATTATCAGCAGTAAAAACAATTTAAAAAAACCTCAGCCATAATAAAAAAAACTTCAAGGAAACAGATTAATAAAAAAAAAGTGTAACAACAGAAGTAAAAATTAAACATCTCTTTAAACAATAATATAATGACAAACTCATTTATTAAAAAAAGAAAGATTCAGATTGGGTTATAAAACAAAATCAAATACAATTTTTTATAAAAGAAACACCAATGATTGAGAAAGGATTAAAGTATAATAATAGGGCCCAGGTATAGTAGGTCTATTTTGTTACACATGCATACAACAAAAACATACACAAAAGGAGGGTTGGCAAATCAATGTTTTACAAAGTTATATTAAAGGTTAAAAAGGGGCATAGGGCATGAATGTTTAAGGATAAAGAATGCAAGCCACAACAGTAAGGGAAAGGCCAAAGCCGATGACCTGCATGCGTGACCACCAGCGCGTAAGACGTTTCTCTCTTTACTGTGCCCCTGCACTAGAAGTGAAGTCCCGGGAGATGAAGTGTTGCCTTTTTGTTCTCTCCTACATTCCTACTGTCTGGTACAGAAGATCACATATCTCAGGTGCTCCATAAATATGTTAGTGAATAAATGTAGATAGAACATAACCACAAATTTCACAAATCAGCTGACATAAAATGCCTTAAGCAAAGAAGTGCCCCACACAGAAGGAGAAATGCACAGAACCACCCAGGGGACAGCACTGCGCCAGCCCCTAAAGCTTAGTGCCCACACCCTGGGACCATGATCCTCATCTGCACGTCTGCAGCTGGAATTATCTTTCTATATGGTAGGACTGTACAGTTGTAGGAACAGTTTAAAAGACTATCAGGGAAAAAACAGAAATTCTGTAAGACTGTCACAGACAAAATATATTGGATAAAATCCACAATATTCATAAGTATCAAAAGTTAATTAGAACGTGTAAGAGGAAAATACAGATCCTAGTCAAAACTGCAAGAAATACTATAAATTTATATGGCAAAAACTATATTTTCCCAAAGACCTGAATAAGAAAAAATCCTTCTGGCTGGGTGCCCGTAGCTCAACGGTTAGAGCGCTGGCTCCGTGCACCAGGAGTGGCGGGTTTGAACCCAGCCAGGGCCTGCTAAACAAACAAAAATCCTTCTAATGCCAAATCCTCTAATCTCAGAAGTGCCTTGATAAAAATGATTTTAAAGTTCTCCTGAAAAAAAAAAAATTAATAGAAACAGAAACATGTGAAAAATAAAAGCAATGAAATTATAAATAAAAAATATGGTGATCAAAACCAGGATTGTATTGAACTAGAATGGAAAAAAAAAAATACCACTTAACCAGAACACAAAATTCATGCTTATATGGAAAAACCTCAGTTTAAATTTAGTTTACCAAACCTGTAGATTAAAGAATTTGTAGCAATAGTTTTAGAAAATTATTCAGCCATTTGAAAAAGAATAGATCTGGAGTTCTCTTTGACCTCTTAGAATAAAATCATTTTATTTATTAGATTTTTTAATAATTATCTAGTAGAAAGGCCTCAGTATGTGGGAATAGGAAATAGAGAAAGGAAGATTGATGAATTTATCTTGAGAGAAAAAAACACACATATTCAGAAAAGAAAAATATTAGCAGAGTACAGAGAT
This sequence comes from Nycticebus coucang, assembly GCF_027406575.1. NCBI lineage: Eukaryota > Metazoa > Chordata > Mammalia > Primates > Lorisidae > Nycticebus > Nycticebus coucang. The sequence continues at coordinate 6,744,950 of NC_069785.1, read as the reverse complement.
AGAAAACAAACCGCAGGGAACTCAGATGACAAAGAGCCACCCATTCTCGAAGTGCAGACGAACATCGACGACATCAATTATAAGGATAACCTCACTGAACTGGGCTACAGCATGAGGACAGGCAATGAACAGAATATAAAAAAGGCCAAATACTAACATCGTATTATTAACAAGTACTGAACTTCTATTTTATTCTTTTTTGAAGGAAGAGTTTAAACATTACTCAATTTTTATATATGAGTAACCTCTAACATACAGTAAGTAGCTTTCACAAAACAATAGAGTGAGAAATTCTGGCCTTTCAAAGGGTCTTAATTCGTGGTTCCTATGTAATAACATCATACACATGACATACTTTTCTTTTTTTATTAACCTGCTTTCCTATGTTAGTCTAATACACTAGTTGAGGATTCAGAATCGTAGGGTTTTACAAATACACACTAATTCGTTATAGGAACTATAACCAAAAGTAAGCCATCCTCACAAGTCAAATAAGTGAAACTGTGCTGTAACAAGCTCTGTGTATACACTGAAGGCAGAAAGACAGAAACATCTTTGTTTTCTATTGAGTGTCCAACCCAGGATGTGGACCATAAGCACCCCTGAACATAACTTGATTCCTCCAGGAGACCAAATGCTTGCCTAGTTCTGTCATATTCCCTTTTGTGTTATGTCACTTTGGAGATCATTCCTTATTTATTAGGTGTAACTTAACAAAAGGACTCTGAAATAGTATTACTATGATTTTTACCCACCTAAAAGAAAGGATACTCTGTCGTATGTGAAAGCTGAGTGTTTTAATATGCACCACCTCAGTCATATCATTTTTCTTATGAATCACATACACGATGATCCAAACACTGTATGTGAAATGCAAAACCATTTTACTGCTCAAATTAAGAAACTAAATTAATTATGGTCACACACTTTACATGAGCTGGCCAATTAACAGACCACTCAATATTCACTTACCTGGTCAAAAACTACTACTCCTTTCATTAAAAACATTAGAAACAGCTTGGCGCCTATAGCATAGTGGTTACAGCACCAGCCACATGCACTGAGGCTGGCAGGTTCGAACCCAGCCTGGGCCAGCTAAGCAACAATGAGAACTGCAACAAAAAGAAAGCCAGGTGTTGTGGTGGGCGCCTGTAATCCCAGCTACTTGGGAGGCTGAGATAGGAGAATGGCTTAAGCCCAAGAGTTTGAGGTTGTGAGCTGTGACGCCCCAGCACTCTACAGAGGGTGACATAATGAGACTGTCTCAAAAAAAAAAAAACTTTAGAAACTTCTAGGATATCAAAATCATAAAACTGTTAGCTTTATTTTCAAAGTGAACACTCATGTGCTTTAAAACAAGCAGTCGTGTGCTCCCACCTAACAGGCACATCTCCCGGGGAATGGACCCAACTACCACAGTGACTTTACCTAAAAATGCAAACACAAACACTGTAATCTAATTGTTTGTACCCTCATATTAATCTGAAATGAAAAATAAAAATAAAAAAGTTTACACATAAAAAATAAAAAAATAAAAATAAAACAAGCAGTCTCTAACACACAGAGGTGTTGATAAAATAAGCATTAAGCTAAGACCAGAATGATCAAATCTAAACCATAGGGAACAGATGACATACAAAATATCATTATCCCAAATATTCTGTATATCCCCCCAAAATCACAGAATACTTTTCTAATCAAATTCTCATAAAAACTAAAACAAAAGTTAAAATATTTTACTACAATCTTAAAAAAAATCAAGTCAGTCAATGCATCTTCCAATTTTGGAATGTTCATATTTCAAATTTTATTTAACAATGAAACTATTGCATTGAACTCCCATTTAACTGACCATTTCCAATGGAATCTAATATAACCATACTAGGGATAGTCCTACTGACTTCACAGGACACATAAGACTTCTTTTCAGAAGAAGGCAAACAAGTAAAGAAATGTGGGAAATGCTTTTAAGTTTTGTATTTATGAATTGCACATGAAAATTGTTAAAATGTGTCTTGAAGGCTTTCATACATACCAGGTTCCAACTTAATAATTTTTACCGCAGCCAACTCTCCTGTATGTACATTTCTGGCCTAAAAATAAAATTAAGAAGTTTTAAGTTTGTTAATTAATTGCTTTTCAATTATGCTTTATCAATGCTAAAAAACAAAATCTTTTTTTCCAGAATCCTTTATTCCCATTAAAAACATATAGAAAAGACACAAAAATATAAATAAAACTATCATTAGGGCCACCACTCTGAAATGCGTGAAGTTTAAAATTATGGTATACTTTCCCAAGTCTTTTCTTCATTCTTAGGCTTGATTTTTTTTTTTACTTTAAAATTTTTTAAACTTCACTATAAAGTTTTTCTTTATATTATAAATATAACTATAGATTATTAAAGAAAAATAAAAAACTCTTATCACTGTATCTAACTATCTAACATTTCAGTGTGCGTGTCTTCCTGTGCGAGCGTGTGCCCTGTGGAAGCTGATTCTTGTCACAGCCTCAGCAACCTCGTGTGCAGCGCTGCCTAACTTCCCACTAACAGGATATACCCTTTATTTAACCAACCCTCTCCTGTTAGACATTTAGGATTTTAATATCATTTTGCTATTATAAGTAAAGGGATGAATAAGTGGTATATTTTAGTTTTATATCTATCGACACAACCTTGATTATTTTTTTCAGTTAAATCACTAGAAACTAGTAAAGAAAATATCATAGACAAACTTACCATAATTAATGCTGTAATGAATATCGCTGCAAGTATTTTACTACATAGACTTTATCAGTAAGGCAAAGGGTATGTGGATTTACAACAAACATATGAGCATATTGCTCTAAAATTGTACAAATTTATACTCTCATCAATGTTGTTTGCTAAAACCATGTCTGCCAAGATACAGTGCAGGTACAATTTTTTTATTCTCCTTTAAAAATCATGTACTTTCTCTATGTATACATAATTTTTAAATGGTTATATAACAGTCCAGATAATCACCTGCCTTCACTGCTATACATTAAGGATGTTACCTGTGGTGTTTTCATTATTTAAGAATATTTCTTTCAAATGGATTTTAAGATATGAAATGACTAAGTCAAAGGACACGCAGGTGAACACAAGGCTGTCAAGACACACGAAATAGCCTAAAGCACTGTGCCATTGTTAACGTAAGGGCTTGTTTTCATTGTACCCAGCAGCACACCATGTATGGCAAGGCAATTTAAAAATTTATAACTTTTTTTTACTTACATTACATTAGATTTAAATGGCAACTTTCATAATTAGCATAAAAATAAGGCAAAGACATCAATAAAGCAAGAAAGCATGGTTATTATGCTAAGTTACCAAATTAAGTAAGTCACATTACTGGTAGAAAGAAGAGAAAAAGGAATGACAAAAAAATGTAGCGAAGGGAGCATTAAAAAGACACTTTTAGAAACAACACACAGAGGGTGAAAAAAAGAAGAGACGGGGGAGAGGGAGACAAAGGGAAAGACACCAACAGAAAGGAGGAAGAAAAGGACTTTCTTTTTTTTTTTTTTCCGTAGAGACAGAGTCTCACTTTATGGCCCTCGGTAGAGTGCCGTGGCCTCACACAGCTCACAGCAACCTCCAACTCCTGGGCTCAAGCGATTCTCTTGCCTCAGCCTCCCGAGTAGCTGGGACGACAGGCACCCGCCACAACGCCCGGCTATTTTTTGGTTGCAGTTCGGCCGGGGCCGGGTTTGAACCTGTCACCCTCGGTATATGGGGCCGGCGCCTTACCGACTGAGCCACAGGTGCCGCCCAGAAAAGGACTTTCTACAGAAGTCAACTGAAAACTCAATTCTCCTCATCTGTTAAAGTGAATAGGTAAGGAGGGGTCTCTGGAAAAGGGAACAAAGCTCCCAATTCATAGTCGCTCCTCCCCAAACCATTAACGTAGTTATAAAGAGGGAACAAGGGTTAGCCAGAAGCCTCCAGCTTTCCACCCTCTCTCTTTTTACCCTTAGACAAAAGAATCATCTGTTAGCCTCAGGTTTTGTCCCAGTTCCTAAAATCTGTCAGCATTTTAATTTCTCTTGGGTCATAAAAAGATATGTACTATTGCATATAGATTTAGGCTGTCCACCTGCTCAACAATTCACACGCCAGGCTCAGATATGAAAAACACAGCCAGAGGTTATAAAATAAATGACCTCCTGGGGATCTTGCTTGGTGGATTATGAAATGTGTGTCAGAAGACAAATTTCATGATGATGACAACTTGGTTTTTAAAGCTTTATATTTTGCAGAAACTTTCATAGACATTGTTTGATTCTATTTATTTAAACACAAAAAGATTTACACAATAAAGTTAAATGACTTGTCCATAGTCATCCTTGCTGGCAGGGACAAGACTCAAAGACCCAAGAACTATATTCTGATGACAAAGTTTCACTGCTTCTTTTCAAAATATGAGAGTTATCTTTTCCTTTTTCAAATGCAAAAGGTATTAAAGTATAAATCATGTAATATTTAACAGATCTCAGTGATAACTTTTGTTGGAAATAGATTTAACAAAGTAATACACTAATCATCTTTTACATTAAGCTTTTATTACTATGATGCTTTTCAATATAACAGAATGTGAACTATTTATTACATATTTAAAGTCTCAAATAAATAATCTTAGAGTTAAATTTGATCCCAGAAAAAATAGTATTTTAAATATTCTGAAAAAAGTTACTAAATAAAAGCCAGTAGCTTTCCACTATGTTTAAAATATACCTTAAAGGGTTGGGATAAAAAAAAAAAATCAAATAACAAGACTCAATTCTTTTTTTAACATTTCTATGTCATAATCTCACAAACACAGCTACTTCTCCGCCTTGTTCTCCCTCTTTTCTCATCCCTTGTCTAAGTGATAATTTAAAGTATTTTTCTAAAATCCTACAGAAAATAGAAAAAACTTCTGTGGACACAGATTAGAAGTTTCCATATTGGGAAGATAGCTTTAAGTAGAAGGGCCATAGCATGGCAGAAAAGTAACATGTTCACTCGCAACTATGACAGTCAAACCTTTCAAGATTTAAATTTCAGGTAAGGAATTCGATATTTAACTTATAAGACAGTGACTGATGCTAGCATATCTCCAATAAAAAATATCTTTAAGCTATATTCATTATTCTAATTTTTCAAGCAAAATGGATATTTGGGTAATGCATTCTGCCATTCATTGAAAAACCAAAAGAAAGTATAGGTCTGTATTTCCCAGTTATAGATTATCAAACAAGTGCCAACAACATCAAAATATCTAACAAGCTTCTTTGAGAGTCTAGAACAATTAATTCCAATTTCAGTCAGATTCATCAAAAGGTTTGGTGCCTGCAGCTCAGTGGGCACCTGCTGGGTTTGAAATCAGCCCAGGACTGCTAAATAACAATAACAAAAAAACAGCTGGGCCTTGCAGCAGGCGCCTGCATTCCCAGCTACTTGGAAGGCTGATGCAAGAGAATCGCTTAAGCCCAAGAGAGAGTTGGAGGTTGCTGTGAGCTGTGACACCACAGCACTCTACCGAGGGCGATATAAACTCTGTCCCAAAAAAAAAAGCAAATTACTGTTTCTAGTTTGAAAACACTGTCCTAATTCTGGTGCATTCTTCTTCCCCTATCCTTCTTCCCTCCCCCGTCTGCCCAGTTAACCCAGACCTGTCCTCAGGACTCAGTTTACTTATCACCTCTTACAGGAAGGTTTGCCTGGTACCACAAGCCTGGATTAAGAATGCTGTCTTCTTAATTTTGAGTATGGCCTCTGGAAGATGGTGCTACATGGTAGACGCTCCATAAATTTGTTGAATTTATGTTATTGTATGTTTACTTAAAAAATATCGAAATCTACAACCAGGAAGTGCCATGAAACTGACAATATACTGTTTTAAACAGCTATCCTTCTTTTCACTTACATTGAACCAATTTTATTTTCATTTCTATGAATTAAAGCATCTTATAAAAAATTATTTGCAAAAAATTACAAAATAAGATTTTATTGTAAAAAATTAAAATAATATAAAATAGATCAGTAAAAGATGACAGTGCCCCTCCCTCTGAATTCATCTCCCAGAGGTAACTACTATAAAATAGTTTAGAGTGTATCCTTGCAGACTTTTCAATTAGGTTGACTGCTAAGAACACACACATGCAAAGCACAGAACCCTGACAGTCTGGCAGCTTCTTACAAAGCTGAACACAGTCTTCACCACGGGATCCAGCAATCCTACTCCTCGTTACGTGCCCTATTGAGCTGAAAACTTCTGTCCACATAAAACCTGCACACTGACGTTTATAGCAGTCTTTATTCATAATTGCGAAGCACTGGAAACAATCAAGATGCCCTTCATAGATGAATAGATAATGCGGTACATCCTATACAATGGAATATTATCTAGAGACACAAAGAAATAAGCCACCAAGTCACAAAAAAATTAAAAAAAAAAATAAAAAAAGAACCAGTGTGATGAAAATGTGTCAAACGGTCTATAAAACCAGCGTATGGTGCCCCATGATTGCATTAATGTACACAGCTATGATTTAAAAAAAAAAAAAAAAGATACCAAGGAACTTTAAATGCATATTACTCAGTGAAAGAAGTCAAGCTTGAAAAGGTGACATACATACTGTCTGATTCCAACTATATGACATTCTGGAAAAGGCAAAACTATGGAGACGGTGAAAAGAGCAATGGCTGCCAGGGAGCAAGGGGGAGGAAGGGAGAGGGTGAGCAGGTGGAGTGCAGGGAGATTCTTAGGCCCGCGAGACTAACCTGCATGAAACCGTAAGGGAAGAAACTCGTCATCAGGTATTGGTCAAAGCCCAAAGAAGCGTTTAACACAAAGAGAGAACCTTAATGTAAACTATGGACATAGTGAACACTTGTTATAAACATACCACACTAATGCAAGGTGTTAATAACAGACGAAACTGCAAGGACGGTGCATAAATGTAACTCTGTATACTATCTGCTCAGTTATTTTCTAAACCTGAAACTGTACTAAAAGAATAAGTCTATTATTTTTTTAAATACATATAAAATTGTTTTTAAAAGAATATATATTTGTCGGACACATAGAAGTCAATTTTTATGATTAGAATCAACGCAAATATACAGTGTTTCAATTTAATGTAAAAAAATAAAGATGCATAGACATCTTGATTTTATTTAGAGATTCTGAGAGGCTCAGAAAGAAGAGATCACTGGAGAATTTGAACATCACAGAACTACATAAAATAAAGATGGTATTTTAAAATTCAGTTACACCATGTAGAAGTTAAAATATATGTAGCTACAGAAGTAAAAAGTAAAAAATGTAAACTGTAACTCCCACTGATAGGAATAAATACTGAAATGCCAGTCTCCATTTTGAAGACATATTTCTATTCTTTCCAAATGAAGAACCGATGGGCACATGTTTGGTCTCTGTAATTTTCCAGCTGGATTTTTAGAACAGAAAGCAGTACCAGGCTCTTTTATAATGAAAGGCAAAGAGGCTTTCAGAAAAAGAGATCTTCTAAACAGAGACTTTACAGATTCTATTTACTAAAGAGATCTTTCAGAAATTTAACTCTATAATTTCCACTATAATTCAAAAGAGTTTTGGTGTTTTGGAATACCAGTTTTTAAAATTCAACCTTTTTCTCCCACAACTTAAATGTGATGCTTTCAATCTTTTTGCTTTCACCTTTAACATATAAGAATTTGAAGCATTATGTTTACAAAAGGAACTTATCAAAGTACCACAGTACCTGTACAAAAAGGATCTAAGTACATTTCTGATTCCTATTCATTCTAGTAGAGTATTGGTATATACTAAATATTCAGATGTAAGAGTGTAATAAATACCTGGAATTCTAAACAAATATATTAGTACTTTACATTATTTTATTTAACTCTTATTAATCAAGAACTTACTCTTTTTTTTTTTTGAGACAGAGTCTCACTATGTCACCCTTGGTAAAGTGCTGTGCAGTCACAGCTCACAGCAACCTCAAACTCTTAGGCTTTAGCGATTCTCAGCCTCCCAAGTAGCTGGGTCTACAGGTGTCTGCACAACACCCGGCTATTTTTTTGTTGCATTTGCCATTGCTATTTAGCTGTCCCGGGCCGGGTTCGAACTCGCCAGCTTTGGTGTATGTGGCTGGCGCCCTCACCACTGTGCCATAGGCACCGAGCCAAGAACTGAAATTATTAAGTGGTAAAATGAAAAACTCACAAGAAATGAGATCAATACTAATAAAATTCATAAAAGGACCTTTCCAGTTAAGTTTCTATTCTTATTGCCAATGTATTTCCCTTTCACCACTTAATTTGTATTTCCAAGTTAATTTACTACCAGAGAAGTATTTAAACTCAAACTATCCTGTCTTGAATATTTTATTAATAGTAAAATGTTACCTTGTAGATTTCTACTTATACCAAAAATATTAAAAAATGCTGATCTTCCTAATTAGGTTATTTTTATATTACGCAGTTAACAATTCGGTAAATTGTGAACTCTCCCACATGATATAAAATTTTTAACGTTAACTAGAAAAGACTATAATAAGGAAAAGTTAAACATTTTACCTATAAGTTTTCGACAAAATTTGAAGATATGGCTCAATGCCTACCTAATGCATACCATAGGTATACCTCAATGCATACCACAGTTGCCATGAAGATGGAAGATGTTTTAAAACTGGAGCAAAAAACTGAAACTGGCAAGTAGGAATAGCTATCAAAAAGTTACAGCAACTAAGATGGCACACCATGAAGAGAAGTGAAAAAATTACTTTGTGCTACTTTACTATTCTTCACATTAGGCCCCTCAACCCACCCCCAGATAATTTCTTCTAGAATATCTTTAGGGTCACAAAATTCTTCCATTAAGTCAACTGGAGGCTTCAGTTTTAAATATGCCCCCTTCCTCCAAAGTAATTCTTTAAAAGAACAGAAACTCCAGGCACCTCAGTATTTAACATTCTATCTCTACTGGCCAGTGACGGACTGCTTCTCAGGGTCCTAATTACGCACTCCAGATGTAAGAACACAAAACTACAATATAAACATAGCAACACATGAACTACAATACAAAAGGAGCAACTACAAGGTTTGAAAAATAAAAGCAAAGTAACTAACTGGTAAAGTAAACAATTATATCGTAGACTGTAAAACTTTTATACCCAGATCTTTATGGAACATTGTTTTTAACTGGTTCATTTGTTCACAACTCAAAGATTCCTTTGACCCTCAGGGCAGAATGTACCCATCACCCCCTATCTTCTTGCAGCTATTATATACAAAGTGTTGGTCACCTCTCCTCCTTCTTTGAAGACTTTATGACCCCTGGCTCATAGTTTCCTCTCTACTTTTCTTGCCACTGTTCTTGGTGACTTCATCATTTAGGTCTTCTCTCTGACTTTCCACTCCTATCTGCATCTTGATTTCAAACATTGTTCTTCCTTCTGTATCATCCCCTCCTATCCTTTCAACTCATTTCTTCTAATCCTCCCATTCTAGGGACTCTACACCCTTGCTAACCTGCCAAGGCACTCCTCCTCGAGCGCCCACTACTCTGTTAATGCCACACATCCCTCCTCAACTGGTGGGGTTCCAAGGTCCATCCCTCCTTTGCAAATATCCTTAACCTCCTTTTTCCTCTTTACCTCTGTCATACTAGCCTGGCTAAATCCTAATCCCAATTAAACCCAATTATCTACTATTTCTACACTGGTTCTGAATAGCTAAATGTTACTGGAAAAAATTATAAAATTATGCTAACTGGTTTTATTTTCAAATTATAAGACAAATCTGAAACTACAACTTCTCCTACAGGTTTTATTTGTCACTCTTCATAAGGACTACTTTACCCCTCTCTCTTCAAAACTTCAGTAATGCCTCAGACCCTTTGTTACTCCCTCTTTTTCCTGTCCTCAATGATTATGGAGCTGCAACTTTATCTATTCTTGCATACAGTCACCAACTTTAATAACTACCTTCAAGACACATTTCTCCTCATCCAGCCCCAGACTCTTATGGGAACTGACAAGCACCTCAATCTTATCATGTCTAACACAGAAGGCTCCATCATCCCTGCTCCACAAACCCTTTCCTCCCCTATCTCCCAATCTAAATTAAACTTACTGCATCCACCCACTTGCTTAAACCCCAAACCCAAGGTCAGTCTTCATTTCTTTCTTTCACATTCTTCACATCTGACATATCAGCAAATCCTGATGGCTTAAACATATAAACAAAGCCATTCACTTCCCTCTATCTCCACTGCTATGTAGTGTCCATTTCAAGCCTGTGTCCATTCGGCACTGGTCAACTACTTATGAGATGTAAAGAAATAGCAAATAAAGGCTAATCCCTGGTTTCTGGATTGGGCAACTGGGTGAACAGTGGGCCAGGAAGGACATGTTCAAGTTTTAGGGTCCTATGGAAACCAGTATCTGGTGATGTCCCGCAAACCGCTTAATACACAGCTCCTGAAGCTCTAACCTGGACTGGAGACAGATGTGGGCATCAGCAACATCACTGAATGCAGACAGGCGGATGAGATTACTTTGGAAGAGTATAGAAAACTACTTTTCTATAATCTTTCCTCAGTGGTTCCACTTTTGGTTTGTGAGATAACACTAATTTACTCTATTCCTCCCACTATTTGACAAACTTCAGATATCTAAATCCATTAATTTATTCAATAAGTATTGAGTCCCTGTGGAAGTAGGAGGCCTAAATTCTAATTTTAACCCAACAGGTAAAATATAAAAGCTCTCTTCTACCTATGGGTGAAACAGCTGATTTCTTCAACGTGCCCTGTCATAGAGATTCCAAACCCTTTCCACCATCCTAGTTACCATTTTGACAATGTGCTCAAAGTCTGACGTCTAACAAAAATGATCATTGTTATATTAGATTCATAACATTATAGGTGACATTTCTTTGTTAAAGTTCCTATAAAGTTGTATTTTCAAAATTTAAAAATAAATGTTGGAAATGTTCTATCCAGAACAGAAAGCAACATTTTATTCTCTGACAAGAGCAAAGTAAAGTGTTTCATTTTACTTTTATTATAAATCCTTTTAGGAAAGAGATGCTATAAACACAGTACATATATGTATTATGTACTAATAAGTTGTTCTATAAATTTCAAGAAAAGCACTTCCAGTAAGTATTGAATTTATGTGAACAAAATAAAGGGAGAATCACTTTTAAAATATTTTCCATAAGAAAATTTAACATAAAGATTAGTTACCTGTTAATTTAACATTTATTCACTGAGTTCTTCTTAAGCACCAGGTACTTTTGGTAATAGTATTGGTAGGGGGACAGCTTTGATTACAAAGATGAATAAAATATCTGAACCTGCTCTTTCTGAGTTTCAATGGGACAGATTTTAGACCCATACAGCAAAGTTTTTTATAGCAATTAAAATTGTCCAAAAAAGGAATGGACTTCTTCTAAACATAACGTCTAAAGAAGTTAAACAATCATTTGTCAAGGACAGAGTAGGGTATCTATGCCAGCTCTGAAGTCTTTGATTTTCATGGAGCAAGTTACTTCCAAGCTGACTTCCACATAGTTACACGGGTCTAGCCAGGTGCTCCCTCTCCCATGGAAAGAGGTTTCCCCCACTACCAGGCAAATTCAGAGCCCAAACCCTTTCCTTGGACTCAAAATCTGTCCAGATAATTTCTACCTTGGGTCATGCTAAAGCCTTCTGCCCACTCTGTTAGAATACTCACTTTTCTCCAAAAAGACTTTTCCTAGCCCTTTCCTAAAACGGACTGATTGTATTAAAAAGAGAATCCCTTCCACATGATTAAATTGAACTAATTATCTGTCGGTCTTAATGGCAGAAGACAAGGAACAAAGGGCATGGCAAGGCAACTCTCAATCACTGTTGATGGGTGCAACTTTTTTGGAGAATGACTGGTCAAAATTCACTAAAAGCTTAACACAATTTGGAAAATTTAATTCTAAAAACTTATCTGAAGAGGTAGCACCCGTAGCTCAATGGGTAGGGCACCTGCCATATACACCGAGGCTGGCAGGTTTGAACCCAGCCCAGGCCTGCTAGCCAACAATGACAACAACAACAAAAAAACAGCCAGGCGTTATGGCGGGCGCCTGTAGTCCCAGCTACTTGGGTAGCTGAGGCAAGAGAACTGCTTAAGCCCAAGAATTTGAGGTTGCTGTGAGCTGTGATGCCACAGCACTCTACCCAGGGCAACAGCTTGAGACTGTCTCAAAAAACAACAACAACAAAACTTAGCTAGAGAAATAATTAAGGATATAAGAAAAGAATTTGTTCAAGGATATCAATCACTGCATTGTTGCAAGAAAAATCTGCTTGTATGTTTGTATATAATGGAATAAAAATTATACAACTATATAAGGAAAAATACAAAAATATTAAATTATCAAAGTATTGTCACATATAACTGTATGTGGTTTTACATAATATCTACACTATGATTTATGTATGTGTCCTTAATATTAATTTATTAAAGTCTAGAAAGATATATACAATGATGTTTATCTCTTGGTAAAGGAGATACAAGTAATTTTTCATTTATCCCTATATCAGTTTTTTTAAATGAACACATTATTTTAAAAATCAATAAGTAGGAAAAAGGCTACCTATGCTGAGGCAAATGCACGAAGGCGAGTCCTACCTGTGGTCTGTGCTACTCAGGAAGAAATGGGAAATTATTCCTCAGGGAAAAAAAACAATTATACAGTTTATATAACCACCTATTGCAATTAAGAACTAAAAAACTCGCTCAGCACCTGTAGCTCAGAGGCTAGGGTGCCAGCCACATACACCAGAGCTAGCAGGTTCGAACCCAGCCCGGGCCTGCCAAACAACAATGACAACTACAACCAAACAATAGCCAGGCGTTGTGGTGGATGCCTGTAGGCCCAGCTTGAGAGGCTGAGGAAGGAGAATCGCTTAAGCCCAAGAGTTTGAGGTTGCTGTGAGCTGTGATGCCACAGCACTCTACCGAGGGCAGCATAGTGAGACTCTGTGTCAAAAAAAAAAAAAAAAAAGAACTAAAAAGCTTAAAGTAAAAAAAGTTAATACTTTATTAATATTATGTATTTTAAAATATATTAAGTTGTAGCAAATGGGGAGGGGGAGGAGGAAGAGAGATGGGGGTCATGGTGTACGGCACACCTCTTGGGGCGGAACACAAGTGTAAGAGGGACTTTATCTAACAAATGTAATCAGTGTAACCTAATTCTTTGTACCCTCAACAAATCCCAAAAAATAAATTAATTAAAAAAATACTAAGTTGTGTCCACACCAGATTTTTCCTGAGTTTGTTAAGAGGACGAGTTGATAAAGGAGGAGGTTAGAGGGCACAGAGCACCTAAAAATGGGGCACGCATATGTTAAAAGTAACATACCAGTTCACAAGCCACAGCTGGGAGCCACAACCCCGCAGGCAGTCCTGCTCCCTTTAAATCAGACAGAGGCAAACAAAGGAAGCTAGCTAGTGCTATAGAAGGTAGGTATTCTATCTATCTGGAAAAAATCAGCATTTTGTTTATTCCAATTTACAACAGCATCATAGAACCTCTTCTATAGGACTCGGTTAATCTAAGTAACAACCACCATAAATCTAAAGTTCTGACAAAATGAGAACAAGAGAGGGCACAGCAGGAAGAATGTCCAACAACCAAGGAAAAAAAGAGTTTCTGCTCTGAGTTGTCTGCATTGCAGGGTGGCCCTTTGCTGAGGGCCACCCTGCAATGCAGACAGTAAAGGAAAACAGAATTTGGGCTCTGACTGGAAAAGATGAGGGCAAAAGTAACAACCTGGGGGTAACCAGGAAGAAATGCCTCTGAAAACTGGCACTGAGACCTGAAGTTCATTGGATACTCAAAGCAGTCAATAAAACCCTGCAGCTCCAGGACAGGGGTGAGGCTGCCAAGCCCTCTTCTGATCATAACTTGTACAGAGTTCACACTGTGCGAGGCCCTGTGTTAAGGGCTGAGTGTACAGCAGCAATGTTAAAGATGTGGTCCTGAAAGCCAGGCATGGTGGCTTATGCCTGTAATCACAGCACTCCAGAAGGTCAGGGCAAGTGTATCCCTTGAACTCAGGGGTTCAAGACCAGCCTGAGTAAGAACAAGACCCCGTCTCTACTAAAAACAGAAAAACTAGCTGGTCATGGTGGTGGGCACCTGTATTCCCAGCTACTCAGGAAGCTTGAGTCAAGAGGATCATTTTAGCCTCAAAGTTTGAGGTTGCTGTGAACAATGATGACATCACAGTACTCTACCAAGAGTGACAGTGAGATCCCCATTTCAAAAAAACAAAAACAAAAAGCTACCGTCCCGAGGCAGCTGGAAATAGTAATAAGAACAGAGATTACAGAGTCAAATGATCTGGATTCAAGTCCTCACAGTGCCACCTACTACCAGTATGATCTAGGTCAAGACCAAGTTTCCTCTTGGATAAAACAGAGATGATAATACAATCTGTCCACCTGCCTCACAGGATTATTGTGACAATATACTGATCATAAGAGGATTATACAAATATTAGTCATTCTCTTAGTCATTTTAATCCGATTTCATCTTCACAAAATGTTGGAAGGTGGGAGCCAGTATGACTCATGGGTCCAAACACCTCCAAAGACAGACTTAAGTATCAGCAGAGATTCCCACATCACCTTCTCAAAACCCAGTGGAAGATTATGACGCTTAACAAAAAATGGACTTATGCTACATGTGAGGCCTAAATTCATCTTGCCTTTCCAGAGAGTCTTCTACCCTCTCTAAGCTGACTAGAACTTGATGTAACTAGAAAGCAATAGCCTTCTAATAACACTCTAACAGCACAAGTACTCAAAATAGCCCGATACTGCCAAGCAAAAGTGCCTGTTCCAATTTATCTGATCGCAGACTAAGTTCTCAAATTGACGACAAAGCCCTAAAAAACACAAATATCACCTGTTAACAGGCGTCATGTTTCTCTTCCTGTTTTTGGTCTGAAACCACAATTTAAAGTTTAGAAATGAAACCTTTTTAAATTTTGAAAGCAAAACTAAAAAAGGAAATCTAAGTCAATCTCCATGCTATCCCATTTGTTTTCATCAAAAATACTGGAAATGATGGCCAAAGTGCAAATGCCAAAGAGAACTAGAACACTAGACTTATCATAAGCCTGTGGTTGCAGCTATATCCACAAGTCAATCTGGGACTAGAACTTCTGTATCTGAACTTACGGAGGCCCTATTTTATGTCTATCAAGTTGAAAGTACTATAAAGACTTCTATAATTTTCACATTTCTGTGAAAACAGAAAGGAGTTTTAAAATAATTTTCTCCTAACTATGGTCGTGAGTTTCACATCCACCATCAGAACCACGTTCTCTTTTCAGGCAATCACAAAATAAGCCTATTTCCAAACAGTAAGGAAAACAAATAAGATTTTAACCAGGTAACTAGATAACTTTTAAAACAGTAAATATTAGTAACACTTCATCCTAATAAAACATGTTTTATTTTCACAGTAACCTTATACAATAATTAATATAGCATCTATTTAAATAAGTTTCAATGAGATAGTCACTCATTTAACAGAAAAATCAATTTAAAGTACTATTTTTAAAGGACAATCCTTCATCTCATTTTCTCCTGCTAAACTATTTTTTTAAGTTATTCACTCTCTTTCACCCTAATATGAAAATCAATAGTCTCTCATAATGGGAAATTACCAGGATACAGAAAGGATAGTACATACACACAGTTAACTGTGTTACTGACAAAAAAACCAAGAAAATGAGTGATGTTTTAGTATCAAATGTCAGAGGAATGACAAGCTGAACGTGCAGCTGTTCTCGGCCACCTTCAGGTCCTGGGCCAGACTTTATTAGCATTTAAAGGTTAAAGAACACTGGCAGGGAAAGATATAATAGAAACAATCGCATATCCTTTGCTTACAAAATCGTGCTTTAAAAAAATGACACAAGATTTGGTAACCTAGGCTTGGTGCCTGTGGCTTAAGCGGCTAAGGTGCCAGCCACATACACCTGAGCTGGTGGGTTCGAATCCAGCCCGGCCCTGGCAAACAACGACGGCTGCAACCAAAAAATAGCCGGGCATTGTGGCGGGTGCCTGTAGTCCCAGCTACCTGGGAAGCTGAGATAGGAGAATCGCTTGAGCCCAAGAGTTAGAGATTGCTGTGAGCTGTGATGCCACAGCACTCTAACCAGGGCGACAGCTTGAAGCTCTGTCTCAAAAAAAAGGACTTGGTAACCTACACCCAACCCCCAAACTTAATTTAACTAAAAATCACAATGATCTGTAGTCCTGGACAACTGAGGAAGATGTGATGCTGGTAATGTTTATGACTCGGGTCTAATGCCGGCCCCTACACTTAAAATTTAGCTGTGGACACAGGTTTCAGGTGACCCAGCAAGATACAGATATTTAAGACTTATATGATTATCCAGATATCCACTTGGCTAACTTTACCTTTCTCAAGTCTCTGCACAAATCTAACCTTCTCAAGTCTCTGCACAAATTTAACCTTCTCAATGAGACATACCCTGACCCATCCTCATGTAATTCCCCAACCTGCCTCCCCCATCCCACCCAGGCATTCCTGATCCCCCACAACCTGTTCAACTTTTCCTTCTGTCCATGTTTTTAAGCTCCATCTAATATATTATACAACTCTTTAATTATGCTCATTACCCCTCTCCCCTGACTAGAATGTAAGCTCCAGCAGGGCAGGGACTTTTGTTCACTTTGTTCACTCGGTATATTCAAAGGGCCCCGAACAGTGTCCATCCTGAAAGAGGTCCTCTACAGACACCTGCTGAATATTTGATACTTCTTTGCAGCCTGTCAGCTCAGTTCCCTATTCCAGCTTCCCATGCACTAATGTGCCTTACCTTAACTATGCTCACAGAGGAACAATCGGTAATAGGAACCAATGAACAAGAGGTTCACTTCAAAGAGTGAGGGAAAGTTTACATTTACTCCCTACACTAGTTCCTAACAATCCCATCTTATGTTTCTGCCTTTTATCTCCAGTCTAAACTCTTAGTGCCTTCCAAATTCTTTGTCCTGATTTCCTTCTCGAGGGAACTCTCTCTCTAAACTCAGCAATCTTCTTGGATGATCTTCACTGGTGATAAGACAAACTTAAAGAACACGACTGAATCACTCAGTCTCAGTGAAAGGGAAAAAAAGAGAAACAGGGGAGGAAACATTTGCATACCCCATTTCTGTTTCTCCTCAAGGAGCAGTGTGTGTTCCCTCTGCTTCCTCATGTACCATTCACACCTCCACTCTTCCTAATAAACCCTTTGGATTCCTTACATACGTGACCGCTGTTTGGCTCACTCCTTTGAGGCACATCTACTGAGCACATCCCGTGCTAGGCGCTATGCTAGGTTAGCTGACTCAGTGGTAAATGTAAGGTCCCTGTTCTGACCCAGTCTAAGGCTCGCAGAAAACAAGCAAAAATGACGAGTCAGGAATGAGGGAAGGATGTCATGATAATAAACGTACAAATAGCTATGAAAGCATATAGCAGATACATACAACAGACTCTGAGGGACAGAAAAGGCCTCCCTGGAACTACAAGGTCTAAAGAGAAACCCAAAGAGAAGGGGAAAAAAAGGAAGAAGAGGAAAAGTGCTCTAGGAAAAGAAAATAGTTTCTGCAAAAACCTGAAGGGCAGACAGTAGAATGCTATAAAGAACTGAAAGAAGTTCGTATGGAGAGGTGCTGGGATAAGCAAAGTCTTGATAGCATGTTATTCTAAGACTTCATTCCACAGACGAGAGAAATAAAGGGGAGATGACACAAAGCTTCAGTTTATGTTTATATTCTTTGGAAGATAAATCCAATTTCCCCACAATAGACCAGACGGGAACAAGAATTGAGACAGGAGATGACAGAGATGAGCTCTTGAAACTTCTGGTTTCTATAAAAGGTATTTCCTCATACTTTTCTATATCTGAGATACCTTCAGTATACTAGTTTTTTCTGCTACCCCCTTAGACTACAGTCTTTCTGGTCTTCTGCAAACTCTCCTGGGTGACCTCACCTGTATTTCACAGGTGCCACTCCATAAAATGATGATAACTGACAAACCGGTATCCCCATCCAGAACTCGCAGGGCCACAGCTGCGATTCCTACATTTGCCAGACACAGCCACCTACATAATGCCTTATGTTCAGACCTAACACAAAATCCAGACCTCACAAACCTGGTGTTCTGTGACTCTGCTGATAGCGTCAATGAAGTCACCCAAGCCAGAAACGGTGAATGCCATCAACTACCCGTTTTCCCACCCATGGACCATCAGGAGTTTTTAATCATCTTTAAATATCACTCAAATCCATCCTTTCCTTTCATCTCATGTCCTAGTGCCTAAATCTAGGCTTGCATAAATTTTTATCTGAATTATTCAGTAACTGGTCTCTACATTTTTAGCCACTTATAATCCAGTCTTTATATCATCAGAGGTTTCCTCCTAAACTGTTTCTTCAGTCTACAGAAAAAGTCCAAATTCTTTCATGTAACATATGAGGTTATTAGAAAATAGGTCCTTTCCTGCCAAAAAAAAAAAAAGAGCCCCTGCTCTCCATTCATGATATTGTATCCAGTCTTGGATGCAGACTCAAAACTCATCCGTGTTTTTTTAAGCCCTCAGGTGTGGGCACATACTATTCCCATAGGCTGGAATATCCTTTTCCAACTTCGCCACCTAGAAACCACCTTGTACCCTCTTAAAAATCCAGTTAATGCCCTTTCCGCTGTCAACCTCTCCTGGTTCATTCTCTCACTTCTTCCCTCGTCCCCAATAAAGACAGAGTTGAGGACTGCTTCCACCTCCCTTCTGGGGCACTTGCCAAGTTCTCCCCATTTACACATCTATCTTCCAACTAAATGTTATGTTCCTTGTTGACAGCGTACTTTCTCTTTCTCGTTCTTGCATCCCTATACCCTAACACACAACGAGCACTCAATAAATATTTCATGAATGAATAAACGCTTACAAAAATGTTGTGAGGTATCAAGCTTTGTCTCTGGATGGTGAGATCCTGGGCTATGTTTCAAAGTGCCTAAAGCCATTCGGGCATTTTAACTCTTGGTGTGAGGGAGAGAAGAGAGGGCCCTACAAGGGTAGGACCCGCTACAGCACACCGTCAAGCATCCGGAGGGACCTGCAGAAGCGGTAAGCATACACGACCAAGGTTTCTGTACAAATAATAAGATCAAAATTACAAGAAGTGTTTGAAAATAGAAAATAACAAATATGAAACTTAAAATGGTTAAACGAATGTTCATCCAACAGATCCTTTAAAAGTAGCATTCTGAAGAACACTTAATGACTAGGGAAAATTCTGGTCATTCCAATCAAGTAGAAAAAAGAGCTATATCATGATTCTAATCATAAATTAAATATCAAAGCCATTTTGGGCTAGGCACAGTGGCTCACGCCTATAATGCCAGCACTCCAGGAGGCCAAAATGGGAGGATGGCTTGAGTCCAGGAGTTCACAGTGCAGTGAGCTATGATCAGGCCACTGCATTCCAGCCTGGGCCACAGAGACTCTGTCCTTAAAAAAAAAAAAATCGATTCTGGAAACATAGTAGGTTAAAAACATTCAGGAAAAAGCCTAGGATAAACTATAATATATTAAATTATGAATAGTGTTTAACTCTGAGTAATTTTCTACAAATGTCATCTAAAGAATATTTATCAATCATCTGTTTGTTATAACACAGTCGTGTGTGAGAGACATCTGTTCCTGTCCTGCTGGAACTTAAACATGTCATAATTAGTCAGAAAAAGCAATAAAGGTTAGAAAAAATACATGGGACAGTCCACTCTAAATTTATATCCCACACATGGTTCAAAAAAATGTTCCTAGAACTTCTCTGGAATCTAAGCTGGAAAAAGTTTGATCCAAGTATTAGGATAAAGACTGTCCTAAAGGCTTGTACTGTTGATTGTGAACTGTTACCGTGATACCACAATTGTTCTAGACCACTGTGGACAAAAGGTAGTAGAGATACTAAATCTCCAGATGTCCCCTTCCTCTTAGTAGATTTGTAACAATAATTACGAATGACATTTGCTCAACCGAAATTTAATCCTTCATCCCTTGTCTACCGCATTCCTTTTCTCTTCTGTGTGTCTTTCCCCTCCACTATTTCCTGCTCTAGCCCTCAATGATTCACTCCATTCATCTAACAGAGTCTATATTCCTCCTCTTCTTTCAGTCAGGGAACTGCCAGCTTAAGATTGAGCTCTCTCCTCTTGGGGATTCTCAGGAAAGAAGATGGGGGGAGGGGGATCTGTGGTTTTGAAAAACATAAAAATAGTTCACAAGGATCTCAAAGCTACAGTCCTTTTAAGCTTCCACTTCAAAAGATACCTGAGGTGTTAAAAAAATATACTGGGGTTAATATCTGAGTAGAACTGTGACTAATTTACTTACTCTTCACTGTAATTATTTTGCAAATTTATATCCTGGATTGAAAATACTTTCAAAACTTCCTAGGATTTCTAACTCATTAGAAACACAATGGTAAATAGTAAAATTACCTCAATTGCCCAGAGCATAAAAAAAATTCAGCACTGCAGCAGTGCCTGTGGCTCAAAGGAATAGGGCACCAGCCCCATATGCCAGAGGTGGTGGGTTCAAACCCAGCCCTGGCCAAAAAAAAACAAATTTCAGCACTACCATATGAATGTTACTTGTTTTAAAGCATATTAAGAAGTAAACACAGGGCGGCGCCTGTGGCTCAAGGAGTAGGACGCAGGTCCCATATGCCCAAGGTGGCGGGTTCAAACTCAGCCCCAGCCAAAAAAAAAGGGCGGCGCCTGTGGCTCAGTGGGTAAGGCGCCAGCCCCATATACCGAGAGTGGTGGGTTCAAACCCAGCCCCGGCTGAACTGCAACCAAAAAAAAACAGCCGGGTGTTGTGGCGGATGCCTGTAGTCCCAGCTACTCGGGAAGCTAAGGCAAGAGAATCGCTTAAGCCCAGGAGTTGGAGGTTGCTGTGAGCTGTGTGAGGCCACGGCACTCTACCGAGGGCCATAAAGTGAGACTCTGTCTCTACAAAAAAAAAAAAAAAAAAGAAGTAAACACAAACTGACAAAATTCTACAGGACTGAGATCACCGAGAATGGATATACTATGAAATAGCTTCTCAGAAATATTCTCCCAGAGAACTCATATAATTGGAATTTGTAATAAAAATACGTAGACAGGGTATCATAAAGGCATTACAGGAATATCTAAAGAATTAAATTCCTAGTGTTGTAATGTCAAAAGCATATTCTCAAAGAACTGTGTGACACGATCACTGATGGTCATTCATCATTCATCAAGCAGAGAGCACTCACTCTGTGCCCAGCATATAGGTGCTATTAGAGATAAGGCAGTGAAGAAAACAAAAAGATAAAAATCCCCACTCAGAGTATACTAGTGGATCCAGATAGATAATAAACAAGAAAACATAAGTCAAACTATGTTAGATGGTGCTAACTACAAAGGAAAAAATTAAAGTAGGAACAAAAAGATGGAGTGGGTGTAAAAGAAAGGAGGAAGAGAACAAGCCAGGTGAGTTGTCTGAAAGAAGACATTCTGAGGAGAGACGGCAAGGGCAAAGACCCAGAGGTGGGAAGAGGCTTACTCAGTCCAGGGAACAGCAAGCTGGCCAGTGTGGCTAGAGCAGAATGAGGGACGGGAGGGAGCAAGGGAAGGGCTGGGGCTGGCAGAAGGAACATCTGAGTATGGCTTACCCACAGGTCTAATAGAACAGGAGCAAATTGAGGGATGGGAGTTTGTTCTGGGTAATTAGAACAAAGAAAGACAAAAAACAAGAAGCCACTTATGCCTTAAAGGTGTTTAGGAATCAGAGGCCGGTTCCAGCCTACACTAAACATGCACTGTGAGGGCAGGAAGCCCAGTGTGGGGTGTGATAAATATTCATTCTCTGATTCTCTGTTCAGGAGCTGTGAAAGAGAGACTAGGGAAGGGAGGCACCAGGGTAAAAGGCCAGCTTTAACTGCCCCTTTAATACAGTCTTTGCTCTCTCTGGCAGGAAGAAAATCCTGCTGCAGACAATTGCTTTAGTTGCTGGATCTATAAAGAAAAAAGCAGACGTCTTGGATCTTTGTGGGAAATACTCTTCATGTTCCTGTAGTAAGGAGAAGAGAAAACATACAAGAACTGGCATTTAGGGTGGTGCCTGTGGCTCAAGGAGTGGGGCACTGGCCCCATATGCTGGGGATGGTGGGTTCAAGCCTGGCGCCAGCCAAAACTACAAAAAAAAGAAAATAAAAAAAGAACTGGCATTTAGACTATTGTATAACTTGCATGAACTGAATTGAACTGGTCTAATACACAGTGAATCATAAGACAAAGATGACTAAAAAATGGGACTGAGAAGGCAAACAGGAATTTGAATTTTTAAGAGGGCATTCCACAAAATGGCTAATCCACAGATAAACAAGTAAGAGTTTACTGGATATCTTGCATAAAGAAGGGGATTTTGTTATCATTATCCACTTTGAATTCAAAGGTATTCATGAGGCAAGAGCTAGAACCCTATTCCCAATTCAACACCCCAGTACCTAGAACAGTGCCCAGTACAAAGGACTCAAATACTTGTTGATAAAATAAAAACCCCATCCAATACAGTTAATCTCAAGAGAACTGAACAGCACTAGAGCTATCCAAACATCACCTTGAACTGCTATTATAAATATGGAGGAAATTAAACAAAAGCAAGGAAGTAGGAAGAAGGGATGTTTTCCTTCCACATTACCACCTGAGCAAAACAGGGACATATCAGAGGACTCTGCTGCCTAATGACCCATATGACACAAGACCAATTCAGCCATATGCAGGATTGTTTGGAATAATGGGATATACCTGCATATATCACGATCAAATTCAATAAACAAAGCTGTTGCAAAAAAAAAAGGAACTTAATATCCCTGTGAGTTGCATTAATGCTCCCCTCTTAGTGAAGATAACAAAAAAGCATAGGTACGTGGCATTAAAAAGGTTGAGAAGCACTGCTCTACACCCTCCAAGAACTCAGGAGATTTAGGAAATTGGGTTTGCTTCTCTACCATGTTTTTAAAAACTTTAAATTAAGAGGTAAGTCACACTGTCTTAATACAAAAGAGCACAATACAAAGACGAAAGCTCTTATCCATGTGTGGTTATGGGATGTTGTAAATCCCAAAGAGAGGAACTGCTAAAGTATGAAAACACCCAGTAAGTTAGTATCACATTCTATCATCAGCCAGATAGAAATGATCAAACTTCCCCCAGGAAAAGCATCTTCCTACATGGGGTGATGTTTGTACACGTCACTTTGACCCAGTCTTAGACTGCTTACGGTTAAAGTTTAGAGACTGAGTTTCAACCGGCTTTTTAAAGTCTGGCTCATTTATAAAAACGAGAGTTTAAAAAAAATTTTTTAATGCAAATGTCTGAGTGTCACTATTCTTCCCCATCTACTGTCTTCTGAAGCATTTTTCCATGCCAACACTAGAACATCCTCAGTGTATGTCCATAAACAGATTCAAACTCCCTTCAATGCCATGAATAAGCCTTAAAAAGCCTTTCCAAGCCCCCCCCCTTCCCACCGACTACAGCCATAGTTTGCAACGGTGTGGTTAGTCGTACTCATGGGGAGCGATTAGAACAAGCTGCAAATCGAGCTTGCTCTAAACCGAGCAGAAGGGACCCCGGCCGCTTCCTCCCCCAGAGGCAACAACGCAAACAAGCATCCTGCCCCGTCCCGCACCGCCGGAAAGCGGCCCCGCTCCCGGGACCGGCACCGCAGGGAAAGGCCCGGCCTGCTCACCTTGTAGACGTCCCCGTAGGTGCCGCTGCCGACCCTCTGCACCAGCTCGTAGTCCTGCTGCGGGTTCCGCCTCAGGATGTCCGCGGCAGGCCGCAGCGGGGCCTCCATCTTCGCCCAGGCCCGGCCCCCGCCGGCTCGGCCCGCGGCTCCGGGATTCCCGCTAACGAGGGCGAGCGGCGCCGCTTCTCAACATGGAGCCTCCTCCCGCAGCGACTCCTGCACGACGAGCGGCAAAAGCGGGTCGGCGTCGTGGGCCGCGGCCCCGAGCGTCCCGCACCGCCCGCGGCCCAGCCCCTGCCCTTCCGTCCCGCCCGCGGCCTGGAAGGGTCCCCGGCGCCCCGCAGCCCCGTCCGGGCGCGGCTCCTCCCCGTCTCCGGCCGCCCGCGAACGGCCCGGCCCGGTACCTGAGGGGGGCGCCCCGCTCTTTGTTGAGCGCCCCGCGTCCCCTCCCCCGCGCCGGCGGCAGCCCCGCGTCTCGCCCCGCAGCCCCGCGCGTCCTCTCGCAGGCGGCACAGGCGCGTACGGTCGCCGCCGCCGCACCACGTTCCCCACCCGGGCTGCGTCACCGGGAGACACGTTCCCGGCCAGCGTGGGTCGGCGCCCAGCGGCCCGCCCGAGCGCGCCGGCAGCGGGGCCAGAGTGCCGCCCTGAGGCCTGGAGAGGACACGACACCCTGCGCGCCGCGCCGCCGCGCCCCCCGCCCCCTGGCTCGGCGCGTCCTCTCAGGGCCTAGGGCGCTCTCCTCCCGGCTCTCAGAGATAAGGGACACCCCCCCACCGGGCGTTTGTGGCCCGACGGACCTCGGATAAACCGTCCTCAGATTGGTCAGGTAGACTTGGAGGGTGACGGGTAGAGACAGAGAGTGGGCGCGCGGATGATGGGAACGCGGCCCTCCAAGTCCAAGACGCAGAAGGTGCGCGGAGGGCACTGGGCCAGGAGTCACCTGGCAGCGGGCGCCGGGCTGGGAGGTGGGGAGTGCCAGGTTAACTAAGTCGCGGCACACCCTACTGCACCTTCCTGTTTTGCAAACCATTCCCAGTGGTTCCAGTTTGAGGCTACCCTGCACACTTGCACAACCTGTCTTCTTCTTTTTTTTTTTTTTTGGAGACATTTCTGAAAGCCTGAATTCCTAGGAAGATTCAATGGCTTTTGCTGTTACTGGACACACGGCAGTGCTCCACCACGCGCATTGCACCTTTAATAGGACCAGGAATGCTGCAGAAGCTGAAATACGGTCAGGGGCTGCAACCTGGGTGGCATATCCCGTACTTGCCCAGTATGTGATCTGGGCCAGGCCATCAGATTGGGCAACATCTGGGTGTCCTTATCTGCAGCTTGAGGAGCTTGAGGTTTTGCCTCTGACACTTAAGAAAGTGTTTGTAAAGCATTTCACAGGGTTGTAAAGAGAGTTATCAAATACAAGAGGTTTTTAAAAGCTTAATGCAAAGGATATTCAACAGTTCAGGGAAGTAATTTGGCTATTTTCACAAGTTGTTTTGCAGTTTCAGTTCTAGTCTTGTTCTGAAGGTAGAAATTAAGTTGGCTACATTATTGTATACTGGCAAAGTTATTTCTTTCTTTTCTTTTTTTTTTTGTAGAGACAGAGTCTCACATTATGGCCCTCGGTAGAGGGCCGTGGCCTCACACAGCTCACAGCAACCTCCAACTCCTGGGCTTAAGCGATTCTCTTGCCTCAGCCTCCCGAGTAGCTGGGACTACAGGCGCCCGCCACAACGCCCGGCTATTTTTTGGTTGCAGTTTGGCAGGGGCTGGGCTTGAACCCGCCACCCTCGGTATATGGGGCCGGCACCTTACCGACTGAGCCACAGGCGCCACCCGGCAAAGTTATTTCTATAGTTATTTGAACAGAAAAGCCAGATATCACTGAGCTACTGCAATTGGTGACTGAAAAATTACAAAACAGCAAGTTACAGAGGTGGCTTGTGTGGCTTTGAACATCCAGTTCAGTTCTGTTCTTGGGAAATATACTTGTTGCTCATTGTTGTTGATATAGTAACTGTGATCAATTGTATAATATAGAAATTAAATTCACACCTTAACAGGACAGGAAATATATGTCATTTCTTGTGCTCCATGGACAAAGGACACTTATTTAGGGAACATAAGTAAGCCCAGACTCATATGCTTCATGGACAAAGCCTAGTATTTACTGCATTGAAAAAATTGTTGAAGAACAGTTCCTTCTTTCAAAGCTGCTTGGCACTCGTTTTGGTGGGCACATATTTTTGGCTTCGATGACTCAAAATCTCTTTAAATGTTCTATGGGTATCTTAGTACTTGTTTACTGTCATCAATGTATTTGGGTTTTTATTTTTTCCACTGCCCCTATACACATTGATCTTTTCTCTACTCTGAAGTGCATTTATTCTTATTTATACCTATATTACTCCACAGAGAATTTGAAGCAGCATATAGAAAATACATACTGTAACACAAGATAAAAATAAACAAGTGAGGAAGCCAGTATGAAGTTAGAAGAAAAATGGGAAACTAGAACAAATAGAATGAATTGGCCAAAGCAGGGGATTTTATAATGTTTTTGAGATCTAGATGAACCAATTGTTCAAGAAAGAGACACATCTTTTCCTGATGCTAAGACTTCAGAAAATTTTCTCTCTCGAAATCTTCATAAAGTGGAAATTTAATGCCCAATTTGAGATGAGGATAAATATCCTGACAATCCTTTAAGCATGTTACCCTTGAAACACAACATTTAAAGTGAATTAGGCAATAAAAAGTTTGAGGCCATAGGCCTCAACTAGACCCTGGAGAGCAGGTATTTTTATGTTGCTAGTCATGGCACATCCATATGCTTTGACCATCAACCCAGACAGAGGCAGACAGCATGGAAAAAGTTGAGATTCTATGTGGTTGTTAAAAAAATGTGTCTGCTATAATCATTATTTTACTTATATCACAGTTGATGCCAAGAGGAAAACATTTGCTTTATATTAACTCCAAGAGAACCTTAAAGAATTTTAAATACTGGTTGAGTTAATTTTAACAAGATCAGTCAAAGTGGATTGGTTGGTAAAGAAATTAAGATTTAATTTCCTTAAAATAAGCATATAGTGAATAAATTTAATTTTGTCCTAAATAATCAAGCACATAATTTCAAGGTTGAAGTTTATACAGGAACAAATCGTTGTAGCTAACAGCAGAGTTTCTTAAAATGACCCAATTTTACAATGACATGTTGTAGAATAAATATGGCTTGAGAGGTCTTTCATCCCAATTAATTGTCACATATTCTTAGTGTCTTCATGATATGTGATATGTAAGTATTTTTTCAGCTTTTACTCTTGTCTATATAAGAAACTATAATTTTTTCCTATGTTTTGTAGGGTGTTCCCCTTATTTCAGAAGTCTTCAGTAAAATGCTAATTGTGATCTATGGCCTCTAATTTCTTTATCTTTTCTTTTTTTTTTTTGAGACAGAGCCTCAAGCTGTCGCCCTGGGTAGAGTGCTGTGGCATCACAGCTCACAGCAACCTCCAACTCCTGGGCTCAAGTGATTCTCCTGCCTCAGCCTCCCAAGTAGCTGGGACTACAGACACCTGCCACAATGCCCAGCTGTTTTTTGCAGCCGTCATTGTTGTTTGGCCAGCCTGGGCTGGATTTGAACTCACCAGCTCAGGTGTATGTGGCTGGTGTCTTAGCTGCTTGAGCCACAGGCGCCAAGCCTACGGTCTCTAATTTCAACTCTAATGTAATAAAGGCTGAATTTTTAAAAATTGGGGACATAAAAGTCTTCATCTTCTACATAGCTAAATTTTATAATTTATTATCCAAGAAAAGATGGTTAACCAAATCCTTAAAGTGTGATAAAACAGAGCATAAGGACAATCGTTTTTGTCTATGGAATAGAGGTTTAAACAACAAAGTAATTCAGTCTGATGAATCGTCTAACATAATGTAGTTGTGAATATAACTCTTTGTGATTAAGTTGATTGCTGTATAGCTTTGCTAAATATAAATCAATTAAATATTGGAAGACATTGGCACAATTGTGATTTGGATTTTCAAATAGTATGAAATTATTCTCTCTAATTAGAATATTCTCTCTATAATTAGAGTCACTTGTCTGCTGAGGCTAACCCATATTTTTCAAGGATAGGGCGATTTTTATATTTTGTTTTGGGTAGCAGTAGTACAAGTATTACATTGACAATCACTATCAGATCATTATGATGAGAGTTTTTAAAAGAAGAAGTGAAGAAAGCTGTACATATCCCTTTTCTATCCAGCTTGAATTGATTATTAGATGTATTAGGAAGCTGTTTCTGTTAACCTTTATCCCCAGAGGGGTTTTAAGGTTTATACAAGAATTGGTAGGATTTCTGTATTCGACTCACAAATTAATTTTGTCTGCAAATTCAATAGCTAAGAAAAGATAATAGTTACAAATCGCAAACAATCTTATACTGTTTGTTATCAGTTTCCTTACATTGGGAAGGTATAAGGTTCAGGAGGGCCTAAAGCTCCCTTACACCTCCTGTGGGCCAGTGTTAGAAGCAGGAGAGGCCATGGTGCTTGACAGTGACCCTTTCCTACAGCTGTATAGCTTTTTTAGGATTCCAGTAAGCTCTCCTTTTCTTCGTCCCATCAGGGCAAGGATGATAATGGCTTCCCACTGTTACTAATCTCAGCATACCTGCTATCCCTTGTTTACCTTAACCCACTCCTCATTTTTACATTTAATTTAAATTATTTAATTTTCTTGCTGTGTTGCCTAGGCTGGAGTGCACTGCAGTAGCAATCTACCCACTTCAGTCTCTGGGATAGGTAGGAACACAGACATGCGCCACCATGCCTGGCTCTCATCTTTGTACATAGTCCTTTTATTAGATTCTCTTTCTGTGCTCTCTCTTCCAAAAATCCTGAATGATGCAGTTGTAGGGACTGGAAGTAGTCTCGGAAAAGAAACCCTTGAAATGGCTTTCTTGGATGGCATTACGTGTCTGATGACCATCTGTACAAAGTACCTATCAAGAAAAGCAAAACAGTGGTGTGCTATAGCATGGGGTGACAGCACAGCTGCTCAAATAGCCATCAGCAGTTGGCCTGAGAAGGAGTGTCACTGCAGGGTCCAGCACTGGAAATCAGTCTCTAGCACTTAGCTGCTATGACAGCGATGTTACTATAATTGGCTACTCTGAGTCTATGAGAATACATGGAAAACAGACAAATAGAGAGTCTTGAGTTCCAGACTTAAGTCATTACTATATAATCAGAAAGCTTCTTTGACAATTTTGAAGATCCGGCTGAGGACCAAGCCCAGGGTTTGACTATAAAGGCTACAAAGTTGCAATTGTCAATTAAATGTGAGACCTAGTTCCCTTCTCCTAAGGTGACAGCACCTGTGGAGAAGGCTAGGATCCTGGGACCCGGGATGTGGGCATCTGAGTGAGACTGAGAACTTTGAACAAGAGTTAGAGTTTCGGTATAGCCCCAGTGGAAAAGTACAAGGCCTGCTCTGGGAGAAGAGAGCTCATACAACTGAGGAAGTTATAGTATCTTGCCAAATACTTACCTGGAATTCACATTTGATGCGTTAACTTCAGCATCTGAGGGTCCTTCCAGGTGGGTTACTTGAAGCTTGTTCTCAATAATAGCTGACAATCTATATGCTGAGGCCAGAATTTCCCTGACATACCCTAGAGGAAGGAATCCCAGTGTTCAGGGAGATGGGAATGGTGGATTTACTCAATTCAGTACATTCTGCTTAATCACATTCTATCTATACCAGCATAGGAAGGCCCATATAATTTGCCTTTATCCAGACGTTTCAATGAGGGGGCACAGATGTCCTTGAAAAATTCTTTGATGGTTACTGGGCGCGGTGGCTCACGCTTGTAATCCCAGCACTGTGGGAGGCTGAGGAGGGAGAATTGCCTGAGCTCAGGAGTTCAAGACTTGCCTGAGCAAAAGTGAGACCCCGACTCCTAAAAAAAATGGAAAAACCCAGCCGAGTCCCTGTAATCCCAGTGGCTTTTGGAGGCTGAGGCAGCAGGATGCCCACAGCCCGAGTCTGAGGTTGCAGTGAGCTATGATGCCATTGCACTCTGCTCAGGGACATAGGGTGGGACTCTGACTCAAGAACAACAAAAAAAGAAAAATTCTCTGATGGCTGTCCTCAATAGGTTGGAGATGGGGATTGGATGCCACAATGAAATTGGTATCCATGATTTTAGTGGGACTATTGAGACCCTGATAGAGGCCAGGAGGCCTAAATGTCGGATGTGTTTGATACAATTACCATGATAACCCTCAGGAAGAATTGATAATCAGGGTGTTTCAAATGCAAAGACATGTGGTGGTACTCTTTTGATCCCCGAGTCTCTAGAAATGAATAAAACCAGCC
Source organism: Nycticebus coucang (assembly GCF_027406575.1). Lineage (NCBI taxonomy): Eukaryota > Metazoa > Chordata > Mammalia > Primates > Lorisidae > Nycticebus > Nycticebus coucang. Next base: position 6,714,686 of record NC_069785.1, on the reverse strand, counting down.
TACTTAAGTGCTTCTTGACAAACATAAGTGGAAAAATTCTAGAACCGCTGGGCAAAAACCTACCTGAAGTCACTATGACAGAGTAACAGAAACATCATACCCAATCCTTACACTTCACAGCCAGTTCACAAACCTGAGTCCCCTAGTTAAGGAGGAGGACAGGTTCTGTTGAGGAAGTTTCTTGCAGAGTAGCCAGGTATAAACAGTGAATCTTCTCTGAGGCCATTTCTAGAGGTACCTGTGGCCTTTTACCTATACCCATATCTGTAGTCTCATGGCCATTTAGCATAGGAACAAAAAGTTTAGGCCTGGTTTATTAAAGTTCTGCATGATATGCTAGCACCAACTTGAAGTTGACAGCCACTAAATCATGACCTCATATCATAATTGGGTGGCCTTGACAAATAGTGAGGAGAAATTCCCCTACTAGGTCTAACTTTGAGTAGTACATTTGATTACCTTCTTTGTTAGAGAGAAGAGTTGGCCTGGGGTCTGAATATATACTGATTTATGCACAGTAGCTTTTGCTAAAATCAATTGCCTGGTAAGAAAAAGATTGCTATAACTAAGCCAGTGCAAGAAATATTTATTATGGAATCTTAAAATGCCCAGAATGTAAAAATATCTGTGAACCACATTACTGCCCACCAGAGGGCATCTATCCCAATAGCCAGTTTTACAAGATGCTCTTTCCTCTAGATGTCAGTCAGTTTCTTTGTGGCCATAGGAGTGTAGGCTAATTGTAGATTCACCGAGATGGACTTCTACTTGCCAAGGATAATTCCCCGTACTAGTCTTGTGGCGTGTTTACCTTGCACATAGCAGAAGCCATTGCAGAGACCGCAGTGTGATACTACTCCCTAGACACATCAATCCACCATCTGCTGTCAGTTTAATTACACAAGGTCCCCTGTGTTCTGGAGGGAAGAGTAGCATTTGTCCTCATAAGAAGAGATACAGATTCCAGATATAGATTTATCTTCCCTGCCTGGAAAGCTTCTACCAGTACTACAATTCATGGGTTCATAGAATGTCTCGTTTCATCACCATTATCACAGACCGCATTATGTTTGAGCAAGAATCTCATTTCACTATGAGGGAAGTGTGGCAACAGAGGCATGCCCATGGAATTAACTGGTCTTACCTCAAACCCATCACTCAGAAGCAGCTAGTCTGATAGGATGGAGGAAAAGTTTGCTGAAGGGTCAGTTGTGATGCTGGCTGAGAAGAGAAACCCACAAGGATGTAGCGTAGGTCAGACTTGCCTCAGCAGCCACTATATGATGCCATCTACTCCATATTCACAATGCAAGGGCCCGGGAACCCAGGGGCAGAGGTAGGAGTCTCTCTTTGATTGTTCCTAATAACTCATGAAGAATTTTTGTCTCTACAACATTGGACTTGGTGGGCTTAATGACCTTAGTGCCCGATTACACAGTCACAGTTCTATTAAAAACCACCACATTGCCATTTGAGGGTTTTAGACCACTGAGGCAACACTTAGAGAGGGTGTCATTGTACTGGTTGGAGTGATCAATTCTAATTGCCACAGGGAAATTGGTTGTTGCTCCACAAAGGGCAAAGGAGGACTCTATCTGGAAGCCCAGCTATGCTCTAGGCACAGGGGTCCTCAAACTGCAGCCCATGGGCCACATGAGGGGGTGTGATTGTATTTGTTCTCATTTTGTTTTTTTACTTCAAAATAAGATGTGTGCAGTGTGCATAGGAATTTGTTCATAGTTTTTTTTTTTTTTAAACTATAGTCCGGCCCTCCAACGGTTTGAGGGACAGTGAATTGGTCCCCTGTTTAAAAAGTTTGAGGACGCCTTCAGGGTGTCTATTAGTATTCACGTGTCTAATATGACTGGACAATGGAAAACGGCAGCAATCCAATAAAGATAAGACCAGTTAGACTTGGAGCCTATGGAAATAAAGTTTTGGTCACTCCAACAGATGAAGTATTTGTAGAGGGTAACAGGAAAATGGAAGCCATGATTATCACCTGGGGCCCAATAACCATCCTTTTTCCTCCTTATTTACTGTCAGAACCACATCTTGTTGACATTTCCAAGGGACCATGCCCATCAAGGGAGGACTCAGAAACTCCCCCATCTTGGAGTATAAATCTTGTCTGGTCTAGCTCTAGCCTCATGTCTCTTGTTAAAGGAATGGTGTAGGCTTGGACAATTCTGGTCAATGACACAAGAGGTAAATTCTGTTGGAGCCCTTCTAGAAAGGTTTCCTGTGCTGTTAACAAGGTACACATGAGTATCTGCCTCTGATGACTGGAATGGAAAATGACGTGATGAACCAGGAGAGGAGCCAGCATTAGAAAATAAGCCCACATGTGGAGGGTGATAAGAGTGTAACCTTGGTCCTTGGGGCAAAGTCTTCTGGTGATTTTCCAAGGTCCATTTCCCTTCTTTCTTTAATATTAGACCCCTTAAATTTTAGTTGCATGCATGGTATACCTATTAGCGAGGTGGGACATGGTAGGTCAATGCTATTTGAGTAGACATGATAAGCGCACCTTGTGGGTTGCACCCTTAGAGAAAATGGATACGTTTATTCATTTCTTGCCTTTTCCCCCTTCTACATGGCTAGAATGAAAACGTGGATGCCCAAGCTAGAGCTGCCATCTTGAATCATATCTTAGAAGCCCCAAGTGAAGGTATAAAAAACCTGAAAGCCCCACTATATTAGCTCAGATTATTTCGTGAGAAAGAGAAATAAATATTTGTCTTATTTAAGCCACTGAAAGTTTTTATAGCGGCCAAAGTAATATCCTAATGAATATAGTCCATGATGGTGTCAAGCTGATGAATTAACCAACACAGAACCATTCTATCTTTAAACAAATTGTTGTGTGAGAATAAATGTCTGTTTGTTCAGCCTTTTTAAGTTACAGCCAAATGTGTTCTAATTGATATGAATACTTTTCTTTTTTTTCTTTTTGAGAAACTTCTGAATGAGAAAGCACTTTACTTATGATGATAGAAAATGAGCATGGTGAAGGAACTGATAGAAGAAAAATCATTGAGGATATGGGGCAGGGGTAGAAAATAATTTGCAGAATAACATCCCAGCCAATGCGGAAAAAGAGGGTCTGGAGTACTGAAGTACAAATGAAGGAATACATTTTCTTCTTACTCTTTTTTTTTTTTTTTTTTTAAGATAGAGTCTCAAGCTGTAGCCCTGGGTAGAGTGACACCCTGGGTGTCACAGCTCACAGCAACCTCAAACCCTTGGGCTGAAGCGATTCTCTTGCCTCAGCCTCCCCAGTAGCTGGGACTACAGATGCCTGCCACAACTCCCAGCTATTTTTTTGGTTGTAGTTGTCATTGTTTGGCAGGCCCTGGCTGGATTCAAACCCGCCAGCTCAGGTGTATGTGGCTGGCACCCTAGCCACTTGTTCTTATTCTTTCTTATTTAAAATAAACTTGACCTTTGCCTTTTTTTCTTTTATTTTTTTGGAGAGACAGAGTCTCACTTTATGGCCCTCGGTAGAGTGCCATGGCATCACATAGCTCACAGCAACCTCCAACTCCTGGGCTTAAGCGATTCTCTTGCCTCAGCCTCCCAAGCAGCTGGGACTACAGGCGCCCGCCACAACGCCCAGCTATTTTTTTTTGGTTGCAGTTCAGCCGGGCCCGGGTTTGAACCCGCCACCCTCGGTATATGGGGCCGGCACCTTACTGACTGAGCCACAGGCGCCGCCCGACCCTTGCCTTTTAAAAATATCTTCATTGAGATGTAATTTACCTACCATACAATTCACCGATGTAAATTGTACAATGCAGTGACTTTTAATGTAGATGGGACATATGCACAGAGTTGTGTAGAGTTGATTTCACAATCAATTTTAAAACATTTTCATTGCCTCAAAAAGAAACTTCATACTTTTTAACAGTCACTCTCTAATTCCCTTCCTTCCAGTCCTAAACAACAATTAATCTACTTTCTATCTGTCTAGGTTTAACTATTCTGGGAATTTCATATAAATGGAATCATACAATATATGATTTTTGTGGCTGGCTACTTTCACTTCCCATACTGTTTTCAAGGTCGATGTTGAAAAGTCTATCCATGTTATAGACCTTGAAAACAAAATAATATAAAATAATATAATAAATATATTATTTAAAAATATATTTTTATATACATAAAATAATATATTTTTATTATAATATATAATATATTATTTTATAATATAATATTTTAAAATATATAATAATATATATTATATATAATATGATATATTAAATAATTACTATAATAATATAAAATAAAATAATATTCTATTGTCTTAATATACTATGTGCTACTTTTTGTTTATCCAGGCATTATTTATTTGGTTTTTGGATTGTTTCCATCTTTTGGATTTTTTTTTCTTTTTTTTGAGACAGAGTCTCAGTTTGTTGCCCTTGGTAAGTGCTGTGACATCATAGCTCACAGCAACCTAAAACTCCTGGGCTCAATTGATTCTCTTGCCTAAGTCTCTCCTGTAGCTGGGATACCACAATGCCTGGTATCCCAGGTATTTTCAGAGACAGGGGCTTGCTCTTGTTCAGGCTGGTCTCAAACTCCTGAGCTCAGGCAATCTATCCACCTTTGCCTCCCAGAGTGTTGGGATTACTGGCAGGAGCCACAGCGCCCAGCCCACCTTTTAGATATTATTAATAAGAATAATGCTGTTGGGCAGTGCCTGTGGCTCAGTGGGTAGGGCGCCAGCCCCATATACCCAGGGTGGCAGGTTTAAACCTGGCCTGGCCAAACTGCAACAAAAAATAGCTGGGCGTTGTGACAGGTGCCTGTAGTCCCAGCTACTCAGGAGGCTGAGGTAAGAGAATCACCTAAGCCCAGGAGTTGAAAGTTGCTGTGAGCTGTGACGCCACGTTACTCTACCGAGGGCGATAAAGTGAGACTGTCTCTAAAAAAAAAAAAAGAAAAGAAGAATGCTGTTATGAATATTGCCATACAAGTTTTTATGTGGACATAGGTTATAATTTCTTTTTTCTTTTTCTTTCTTTCTTTTTTTTTAAGAGACAAGGTCTTGCTCTGTTGCCCAGACTGGAGTGCAAAAGCACAATCATGGTTCATTTTAACCTTGAACTCTTGGGCTGAAGCAATCCTCCTGCCTCAGCCTCCTGAGTAGCTATAACCGTGCTTAGCTAATTTTTTTAAAAAAATTATTTGTAGATATGGGAGTCTCACTATGTCCCACAGGCTGGTCTTCAACCCCTGGCTTCAAGCAATCCTCCCATCTTAGCCTCCCAAAGTGCTGTGATTACAGGTGTGAGCCTCCATCTCTGGCCTTATGTTGCTATTTCTTTGGGGTGTATATCCAGGAGTGGAGTTGCTAAGTCACATAGTAATTATGTTTAACTTTTTGAAGAATGGCCCCATCTTTTTTCCAAGTGGCTGCGCAATTTTACATTTTCACTAGCACCGTGTGAAGGCACCATTTTCTAAGCATCTTCATCACTCATTATTGTCTGTCTTTTTGATCATCCTAGAAAGCATGAAATGGTATCACAGTGTGGTTTTGAATTGCATTTCATGTTGTGACTTTTCATGTACTCATTGGCCTTTCATATGTGTTTTTTGGAGAAATGTCTATTTAGATATCTTGATCATTAAAAAATTAGGTTATTCATAATTTTATTACATTACGCTGACACCTCAGATTTCAATTTAATACCCCAGGCTTCATTCTATCCTTCCCAATCTCCAACAGTGAGAAATCTGGCTCTTATTATGCACCACATTTCACATGGCACATAATGTTCAAGTCCTGTGCACACTTCAAAGTAATTTAAGAAATGCTAATCTGGTGGCGCCTGTGGCTCAGTGAGTAGGGCGCCGGCCCCATGTGCCGAGGGTGGCGGGTTCAAGCCCAGCCCCAGCCAAACTGCAACAAAAAATAGCCGGGCGTTGTGGCGGGCGCCTGTAGTCCCAGCTGCTTGGGAGGCTGAGGCAAGAGAATCGCGTAAGCCCAAGAGTTAGAGGTTGCTGTGAGCCGTGTGACACCACGGCACTCTACCCGAGGGCAGTACAGTGAGACTCTGTCTCTACAAAAAAAAAAAAAAAGAATTGCTAATCTATATATGCTAGAAGAAAAAAAATTGTGAGCTACAGTACAGTACTTGTATATGGTTCTTTTTGTCTTTAGTTTTGTAGCAGGCAGTTGAAACTGTTTTCCAAAGTTCCTCAAGCTAGTTCTTTTCTTCCTATCCCCTTCCATGACCTAGGCTATTCATCTGTAATGCAGTTCACCTTATGCTGTTCACCTGTAATTACAGACTCTCATAAGAGCTTTCCACATAGCTGTCCACACAGTGTCCACAGCTCTGAGGTCACTAAAACCATTAACTGATACATGGAATGCAAAAAAAATTGAGCAGTGAGTGATGGGTAAAAGAATTTGGTTTCAATCATGGTGATTTGAAGTGTCAGTGGGAGAGCTAAGTGGAGATAACCTCAGGAAGTGGAGAATTCAGTTCTGCTATGACAATTCTCCCTCCTTAAGAGAGCATAAGATTGGAAGTGTGGATTTGGGAATCACCAGCATGGAGGTCCTGTCTAAAGCCCTAACTGTAAATTACATGGAGAGGGTGTGTGTAGAGTGGGGAGTTGTTTACATGGGGAAAGTGGAGACCATGGGTCTGGTAGCTGAGGTGCCAGCATGGCCTGCTGAGGGGAGCTGACCAGTAGAGAGTGTTGGCAACACCAAATGCAAGAGAAATTGTGAAGAGGTGAGGGTCATGGTATCTCCAAGGCCGAATAGCATGAAGGGACAGTGTTTCTGTGATACTAAAAACTAAATTTTGGGGCAGAGAGGAAGAATGGTTTTGCTTTTCTTTCAAAATTGCTGGGTTCATCCACCTTCCCCTCCCTGTTCTGCGTATGGCTGCCAAGGCTATCCTAAACCATGCAGTATGTATGATTTTACTTCCGGGTTTGCTATTGGATACCCTAGACTTCATCTCTGCGCATCTAGTGGGAAACTGTGGGCACTAGACACGGAATTACAAATTATGATGAATCTTCAGCTTTCATTTACCTTGCTCATCTTGAGATAAATTTTGCTAGCCTAACTTGAGACAAACCTGCTCGGTATACATATAAAAAATGCATACATAATACCTTCTTAAACACGACCTTGCTTTTAATATGGAAAAAACATGGTGCCTGGGAGATCTAACTACTTTGACTAGGAAACTGTTGCCAGCTTATTTGTACAAATGTGTAACTGTTTTGAAAAACGGGTATTTGAACATCAGGAATAATGGTCTGTGTATCTCTGAGACTAGATAAAGCTGTTAAATTCTTTGAGAATGTGTATCTGTGGGGGGTGCTGTTTATTTGTGTGTGTTTTCCATTGAAAGCGTTGCAGCACCTCGTCTGTCACCGTCCTGACGCTCCGAGGGTGGGCTGAGACGGGGAGGGTGTGACGCTGGCATTGGTGTGAACTCGGCTTGTGATGCTGAGCTGGGTTCATCCCTCCCTCCCTGTCCTCCGCGCTCCTTCCCACCAGCGCCGCAGCCACAGCCCGGAGCCGGAGCCGACCGCGCCCGCCGGGCCCCCAGCCTCGCCCCGCCGGCAGCCTGCGGCCCGGGAGCAGACCGAGCGCAGCGACAGCGCCTCTCCGCCGCCGGTCCCGGACACCATGGCCAAGACCCGCAGGGACAGGAACAGCTGGGGTGAGTGGCCGGTGGGGACTGGCGCAGCCTGCCGGGGCGGCCCGCCGCTGCATCTGGATCTGCATCTGCAGCCGGGGAGGCCGAGGGCGGCTCGGGCTGGGGCCGGGCCCTGCCGGGCTGCTCCCCGCGGGGCCGGAGGCGCCGAGACCCGGCGGTGGTCCCCGCAACGCGGAATCGCGCTGCCGGGCGAGGGCTGGGGCGTCGCGGCGGCCCCGGCTGCTCCCGAACCGCTCCCCGGCCCCCGCCCGCCGCCGCCCAGCGCTTGGACAGCACCCCGCGGGTTCCCCGCAGCCGTGGGTCGGGGACGAGCAGGGGGTCGGGGACCAGCAGGCGGAGCCCCTCCCGGGCGCCGGCCCCGCGGGCGGCCGCGGGGAACAATGAGGCGGAGGCGGAGGCGCGGCCGCGGCCCGGGAGTCTCCCCCTGCCGCCCCGGCGCGGCGCCCGGCTGGATTCGGGGGTCGGGGAGGGCGTTCGCGACCGAGGGGGGCGAAGTTGTGGTCGCCGGCCTTCTGCCCACCACGACCGGCTCCTCGCTCGGCCCGGCCCCGGGGTGGCTTTGTTCTGTGATTTACCTTTCGGAGATATTGGGCTCGTGATTCAGCACAGGCCGAGGGGCGGGGACGCGCGAGGCTGGGCCGGTGGGTTTGCGCGGCGAGTGGGCGGGCGGCGCTCGCGGGAGGAGAGCTGAGCCGGGTGGTGCGGTGCGGAGCGTGAGGGAGGAGAGCGGTGCGGTGCGGTGCGGGAGGAGAGCAGAGCGGGGTGGTGCGGTGCGGTGCGGGAGGAGAACAGAGCGGGGTGGTGCGGTGCGGTGCGGAGCGTGCGGGAGGAGAGCGGTGCGGTGCGGGTGGAGAGCGGAGCGGTGCGGTGCGGGAGGAGAGCAGAGCGGTGCGGTGCGGTGCGGGAGGAGAGCAGAGCGGTGCGGTGCGGTGCGGGAGGAGAGCAGAGCGGTGCGGTGCGGTGCGGGTGGAGAGCGGAGTGGTGCGGTGCGGGAGGAGAGCAGAGCGGTGCGGTGCTGTGCGGGAGGAGCCACAGCCCTGTCAGCTTTGCTGCCCCACCTGGCCCTGGTGGCCGCGTGGGCAGTCGCCGTGCCGCGCTCACCCGCATCCTAGAGCAAAAGCCTTCCAGGGCCTTTTATTATCTGAACCAGTGTGGGCCCCAAGCCACTGTGGTTTGGTGGGTAGAGAAATTATTTTGTTAATTAGCTTTGAATTATTATTATTTGGAAAGTTCACACCTATGAGAACTTTAGGGCTGCTTGATTCTGCGGTCTCTTCTGTGCCTGTCTGTCTAACCAGGAGGCACGCCTATAAATTTTAATTAATCATCTCGGTTTGCTTCTATCAGAAGACTACAGGAGTACTTCTCCTTGCCTCTGACTGTTCTGACGGTCACAGGACCAACTTGACCTCCAGTGGGCCAGGCTTTACCTCTGAGAGGTCGGCCAGGCTCTGTGGAGAGGTGGGACTGGTAGGTCTGGCCATTGGCCTAGTGGTTCCGTTTTTGGAGATAATCAAACCCAGTTTTAGTTGGTGTGACTATTGCGATGACACCGTTTTCTTTGCTTCTTGTGAAATCTGAGTGAGCGTTTTCAGAATGTCTTCTTCCCACCCTTCCTTTGGCCTCCAGAGCGTGAATTTCATGAACATTCACAGTTAGGGTGAATGTGGTCAAGTTAGTCTCGGTCCTGATCTGCAGAGATTGTTGGCTCCACTCTGTGAAGAGAGGCGTGTGAAAACGTATCTTGAAAACAAAATCTTTTCTCCTTCGTGAAAGCTTTGGATCATTATTCTTAAGAATTTCCTTTGTTTTTTTTCTTTTTGAAACGGAGTCTCACTGTGTCACCCTCAGTAGAGTGCTGTGCGTCACAGCTCACAGCAACCTCAAACTCTGGCTTAAGCAATTCTCTTGCCTCAGCCTTCTGAGTAGCTGGGACTACAGGTGCCCACCAGTCACACAGTATTTCCTTTCCTTACAGAGTTCTTGTGTGGTAGAGGTATTTCCTCTTGAGAATGTGGACCTCATGTGGGATTTACATAAAAATTACCTTGGACTTATTAGAATGCAGACTCATACACATCCTCCAATCGCAATAGATTGGAAATAGGGCCTAGGAATCTGCCTATTAATTACCTTTGTAGGTGATTTAGAAGCAAATGGTGTTTGGATTTGGTTTTGGTTACTTTGAGAAGTACTCCCTTAGATTATTCATATTTGATAGAAACATATCCCAGGTAATTTACCCAGAAGTTATCAGGAAAGTTTCAACTCAAGTGATGGATTAGAAAGGGAAATACTAGTGTTCACTGGAAACTTTTACAGAATAGAAAAGAAATAGTGGATTTGGAGAGTCTTACCGTGATGTTCTGTGGAAATGATTTGCTATTTAGAGTCTTCTTTGCTGTCAAGTATGTAAGACATAAGTGACAGGAAATAAAGCATTTGTTGTAAGAGATAGAGGTTAGGGCAAAGATGCCAGCCATGTCTGCCCGGATTGCATTTGATTACCAGCACCTAGTAGAAGGCCTGGCACACAGCAATAGCAGCTAACATCGTTGAGCTAATGTCATATAAGGGGGTACTATAATCCTCATTTTACATATTAAAACGTAGAAAGGCAGAGCTGGTAAGTGACAGAGCCAGGACTCAGATTCTTTTATCTTTACCACTGCTCCTTCCTGCCTCTTTGTTGAATGGATAACACCCTCTGCGTTGTAGAGAAGTACAGTTTTCAAAACACATTCTTCTGCTTTCCTACATTCGGTGTTAAGCCTCGTAAGTAATCATATTGTCTTAGGGCATATTCTTCCCTATTTCGTAGATGCAAAAAGTAAGTCTCAGGTAAGAGTTGACTGACTTAGGGAAAGTTATCTATTTGGTAAGTTAGAGGATTGAGCTTAGAACTTAGGGTTTTTCCTAGTTTATTTTCTATAACGTGACATTGTGGGAGGTTTTGATAAGACAATGGGTGGGGAGTAAGGATAATAAAGAAGAGAAGTTCTTATAGAAACCAGAGGTCTCTGATGAAAAAAATAAAAACAAAAACAAAAACCTCTTACGTGATAGCTTAAAAAAGAAGATGGTGAACTGATCTTATCATCTAGCTAAATAAATATGTTTCAGACAAGTTAGAAAGAAAATGATAGGGGATCAAAATAGACGATCTAGAATCGGAAATCTAGACGTGGTTCTTAAAAGAAAAATGTGTTAGCTGAGAGCTAAAATTCAGATCCGAACTCTGTAGGACCATAACAGATATTATTTTTTATTTTAGAAGTCAGAGACCTGTTAAGTTTTGCAGGGAACGTGGAAGCTAGAACACAAAGAAGCATCTTTGCCAAACCAGAGTTGGGGGTGGTGTTTGGGGCTCGTACCCAGAGACCCAACTAGGAAGCCGGTCTGTGGGTAGAACTGAGAATCCCACTAGCTGTTACTAAATCTTCCCTTAAGATGTCTAAATACATTTAAGCATTTGATAGTCAACCACTCCTAGGTTAACATGATTATTCTTATTTTAACATTTAAAGAATCTGAGCTTCAGAGAGCATAAGTAAATTGCCAGAGGTAGCATAATGTGTAAATCGTAGATCCGGGATTTAAATTCAGGGTTGTTCGTTCCCACAGTCCCTGCGATAGTAAGCCAAAAAGTGCCACCACAAGCCAATCTAGGATGGAGCTGGTATCAGAATCAATGCTCTATAAACTCGATCACCTTGGACTAGAAACGGAGGTGAGGACCATGCTAGTGTGGAAAATAAAGGGGACAGATAAGTATCAGAAACAGTAGCCCAGAAAGCAGCCTTTCAGGGCTGGTCTAGAGCTAAATGGAAGCACACCTTTTATCTGTTTGTTTTTGTGAATGAAATTGCTTAAAAACTTGGCATGCCACATAGGGGTTAGATACCTTGTAACAAAAACTGACTATGTAATATTGCTTTAGAAAAATAACATTTGGCCTAAAGTGTCAGCTTGGCCTGCCTTTAAAACAAAAAACTAACTTAGCTGCACAGTTAAGTATAGGAAATGTCCATTTATTGAAAAAGCACTGTAGAACATTAGTTTTTAGCATTCTGGTTTTGTTTTTGGAGAAACCTTAAAAATAATCTTTGGTAGAGATACCTCTCAATCTTCTTTTCCAATTGGCACTATATTCTTTTTTTCTTGAAATGAGACTAGTTGTCCTTTTTGACCTTCATCGTGTTCTAAACACTGCTTCCTCCTAAAACAAAGAAACGTTCTACTGGGCATACATGTACTGTATGACATGTGCTGTATACATGACATGTACCATGTAAGTTTTCTTCCCCCACGTTTTCCAAATGCAATTCGCCTTCTCTTCATCCTTTGTCAAATACATTCTTCCTATGGATCTGTGTCTTCTCTACTTGGCCTCTGCTTCTATCTTACCTTGATGACTCCTGAGTTACACCTTTGCCCCATTTCGAACTCTGTAGCCTTTATTATCTTTCGAACTAGTGGCTAGACTGGAGCAGAACCTGTGATTGTCGGGGAAATGACCCACTGTGAGATACTTCCAGTCAGAAGAGAGTTTAGATTTGAAGCCTCTTCCTCTATTACATAAAACTTTTTTTTTTTTTTTTGTAGAGACAGAGTTTCCTTTTATCGCCTTCGGTAGAGTGCCGTGGCATCACACAGCTCACAACAACCTCCAACTCCTGGGCTCAGGTGATTCTCTTGCCTTAGCCTCCCGAGTAGCTGGGACTACAGGCACCCACCACAACACCCGGCTATTTTTTTTTTTGTTACAATTTGGCTGGGGCCGGGTTTGAACCTGCCACCCTCAGTATATGGGGCGGGCGTCCTACCCACCGAGCCACAGGCGCCGCCCTACATAAAACTTTTTTAATGAATTGTATCTGTATGCAAAAGAACATTTAAAACAGACATGTTCAATTTAAAAAAGAATAATAATGAGCACCTCTGTCCCCCTTTCTACAGCTGAAGAAATACAACTTTGTCAGTATTTTGCCAGTCCTTGTGTGCCCCTTCCAAATGGCTACCTCCAGAGGTAAATGCTTTTATAAATTCAGTGTTTCTCATGCTCCTTTTTTTATAGTTTTAATAGAAATAAATTTATACTAAATAATGTGTTTGGTTTTACATTTTTAAGAATCTGATATAAAGGTAATCTATAAACTATGCACTTTTTCACAAAATATTTTGTTCACTCCCCATCCCTACCCTCATTTGGTATTGTAGTAGGCGTGAAACACTGCCTCATTATGGTTCCAATCTGCATTACTGATCACCAGTGAGGTGTGAGCATCTTTCCTGAATTTATTGGTCTTCCATTTTCCCATTCAGTGCCTGTTTGTCCATTTTTTATTAGTTTATCTTTTTCAACTTAATTTGCACAAGTTCTTTATGTGTTTTAAATATAAGTCCTTTCTTACTTGTCTTATATTTTTTGGTTTGTTTTCGCCATGTTGTTTTTTGTTTGTTTGTTTGTTTTGAGACAAAGTCTCACTTGGCCACCTTGGATAGAGTGCGGTGGCATCACAGCTCACAGCAACTTCAAACTTTTGAGCTCAAGCTGTCCTTTTGCCTCAGCCTCCCGAGTAGCTGGGACTACAGGCACCTGCCACAATGCCTGGCTAGTTTTTCCATTTTTAGAGACAGGGATCTCGCGCTTGCTAGGCCTATTTGTGAACTCCTGAGCTCCAGGGATCCACCTGCCTCAGCCTCCCAGTGCTGGGATTATAGGCAAGAGTCACTGTGCCCAGCCTATTTTGCCACTTTGTGACTTTCTTCTCTTTATGGCATATTTTAATAAACAGATATGTTTAAATGCAGTCAACTTAATGAATATTTCCCTTTATAGATTATAATTCTGTACTTTAAAAAATGTTCCCCTACTTCCAAGTTATAAAGTACTCTTCTATATTATCCAGTTTTAAATGCTTGTGCTTCATTTTTTTCAATGTATTTATCATGGTAAAATACACATGACATAGATTTTAGCCTCTGAACTATTTTAAGTATACGGTTCAGTGATATTAAGCTATTTATATCAGTGTGTAACATCCATCTTCAGGACTCTTCTTGCAGAACTGAAACTCTGTACCAATTAAACAGTGACTCCTCAGCCCTCCTCCGAGAGGCTACCATTCTCTTTCTCTATGATTTTGACCTTTCATAGAGAGGTATTTTATGTAAGTGGAAAGATAGAGTTGTCTTTTTGTAATGGCTTATTTCACTTAGCAAAATTTCCTCAAGGTTCATCCATGTTCTCGCATATATCAGAATTTCCTTCCTTTTCAAGGCTGAGTAACATTCCACTGTATGTGGACGGCATGTTTTGTTTACCCATCTTCTGCTGATGGACATGTGGTTGCTTTCACATTTTCACTACTGTGAATAGAATAATGCTTCTATGAACCTGGGCATGCAAATATCTCTTTGAGACCCTGCTTTAAATTCTTCTGGGCGTATACCCGGAAGTGTAACTCTGGATCGTATGAGAATTCTATTTTTAATTGATTGAGAAACTACTATACTATTTTCCGCAGCAGCTGTACCATTTTACATTTTTACCAACAATATATACAGGTTTCAATTTCTCTACATCTTTGCCCAAACTTGTTATTCTTTTTAAATAGTGCCCATTCTACTGTGAGTGAGATGGTATCTCATTGTGGTTTTGATTTGCACTTAATATTCTAATTTCTCTTGTGATTTCTTCTTTGAGCCATTGGGTGCTTAAGAGTGTATTGTTTAATCACCACAAATTTGTGAACTTTTCCCACTTTTAATTCTGTTACAGATTTCTAGCTTTATCCCATTGTGGTTACAAAAGATACTTTGTATCATATCTATCTTTTAAAAAGTATTGAAACTTAATTTGTGGCCTGTATACGGTCTTTTCACAGAATGTCCCATATGTACTTGAGAAACGTAAGTATTCTGTTGATCAAGTCGGTACACTGTGTTATTCGGTTCCTCTGTTTCTTTGAAAATCTTTCCTTTCTGTCAGATTGTTTTATCTATTGTAGAGAGTAGGATATTTAAATCTTTCATTATTTTAGAACTATTTTTTCTTTCAGTCTGTCAATTCTTGCTTCATATATTTTGATAGTGTTATCAAGTACATAGATGTTGTGCTATTTATTCAATTGCTGTGTTTCTTAATGTATAATTACCTTTTCTTAATATACAGGGTAGACATCGTTCGTGTGCAATTCACTATTTTAAATTTACTTTAAATTGCACATGAACTTTATGGCCACCCGTACCGTGTCCTGTCCAGGCACAGTGCACATGACGGTATTCCCACCTCCTCAGGAGGCTGAGGCCCAGGATTGCACGGCTGTAGTCTGCTATGATTGTGCCTGTGGATAGCCATTGCATTCCAGCCTAGGCAACATAGCAAGACCTTAAAAAAAAAAAGAAAGTCTTTTGATTTAAAGTCTGTTTTGTTAGGATACAACTCCAAGAGGGAATCTACCTAACAAATGCAAATATTGTAACCTAGTTGTTTGTACCCTCACATTAACCTGAAATTTAAAAAAATAAAGTCCATTCTGTCTAATATTAGTATAGCTCCCTTGCTCTCTTTTAGTTTCTATTTACACAGAGCATCTGTTTCCATCCTTTCACTTTCAGTCTGTTTGTGTCTTTAAATCCAACGTGAGGCTCTTATAGATAGCATATAATTGGATAATGTTTTGATTTATTTCTTTATCTTATTTTTTTTTGATCATGTTTTTAAAATCCATTCTGCCCATCTCTGTCTTTTGATTGAATTTAAAGTCATTACTGATAAGGTAGCATTTCTGTCATTTTGCTGTTTGTTTTCTTTTTTTTTTTTTTGGCCGGGGCTGGGTTTGAACCCACCACCTCCAGCATATGGGGCCGGTGCCCCACTCCTTGAGCCATAGGCGCCACCCTGCTGTTTGTTTTCTAAATGTCCTATCTCCTCCCCTCATGTCCTGCATTCCTGTCTCCTTTTATAATTAGTTGATTTTTGTAATATATTGTTTTCATTCCCTATCATTTCCCTTTGTGTCCATTTGATAGATTTTCTTTTGTGGTTACCATGGGGATTACATTTACAACTTAAAGTTATAAGACTGTTACTTCTATTTATACTTGCTTAACTTTAATAGCCTGCAATCATTTTGTTCCCTCACATCTCTGTCCTCACCCCTTTCAGTTATTTGTGTCACAAAATTGCATCTTTATACATATTCTGTGTCCCAAAATTATTTTTTAGACTGCATTAGTTTCTTAAATTATGTATAAAATGTGGAGATGTAAACCAAAGTATATAATACTAGGTTTTAGACTAATAATTATTTTTTTAGAAATCCGTTAAAGTCTTAAACCATACAGGATTTCAACATCTAGTAGTCTTTTGATTTCAACGTGGACTACCTTAGCATTTCTTGTGTGGCAGGTCTGATGGTAATGAACTCCATTAGTTTTTGTTTACCTAAAAATGTCTTAATTTTTCCCTTACTTTTGAAGGACAGGGTTACGATATATAGGATTCTTGGGTTCTTTTCTTTTAACACGTTGAATACACATATGTCAGGCTACTACTTCTGGCTTCCAGAGTTTCTGATGAGATCTGCTGATATCTTCTTGACAATCTGTATTTGATGAGTTATTTTTCTTCCATTGCTTTTAAAATTTTCTTTTTGACTTTGGCCCTCACCAGTTTGATTATAATATATCTCAGTGCAGGTTTCTGGGAATTTATTGAACTGCTTGGGATGTTTATATTCACATCTTTCCTCAAACTTAGGAATTTTCAGCCATTATTCTTCAAATTATCTCTCTTCCCCTTTCTTCTCTATCTGCAACTCCTACCCTGTGTATGATGGTATCTCACAAGCCCTATTGTCTCTGTTCACTTTTCTTTCTTTCTTTCTTTTTTAAAGAAAGCCTATTTTATTTCTAGGAACAGGGTTAGTCCATTTGGGCCTTCAGTGTCCTGGTGATGATTTTGTCCTTCTTAATGATGTGGACAATGACTCCTATGCCAGACACTGCTGCCAGACACTGCATCCCGGTCCACAGCATTAAGTGTGGCTTGGGAGATGGTTTCAAACAGGTGTTTTAGATTCATTTTGGGCTCCCAGAGGGATTTACACATCCCGTACGTTTGTTCAGTGCAGGTGCCACTGACCACAAAGTCATTAGTCACATGGGGCAGCTGGTGAGGTCTAGAGAGCAGATGAAGGGCTTGATGGTCTTTAGGTCCAACCCAGCAATGATTGGCTCAGTGTAGGAGAGGCCAAACTATTTCTCATACAAGAGGTTGGCCACCATACTCATGAAGGTATCAGGTTTGATCTGCCAACCTTCCTTCAACTCATACAAGTTCAGCCAGAATTTGAGGCACTGGGCAACTGTCTAGACATCAGTGGCCAGCCAGACTAATGTACAAATGGGCATCCATGGGAAAGATCTTCTGGAAGTCCATGGTCACCATCTGGGCTTGGATCACGAAGCACCTGTCTGCAGTGAGGGCCACACCGTTTTTCCCCTTCTTGGCCATGAGGGCCCCTCCGTTATAGGACATAATCGACATGTTTGAGGTGTACTAGGACTCTGGATCTCCCTCTGTTCACTTTTCTTCAAAACTTTTTTCTTTCTATTCCTCACCCTCAATAATTTCTATTGCATTATTGTCAAGTTTGCTGATTCCTTATTTTGTGTGCCTTTGAATCTCTCAAATGAATTTTTCATTAGTTATTACACTTTTCATCTCTAGAATTTCTTTTTGTTTTCTTTTTAGGTCTCTTCTCTCTATTAAAATCTCTATTTTGTTCATACATCATTTTCTTGACTTTCTTCATTGCTACTGCTGGTTCTTTGACTATCTATAAGATAGTTGTCTTAAAGTCATTGTCCAGTAAATCTGCCATCTTGCCTTTCTCTGAAACAGTTTGTGTTTCTTTTTTTCCTTTAAATACTTTCTTACTTGTATGGCTTTATTGTATGGCTTGTGATTTTTGGAAAACTGGACATTTGAATCTAATAATGTGATAACTCTGGAAGTCATATTCTACACCTTCTCCCTGGTTTGTTATTTTTTGTTTTTGTTTTAATTATTGTAGGCTGTCTTCAGTTCAAGGATCAGCCTAAGATATAAACTTAAGGTCTTCCCTGATCTTTTCTGAGCCTGTGCCTTTCTCTAGGCATGTGTGGTAACTATCCATACTTTTCCCTGTTTATGCATTTGTTTTTGAATTTTCTAGTCTGCAGTGTCTGGTTTCTAAGAGGGCTAGAAGAGAAAAATGAAAGGAGGTCACTAGCTCCTTAAATCCCCTGGAGGTCACCTGAGCTAGAGTGGGAGGGGACTTTGCAACAATGACTGTCCTCCTGTGTCTATACTTCCATGGTCAGAAGCAGCAATCACTAATCAGAATACAGATACCCAAATTTTGAAGGACAGGGTCCTCATTGTCCACCCTGGTTCCCACATCCTTCATGCAAGCAGCTCTGGGAAGACATGTGTGTCTCACTACCATGACACTGGAGGCTGGGGTAGGAGTGGCTGCTGCTGAACTGAGATCGGAAATTAACTTTCATTTACTGCCAAGCTTACACCTGGAAGTTGCCAGTCTTCAAAAGACTCAGAGTTCTTCCCAGAACTCTTTCTCAGTCTGTGAGTCTTACTTCATCAGATCTTAAAAGGCTTCATTAGATTTTTCCTTTATTCATAAATAACAGTTTTTTAAAAACCATCACTGAATATTAAATTGTAACAAATTTTTTTAATTTTAACAACTGATTTTTTTTACAGTCATTGAAATAATTATGTAGTTTTTCTTCTTTAACTTGTTTAATTAAATACACATATGTATTTAATTACATTAATTGATGTCCTGTATTGAAGTGATCTTGCATTGCTGGAATAAACCCAGGCTAGTCATGCTGTATTACCTTTTGATACATTACCAGGTTTACTAGTCTTTTTATTTATTTATTTATTTTTGCAGTTTTTGGCCAGAACTGGGTTTGAACCCACTACCTCTGGTATACGGGGCCAGTGACCTACTCCTTGAGCCACCGGCAGCGCCCTATTAGTCTTTTGATTAAAATATTTGCAAGCATCTCTTTTATTCTTTTTTTTTTTCCTTTTGAGACATAGTTGCGTGGTCTAGTGTGCCATGGCATCAGTTTAGCTCCACGCAACCTCACACTTCTGAGTTTAACTGCTCCCCCTGCCTTAGCCTCCTGAGTAGCTAGGACTACAGGTGCCTGCCACAATGCTGGCTAAATTTTCTATTCCTAGTAGTGATGAGGTCTCACTATTGTTGAGGCTGTCTTGAACTCCTGAACTCAAGTGATCCTCCTGCCTCAGCCTCCCAGAGTGCTAAGATTATAGTTGTAAGCCACTGTGCACAGCCTGCAAGCAAATACAACTAAATTTCCTTTCTTGCGTTTTCTTTGTCTGATTTTGGTTTCAAGATATCAAAGTTGTGCTAACTTTATAAAATGAGTAGATGTTTTCTTATTTTCTTTTTGCTATTCTCTGTAAGAGTTAATGTAAAATTAGAAGAATCCAGTCTATTTACATTAATAAACTAGTCTATTAAACAACCTGGACCTCCTGGGTTTTTTTATAATATGATTTTAAACAATTGATTCCATTTTTATATTGGTTATAGAATGAAGTTTTCTATTTCTTCTTGAGTTACTCTTAGTCATTTACCTTTTTTCTTGGAATCTGTACATTTCATCAACTTGGCATAAAGTTATTCTAAACTTTTTGTTATTTTTCTGCTTAATTTTATTTATTTTTGTCTTCCTTATTGTATCTTTTATTGTGTAATTTTTCGTTTTTTTCTTTTCTATTTACTTAATTTCTGTGCATCTCTATTATTTTCTTCTTGTACTTTTTTTGGGGGTTATTCTATATTTTTATTCATTTTAGCTTAAAAAGTTGAATGCTGAGCTCATAGATTTTCAGCTTTCTTCTTTTTCTAATACCTATATATGCATTTAAGGCTGTAGATTTTCTCTACATAACAATTTACTATGTCCTATATATGTGATATGTAGTACATTTATTCTTGTTCATTTTTATGTATTTTAAATGTCCCTAGTGACTTTTTTAAAACTCATGAATCTAGGGAAAGTATGGATTTTTCTAGATTACTTTTTTGTTATTGATCTCATGCTTAATTTCATTCCAGACAGAATCTATATTGTACAGCAACATCACTTTCTGTGGTTATGGAAATAATTATGTGTACACTGTTTAGTATGGCAGCCACTAGCACATGTGGCTACTGAGATGTGGCTAGTGAGAATGAGGAACCAAATATTTTTGATTAATTTAATTTTAAATAGTCACATGTGGCTTCTGGCTATATATCGGGCAATTCATGTTTATAGAATTTTGCTTTGAACTTTGCTGAAATTTGCTTTATTTTCCACTACATTTAAAATTTTTACAAAATTATATGTGCTTGAAAAGCATGTTATGTTTTCAGATTTTTTTTTTTGTGGTTTTTGGCTGGGGCTGGGTTTGAACCTGCCACCTCCGGCATATGGGACCGGCGCCCTACTCCTTGAGCCACAGGCGCCGCCCCAGATTTTTGATATAATATGGTATACATGTCCATTCACTCAAACTTACTGAATGTATTGTTCATATCTTCCATACTCTGACCTTGGACAGCTTGATCTACCAGTTACTGACGTCTGATAGATATTTTAAAGTTCTCAGATATGTCAAAAAAAAATGACAGTGGATTTGTCAATTTCCCCTTCTGTCTTGTCAAACTTTGCTTATGGACTTTTGAACTATGTTGTAAAATGCACGGAAATATGAAATCGTTGCATCTTCCTGATGAGTTGAGCTTTTTATGTTTATCTCATGGGCCCGTACACCCCAAAGTCTACAAGGTATTGTCTGATACTAATATAGATGCCTCATATTTCTTTTGCTGGTTTAGTTTGTGTGCCTTCAGCAGGGATGGCTGGGAAGGGGTCTGACTGCCACAAAATGAGTCATCTTATGAACCTTATTACTCTTAGCAATAAATGTTCTTTGGTGAGCATTCAAATGAGACTGAATATACTCACAATATGTACCTACTCCAGAGGTCAAGCCACGTACTTCTTCCAAGTACCTGATCATCTGGCTGGACTGTAACTACTGTGCCTTTGGCTTTGCTGCAAGCTTCATGGCTGCTGTATACTCACATATCTATTCTCTGTGTTAGAAGACAAAAAAGGCTTTCCCTTTATCCTGTCCTTTCATTGGCAAAATCCAAACCAGAATTCTGCTAAGACAGCATGATAAGAATTGTAGTACTGTTGTTTCCACAGTCTCCATAATATAGAGAAGAGGTTAGGATGGTGACTGTGGACCTGAGTATGACACAGGCGATATTCACCATGAAGAGTAACCCTCCGTTTTCAGAGTAGCTCACTGAAAGATGATTGAAGAACCAGGTGATTCTTTGGAAACCAAACACTTCTAAAACTGACTTTCTTCTATAACTATAAATGCATGTGTATTTGTTTGTTTGTTGTAATGGGAATTATACTTGCCATCTGCTTTTTTTTTTTTTTTTTTAGATATGTGAACACATTTTCTTACAATTAGGTTTTTTTCTATAACGTGACTTCAAATGGCTGCATATTTTGTATTATGTAGCTGTGACATAATTTTTTACAGATTCTACAGTAGGGCATTTAGATTGTTTCTAGTTTGTTACTATATAAATAATGCTGTTATGAACTTCTGTGTAGATAAATACATGTGCACACGCCTGATAACTTCCTTAGGATAAATTCTTGGAAATAGAATGTTTTATTAAAAGGTGTGGGGTTGGCGCCTGTGGCTCAAGTGGCTAAGGCGCCAGTCACATACACCTTAGCTGATGGATTCGAATCCAGCCCAGGCCTACCAAACAACAATGATGAATGCAACAAAAAATAGCCAGGTGTTGTGGTGGGTGCCTATAGTCCCAGCTACTTGGGAGGCGGAAGTAGGAGAATCACTTGAGCCCAGGAGTTGGAGGTTGCTGTGAGCTATGATGCCACGGCAGTCTACCCAAGGTGACAGCTTGAGGCTCTGTCTCAAAAAAAAAAAAAAAAAAGGTGTGTATATTTTTAAATGTTTTTTATTGTTTTCAATATTGAGGATATATATACATTTAACTTTTACCAGCTAATGATAGCTAAAAAGTTTATCTCTCTTAACCACCTCCACCCACAGTCCTCGATTCAGGAAAGTTATCTCCTTTTGATTAGTTTATCTCTAATTCCTAGAAAGAGTGAACTTTCCCCCTATGTCTATTAACCATTCATATTTCTTCTTTTTATTACTTACTCATTTTTCTGTTGACACACATCACCCTCATTATGATGTCAGTTGTTCTTCCAGAGATATCTTTTGAATGGTTTATGGAATACTTTTGTATTTAATATAAATAAACAGCCTGTTATGTGAATAACATAGTTATTTTTTTCTAAGGCTCTAAGGTTGCAGGACCTGTGTTATTTATTCCCTTTAACCCTTTTCTTCAAGGGTGCAGTTAACAGCAGAACTACCTGCGAATCTGCATGGTCATGCTGTGAGATTTATTATGTGAAATCATCTCCTTGTAAATCATGTCTCTACTCTTCCTCTGACATTCTTAAGATTCATTGTTTGAGTTAATATTTTGTTTCCTCCTCTCCATTTGTCCCTTTCTATATATAAACTATTTTTTGCTGTTACTTTGGAAATTATTCAAATAGATTTAGAATAGATAGATTAGAATATTAGAATAGATTTAGAATAACAGATTTAGTTGTTCATTCAGACAAATGTTTTTTCTGTCATTCTCTTCAAGTTCTGCTTTAGAAAGAGACATGATAGTTTAAGAAAATTTAATAATTCCTTTTATTTTAGTTGCCAAGAGACAGTTTTCTAGGTGCTGTGTGTTTTCTTTATAATGACTCCAATATATTCAGTTTGTCATCTTGCTTGGTTTAATTTTTGCTAGAAAGGAGTATAGACTTTTTTACAAAGTTTATAATTAAGAAAATTAGAAATATACTCCCAGAACATTTCCAGTACATGAAAACGATTATTCTTCACATTCTAAAGTTTTAAAGATTTCACTTATATTCTTTATTTTTATCTTTTTTTTTTTTTTTTTTAGAGACAGAGTCTCACTTTGTCGCCCTCGGTAGAGTGGCCGTGGAGTCATAGCTCACAGCAACCTCCAACTCCTGGCCTTAGGCAATTCTCTTGCCTTAGCCTCCTGAATAGTTGGGACTATAGGTGCCCACCACAACGCCTGGCTATTTTTATGTTGCAGTTTGGCCGGGGCTGGGTTTCAACCAGCCACCCTCAGTATATGGGGCTGGTGCCTCACCAACTGAGCCACAGGCGCCACCCAATTCCCCTTATATTCTTACCTAATTTCACTAGTTGAGTGGCAACTTCTGGCAACTTCAAATACCACATAGAATGAAAAAGTCCCAAAAGCCCCTATTAAGACTTGGCGTATAAAAAGGTGAAATGATATCCAGACTGTCCACAACTTACAATCATTTGATTTATGATTCTTTAACTTTACAAGGGTGTGAAAATGACTGGAATTTAGTAGAGACTGTATTTCAAGTACCTGTACAGCCGCTAATCCCATCATGTGAGCTCTACCCTCATGACCTAATCACCTCCCAAAGGCCTCATCTCTAAAGTTACTGGATCCCCACTAAAGAGCCAGAATATTAAAGTACAGAAAGATTTGGGATGAGCGTTTAGACACCGACAATCTAATCCCAGGTTGACAGTACCCATCTATGTGAACTTGAATTTGTTGCTTGCTAGTAGGTGTAAAAGTTAATTAGATTCTTAATTTCCTCACATCAAAAATACAGATAGTAGGAAATACCTTGATGGAATAAAGGATAAGATAAATAATATAAGAAAAATATAGAAATACTGTATCAGGAGGTCTACCATTTCTTTGTTTCTAAATCCCATTTCCTTTAGTTTCCTCATCCAGGATAATACTAATCGCATTCTTGAGAATTTGTGATTCTGAGCCCTGCCATGTGTTTTCTCCTATGCATGTTCCACTTTAAGAAATGTTGCAAGGATACTTTATGTAAGTAAGCTATTTCTAGGGGATGGAGAAAGTGCAAATCAAACTGTTGTATTCCTCTGCTCCAAAAGGAGAGTCCTTTGCTTTGATTTTTTTTTCCTCACTCAGCAGAAATATCTGCATTGACTTAAGAGCTTTCTTGAAAAGAAAATTATCTCAGATTCAGTCACATGATCAGAAAAAACAAATGCTCAGTCTGGGATATGGTGTGAGTGACACTGAATATGTCGTTACAATGAACATTTCTAATTCCGCTGTGCTCCTATGTCGAACGTATGAGAGCCGAGTGGTCCCTGTAACACTTCTTGGCACGCTGAGAGGATGAGGAGCTGAACTGGTTGCTGCTTTGTTTAACAGGTGGATTTTCAGAAAAGACGTATGAATGGAGCTCAGAAGAGGAAGAGCCAGTGAAAAAGGCAGGACCAGTCCAAGTCCTCATTGTCAGAGACAACCATTCCTTTGAGTTAGATGAAGCTGCCCTAAACCGGATCCTTCTCTCGGAGGCCATCAGAGACAAAGAGGTTGTTGCTGTGTCCGTCGCTGGTGCCTTTAGAAAAGGGAAGTCCTTCCTCATGGACTTCATGTTGAGATACATGTACAACCAGGTACGTGAGAGGTGCTTTAAAAGTTCCCTTTGTCCTGTGCTTCTGTCACTTTGCATTTTTTATTTAGCAGTGTTTGCCATTTCCATTTTTATTATCATATACTTGAAATATGAACCAGTTAAAAAATGCTGGGGTGTAACCCCTCCAGCCTCCGTGCTTTGGGTTCCACACTACACAGGCGACTTCCCTCCAAAGCTACTTTGCTGCATCTGCCTTAGAATATAATTATTTTTATTCTTTTAAAAAAAACAGACACAGTTTAATATTATGATTATAAACTCTACATGTTACAGGGTTTAAATAACTTTTGCCATAACTTGTATGTTGTCATCACCTTTTCCCTAACATTTACTATGACATTTTTTAAGCGTGCAGCAAAATTAAAAGACTTCTATAATGAACATCTGGGTACCTGCTGCCTAGATTCTACCACGGACATTAACGTTCTTACTTCGTCACTTGTGTCTCCCATCTGTTCATCTCTTTCCATCCATGACTCCATCTTATTTGTCGATGCCTTTCAAAGTAAATTGTTGTATCAGCACACTTTCCTATAAGCATATCAATATAAATCATTATTACATACAAAGATCAGTATTTAAGGGTATTTTTAGATACAATTTCTATACAACAAAATGTACCAATCTTAAAAGTACATTTGTGGTTTTTGACAAATGCCTAGACCTGTTCTGTCAAGATAGAGAACTTTGCCATTTCCCCCGAACGTTCCCTTTTATCCTTTCTTGTCTTGTCTCACCCTCAGCCCACCCTACAGGCAACCGATAGTGCCATAGTGTTTGAGCCAACAGTGTGGCACAGAAAGGGGACTCTGAGGGACCCAAGACAAAGCAAAAGCAGAAGGATAGATAGGAAGTTAGGGTTGAGGAACAAAAGGTTGGGGATGGAAATATCTAGGTTTTTTCCTAACTTTTAGTCCATAGAAATTCTGATGCAAATATGAATGTTAAGGCAGAATAGACACAAACTACCCAAAGAAGCTTGTATTATGTGTTTATACTACAATTAATCATTTTAGACGGATCGTTTATACTTGAGGTGTTTTTGAACAATTTTATAATGTTAACTTCCACATTTTCTATCTCTAACCTCAGTTCAAACATATCAAGAATAGAACTACCAAAAATAATTCAGGCTTTGGAAGCAAACAGAAGTCTTACCAATCCTTATTTCTAGCTTACCAGCCTTAGTGTGCTACTTAACACAGGTGGGAAAATCGAATGAACACATACTCTTCCTATTCTTTGGGATTATACAGTTTTAGACGTATTCATAATTTTAACTGTTAAACATCAGAATCAAATATGACTTGCCATGTTGCTTGAGCATTTGCTCAGATGAAAGTGTGTAGGATTGTGGGGTTATTTTTGTCTTTTTCTGCACCCAGTAGAGCACTCAGAAAGCAAGCCAGAATCAGAACACTTGTTCGCATAAGGGAATGTATCACTGATTGGGTTAAAGCAAAGCCCACTTTCATTTCTGTGTGTATGGGTGGTCATAAAGTTTGTGTGTAATTTAAAATACTTTAACATAGTAAACTGCACTTGAACTTTATGGACAACCTGTATAATTATCATTCCTATTAGAATGGCAAAATTCAATTCACAAACATCAGCTGTCCTCCAAACTCTTAGCTGACCAGGAGTTTGCCATCCTCCTTCCATGTCCGTCCTCTGCACACTCTCACTTTGGCAACTGTGTGCTGCATCATAATAGTTTGTTAGCATCTGTCTCCCTGGTAGGCTGTGAGTTTCCTCTATCCTGGAGTGGTATCTTTTCATCATTATATCCCCAGAACCTAGCATAAAATGTGGCAGATGTTTGCTCCGTGTAATTATTTTTTTGATGCATGATGTGATTATGTCAATGCAATAGACATGCATGTGTTGTTCCTTTTGACTAAAGTTTGGGAGGGGTAAGAATCAGAATAGATGAATGAAAAAACTGTAGACGAATCTAGTTTCATATCACAGACTTTATTAACTTACAGGAATCAGTCGATTGGGTTGGAGATTACAATGAACCGTTGACTGGTTTTTCATGGAGAGGTGGGTCTGAACGAGAGACCACAGGAATTCAGATATGGAGCGAAGTCTTCCTTATCAATAAACCTGATGGTAAACAGGTATGATGCTAACTTATTAAGTAAAATTGAGTTTTCACTCGCAATAGTTACACTTTTCAGGATCCTTGCAATTGCTTTTTTAAGAATTAATTTTGCCCAGTTGACATGAAGCTTCCAGAGGAGGTGGCATCCCATTGCATGATCCCGGTTCCCTTCTGCTGATCAGGGTGGGCCCAGTTGACATGAAGCTTCCAGAGGAGGTGGCATCCCATTGCATGATCCCGGTTCCCTTCTGCTGATCACGGTGGGCCCAGTTGACGTGAAGCTTCCAGAGGAGGTGGCATCCCATTGCATGATCCCGGTTCCCTTCTGCTGATCAGGGTGGGCCCCGTTGACGTGAAGCTTCCAGTGGAGGTGGCATCCTATTGCATGGTCCCAGTTCCCTTCTGCTGATCAGGGTGGACATGATTAAAAAAAAAACAATAAAAAACTGGCAAGCTAATGTCAGTATTTTGTTTCAGTGCTGCATAGAGTTTCTGTTAAGTTGGATTACCAATGAAAGTTTATTACTTCAGCGATCATCAGCCAATTAATATTTTTATTTTCTATGGCATTCACGGCATGTGTAAGAAATTACCTAAAATAGTATTCATTGGTAATGGTTTGGTTTAGTTCTTAAGCTGTTAATGTTGTGGTAACCCTGATGCCCTAGAAATTCTATAACTCATCAATACTACTTTACTTGCTTATAGGTTGCTGTGTTATTGATGGACACTCAGGGAACCTTTGATAGTCAGTCGACTTTGAGGGATTCGGCCACAGTGTTTGCCCTTAGCACAATGATCAGCTCAATACAGGTATGGACTAAAATAAACACATTTTGGTGCATGTTTCTTTAACGAAAATCATGAGTGTAGGTTTCTATATACATGTGATAGATAAGGAACAGAAATGACAAATCATATATATCATGTGACTTAATTAGCATAAGAATTCTTGTGCTTTCTGTAGGACTAGAATTGTTTTTGTTCCTGTAGTATAGTTACTGACAAGTTTTCGGAAGGACCCCTTCAGTCAGAAAAGGTTAGGTTATCTTACTGGTATTTTTCTAAACTCAAAAACATTAAATCTTATATGTGTATACCTGGGGCTACCAATTATAAGTTATATTTAATGAAATAGGATTTATATATATTTATAAAATTTAGTTTTATGCAGCCCCCAGTGAAAATGTTTCTAAGTGTAAAAACACTTATGTGTGTTCATAAGTTATTAAAACACACCTTAATATACATTTAGGGAAGTAAATGCCTTAATTAAACTTTTTCTTTTTTTCTTTCCTTTTATCTTTTTCTTTTAAAAACTGTTGGTTTTGAGGTGATTGCAGGCTTTCTTAATTGTCCTGAAAATCCTTGGAGAATTTTATTATAATGATATCATAAAGGTTTTTAAGGCTGTTTTTAGATATTTTTTAATTCAGCAGAGAGAGCAAGAAGAGAGAGAGGCCAAAGAACAGCAGATCAATAAGAAAAAAAAAATGAGGTGAGATAGTTTTAAAAGGGCAGGAGAAGCAAAGTAGTGAGGGTGGGAATGCCAGGGCTGATAGTGTCACCACATACAGAGGATAGAGCTGGGGAACTGACCCCAAGGTATTCAAATGGGGTGAGGACAACCAAGAATAGAATAGGGTGAATAGAAAGAAGGGAAGATTGAGTTTGTTTTACATAAGTATGAAGGACTTTAAAGTAAAAGTCATGGCTTTAACAACTGACTAGCTTTTAAAAGTCTGCTATATAATTAGCCGGCGTTGTGGCGGGCGCCTGTAGTCCCAGCTACTCGGGAGGCTGAGGCAAGAGAATTGCTTAAGCCCAGGAGTTGGAGGTTGCTGTGAGCTGTGTGATGCCATGGCACTCTACCGAGGGCCATAAAGTGAGACTCTGTCTCCACAAAAAAAAAAAAAAGTCTGCTATATTGGCTCAGCGCCTGTGGCTCAAGCAGCTAAGGCACCAGCCACATACACCTGAGCTGGTGGGTTCAAATCCAGCCTGGGCCGCCAAACAACAATGATGGCCGCAACCAAAAAATAGCCGGGCGTTGTGGCGGGCTCAGGAGTTAGAGGTTGCTGTGAGCTGTGATGCCAGCGCACTCTACCCAGGGCAAAACCTTGAGGCTCTGTCTCAAAAAAAAAAAAAATCTACTATATTTTAAAAAATTGATAAAAATGTATATGTTAATCATGTGTGGAGAGGCGGAGCAAGATGGCAGCCGAATAACAGCTTCCTTGCATCTGGGCACCGTGAGTCGGGGGAGACAGGACTCCAGGCATCTCTGGCTGGTGGGAACTGCATATCATCACTCCTATGAGGATACAGGGAGTCAGCGAGAGACTTCTGGACCCCAAGAGGAGGACTAAAACAGTGGAAAACCGGCAAGTGGTCGCGTGTGTTCAGTCCGTCTAAACCCGCCCACAACTGCACAAGAACTTAAAGAGCAAGAGGAAGTGAAAGGAAAATTAGGGCAAGGAAACAGATAAAAGAAATCACTCATGAGGAAGAATCAGCAGAAAACTCCAGGCAACATGAAGAACCAGTCCAGAACAACCCCGCCAAGGGACCATGAGGTAGCTACTGCAGAGGATTCCACCTATACAGAAATGTTAGGAATGACAGAAAGGGAATTTAGAATACATATGTTGAAAACAATGAAAGAAATGATGGAAACAATGAAGGAAACTGCTAATAAAGTGGAAAACAACCAAAAGGAAATCCAAAAACAGAATCAAATCAGAGATGAACGATATGAAGAATATAAAAAGGATATAGCAGAGCTGAAGGAAATGAAACAGTCAATCAGGGAACTTAAAGATGCAATGGAAAGTATCAGCAACAGGTTAGACCATGCAGAAGAAAGAATTTCAGAGGTAGAAGACAAAGTTTTTGAGATAACTCAGATAGTAAAAGAGGCAGAAAAGAAGAGAGAGAAAGCAGAACGTTCACTGTCAGAATTATGGGACTTTATGAAGCGTTCCAACATACGAGTTATAGGAATTCCAGAAGGGGAAGAAGAATGCCCCAGAGGAATGGAAGCCATACTAGAGAATATTATAAAAGAAAATTTCCCAAACATCACCAAAGATTCTGACACACTGCTTTCAGAGGGCTATCGGACCCCAGGTCGCCTCAACTCTAACCGAGCTTCTCCAAGACACATTGTGATGAACCTGTCCAAAGTCAAGACAAAAGAAAAGATTCTGCAAGCTGCCAGGAGTAAGCGCCAGTTGACCTACAGGGGCAAATCCATCAGAGTGACCGTAGACTTCTCTAATGAAACTTTCCAAGCAAGAAGACAATGGTCATCTACCTTTAATCTACTTAAACAGAACAATTTTCAGCCCAGAATTCTGTACCCTGCTAAGCTAAGCTTCAAAATTGACAGAGAAATCAAATCATTTACGGATATACAAACATTGAGGAAATTCGCCACAACAAGACCAGCTCTACAGGAAATACTTCAACCTGTTCTGCACACTGACCACCACAATGGATCAGCAGCAAAGTAAGAACTCAGAAATCAAAGGACAGAACCTAACCTCCACACTGATGCAAAAGATAAAACTAAGCAATGGACTCTCACAAAATAAGACGAATAGAATACTACCACACTTATCAATTATCTCCATAAATGTTAATGGCTTGAATTCCCCACTGAAGAGACATAGATTGGCTGACTGGATTAAAAAACACAAGCCATCCATTTGCTGTCTGCAAGAAACACACCTGGCTTCAAAAGACAAATTAAAGCTCCGAGTCAAGGGATGGAAGACAATTTTTCAGGCAAATGGAATTCAGAAGAAAAGAGGAGTTGCAATCTTATTTTCAGATACATGTGGATTTAAAGCAACTAAAGTCAAAAAAGACAAAGATGGTCACTTTATATTCGTCAAGGGAAAACTACAACAAGAAGACATTTCAATTCTAAATATTTATGCACCCAATTTAAATGCTCCCAGATTCTTGAAGCAGACCTTACTCAGTCTGAGCAATATGACATCTGATAATACCATCATAACAGGGGACTTTAACACACCTCTTACAGAGCTGGACAGATCCTCTAAACAGAAATTAAACAAGGATATAAGAGATTTAAATGAGACCCTAGAACAACTATGCTTGATAGACGCATATAGAACACTCCACCCCAAAGATAAAGAATATACATTCTTCTCATCACCCCATGGAACATTCTCCAAAATTGATCATATCCTGGGACACAAAACAAATATCAACAGAATCAAAAGAATTGAAATTTTACCTTGTATCTTTTCAGACCATAAGGCACTAAAGGTGGAACTCAACTCTAACAAAAATGCTCGACCCCACCCAAAGGCATGGAAATTAAACAATCTTCTGTTGAATAACAGATGGGTGCAGGAAGAAATAAAACAGGAAATCATTAACTTCCTTGAGCATAACAACAATGAAGACACAAGCTACCAAAACCTGTGGGATACTGCAAAAGCAGTTTTGAGAGGAAAATTCATCGCTTTAGATGCCTACATTCGAAAAACAGAAAGAGAGCACATCAACAATCTCACAAGAGATCTTATGGAATTGGAAAAAGAAGAACAATCTAAGCCTAAACTCAGTAGAAGAAAAGAAATCTCCAAAATCAAATCAGAGATCAATGAAATTGAAAACAAAAGAATCATTCAGAAAATTAATGAAACAAGGAGTTGGTTTTTTGAAAAAATAAATAAAATAGATAAACCATTGGCCAGACTAACTAGAAATAGAAAAGTAAAATCTCTAGTAACCTCAATCAGAAATGATAAAGGGGAAATAACAACTGATCCCACAGAGATACAAGAGATCATCTCTGAATACTACCAGAAACTCTATGCCCAGAAATTTGACAATGTGAAGGAAATGGATCAATATTTGGAATCACACCCTCTCCCTAGCATTAGCCAGGAAGAAATAGACCTCCTGAACAGACCAATTTCAAGCACTGAGATCAAAGAAACAATAAAAAAGCTTCCAACTAAAAAATGCCCTGGTCCAGATGGCTTCACTCCAGAATTCTATCAAACCTTCAAGGAAGAGCTTATTCCTGTACTGCAGAAATTATTCCAAAAAACTGAGGAAGAAGGAATCTTCCCCAACACATTCTATGAAGCAAACATCACCCTGATACCAAAACCAGGAAAAGACCCAAGCAAAAAGGAGAATTTCAGACCAATCTCACTCATGAATATAGATGGAAAAATTCTCAACAAAATCCTAGCCAATAGATTACAGCTTATCATCAAAAAAGTCATTCATCATGATCAAGTAGGCTTCATCCCAGGGATGCAAGGCTGGTTTAACATATGCAAGTCCATAAACGTTATCCACCATATTAATAGAGGCAAAAATAAAGATCACATGATTCTCTCAATAGATGCAGAAAAAGCATTTGATAAAATCCAGCATCCTTTTCTAATTAGAACACTGAAGAGTATAGGCATAGGTGGCACATTTCTAAAACTGATTGAAGCTATCTATGACAAACCCACAGCCAATATTTTACTGAATGGAGTAAAACTCAAAGCTTTTCCTCTTAGAACTGGAACCAGACAAGGTTGTTCTCTGTCACCTTTACTATTCAACATAGTGCTGGAAGTTCTAGCCAATACAATTAGGCAAGACAAGGAAATAAAGGGAATCCAAATGGGAGCAGAGGAGGTCAAACTCTCCCTCTTTGCTGACGACATGATCTTATACTTAGAGAACCCCAAAGACTCAACCACAAGACTCCTAGAAGTCATCAAAAAATACAGTAATGTTTCAGGATATAAAATCAATGTCCACAAGTCAGTAGCCTTTGTATACACCAATAACAGTCAAGATGAGAAGCTAATTAAGGACACAACTCCCTTCACCATAGTTTCAAAGAAAATGAAATACCTAGGAATATACCTAACGAAGGAGGTGAAGGACCTCTATAAAGAAAACTATGAACTCCTCAGAAAGGAAATAGCAGAGGATATTAACAAATGGAAGAACATACCATGCTCATGGATGGGAAGAATCAACATTGTTAAAATGTCTATACTTCCCAAAGCAATCTACCTATTCAATGCCATTCCTATCAAAGTACCTACATCGTACTTTCAAGATTTGGAAAAAATGATTCTGCGTTTTGTATGGAACTGGAAAAAACCCCGTATAGCTAAGGCAGTTCTTAGTAACAAAAATAAAGCTGGGGGCATCAGCATACCAGATTTTAGTCTGTACTACAAAGCCATAGTGCTCAAGACAGCATGGTACTGGCACAAAAACAGAGACATAGACACTTGGAATCGAATTGAACACCAAGAAATGAAACTAACATCTTACAACTACCTAATCTTCGATAAACCAAACAAGAACTTACCTTGGGGGAAAGACTCCCTATTCAATAAATGGTGTTGGGAGAACTGGATGTCTACATGTAAAAGACTGAAACTGGACCCACACCTTTCCCCACTCACAAAAATTGACTCAGATGGATAAAGGACTTAAATTTAAGGCATGAAACAATAAAAATCCTCAAAGAAAGCATAGGAAAAACACTGGAAGATATTGGCCTGGGGAAAGACTTCATGAAGAAGACTGCCATGGCAATTGCAACAACAACAAAAATAAACAAATGGGACTTCATTAAACTGAAAAGCTTCTGTACAGCTAAGGAGACAATAACCAAAGCAAAGAGACAACCCACACAATGGGAAAGGATATTTGCATATTTTCAATCAGACAAAAGCTTGATAACCAGGATCTATAGAGAACTCAAAGTAATCCACATGAAAAAAGCCAACAATCCCTTATATCAATGGGCAAGAGACATGAATAGAACTTTCTCTAAAGATGACAGACGAATGGCTAACAAACACATGAAAAAATGTTCATCATCTCTATATATTAGAGAAATGCAAATCAAAACATCCCTGAGATACCATCTAACCCCAGTGAGAATGGCCCACATCACAAAATCTCAAAACTGCAGATGCTGGCATGGATGTGGAGAGAAGGGAACACTTTTACACTGCTGGTGGGACTGCAAACTAGTACAACCTTTCTGGAAGGAAGTATGGAGAAACCTCAAAGCACTCAACCTAGACCTCCCATTTGATCCTGCAGTCCCATTACTGGGCATCTACCCAGAAGGAAAAAAATCCTTTTATCATAAGGACACTTGTACTAGACTGTTTATTGCAGCTCAATTTACAATCGCCAAAATGTGGAAAGAGCCTAAATGCCCACCAACCCAGGAATGGATTAACAAGCTGTGGTATATGTATACCATGGAATACTATTCAGCCATTAAAAAAATGGAGACTTTACATCCTTCGTATTAACCTGGATGGAAGTGGAAGACATTATTCTTAGTAAAGCATCACAAGAATGGAGAAGCATGAATCCTATGTACTCAATCTTGATATGAGGACAATTAATGACAATTAAGGTTATGGGTGGGGGGAAGCAGAAAGAGGGATGGAGGGAGGGGGGTGGGGCCTTAGTGTGTGTCACACTTTATGGGGGCAAGACATGATTGCAAGAGGGACTTTACCTAACAATTGTAATCCGTGTAACTGGCTTATTGTACCCTCAATGAATCCCCAACAATTAAAAAAAAAAAAGAGAAAAAAAAAAAAAAGAAAGAAATGGAGTATTGCAATGACCAGATAATCCTTCCTTCTAACTGTCTTGGAAAGTTCTCTTCAAGAAATACTAATAAACTTCTTATTGATAAAAAAAAAAAAAAAAAAAAAATCATGTGTGACAAGCTATTTTGAAATGTGTATACATTGTGGAACACCTCAGCCAAGCTTATTAACATGTGTGTTACCTCACGTACTTATTTTTGTAGGGTACAAATATACTTCTTGAATGAGCCTTTAAATATACACAAAGTATACTGTTTGTATCATTACATAAACATATAAGCATAAACTTTTCTTTGAAGTTAATATTTATTCCTCTCAAAAAAAAGAATGTTGTCTTCATGCTCTGATCTGTTCATGAGACAACAATGTATATGTATAAGGTGTGACACGATATTCAGAACCTAACTTTTATGTGACGAAACTCTGTGTAATCATAAGCAAAATAATCAACTATGAAGAAATCAACATAATTAGTCAAAATAAAGTCTTTCATACAGATTGCTCAGATTTAGATTGCTATTATTTTAGTATGCTTAGAAGAATAATTTTGGCCAGGCACGGTGGCTCACACCTGTAATCCTAGTCCTCTAGTCCTCTAGACCAGCTCAGGCTGGTCTTGAACTCCTAACCTCAAGACCAGCCTGAGCAAGAGCGAGACCCCATCTCTACTAAAAATAGGAGAGTGCCTATGGTGCCTGCTACTCGGGAGGTTGAGGCAGGAGAATTGCTCATGGCCAAGAATTTGAGGTTGCTGTGAGCTGTGATGATGCTATGGCACTCTACCCAAGGTAACAGAGTGAGATTGTCTTTAAAAAAAAAAAAAAAGATTTTTATTTTTTCCTAATATCTAGACTAGTTTAATAAAATAATTTTCATATTCTCTGTCCAGAAGAGGCGGCTCCTGTATTTCTGGGACCCTGTTGTGATGACACATTGTTTACTGTGTCTCAAGCTTTTGGGCTCCCCTCTCGAGGCCTTGCAAACACCATTATGGGGCCTGAGTGTAAGAGAGTCCAATTTTGTGATAACAGATATTTAGAAAAATAGAGAATGACAAAGTAAGTGCTGAGGGTGATGCCAGTTCTCCTCTCATTTGGACTTTGCTTCTTAATCCAGGTGTATAACTTATCCCAAAACGTCCAGGAGGATGATCTTCAGCACCTTCAGGTAACAATATTTGTCAGCTTTTCTGTATATCTAGTTGTCTTTCGAACATGTATAGCAGAACTTCGAGGAATGATTTAGAAACATAACTGAATGAGAATTGTATTTTCAGATTTCATGATAAAAAGCTGGTCACCCGCCTGGGTGGCTTCCACTCCCCAAGCAGTATTGAAATCTCAGAGAAGGAGAAGCTTGTGTTTCCTGACAGTGCTTCCATCCGCAGACTCTCTGCTGTCTTTCAATTCATGTTATTCTTGGTTACTATCAGAGGGAGTAGGGTTACTGCCAAGGGAATATATTGTTTCTCTGATAGTATTCCTTCTGTATATTTTATAGAAAAATATGCTTTCAATGTATCATCTTGGCAATCAGAGCCATGTAGCAAAATGCGCAAATTTAACAACAACGAAGAATGATAGAACAGGATGGCCCAAGGCACTGGAAACATCGTTTGGAGCTCACATCTGGCATGCTAGCAGTTATGTTTTAGTAGCTCACACTGACAGTTTATGGGCAGTGTGCTGAATAACTGTTACATGTTTTTCACAATAAGAACAATCACTTCTTTGGGCATGTGTCATGACCTGGCCAGCTGCTCTCCGAGCTCACAGCATGGCCCTGCTCCTGACTAGTGTAGGGCTTCCAACAAGAGTGCTGGGTTAGAACTTGGATGTTGTATCTTGAGGTAACTTTAAAATTTTCCTATAAATTAACGTATAAATTTCCTATACATTAGGCACCTTCAGCAATTGTTAGAATTCAGATTATCTTAGTAAATGGTTCTTTTCCCAGCTCTTGTAGACCTGATCTTTTGGATGTCATCCCTCTAATTGGGTGCCTCGTAATTGCCTTTGCTTTCTAGATTCTCTTCACTCCCACAGGGGAGGTAGCATGATGCTTGGGGTGTTATTCTAGGGGGGCAAAAGATGGTTACCTTGTGTGTCAGCATCCCTCCCCAGCTCTGAGAAGCCACCGTGGCACATTACTCTTGTGCAGGGAGTGGCCGTTCCTTTTATGTTCCATGCAGCAAGCCACTTGGCCAGTCTGGACACAGCTCTTATCAGAATTCCCAGGCACCATCACCCCCAGGTCTATAATCTCCAAAATCTTACATTGTGGTGCTCCGTGGTCTCCCTGGGAACAATAAAAGATAAGAGAAGGCAGTGTATTTGATTCTCCACTTCTCAGCAAGTGCCGATGCCTCGGTGGTGACCCAGCCTTGTGCGGCTGTGCTCCCTCGGGCAGCGGCTTCTGTAAAGGTGTCTTCCAGAGTTTACGGCTCTCTGATCTAATCTGTGCAAACTCTGCTTTGAAAGTCATTTAGTATATTTTCTTCTCTTCTTTCTTCCCTACAAAAAATTAACCCACATTCTAGATATAAAAGGTATTAGTTTTAAAATAGAAACTTTATTTTTTAAATGTACTTTAAATATCTTTCATTTTTAAATATATAATTGCTCTCATATCTCTATTCTACCTAATGCTTATTACCTGAAAACGATTATTGTATTATTGTCGTCTTAATAATACAGTACTTTATAACAGGTATGGGAAAAAAGGAATGGAGGAAAGCCAAGAAGTAATGCTTTGCAGATACTGAAGTGTCTTCTCCGTGTGTGTGTGCGCGTGCGTGCGTGCGTGCGTGTGTGTGTGTGATTTCTCCTCAAGCTTTTCACCGAGTATGGCAGACTGGCAATGGAGGAAACATTCCTGAAGCCATTTCAGGTGAGTAAGAGTTAAACAATGGTAGATTCTTAATAGAAGCTCCTGAAGACTGTAATCAGTATATTAATTAATTGGGGTCATGTTTCTTTCTCATTTTCTTTATTTCATTTAAGAAGCAGCTTTGAATACCTATTTAATGCTATTTGATGCAAGGAAGAGATAGAAATGGGGAAATAGAAATATTTTAATTATTAAAAAAATTGAGGATGTAAAAAAATGAATTAGATGTTCTCACCAGAGAATCAGCTCTTCTTCCCTGACCGCAACCCTAGAGATGTCACAGGAACCAGAAGAAGCTGATGAATTTGTTAAACGTAAAAATCTAAAATCAACCAACGAGATTCCTGGAATAATAGAAGGTGGTTGCTAGCAGCAGCAAAAGCCCCCACTGAGCACCAGACAGGAGATGGGGTGGAGGGGAGCTGTTGAAAGCGCCCTTTTCTTTCTCACACATTAACCTGTTCCATTGCCAGTATCAGGACGGTAGCCAGCTCAGCTCTTGTGGGGACTGCAGGGAATGTCAGGGCAGTGTCTGAGCCTGGGCAGAGTACATCTATCTCCTTTCTGCTCCCGCCCTTCTTTAAATACCAGGAACAAGGATGTTAAAACTAAGTCGAACAGCCCTTAAAAGCAGTAATGAAGGGAGGTGCAGCCCTAAACACCACAGACTGTCCCCCTAAAGTGTCCGTTCTCAGTCTACATTGATCAGACGGAGCCCAGGCTGAGCTCCAGAGTGTAGCTCGTCCCTGCAGTTACACGGCCCAGTCAAATGGTCATACCCTGAGGGTCAACGAGCACACAGCCAAGCTGAGCAATTGAGAAAAGGCAAAGGAGAATCAAAGGCCCAAATACCAAGGAATTTAAAATAAGCCGTATTAGTTATCTTTTGCTTTATAACAAATCATCCCACACGATTTTGGAAAGTCAGGAAACTGGAGTGGCTTAGCCTACATAGTTTTGGCTTGAGGTCTCTCATGAAATTACCCTCAAGATGTTGGCCAGGGAGACATTCCCTGAATACTTTGCTAGAAGATCCACCTCCAAGCTCATTCGCATGGCTGCTGGTAGGAACCCTCAAGTCCTTAACAGCAGGGCCTTTCCACAGGGCTGCTGACAGCAGGCTTCCCCCAAAGCAAGTCATCCGATTGTAAAAGAGAAAGAAAGTAAGAGAAAAGCCACAGGTTTTTTTTATGACCTAATCTTGGGAATGATACACCATCAGTTCTGCCATATTCTTTTTTTTGTTGTTGTTAAGAGATAAAATCTCATTTTATTGCCCTCGGTAGAGTGCCATGGCCTCACAGCAACCTCCAACTCCTGGGCTTAGGTGATTCTCTTGCCTCAGCCTCCCGAGTAGCTGGGACTACAGGTGCCCGCCACAATGTCCAGCTATTTTTTTTTTGTTGCAATTTGTCTGGGGCCGGGTTCAAATCTACCATCCTCTGTATTTGGGGCCTTACTCACTGAGCCACGGGCACTGCCCAGTTCTGCCATATTCTGTCAGCCATACATACCAACCCTGGTAATGTGGGAGAGGACTAAAAAAAGACATAAATGCCAGGGCAGTGATCCTGGGAGGTGTCCAAGAGGCTGGCTACAACGTCAGCAAGTTAAATACTCTTGGAAGGCCAGGCAGGGGGCCTTATGCCTGTAATCCTAGCACTCTGGGAGGTGGAGGCAGAAGGATTGCTTGAATTTAGGAGTTCAGGACCACCCTGAGCAAGAGTGAAACCCGTCTCTGCTAAAAATAGAAAAAATTAGCCAGGTGTCATGGTATACCCCTGTAGTCCCAGCTACTTGGGAGACTGAGGCAGGAGGATTGCTTGGGCCCAGTAGTCTGGGCTTGGAGAGAGCTATGATGCCATGGCACTCTACTTGGGTGACAGAGCAAGACTCTGTCTTAAAAAAATAAATTATTATTATAAGTATTATTATTCTCTTGAAGAAGTAAGGGATGGCTAGAAGATTAGGTAAATTGGATTAACCTCCTTCCTGACAACAATCAAAAACCTCCACAGAAAATTAAAAATGTCTTTGAATGCATAAGAATATTAACAAGATGGTAAGAAGTTGTTGAGCTCTGAGAGAGAGAGAGAAGTCCTGCAGGGGAATGAGTAGTATCATTAAAGACACCAAAAGAGGGCGGCGCCTGTGGCTCAGTTGGTAAGGCGCCGGCCCCATATACTGAGGGTGGCAGGTTCAAACCCGGCCCTGGCTGAACTGCAACCAAAAAATAGCTGGGCGTTGTGGCGGGCGCCTGTAGTCCCAGCTACTCGGGAGGCTAAGGCAAGAGAATCACTTAAGCCCAGGAGTTGGAGGTTGCTGAGAGCTGTGTGATGCCATGGCCCTCTACCGAGGGCCATAAAGTGAGACTCTGTCTCTACAAAAAAAAAAAAAGAGACACCAAAAGAAAGATGATATGGCTGTATTAATATCAAGTGACGTGAACTTTAAGAAAAAGCATTATTGGGCGGCACTTGTGGCTCAGTGAGTAGGGCGCCGGCCCTGTATGCCGAGGGTGGTGGTTCAAACCCAGCCCCGGCCAAAGTGCAACAACAACAACAAAAAAAAATAGCCGGCGTTGTGGCGGGTGCCTGTAGTCCCAGCTGCTCGGGAGGCTGAGGCAAGAGAATCACATAAGCCCAAGAGCTGGAGGTTGCTGTGAGCCGTGTGACGCCACGGCACTCTACCGAGGGCAGTAAAGTGAGACTCTGTCTCTACAAAAAACAAACAAACAAAAAAATATATATATAAAAACATAAAAGAAAAAGCATTATTAGAGACAAAAAAGGGTTACTAATATTAGAAGAATGAATTGTGAGTAAACAAATAGGTGAATATGTAGCAAATGTAAATACACATTGTCCATTAAATAATAATTCCTAATTTGCAGTATTTTTTGAAGACAGAAATAAAATATTAAACAAAATAGCATGTAACTTTTGGTCTTTATGTCAATCAGGAGGAGTTTTTAAATTACCTGGATTTTTAAAACTCCCATGTGATGTTAAAATTTCACATGTTACTGCTAGAACTAGTGTACCTAGCATCCCGATCCACAGAGGGGGAGAATGGTGTCAGAAAAGAACAGACAGAACAAATAAATACCACAGTCACGCCAGAGGGTGAGAAGAAAGAGCAGCAAGGGGAAGACAAAGCGAGTGGTGAAGATCGGGGGGAAAACAAAGCCAGTGGTGAAGATCCGGGGTGAGACAAAGCGAGTGGTGAAGATCGGGGTGGGGGTGAGACAAAGTGAGTGGTGAAGATGGAGGGGGAGACAAAGCGAGTGGTGAAGATGGGGGGGAGACAAAGAGAGTGGTGAAGATGGGGGGGAAGACAAAGCAAGTGGTGAAGATGGGGGGAAGACAAAGCGAGTGGTGAAGATGGGGGGGAGACAAAGCGAGTGGTGAAGATGGGGGGGAGACAAAGCGAGTGGTGAAGATGGGGGGAAGACAAAGCGAGTGGTGAAGATGGGGGAAGACAAAGCGAGTGGTGAAGATGGGGGGGAGACAAAGCGAGTGGTGAAGATGGGGGGAGACAAAGCGAGTGGTGAAGATGGGGGGGAGACAAAGTGAGTGGTGAAGATGGGGGGAGACAAAGTGAGTGGTGAACATGGGGGGGAGAAAAGCGAGTGGTGAAGATGGGGGGGAGACAAAGCGAGTGGTGAAGATGGGGGGAAGACAAAGCGAGTGGTGAAGATGGGGGGGAAGACAAAGCAAGTGGTGAAGATGGGGGGGAAGACAAAGCGAGTGGTGAAGATGGGGGAAGACAAAGCGAGTGGTGAAGATGGGGGAGAGACAAAGCGAGTGGTGAAGATCCGGGGGGGAGACAAAGTGAGTGGTGAAGATCCGGGGGGGAGACAAAGCGAGTGGTGAAGATGGGGGGAGACAAAGCGAGTGGTGAAGATGGGGGGAGACAAAGCGAGTGGTGAAGTTCCGGGGGGGGAGACAAAGCGAGTGGTGAAGATCGGGGGGAAGACAAAGCGAGTGGTGAAGATGGGGGGAGACAAAGCGAGTGGTGAAGATGGGGGGGAGACAAAGCGAGTGGTGAAGATGGGGGGAGACAAAGCGAGTGGTGAAGATGGGGGGGAGACAAAGCGAGTGGTGAAGATGGGGGAGACAAAGTGAGTGGTGAAGATGGGGGGGAGACAAAGTGAGTGGTGAAGATGGGGGGAGACAAAGCGAGTGGTGAAGATGGGGGGGAGACAAAGCGAGTGGTGAAGATGTGGGGGGAGACAAAGCGAGTGGTGAAGATGTGGGGGGGAGACAAAGCGAGTGGTGAAGATGTGGGGGGGAGACAAAGCAAGTGGTGAAGATGTGGGGGGGAGAAAAAGCGAGTGGTGAAGATGTGGGGGGGAGACAAAGCGAGTGGTGAAGATGAGGGGAAGACAAAGCGAGTGGTGAAGATCCGGGGCTGGAGTGGGGGTGTAGACAAAGCCAGTGGTGAAGATCCGGGGGGGAGACAAAGCGAGTGGTGAAGATGTGGGGGAGAGACAAAGCGAGTGGTGAAGATGTGGGGGGGAGACAAAGCGAGTGGTGAAGATGGGGGGAAGACAAAACGAGTGGTGAAGATGGGGGGAAGACAAAGCGAGTGGTGAAGATGGGGGGGAGACAAAGCGAGTGGTGAAGATGGGGGGGAGACAAAGCGAGTGGTGAAGATGGGGGAGAGACAAAGCGAGTGGTGAAGATGGGGGAGACAAAGTGAGTGGTGAAGATGGGGGGAGACAAAGCGAGTGGTGAAGATCTGGGGCTGGAGTGGGGGGGTAGACAAAGCCAGTGGTGAAGATCCGGGGGGGAGACAAAGCGAGTGGTGAAGATGTGGGGGAGAGACAAAGCGAGTGGTGAAGATGTGGGGGGGAGACAAAGCGAGTGGTGAAGATGGGGGGAAGACAAAGCGAGTGGTGAGGATCCGGGGCTGGAGTGTGGGGGTAGACAAAGCCAGTGGTGAAGATCCGGGGGGGGGAGACAAAGCGAGTGGTGAAGATGTGGGGGAGAGACAAAGCGAGTGGTGAAGATGTGGGGGGGAGACAAAGCGAGTGGTGAAGATGGGGGGAAGACAAAACGAGTGGTGAAGATGGGGGGAAGACAAAGCGTGTGGTGAAGATCCGGGGCTGGAGTGGGGGGGTAGACAAAGCGAGTGGTGAAGATCCGGGGGGGAGACAAAGCCAGTGATGAAGATCCAGGGGGGAGACAAAGCGAGTGGTGAAGATGGGGGGGAGACAAAGCGAGTGGTAAAGATCCCGGGGTGGGGAGACAAAGCAAGTGGTAAAGATGGGGGGGGGAGACAAAGCATGTGGTGAAGATGGGGGGGGAGACAAAGAGAGTGGTGAAGATCCGGGATGGGGTGGGGGGGGAGACAAAGCGAGTGGTGAAGATCTGGGGGGGGGAGACAAAGTGAGTGGTGAAGATCCGGGGGGGGAGACAAAGCGAGTGGTGAAGATGTGGGAGGGAGACAAAGCGAGTGGTGAAGATGTGGGGGGGAGACAAAGCGAGTGGTGAAGATGGGGGGGAGAGAAAGTGAGTGGTGAAGATGGGGGGGAGACAAAGCGAGTGGTGAAGATGTGGGGGGGAGACAAAGCGAGTGGTGAAGATGTGGGGGGGAGACAAAGCGAGTGGTGAAGATGTGGGGGGGAGACAAAGTGAGTGGTGAAGATGTGGGGGGGAGAAAAAGTGAGTGGTGAAGATCCGGGGGGGGAGACAAAGCGAGTGGTGAAGATCCGGGGGGGGGGGAGACAAAGCGAGTGGTGAACATCGGGGTGGGGGGAGACAAAGCGAGTGGTGAAGATCCGGGGGGGGGAGACAAAGCGAGTGGTGAAGATGTGGGGGGGAGACAAAGCGAGTGGTGAAGATGTGGGGGGAGACAAAGAGAGTGGTGAAGATGTGGGGGGGAGACAAAGTGAGTGGTGAAGATCCGGGGGGGGAGACAAAGCGAGTGGTGAAGATCGGGGTGGGGGAGACAAAGCGAGTGGTGAAGATGTGGGGGGGAGACAAAGCGAGTGGTAAAGATCCGGGGGAGAGACAAAGTGAGTGGTGAAGATCCGGGGTGGGGTGGGGGGGGAGACAAAGTGAGTGGTGAAGATGTGGGGGGGAGACAAAGCGAGTGGTGAAGATGGGGGGGAGACAAAGCGAGTGGTGAAGATCGGGGGGGAGACAAAGCGAGTGGTGAAGATGTGGGGGGGAGACAAAGTGAGTGGTGAAGATC
This sequence comes from Nycticebus coucang, assembly GCF_027406575.1. NCBI lineage: Eukaryota > Metazoa > Chordata > Mammalia > Primates > Lorisidae > Nycticebus > Nycticebus coucang. The sequence continues at coordinate 6,671,433 of NC_069785.1, read as the reverse complement.
CGGGGGGGAGACAAAGCGAGTGGTGAAGATCCGGGGTGGGGTGGGGGGGAGACAAAACGAGTGGTGAAGATGTGGGGGGGAGACAAAGCGAGTGGTGAAGATGTGGGGGGGAGACAAAGTGAGTGGTGAAGATGGGGGGGAGACAAAGCGAGTGGTGAAGATGTGGGGGGTAGACAAAGAGAGTGGTGAAGATCCGGGGGGGGAGACAAAGTGAGTGGTGAAGATGTGGGGGGGAGACAAAGCGAGTGGTGAAGATGTGGGGGGGAGACAAAGTGAGTGGTGAAGATGTGGGGGAGACAAAGCGAGTGGTGAAGATGTGGGGGGTAGACAAAGTGAGTGGTGAAGATCCTGGGGGGGAGACAAAGTGAGTGGTGAAGATGTGGGGGGGAGACAAAGTGAGTGGTGAAGATGTGGGGGGGAGACAAAGTGAGTGGTGAAGATGGGGGGGAGACAAAGTGAGTGGTGAACATGGGGGGGAGAAAAGCGAGTGGTGAAGATGTGGGGGGGAGACAAAGCGAGTGGTGAAGATGTGGGGGGGAGACAAAGCGAGTGGTGAAGATGTGGGGGGGAGACAAAGCGAGTGGTGAAGATGTGGGGGGGAGACAAAGTGAGTGGTGAAGAGGTGGGGGGGAGACAAAGCGAGTGGTGAAGATGTGGGGGGGAGACAAAGCGAGTGGTGAAGATGTGGGGGGGGAGACAAAGTGAGTGGTGAAGTATCGGGGGGGGAGACAAAGCGAGTGGTGAAGATGGGGGGAGACAAAGTGAGTGGTGAAGATGTGGGGGGGAGACAAAGCGAGTGGTGAAGATGTGGGGGGGAGACAAAGCGAGTGGTGAAGATGTGGGGGGGAGACAAAGTGAGTGGTGAAGATGTGGGGGGGAGACAAAGTGAGTGGTGAAGATGTGGGGGGGAGACAAAGTGAGTGGTAATGATGTGGGGGGGAGACAAAGCGAGTGGTGAAGATCGGGGGGGAGACAAAGCGAGTGGTGAAGATCGGGGGGGGAGACAAAGCGAGTGGTGAAGATGTGGGGGGGAGACAAAGCAGTGGTGAAGATGTGGGGGGGAGACAAAGCGAGTGGTGAAGATGTGGGGGGGAGACAAAGTGAGTGGTGAAGATCCGGGGGGGAGACAAAGTGAGTGGTGAAGATCCGGGGGGGGAGACAAAGCGAGTGGTGAAGATGGGGGGAGACAAAGCCAGTGGTGAAGATGGGGGGGAGACAGAGTGAGTGGTGAAGATGTGGGGGGGAGACAAAGCGAGTGGTGAAGATCGGGGGGAAGACAAAGCGAGTGGTGAAGATCCGGGGGGGAGACAAAGCGAGTGGTGATGATCCGGGGGGGAGACAAAGTGAGTGGTGAAGATCCGGGGGGGAGACAAAGCGAGTGGTGAAGATCCGGGGTACTAATGCTTTGAACAGATAGACACAGACTGCAGTCGCCTGTTAAAGGAGATCGTTAGTTTGTACAAAAATTCAAAATTCAGCTATATGTTATTTATTTATTTATTTTTTTTTTTTTGAGACCGAGTCTCACTAAGTCACTCTCGGTAGAGTACTGTGGCATCACAGCTCACAGCAACCTCGAACTCTTGAGCTTAAGCAATTCTCTTGCCTCAGCCTCCCAAATAGCTGGGACTACAGCTACTACAGCCACAGTGCTCAGCCATTTTTTGGTTGCAGTTGTCATTATTGTTTAGCAGGCCCGGGCCGGGCTTGAACCCACCAGCCTTGGTGTATGTGGCTGGCACCCTACTCACTGAGCTCTGGGTGCTGAGCCAGCTATACACTATTTAGAAGAGATGTCTTAAGACATAGGACTGTGTTCATTTGAAAATAGAGGGATAGAAAAACATTCATCAGGTGTGTACTAAGTGAAAGAAAACTTAAGTGCCTACATTGTTGTGAAACTTCAAGTCAACAGAATTATATAGACTAAAGAAGTTCACAATGATAAAAGTTCATTTCATCAGAAAGATGCAAGAATTTTATTTTAAATTTGTATGACAAACGTCTTCCAAATATAGAAAGATTCCTAGGACCATAAGAAGAATTGGGTAAAGTCACTGAATCACAGCTCTCCTAACTATTGATAAGCCAAATAAACAGAAAACTAGTTAAGATAGAGAAGATTGAAGCATGAGGTTAACAAGCTTGCTTTATTGAACAGGTATAGAATACAGGACCTGACAAAGAATACACATTACTCTGAAGTGTATAACTTGCATTTATAATAATTTACCACATGCTAAGCCACAGAGCAGGTCTCTGCAAATTTCAAAAGACTGAATATATACTGAGCTTATTCTGTGATTTCAAGGATAATTTAATTATAAGTTAATAAGAAAGTATTAACTTTAAAAAAGCATAGTTTGAAAATTTAAACACACTTTAAAAATAGTTCATGGGGCCAGGTGTGGTGGCTCAGTCCTGTAATCCCAGTGTTTTGGGAGGCTGAGGCGGGAAGTTCACTTGAGGTCAGGAGTTCTAGGTTACAGTGAGCTATGATCATGCACTCCAGCCTGGGCAAGAGAATAAAGACCCTGTTTAAAAATAAATAAATAAAATTCATAGGTCAAGACAAAATCACCATAAAAATCCAAAAATGCTGCATACTGAGTGCTTCAAAGAGAAAAGAAATACTGAAAATCAAACGCTATAATGAAAGGTTATTTTAGAAAAGAAGGCAGGAATTAGTGATAAACACAAATTAAGGAGAAAACAACAGACAAAACCTGGTGAAACTAGAAGAACATAAATAAAGACTAAGTGCCCCGAGATGGGTCCATCCCAAAAACATGATGTGGATTGAAAAGGGTCGTTGTCGAAGACCTCAGGAGAACAGCATTTTTATATAGGTAAAAATTGAGCAAAACTAAACCATATGTTATATAAGAATATACATACATGGGTGATAAAACTATTAAAAAGCAAAATTTAGGATAGTGGTTACCACTAGGGAAGAGAAATGGAGACATATCAGGAAGGAACCTGCAGGGAGCGTCAGTGTTGGTGAGATGCTCAGTTACTTAGGTGGGTTTGTGGATTGACAGGTGTTTATTGTACTGGTGTGTGCTTCATTGCACACATATACCTTGCATGCATTCTTTCATAGGTACCATATTATGTACTGCCATTTAAAAATCTTTACTCAATAGTGTTTCTTAAAACCAGCGATTACCAACCAGAAAATATGTTTTTAAAAATGTTTACCATTTACAATAATGAAACAAAAGAAGGTTGGGTGCAGTGGCTCAGACCTATAATCCTAGCACTCTGGGAGGCCGAGGCAGGTAGATTGCCTGAACTCAGGAGTTTGAGACCAGCCTTAAGCAAAGCGAGACCTCATCTCTAAAAAAATAGCTGGGCGTCATGATGGGTGCCTATAGTCCCAGATACTCGGGAGACTGAGGCAAGAGACTCGCTTAAGTCCAAGAGTTTGAGGTTGCTGTGAGCTGTGACGCCACAGCACTCTACCCAGGGCGAAAAAGTAAGATTCTGTCTCCAAAAAAATAAAATAAAAGAAATCTTTAGTATTTAGCCACCAAAACTTAAAAGCCCTTGTAGAGAAAAAATTCAAAGCTCTATTAAAGATCACAAAGAAAAATTTGTGTAGGCTGGGGATGGTGGCTCATGCCTCTAATCCCAGCATTCTGGGAGGCTGAGGTGGAGGATTACTTGAGATTAGGGGTTCAAGACCAGCCTGAGCAAGAGTGAGACTCTACCTCTACTAAAAATAGAAAAATTAGCTGGGCTTTGTGGTGGGCGCCTGTAGTCCCAGCTACTTGGGAGGGTAAGGCAAGAGGATCTCTTGAACCCAGGAGTCTGAGGCTGCTGTGAGCTGACGCCATGGCACTCTAGCCTGGGCAACAGAGTCAGACTCTGTCTTAAAAAAAGAAAAAAAAATTTTGTGTAAACTAAAGAGATGCAATATAATCACAGATGGGATGATGTAACATTGTAGAGAAATTAATCAAACTCAGTGCAGTTACAATTGAGATCACAACAGGGTTTCTGGTAAATTGGAGGGTTCAGAACATACTAGAAAGCCACAGCAATGACAATGGCGTGGTCCTGCACAGATGCCAGAGCAAAGCTCAGTGGAACCGAACAGTTTACATCCATGCATGTTGGGAGCCTGGTGTTCCATAGAGGTGGCATCATAAACCGGTGGGAAATGGATGGATTACGGCTGGGTTTGGAAAAACTCGCTCATTATTTGGAGAAAAAGCTGGTATCTACAGAACACAATATATAAATATAAGCTACAGATGGCTCAAATAGGAAACAAATTCTTCCAGGGCGAGGTTGCAGCTTTGGTATAGACAAACCCGTAACATATGTGTTATTCAATACACAGAAAGTGTCTTGGGTTTTTTAAACAAGCAGAGGCTAGCACAGAGCCCTATGATCAATAGCCTGACAGTCCTGGGTCCTATTACAGCTATACAAAGTGACTCACAAAGTAACATACAGAGTTTCTTCTTGAAGGTTTTATAGGGAACTCAAGGCAAAGTTTGACTAATTACTTTTGCATTAATTGGTTGCCAGTCTCACAGACGTCCAGCCATTAGTCTTTGGGGCAGCTTGAATTGGATTGGAGACGTCTTCGGCCTGTGCCTCCATCTGTTCTTAAACAAAACAGAGGAGACAAGACTTGGTACAGATTGTCAAATAGAAGAAAGCAAAGCAAGCAGCAAAAGGATGTGCAGGCCAAGGGCAAAAATACGTACTGGATGATGTGCCCCAAACCAAAAGTCCTAATAACTTTACACAAAAATTAGGTCTAATCATTTGTCAAATGAGTGCACTTCCAAAACTAGAGACTGAATTATTCCATACAAAGACTTAGGACTAATGGCTTTACATGAAAACCTACTGGGTTACAAAATCCTAGGGTAATAAATTAACTAGCACCAAGAACTCAACGAAACAAATCAGAACTCAGATTGCTGTTGAGACAGATTCACCTGGAGGCAAATTTGAAGGCCAAATGGAATTGGAGAACAAGGGACAATCAGAGCACACCTGTTGTCTTCAGGGTGTAAGAATGCTGCCAAGTGAGGGCATTCACAACAGTTCAGGGAGACTTGCAGAATTGTCAGAGGACAAGACCATCCTTCAAAACCTGATTAACAACAACAAAAAGCCCAAAGCTAAATAAACTTATTGCTAAATAAAGTAGAACACTGCTGGTGAGTCCTATTCTCGTGGAGCAAAACAACCTGATGACCAGTATAGATTGTAGGGGCTTGTTGTGGAGTTTAGGGTTACAGAGCTAAGAACGTGTGTTTTGTTGGGTACAGAAGCGTATTCGGCCTTGGTTAGAGAGGAGAGAAATGGTTGACAGCAGCCACAGTTAGTTTTCTAGAGTCTTCGACTGCTTGCCTGACTTTGAAAGTCCTGAATGAGCCTCTCACTGATCGTGGGTTTAAAACCAGGTCTGGTGTTTACTTTTACCTCAAACTGAAATCAGAACCGAAATTGATTGATTAAACACATTAAAAACTGGTTCCAGTATCTGCTGGCTGCCTGGCTTTGGAACAGTCTCTCCCCGTGAGTGTGGGAATAATTTCTTATGTTTATAATGCAAGTGCACATAAATTTAACATTATTTTTCAAATATCATTTTTCCACGTAAGCCTTTCAAGCTGACATAATCAACACAGGTATTGGTATTTCCACATACTTGTAATATTGATGGCTCTATATGATCATTTTAACATGCCGTAGTTTTCATGACCATCCTCCAATTGTTGAGCGTGTGGATTTATTTCAGTTTGCACTATTATTCATGGTGGTGATATAACTCTTTTTTTTTATAACACTCCTTTTGAATAATTTTTGTAAAGGAGACAGTCTCCAAAGGGAAGTTAACAAAGGGTATAACATTTCTCATAATTTTTTTTTAAATATGATTATTTGTAGGGCATGTACAGCATAGGTCCATCATTTGCCCTAGTTGCTTGACTAATTTACTAAAAAAGTATTTGTGACTTCACATTATTATCTGAGCAAATTAGGCTACTTTATATTCTTGGTTTTTATATACACATATATATGCATGTATGTATTTGTGTACGTATGTGTGTGTATAGATATGTATGTATGTGTATATGAACAAACCAAGATTCAGCAATGTAGAAAAACTCCTGGGTTTTGAAATAAGGATTGGAGTTCTCAAAGTTCCACACATGACAGGTGTAACACAAGGTTGTCTTGGGGGGACAGCAGGTGTGCAATGAATGTCTCCCACCTGTTCACGAGAACCAATTATTAAAAACTTAGCTTGAAGTCAACAGTGGGGGTGTGTGTGTTTACACCACAGAAATTGGCAAATGTTACAAGTCAAGGCTTTTTTTGTCAGGAATCTAGTTTAACGGCACATCACTGGATGGGGGCATCAGGCAGAGAGCCGGGAGTTGGAACACCAGCATTAGTTTCATTACTCTGTAGATCGCTAATTTAAAAAAATAAAACTTTTTATTTGCTTCTGTTCCACATATGGTCCTCATTATTTGAATTGGAAAAATGAGTGAAAAAGACCAAGAAATGAAACTAAAAGTGCCCAAGAAAAATGCAAAATACAACCAAATCCACATACTTGATTTCACTTATCTTGGTTTGTGAACCTCTATTTTCCAAAAGTAACTTGCTAGCTAAGTGTATTTTCAAAATACATGTTTTTAGTAGAAATGTTCCAAATATAAATTTTTGTATTTTGAGAAAATTTTTGACAAAAATGGGCATCTTTTTCAAGTTAGTAGACTATTTAAAGATAGTGGATATGGGCATTTTTTAAATTAAATTCTCCTTTTTTTTTGAGACAGAGTCTCAGTATGTCACCCTCAGTAGAGTGCCATGGCGTCACAGCTCACAACAACCTCAAACTCTTGGGCTCAAGTGATTCTGTTGCCTCAGCCTTCCAAGTAGCTGGGACTATAGGCACCTGCCACAATGCCCACCTATTTTTTTTTTATTGTTATAATTGTCATTTTTGTCTTTAGCTGGTCAGGCTGGGTTTGAACTCGCCAGCCTTGGTGTGTGTGGCCAGCACTCTAGGCACTGAGTTACGGGCGCCAAGCCATCTTTGTGTGTGTGTGTGTGTGTGTTTTTGTTTTTTTTTTTGAGATAAAGTCTCACTTGGTCACCCTCGGTAGAGTGCTGTGGCATCACAGCTCACAGCAACCTCAAACTCTTTAGTTCAAGTGATTCTCTTGCTTCAGCCACCCAAGTAGCTGGGACTATAGGTGCCTGCCACAACACCTGGCTATTTTTAGAGACAGAGTCTAGCTCTTGCTCAGGCTAGCCACCCGCCTCAGCCTCCCAGAGTGCTGGGATTACAGGCATGAGCCACAATGCCCGGCCCACAAGAACCAAGATTCTTAATTTAGGTTCTTGGGCAAAGAGCTATAGATGTAATATAGAAGTTCAGTGGAAACTCTATAATCCTGAATTTGAATTGGAAAAATTCAGTGCACACACATATACAATTATATCCTAGCTCTGCCCACTGAGAAAACTTAGAAAGTGACCAATTTAATAGCAATGCCAGGATTATAATCTTGAAGTACCATATTCTACTAAAAGAATCCAGTGCTTCTTGGAGAAATGCCAGATTCTTGGTCAACGGCAGGAAATGAACTTAGAGCATCTTTGAGGGATAAAAGTATCATAAAGGTATGCTAGTTATTTTTCTATATTTTTTGTTTTTAATATTTATCAGGTTTTTTTTTTACTGTCTATAATTTTCTTTTCTTTTTTTTTTTTTTTTTGTAGAGACAGAGTCTCACTGTACCGCCCTCTGGTAGAGTGCGGTGGCGTCACACGGCTCACAGCAACCTCTAACTCTTGGGCTTACGCGATTCTCTTGCCTCAGCCTCCCAAGCAGCTGGGACTACAGGCGCCCGCCACAATGCCCGGCTATTTTTTTGTTGCAGTTTGGCCGGGGCTGGGTTTGAACCCACCACCCTCAGCATATGGGGCCGGCGCCCTACTCACTGAGCCACAGGCGCCGCCCCTTTTCTTTTTTTTTATTAAATCATAGCTGTGTACACTAATGCGATCATGGGGCACCATACACTGATTTTATAGACCGTTTGACACATTTTCATCACACTGGTTAACATAGCCTTCCTGGCATTTTCTTAGTTATTGTGCTAAGACATTTACATTCCACATTTACTAAGTTTCACATATACCCTTGTAAGATGCACCGCAGGTGTAATGTCACCAATCCCCCTCCCTCTGTCCACTTCTCCCCCCCTCCCCTCCCTTTCCCCCTTCCCCCTATTCTTAGGTTGTAACTGGGTTATAGCTTTCATGTGAAAGCCATAAATTAGTTTCATAGTAGGACTGAGTACTATTTATCAGGTTTTTAAAATTTGTAATTTATTTTTCTCATTCTAAATAGATCACTTTTAAGCCTAATTTTATGTACTTTTTCTTATAGGGGTTCTCCCTGCCCCATCCTACCCCACACCTTGTGTAGGCTTCAGGCCTCACAAAACCAGAATTCCCATCCTCTTGTCAACCACATGTGAAACACGAGAGGCCCTGAAGAAAAGAACAGAACAAATCAGAAACTAATAGTAGTCTAGAGAAAACAAATTTGAAGAGACGATAGAAGAAAACTTGCCTCGAATAAAACTTGAATCCTCATAGACGTACTATGCCCACAGGAAAAGCTGATACATTCCAGCTTAGTAAAGTTATTAAAGGTTTAAGGACAAAGAGTGCACACAGAATCTTCCATAGTAACATTTCGTGGGAAAACACGAAAGATAATTGACAAAGTTTTGAAAGAGTCACCTCCAGAATGTTATATCCAGCCAACTTGTCCACTAACTGTAACAGCCACAGAAGATACTGCCAAGAATGTGTACTCAGGAAATAATTCCAACCCTCTTGTTTTCTTGAAAAACTAGGTGGCAAAATTCGGACAGCTTTTATCTTTTTCAAAATAAAAGCTCAGATATGGAGAAGTTAGAAGTAAAAGGATTTTCTTTCACCTATTTTTTTTTTTTTTTTTGAGACAAGAGTCTCACCCTTGGTAGAGTGCTATGGCATCATAGCTCACAGCAACCTCAGACTCTTGGGCTCAAGCGATCTTCTTGCCTTAGCCTCCTGAGTAGCTGGGACTACAGGCGCCCTCTACAATGCCTGGCTGGTTTTTCTATTTTTAGTAGAGATGGGTCCTTGCTCTTATTCAGGCTGGTCTCAAACTTCTGAACTCAAATGATCCACCTACCTCAGCCTCCCAGAGTAGTAGGGTTCTAGCCGTGAGCCGCCGTGCCTAGCTCGCACCAGAGTGATAGGATTATAGCTGTAAGCCACCGTGCCTGGCTTGCACCAGAGTGGTAGGGTTATAGCCACGAGTCGCCATGCCCAGCTCACATCAGAGTGGTAGGGTTATAGCCATGAGCCGCCGTGCCCAGCTCACACCAGAGTGGTAGGGTTATAGCAGTGAGCCACTGTGCCTGGCTCACAGTAAAGGATTTTCAATCCACTGAGTCCAGTTAGACACAGCACTAAAACCAAACAACTTTGAGTATTACAAGTACAGACCAGAAAATACTAAATAAATATTAAATATTTTAAACCTTGACGTTATAAAATTGATAATTGAAAAAGTAGGAAATGATTTATTCAACAAATCTGTTTTAAGCACTGATTCTGCTCTAGGGCCTAAGGATATTGTAATGAGCAAGAAAGACTGTTTTGCCTTCAGAAATCTTACCATTTGAATTAACAAACTGTAAAATTATAGTACTGGTGTTGGTATCTGTTTAGTTTCTAATCTTCCCCTTACTCTAGCAACAGAACTCCTCTTTCCAGCAGACAGCATTTCCTTTGGTGCAGGTGGCTGTGATGCCAGTCACTCCTTACTTAAAAGTGCCAGTTCAGACCATCCCATCCCTCTGACCACAGGGATTATTTCTAGACTGGGCATATGATCAAAGGTGGGCCAGTCCCTGGAAATTTCCTGACAGAGTTATCACGAACAATAATTCACACTGGTGTTGCTCAGCTAGCAGGACTTGACTCTGGGTTCAGGGGTCATCTTGGCCATTGTCTAGAGGACCGATTGGAGGAAGAGCCTTGATGATTTCATAAGTGTCTTGAGTCTTACAAAAATCAGCTATGCCACTGACCTTTCCAGCTACAGACCAATAATAAATTCTCTGCTTTTTAGCTTAAGCTTGTTAGGGTTGGATTTCATTGTTTTCAACTGAAAGGTGTTCATCAAATTCTAGTGCAAGTTACGGGGGAAGTTCAAGATGATACAGGGCACTCAGTGTAGCACATACATAAATCCTCTTCCCAATTCGCACACATGCACTTGTGATATCTTTCAATGTTTATTATATTTTAAACATTTACACTCAAACTGCTATTGGTTTTATTTCACAGTTATGACAACAACAAAAAAATAGCAGATGGAAGGGAAGAGTGGTAAGAGGAAGCTTAAGAATGCTGGTTTCTCATGGAGTATTACATTTCAGGGAGTGAAAAGTGACACACATGTTTAAAGAGCATGACTCTAAACCAATGAGAAAAGACAACCGAAGAAACGTTGGCAGGAGACCCCATCAGGCACTGCACAGAAGACGTGAACGCACGGGGCCGTGAACCCGAGGTGTTCGTTTCACTAGTCCTCAGGGAAACGCGTATTGAAATCACAGAGGGCTGCTCAACCCCTCCTCCAGAATGGTTAAAATTTAGGAGAAAATACCAAGCGTGGGAGAGGATGTGTAACATCAGGAACCTCTCACACTGCTGGTAAAATTGTAAGTTGCTACAGCACTTTGGAAAACTGAGTGTGTCGACAGATCCTGAATGTATGCACACTGGATTACTCCGTGGTTCTGCCTCTAGGTATAAGCCCAAAGGAAGAGTGTACTGAAGTTAACCAGGAGGCTCATGAGTGTTCGTAGCAGCACAATTCATACCAGCCAAAGACTAGAAACACTGAAGTTCTCGTCTACAGTTGAATGAATCAATAATCATTCACATAACGGGAATTGGGCAGTCATGACTAGACATGATAAACAGTTATTATGCAGTCATATGATGAATCTCACCAAAGTAATGCTGAGTGAAAACGCCAAACCAGAAGACTCATCATGTATGATTTCACTCACATATTATTATACAAACAGGCAAAACCAATCTGTGGTTAGATTAGTTAGAAGTCAGGCTAGTGGTTCCCCTGGAAGGTGGCAGGAATAGGGCTTGGGGAAGCGTCATGTAGACAAAGTGTGTTCAGCTCGTGAAAATTCACAAAGCCACATACTTATTCACTCTGGGAGGCCGAGGTGGGTGGATTGCTTGAGCTTAGGAGTTTGAGACCAGCCTGAGCAAGAGTGAGAACTCTTTCTCTAAAAATACAGGGTTTTGTGGCAGGCACCTGTAGTCACAGCTACTAGGGAGGCTGAGGCAGGAGGATGGCTTGAGCCCAAGAGTTTGAGGTTACTGTGAGCTATGACATCGTGGCACTCTACCCAGTGTGACAAAGTGACACTCTGTCTTTAAAAACAAAAAAGCCATATACTTATGTTCAATTTTCTGTATGGAAGGTATATTCCAATACAAGATTTATAAGATTTAAAAAGTAAACCTTGTTTCTACAGTCGAGGATATTCATCACAGCATTACACAAAAGCAATGGCAAAAGAAAAAAAGTATGTCCCTCCAAATTAGAAGCTTCCAAGGGTAAAATACAAACCTTCTCTCAATAGACTATCCTAGCCTGTGTGCCCAGGTCCCCCACAGTGCTGCAGATTGGTTCTTGGAGTTATCAGTAGTTATTTTTTAAATAATGATAAATGTTCTAAAAATAGTTTTACTTTGCTCCTCCTGATATTAAGGTACTTTGTTTTGTGTGCATACGTATAATCAAATTTTTATTAGCTGCGACTGCTCTTTTCACAATATTGTTTGATAACATGGAAGTTTTCTCTTCATTATCAGAATCATTGCTGTCTTCTATTAGGTGCCATTAAAAGGACATAATTGATTTCATCTCTCAGTTACTTCTCCCTTCTCTCTCTCCCTTTCCTCCTTCCCTTGCCCCCTCCCTCCCTTCCTTCCTTTCATCCTTTTTTCTTTCTCCTTCATTCTTTCTCTTTCTTGCTCTCTCTCCCCAATTTCTCTCCCCCCCCCCATTATTAGGATTCTAATATTAACAATTAGCCAAATACCGATTATTGATGGAAATTTGCTTTTAAGTACTTCCTTTTAGGAAAAAATGTGAAAATACATAACTGTGGAATTATTTAATTAAATTGATTTATTAGAGCAGGTTGATAATAGGCCCTTGTTTCAAAAAAAGTAAACCTTTTTTTTTTACCTGCACATTAATTTTATCAGAAGTAAATGTGATCAGCTGCTAACATTTTAGATGGCTGTGGATCTCACTTCAGGTCTTGAAAATGTCACATACATTTTCAATCAGGAGGACTGACGTGCTTTCCTGTGCAGTTGGTAGACTTCACTACCATGTTCACCGTGATGCTCTGATGTTAAACAGTAATTGGAATTCTTTGCAAATGGAATTTTCATGCTCAAGAATTAACTATCTGTTATACAAAAAGCTTACCAAGAGTAAGACAGTGGCTCCATAACCACTCTTCTAAATCTTTCCATACAGAATAATGTTAAGATACAATTAGTAGTTTCTGTACAAAACTCTAAACAGAAATTAGTAAAATACTAAGTATGTGAAAACTGCAATACCACAAATATTGAGCCATTTTACTAGGGTAATTAAACATTAGAACAATCTTAGAACAGATAAAGTATTCAGAAGGCTAAATTTTTGACTCTCAGCTCCATGTTTTCCAAAATCTTTTCTTCTTAAATTCAGAAAAATTTATTAGAACTTAATCATCATGAGACGTCGTTTACTTGACATTCAGCAACGTTTTAAATGTCATCTCATTTTTCTTTTAACTTCAAGTATATTTTAATTTGGTGCTTTTTTTTTAATTTGGTACTTTTTATTTTAAATGCCACATATAAAACAATTCCATTTTCTGTGGAATTTTCTCCTTTTTTTTCTTTTTTCTCCATTTGTGTACATATTTAGTGGATGACTAGAGGATGGTCATCAACTGTTAGCTATGGTCAAATCCAGGACATGGGATTTGAGTATATTAAATTTCTTTTTCCTCTGGACTTGGCTACCTAGTAGTTTGAACTTTTTACGATGCATGTTTTTATGTGTCATTTCTATAAAAACATTAAAACTTTTTCTTTAAGAAAGAAAAGCTTATCTTATACCTACATTTACAGTCACCAAGTGGGAAGACTCAGAGGAACATGTTCCACGCCGGGTCTGTCTATGGTTGCAGAGCTCCGTTCAGCCAGCTGGACGGTCGCCTGTCCCTCCTCTCTCAGGGCTGCATCCCTGGGGAGTTTTGTAGGTGGCTTTCTGTTGATTCTTAATGCCAACCTATAGGATGACCTTGATAGGGGAGGGACTGCTTGGAAACTTTGAAAGGTTTTGTTTGCTTTTTAATTCCACAATGTAGTAAATAACACCGAGTAACAATGATATTATAATTGGTTTTAGTAAAAGGTAGAGGGAAGCCCCTGAAGGTCTTATCAATCTTTTCTTATTGTTTTTAGAGTCTGATATTTCTCGTTCGAGACTGGAGTTTCCCATATGAATTTTCATATGGAGCTGATGGTGGCGCCAAATTCTTGGAAAAACGCCTCAAGGTTAGATATTTAGGTGCATGAAATTATTACCAATAATAATCCAGAATTATTTTTGTGGGATGATTTGCTGAATACTCAGTAGCTACAGACTCATTTGACTCTTACGGGATCTCTGACTAAACTAAGATCGATATTTCATAAACTACCTTCAGAGTTACAATTTTAGTGTTATCAATGATTATGATATAGGTAAAGAATTCTTTGTAGGTATCCATAAAACAATGATTTATTTCTAAAGATGTAATTTTACTTTGAAGATTAAATCATTTCAAGACTGACAGTGTAAATATCAAGATTCATATTTTAGTAGAGGTTTAAAAGTCAATTTAACAAAAATATCAAATTTTGAAATCACCAAAATCAATCTTAAAAACATTTTGCTAGCAGTTCACATAGAAGTAAAAGACCTTCCACTCTCTACATTGCGATGATTCAATATTGTATACTCATTTATATTGAACAGACATCACAAAAAATAGATACTAAGGAATTGGGGAGGAAGAAACAAAACTTGAACAAATATTTTTAAAAGGTTTTAAATTTTTTCTTAAAAGATTGTAAGTAAATACTCACCACCTAGTCAGATGCCCTTACCAGATGATAAGAGGTTGTCTTGAGTATCTCCTGGAAAAAGGTAGGAATATCTTAGGATTTATTTGTGTTTCCTAGGAGTACTTTGATTTAAAATTTGAATTTGTACAACTGAGCTAGAGTAAAATCCCACTAATTTGCACTAAAAAAAAAGGGAAGACCCATCTGCATTAGCATGAGGGTACACACTCGCTAATTATAATGACTATGCACGTGTTTGCCGGGCTGTGTGGGCAGATTCACCTGTGATTTTAGTCCTTTAGTCCAACTCTATCATGTCTTTTTTTTTATCACCGTGGGACCACAGAGATGTAGCAAATGTGAGAAGCCACAGAATTCCTGTGTTTAATTTGTGCTGGGAGTGGTTTAAACTTCAGAATGGTTCACTGCAGGTCTCGGGGAACCAGCATGAAGAGCTACAGAATGTTCGGAAACACATCCATTCCTGCTTCACCAACATCTCCTGTTTTCTGCTACCTCATCCGGGCTTAAAAGTAGCTACCAATCCAAACTTTGATGGAAAACTGAAAGGTTTGTCCTTCTTTTAATGAATATGTTTACATCGCTTAGTCTGATTATAAAAGTATCCTTTATCCACCGGGTTACCCACTGGGTTACAGTTATTTACTGATAGGAGACTGAGGATTCGAAGTTGTCTGGAGAATTAGGGCTCCTGGGCTGGGCTGGGGCTGGGTCTGCTGGCCCTGTTGTGTGTGCTGCCTGGGAAAACGTCAAATCCTGCCTTCACCCTCGACCTGTCACCCTCATGCTCTCACCTCTGTGCACTGAGAAATGTTTCTTAATGTCTTTACATTTAATTTTCCTTATCCACACTAAAGGAGAAAATAGATGTCTGTGGTATTGGAATGTCGTATTCAGTTATCTAAATAGAGATTGAAAGAAACATTGCATAGTACTGAATCCAGGTCTTAAAATTGGCAACATTGCTAAAAATGAAATCCTCTCTGGATAAAAAAAAAAAACAGCAATAAAGTGTTTTTCAAGTAGCACGTACCTATAATATATAATTATCTCTTTAACAAAGGCTTGACTGTTACCTGATTTAAAAAAAAAAAAAAAAAGGCCAGGTGCGGTGGCTCATGCCTGTAATCCCAGCACTGTGGGAGGCTGAGGAGGGAGAATTGCTTGAGACTTGGCTGAGTGAGAGTAAGACCCCGACTCCTAAAAAAGTGGAAAAACCCAGCCGGGCTCTGCAGTGAGCACCTGTAATCCCAGCAGCTTCCAGAGGCTGAGGCAGCGGGATGCTCATAGCCCAGAGTCTGAGGTTGCAGTGAGCTGTGATGACATTGCCCTCTGCTCGGGGCATAGGGTGGGACTCTGTCTCAACAACAACAACAACAAAAGAACAGAAAAGATGGGGGGTGGAGGTGGGCATTGGGGAAACAGAAGTCAATCTTCCTGATAGACCGCCACCAGCTCTTCAGCCAGCTACTTTGTGGTTAAGTACACAGGTGGTGCAAATTACGAGGCAGTACAAAGACACTTCTGACTTTTCTGCCGGTAAGCCTGGCATTGAATATACCACTTGTGTTTAATTTACTGGGGCCTTTCAGGATTTTACCAGGAGGAAGACTGTGACATTACAAGCTTTTCAGCACAATTGTTGTCAGAGGGCATTAAAACTACATTTTACAAAGGATAAATATAACTTGTATCCAGTTTTATGAAAGACAAATTTGAAAAGCAAAAGTATTATTTTTTCCCCTTGTTCCATAGCATTTATTGTTAGATATCTTACATGGTGTTTAACTTTGGCAGTTAGTACCACACAGCCCTGCATTTCTCAAATTGCTTTTATACACACTTTACGTGCTCTTACCTTTATACCACGGAACAGATGGCAGAGCATACAAATGGATGCCAGGATCCCATAATGTCACTGACATACTTAACGAATTCCAGCCCACAGTGGAAACACAGATATCTTGATGTGGTGCAATTATCCAGTGGCTTCAATGTGTTTTGAATAAATTATGTAAAGAGAGGGCTTCCGCAAAGCCCTTCTTCTTTCTTCTCTGGAACTGGGAGCCATAAACAGGCAGAGGAGGGGCAGGCCTTCAACAAGTGTTCTTTATTGGGATAAAACGCACTCTGGCTCCTTCCATTACGGTAATATACAGCCACGGTTCTTAAATCAACTGGTATATTTTGCAAAGAAAAAGCTCGGGGGGGGGGGGGGTTAAGAAAAATTATGCAAATGCAGAATCCCACTCTTCAACAGATTTATTCTCCGTCGACTTTTGTTCACAGCCCACACACAGATTGACCTACACCACGTTGGTTTACAACTACCTGTAAGTTTACCAATGCAGCTAGCCCAGGAGAAAGAAAAGTGAAAGGCAGCTTCGGTTCCCATTAAAGCTCCATTATAATGAAACCGCTCAATTCCTGTGGTGTGCGGAAATGGAACCTCAGTGTTGCCTTGAGCAGTTTTGAACGTCTGCCATCGGCATTATCCTTCCATCCCACCCTGAGTCTTCTAATTCGATGCGATTTCTATGTGGGATGTCATGTCAGCTGTCCATGCCGTTCTCCAGGCGGCTGGCAGCAGAGTGGTTGCCTCTGGGGAAGAAATGTCTCTGAAAAACAACTGTGCAAAAATCGTTCTTGGATAACTGTTTCTTGCACACTCTTACACTTACAGAAATAACCTTGTAGCTCATTATCAATAGAATAATTATTATAATAACTACTTTTTATGGTCCATCGCAGTAATGCAATTACGATTGTCTATTTCCAGTGTTATTAAAAACTTATAGCACTATGATTAAAATTAATTACTGTTAGTCTAAGAGCTTCCCACATAGTAAATCCAAAGGATCAAAAGTGCTGACTCACATTCATTCAGGCTACATTCATCCAGCTCTTACTGGGTGCCGACTGAATTCCTGCCCTGGCTGCCCTGGCTGCCCTGGCGTAGCGGGTACGATCTGTTAGTTCCTGAGGAGTTGTCCTTCTTTTCTGAGGTTGCCCTGCATTATAATGCTGTATGCAGAGTGGCCTGGTGACCACATTATAAGCTGTAGAGCTGCTCCCTGCACAGCTGCAGTCACCCTTCAGAATGCATAGTGAAATGCCACTGCAAGGTGATTGTTTTTAAAAACATGTTTCTAATATCTTGTCAGAGTCGGGAAATGCTGGGAAAATATCTTCCTTATTGAATTTGTACTGCAGCAGTACCCTGGTGCATGTCCCTGTGGAGTTCCTCATAAAGATGAGACATGCATCATGTCCTCAATTACTGGAGCAGGTCACCACCGCTTTGGCTGAGCCCCTAAAGTCCTAATAAGATTTTACTCTTGTGGCAAAAATCACTGAAGAAATAATGAACATAGAGAATCATCTTGAATCATCATCTACCCGCACATATGGATTGAACGCTTGCAGTGAGCCAGAGCTTATTAATCTGCCTCTACACGTTGGTCTGAACTGGTCTGCAGAAGTTCTGGGTCATGTGTTTGCCGTGTTCAACTAATATTACTAACAAGAGCTCACTGCCTCTGTATGTTATGTGTGCTCTTACTTTCTGAATCCAAAATTGGAATACCTAACATTGGTCCCAGTGAGAACACAAATAGCTGATGCCATCTTCAGAACACATTTTTAATCCAAGCGTGTGGTTATTTGCTGGTTACTTTACTGATACCACAGTTGCTAGTACATCAAATACACAGGCATATCTTATTCCATCCCAATTGTACAAGGAAATTGGGGGTGGGAGAAATTTAAGTACCTATCTTGAAAGTGGCTTTATAAAGAGAAAACTTTGTTTTATACAGAAATTCAGAAATAATGCCTACTTACTAGACATACAGTAGTATTCTACTAAAGCTGAAAAAAGCAGAAAATCATATACAAAAAGAGGAACCTGTTAGCATAGGTGAATACAGAGACACTGCAGACAATAAAACACAAAAGAGGAACGTGGTATCATAAATACAAATACCAGTCTGTGTTCCAACGAACAGTGGTAACTGAGCAAACCATAAAAAATACATTTCAAGAAATCCATACACAGTACAAAGCAAAATTATCAGTGAAAATTGAGCCACTGCAAATGGCAAGATAAATTTGAATTAACTCCTAAACAAGTATCCATAAATCAGGGTCACTAGAATTTCGAAGTGGTACAAAACATAAAACAAAATAAATTTTAAGGATAGTTAGCATCATGCTCACGCATGTCACAAAAGAAGTGGAGAAACCAAATTCTAACATAAAACAGTATTTCAGTGGACATTGGGCTGTAGTAACAGGGAAAATGCAAATACAGCCTTGAGGTTTGAATCTTTAAGGCCTTGAAAGTCACCAACCCTAAAGCCTGAGAACTCAATGACTCTACTGAAATCCAGACTTTAAAAAATTACAGTAAATGGCTCAGCGCCTATAGCTCAGAGGCTAGGGCATCGGCCACATACACTGCAGAGCTGGCAGGTTCGAATCCAGCCCCGGCCTTTCGAACGACAATGACAACTACAACCAAAAAAATAGCCGGGCGTTGTGGCGGGCACCTGTAGTCCCAGCTACTCGGGAGGCTGAGGCAAGACAATTGCTTAAGTCCAAGAGTTGGAGGTTGCTGTGAGCTGTGAGGCCACAGCGCTCTACCCAGGGCGACAAAGTGAGACTGTCACAGAAAAAAAAAATTAGAGTAAATGCAGTGCATTTTTAAACTAAGCAAGTCATTGGACATTACTTTGCTTTTTATACATAGTATGTATATTATTTTTCTATTTGTTTGAAATAATGATTTAGCAAATTATGTTAAGACTTCTCTGGTGATATGATTTCTATATTGCTTTGCCAAGCCTGTAATGTTAAGCTTGAACTTACTGCGACTGGGTCACGTGTAATCAATTGTAGCAAACAGAGGACCGCTGAGCAGGTCTGAGCAGCTGAATGGTCTTCCCGGGCCTGTCCCTGCTGTGCTGTTTGTGTTGCCGAGTTCCACCACTAGAGGTCGCCCCATCATTACATCATTACTACTTCCTAAACTGCGGCGCCCTAGTTCCCACAGCTTACCCAATTCTATACACTTCTAAGATGCTCACACTGAACACACAGCAATGTTTGCATACATCTTCTGGAGTAAATATCTGGACTTGTCCCTATTTATGAGTCTCTCCATACAAAAACACAAACGAGACTTAAAGACACAAGATGGTTACATAAATGCGCTGTACACTATATATATATTAACAATTACACTCTCAAGAAAGCTGTTTTACAGGTGGCAGACAAGATCAATGTGAAATTGGTGTGGAGATAAGAGAGACCAGCAGCAGAAGTTTGGGTGGGGAGAATCATTTACCCTGCGGAGAGGTGGTTTCTGGTGCTGTTTAACTGACAGGGAAGGGAGTGACTATGTTACCGCTGGGGACCAGCTGGAGGAAATCCAGGGCTGTTTTATCCTATGGCTTGGAGAACTGGCTAGGATTAAAAAATAATGATTGATTTGCTTTTACTTGTAGAAATAGATGATGAATTCATCAAAAACTTGAAAATACTGATTCCTTGGCTACTGAGTCCTGAGAGCCTAGATATTAAAGAGATCAATGGGAATAAAATCACCTGCCGCGGTCTGGTGGAGTACTTCAAGGTACCACTCTCATTTCTAGAGCGTTTGCGAGTACTTAGACATGGATTGGAATGTAGTTCCTACCACAAAAATTACAGGCTCTGTACTGTGGGAGCAAACACGAGGCCTGACAGTTAAGTTCGCAAACTAACCCTAGAAAAATTGCTACATACCTCATTGCTAACTATCACTATGGTCACTTTCGAGGTACTGCCCTTGGGGAGCTGTGCATGGACATCAGCACTTAGTTTACTCTTCAAAGCAACTTTGGAACTCTTTTTCTGGAATGGCCATCAGAGCTGTCATCCTATTATTCTTGATGTCCTAAATACCATCGAAATGACTTAAATATTTCCTTTCTCTTTGGGTAAAGACAAAAATCCTTATGGGACAGCTCAGGTGAGCAGGGAGGGTGTTCCAATACGGTTGTTTAGTGGCTAAAAACTTCTTCATGGACAGTGCCGTGTGAGCTGGTGTATTGTCGTGATGCAAGAGCCACTAGTTGTTGCCAAGATTTTCAGATAAGATTTTCCTATTTTTCTATTGAGGTTTACTTGGTCAGCTATGCTTCTCACATCCATCAGGTGATGATTTTGATGCACAATTTGGCGAAGTTTGCACTGTTTCATCAGTTCTGCTCATTACTGACCACCCTGACCTCTCTTCATCAGTGACACTTTCGTCCCTTCAGAAAAATGTTCAATCCATTTGTACACCACCATTTTCTTCATGGCATTATCCCCATAAATTTGGACTAACATGACCCTGATTTCATTTCCACTCTTGCCAAGTTTAACAAGAAATGTAGGAATGTTTGTTCATTAGTTTAATTCAAGCTTGGACATCATCACAATAGCAGATAAAAACACACAACAGCAATGAATGCCACTTAGCAAGACACTGCCACACGTGGACACGTGCAGAGCTGTGAGACACTGATAGGCCAAGGTTATGAGCCCTCGCTGGGCTGTCGTCCAGTGCTGCACAGTGGCAAGTTCACTAACTTAATTGTCAAGACTATAAGGATTTTAAAATTATGAAATACTCAAGCTTACTCTCTGAAATTCTTTTTTGTGGAAACTACATGAAGGAGTTCCCCTTTATTTTGAGGGAATTACATTGTAAAATATAAGATTGGGAAAAGTCTTTTGGGGGTGGAGGTATTTCCCAAGTTTCATGAGCTGTACCGAATTTTACCTTAATTCTGAAGATTTTCCTCAAGGGGATTATATCTTCCTACTAAAGAAAATTCTTTCACATTTCCTGCTGTCTGCACCACGAGCCAATTTGAATGGAATTATTTTAAATGTGCATTTACCTGTTTACCTCAGACAGCATCAAATACTTTTTACCAACCCACATGAATTAATTTCAGTTACCTCCTATGTGATCTGTTTGCCTTTATTAATCTCAGCATAAAGGACATGTTATCTAAATTTGAATTTTTAGTGTGTGTGGAAGATATTCAGGACCTTACACAGATCTGTTCCAGAAAGCTATGACTTTGGTAGGGTACAAATTCCTGTAGGCGCCTGAAAAAGGGAAGTCACTCCCAGCAGAGGGACCCAAGGAAGTTTTAAGCAGGTGGCACTGAGTTCAGAAGGGTAGACTTCCCAGGCAGAGATGTGTGAGGAGAACATTTCAGGAAATGGAATGACATGAACCATAAAGAAGGGAATGAATGTATAAGAAAGAGATAATAGTTACAAGTTCCTGAAAATAGCTTTTTGAAATGTCAAGACTTTAGAATACAATTTAATAGAATTAGAGAAATATTGAGTGGAATTGCTTGAACTTGAGTTTTTTCCTTCTTTTTTCTCCCCCTCAGGCCTATATAAAAATCTATCAAGGTGAAGAATTGCCACATCCCAAGTCCATGCTCCAGGTATTTACAAATCAGGAGGCATCATGTTTTAAAACACACTTGCCATGTCACCCAAGCTCCCCTGCTTGTGTTCACATCCAGCCATCAGAAATTAACGAACAAAAATACTGGATAGAATGATTTATTGGAAGACTGTGTGGCTCGTAACTTCGGCCATTTGTACTTTCTTCTAAACATTTTCACAATAAACACATAGCAGCTCCACTTGTGTTGAGACCAAAGGGTTTCATTCTCTGTGCATTAAATTTGTTTAGAAAACAGATTCATACTGTGATTTAGATTCACCCAAGAAGTAGAGAAGCAGGTCCAAGTTTAAAACAAATGGTCTTCAGAATTAAATATTTTTTTAAAAGGAGATAGGTGCGGTGACAAACACCTATCATTCCCAGCTACTCAGGAGGCTGAGATAGAAGGATTTGAACCCAGGAGTTCAACATAGTAAGACCCCCATCTCTAAATAAATAAACTTGTTTCTTTACAATTTAAATTCATGATGGTTCTTTCTTGTTATCAGTAATACATTATTCAGCAGCAGTCCTCAAACTTAGACTTATTTTTATATACCAATATATATAATATGTACTATATAGTGTGCCAAAAATATATACATCCTTTGAGAAAGGAAAAAAACTATTAAATTAAAAAAAAAAATTAAAAAAAAAAACTATTAAATTTGTAATACTCAAGTCACGTTTGACTTTTACAGTTACAAGAGGTGCTCAACATGACTTGTATTCATCTTGTTATTGGTATATATTGAGTATTACAATTTTAATACAACTTTTAATTTACAATTAAAAAAATTTTACAATTTTAATTGTAAATTAAAAGTATTACAATTTTAGTACAATTAAAATTTAGTACAATTAAAATACAGCTTTTCCTTAAAATGTGTATACATTTTTAAAACACCCTCCATATTATTTCCCACATGTTTGAGTTTGTAGATTTTTTTTTCTCCCCAGCAATTGATGAGAGGCTTAAAAACATTTTTTTTAGAGGAAAAAATCTTCCAGATTAAAATTCATTTTAGGACTGTGCTTTAATAGCTGGATGTAGTGGTGCAAGCCTATAATCCCAGCTACTTGGGGAGGCTGAGGAGGGAGGATTGTTTGAGCCCAGGAGTTTGGGGCTGCACTGAGCTATGATCCCACCACTATCCTCCAGCCTGGGTGACAGAGCGAGACCCTTTTTCTTAAAAAACAAAAAACAAATAATAAAAGCGGGTTCAGGGTTTATTGAATAAAAATCTGTTGCATGCCTTTTGAAATTTTAATTTTAAAAATGTGGAAGTATTTCGAGTTTCAGTTTGCTTGATGACTTTGGTTTCCTGCACATTTCTTGTACATGACACTCTGAAATGTGAACTCCCAGTGGAAGTGTAATAAATATGAACTGCATTTTACAACCTATTTTGTACTTTGTCCAAAGGCCACAGCAGAAGCTAACAATTTAGCAGCCGTGGCGACTGCCAAGGACACATACAACAAAAAAATGGAAGAGGTAAGGGCTAAATGATACTTTGAACGTTGTTTTAAACAAACCCAGTATTTCTTATTTAAACTCGTTCTTTTTTCCTCCCATGTCACACTGTGCACATATGCAGTGGGATGGCTTTGACTTGTCTTTTCTCAGCCTATGTGTATCACCTGTCTATTTATTATATTCCTAAAACAGTAACTGAGAACACTCTGCACAATTCTAAAGGCATTTTAGGCCGGGCACGGTGGCTCATCTCTGTAATCCCAGCACTCTGGGAGGCTGAGGCGGGTGGATTGCTTGGGCTCAGGAGTTTGAGACCAGCCTGAACAAAAGCAAGACCCTGTCTCTACCAAAAATGGAAAAACTAGCCGGGCATAGTAGCAAGTTCCTGTAATTCCAGCAACTGGGGGGGCTGAGCTCAGGAGTTTGAGGTTGCTGTGAGCTGTAATGATACCATAGCACTCTACCCAGGATGACAGATCTAAAAAAAACCCTAAAGGCATTTTAAATGAATTGTCTCTTTACATAGTATTTCCCTAGTATTTCCCATTCATGTTTGGGGGGGGGCACAGATCTCACTATTTATATGATCTAGTGGCTAAAATAATACGCTGCCCTCTCCACTATACTTCCCTTACATTCCACAATTCCTGTTTCTCTCCTAAAGATAAAGCCTTTAAGGGGAAAAAAAAATCAGACCTGAAGGACCAATATTACTATCTACCATATTTCCTTGTTCTTTACATTCCAAATTAGGATGAATCTAATAAGTATTGTGTGATAAGTACCAGTGTGACAGGTTTTGTTCTCCTTGAAAATGTTATAAAATTAAAATTACATACAAAATTGATAGGAGTCTTAGAATGTGGAAACATAATTTATGGAATGGTGCTCACGACATAGGTAAGTTACTATCAGAATGAAAGTGCTCTTGATACAGTTAAAGCTCAGATGCAGGCGACTTGCCTTTGGGGCACTCCACTTTACCGTGCTTTTCACAGCCTGAAAAGCAGGCTGGTGGCAGCCCTGGGTGGAGCAAATCTATCAGTGACCTTTTTCCAACAGGTGCTCACTTTGTGTTTCTGTGTCACATGTTGGACATTCTTATAAGATTTCAAACTGTTTCATTCTTATTCTGTCTGTCATGGTGATCTGTGATCAGTGATCTTCAATGTCACTGTTGTGATTGTTTGAGTGGCCGCCGTGAACTTGACTGATAAATGTCATGTGTGTTCTGACTGGTTCACTGACCCTTCCCTTCCCCCTCTCCCTTTCCTTGGACCGCCCTATTCCCTGAGACACAGTGATGTTGAAATTAGGCCAATTAATGACTCTACAATGGCTCTTAAGGGTTAAAGTGAAAGGAAGAGTCTCGTGCTGCTCACTTAAAATCAAGAGCTAGACATGATTAGGCTTAGCGAGGAAGGCATGTTGAGAGCTGAGATAGGCTGAAAGCAAGGCCTCTTGTGCCAAACAGTTAGCCAAGTTGTGAATGCAAAGGAAAGATTTTTGGAGGAAATTAAAAGTGCTACTTCAGTGAACACATGAATACAGAGAAAACAAAACAGGCTTATTGCTGATATGGAGAAAAATGTAGTGGTCTGGACAGAAGATCAAACCAGTCGTAACATTCTCTTAAGCCAAAACCTAATCTAGAGCAAGACTCTTAAACTTACTCCTGTGTAAAGTCAGAGAAGCTGCTGGAAAAACGTTTGAAGCCAGCAGAGGTTGGCTCGTGAGGTTTAAAGAAAGAACCCATCCCTATGATATAAAAATGTAAGGTGAAGCAGCAAGTGCTGATGGAGAAGTTAGGGGACTTTGAGATCGCTAATAAGGCGATTTTCAGTGTAGACAAAACAGCTTTGTACTGAAAGAAGATGCCATCTAGGACTTTCATAACTAGAAGGAGAAGGTAATGCCTGGCTTCAAAGTTTTGAAGGACAGGCTGACTCTCGTTAGGGGATAATGTAGCTGGTGACTTTAAGATGAAGCCAGTGCTCATTTACCATTCGAAAAACCCTAGGACCATTAAGATTTATGTTAAAGCTACTCTGCCTGTGCTCCATAAACAACAAAGCCTGGATAACACCATATGGTTTACATCGTTGAGATCTGCTCAGAAAAAAAGATGTGCTTCAAAATATTACTGTTTTTTTGACAAGGCACATGGTTACCCAAGAGCTCTGGTGGAGATGTACAAGGAAATTAACATTTTCATGCCTGCTAGCACAATATCCATTCTGCAGCCCATGGATCAAAAAGTAATACCAACTTTAAAAATCTTATGATTTAAGAAGTACATTTCAGGCTCAGCACCCATACCTCAGGAGGTAGGGCGTCAGCCACATACACAGAGGCTGGCAGGTTCGAACCCAGCCCGGGCCAGCTAAACAACAGTTATAACAAAAAAATAGCTGGACGTTGTGGTGGGCACCAGTAGTCTCAG
Organism: Nycticebus coucang; assembly: GCF_027406575.1. Lineage (NCBI taxonomy): Eukaryota > Metazoa > Chordata > Mammalia > Primates > Lorisidae > Nycticebus > Nycticebus coucang. Next base: position 6,645,717 of record NC_069785.1, on the reverse strand, counting down.
CTACTTGGGAGGCTGAGGCAAGAGAATCTCTTAAGCCCAGGAGTTTGAGGTTGCTGTGAGCTGTGACGGCACAGCACTCTACTGAGGGCGACATGATGAAACTCTTATCTCAAAAAAAAAAAGTACATTTCATACATATATATCTGCCATAGACAGTGATTCCTATGATGGATCTGGGCAAAGTAAATATAAAACATTCTGGAAAGGAGTCACCATTCTAGATCCCATTAAGAACACTGGCAACTCCTGGGAGCAGGTGAAAATATCACCATTAACGGGAGCTTGGAAGACACTGATTCCAACCCTCCTGGATGACTTTGAGGAGTTTGAGACTTCCCTGGAGAAAGTAACTGTGGATGTGGCAGAAATAGCATGCGAGGTAGGATGAGAAGTGCAGCCTGAAGGTAGACTAAATTGCTGCAGTCTAACGACCAAACTAGAGCAGATGAGGAGTTCTTACAGATGAGCAAAGAAGGTGGTTTCTTTTTTTTTTTGCAGTTTTTGGCCGGGGCTGGGTCCGAACCCACCACCTCCAGCATATGGGGCCAGCACCCCACCCCTTTGAGCCACAGGTGCCACCCAAGAAGGTGGTTTCTTGAGATAGAATCTGTTCCTGGTGAAGATGCTGTGGTTGTTGAAATGACAAGAAAGGATTTAGAATTTTTTGATACATAATTGATGTACATATTTTCAGGGTACAGATAATCTGATATATCCCTATGATGTGTAAAGATTAAATCAGGGTAATCGGGGTATCCATGACTTTAATTATTGATCTTTTTTTTTGTAGAGACAGAGTTTCACTTTATTGTCCTCGGTAGAGTGCCGTGGCGTCACACAGCTCACAGCAACCTCCAACTCCTGGGCTTAGGCGATTCTCCTGCCTCATCCTCCCAAGTAGCTGGGACTACAGGCGCCCGCCACAATTCCCAGCTATTTTTTTTTGTTGGTGTTGCAGTTTGGCCGGGGCTGGGTTTGAACCCGCCACCCTCGGTATATGGGGCTGGCGCCCTGCTCACTGAGCCACAGGCACCACCCTTTAATTATTGATCTTTTCTTTACACTACAAACATTCAAATTACTCTCATAGCCATTCTGAACGTACACTAGACCATTGTTAATTACGGTGAGCTGGCCAACAGCAGGTCTTATTTCTTCTGTGTGTTTGTGGCCACAATCACCCTCTCCTTATCCCCTCTACCTCCCTACACTTCCCAGGGATTTAGAATATTAAAAAAAACTTAGTTGATAAAGTAGTGGCAGCGTTTGAGAGGAATGACTCCAATTTCAAAATAAGTTCTACTGTGAGTAAAATGCTATCAAACAGCATTGTATGCTACAGAGAAATCTTTCGTGAAAGGAAGATGCAGTTGATGTGGTAAACTTTGTTGTCTTAAAGAAATTGCCACAGCACCTCAGCCTTCAGCAAGCACCGCCCGGGTCAGTCAGCAGCCTCAACACTGAGGCAAAACCTTCCACCAACAAAAACATTGTAATTTGCTGACGCTCAGATAATCATTGGCACGATGTAGCAATAAAGTATTTTTTGGTTATGTGCATTTATGTAGACTTAACAGATCACAGTATAGTGTAAACATAACTTTATATGCAATGGGAGACAAACATTACAACTCACTGTTCTGCTGTGTTCCCTTTACTGCAATATTCTCTTTATTGTGGGAGTGAGTCTGGAACCAAACGTGCAGCCTCTCTCAAGTATGCCTGTGACCAAAGTGAATGCTGTGGTTCACTGGAATTTCCTTCGTAACTTTTCAAAAATTGAAAACACAGCTTACGAACATTTGACATGCTTCTATTTAGTTTCTGGAAGAAAATACTCATATTCAATGGGCTCCATTCAAACAAAAATTAGTGCAACTACTAAAGCAGTGGTTCTCAACCTTCCTAATGCCACGGACCCTTTAATACAGTTCTAACTGTATTAGAAGGTTGAGAACCACTGTACTAAAGAATGTGTTTCATAATGCTCGGAAAGCTTTATCACACTGATCATAGTTTTAAATTAAACTTCATTGGTCAAAATTAATTCAGTTCAGTGTAGTTAGAACAGAAGTTGTTTTCTTAGATCTGGATTAATTCTGTGAATAAACTCTGCACTCACGTTGTGTCATGCTCGCCTTTTTATCGAGGGACTTAGAGTAAGTCATGGATGTTATTTCCCATGTCAAAAAAATTGTTAAGAATGATTTTATATAAGACACCTATGAAATACCAGTCCCACATAGTATCCTCATGGCTATGGAGGGTGGAGAGGTGTGGAAAGTGACAAAATACCTATGCAGAACCTTCTGGTTATTAATGTGTTCTAACCCATTCATCTAGCTAAGTGAAAAGTTTTGCTACAGTTGCTAATTTTACTCTGCATTGCATAAACAAATACTTCTCCATCTGATACAGATTTGTGGTGGTGACAAACCATTTCTGGCCCCTAATGACTTGCAGACCAAACATCTGCAGCTTAAGGAAGAATCTGTGAAGCTATTCCGAGGGGTGAAGAAGATGGGTGGGGAAGAATTTAGCCGGCGTTACCTGCAGCAGTTGGAGAATGAAATAGATGAACTTTACATCCAGTATATCAAGCACAATGATAGCAAAAATATCTTCCATGCAGCTCGTACCCCAGCCACGCTGTTTGTCGTCATCTTTATCACATATGTGATTGCGGGTGTGACTGGATTCATTGGTCTGGACATCATAGCTAGCCTCTGCAACATGATAATGGGACTGACCCTCATCACCCTGTGCACCTGGGCGTACATCCGCTACTCTGGAGAATACCGAGAGCTGGGGGCCGTGATAGACCAGGTGGCTGCAGCCTTGTGGGATCAGGTAGGAACACTTTGAATTATCAGCCAAGTTTAGCATACATGTGAATGTCTATGTGCTGGGCCCTGCATTAGATGCCGGAAATACATGTGTACAAATTAACATGATTTGGGTCCCAATCCTCAAGAACTTCACAGTTCAAGATGCAAACAACCAATTCTTATGCAGGACAGTGTGAGAAGTCATACACAGCTCCCTCCCATTAACATTTTAATGCTTTTACAAATACCACTGGTTAAATATAGTTTTTACTTTTTCTTAATACTGTTAATTAAAAAGAGGTATGAGGGACAGTTTTTATGTAGCTGTCTGTAATGTGATTATGGGTTATCATTTGACTAGCACTGGCTTTGTCAGCAGCATGTAGGAACCATGATCGTAAAATCACATCCATCTTTAGCGTAAATTCCTGAAAGCAAGTTATCAGATTGGTTCAGATTGTCTGCGTTTGAGCTACACTTTTGCCAGGCCACAGTATGAGACAAGGACCAAACTCTGGACCAACTGCTCATGAGTTAGTTGTCCTTTCTGGTCCGATTACCCATTTCCTAAAGAGCCAGGGCCATCATGGCCCATTGTCCAAACAATGCACCGGAGCAAAGGAGACAATTTTAAGTTTAAGGAGATACATGGAACAATAATCAATTCACCATGTCATTCTGGAAGTATCCTCAGTTACCTCATGAAAATTTAGGGGAATTCAGTGAAGCTAAAGTTGAGATTCTTCATAAAATTGTGGATTAAAGACTTGAACATTTATGGTCTGCAGGTAGCAAGCAACAGTTACAATTCTCCCATAATTAAGAGCATACTTTTATATAATCTTTACAACAGAACTGTAAAGTAATGGATTTAAACATGTGCCTTTTGAAGGATCTAGTTGAGGCAGCAGTAGTAAAAAACTGGATCCTCTAAACCACTCACTGTCTCCAATAATCTCTTAAACGCAAAAGGTCAGAGAGGGTCTGAAATCTCAAAAGCCTCTTAGAAAATGATGCTGAAACCTATGAGGAATATAGAATTGATTCTGTTAAAATATGTAATCTAAACTGATTTGTTCTTAAATGCTCACAAATTAGTATAGTAAACAAAGTTGAATATCAAAATGCTGTTAATGAAGCAGTGTGTATACTTTTCTTGTCTCCTTTTTAAACTGCCTTTGCCACAGGGAAGTACAAATGAGGTAAGTTAAGTTTTCTTTTTAATGAAGTTACGTATTTGCAAGCATGATATTCTTATTTTATAAAATGACTAGCAATTAAAGGATGTCTTAATGTAGATTATTTTTAATTGTGAACTTTAACATTTTAAAGTATTTAACTTATTCCAGATATTATATGTGATTTGATCTGCACAAAAAAATATAAGAACTAATTATCATAAATGTATCTGATTGTTTCCTGAATGTGTAGAAAAATTCAAAATTCTTAAGCTCTGACATGGTACATGCTACTCTGTTTCAGAGTGAAGTAGAGTTATGAGGTTTGGGGAAATTAACTACTGGAGGGCATTTAAATGCAACTACAAACTTCAGAATTTGGGGCTGGGTGCAGTGGAGGAGGGGCACGTATGTGCTCAGCGGCACAACAGAGGAAATGATGAAGAATAGAAGTGTCCCACTCTGGAAAACATAATGGAAGCCCAGACAGCAAGTGGCTATGTGTAGGAAAGTAGTTATTGGCAGTCAGAATGGATAAGCTCTGATCATTCACCTAAAGCTGCTAATATTCACAACTTGAGTATGTGAGTTCTAAACGCACTCCTGAAGCACAGTGGCTGGGAAACTACTGCAAGAGGTATGCAAGGTAGAAATAAATGCCAGTTGAGAATACCATATTTACCATGCAGCTCAAGCCACAAAAGTGATGCCACGTACTGATGAGTTGAAAATATTTTTGAGTTTCAAGCTATTAGTTATTAACTTATATAGAGCAATGATAGAAAGATTTTAACATCAGTATGTTAAATTTTATACAGTACCATAAATTAAGCAAACTAAAAAGGAAAAATTTTACATCTGTATGATCTTGATTCTTATATTCCAGGCTTTATACAAGCTTTACAGTGCGGCGGCAACCCACAGACATCTGTACCATCAAGCTTTTCCTACACCAAAGTCAGAATCTGCTGAACAATCAGAAAAGAAGAAAATGTGATCCATGTTTTAAAAAATACAGGCGCATGACTAATTGTCAATTAAATATTCAGTTTTATGTCTCCATGCGAACATTCACAGTGCTTCCATCAGAGCAGAGTAAGATGCCAAACACCTCTGAAAACTGCACGATGGATTAGATCTTCTACTTCAGTGTTTAATAAGCTCATGTATGTATGCATGGTTATATCATTTTGTTAACACGTACAATTTCCTGATTTTTGTCTCCAAATATGCTATTATAATTTAAAGTATTTGTCTATTTTTGATAACGGTCTATGTGTTCTGCTTGAATTTACTAAATTCTACTCCTGGGTTACGATTAAACCATGTAGTGATGCTATTCCTCGTTTGGATACGCTTAATTTCTATAGAAACATTGTAAATGGTTTCACATAACCACCTGTAAGAGCATAGCATCATATATAACTCAGCAGGCTTGATTTAATCTATACCATCTTACATATACTATGACTTCTTATTTTTAAGTACATTAAAAACTTTTCAGTTGCTCTACTATATATATATATTGCTTCTTTTACATTATTTAATATAGAATATAAACATCTTGATCAAAAATGCACAAAAAATCACTTTGTATATGTATTTAAGTTTCACTGCATTGTATATTTTTTCATTTGGTACACAAAGAATGTATTCTTCATAGGTTTATTCTTTTAATATGTGAACTATTATTAAAGTTTACTCGGGTTCCTAAGATTAAAGACAAATGCTTACTGAATTTGAAACTGTTTGGGAGGTGTTGATACAGAACGATGACTCTTTTTTAATTCAAGATGCGTTTTCTTTAATGTTGATGGCATTACAAATTTAAGTTTCCATTTTAGAAACATATACTAATCCCTTTAAATACCTTCCAGTACTTTTAAACCAGTGATTCTATATTTTATCTCTAATGACTAAAATCTTTAATGGAGTTTCGTAGAGCAGACCTCTTAGAGGGGGAAAAAAGGATATGATAATGAAAAAAGAAAAGTAATACTTCTTATTTAGGAGGCCCAAAATAGTGATTTCAAAAGGCAGTCTCAAAATGGCTATTCCTTAATTAAATTAAACAGCAATATAAAGTAAAGAATAATAGGAAAGAACAACTAAGAAGGAAGAATGTGATATATAAACTTAGATCTTAGAAAAGTTTGATCCTAAATTCAGCAAATTATGTTTTCTCAAATAAGATTTTACTAAGATGTTCATTTTTCAACACCCTCTTCATTATATTGCTTCCATTGCCTATGGGCCTTCTGAACAGAAAAATAAAATATTTATAGCACTATGTTTAAAACATGGACTCAAAAAACCACACTGTTTCCACAAAAATATATTTAATAAGCTTGTTGTATAAAATCAAACACTTAACATCTTCAACATTTCATCAATAATTCAAACTCACTGATATCTGAGAGTGCTTTGTATTTTGGAAGATTACCTAAACTAAAAATGTATTTACATATTTACAACTCATGTAAATATAACTGAAGAACTACTTCAACTAATATAGACATTCACAGAATTGTAGAAATTTATAACCTAAGAGTATCATATATTTGTCTACAATCGAATGTACTGTGACAATTAAACAAAAAAGAAAAAAAACTTGGAGGGAAATAATATGGTTTTAAAAGTTCTTTTACAAATGCTTACAAGATAAAAAATAATATAAAACCAATTTTAATGACCAAAATTTCATATTGAATCCCTGATTGTCATTTTTGACGGCTTAGCCCAGCCTGTCAGCAGGTACTGCGCTGCACTGTCAGGACCCCCACGCCGTCCTGGGTACTACTACAGTACAGCAAGACCCCTGCTGAGAGGAGGGAAGTAGTATTACCAACTGTACATGCTACACACACCTTCCCCACACACAGTGAAAGGTCTTACACATATGTGTGCTCCTGGAATTCATTTAAAGGCTATTCACCTTTCCATACCAAAAATACTTTCTCAACATGCTTTAAAAGGGTTCCTTACAGGGAGGAGGGGCACAGCCACATACATTATATATGGAAATTTATCACAAGAAAAGTTCCATCTCCTATTTCATATTTTGAACCATACTATAGCAATATTAAACCATCCCATTCCAGACAATATTCCACACTAAAGCAGTAAACATCTTTTTTTTAAAATACTGCATAGATTGTCAATCTCTTAAAAAAAAAAAAAATGTCCTGCTGCTGTCCGGCGTTAACAAGCAGTGATTTCCTGTTCACCATCTGGTCTGAATGACCCTTCTTGCTGCATTTTTCTCCATCAAGAATATTCAATGCAGTTTCCTAACACAGCATTTGTAAAGTGTTTGCCATGTTCCTCTTAAAATGATAAACTCATTTTTTTGTTCAAGAAAAGCTAATCTATATAACAAAATACATGTAAAATTAGAATTTTATAATTCCCAAAAAGTAAGCTGCCTTTATTAACCAAAGTACTTGTGTGCAGTTTTTTATCTGTGAAAATATTTTAAAGCTTTTATAGAACTTAAATTTTCAAAATATTAACTTAAAAATTTTTGCCATGTTGTTGGGCATACCACTGCTGTCTCTGCTTGCGGTTTTCCAACTCAGAGAGAAGAGCCTGTCTGTATGCTTCATACATTTTAACGATCTGTTCCAGTTCTTTCATGAAGAGCAAATTTAGCATTCCCTGGTATGTATCCAGGTCAGCCAGCTGGAAGAGTTCCCACTTCAGAATGTGGTCATATCTGTTTGAAAACAGTCATACATATGTTCATAACACATATATAAACATATATATAGCAATAAACCAGTCTGTTTTTTCAAATATCAACTTTATTATAATTAAGCAGACCATAAGTTTTAATTAGAAATAACTGAGTTATAAACTGCTATTTAAATGAACTTTTTTTAGGATAAAGGAGAAAACTGCTACTATTACTTCATTTCTACTTAAGTTAAAGAATACCCATTTCTTTTAATTATCAGTTATTCTAACATGAACACTAGACGACTACAAACACTGATCCTAAAACTACAACGATTCTGTAATTCCCGAAGAATACATTCTATACTAAGTTCATCCAAAGTTAATTGTCAAGAACTTAAGAATACTTAAAAGTTTAGACCACACTGTGGCTGCAAATGATAATGCATAAACAGGGCAAAATCATTCGTGTTGTGTAGACAGATCTTTCTGAAGAATGCTGTTTACTACACCAAACAAGGAACCAAACAGAAAAGTCAGTAACAAAGAGGAATGATCATTCACGGGCTAAGTATTCCTGAGGCTGGGTATACAGTATTAGAAAAAAAAAACTCAAGAAGGAAAGAATAAGCTGATTTCAAAATGAGAAAATAAGCAGACTGTAGAATACCTGGCAATGTGGCAAAGGACTCACATAAGATTATATCTCCATGTATCTTGGATAGTGGTAGATCACTCCTAACACAAGGTAATCACTGTACCATGTGCTTTAAAATGTATGATCTCTTATAAACCTCGACAAACAGGTAGCTAAGATTATTATCCCCAGGTTTCAGTAGAGGAAACACACATACATTCAGTAACTTACCCAAGGTCACTCAATAAGTAGGCAACAGAGCCAGAGATCACACTCAGTTTCCCACCTTAGCAATCTTAACCGGTACACTATATACCTACCCCCAGTATTAATGACAGTCGTTCTAAAGTCTCTTAATGTGCAAGGCACTGGTACAAATACTTTAGATGCATTTCTTTATTGAACTTTGAATAACTCTTAAAGTAAACTTTTCATAACCTTAAGAGTTTTTTTTTTTTTTTTTTTTTTGTGGTTTTTGGCCAAGGTTGGGTTTGAACCCGCCACCTCTGGCATATGGGGCCGGCACCGTGCCTTTGAGCCGCAGGCACCGCCCACCTTAAGAGTTATTAAAGGTACTATTACTATCCCCAATTTAAAGAAGACAAAACTATGTTAAACAACCTGCCCAAGGTTACACAGTTAAAAAGTATCAGAGAACTCATACCATCCCATCCCAGAAGTCACAGCCCCCGTGCTGTACTACTTCCTTTGTCTTGCTTTGTCCCACCCAGGTATCTAGGACTTACCGGAGTCCTTATTCTCATCACGAGTACCGTATCACTTATCTACAAGGTAATCTTCTCCTGAGGATGTAACCCTAATAGCAGAGGTCTGCAGAGATGTAAATATTCAATAAATGTTTGAGGTAATATTTCTAATCAATAATTTTCAAACTTATAAGATGTGGTATCCTTTCTCCAAATGAAATTTACTTAAAGAGCAATATTATTAAGAGGAAAACATGGAGCTACTTGGATTAAGCAGTGCAGAGACCCTATTCAGCCTTCCAATCACCCCTCAGAAAACAACTCGTCTGTAAAAACTTACTTCACAGGGGCTCGAGCATAAACCTGAAGCCAGTCAGGAATTTCTGCAGTGTGATATGGATTCGCAGGTACTAGAAGGGACTGATTTCTTTCAGTTTGCTGTGGCTGGTATGTGACAGGAGGTGGCTGATCATACCGAGGTACACTAAGAAAGAAGTGCCATTCATTAGGATAAAAGCCCTGAAATGTAAACATGAAAGTATAAAGAATAATATTTAAGCACCTTCCAGTGTACATCCTGCTCAAGTTGACTTCCTTCTACCACCTACAAGATAAATTTCCTATGGGCCGAGCCTGGTGGCTCACACTTGTCTATAATCCTAGCACTCTGGGAGATGGAAGCGGGTGGATTGCCTAAGCTCAGGAATTTGAGAACAGCTCAAGAATTTGACCCCATCTCTACTAAAAATAGAAAAATTAGCTGGGCATCGTGGTGGGCACGTGTAGTCCCAGCTACTCAGGAGGCTGAGGCAAGAGGATCATTTGAGCCCAAGAGTTTGAGATTAGTGTGAGCTCTGATACTATGATGCTCTACCCAGGGCAAAAGAGGGAGACTCTATCTCAAAAAGAAAAAAGATAATGTCTTATGATAAAAGCCTGAATTTCTTTACTTACCATAAGGAAGTAAAAAAATTCACCCTCACTTGGAAACTGGTATGCTACTAGTGATGGATATAAACCTAAGCTAAATTTTTACATATTTTAAAGAGATTTCTTCTGGCTATTTATTCTATTAAGGAGAGCTTCAAAGAGGTCATAAAAAAAGTTGGAACTAAGTTGTAACCTTCACACAGAAGCTTGAAACCAGAATCATAAATTTCCACAGTAATGAGAAATTAGCTATAAATTGAGAAGCAAATCAATTAATTGTGAAAGTTCTTCATGAACTACAAAAATTCTGTAATAATGTAAGGTTAATGGCCAGGCAACATGGCTCATGCCTGCAATCCTAGTACTCTGGGAGCCTAAGGTGGGTGAATGGCCTGAGCTCAGAAGTTTGAGACCAGCCTGAGCACAAGTGAGACCCCGTCTCTACTAAAAATAGAAAAATTAGCTGGGTGTTGTGGTAGGCAACTCCCAGCTACTCAGGAGGCTGAGGCAAGAGGATGGCTCAAGCTTAGGAGTTTGAAGTTGCTGTAAGCTATCACACCACAGCACTCTACCCAGAGTGTCAAAGTGAGACTGTCTCAACAACAACAAAAAGTAATAATGTAAGGTTAATGAGACAGAAAAGTAAACTCTCAAATCTGCCTATCTGGACCCTGAAGATCTCTGCTACCTGCTGACAACAGCAAGCTGTCAGCACAGTCTGATCCTTTTGGAGGAGGACCACCTCAGCTGTGCAGTCATCCCTGACTGGGTGCCACTCAATGGAATCCCTGGAAAAAACTGATTCTCAAAGTTCAATCAATAAATCCAAATATGAAAAACCATTAAAACAACATAACAATGATAAAGCTTAGGTTTCTAGGTGACAATACTAAAACATATTTTCATAATAATTTTAATGGTTCTGAAAAAACAAAACACAAATGTTCACTAATAACTAAAAATGTATATTACACCAGAAGATACTAAGCAACTTCTATCAATATGCTGATTTTTTTTTTTTTTTTTGGGCCGGGACTGGGTTTGAACCCACCACCTCCGGCATATGGGACCGGCGCCCTACTCCTTCAGCCACAGGCGCCGCCCTATGCTGATGATATTTTACCCATTTTTAATCTTATGGTTCAGTTCTTGAAGCTCAAATGTGGTTAATTTGAAAACTTGTAACTTATTACTAAGCTAATACTAGCTTGTACGTACTTCAACATCCAGTGTGTATTTACACCTACAGCACATGTCAATTTCGATTAAACACATTTCAAGTCCTCAGTGACCACAGGTAACAACTAGCCTCAGCATCAGACCGATCAAGACTAGAAGTCTAGTGACCAACCAGATCTAGTGAGAACCCAATACCGATCAAGAGAGCCCAGGGCAGCACAACTGACGATTGTGGGATGTGTCGTCTAGTCCCAATTTGTGCCGCCTTGTCTGATTAACAGTAAAAAAAAAATGAATAAATAATAAAATAGTGTGTGAAACAGAATACAAACATCAAAATGTTACAATTCAAAAGTATATTTTAGCTTATTAGGAGGTATATCTGTATTATTTACTGAGATTTAAATATAATGGCAGATGTTTTATTTCAATTTCTGGATTTCTTTTTTTTTTTTTTTTTTTTTGTAGAGACAGAGTCTCACTTTATGGCCCTCAGTAGAGTGCCGTGGCCTCACACAGCTCACAACAACCTCCAACTCCTGGGCTTAAGCGATTCTCTTGCCTCAGCCTCCCGAGCAGCTGGGACTACAGGCGCCCGCCACAACGCCCAGCTATTTTTTGGTTGCAGTTTGGCCGGGGCCGGGTTTGAACCCGCCACCCTCGGTATATGGGGCCGGCGCCCTACCAACTGAGCCATAGGAGCCGCCCCAATTTCTGGATTTCTATAATGAAACCATTCTGGCATATTAAACAAATTTCATCATAACAACACTGATCTAATTTCTGAGGCTATTTAAAGAAAAAATAGTAGTTTTTTTTTTTAATGATTAAACTCATTCATTATTAAATTTAATTTTCTAGAGAAAAATACTTAAATTTTGAAAAATTAAGTTTTCCAATCTCAAGCTTTAGGATGCCTTTCTCATAGATGAAAATATGAGTCCAAACTCTAACATTAGGCAAAGTTGAGAATAAAGTCAGTTACCTAGGAGCACAGGGATGCCTGTACTGAGCCTTCTTATTTGTGTGATCTACATAATAAGTTCCAAATTCTGATGACTCAACTCGCTCCCAACCAGGAGGAAGTCCTTCTCGCTCAAGAGGGTGACTCCAATGAGTTGTGTTTGTGTTATGATCTATGTAATATTTTCTCCCTCTCATTGTCCAATCTACAGACCAGCCAGGAGGAAGGGATGAATCTTCAGAACCATGGTTAGCTAAATTTCCTAAAGATGTAGCAGCAACCCTTCCGATACCTGTGAGGAGAAAACAGAAAAGAAACACAATAATTATTCTATGCTAAAAAATATGCAAAATGAGAAAGTTACAAAATTAACAATCCTGATTGTACTCTTTTGTTAAAATTCATAATTATATCATTACAAAGCTTTTCATAAAACTAGCCAGTATTACCATTATTTCATTACAAAAAAGGAGGAACTAGACTTTGAAATTAATAGGCTTTTTTTTTTGGTTTATGCTTCAATTTTTAGGCCATACAAACACTAAACTACAGGTTGAACATCCCTAATCTAAAAATCTAGAATCCAAAATCCAAAAATTTTTGAGAACCAACATGACACCACAAATAGAAAATTCTACACTTGACCCTCATATGAGATCACGTTCAAAACTCTATTTTATGCAAAATTATTTAAAATATTGCATAAAATTACCTCCAGACTACGTGTAGCACATGTATATGAAACATAAATGAATTTCATGTTAGGCTTGGGTCCCATTTCCAAGAAGTATCATTACATAAATGTAAACATACAAAATCTGAAATCCAAATACCTTTTGGCCCCAAGCATTTGGATAAGGAGTAATCAACCTGTACCAGCAAAGCTACTTGAGTGTATACTGCTAAACAAAAGTGAGAGAAAGAAAATTTCACTTCATTCAAGATTCAACATTCCATCCACAAAAAAAGGAAAAGTGAATGTGTAAAACTATTCCCAGTTCATAATTTTTTAAAAATAATCTGGCTGCGCTCTAGAATAATTAGGCAAGCTAAAGGTAGTATAAGGTCAACATACAAAATTAATTAAATATCTGTACACTAACAACCAGCAAGTGGAAACAGAAGTTAATGAAACAATACCACTGATAATAGTACAAAAAAATCAAATATTTACATATAAATCTAACAAGTATGTGTAAGATCAGTTACTGGAAAGTACAAAAACACCAATAAAAGAAATGAGAGTCCTACCGTGTTAATGGATTAGAAGACTCAACACAGCTAAGAAATCAGTACTCCTGACCTGATCTGTCTCTCATCTACCCCTACAGATGCCTGAAACCACAGACAGTACCTAACCCTATGTATGTTTTGTCCTATGCACACATATCTATGACAAAGTTTAATTTGTAAATTAGGCCCAGTAAGAAATTAATAATAATAAAACAGTAACGAGTATAACACACTGTAATAAAAGTTATGTGAACGTGATCTCTCTCTCTAAGTACCTTAATATACTGTACTCACTTACTTTCAGACTACAGTTGTCACGGGATAACTAAACTGTGGAAAAGAAAGCTGTGGATAAGGATAATTTCCACCAAAATTTGAACAGGAGATTTTGTAGATATAGACAGATACTAGGCAAGCAGACAGTTTTTTTGATGTCACTGTTTCTTTAGCAATTTAATACAATTAAGAAAACAGGATAGGCTCAGTGCCTGTAGCACAGTGGTTACGGTGCCAGCCACATACAGGGAAGCTGGCAGGTTCGAACCCGGCCCAGGCAGCTAAACAACGACAACTGCAACAAAAAAACAGTCGGGCGTTGTGGCAGGCACCTGTAGTCCCAGCTACTTGGGAGGCTGAGGCAAGAGAATCGCTTAAGCCCAAGAGTTAGAGGTTGCTGTGAGCTATGACGCCACAGCACTCTACTGAGGGTGACATAGTGAGACTATCTCAAAAAAAAGAAAGAAAAAGAAAATGGGATAGCCTATGTTTATATTTCTATATAGACATATACGATGACTAATTATTAAATGGCATTTTCATTTAATAATAATGGAATAATGGAAAAGTGAACTTTATCATTAATGACTTTCAATTATTTTGATTAAATTTAAATGAGTTTTCTTAATTTTATTTATTATTATTATTACTTTTTTTTAGAGACAGAGTCTCACTTTATCACCCTGAGTAGAGTGCCATGGCATCACAGCTCACAACAACCTCCAGCTCTTGGGCTTAGGTGATTCTCTTACCTCAGTCTCCCAAGAAGCTGGGACTACAGGCGCCCGCCACAATGCCTGGCTATTTTTTGTTGCAGTTTGGCCAGGGCCGGGTTCAACCCAGCGCCCTACTCACTGAGCCACAGGTGCTGCCTGTGTTTTCTTAATTTTAAGAAAATTTTAATTATTGTGAGTGCGTAACAGTTGTGTGCATTTATAGGGTACATATGATATTTTGATACAAGCAGATAATGTGAATTAATCAAATCATGGTAACGGGTATCCATCACTTCAGACATTTATCATTTCTTTGCCTTAGGAACTTTTCACTCTTTTAGTTATTTTGAAGTACACCCCTACTGTTGGTTATCGTCACTTTGTTGCACTATCAGATATAGTTAATTTTAACCATATTTTTGTACCCATTAACTATCTCAACTTTATCCACCCTCCCTACCATTTCCACCATTCTACTCTGTCTCCATGAGGACAATTGTTTTTTATATTTAGCTTCCACATGTAAGTGAGAACATGTGAGATTTGTCCCACTATGCTTGACATGTCACTTAACGTTCTCCAGTTTCATTCATATTGTTGCAAATGGCAGGATTTCATCCTTTTTATGGCTATATAATATTCTGTTGTGTGTATGCACCACAATTTCTTTCTTTCTTTTTTTTTTTTGCAGTTTTTGGCCAGGGCTGGGTTTGAACCCACCACCTCTGGCATATGGGGCCAGAGCCCTACTCCTTTGAGCCACAGGTACCACCCTGCACCACAATTTCTTTAACCATTCAAGTACTGATGGATAATTCAGTTGATTCCAAATCTTGGCTATTATGAACAGTACGGCAATAAACACGGGAGTGCAGCTATCTCTCTGATATACTGAATACTCTTCTTCTGGATATACACCTGGTAGTGGGACTGCTGGGACATATGGCAGTTCTATTTTTTGGGGTTGGTTGTTTGTTTGTTTTATGAGGACAGAGTGTCATTTTCACGCTGGGTAGAGTACTGTGGCATCATAACTCACAGCAACTTCAAATGCTTGGGCTCAAGTGATCCTCTTGCCTCAGCCTCCCAAGTAGCTGGGATTACAGGTGCCTGCCACAACGCCTGGCCTTTTTTTTTTTTTTTGAGACAGAGCTTCAAGCTGTCGCCCTGGGTAGAGTGCCGTAGCATCACAGCAACCTCCAACTCCTGGGCCTCAAGCGATTCTCTTGCCTCCGCCTCCCAAGTAGCTGGGACTACAGGCGCCCACCACAACGCCCGGCTATTTTTTGGTTGCAGCCATCATTGTTGTTTGGCGACCTGGGCTGGATTCAAACCCGCCGCCCCCAGCTCAGGTGTATGTGCCTGGCACCTTAGCCGCTTGAGCCACAGGCGCCAAGCCTCTATGAGATACTTGTGAAAAAAAAATTATTAGGACAGAAAACAATGGTTGCTAGGAACTGGGGGATGGGGGCAGGAGATGACGGACGACACACGGACAAGACAAGGAAATTGTGGGGGATGATGGAAATGTTCTAAATAGTAATGCTAGCATTACATGAATGTGTACATATGTTAAAACTCAGAATTGTGTGTATGAAAAAATATGTTTAATACATTGTCAGTTTAAAAAAAGGAACAATCTATGTAATTTTACTCTCACACGACAACACTAACAGTGTATATACACTAAGTGTATAAATGACACAGAAAGTATCTGTTTAGTTCATAAGTCTATAGGTTAGTGAGAGACGCTGAGCTAAGGTCTTCCTTGTTACCTGGTACTAGTTATCCTTACTGAATCATTACTTGATGCACGTTACCTCCTGCATGAGATAACTTCCAAGATAACTCCCGTATGATGTCCTACTGCGGTCAGACCCCCGTTCCTTCTGACTTAAGCTGCTGTTTTCCTACTCCTAGTTCACTCTGGTGAGCTACACACACCTCCTTGTTGTTCCTCAGCCCTAGAGGATCCTTTCTTCAGCTGTCTCCTTGGCTCACTCTCCTCAACCCTCTTGTCAGATGTCTCAATGAAGTTTACTCTTACTACCTACGGCAACCTATTCCTTCCAAGACTGAACTTACCTTGTTTGATCTTTTTTTTTAGTCACTTTAACCTTGTTAAGTGATTTTACTTTATTGTCTCTCTTATCCATATAAGGAAGATACAGAGGACAGGAATCTTGGTACTGTTCATGAATCTATCTCAAGCCCCTAGAACAGTGCCTACAGAATAGAGCACACTGTGTTCAATAACTAGGCTACAGAAAGGAATACAGTGTGGTACTCACGGAGGAAACACGCACAGATCCATGAACAGAGAACTCGGAAATAGACCATGCAAATATGCCCACCTGGTTTTAGACATACACACACAAAATCTATCCCACCAGTATCACATCTATCATCAGAAAGTATCTACCATCAAAAATTGATTAAAAATTGTTTGAGAAGTCCCCAAAACGAATTCCCACACAGCTATTTAAAAAGAATAGTTTTTTTTAAAAAGAAAGAACTGAGGTAATGCTTATACAATAGAAAGAAATCTAGGCTATATTAAAGTTAAAAAAAAAAACAATTTGCAAGCCAGTATATGCTTAATAACACCTCACTTTGAAAAATATTTATATATCTATTCGTATATGCACATAAATAATCTGGAAAACAAAAATATTGGAGAAATAGGCTCAATGCTCATAGTTTAGTAGTTAGGGCGCTGGCTACACACAGTGGGGCTGGTGGGTTCGAAGGTGGCCTGGGCCTGCTAAACAACAATGACAACTACAACCAAAAAATAGCTGGGTGTTGTGGCGGGTGCCTGTAGTCCCAGCTACTTGGAAGGCTGAGGCAAGAGAATCGTTTAAGCCCAAGAGTTGAGGCTGCTGTGAGCTATGACACCACAGCACTCTATCAAGGGTGACATAGTGAGACTCTATCTCAAAAAAAAAAAAAAATTATGAAGAAATAGTGACATGTTTTTATAAAGTTTGATTTTTTTTTTTTGGAGACAGTCTCACTTTATCGCCCTCAGTAGAGTGCCGTGCCGTCACAGCTCGCAGCAACCTCCAACTCCGGGGCTTAAGCGATTCCCTTGCCTCAGCCTCCCGAGTAGTGGGACTACAGGTGCCTGCCGCAATGCCTGGCTATTTTTTTGTTGCAGTTTGGCCAGGGCTGGGTTTGAACCCACCACCCTTGGTATATGGGGCTGGCGCCCTACCCACTGAGCCAAGGGCGCGCCCAAACTTTGAATTTTTTATAAGCAGGTATGTTTGTGGTAACATTTTTAAAACAACCTGACCCAATATAAAATTAATCCTTGAAACAACATGCATAGACCTGGCAAAAACTAAAGGGTTTGTGGAGTTAAAGTAATGAGAATGAACAATCTGTAAGTCCTCTAGGCATCTAGAAACAATGTACAAAAAAACTGCACTCAATATTCTCCTTTATTCTTAGACTTACTTTGTCTATCTGCCTCCCACATCTTACCAGTTCTGAAATGAGTATGTTTGTTACAGTCAAGAGACAAAATCAATTTGTTAGCAACTAGGCAGCATACACATAGTATTATTGCCTGTGCATGCTTAAACACTGGTCTAGGAAGACAGTTATCTGGTTCATACAATTATAACTCCTGATTATTTGTAATGATTGTATTGAAAATAAAATTTAACATAAATTTGGATCCCTGCCCCTTAAAGGTACAAAGATACAACCATTACGAAAAGTTAGTGTGGCAACAGAAGACTGCTAGTCAACCATAGGCCCTAACTGCCAAATTTAAAATACATCAGGACATTTGAAATAAGTAAGACAGTCATTCCAGTGCAAAATACCTGTCTGTTAAAAATTCCTAGCTGACTTTGAAGAGCTTTTTAAATTATGGTTGGCTGGAAACTACAGCAAAAATGAAAAAAATCAAGTTTAACTTTAAGGAAAGACAAAATAAACAGATTCTTCAAATGTTTTGAAATTATACTGACAATCCTAAATATGCTAAAAAGTCAGGATTCCTTCTCTAGATCAGCAATAGTGTCTACCCATCATATTGCTACGTACACGTAAACAAACAATGACCAAAATTAAAGAAATTTTAAAATGAAGTAAATGCTTCAAACTGAAATTCTAAAACAGGATATATAAGTTTATGTTTATATACAGATTACTGGCAGGTAGTTTAAGAAACTATATTCACTTAAATGCACAATACAAAAAATGGCATATGCTAAGTCATTACAGCATCGTCTGTAGTAAAGGCCAGAAACAAACCAAATGTCTAGAACTGGAAACTAACACAGCCTCTTTGGAAAGAAGTATGGAGAATCTTCCAAGAACTCAAATTAGACCTCCCATTTGACCCCACAAACCCACTACTAGGCTTCTACCCAGAAGAAAAAAAATCATTTTTTCATAAGAATATTTGCACTAGACTGTTTATCACGGTTCAATTAACAATTGTCAAAATGTGGAAACAACCTAAATGCCCACCTATCCAGGAATGGATTAACAAGCTGTGGTACATGTATGCCATGTACTATTCAGTCATTAAAAAAGATGGGAGACTTTACATCTTTTGTATTAACCTGGATTGAGTTGGAACACGTTCTTCTTAGTTAAGTATCACAAGAATGGAGAAGAATCCAATATACTCGATTCTAATATGAAGCCAGCAGATGGTCTGAGGCCCACATTAAGAGAAAAACTCAAATCAACTCAAGGTGGGGGGTGGAGGAATGAGGGAGGGGAGAAAGGGGAGGAAAGTGGGGGGATGAATATGCTCCAACTTAGTGGGCATAATGTTAGGGTATACTCTTGGGGGCAGGACACCACAGCAGAGGCTTTATTTAACAAATCCAAACAATGCAACCTTCACTGTACCCTCAATTAATCTGAAACAACAAAAAGTCCACTACTAGCAGCTTGACTGATTCCACTATTACATGCACAGAACACAGCACTATAGTATGCAGCTATAAAAATGAATGAAGATGATTTCTATTTATTGCCTTGAAGTAATAGTCAAGATATATTACACAAAAAGCAAGACAGAAGAGAGAATGGGGGGGTGGATTTTATATAAATATGTGATCCCTGCCCTCCTGGTATTTATTTACACTCTTGTCTGCGTGACCCATAGTTATGGCAGAAATGATGGTATGTGATTTCTTAAATTAGGAAATACAAGATCCTGCAGCTTCTGTACTGGTCAAGTGCACTGGCTCTCTCTTGAATCCCTTGCTCTGGGGAAAGCCAGACGCTTCTAGAGCAGGGAAAACACAACGTGATTTGTAACATTTCTGTAGTAGCAGAAAGTTAAGGCACTACTCAAAAAAAAAAAAAAAAAGTAAGGGTGGGCAAGTCAAAGGTGCAAAAGGGCTGTCCTAAAAGAGTGCCCAGAGGTCACAGGTGGAACAAGTTGACCTTTTACCCGCAATAGAACTTCAAAATTAGAATAAATCCTCTAAAACCCTGCCACCACTCTGTCAACTAAAATTATTTAATACTCTAAATCCTTTCATTTTTTTTGAGACAGTCTCACTTTGTCATCCTCTGTAGAGTACTATGGCGTCCCAGCTCACAGCAACCTCAAACTCTTAGGCTCAAGAGATTCTCTTACCTCAGCCTCCTTAGTAGTTGGGACTGTAGGTGCCTGCCACAAGGCCCAGCTATTTTTGTTGTTGTTGTTGTTTGTTTAGCAGGCCCAAGCCTGGGTTTGAAGCCCTGGTATACCCGGCTGGCACCCTAACCTCTGAGCTATGGACACGGAGCCTAAATCCTTTATTGCTATTTCAACAATATTCACAGCATCTTTACCAGTAGATTCCATCATACCCTCCTTGCTCACCCGTAAGAACTCATCAGTTCTAGTTCTGTCATTAGATTGAAGCAATCCAGCCATCTTCACGTTATTTCTACCACAACTACTTATTTCTTCCAGGGAAGTCTTTAACCCCTCCCCAAGACATCCAGGAGAGCTAGAATCAATGTCTTCCAAACTCCTATTAATGCTGATATTTTGACCTGCTCCCAAGAATCACCAATGTTCTTAATAGCATCTAGAGTGGTGAATCCTTCCCAGAAGATTTTAAATTTACTTTGCCCAGATCCATCAAAGCAATTGCTATCTATGGCAGTTTTGGCTGCCGTGCCCCGGCACCTTTTTGTTTGTAAAGAACTAGGTTAAGGCATTAAGACAGCTGCATACTTGAGTGTATATTTGGATTATTTGTAATATGCAGTTCTATACCTCAAAAATAATTATCCAACTAAAAAAGTAAATTTCAAGAGTAAAGTACATTTATGTTTTCTTTGTAGTAATAGCTGCTTATTTATAGGAAATTTGCAAAATGTAGAAAAGTAAAAGTACCTATCCACCAGAGGTCCTTTCATATTAGTTATTTCCTTCGTCTTTTTCCACACTAATTTTTTTTTCATTATTGTGGTTATCCTTCGTATAGTTTTGTATCTTTGCTTTTTACTGAGTTTCTTATGTACTTTTCATAAGTAAATTTAATGACTTCATCATCTTCTATTTGGTGCATGTTTGGTGATTAATTAATTTTAAATAAGTTAATGAGGACTTGGCCTATTCTTCAGACACAAGGAAAAGTGGGACATGTCCAAATCAGTGGAACTGGGCCAGAAAGGTGTTTGAGGGGGTAAGGACGAGGGAGAGTCAGACAGGATTAGCATAGCACCTGCCGACAATGGAAGATGCTTACAAAAATAAATTGCTACGGGAGACTTAAGACAGTTTTTGGTACCTGAGGGGAAATAGGAATAACTATGTTTACTATGAATATAGAGTATGTTAGTTTTTGCATGTACCTTTTCAGTCTATTGTAATACTTCCAGAGCTTTAAGTATGTAAGTATGAAGAATTAATAATACCAAATTAAAATCTTATTTTAAAATTCTGATTCAATGAAGAAAATATTGAAGATGATCTGTCGGTATGAACTGTAGCAATTTGACATTATTTTTGTAAGTTTAAAAGCAGCCTTTAAAACAGCTTTCCAATCACAACTTTGAAATATCCTACAAGGGGCGGCGCCTGTGGCTCAGTGAGCAGGGCGCCAGCCCCATATGCCGAGGGTGGCGGGTTCAAACCCAGCCCCAGCCAACCTGCAACAAAAAAAAAAAAAGAAAAAAAAAAAAAAAACAGCCGGGCGTTGTGGCGGGCGCCTGTAGTCCCAGCTACTCGGAAGGCTGAGGCAGGAGAATCGCCTAAGCCCAGGAGTTGGAGGTTGCTGTGAGCTGTGTGACGCCACAGCACTCTACCGAGGGCCATAAAGTGAAACTCTGTCTCTACAAAAAAAAAAAAAAAAAGAAAGAAATATCCAACAAGTTAGCTGGATATTTTTTCAAATTAAAGAATATAATTTTAAAAAGACTGATTTCAGCGCTTGTAGTCCCAGCTACTTGGGAGGCTGAGGCAAAAGAACTGCCTAAGCCCTGGGCGGCTCCTGTGGCTCAAGGAGTAGGGCGCCGGTCCCATATGCCGGAGGTGGCGGGTTCAAACCCAGCCCCGGCCAAAAAAGAAAAAAAAAAGAAGAGCTGGAGGTTGCTTGAGCTGTGACCCCAGGGCACTCTAACGAGGGCACAAAATGAGACTCTGTCTTAAAAAAACAAAACAAAAAAAAAAACTGATTTTGGAGAATAGCCAGGACTTTGTTGTAGTGAGGCAGCAGGATTCTTGAGTTTTCTCACCCTGGATTCTTTAACATCAGATTGCATCAGCTTAAAAAAGGTTGCAGTTATTTGAAGAATCTTTGGTAATAAAATATTCCTCTTCTCTCAAAAAATTTTTAAACGTTGTGCCTTTTTTTTTGAGACAGGGTCTTGCTTTGTTGCCTTCAGCACAGTGCCCTGGTGTCATAGCTCGCAGCAACCTCAAAATCTTGGGCTCAAAGGATTCTCTTGTCTCAGCCTCCCAGGCAGCTGGAACTATAGGCACCCAAGACAATGCCTGGCTATTTTTAAAGATGGGGTCTTGCTCTTGCTCAGGCTGGTCTAGAACCTGTGAGCTCAGGCAATCCACCCGCCTCAGCCTCCCAGAGTGCTGGGATTACAGACGTGAGCCACCGCACCTGGTCTAAAAGTTGTGCATTTATTACAGTAGTTAATAGATTGCCTGAGAAAATAACATTATGTCAGGGCAATATAGATTTAATGTTTTGCCTTCTAGGAAAAAGCAGTACTTTCCTAAAAGAATCTCTTAAGTTGCAGAGAAAGATTAATAATCAATTTTTTTTTTTTTTAGACCAAGTCTCAGAGTCTCACTATGTCACCCTCAGTAGAGTACTATGGCATCACAGCTCACAGCAACCTTAAACTCCTGGGCTTGAGCGAGTCCCTTGCCTCTGCCTCCCAAGTAGGTGGGTCTTGGGAGGCTGAGGCAAGAGAATCTCTTAAGGCGCTACAGGCGTTTGCCACAAGACCCAGCTATTTTTTGTTGCAGTTGTCACCATTGTTTAGCTGGCCCTGGGCCAGGCATAAACCTGCCAGCCTCAGTGTATGTGGCTGGCACCATAACCACTGTGCTATGGGCACCAAGCCTAATAATCAATTTTTAACCAGAATATCTTTTACAGAAGAGAAAAATATGAATGGGAGACAACAGCTGAAAATTTCTTGAATTTATCTTGAAAGACTTGAAAACTTATATTTTCAAGATTTATGTTGGATAGGATTCAAGGAATTTTGGTGAATGGAAAAGAAACTAAAGGAGGACAGGTATGTGCTACAGACAGATGTATTTTCACAAACATTAAATTCTGATTGCTGTTAAACATAAAGGCACGAAAAATTGTTTTGTAATGACTTAATAGCAGTAGTAATTCCTCTTAGTTATTACTTAGATTTTCAGGAAACACCTTATCTCCAGGGTTAACTTCATCTTATTGTATTTAGCAAAAGCACAAAAACAAGTTGTATAATACATTAAAGGGATTTAGGGCCTAGAGAGTTTTGCTGTGGAATCTGACCTTTAATATTCTTGGCTGAAGAACCAGGGAGCCACTTACTGTATGTGCCAAAGGAAGGAGTCCTGCTGTTAACAGGAAGTCTTTAGTGAGAATACTAAAGACAGATTGAATTCCTTTGTTTTGCACTTAAATAATTTAGTTCTATGCAGTTTTAAGTAACAGACTTTTAAAAAAACATTTTTAAATGTTTTAAAGACAACTAAAGAAATCAAGCTATAAAAATCAAACAAAAGTATCAGGCTTTACAAAAAAATACCATATTTGTATTTATTCCAATAATGCGTAAATATTTTGGTAGCCAGAGTCATCTTTTGAGGAGGAGTTAGTAATTTTTGACACACAACTTTATCTGAAATTATTTTGCTGAGGAAGAAAGCAGTTGGCTTGATTTAATACTTATATATCTTTATCAACATCTTGATTATAGCATGGGCTATAATTTTTAGTATCCATTACTATGCACCTTGTGGAACTTTAGTTTCAGATTCCATTTTTTTTCTGTGTAGCCATTACAGAATTTGGAGACCAGAATTTTGAGCTTTATTTGTAAGGGTAGATCTCATAAATACCTGCCTGGTTGTATGAAATCAGGTTTCTTGGAGGCATATCTAGGGAAAGCTTTGTAGAAAGACAAAATAATACTTTGTGTCTGTTGAGAAAAAAGATCTTTTCAAAATATCACCACTCATTGACAGTGCATTGGTTACCCAAGAGCTCTAATGGAGATGTACAAGGAGATTAACGCTGTTTTCATTCCTGCTAACACCAGTATTCATTCTGCAGCCCTCAGTTCAAGGAGTAATACCAACTTTCAAATCTTATGATTTAAGAAATACATTTCGGGCAGCGCCTGCGGCTCAGTCGGTAGGGCGCCGGCCCCATATACCGAGGGTGGCGGGCCCCGGCCAAACTGCAACCAAAAAATAGCCGGGCGTTGTGGCAGGCGCCTGTAGTCCCAGCTACTCGGGAGGCTCAGGCAAGAGAATCGCTTAAGCCCAGGAGTTGGAGGTTGCTGTGAGCTGTGTGAGGCCACGGCACTCTATGGAGGGCCATAAAGTGAGACACTGTCTCTACAAAAAAAAAAAAAAAAAAAGAAATACATTTCAAGGCTGGGCATGGTGGCTCTTGTTGGTGATCCTAGCACTTTGGCAGGCTGAGGCAGGTGAATTGCTGGAGTTCAAGACCAGCTCAAGCAAGAGCAAGATCCTGTCTCTACTAAAAACAGAAAAATTAGCCAGGCCTTGTGGCAGGTACCTGTAGTCCCAGGTACTCGGGAGGTTGAGACAAAAGGATCGCTTGAGCCCAAGAGTTTGAGGTTGCTGTGAGCTATGACGCCACCCCACTCTGCTAAGGTTGGCAGCAAACCACTCATTGTAGCAGTGGTTCTCAACCTTCCTAATGCCTCAATGTATTTTCATTGTTAAAAAGGGGTTGTGACCCACAGGTTGAGAACCGCTGCATTATAGTATTTCCCATACACCTAGAAAATCCTCTCTTCTTCAATCTCCCACCGAGACTCTAATGTCAGATTTCCCAAATTTCCATACTATTTCCAAATACTCTTATCTTTTTTTTTTTTTTTAAGCTGGCCCAGGATGGCATCGAACTCGCCAGCCTCAGTATATGTGGCCAGCACCCTACCCACTGAGCTACAGGCACTGCCCGTATTTCCCAATTTTCAAGACCTGATTTACTTTCTCCCAAACTTAATTCTCATTTTTCTTTGAAAGCATCCTGGATATGTCTTTTCCCTCTCCATTACCACTGGTACCCTGAATTCTCTTTCTCTAGGAATCTATCCTTTCCTAAATACAATACTAATCTTTAAATACTGTTTTCAGAAAATCACTTGTCATTTTTGGAATGTGCAATGGCTTCTGCCTGACTCGAATCTAAGCTTGTTGAACCACAAATCTCCATTCCACTTCACACCTTAATTCTTCAAACCAGGTACAACTACAAAGTCCCTAAATACAGACCATGTCTATTCTAGACTATTCCCAAATTTCCACCTAAAATATCCTTCTTTTGCCCTCTGTTAATCTAAAGGCCAAGCTCAAGGCCCAGTCGAAGTCCCATGTTTCCCATGAATCTCTCTTTTAAGTATTCTAGCAGCCTACAATGATTTCTTTTCTGACTTCCTATTGTACTTACAGTCAGTACTATGAAATATAACAATTATTTTGTAACAACTGCATAGCATGTACATTGGTGTTGTGTCCCCCAAAAAGATATTAGAAGTTCAGAGACCAAGAGGGCCAAAGAAAGCGCCAGACACATAAATGATTAATACTAAATGAAAACGATTTTATCTATAGTCAAAATATGCATGCTCAAAACTGTTTTTAAGTGAGCTGAAGTTACATGAGCTAAAAAGTACATCTGTCTCACATTTATTTTTATCTTATTAAAACTTAAAGCCTACAACTCACTAGGTAGGAAAAAAAAATCAGACAAGAAAAAGTTTAGGGGGCGGCGCCTGTGGCTCAGTTGGTAGGACGCCGGCCCCATATACCGAGGGTGGCGGGTTCAAACCCGGCCCCGGCCAAACTGCAACCAAAAAATAGCCAGGCGTTGTGGCGGGCGCCTGTAGTCCCAGTTGCTCGGGAGGCTGAGGCAAGAGAATCGCTTAAGCCCAGGAGTTGGAGGTTGCTGTGAGCTGTGTGAGGCCACGGCACTCTACCGAGGGCCATAAAGTGAGACTCTGTCTCTACAAAAAAAAATAAAAATAAAAAAAAAAAAGAAAGAAAGAAATCAAATAAAAAAAACATTAAAAAAAAAGAAAAAAGAAAAAGTTTAGGGCGGCGCCTATGACTCAGTGAGTAAGGAACTGGCCCCATACACCAGAGGTGGCGGGTTCAAACCCAGCTCTGGCCAAAAACTGCAAAAAAAAAAAAAAAAGAAAGTAAGTAAAAGTTTAATTTTCAGCTCATTTCATCATGCTTTAGGAATAAAGTAGAACTCTCTACTTCTCTAATCCCTTCTGCTTCTTGTAGAAGTATCCCTAAATCTGAAAATATGAAATACAGCTTTTTGTCCTTAAGGCTAATACAAGCATGTTGTAAAAACAACAACAAAAAGACTGGATCAACACACAATCAACCATTTGACAATGTCTTTTTGACTGACTTGAAAAGAATTATTAAGCTATAAAAACAGTTATGTTCAGAGAGATAGAGTAAGACCTAGCCAAGTAATATAGTTGTTCATGGTATCACCTAAATGCCCAAATCTTCTCATTCTCCTCTCCAGGTTCAACTCCAGCTTCTCTGAAGACCTAATCTTCCCATCCTACCAAAACCTGAACTAAATTCAATCCAACAGTCTAAATAGCTTTGAGATAAGCAGCAGCTTTATGTAACACGAAGTTACTAAAATAAATGCACAAAGAATTCTTTCATTCAGTGTATGTTAACAACTAACTTGCACACCAACTTAAGCAAGAGTAAAATGGAAAAGTGCTTCTTTAGAAGTATTTTTGGCTTCCCAGGAAACCAGGAAAGACCATCTTTATAATCAAGTGCAAATAAATACAAGCTAATATGGTATTTACAATGTTAAGATACCTGAAGCATGCCTCCTCTGATTCTGTGGCATTCTTTGGAAGAGATCGTGGTTATAGTCATAGTATCTGTAGTCTTCATGTGCACGATTTCCATGAGGCCGCCTTCTCTGACCATCAAAAAAACTATCTGAGTAATAATAGCGGGAACCAGAGTCTCCATTTTCAACAGCAAAATTAACTTCTGTTAAAAATGACTGAGAAGAGCCATACTCTCCAGGGACATCTGCTAGACTCCTGGCAAGATAAGAAGGTGCAGATAATCTGTTGCTTTCTCTTCTCATGATTTCATGAGGTGTTCTTTGAATTGGAGTTCTAAGGAAACTCTGGTTTCTTGAAACTACTCCATCTCCAGAACCTGAAAAGGTATTAGAGCTTGAATCTGGAAGACAGATATCAGTTCGTCTCGGAATTGTTGGACCATGCCGGATAAATGAGGGCATGAGATCTATAATAAAACAAAGAATAAAATTACTATTTCAATAAGTAATAAAAAACACTTTTCTAAAGTTGTTTATCTCTTCCATCCCAAAATTTTAAAGATAGTAATTGGGTATTTTCCCACTCAAATGAATTTATAATCTGCATTAATGTGCTATGAGAAAGCTGAGCCAGCATAAAATGATTTTTGCACACTACCATACATAATATGATGAAATGTCAGTAAGAGGAACCATGTATTAATGAAATGCTCATGAACTAACGTACAAAAATAGAAAACAGTCTAACAAATTGACACATAGGTACTGGATATTTAAGATTATAGTTTGTTTTGTTTTCACTTCATTTTAGAAACTGCCAAAAACCCTTCTTCAAGCAAACACAATTTCAAAATTAAAAAAGAACAACATGATGCTACTCTAAAACCTGTAAAGATGGATTCCTTTTAAAAGACATTAAAATTAGTAATTTGTTCTCTCTACTCTTGGAATTACCTAGCACTAGTACAGTAATCAAATGCTGGAAAGCCAAAAATTAGTATGAATATTTACAACAAATATTAAAACATAAAGAACTCTCATTCCAAAGAGGGACACAGATGTTGAATCAGCTAAAAATACTAAGCCTGAAACCAGGGTTCCTTTAAGAAATTAAGTAATTCAAAAATTCAAAAATAGAAGATACTAGAACACTGCCTTTCAGGATATAGTTCTTCTGTATAAAGAACTTGAAAATAGCGGGCAGCACCTGTGGCTCAGTGGGTAGGGCACCGGCCCCATATATGGAGGGTGGCGGGTTCGAACCAGGACCTGGCCAAACTGCAACAAAAAAATAGCTGTTGTAGTGGGCGCCTGTAGTCCCAGCTACTTGGGAGGCTGAAGCAAGAGAGTCACCTAAGCCCAGGAGTTGGAGGTCGCTGTGAGCTGTGACGTCAGAGCACTCTACCAAGGGCGATAAAGTAAGACTATCTCCAAAATAAAAGGGAAAAGAAAATAGCTTAGACATTCCTCATAAGAGAGGAAATACACTTAAAATATATAAAGAAAACTGGATGTGGAGACCACTTTATTAGTTCATTAAGTTAAGATCATTAAGTATAAGTTCATTAAGTATTTGCCTAAAGGTATGGCAAACATATTTCATGATTTTAAGTAATGTTTAATAAACTTTATCCACAGCAAACAGCAAGCTATCATTTAGAAACAGATTAAGATTATGTGTAACTGAAAACTATGCTATTAAAAAAAGGCTTAAAGATCAAATTTTGAGTTACTGACGGACCCATCTGATACATTTTGTTGAAAGCACTGCAAGTATTCCAATAAATCTGGAAGGCTGCCCACGTGGTTATAGTGGAATAATATGGTCTCCACCCCTTTCTGTGTGATCTTGGGCAAACACTAGAAACCTCTATGAACAGCTTTCCCAATGACAATATGAGGTAATGCTTAAATCACAAGGTTACTACCAGCTTCCAAGAAGGAAATTTACACAAAGGGCCCAGCATGCAGTATGAGCACCAAAATAATCAGCTCCTTACCTCACAAATGTCCTGAACTTAGAAAATTAAAAATTCAAGAGATTCAACTCAAAAATTAGCCTCAAGAAACAAAAAGCAGAGAGAGGGAAACACACCCTATTAAAGTTAAAAAAGAAACAACTTTTTGGTAATTTCACTAATATGACAGAAATCATTTCGAGTACTTTGCCCTTTTTGCAACCTCATGAAGACAGCAAATACAAATATAAAATACAAATGAGCTCGGCTCCTCTGCTCAGCGAGCTAAGAGCGATGAGGCTTTCGGGCAGCGGCTACAACCGCTATGGTCTGATTTTCACATAAGTCTGCATCCTCGCAGCAGGACTAAGGAATTCTGCCCCCGGGTTCACACAACTTTCAGCAACGTTTGCAAACAGCAGGCACAAGTCGACTCATCTAGACGAAGAAAAAGCGTCCCAGACTAACCACTTTTTACCCTTCTAGCATTAGGTGATCGGCAGTCTCAGTGTTTCCTAGAGTCTCTCTTTTCCAGCACTCAAAACCCACAACGCTCAGCCAGGAAACTGGGAAGTTTCTTATTTTGGGGGGTGCCCGGGGTGGGGATACTCTATGGGCTTTCAATTAACCAACACCACTCCAGACAAGAAAATTAAAACCCCAACATTTCCCAGTGGCCCCCGCCGCCCGGGCCAGGTGCGCGAGCGCCCGCCCGACACTCACTCCGCAGCAGAGGCGACGTCTCCTTCTTCACGTACTTCCCCTGCACCTCGGCCGGCTTGGACACCTCGTTTTTTGTTTTCTTTCGGGACAGCATCCTTCTCTCCACGAGGCCGAGACCGCGCCAAGCAGCCTCCCTAGGGCTCCGCACCGGGCGCCGACTGTCTCCGCCGCCACCTCCGCCGGCGCCGCCGTCTCCTTCCCGCCCGAGCCGCCGCCGCCGCCTGTCCGGAGCCCGGGGTCGCCCGCAGGGACTGCCGCATGTTCGGGGCGCTAAGCGCGCCGGCCGCCGCTCAGTCGCTTGCCAGTCCCTTCCGGGAAGTCTGCGCGCTCCGCGAAGCTGCCCGGGGACACGGTGAGGAGAGGCCGGGGACGACGGGCCAGGGCCATGGTCCCCGCGGGCCGCCTGGTAACCGCTACCGCCGCCGCCGCCGCCGCCTACGTCCCGTAAACTTTCCCCGCGGTCGCCGGGAATTCTGGGAGCCTCGACGCACTCGCCGCGGCGCCCCGCCCCCAACTCCCCTCGCCCCGCCCCCGGCCCCGGGCGCGGCCCGACCCGCGGGACCCGGCGTAACCGGCCTCCCGGCGGTTCGCTCGTCTGCGGCGAGAAGCGGGTCTCGCGAACACAGACGACGAAGGACGAGGCCGGCGGAGCCCCATTTTTTCCTCGGGACCCAACGAGAGGCGGGGACCCCTATCCCGACGCTGTTCCCGGAATGGTCATTGAGTGAGGACCTCCTTCTTGGAGTTTCCTGGGTTGGTAAACTCAGGTCCCTAAAAAAATGCAGAATGCCGCTCATGTTGAAGGACTAAGACTCTCCAGCTGCGGCTGCACCAAACCATCTGGGTGCCTCTTCTGTTAAAAGCATTAATCCCGGGCGGCGCCTGTGGCTCAGCCAGTAAGGCGCTGGCCCCATATACCGAGGGTGGCGGGTTCAAACCCGGCCCCGGCCAAACTGCAACCAAAAAATAGCCGGGCGTTGTGGCGGGCGCCTGTAGTCCCAGCTACTCGGGAGGCTGAGGCAAGAGAATCGCTTAAGCCCAGGAGTTGGAGGTTGCTGTGAGCTGTGTGAGGCCACGGCACTCTACTGAGGGCCATAAAGTGAGACTCTGTCTCTACAAAAAAAAACAAAAAAAAAGCATTAATCCCATTCCATACTAATTAAACAGAACAGTGGAACGTCGGTAAGGTGACCACCCGAGGGACTGTAACACACTGGTCAGCATACAGAGGTGGTCGCCACAAGGAGCTAGGCCTGCTGTACTGATATTTATGTGTGGTGCATGTCCAACCTATGAAAATTAGGTCAGCTTAAGGAGGAGGTCAGTGTAGGGAGATGGTCAGCTATGGAGGTGCCACTGTATTAATTGATCCTCACCTGTGTGCCAAGGAGTGGGTCTTTCTGATGGAGGAAAAAAACAAAATGGAGTTTCTACTACCTCTATAAGAGAAATTTCTTGTTGGTGTAATTATTTTGTTTCATCATTATTATCATTGCTCTATTTAATAACCACGTATTTCCTCTTGGAGTTACATATTACAGTCTTAGAATTTGGAGGACTTTGAGAACGAAAGGTCAGGACTGGAATTTTCTTAAATAGTAGACCCTACTTCCTTCTGTCTAAATTACCAGGGCTGCCAAACTACAGGATAACTTTTGGAAACTGTGATAGAATTGATTTCCTAGTGACCAAATTTAGCCTTTAATAATGGAGAATGCTTTCCCTGAGATGTAAAACATCTCAGAAGAGGTCTAAAACAGTATGTTGCCTCAAAGGAGTAGGGTGCTGGCCCCATATGCCAGAGGTGGCAGGTTCAAACCCAGCCCTGGCCACAAGCTGCAAACAACAACAACAACAAAAAACAAACAGTATGTTGCAATTAACAAAGGGCATAGAATATTTTACTACACTATTAAGATGGTCAAATTTTGTTTTGCCATGAACAAACAAATGAGACACATTGTCTGTGTCTGTAGCTCTGTGTGACTTTATGTTCCCTTGGTACAGATCTCCCGCAATTCAGTCAATAACCAATAAATACCAATTGAGCATCCATTATGCTAGACTCTGTTCTAGGTGCTTGTGATAGAGCAGTAAACAAAAAAAATCCCCACTGTCATGGGAAACAGACAAGAAGAAAAATAAGCAAAACATGAGGTGACATTGAAGTTAAGTGACAAAGTGGGGAAATTGGCCGTGCAGCTGTTTGGAGAAAGAGTATTCCAGGCAGAAAGAACCTGCTAGTGGCCATGCTTTTGTGGGATTGGACGAGGTGAGAGGCTCATGTACTGGAGTACATGGGGAGAGGCCAGTAAGAAATGAAGTTAGGTAACAACAACAGTGAAGGCACACAGGGCTTTAGGAGGTCAGTGTAAGGAAAGTCACTTTGAGGTGAGGTGTGATATGATCTGACTTAATGATTTGGTAGGATTGCTTTGTGTTTAAGAGTACGCTACTTGGGGATAAGGACCCAACAGAGGCATCAGTCATAAGCTGCTGCTGGCTTGGACCTATATAATAGCAGCAACGATTATTAAGTGGTTGTACTTTGGACATATTTTAAAGAGAGAGGCAGTAGGGTTCGCTGACAGATTGAATATGTGAGATTAATCAAGAAATCAAGGGTCACTCCCTTGTGCATGTAAATCATAGCAGTGAATAGAATGGAGCTCAATGGAAGCAGATTGTACTCCTGAGAGTAATATTAAGAAAGTAGTTACTTTCAGAAATAAGAACTAGTACTCAAGTGTCGGCAGTGGGAATAGAGAAGGAGTGATGAGACAGAAATGACAAGACAATTGGGTTTTGTTATTGAAGGGGTTTGAAGGGGGGATGTGAAGAGGGGAAGGGAGAGGCAGGAAGTGCCAGGTTCCCACCTAGAGTTCACTGCAGAAGAGAACAAAAGGATATGGTGCCCTGTTAGAGCTGACTCTTCACACCTGGAGTTTTCCCAGAGACTGAAATAGAAGATGCCTTTCACATACACAGAGGAAAGAATAAGAGTTTTCTAGGTTTTTGTTGTTTTTTTTTTTTTGAGACAGAGTCTCACTATGTCGCCCTGGGTAGAGTGCTGTGGCATCACAGCTCATGGCAACCTCAAACTCTTGGGCTTAAGCAATTCTTTTGCTTCAGCCTCCCAAGTAGCTAGGACCACAGGCACCCACCACAATACCTGGCTAGTTTTTGGTTGCAGTTGTCACTGTTGTTTAGCAGGCCGGGGCTGTGCTCAAACCCACCAGCTTTGGTGTATGTAGCTGGCATCCTAACCACTGAGCTATGGGTGCCAAGCCAAGAATTTTATAGTTGAAAAAGAATTTCGAGATGCCCTTGGCTCACTTCATTTTAATCAACATGAAAACAAAACCAGACAAATGAAGTGTTTTGCCTCTCCTCCAATTACATTCCTGGGTAGTAGCAGACTAGCACCGGAACTGGATTTTTCAATTTCTATTTGGGGCCTTTTTCTGCTTCAGCCCATTAAGAATCCCACTAACATGAGTTCGGACTGTTTCTGACACAGTTGTTTTGAAAGCCATCCATGTTCCCTACAGAGTACTCCCATTTTCAATGCTATTTTAATTCTTTGAAATTGCAGCAGAGACAAAGCCTTAATTAGGTGCTTTCTTTAAGACATACAATTTGCCTTTTTATCAAGGAGGGTGCTTTTCAGAATCAGCAATCTGTAGGCTGCATCAACAGTAGCAATGTACAACAAATATGTGAACTTTGACTCTAAATCCTAAATGCAGAGGCTTTGAATTCACATCAGTTTTCTAGAAATTCCTGGACTTCTGGGAATTTTTATTAAGGAATTCAGATTTTGCAACTATAATTCTCCAGACATTGCCTTTGATAATGCTAATACTGTATTACATAGTAAAGATATTTTTCCCCTTGCAGTTACATTCTCTGTGGAGAAAACCAGCAATTAGGAAGCTATTCATGTCCTAACAATTATTATTTTATTAATTTAGCATTAAAGTTTCTTTTAGAGGAGGTAAAAAGTGAGATCCTGGGATAACCTCATGGCTCTCTGGACTCAGTTTTCTCATCTGAAAAGGAAGAAATGAACCATTTGATTTCTAAAATATCTTTCAGCACTGAAGTTTTGTGCCACATAGGCAAAGGAAATATGCAAAAATAAAAACAGTTACACTTGTAGAATAATAGGCACATTGGCAATCTTTTCTTTAAAAAAATGGGTTTTGTTATGTTTTGGTTTTTTAAGTTTTTATTTTTAATTATATTGGGTGCAGAGTAGTTGTGTATCTTTATAGGATACATGTGATGTTTTGATACAGGCATACAATGTGAATTCATCAAATTAGGGTAATTTGATATCCATCATTCCGGGCATGTGTCACTTCTTTGTGTTAGAAACATTCCAATTCCACTCTTTTAGTTATTTTAAAGGATACCCTAACTTGTTGATTACAGTCACTGTTGTCCTATCAGACATCGTTTATTCTAACTATATTTTTGCACCCACCTCTATTTTTGTGAACCATCTTCCCTTCATCCCCTCCGCATCCACTTCCCAGCCTCCGGTAGCCGTCATCCTACTCCATCTCCATGACATCAATTATTTTTAATATTTAGCGCCCACAAAAAAATTGTTTCCATTCCAAACCTATTAAAGAAAAATTTAAATTATAAACAATTATATGAAATTGCCCTTAGCATAAAAAGAAAATTTCATGCCAGGTTGTTACTTTCAAAGAGAGTCCAAGGTTCTTATTCTATTTTGACTTCCTCTTGCTAGAGGCATGTAAAATTTAAAAGGGGGAACTAACTATTCAATACAGAATTGTTCAAGAAAGAACCGAAATGGAAATAAGCCCTACATACAGAGCTTCTTCCAAAAAAGTGGGGGACAGAGAGAGGAGAGGAACTCTCCAACCCACTCTTGTTCATGTAACAAGATAATCTGTCTCAGAAAGAAGTAATAATTATGCTGAATTGTCCCAATTATACCTCTTCAAGCCCCCAAAGGTTTTGCTATTAAAATCCATGAGGGTAAATGCCTGAGTGTCCTTCAGGCAGAAACTTCAGTTGTTTCCTATGAAGGATAAGGATATGTAATGTCTACACAGGTTTGAAAATATTATTGCTTAATATTAACAGCTAATTGTGTTCCCAAACTCCTCTAATGTCTGATGAATCATCCTGAAAGTAACATAGAAAACATAAGTAGTTCTCTGCCTTCAATAGCTGCTGAACATTTCACTGGCCTTTGTTTTTTTTTTTTTTTCAACGAGATGTGGACTTCCCCTGTTGCCTAGGCTAGCCTCAAATCATTTGAGCCCCTGGTCTCAAATGATCCTCCCACTTCAGCATCCCCAATAGCAGGGACTACAGGTGCATGCTGCCATGCCTGGCTTTTAGGACAACCATCTCTCATTCTATCCTGGTACCTACTCTCTTCTCTCAGGGCCTTTCTCCTCCCTGTCAAGAAGGCTCCACTTTCATTGCACGTCTTGTGAGAACGTCTCTGTGCCATCTCCCCCTGTCTTTTGGGCTGCTTTATTGAAGGGTCTACTGACTTTTTTCTTCTGGGCAATAAGTTCAACCTTAAAGTCCAAGGCAAACATGATTTGTCGGGAAGGGGGGATTGAAAAATACATCTGTTTGAAACATTTTCAAGAAAGAAGTTTAAGTAGAATTTCTTCAGTAGAGGCAGAATGCAAAGGATTAAGGAGAGACTGACCACATAAATATGTCCCTTCTGCCTCCTTGAACCCCACTTAATTGACTATGGGAGAATATAGAGGGAATAAGCTCATTATTATAAGAACATAAGGAAGCACCACATTAAACACCTGGAAGACGGAGTGATGGGAACAGGAGGGAAGGGGAGAGAGGGGAACGGAGGTGGGGAAGGGGAGAGAGGGACACAAAGCAGCCCAGAGGAAGCCACAGCCCGAAATGCTTGTGAAAGTATGTGTGTCCAAAGGCCTAGAGCAGTGGTTCTCAGCCTGTGGGTTGCAACCCACAGGAACTGTATTAAAGGCCCATGGAATTAGGAAGGTTGAGAACCACTGGTCTAGAGAGTCTTGAATTAAGGAAGACAGGCATTAACTGAAAACCTCCTATACACAGCATCTCAGGCAGCTGAGCACCTATTCCCTAGAAAGGGATGTTCAGGTTGTTCTTTGGAGAAATCCAAAGGCCTGTAGCAAAGGTCTTGTCCTTCTGACTGTTGTACATCCTGCAACAAAAGAATCAACCTATCTCTTACAGCAGTCTTCCTGGCAATAGGCCCCTGATCCCTCAGATCGCATTCCCAAGTGTTTATTTTTTTAACATGTCATTTTTAAATATAAATATGCAACCAAGGATCACTAGGAATTTTAGGAAAATTTGCAACATGAGTGATTCTCAGATAAACAGAAAAATAGACCCCAAAGAAAACAGAAAACTCAGAGTATAGAGGACTTTAAGCAACAGTGGTTATTACCATCAGCAGATTTCAGAGAGGATATTGTACCCATAAAATATCAACAGGAAGCTTTGGAAAAGAATCACAAAACCATAGAGAGCTCTTGGAATTTAATGGCAGGGGTTGCCAAAATAAAATATTCAGAATAAAGTTAGGAAGGTAAAGTTAGGCAAATCTCCCAGAAAAACAGAACAAAAAGATGGAGATGGGAAATAATTAGGGAAAATATAAGAGAAACAGGCTTCATACAAGAGGCCCAATATTCTGAAAATGTGAGTTCCAGAAGAGATAATAGAGAAAATGGAGGGGACATCATCAAAAGTGAATACAAGAGTTTTTTTCAGAGATGAAGGAATGGAATTTCCCAATTGAAAGGGTATCCAAGTGCCTCTCAAAATTGATCAAAAAAGATACATATCTCAACGTGTCACTGTGAAATTTCAGAACATCATGGATAAAGGGATCTGGTGTAAACTAAGGCCAATTATAAAGGAATGAGAATGAGACAAGTATCAGATTTTTCATCAGAAGAAGTTTCCCTAGACTATAAAACAATACCTTCAAATGAATGGGGGATACTAAGTTTCAATTTACATCGTTGTATCCATCCAAAATGTCGATCAAAATCCAAATGTCAAAAGCAAGAAGAGAATGAAGATAGTGGTGGGATGAAGGGGGATTTTTAATGTAATCATATCGTGCCTTGCATTTTCCTGTGTCAATGCATCTTTACAATTTTTAAAGAGCTCGGCATCTTTTAAAATGTAAACAAATTATGCACTTAGTCAAGACAGGTCTGAACATGACACTAAATATCAAGATCCGGTGCCGTTGGCCAGTGATCCTGTTTACAGCAGGCTGAGAAGGGTTGAGGAACCAAAAATAACAATCTTGACAAAGAGCAGATTCAGCAGAGTGGGGGAAATGTAGGGGTATGAACAGGACTTTGTGGTCGGAGGGGAATTTCAGGATTTTAGATGACAAATTATCAGGTGTGACCAAATTAGCCAGGAATCGGAGTACAGGTAGAAGGAATGAAATTGAGAAAGTTAAAGAATGTGAAAGTAGCATGTTAGAAGACGTGGAATATGGTAAAAACAAACTGTGAGCCACTGAAACAGGATGAAGGGAATGTCCTGGAAAATAGCAGAGGAGGAAGAGGAAAGAATGGTATAAATAAAAGGCCTAGGGCGGCGCCTGTGGCTCAAGGAGTAGGGCGCCGGTCCCACATGCCGGAGGTGGCGGGTTCAAACCCAGCCCCGGCCAAAACAAACAAACAAACAAAAAAAAACAATAAAGATTTATTTTTAAAAAAAAATAAATAAATAAAAGGCCTAAAAATAGATTTCTTCCTTATGATTCATGTTACTGAGAAGCCTCTGAATTCATAGAACTTCAACTGAGAATTCCAAATCACTTAGGAGTAATATGGAAATATTCTATTTCACTGATGAGTGTTGCTGTGAAATTCACAGTGCCGTTAGCAGCCTAACGTCCCTAGACAAATTGATGTTGAGAGCTTCCACCATAGTCTCCTGTGCATTTAAAGCAAGTATAGATGTGCGTGCTGGGGTGTGATTATCTCAGTTACAATTAGTTAGTAGAACTGTGAATGACCAGAAGTTAAGGATCTTGAGATGGAGATAATTAGCTTGAAGTATGCAGGTGGGCGCGGTAGAATCACAAATGTCTTTATGAAAGGGAATCAGGCCACAATGGAAGCAAGAGGTTGGAATGATGTGAGGAAGGAATCATCAGCCAAAGAACACAGGCGGCCTCCAGAAACTGAAAAAGTCAAAGAAATAGACTCTCCCCTTGGAGTTTCCAAAAGGAATCAGCCCTTCCAACACCCAGTAAAGCTGATTTTGGACTTCTGACTTCT
The DNA here is from genome assembly GCF_027406575.1 of Nycticebus coucang. Classification (NCBI taxonomy): domain Eukaryota; kingdom Metazoa; phylum Chordata; class Mammalia; order Primates; family Lorisidae; genus Nycticebus; species Nycticebus coucang. The sequence continues at coordinate 6,607,862 of NC_069785.1, read as the reverse complement.
AGAGCTGTGAGATAATGAATTTGGGTTGCTTTATGCTGCTAAGTTTGTGGTAATTTGTTACAGTACCAATAAGAAACTAATAAAAAGAGTTTGCAAATTGTCTCAAAACAAAACAGCCTCACCTGGGTAGAGTGCCAAAACATCCTAGCTCATAGCAAATTCTTGGCTGAAGTGATCCTCTTGCCTCAACCTCCTGAGTAGCTGGGACTGTAGGCACCAGGTACAACAGCCAGCTAACTTTGTCTATTTTTTAGTAGAGATGGGGAAGGGGGGGTCTCGCTCTTGCTCAGGCTGGTCTTGAACTCCCAACCTCAAGAGATCCTCCTGCCTTGGCCCCCCAGAGTGCTAGGATTACAGGCATGAGCCACCACGCCTGGCCTTCAGTACAGATGTTAAAAAATAACATGCAGAAGTTAGAAGTCACACATCCAGTGTGGCCCCAACTATATTTTAAAAAGTCAGAAAGGTAAAAGTATGCCTAGATTTTTGAGAGTCAAGCTGGATGGATATGTGACAATAAATGCATACTTCTTTAGAGCAAGTACATGTGACCTTACAGTTAAATTACTTTTTTTCTTTTGGGTAGATATCCAGTAATGGGATTGCAGGATCAAATGGAAGGTCCACTTTTAGTTGTCTGAGAACTCTCCAGACTTCTGTCCATAAAGGCTGTACCAGTTTGCAGTCCCACCAACAGGGCGGGAGTGTTCCCTTCTCTCCCAACCTACTCCAGCATCTGTTGTTTTGGGACCTTGTGATGTTGGCCATTCTCACTGGTTTTAGGTGATATCTCAAAGTGGTTTTGATTTGCATTTTTCTTTTTTTTTTTTTTTTGTAGAGACAGAGTCTCACTGTACCGCCCTCAAGTAGAGTGCCATGACGTCACACAGCTCACAGCAACCTCTAACTCTTGGGCTTACGCGATTCTCTTGCCTCAGCCTCCTGAGCAGCTGGGACTACAGGCGCCCGCCACAACGCCCGGCTATTTTTTTTTTTTTTTTTTTTTTGTAGAGACAGAGTCTCACTTTATGGCCCTCGGTAGAGTGCCGTGGCCTCACACAGCTCACAGCAACCTCCAACTCCTGGGCTTAAGCGATTCTCTTGCCTCAGCCTCCCGAGTAGCTGGGACTACAGGCGCCCGCCACAACGCCCGGCTATTTTTTGGTTGCAGTTTGGCTGGGGCTGGGTTTGAACCCACCACCCTCGGTATATGGGGCCGGCGCCCTACCGACTGAGCCACAGGCGCCGCCCGATTTGCATTTTTCTAATAATTAAAGATGATAAGCAACTTCAGTAAACTTAATGTTGATATAATACTGTTCTCTAACATCTATTTCCGTTTTTTTCAATTAACCCAATAATGTCTTTTCTATTTGGAGACAGTCACACTTTGTCACCCTTGGTAGAGTGGCGTTGTTGCATCACAGCTCACAGCAACCTCAAACTCTTGGGTTCAAGTGATTCTCTTGCCTTAGCCTCCCAAGTAGCTGGGACTACAGGCACCTGCCAAAACACCTGGCTATTGCTTTTTGTTGTTGTTATAGTTGTCATTGTTGTTTTTCTACAGCCTGTTAAAAACGTTGTATGACATTGATAACTTTGAATAGTTCTTTTATGGCTCACAGAATTTTTTTTTTTTTTTTTTTTTGCTGTTTTTGGCCAGGGCTGGGTTTAAACCCACCACCTCTGGTATATGGGGCCGGCACCCTACTCCTTGAGCCACAAGCACCACCCAGCATTTTAATACTAGATAACAGATAACCCTTGAGTGCCTGGCACTGGTGCTCACTTATTAAGATCTTGAAGACAGGTCTGACTCCAAACAGGAAATAAAAGTGGTAAATGCTCCTCTGGGCTGGACTGACTGGTAAGAGTTATTTATTTCACCTTAACTAACGAAGCATATCCCATTTCTCAGAATTAAATATAATAGTTACCTTGTTGCCTACGCCTTATAATATTTCACAGGTTCATTTTACTTTTTTTCTCTGTAGGTTTTTTCTTTTACTTCTTAAAGAGGTCCATTTTTCAAAACTAGCCCTTTCTCCTGATTTGCAAATGAGGCAATGAAACTTTGAATAAAAGGCACTTTTGTGACTTGTGACACATTTTCTCTGGATGAAATTTAATTTTTCTTTTCTTTTTTTTTTGTAGAGACAGAGTCTCACTCTACCGCCTTGGGTAGAGTGCCATGATGTCACAGGACTCACAGCAACCTCTAGCTCTTGGGCTTCCGCGATTCTTTTCAATCAACAGATTATAGACATTTAGATAATTCAGAATTCTGATGGTCAAAAGGTAACCATTATTGGAGATGGGCATCAAGTAAATATTAGAATGTTACCTTGTGTACCCAGAAGCAACAAGAGAGACTATAAAACAAACTGGTTGCACTGCTCTCAGTGATGCATGGGATTCCTTTAATGCCAAGTTAAGGACCTTACCCAGTTGGCACTAATTTTCCTTATCTTGGTGCTCAGAGCATGAGCCCATCAGTAAAACTTGATTGCCTTCAGTATGGATGAATTTTTTTTCCTAAATAACCTTTGTGCATAAGTCTTACCATTCTACTTTAATCAGATTACAGAATGATTCGGATACTATTTTTCTTTAGAGTGCACATGGTGCCTATTCTTTTTTTTGAGACAATCTCACTCTGTCACCCTCAGTACAGTGCCCTTGTGTCTCAGCTCACAGCAACCTCCAACTCTTGGGCTTAAGTGATTCCCTTGCCTCAGCCTCCCAAGTAGCCGGGACTACAGGTGCCCGCCACAATGCCCAGCTATTTTTTTTGCAGTAGTTGTTATTGTTTAACAGGCTGGGGCCAGGTTCGAACCCACCAGCCCCGGTGTATGTGGCTGGTGCCCTTACCACTGAGCTATGGGTGCCGAGCTACATGGTGCCTATTCAATCAACATTGCTTTTATTGTTTTTCCAGAAGCAGGTATTGATACTAATATTGCAACATAATGACACAGACAGACCTGGTCCTCGGGTCCTGAACCCTGGTTTAGCTGGCTGTATGGCCTTTAATAAGTCATAATTTGGTAAGCTTCAGTTTTCTTATCTGTAAAATGAGGATTATAGTTCCTGCCTTGGAAAGGCAGAATCAGGATGGTATAAAAGTTTTGAAAATAAATACAACAGGGCTGGCAAGATGGCCTAGTCTGGCCACCATTTCGAGTTCTACATGTCCGTATTCAACACACTAACATACCTTTAGTTAACTTTCTGTGACTCTAAACTGCATGCATCTCATCATTCACGAGCTGCTCAGTTAAGAACGTCTGAGACACCCATACAGATGGCAAAGTGAAATAGAGCCACTTCCGTAGCAACCAAAATCCCAAGTAGGCCTTGCCTGACAGACAGAATTCTGCAGGGAAGTCAGGCACCGTATAGCATCCCCAAACTAGCTGGTGTGAAGCAATACGTTCTTTACAGGAATGGAGTCCCAGCACTCTAAGTCACGTACAATCCCTTAGATCTTTCTAAAATAAAGATTCTGATTTAGTAGGTCTAAAGTGGGGACTGCGATTCTGCACCTGCAGAACATGTTTAGTGCAATATTTTCATGCTTTCACTCTGAAGACCAGTGGTGCACACACCAAAATTGACAAAAGTTCAGGGTGTATAGAAAACAGAAGGCGTATTTGCAAAATTATTTATTTACATTTTAAGCTTACATTAAAATCTCTCTAGAATAGGATGGCTAAGATGAAATATACAAAACCAATATAAACACATACACATTATTCCTTATCCAAACGGAAACCTAGAGATGGCTTTACATAAACTCAGATTTTCCTTCACAAAACTAACATTCCCTTACATCGTGCCATGATAATGCCTTCCAAAGAATTTTTTTTTTTTGCAGTTTTTGGGGGCTGGATTTGAACCCACCACCTCGGGCATATGGGGCTGGCACCCTACCCCTTTGAGCCACAGGTGCCGCCCCCAAAGAAGAATTTTTTTTTTTGTAGAGACAGAGTCTCACTTTATGGCCCTCGGTAGAGTGCCGTGGCCTCACACAGCTCACAGCAACCTCCAACTCCTGGGCTTAAGCTATTCTCTTGCCTCAGCCTCCCAAGCAGCTGGGACTACAGGCACCCACCACAACGCCTGGCTATTTTTTGGTTGTAGTTTGGCCGGGGCCGGGTTTGAACCCGCCACCCTCGGTATATGGGGCCGGCACCTTACAGACTGAGCCACAGGCGCCGCCCCCCAAAGAAGAATTTTTTAAAGAGCCTTGCTCTGTACCTTGGCAGGAGTGTAGTGGCATGATCATAGCTCATAGTAGTCTCCAATTCCTAGGCTCAAGTGATCTTCCTGCTTTAGCCTCTAGAGCATCTAGGTCTACAGGCATGTGCCACCAAGCCTAGCTAAGTTTATTATTATTTATTTTTTTTCTGTTGCCCAGGCTGGTTTCGAACTCCTAGCTTCAAATGATCCCTGTGCCTTGGCCTCTCAAAGTGCTGGGATTAATAGGCATGAGGCCACTGCACCTAGCTCCCAATGAGAATTTAACTTGTGTGATTCAAAAAAGCTGAGAAGCAAAAAGCTACCTTTGACTTGTTAAACAGCTATCCATGTGCCATATAACCAAAACTGTCTTTCCGCACCGAGATGCTCAAATAGGTCCAGACCTGACATAATGAATATGCTTTAGATGTAAGTGCTTTGGTTATTAGGCTTTAACGTGGTTTTGGAATTACTTGTATAATTATCACTCCAGTTAGTCATTATAGGTAATCCATCCAAAATAACGTTTGTCTTAATACTATCACAAAGCACCTGGCCTTCCCTTGATTGGAAATGTCTTTAAGAGGCTGACAATAGCAACACATTTTTCCTTCACTCGGCAAAAAGAAATTACATACATTACTAAATAAATTTATTTCCCACATTAAAAAAAAAAACCTATAGTCTACCATAAAGCCTTATTTATTTTCTAAGAAAAAAGTTTCTTGTAATAATACATCCCCTGGGTATCAGTGCATTATTGAAGTATTAGACCCATGAGATCCCTTCCCACACCTCAAAAACCTGTGAATTCATGATGCGTTTATGTAAAATGCATGGAAGCCTAAATATAGTAGCTCTGGGAAGGACTCACATTTAAAATGGATTCTTTGTTTTCTAAAGATCTAATTGGTTTTTTAGGGGGGTTGTTTTTTAAAATCTAGATTTAATAAGTTTTAGAAAAATAAATAAAATACTGTCATCAGTTTTACCCCTCCCCTTCAATTCTCCCTTCATAGATCTGAGCTTATGAGTTCAGGCTTCTAAAAAGCAGAAAAAAGCAAAATAGGATAATGTGAGTTTTGGTATCCACATTTTCTGTTTCTTTGTGTAATGTATTATCATCACAAAGGCAAACTTGATTCCCTTTCCTTGAAATGAAGATCTCACCTTTTAAGACTATTTTAAATATTCTTAATGCAAAAGAAAATTTAAAAATCAGTGCTCTTAGTAAACAAGTCGCTGAATGCCGATAAAATATATAACATGTTTTGAACAGTGCTATTATAAAGTCTGAAAGCAAAATATAAACATGTAATTTTAACAGCTTACATTTAATCTCTTTTAAAGGTCTTTTAAAAGCTATAAGCTGTATTATACATATATGGCCAGTTAAATTCCCAGTCTAAACTATTCCTCAAAAATAACTGTTTCTTATGTTGATCTAGTTTTCTAGTCTCATAAGTAGAGGTAAAACAAGAAATTAAGCACCCAGATGTGGTTAAATTAACTTTCATTTGAGCAGTGTTTTTTTTTTTTTTTTTTTTTTAATTTTGGATAAAGGGATTCTCAATGTAGTCTAAAACTTTTTAGAAAGTCACACTTATGTTCACTGTACATTTTACATACACATAAATACAAATTTATAGGAAACAAAGTAAGCTACACTTTTCATAATATAAAAAATAAAAATAAGAAATACAACAAATGTAATCACCAGTTAAGCCAGTTGAGAAATATGCTTGCTATTCTGCTCCAACGGTGATGACTGTAACTTGAACCATATCACTTACATTCACTACAGATGCTAACCCTTGACCTTAGCCTAGGCCTACCCATGGTTGTTTTTTGTTTGTTTGTTTTGAGACAGTCTCACTCTTGCCCTTGGTAGAGTGGTTTAGCATGAATGACAGCTCACAGCACTTTCAAGCTCTTGGGCTCAAGAGATCCTCCTGCCTCAGCCTCCCAAGTAACTGGGACTATAGACAACGCACCACCACGCCTGCTAGTTTTTCTGGTTTTAGTAGTGATGGGTCTTGCTCTTGTTCAGTTGGTCTCCAACTCCTGAGCTCAAGCAATCCGCCTGCTTCAGCCTCCCAGAGTTCTAGGATTACAGGCCTAAGCCACGATGCCCAGCCTTCTCCCCATAGTTTTAAGTGGAAAAAAAAAATTCTATTAAAGTTGATATCATATCAGCAGCTCAGTTTACTAGGAATATTTGCACTGGAGAAGAAAGATGTCAGGAAGACATGATAACAGATTTCAAATATTTTGAAATATAATTACAGGATTAAAAGGATTAAAATTCTTTTTCCAGAGCAAATCAGGACTATTGGATGATAAGATCTGTGCAAAAATTAAAAGGTCTGCTTCATCAGTGTAAAATCCCAGTCCTGCCCCGTCAGGGCTTGTCTGGTGAGAAATGTTGGCTTGGCAGGTAGGACTGATAGAAGACTGTCAGGCCTCAAGGAACCCCGAAGCTCCTTGACAGAAATTATTTTGTTGAGACTGAGTTTCTAACATGAATTCCTAGGCAGTTTTCTGTACCTTGTATTCCTCCCTGCAAAGCAGTATTTGACTTTGCTGTTACCTCCAGCAAATACCTGGAGATATTTGCTTGGCCCTCCAGGAAGACATCAAGTAAACTTTTCTGATCTAAATACTCTTCTGTTCAAACAGGTCGGGGGCTGTGATGAGCTCTGGTTGAGCCCTACCCCTAGTAACTCCTTCACCACCAGCTGGCAGAACTAAACTTGAAGCAGAGATTTTAATTGGAGGGCAAAAAACAAACAAAACAAAACCAGATCTAAAATATCTACCATTCTACAAAGTTCTGAGCTTGAGAAGGAAGGGAAGTTCCACTTGGTGCTCCTCTGGCTCGGACGGCCTACCAGTGCTTATCACAGTGAGAAACTTCTGATCAGATTTGAGGTATAGAAGGGGTAAGAAGCATGAAATTTTTGACCTATGTGAAACTCTTCCAAAAGTTAGAAGAGATTTTTAATTCTAAAATCAAGGCTTTTCTTTCCCAGAAGATTAAATTTACTATAAACATAGCAATAAAAACTCTACGATGGCTGTAGACATGTAAGACAAATAAATGAGGTTATATGGTTTATACATTTCAAATTCTTACAGAGGTCCTAAAGTAGTTCAGGAAGACAGTTTAAAGTGTTGTTCCCTGAGTTCTTGAGGCAATGGGAAAGGTAAATTCATGAACTTCAAGACCTAGAGACAGAAAACCCACATGGTCAGCTCATCTGTCAGAATTCTAAGAGTAGCTGTTTACTCCAAGATGTTTTGTTCAGTGCATTCCCTCTAGTTCAAATGCTTTAATAATGTGGCTTTATCTATTTCTTAGAAGCCAAGCTCCCAAATGAAACTTCTAAAGGTGGATGGGGTGGGAAAAAAGGCTGTTTAAAGAAAGTAAAGCTTTCACATTAGTTAAGAGTGCGGTTTGAATAAATTAGTTCGAAGTCTATAATATAAGGAGAGTGGTTAACACTGTCACAGGCATTATAAAATAGAATTCCAGACTCAGATGCCTTTTTCTGGCCTCAGTGGTTGTTGAGCTCAGCTAGCCTTTTTATCAAATAGAATTAAAATCTACTGGTTAATCCAGTCTACCAATTAATTAAAAGAACCATGATATTACAAACAGAATGGCTTTTCAGTATCCAAATGTGTAAACAACACCTAAATTTAGTTTTAAAACAAAGTTCATTAATAACCATTCTAATCAGATCTCAAACTTAAAACATCTGGACTTTATATACAGATCTGTGATAGTGATTAAGGAAAAACAAAACTCATTCAAAACTGGGATTTTAAAGTTCTTGAACTGTTTTCAGATATCCATCTTCTTGGCAGCCATTGGAGTATTTAAAAAAAAATAAAGTCAAGTCTTGGGAATAATTTAAACAGTGACATATGTAAATATTTGAAACTCCCATAAGGGTCTATGTAGTAAAATTAATTACGATGAGGCGGTGCCTGTGGCTCAAGGAGTAGGGTGCTGGTCCCATATGCCGGAGGTGGCAGGTTCAAACCTAGCCCCGGCCAAAAAAAAAAAGAAAAATTAATTACGATGAAGACGCCAATTCTGTTACTGGCAGTTTCAGGCTAGGCTTAATTTTAAGCCATTCAAGGTTAAAAAAAAAAAAAGGATTGAGAGAGCCTACTGAAATGTTCCATCTATTTCAGTAAAGTGCACGAATATAAGTGTATCCTTTGGTTTGGCTATGACCTCAGAGGAGGAGGAGAAGTCAAGGGGGCAGGCGTCAGATTCCTGACTATGTTGCTGAGGCTGGCAATCTTCTCTTCCAGGAGGTAATTTTTCTTCTCTGCTGTTTTCTGCCGCTGTTCAGTCATTTCCAGAGCTTTCAGTAACTGTGCGTTTTCAACATACAAACCCTTCACCACTGCATCTGCTGTAGTATTCTTGCAGAGCTAGAAACAGAACCAAAAACATCTTGACTCCATTTCTGTAATCCTTTTAGTTTTCAGTTCAAACCTAAGGACCGTTGTTTTATAAAGACAAATCACTTCTAGCAATTATATTCTTTTATTTTATAATACCACTTGAACATCAAGTGGGGCATCAGGGATGTAAGGGGAGCAAATCTACTTTTTCTAAGATATTTCTTTGCATAAAATGTTTGTAGAAGTTAGATTGTTATTTGAGGGCTACCAAATGAAAGGATTTTTCCTACCTAAATGATTTAGGTATCACTCCTTTATTCATTCTCTAAAATATCAAGTACTCGTATGACTTCTGAGGTGTAAGAGGTGAACCGTTTCAACTCCGCTATTCAACCACATAGGTTAAGCTTTCAACTCCTAACTACAATCTACTGATTATTTAAAAAATGTGGCTCAGATATGAGAACAAAGAGAGAAGATTTGGGCAGTTATTTTTCTTGAACTCCTCCTTTTTGGTACAGTGTAGAAGGTATACCCTTAATCTTCCTGGTTAGAATACACAGGGCTGCCTGGGAAGTGCCCAGCACATCTTGAGTAGGTCTCTAATTTTTCACATTACGTGGCTGGATACTTTCTAGACAGCCCCCATACAGTCTAGATTGGGGTCGTGGGAGAACTTGTTAGCAACCTGGGGATGCTTTTACTATTGCTTCTGCTCGTATTTTCCAAGCCCCTTTCCCATGTTACACCTTTAATTCCTCATTTGACACCCAATTTCAAACAGGGCAACTAAAATTGTATAAAGGTTTAAGGGAAGGAAAAGCCACTAACAAGGACTAACTTCTTCTTCTTTTTTTTTTTTTTTTAGAGACAGAGTCTCACTTTATGGCCCTCGGTAGAGTGCCGTGGCCTCACACAGCTCACAGCAACCTCCAACTCCTGGGCTTAAGCGATTCTCTTGCCTCAGCCTCCCAAGTAGCTGGGACTACAGGCGCCCGCCACAAGGCCCGGCTATTTTTTGGTTGCAGTTCAGCCGGGGCTGGGTTTGAACCCGCCACCCTCGGTATATGGGGCCAGCGCCTTACCAACTGAGCCAAGGGTAATGATGTGAATCCTAGCACCCTAATGCCCAGAACTGAGATGACCGGCAGGGGTGACAAACGTTCAGAACCTGCAGCTCTGTTGAACCTTCCTACTACAACTCCTCTTCCCTGCTTCCTCGCTCACCTCCCTTCTATGGTTCTTCATGACTACAGAGTAATTCAAACTCTCTGGCTCAGCCCTTCAGGCCCTCTGCTTCCCTGCTCATCTTCCCCTCTCTCGTCCTCTCCTTCCTCTCCTAGGACAGCACGAACTCGTAAGGCCTGAGAGTTTTTCCGTTTCCGCACCACGTCCATGGTCAGAACTCCATGATGGCCCACGGTCTTGAATGCCCTTCCCACCTTTCTTCACCCATTCAACTCTCAACCTTCCAGATTTAGTTTCAGAGGGCTCCAGGGAGCTTTCTTTAAATTCCTGGGTTGGACCAAGTATCTCTCTCTGGTCTTCCCCTCTACTGAAAACGAAAATAGGACAAACCCTATTTTATTTATTTTGGAACCCAGCCCCTGGCCAGATCCTTGGTGTACGGTAGGCACACGAGACTTTGCTTTCCCTGTGGGCAGGACTTTGTGGTGGTCACTGCTGTATTTCCACAGGACCTGGCACACAGTAATTGTGTGTTGAATGCATGAATAAAGGGTTGGACGAATATATGTGGATAGAACAGGACTTTCTCCTCTGTATTCAAATATAGGGCAACGGAAAGCTCCTGTCTACCTCTGAATTCAGAGTGGAGACTATTATTCTTAGGTTTTATGTATCTGGGGAATTAGGCCATGCAATGTCTGTCCCCTACCCCACGAGTCTTAACCTCAATTCCCAGAGAAGCCATAACACCCTCCTAGGGTAGTACTCTTTATGAGCCTCTTTAGTGGATGCACAACTAATTTATCTTTTTCTTTTTTTTTTTTTTTTAAAGACAAAGTCTTGCTCTGTTGCTCAGGCAGGAGTGTAATAGCATGATCATAGCTCACTGCAGCCTTGAACTCCTAGGCTTACATGACTCAAATGACCCTCCTGCTTCAGACTCTAGACTAGTTGGGACTGCAGACAGGCACCATCAATCCTAGCTGATCTGGGCACCCCTACCCCCCCCCCTTTTTTTGAGATGGGGTCTTACTCTGTTGCCCAGTCTGCACAACTAATATCTAAACAGTGAGGGAGGCCACATCTGCCACCAGAAGGTGAGATGGAGCAGGCTGCTTAATGGTCCCGGAATTGGGGGGTTCAGACTCTTAATTTGAAGCATATCTTTTTGGGTCTGGTGATAAAGTTATTTGGAACAGGAAAGCTAAAGTTTTATTTATTTATTTATTTTTTGCAGTTTTTGCCAGGGCTGGGTTTGAACCCGCCACCTCTGGCATATGGGGCCGTCGCCCTACTCCTTTGAGCCACAGGTGTGCCACCCCCAAAATTCTATTTATTACCTCTAATTTTTTTAATCAACATTTTCTGTTTATTTAAATAGGTACATTCTTAGCCAGGAAAATTCTATAAATATTGTTTGAGCTACAGAACCTGATTAGAAAAGCTTTAGGTCCATGTGTATTACTGTTAGCAAATATACATTTTATTTTTAATTTTTGAGACAGAGTCTCAAAGCTGTTGCCCTGGGTAGAGTGCTGTGGCATCACAGCTCACAGCAAACTCCAACTTTTGGGCTTAAGCGATTTTCTTGCTGCAGTTTTTCTATTTTTTAGTAGAGACGGGGTGCTCAGGCTGGTCTTGAACTCATGAGCTCAAGCAATTCACCCTCCTCAGCTTCCCAGAGGGCTAGGATTATAGGCGTGAGCCACTGTACCCAGACTCAAATATACATTTAAAAATTGCAGACAAATATATGCCTTAAAAGAGCTTTAGAAAAACTAATGCATGATACAGAATTCACATTTCTGGGGCAGCGTGGGGGAGAGTGGATCCTAAGTTCTTTTGGACATTTACAATAGAATTTGCCTTTATTGGACAACACAAATTAACAAATTAATGGCAATAAAGGGACATAAAACCAGAGCAAAAGCTGGAGTGTGAGGTGGGCGGACAGAGATGTCCAGAGAGGCTCACTTGTTCTTTGAGCTGATTCACTTTCTCCTGGAGAAGCCTCTTTACCAGTTTCAGCTTCTGTTCAACTTCCATCATTCGCTCCTCCATGACACTTACCAGGTGCTCCTGGCTTCCCTGAAAGGAAGTTTAAAAAAAAAAAAAAAAAAGTATATAATCATTTGAAAATCATGCCACACTTTAAAAATCCATTAATTTCCCCACAAGATGCTGACAGAAAAGGACAGCAAATGTCTTGCCTTTGTAACAGGAAGGATGAATTTCTGATGAAATAGGAGCTCTGAGCCCGGTGTGGGTTGCACATGTCAGCACAGTAACCCTCTCAGAGAAAGAATCAAAGATAACCAAAAAGAATCTTACCTGTGTTGTCCCCTGAGATAAAGCAAAATTCTTAAAACCCATAATTTAATACCTGTGTGTGCTGATTCTAGTAAAACGGGTATGCAAAGCAAATGAAAACATGGTTATTTGGCGGCGCCTGTAGCTCAGTGGGTAGGGCGCCGGCCCCATATACCGAGGGTGGCGAGTTTGAACGCGGCCCCAGCCAAACTGCAACAAAAAAAATAGCCGGGCGTTGTGGTGGGTGCCTGTAGTCCCAGCTACTTGGGAGGCTGAGGCAAGAGAAATCACCTAAGCCCAAGAGCTGGAGGTTGCTGTGAGCTGTGACATCACAGCACTCTACAGAGGGCAACAAAGTGAGACTCTGTCTCAAAAAGATGGTTATCGACCTTCCATCTGTGACTGTGCTCTTGACACCATGGGCCTCTCAACAAGGAACACGCCGAGTTCACTCAAGGCTGCCTAGTGTTTCCAGCCAGCTCACATCACGCGTGTCTGCTTTTCCTTTGACATGGCTGAGGACCGTGAGGGCGTTAGTGTTTCTTTCTTCATGATCATCAGACTCTTCTTGCCAGTTATTCTAGTCATCTGTCTCCCAATTTAACTTGTCAGTGGGAAGCAAACATCTGGATTGGGGGATGGGTTTATCAACAGAGCAGACTGCAAATTAAGGATCTTCTCCCCAGGAAGGACAGCTAGATGAAACAATAGGGCATTCTTCCTGTTCTCACACAGCAGTGAAGGGTTAAGGTGTGGGTGGGTTTGGGTGAGGAAAGAGAAAAACTAGAGAGATCAGAGTGTCACTGACTGCCCCCTTCCTCCCCTCACAGTGTTCGTTTCACATTTCAAAAGCTACTTAAAATGTTCAAGGGAAGCTCAGGTGTTAATGGCTGATGACACTTAAAAAAGTCTTTAAAGCCTCAGTTTAAAAAGCACAAGGAATGACCAAGCATGAGTTGAAAGCCAACATCTGTTTAGATATGAAACAACAGAACTTCATAAAAGAAACTAAACCATGTGATTTTTTTGATGACAAAAATTGTTTTTGGCCAAAGTCTAATGCAGACTTTGAGAATATTTAGCTTTTTATAAAGACTATGTTTTAAAAGATAAAGTGGCTTTTTAAAGTTTAAACATGCCTGATTTCCACTTGCCTAAAAAAAAAAAAAACAAAAAAACCTTAACAGGTAAGTCAAAGAACATGGCAAAAGAGTGGAAAAAGAGGAAAAACAAAGGTGTTCATATATTTAAATTTTATTTTATTGTTTCATCAAAATTTTCCCTTTTCCTGTTAAAAACTTTTATATCTCTTATACAAAACAGTATAAATAACCCAGATTTTCTTCAAATTCCATATACAAAAGTAGTAGTACCTTTTGTTAAAAATAGTGACAACATATGGAATGAGAAAAATATATAGAATACATCCTTTTGAGAATCTTAAATCCATGCTCTTTGAATGGTATAAATAAAAGGATTTGTAACAAGATGAAGTTGGTGAATTTGCTTCACAAGATCTTTCATCTCTACATCAATAAATCAGAGACATAATACTGCAAAGGCTTACACAGTAAAAATAAATAATTTAAAAGAGCACTGGACTCCGACATTTCTCAGCTTGGGTCTGTGTGGGCGCATGCGTGTGTGGTGCGTCTGTGTGTGTGTGTGTACGTATGTAGGTGGGGGGGGGCGTGTGCATTTGCATGTCTGCCAGGGTAAGGAAAGCCATCGGTAGCAGCCCAAGTTCACAGGTGCCCGATCCTTCTGTAGGAATCTGCGTGCAGTGCCCGCTGCTCCGGGAGCAAGGCCTAGAGAAAGAAGGCAAGTGGAACACTTCACCCTGGTGTGAAGACTGATTTTGGGGGGGTGACTAAATTCACACATTTATAATGCAAAGCAACTTCTTAAAGCACACACGTGAACACCACACATGCAAACAAAGCAACACAGAGGCAGAAGAGAGCACATCACGGCACACACGGAGACAACGTGCGGATTCTATCAGCATTCTGGATTTCTAGAACGAGTATCAGCTCGGTGGCGTGCTTGTGAGAGTAGTAGGTACCATCCTATCTGGCTGGAGGACTGTCTTGGACACAAAAATATTAACAACAGGTGTCTATCTGATCTAGAAGTAATTGGAATCAAAAGGTATTTTATAACACTCGTGGGTTGGGACGAGTGTGTGTGAGACAGCATTGTGTAGGATCCTGGCCAAAGCATTCGGCTTAGAAGGCCCAGAAAGAGCCTTTCTAGGTCAAGGTTTCATGATTCAATTATTTCAAGATGAGTTGGAACATCCCTCTAACACCCTACCAGCACAATTTGAGAATTTAATTTTAATTTTAGGAGGCTGAAGTGGTATGTAGAAAGCTTCTAAAAGCAGCTTTTTTAAGGCATATGAGACAAAGTTTTGAAACAACAGGCGACAGAAGTAATTCATAACCATAAAGCAGAGATATGTGCCAGGGCACAGCTGCCGTGCTGATGCCACTTTGGGGGTGTGAGAAAAAGAATAGGGGAATCCCTGATGTGAACAGACAGGCAAGGCAGCCCCAAAACAGAAGCAGCCCATCCAAAGCAGAAAGGATTCCACAAAGAAGTGCTTTGATCCTTTATTCCTAGTTCTGAGTTAACTAAATGGGCAAGCCCTAAAAGAAGAATGGTTATGAAGGAAGCACCAGAGAGAAATAACCATTCAAGGACCGAGATAACACAAGATTGTGACTGGTAGTGAGCTAAGACGATGCTAATTCAAAGAGGATGAGAAGGCCTTTATATTCTCAGTTTTCCAAAGTAGATCATTAAAACACTTCAATGAACTATGTTACAACTAGAAGACTGACTCCATGTTCTACTTTATTAGTTGTGGAAAGTCTCCACTTGTGAATTCCATGGAAATTGGCCGGCTACCCACTTCCAGTCCAAGAAAACTCAGGGTGCTTTGTTAGTCATGTGTACCCGAAAGTTATGCTAGAATTTTGTGACATTTTTGGCCTGAGGCGGGAACACTGGGCCAGGTGTGTGCTAGGATCAAGCAATCACGGTACTTCATCTGCTACAGATGTGCAAGGAAGACCAGCGCACTTAATTACCCGGTTTAGAAGCGAAGCCCGCCAAAGCAGCACTTCAACAAACAAAAACACTGCAGTCCTGTGGATTAGAGGTAAAGTAGAACCCTCTGACAGAGGATTTTGATTACTTTACCCCTGCTTTCGAATTGGCACAACTTTCAGACCAACAGGCAAAATCAATTAGGAGATGAGAGTTTACTGCGAGAGGGAGAAGAGCGTCCCACCTGCGGCGCGTGGGGCTCTGAGGCCCTGCTCTCGAGTTCCTCCTGCAGGCGCTGGTTTCTCCTCTCGGCCTGCAGCAGCTGGTGCTGCAGCTGCAGAAACTGCTCCCTGGACACCGTCGGACAGGCTGGCTGCTGGGGCAGCTGCAGATCCCAGGCGTGAGGGGACAGGCTAAGCGTCACAGTGGACCTCGGGTGTGGCATCTGCAGGACAAGCACAGGCCTGGTCAGCTGCGGTGCCTTCAGCCCCAGAGCTGCCGTTGCACGTGTAAGGCAGAGAGTGATGGAGCCTATGAACTCGGTCACGGCCTCACACCCACTGACAATGGACGGGGACAGTGCGTGAGCCTGACAGATATGAAAATTGAAGAGCATTTTGCTCAGGAGATAACGTGATTAGTGACCAAGCAGGCTTTCCTAAAAGTTATAGATTTTAAAAGCAGCTCTTCCCTACTCGTGAGAGACCATAAGGGCATGAAATACATGAGGCACAGAATCTGTCGGAACTCTGTCTCATTTTTTCTCACACTGAAACATTTAATTACCAGCCACCTCTTTTCACAATTGGGATTAGAGTAGGAAAGTCAGGGGAGAAAGTGGTTTTGTGTTAGGGTTTTGTCACTTATGCTTCATAAAGATTCTTTCAGGCAAGTGTTCAGTGCATACATATTTTCTGACCCCAAGTTAGTTATCTTTTCAAAGAATCTGATCTTACATGTAGAATTACTTTAAACTATCTTTGTCACTGTGTACTTACCCCCCTTAAATTAAAAATAGCACAGTAAGACAATTCTGGGGCATACGGCCACGGTATCGGACTATACAGATACTGAAAGATTTGTTCAGGAAATGGTATGTGCATGGACATGCCAGCCAGGGGAGGGGAGGGGGGGAGGGTAGGGGAGCGGAGGGAGGAGGCACTATGGCCCGGTTAGCAAGCACACCGCCTCACACCTGCAGACTCTCAGGGCTCCACAGAAAGCATGCAACACACGACCAAGTGCCGAAGTCAAGGAGGGGAGAAAGGACCTCTCAGGGTCAACTATAATTAAATGTTATCATGAAACTTCAGAGCCACTATCCACTTCCTTTTTTTATTTAGACAGAGTCTTGCTCAGTTGCCCTGGGTAGAGTGCTGTGGTGTCATAGTTCAATCTCAAACTCTTGAGCTCAAGAGATCCTCTTGCCCCAGCCTCCTGGGTAGCTGGGTCTACAAGTGCCTACCACAATGCTGGCTAGTTTTTCTATTTTTAGCAGAGATAGGGTCCCACTCTTGCTCAGGCTGGTCTTGAACTCTTGAGCTCAGGATAATCCACCTACCTCGGCCTCCCAGAGAACTAGGATTATAGGCGTGAGCCATCTAAATTTCTTGAAGTGGACCATTACCCATTTTGAAATACTCCTAGCGGTGGATTCAGAAGATCCACCACTTTATTTTTCATGAATAAAGAATATGGACAAGTATGATCCCAGGATTTTATATCAGTGGGATAATTTTCTTCATAATGATGCCTTCAATATTGAGAAGCCTGATGTAAATATAAAAAGAAATATGTATGCGCTTACAGCATAACGAAAATGAATACTGGCTCTTACCCACTTACTGTTATAGTCAACAGAAACGAATGTGTGAACAATGAGTTTCATGGGATGTCTCCATGCTATGGAAGTTTATTGAAAGAGAATGCTCTACCTTCACACACTATCTCGGGCAGAGAACTGCACCCTTCTCTGCTACTTCCAACCACTGAGTTCTAGGTACAGGTTAGCCACAGACAAAACAAAAACAGAAGAAAATTACAGGAGTTATAAAAAGAGTTAGAAAAGTATGAGTTATCAAAAGAAAAAGAACAGTGCCAATTGTGTACACCATATACGTGAATAAGAGCACAGGAAGGACCAACACTTACATTTTTCTGGTTATAAATTTTACAGGTCTTAAAATATCTCATGGCTTTACATCTGCATCCTCACCTATAATCTGGGTGGTCCGTGAGCTTGCCACTTTTACCTGTCTCCATCCCAATATAATTATGTAGAAGATTCCAGGTCCAGGATGGAAAGGATCTCAGGTTAAACCCTTTGTCACAGGGGAAGCAGAACACAGTATGAACCACAAAACACTTCGGTTGTTCAGGTGAACTGTTGGCTATCACAGAAGCACCCAGCAGATTTGAGTTGCTAATATAGTCTATAATCCTTTTCTTAACTGTTCAAAATGAATTGCTACTTTTTTTTTTTTTTTTTTTGGCCGGGGCTCGGTTTGAACCCACCACCTCTGGCATATGGGACCGGCACCCTACTCCTTGAGCCACAGGTGCTGCCCTGAATTGCTACTGTTAAACATTACCTTACATAGCTGCAAAAGCCCTGAAGTGGGAGTCAAATTCTAGCCCTGATTCTTCCCGTTCCCGTCTCATGATTTGCTGTCTTTAATGACAGTGACGTAGAGTATGTGTTGCATTAGATCAGTGGCTTCTAAACTAGCATGTAGAGATGAAGAGAGACCCCTTCCCTCAAGGGAATGCGTATGTCAGTTTAGAATCACCTAGAAAGCTTTTCTCAAATTCCCTGATCCCAAATATTCTGATGCAAGAACTTCCTCCTGCCTGCCTAGTACCCAGGCCCCCAAGCAAGTAAGAATCCCGGTGGAGTAAGGAGTGCACCTATCCCTCAGGTGAACTGGGCTCAAAAGGTGGTACGAAACCACTGTGCAGCCTTCAGATTGGCCCAATCTACAGAAAGCATAATAGAAATAACAATCCAACTTGTAAGGGGGGAGTGGTTAATGGTTAAGGGTTTCTGTCTGGGCTAATCAAAAGGTTTTGGAAGTAGTGGTAAGAGCCGCACAACACTGTGCCTGTAATTAATGCTACCACATTGTACAATTAAAAATCATTAAAAAGGCCAATTTTATGGTCTGTATATATTTACAAAAGTTTTAAAAAGTCAAGGATATGATATATCAAAACTCACTGATTTGTACATGTTAAATGTGTAAACTGGGTATCTCAACAAAGCTGTTAATCCAGCCTATATAAATCTATGTATGGTATTAACAGTTGAGTCTAATTCCCTAAAGAAAGTTCCATCAGATAGTGTCTGAGATATTCTTTTCAGTGTTCGAGTTGAAAATTCCTGCCTTTTCCTTATTTATTCAGCTCTAGTGCCAAGAACACTCAATTTCCCGCACCTTTTAGCAACTATTTACTGTTAGATCAGGGGAAAAAATAATGAGAGGAAGTTGCTTTTGACTGCTGGGACTAGGAGAGCAGGTCGGGGAAAACTCAGCCTGTGGCAGAGCCCGGGGAGGCTCTTGGGGCGACGAAGTGCACCCTGTTACTGTCCAGTGTGCTGCTAAACGTACTGGGCTTAGCTTCAGATGTCTGACTCGTTAGAGCATATAATTATTTCATCAGAAAAGCAAGTCCTCATCCTTCACAGCTCAAGGTTTTGAATACATTTCTTATATGCTGTCAGAAAAGAAAAAATGGTTTGGATTTCATTATTTATACTTTCATAAATTGCCCCATTAGTGGATAAGTCAGGGAACATAAAATTGATAGAAGCCTCAGTGGTTCTTTAAACGTCAGTCCACGTGCTTTCCCACATTCATATTTAAAACCAAGCAGATTTGTAAAGTGACCTTTGCATGTGTCCAGCTTTATAAGAGAAAATATTTAAATCTCTCCATTCCTTTCTAAATTCTGGCTTAATAAATAGGTATATACAGTACTTTTTAAGAACACAAAGACGTTTCCTACTTTATCTATAAATTTTACAGTTCACTAAACATTGGATTGACTAATATTTTCATCTAGTCAAAGTAAGCAGCTCAGTGAAATTTTACTTACTGGAGGATTTGTATGTAAGTTGTTTTATATTCTATAACTGAACTCGAAGCTGATCTAGCAGACTGGAATGAACATACAAGCTAATAACATTTTTTTTTTTCCCCTGAGACAGGGTCTTGCTCTGTGGCATCATCATAGTTTGCTCACTGCAACCTCAAACTCCTGGGCTCCAGTGATCCTCCTGCCTCAGCCTCCCATGTAGGAGTACATGGGACAACAGGAGCCCACCACCATGCCCAGCTAATTTTTCTATCTTTTGTACAGACGAGGTCTCGCTCTGTTGCTCAGGCTGGTCTCCAATTCCTGGCCTCAAGCAATCCTCCTGCCTCAGCCTCTAAAAGTGCTAGGATTACTATGCCCAGCCCAAGCTGACAAGTCTTACAAATCCAGATTTATAAGCTGTATCTCCCACAAGGCAATGTTGAGTTATAAAAACTTCTAAATAGTAACCAGCACTAGCTCGCAAATTCGCTGCAGGCATCTCCTAACCGAAGGGGTGGGTAGAAAGCAATGTCAATATAATGTTCCAATATATAAGCCACACACAAACACAGGGACGATGAGAGAACTCTGGGCCCTGGCCACAGTGTCAGGCAGAGTCCCTGCCGCCTGACCTGAGTTTGTGAAGCACAGGTCTTTGCATTTGATGTCAACATTATTCCTTCCTCTGCAAAGCAGTATGGATTCTTACGACAGAGTAAGGAAGCAAAAATGTCCATTAAACTTGGTAAGACGGACCAGAAACTTCAGCTTGGCAGGGTACTTGGATTCTCACAACAGGAATTCAATGCCGTATCTACTCTCTCCCAACAAATGGCTCATTCATGGATTAAAATATTCTTCATGGCTTAGCCATCTGCTTAGAAACTTACCTCCGTGAGCTGCCCATCCAGTTTTACTTGTTTCTTTTTCAGGCCTTCATTTTCCAAATGAACTGTTTCTAATTCTCGTTCAAGGGAATTCATCTGACTAACCTGTTAAAAAACCAGAAAATTCCCTTTAAAAAGCCTGAGTTGCTCTGCTTCACTTTGACAAATCTATGCTAGTCAGAAATCTCGACTCTTGGAAGAAAGCCAAGATAGTTCAGCCATGGAAAACAACAAACAATGCAATCCAGGGCCTTGCTTACTTTAAGGAACAGTTTTAATCACCAGTCCTCAGAACAGATTCCTTAAGACAGCTGGCTTTTAAACTTGGATGCCACCCACTGGAAGAAATCCGTTTTATCTTACAACACAGCACAACAACCCACATGTACATATATATGCACAATCAGTCCCAAGGGTATATATCTGAAATACTTATCGTCACCGTGAGCCAGGCACTCTGACATTTTCCAGTATATTCTACTAATAAAAAATGGTTATTTTCCCTAAGTCAATTTCATAATCCTCTATTGTGGATCTACAGTGGGAAAAACACGGCCTTAAGGCAAAGTTAAATGTTTAAAATTGAGAGTATATAAAACCTGATTTATACAACTCCTTTCTCTGTCTTACTAATTTTTTTAAAGACAAATTCTCACTCTGTCACCCCAGCTGGAGTGAAGAGGTGATATCATAGCTTACTGTAGCCTCCAGCCCCTGGGCTCAAGCAATCTATACCCCTCGGCCGGCCTCCTGCATAGCAGGTAGGACCATAGTCATACACCACCATGCCTGGCTACTTTATTTTTATCTTTGTAGAGAGGGGATTGTGTTTTATTGCCCAGGCTGGTCTTGCATTCCTGGCATAAGGGATCCTCCCCAAATTCTGGGATTAAGGGCATGAGCCGTTGTGCCTAGCCCTTCTCAATTTTAAAGATGAAATTTGAAGATTTTATGAGTATTCATTTTTGGAATTTTCTTTACCACAGGAAGAACCCAGTGCGATAGAGAACAGTGGCAGTCAGAACATTGCTAAATAAGAAACGTGTGACACTATTCCAGAATGCTGAGTTTGCCTGTATCAAGGACAGCTGCGGAGAGCAGCAGGAATTGTTAAACAAAAGTGGAATCTTCCAAGTCCATTTAAAATTAATTGTTATTTAAAAACATGTCACAGTTCCCCTCATGAATAAAGGTTTAAAATTGAGAGTACATAAAACCCGATTTATACAACTCCTTTCTCTGTTTTACTTATTTTTTTAGAGACAAATTCTCTTTGATGAAACCCACTCTCTTTCTAAAATGTTTACTTAAATGTATCTGAAAGTAAATGGCATTTCCGCTTTGAGCACGCCTGGCCTTCCTGTTGCAAACAGTCATAATAAAATTTTTTTGAAATTTATGAATATTTTATTTCATTCTTCCCACATTTTTAAAGGAATTACTTTTTTTTTTTGAGACAGAATCTCACTTTTTCACCCTTGATAGAGTACTATGGCATCATGGCTCACAGCAACCTCAAACTCTTGGGCTCAAATGATCCTCTTGCCTTGGCCTCCCAAGTAGCTGAGACTACGGGTGCCTACCACAGTGCCTGGCTAGTTTAGTAGAGATGGGGTCTCTCTCTTGTTCAGCCTGATCTTGAACTCGAGCTCAAGCAATCTACCTGCCTCGGCCTCCCAGAGTGCTAGGGTTACAGGCGTGAGCCACCGCGCCTGGCTAGACAAACTACATTTTTAGGAAGGGAAAGTAATAGTGAAAATTCTGACTTATAGTTTAGAAAAAGAAAGAAAAATAAGTGACCACCACCATCCCAGAACAACAGTGGTCTAGAACTCTGATGTCTGGGATGAAGCAAACAGCGGGCTGCAGCCTGCAGCAGCCTGATCTTGTGGCTACCGGCTCGCACATGGCCTCCAGGGATCCCCACCTCCCAGCATTCATTCTCTTAAATAGACCCTTTCTACAGGACACCAGGGTGAGTCTGTGTGACAAACAGAATATAGCAGGAAATGTTGGTAAGTCACTTCCAAGGGTTCTCTTAACAGCACCACAGCTCTGCCTCGGTCTTTTGGTCTCATGTCTGTCTCATCACTCCCCCTCGGGGAAGCCGGCTACCATGTACAGAGAAAAGGCCCAGGTGGCGAGGAGCTGAGATCTCAGGCAATCAGCTAGCAAGGACCAGAATCCTCTTGCTAAGAGTTACATGAGTGCGCTTGGAAAGTAGATCCTCTTTCCCAGTGAAGCCTTCAGATAACTGCAGCCCTGCCAATATCTGGACTGCAACCTCCTGAGGGCCCGAGTCAGACCACCCAGCTAAGCAGCTTCTGGGTGCCTGACCCATTCAGAATGGGACAACAAATGCTTGAATTTGCCACACAGCAGTAAATAATACAGACTGTATTAAGATGTTTCTGATATCCAGGCTATAGGTACGTATTTTGCTAACTTACAAAGGCTTATAACACCAATGAAGATGGTTAACTGTCTTCTGTATTAAAGCTTAAAGTAAACTGCTCTTTTTACAGCCCTTATTCAATCAAAAAGAACTATGTACTATTTTAACAAGAGTACAGAAGCGTAAAGAGATATAAGGAAGAATTACAATATACCACTGTAATTGTTTCCTGAAACGCACAGATGACAAGGAACACACACTTGGGGACACATCACAGAGAGAGCACCGCACACAGCACGTTCCCGCAAAGCTCACCTTCCTGCTTGCAGGAGCTCTCTCTCTCTGAAACTGTTCACACTCTCTCTTTAAGTTAAACTTTTCTTGCTCTGTGGGTTTCACAGGACCTGATGGGTTTAGATGTTTTTGGTGCTTGGGAAGAAGACTGGATTCCAGTTGACGGACCTAATGACAAAGACAAAATGCCAATACAGTCATCCACCCAGGAAAACAAATACCAGGGAAGCTTCAGTTCAGCACTTGGGTCCTGTTGCAACTTTCTTTTCTGTGAAACCTGTCAATGCTTGAAGCCTCCTCTTCTGGATTTCAAAAGATCCTCTGTAGGTACATCTGGTTGGGTCTACAAGCCCAACACTGTAAGGACAAGACAGAATAGGGGACTCGGGGGTCTACTAACTCTCTGGGAGTCAAACAGTGTGTGTGCTGTGGCTGCCAAGGAGACGAACACAGCAGTTGCAGGCCCTTTTATTCTGACATAGCATTACTTTTAGGAGTGAATGAGGTGACGGTCCCCTCTACTCTATGTTGTACTGTTCACACCCGAAACAACTAAGTTCCATGAGGACAGGGACCCTGTTTCTGGCACAGAGTAGGTGTTCCAAATGGACAATTGCGACTCTTCAGAGCGTGCCCACTCAGAAGAGGTATGGAAGATGAGGTTAAGTATCACGGATCAGCTACATAGCAGAGGTAAGGAATTCAAGCATCAGTTTGATGATCGGAAAAGATAACCTTTACTGATCATTCCAACTTTGAAATGCTGAGTAATTTCCAGAGGGTACCCTTTTCTCTTTTAAGGGATTAGTTAGACCTATTAGCTCTAAGTTTTGCTGGTTTTGTACTCATGGTCTTGGTGCCAGACAATTTAATGAAAACTATATGGTTAACATCATTTCCGTGAGTCTGTAGTTTAGATATGAGGATTAAAAGTACCAATATAGTTTAATATAGAACTGCTTATACGAAGCAAAAGAAATGTTTTATAAACATAGGGAAAATTATGTGCAAGTACGATAAGTTATACATTCTTAAAAATAAGTCTGCCATAGCAGGATACTCAAATTCATGCCCTTGAACATTTCAATCATGTTAAACATTCATCTTCATATCAAACTAGTCATTTCCTGTCTTTCTTTTCTTTCTTTTTTTTTTGTAGAGACAGAGTCTTACTTCATTGCCCTCAGCAGAGTGCGGTGGCATCACAGCTCACAGCAACCTCCAACTTCTGGGCTTAGGTGATTCTCTTGCCTCAGCCTCCCGAGTAGCTGGGACTACAGGTGCCCGCCACAACGCTCGGCTATTTTTTTGTTGCAATTTGGCCGGGGCCGGGTTTGAACCCGCCACCCTCAGTATATGGGGCCAGCGCCCTACTCACTGAGCAACAGGTGCCACCCAAACTAGTCATTTTCAAACAGATGCCACCACATGCAACTTCTCAAGTCACCTTCTCCCGGGAGTGTGTGAGAGCTGCTTTGGTGCTGTGAACCACAGTGTGGAGTCTCTCATTCTCTTGCCAAAGCAGCTGCTGTTCCTCATTCATCAGATGGTCCAACTTGCCCCAAGAAGGCCTTTTCTGCAGGTTAGGGAACCCTGGTGAGTGGGTGGCTATCTCCGGGGCCCAGTTCTTAAGAGAGAATTGGAGAGTTAAGTAAGCCTTAAAAACAAGATGATGGGTAATTTCCATTTTGAGAAGGGTATCATATTTACCTAATGACAACAGTTCATATTAAGTTCCTTTCAACCCTTGCCTTTGTCTTCTCATGAAAGACATAAATATACATAAATATGAGAAAAATATGGAGTTTGTCTTTAAAAAAGGTTTGAAAATTCTTTGTTGAAAATGGTCTTTGGCAAAACAGCCCCATCAAGTCCAATAGCAAATATGATTGTAGTGCAAGTCCTAGTTCTATTTGGGACCCAAGTACATAGAGATTGGTGGCCAAAAACTGCCTGGGCAAGATAGTGAGACCTTGGTCTCAAAACCATGAAAACCAATCCTTTGTTTCTGGCTGGAAAACAAAAAAAAAAAGTCTTCTTTGAGCCTAGAAAACACTCTCTACTCTTTTGATTGATGGGGGACACAAAGGGAACTCTGAGATGCACTGCCAGCTCGCGAGCTTCCACAAGCCTAACTCCACTGTCATTTTCACACTCGCAATCATATCCTTTTTTAGAATCCAAAGCACAGACTGTCTGTGCAATTAAGGGCTGAATTCGGGAATATGCTTTAAGCTACGAAAGTGATTTTTTGGATCTTGAAAGTCATTTAAAAAAATAAAAATAAAATAACACAACTACATAAGCCTCCTGCCTTGTAAGTCAAACATGAGAAAAAAAAAAAAAAGGTACAATCTCATTTTGAGAAAAGTGTCAGTCCAGAAGTAATTTGTTAAAAAAAAGTTCCACCAAGAGATAGAATAATTGAATCAGTGCCTCCTTTTACTGGAGGACAAAATCTTAACATCTACCCCAAGACTGACATCTACATGTTCTTAATTTATTTGTGTACTGGTAAAGCAGCATCGTGATGTATTAAAATGAGATAGTCTCTCCACCACCATCACAGTGCACCAGACGGCTGACACCTCAGCCAACACTTCCTGGCCTTTCTGGCATCACAGCAAAAACCCATTTGGTAGCAATGAATTATTTCCCGAAATTCAGTACTAACGGGTGTCCCAAAAGTTGCCCCTACAGTTCCATCCACAGGGAAAACGAGAAATTGTAGCTAAATGTCCCTTTATTCACAAAATACAATTTCCCATTTTCCCCATGGAAGGCGACTTTAGGGGTGACCTTTGAGGCATCCCGTATTGTTTTACGCCATAGTTTTCTTTTCCAGCAAATGTTTTAGTTTAGTTTTCTTTTTTTCCCAGCCTGTTTGTGTGTGTTTCCTAGATAAATTTCTTGCAACATTTTTCTTGATTTAATTTTTTTCGGGTCACATGAACGCTTTTATCTGTAATTTTACTAAGAAAACATTTTAGTTTTATTACTACAAAACTCAACTTAGCCATGGTCTTCTGACTTGCTGAGTATAAAAACTACCTGTTTTGTACCACGATTCCACTTATACAAAGTTCAGAAAAAAGCATCTCTAATCTATAGCAACAGAATATGAAAGTGGTTCCACTGGGGTTACCAACTAGAGGACACAAGGAGAGCCAGCTAGGTGAGGGAAATGCTCTCCATTTTGATCTAAGTAGCAGTAACACAAACACACACAGAGATACGTAAACTATATATATTTATGTATACCTATATAGACACATAAAAATAATCAAGTGATAGACTTAAAACTTGTGCACGTTACTGGAAAAAACTTATACCTCCATAAAAAAAGAAATTACCTTGTCGCCAGCATTCTGAAGTCGCTGATGTAAAGACACCACTTCTTGTGTTAAAGCCTCCTTCTCCTGCTGAGTTACTCGTAGGTCAGCTTTAATCTGAGACATTTGCAGGTTCACACTCTGCAGGGCATCTTCTAAATCCTGAACCTGCGTCATGAGAACAGTCTTACCCCACCACACAGATTCGTGTGCCCGACCTTTAGCATGTCTGGGAATGAATGAACAAGGACCAAAGAACTCCAAGGTCACCTCTATTCATATTTACTACACCCAGCTTTCTTTTCAGTAGCTCCATGACAACCCAAGATGTTATATATATTTATAGGACGCTAAATTTTATTGAGGACAATGACAAACTCTGCCTGGAGCAAGGTATTGCTGATACTGTCATCTGGTAGATTACCAAGCGCTCTCTTACAGAATGACTGAGGGCCAACTGGCATCACAAAAGATGATGTCACAGAATTTTGTAGAAATTATGTTTTAGCCTGTGGTGTTGCATTATAAAGGCTCTCTCAGTTGAAAATGAAAATACATACTTGTAGATTCCCATTGCACACTAAATCTCATAAATTAAAAAAACCCTGAAATTTATAAAAGGAATGTTGATTGAGATTGTTAACTATAGTAGGGCATGAACCAGCCTCAGAAGTTCTATTTCTAAATTAGGAAAAAGGAATCATTTTTGTACACTCTTCTCAAGCTTTCATAAGTAATTTCATAATTAATGGACATTAAGGAAGTAACATTTGTTTTATCATACTATAAAAATATGTCAAATGCTGCTCAAGCTGAATCATTCTGGGCCCGCTTTGGCAACTGCCACCTGATCTTTCTTTCCACTGGGATTTCTGATGGAAAACACAGGATGGCACTAGCTGTAAAGACAAGGTAAGAACTGTCTGCATACCTTTTGCTGGGAAGCCACCAGCTGTGATTTTAAGCTCTCACTTTGGTGCTCCCAAGACTTCTGTTCCTGCTTCATCGTAGCAATCCTGTGCTCTAAAAGACTTGATTTTGCCAGCTGGTTCAGGAAGAGAAGAGAGGCAGAGAGTGTTTTTATAAGTGTGTCTAGCTTTAATTTACACGCCTCCACTTCCATTGTCAAGATCGAGTACAATCTAACTATGTGGTGGAACAGGACAAGGTTAAAAAACAATTACTTTTACTGACTCTCTGTTCTACCCATAATTTTTTTTTTTCCGGGGATTGCCCATTTTTCTTTCTTACTGCCTCACATTTTCAGGGTGGAAGATGGAAGGCTGGAAGGCAGTTAGAAATCTCAAGAGTGTGCCATGGTAGGAGAATATGGAATACCGACTGCTAAGGCAATGCTTTCAGATCTGCTGGAGAAATATAATGGAAAAGTGTCTGAGTCCATGAAATAGATCTCAGATTATTAAAAACAATGTTTATATGATATACAACAAAACTTACGTAAATAACAGTAAGTAGCATTGTGATACATTAAAATGCAACAAAATTTATATTAAATAATAAAATGTTCTTATTTGTCTTTGAGAAAGAGTCTCACTCTGTTGCCCTGGGTTGAGTGCCATGGTGTAATCATAGCAATCTCACTCTTGGGCTCCAGCGATCCTCCAGCCTCAGCCTTCCTGAGTACCTAGGACTACAGGTGCCTGCCACAAGGCCCAGCTAATTTTTCTTTTTTTTTTTTTTTTGGCCGGGGCTAGGTTTGAACCCACCACCTCCGGCATATGGGACCGGCACCCTACTCCTTGAGCCACAGGGGCCGCCCAATTTTTCTACTTTTTTTATTAGTAGATATGGGGTTTCGCTCTTGCTCAGGCTATTCTCGAAGTCCTGAGCTGAAGCAATGCACTGTGTCAGCCTCCCAGAGTTTTAGGATCTTAAGTGAGAGCCACTGCACCTGGCCGATAATAAAATTACTAAATGACTAATTTAGACTCTGTCACACTCACGGCTTCAGGAAATCTAGGGTCACATCACACCCGTGGAAATGCTGTTCGGGGGGACTTTGGAATCATCAGGCTTACAAGGTAGACCCACGTGCCACTGTGCAGAGAAAGGCTCTTTACATGTACACTACACAGTGATGGTAAACCAGTCTTTTATTTTTACTACCTTGTCAACACAGCTATTTAATTCTTCACTTAGAGCCTCCTTTTCTTTCAGCAATTTTTCATTGTAGCTTAGAACGCTAGAAATTTTTTGCTGGAAGTCAGAGAGATCAGGACATCTGCGCAACTGTAAGAGAGAAATGAACAAGGCTCCCATCACATCTCACGGCTGTCAGCACAGAGAGGTGTTTATAAACCAGGCCTCTATGCAGGTACCCCAGAGGATGTGCAAACTCTAGGGCACTACAGTTAACTTTGTTCACTGCTGGGTTCTCCCTGCTGCCCACACGACTGCTGAGTATCTGCTCGAAGAGACTCAACCGGCCAGACACTGTTAAATAATGATCCCAGCTCTGCATTTTACCTTCAGGGTTAAAATGACACACTGCCCTTTTGTCATCAATTTAACTTACGCACATTTAACATATTATATTTTCTCATACTTTTTTAACTAGAAAAAAACCTTTTGAAGAAGTTTCCGTTAAGACGTTAGAGTCTGCATGAACCTATACAAGATAACGACATGAGGACAAGTTTAAAGACAAAAGTATTCGTTTTCCAGCTTCTTCCATGCGCCCTTCCCTGCACCAGAAGCCAAGGCTGACCTGCCAGTGCCCTGCTGCTGGTGTGCACACACAATGGCCGTTGCCTCTCTACTCTTACAGAACCAAGACATACCAAAGACCATTTTGGCATCACTATTGGGACGATCGGCATTTGGGCCAGACACCTCATGAAACATCACAGAGTCTCCAGCTTTACCCACAGATGTCAGTGACATGTTCCCCCAGTGGGAAGACCA
Source organism: Nycticebus coucang (assembly GCF_027406575.1). NCBI lineage: Eukaryota > Metazoa > Chordata > Mammalia > Primates > Lorisidae > Nycticebus > Nycticebus coucang. The sequence continues at coordinate 6,578,736 of NC_069785.1, read as the reverse complement.
AAAACATGCATACACATTGCTAAGGGTCCCAGGATGGGGGAGCAATTCTCACCCCGCCAACCCTGTTGCGAACCACTCCTTTAAAGACTGTTTCTTACACTCCTTAATCCTTTCCCATAGTTAGTAAGTTTTTAACTTGACTCCAATTCACCTGGCTTTTAAATTTTTTTTCTTTTCTTTCTTTCTTTTTTTGAGACAGTCTCATTCTGTCATCCTGGGTAGACTGCTGGGGTGTCAGCCTAGCTCAAGCTAGGTGGGCTCAAGCAATCCACCTGCCTCGGCCTCTCAGAGTGCTAGGATTACAAGTGTGAGCCACACACCAGCGGCTTTCAAATTTTTAATTCTTTATTATCATTATGATTTTATGGCCATCTTTCTACCTCCCACCTGAAGTTCTTTTACATTTAGCTTTAGGAATGATATGACGGGAGGCTGAGGCATGAGGATCATTCGAACCTAGGAGTTTGAGGTTGCTGTGAGCTAGGTTGATGCCACAGCACTCTTCGCCTGGGTGACAGAGTGAGACCTTGTCTCAACAAAGAGGGAAGAAAAGGCCTAAGAGGGACCAGCCTTATCTAAGTCTCACTCATCAGGAGTGAACAGAATTACGAAAGTTAAGAGCAAGACAATTACCCCCTTTTTAGACAAATCTATGTTCCTCTGTAGCCTGGCTAAGAGAAAGAAAACAATACATTTTTAAAATTGAAGTGGCTGGGATTCATTTGTAGCAATGGAATTGAAGAGTCGGTAACATATAGAAGTTACATATCTAGAAGAATTTGCAGTAGGAACCCTTACAGACTTGACCAAGCAGTAAGCTGGTCAGTGGGACTCAGTACTAAGGACATTTGGCTGGGAAGCCCAGACCATCAGGCGCACGCCGCTCTGTGAACTCCTGTAAGCCGCACAGTCTTACCTGTTTCATTTTCTCCAGTTCATCTTTGAGAAGCAGGTTTTCCTGTTCCAGGGTATGGGTTTGTATTTTAGCTTCAGAAAGTTCTGCCTCCAGAGAAGACACTAACCTGGAGGACTATGAGAAACATGAAAAAGTCAAATAACAGATACATTCATTTAGGCTGGAACCTTACTAGGTCCGTAAAAGGCGATGTTAAGGAAACAGTAACACAATTCAGTGATGCACTGTTTTATGATCCTTTATCCTCAAGCTAGGCAGCTCCAACCAAAGTAACCTTTTCAAAGGCTTTCCACTTAAATGGCATGCATATGATTCCTAAGATAGTTTCTGCATGTTTCTCTCATGTAATGTTATTAATCTTTCTCTTGGTGGAGATGCTTTGAAACTATGCAATCCTGTTTCTACTTAAACTTCTGCTTATTAAACTAGTACCTATCATTGAGTTTAGTTCACAATTTATTAATGGAGTGTTTCCTTAATGATGATTTTTTTCTTATTTCTATCTTTCTTTTTACATTTATTTTATTTATTTTGAGACAGAGTCTAACTTTGTTGCCCTTGGTAGAGCGCCGCGGTGTCATCAAAACTCACAGCAATCTTAAACTCTTAGGCACAAATGGTCCTCTTGCCTCAGCCTCCCAAGTAGCTGGGATTACAGGTGCCCACTACAATGGCTGGCTATTTTTTTAGAGATGGGGTCTCACTCTTGCTCAGGTTGGTCTTCACCTCCTGAACTCAGGTGATCCACCTGCCTTAGCCTCCCACAGTGCTAGGATTACAGGTGTGAGCCACTGTCATCCTGGGTAGAGTGCTGTGGCGTCAGCCTAGCTCATAGCAACCTCAAACTCTTGGGCTCAAGCAATCTACCTACCTCAGCCTCCCAGAGTACTAGGATTACAGGTGCGGGCCACATGCCCAGCTCTTTTTTATTTTTATTTTTTTGAGAATATTCTTCTTCCTGGCACCATGACATGTTCCAGGCTCATCTTATATTTTCTCTGCCCCAGCTTTGGAATTAATCATTTTTCCAAGGAATCCTGGTTCCTTTTATAAGAAAATGATGTTTAGAAACCAAGATCAGGGGCGGCGCCTGTGGCTCAGTGAGTAGGGCGCCGGCCCCATATGCCGAGGGTGGAGGGTTCAAATCCAGCCCCGGCCAAACTGCAACAAAAAAATAGCCGGGCGTTGTGGCGGGCGCCTGTAGTCCCAGCTGCTCGGGAGGCTGAGGCAAGAGAATCGCGTAAGCCCAAGAGTTAGAGGTTGCTGTGAGCCGTGTGACGCCACGGCACTCTACCCGAGGGCGGTACAGTGAGACTCTGTCTCTACAAAAAAAAAAAAAAAAGAAAAAAGAAACCAAGATCAGGGCACCCATGCACACAAACACATCTGTATTTCTGTACGTATCTGACTGTGTGTGTGTACACCGTAAGTTTATATTAACATTTCAGATTAGCATTCCCTCCCTCAAACTTGCAACCTCCCTCTCCCCTGATGACACATGGCAGTTCTCACAGCCTAATGTCTACTTACTCATCTGTCTTCATATACACAAGGTAGAATGACCACCCCAGGGCCCCGTGAGACTGACTTATGTACAGTTTGTTTTCTCGTTAGCTTGAACAGTATCAAGATATTAATTCTTTTTTTCTCAGTGCAGTAATATTACCCATTTATGAGACAGTCAGGTTCATTTTCCTCCTTTATGTTCCATTTTTGTAGCCCCTCTACCTCACTGATTAGTTTTACTTGTGCGCTTATTTGGGGTACCGAGTATGTGAAACATGACTGTGGTTCTCAGAGTCGGAGCTCTGCAAAAGGCAAACTCAGAAAGTGCTGTTCCTATGGCCCCTTCTTTCTTATATGCACAGAGGTGTATTACAGCTTCTCTTTTAAGTTTTTCTTTTTTTGTCTCAAAAAGTACATCCTAGAGGCTGGGTGTGGCAGCTCATGCCTATAACCCTACCACTCTGGCTGAGGCAGGTGGATTGTTTGAGGTCAGCAGTTCGAGACCAGCCTAAGAGTGACACCTATGTCTCCTAAAAATAGAAAAAGTTAGCCAGGTGTTGTGGTGGGCAGCTACCTGGGAGACTGACACAGTAGGATCACTTGAGCTCAGAAGTTTGAGCTATCATGATGTCTAAGCACACAAGGTGACACAGGGACACTCTAACTCAAAAAAAAAAAAAAAAAAAAAACCAAACCAAAAAATAGTATGTCCTAGAGACCATTTCATATAGAGCTCTTCCTTCCCTTTTTTTTTTTTTTTTTAAACCAGGTGCATAGTATTCCTTTATGGTATGAATGCACATTTATTCACCTACCCTCCCGTGTGTGAACACTATTTTGCGATTACAAACAGTGCTTTGCTGAATAACACTGTGCAAGTGAATTTTCATCCCGTTGGAGGCGTTACCTTTGAGTAGATTCTTTCAAGGGAGACTACTGGGACAAAAGGTAAGCACATTAAGAATTGTTAGGTATTGTCAAATTAACCCCCCTAAAGGTAGCAGCAGTTTGCAGCTCCCCAGCCGTGTGGGAAGGGGTCTGTTGCTCCACAGCCTGGCCAAGAGAATATGTTCATATTTTTAAACTGTTGCCAGTCTTATAGTAATAAATTATATATCAGTGTTGTTTTAATTTGCAATTCTCTAATTATAAGTGATTCTGAAAATTTTTCCATAGGTTTGAAGGCCATTTTTATATTTTTTGATAAATTATTTGTTCCTGCATCTTTCCAATTTTGCTACAGTAGGGATATTAGCCCTTCTCTCCGTGGTAGGAGTTGTAAACATTTTCTTCTAGTTTGCCCACTGTCTTTTGACTTTGTTTATGGTATCTTTTTGCCATGTAAAGTCCTTTCAAAATATAATCAATTTTGGGTGGCACCTGTGGCTCAAAGGAGTAGGGCGCCAGCCCCATATGCCGGAGCTGGTGGGTTCAAACCCAGCCCCGGCCAAAAAAACTGCAAAAAAAGAAAATATCATCAATTTTTTTCTTTTACAGCCTCTGGTTTTTGAGTCACAAAGAGACGGCCTTTCTTTTACACAAGAGTTAGAGACATGTTTTCTTCTAGTACTTGTATAATTTTGTGTTTTATATTTAGGCTCTTAATCCAGTTGAAGTTTATCCTTGTGTGTAGTATGAAATCGGGTCTGATTTTATCTATTCCCAAACGTCAACCTAGTTCTCCAAGCGCCATTTATTAAAAAGTCCATCTTTACCTCAGTGGTTGGAGAAGGTATTTTTGTTACGCACTAGGATTCTCTTTTATTGGGTCTAATTCTAGACTTTTCTTCCATTTACGTATTTGTCTATTCATGTACCAGTACCACACTACTTTACTTCTTAAGGCTTTATGGGTAAGAAATTGAACACAAGCATTTCTTCACTTCTTGGGATTTTTTCAACGAAGCTGCAGGTGTCTGCAGACCGCACCTGCTCTTTGCAGCGTCCCAGCTCCTCTTCGAGATTAGACGTCTCTTGCTCCCAGTCCTTGACCGCACCGTCCCCTGGCTCTTCTCCCTGCTGGCGCAGCATTTCTGCCAGGCGTCGATTAAGTTCTTGCAGTTCTTCCTGATCTCGAGAGTTCTTTTGGCTAAGTTCTGTATTTTCCAAATCCAACTGTTGGTTTTTGGTTTTTAATTCTGAAATCTAATTAAAATTGAAACAAGTTTTAAAAACGTGTTACCCTACTTGTGATAAAAAACAGACGTAGAGACATAATTGTTTTTCCCATCTCTACAGATAATAAGTTCTAAAAATATACATTTCATGACAGAAATACTACAGACTCCTTATCACACATTCGGTCAATTCAGAAGTGTATGGAGAAGTGAGACACTCAGCTTAAGCCCACCACAGAGGACCCCCTGTCCAGAGGAATGTTCATCCTTCCAGACCTTTCTCTATGCATGTACAAAACCCATACACACACGGAGACCCTTTTTTCTTATTAGCAAAAAACTGGATCGTATCATTTTTGAACTGCTTGCTTTTTTTTACTTACAACATCTTATTCTTTTCTTTCTAGGTCAGTGTGTTCAGAAACTACCATATGCTCTATTTTTTTTTTAAAGTGGCTGTAGGATAGTCCATAATGCATTGATCTGTTCCCACATTGATAGATGTATATGTTTTTAAAAAATCATTATTTCTTGGGCGGCGCCTGTGGCTCAGTGAGTAGGGCGCCGGCCCCATATGCCGAGGGTGGTGGGTTCAAGCCCAGCCCCGGCCAAACTGCAACAACAAAAAAATAGCCAGGCGTTGTGGCGGGCGCCTGTAGTCCCAGCTGCTCGGGAGGCTGAGGCAAGAGAAGCAAATAAGCCCAAGAGCTGGAGGTTGCTGTGAGCCGTGTGACGCCATGGCACTCTACCAAGGGCAGTAAAGTGAGACTCTATCTCTACAAAAAAAAAAAAAATCATTATTTCTTTAATTATGAAGAAACAAAACAATCTTCTGGAAAATCCACTTACATACAGTAGCATTTTGTGTTTAGGACTGTGTTTTAGAAATAGGGTCATTAGGTTAGAAGGTCTGTCCATAATCGTTATTTTCATAGCTCTCTGCAGAACATCTTCCTCCCATGCTACTGCTCCCTCTGATCCCATCAACAGGGTTTGAGGTCACTCATTCTTCACAACCTCTTCGATACTAGATGTCAATCTTTAATTTTTACTACGGCAATAGGCGAAAAAACAAAACCACTTAATTTGCACTTTCCTAATCACTAATGAGGCTATCTTCTTTGTATGTTGTATTTCTTCTCTGTGACTATTCATATTGATTACCTATTTTTCAACTGGATTTTCCCATTTATTTCGAAGAGTCTGAAATATATTTTGGATGTTAACACTTTGTCTATTTCAAGTACCAAGAATACTCTTTCTCTCAGTATGTCCTTGTCTTTGGACTGTTTCAGTTTCCTAAATGGCCTTCCCTTTTCACAACTGCATATGGTAAGGCTATGCAAATTGAGCTTTGAATGGTACAAGCTCTCTGACTAAATCATCTTTCTGTGAAATGATATGCTTGTTAACTGGCATTCTCTATCTGTGAAATTCTGTCCTTAACTTTATCCTCTCAATCATGGTGAAGAAAATGGGAGGGCCGGCGTTAACTGAAACTACTCACACACTACAGCTACTATTTCATAGGGAAGGTTTTAGAGAGATCTCCTCCTTATGATTATAAAGCTTATGCGAAAAACTTAGGGTCTAGACCAGTTTTTTTAACCTTTTCTTTTTTCTTTTATTATTTTTTTTTTAATTTTCTTTTTATTTATTTATTTTTTAATTATTATTAAATCATAGCTGTGTACATTTTTAACCTTTTTTTATTTTCCGACACACTCGAACCTAAACTTCCACGGCATACTTACATTATGCTGATCAACATTAAAAAAAAAAAAAAAGAGTAAAAAAAGAATACACTTACTGTGCTTTGAACTTCTTTTGGAAATAATTTAATTAATGGTCTTTAAAAATGTTTGCAGCACAGCTAAGATTCTCTCACGACACACTGGTGTGCCATGGTCTAGAATATCACTGGTCTAGAATAATACATACATTATTTCACAAAAAAACAGGAATGTACTTTAGAGTCAGAATGAGGTGAGTTTCCATTTTCAAGCTCAGAATGTACAACCTTACCACCACTAGCCACGTTATTCTAGTAGAATATGCTCTAAATTTATGAATTTCAAATAAAAAAAGAAAATTTCAGACTAAAGAAATATTGGGAAATATTAAGCATTTTCTCACCTGTTTCTTTAAATTTTCAACCATCTTCTGCATTGCGGTTTTTTCTTGTTTTACAGTTTCTATTTTTTGCCTAAAAAAATGGATGAAAATAAAATTTAAGAGTTAGGCTTTAAAAGTTAGAGTAAAGTAGTTTTAGTCCTTACAAAAATGTCTTAAGAAAATTTAAGTCTCTGTCTTACCACATTTCTTCCTGAGATCCATTTAATTTCTCTAATTCCAGGTTAGAAATGCTATCTTCCTCATTTAAAGTAGTAATTTCATCTCTCAAAATAGAATTCTCCTCCTGAAGCTTTTCAGATTCATATCTGAAGCACAGAGATTTAAAAAAAAAAAATTGTTATAACAAGGCAGTCATCTGGCATTTTTGGAAAATATTTTCTAGTAACTTCCAATATGATAAGTATTCCATGCCAGTTAAAAAGAGAAGTCTAAATTAGTAGTTTCTTACCCCTTAGAAATCAAATTATGACATATTGACGAATTTCGTTCAGGAAGTTAAGAATTTCACTAAAAGACATTAGGAAAGTATAGCAAAAAACTTAAGCATGGAGCTAGGAATGAAGACTCAACGCCCACTTTGGTTGATTTCCCAATGGCAGGCATGATGCTTTGGGAGATGACTTCATTTATTTCAAAGTCCAACCTGCTCTGAATGGACATAGTCACATGGTTAGCTTTAGTTTTAGGCCCTTGAGACCTAGAGAAAGAAAATTCACTACATAAATCAATGGGCCTTACAAAATATGTACACTGATGTTTACTTTGTGGTTTTATGCATCTCATTATATCCTGATTTTTAGAAACAAAAATGGTCTGAAAAGGAAAAACTACATCCAGAATTAAATAATTTTGTTTCACATTATTAAGATACTTCAGACATGATATAATATTTAATAAGTTTTTATTAAAAAAAACATTTGGCTGGGCATGGTAGCTCATGCCTATAATCCTAGCTCTCTGAGAGGCTGAGGTGGATAAACTGCTTGAGCTCAGCTCAAGACCAGCCTGGGCAATAGAAGAACTAGCTGGACATTGTGGCAGGTGCCTGAAGTTCAGCTATTTGGGAGGCTAAGGCAGGAGGATCACTTGAGCCCAAGAGTTTGAGGTTTCTGTGAGCCATGATGACGCCACAGCATTCTACCCAGGGCGACAGACTGAGACTTTGTCTTAGGGAAAAAAAAAAAAAATCCCCAATTTGCTAGAAGACTATGCATTTTTGCTAGAAGACTATATATATATATATATTTTTTCCTTTTTTTGTAGAGACAGAGTCTCACTTTATGGCCCTTGGTAGAGTGCCGTGGCCTCACCCGGCTCACAGCAACTTCCAACTCCTGGGCTTAAGCGATTCTCTTGCCTCAGCCTCCCGAGTAGCTGGGACTACAGGCGCCCGCCACAACGCCCGGCTATTTTTTGGTTGCAGTTTGGCTGGGGCCGGGCCTGAACCGGCCACCCTCGGTATATGGGACCAGCGCCTTACCGACTGAGCCACAGGCGCCGCCCGAAGACTATATATTTTTATAATGTGAACAGTGATTCTAATCAGTTCCACTTTTATCTTTATTCTCCAAGCATATTTATTAGAATCTGGTAGCTCCTCAACTAACTCATGTGTTCCAAGATAAATTTCCCTTGTCTGTACGATAAGCGCTATGCACTTCACATGATGTAAGTGCAAACCTATAAGCCACAAGACTTTTTTTTGTATTAGTATAAGAAGCTAGTTCTTACCTACCAAGTGAGTTAATCATACACAAAAGGCATTCATTCTCATACATGTTTCATCAAAACGAGAAAAGTAACAGCAAAAAAAAAAAAAAAATCTATCCATACGAGAAAGGAAGTGCTAAAAAATAGTTAAAGACGTATATCAATGATGCAGATACTTGCCACTGTGAACTGTCACAGCCCACAGGAACAACATTTATTTGCTACGGAGGAGGGGAACGCTTTCTAGGCAAGGTTATTTTATTTGTTAATACGACACGGGAGCAGAAGGAAGTCTAGAGTACGGCTCTCTTCTCAGGCACTAACACGTTAGTTTCTCTAGGCACAGCAAGCAGCAGGGTTAGGTCTGGTGAGGTGCTCTGCGGGACCCGTGACATCTACAAGGTGCATACGTTACCTCAGAAGCTCGACCTTTTGCTGCATCTCACTGCATGTGACTTGCAAGTCATGCATCATTGCCTTCAGCTCCTCCTCCTCCTCCTCTCCTGGAGAAAGGGCATCTTTTTGCTTAACTAAAGTAGTGACTCTCTCCCTCAACTTTCTTGTCAGCTCCTGGAGCTTTTTTTTCTCCAGCTCTAACCCTGCTATTGTGGCCTGATACTCAAAGTGTTTCTCTTGAAAGCCCAGGAGGGCACTGTTTTCCTCCAGGATGACTGGAGTCTGCACTCGTGGCTTTTCTTGACGTGTCTGAATTGTTCCATGTATCCAGGCCATTTCACGTGCCTTTCCGCTTTCCAAGAGCCCTGGGTTCCCCTGTTCAAGGTACTGGTTTTCTTGTTTACACCCTTCTATACCATGGTGTATGCTCATACCCGTGGGCGTGCGCTCGTCCAGTGTCTGACTGAGGTCAAGTGTCTTTTCATCAGGCTCGACTTCCAGGGTATCTGAACTGGCTTCCCACGAGGAGAAGCAGTCACACTGCTGGGCTGCTCTTCCCTGCAGCTTCTCAATCTTCCCTTGCAGCCTCAGAACTAGAACATTCAGCTCCTCATTTTCTGTTTTCACCTCATCATAGCTCTTTTCCAGGCTAAGGAATGTTTCTGTCACTTCCTCTATTTTCTTCAGCTCCTCCCGCAGCCTGAGAACCTCTGCGGTGAGCTCCTTGTTACTTTCCAGCGCCTCGTGGTACCGCGTCTCCACCATCCTCAGCTCCTCCTGAAGGCAGTCATTTTCTCTGCTAGCATCTTCATATAACAACTTGTACTTAGGAGAAGCCTCAGGGATTCTCTCAAGAATCTTCAGCTTCTTTTTCAGCACAGAAACATCAAAAAGTAGGTCCTGTTTCTTTTCAGAAGCTCGATTGCAGTCTGCACGTAAGACCCTTAGTTGTTCCTGAAGCTGACTAATCTGATTCTTCAGGTCCCAGGTTTCAGTCCTGGTCTCTTCACTATTTTCAAGCTCAGAAAAACTCTCCATGGAAGCTTCTGAGTCCTCTGTTTTGACCTCCTGCCTCCGAGCAGAGCTCGTTCCTGTACTTTCCAAGTCCTGGACCTCACTGCCTTCCGAGTCACTCAGGACGTGCCTTGTAGCCGCACCTTCCACTTGCTTCATTTGGTTTTGCAGTAAAAAGAGCTCTGTGTGTTCTGAAGACTTTCCAAAACACTCAGGAGTTGGTTCATCTAAACAAGAAGACATCACTGACCCTGGTTCTAATTTGTGCAACCTTTGTTGTAACCTAGAAATTTCTGTAGCCATTTTCACGTTTTCCTTCACTGCCTGCTCATGCGCTCTCTGCAGGCTGAGGAGGACATCTCCATTTTCTTCCAACAGCTGCTCCCCTTGCTGAAGCAGGGACATGGCTCCACTTCCTTCCATCTCCTCGGCCTCTGCCGCCTGGCAGTCACTCTGAGGCCCGGGGAGAGGCGATGCTGCCCGCTGCATTTCCTTGATTGCGTTCTGAAGCCTGGAGATTTCTGCGCTCATCTCAGCCCTCTCTTGATCTGCTCTCTCACAGGTTGTTTTGTGGACGCTCTCCAGGGCCCGAAGCTTGAACATCATTTCCTGCCTTTCCTGGTCATGTTCTATTTCCAGCCTTTCAAGCCACTGGCTGGCCAGCTGCTCCGAGGCCCCTGCCTGGCAGAGGACCTGCTCATGGTCCCTCAGCTCTCTCTCGTGACTGCTCTTCAGCTCAAGGATCTGGCCCGACAGCAGACTCTGCTGGCTTTCAGATACATTTCGCAGGTCCTCCAGGTCTTGGAGCAGCTGCTCCCTCTCGCTGACCATGCTGTTCAAATGCTCTTTGTACGTTTTCTCGAGCATCTCTCTCTCCTGGGTCAGGACCAGGGAAGTTGCTTTCTCCCTCTGAAGGGTCTCTTTGAGCTGCTCCTGGGCTTCTGCACATTCCTGGGTGAGCTCATCCTTCTCAAACTCCCACTGGGATTTCTCCTCGTGTTGCTGTTCCAGGAGGTCGGTCAGCTCTCGCAGGTAGTGCCCCTCCAGGCACTGCAGTGCACTTTCACACCTCTGGGTGACCTTCTGACGGTCAGCCTGAAACTGGGCTTCTATCTGAGAGGTTCTTCTATTACACTCTGTTTCCATTTTTTCCCTAAATGTCAACATACAGCGTTACTGAAACTGCTGCCAACTTCGTCAGCAAACACAAAACACTTTTCCACACACAGAGGAAGCTGCTAAGCAAATAACTGAAATACTTTCTCGAAATGGTCTTAACTTACTCCTCTGAGATGTATTTGCACTGGAAAGGGATCTCATTTCTCAGAGGTAAGACTGGCAGCCATAATTAATCTAAAAGACTTACCTTTCTCAATAGTCAGAGGGCAATTTTAGAAATCAAATTTTTTGGCATATTCCTAGATGTATTTGTGGATTTTAAACCAAACACTTAAATTGGTATTTTACCATAAATGATCAAAGGCATATTAAGCTGACCCCTAACTTGGGGGAATAGATAACATTCTTTCATTTTACTACAGGATATTAGGCACATAAACCACACATACTGACAAATTCATTCTGCTTTTGCTACTTATTTAATAAAGTAGCAGCAAGCTGCTCAGGGCAAAGCCTTCAAGTCCACCTGGGAATTTCCCATGCCCAAGGTGCCTTTTCACAGCCCTGGAGCAAAATGTAACTTTGCTCAGAATCCAGCTCAGACACAGTTTTTTTCAGAAAGCAACAGGATCGAACCAGAAAGGAACCACGTTTGGGATCATCTTATCCTCATCTGGAGCCTCGGAGATACAATTGATCTTTTTTTTTTCCTGGTTTTTGTCCAGGGCTAGGTCTGAACCCACCACCTCCGGCATATGGGACGGGCGCCCTACTCCTTGAGCCACAGGCACCACCCGATACAATTGATCTTAATACAGGGAAGATTTTTCTCTTTTAAAAACAAAACAGAACGGTTTCAATAACCCCGAGGTAGGCTTATGTCAAAACAACGGCAAAAGCAGTCAAAACATTTTAAAAGAGTCTAGGAAGTCAGCGGCTTCCATTCCATCTGACTTGCCCAAGTCTCCTGACCCCCGAGTCAGGTGGCTCCAGCTCCCCAACTCCCTTACCTGCCCTCTTGAAGTTCCCGGTGGTGCTTTTCCAGGAGCTCCCTTCTCAGCTCCTCCTTCTCGCGCGAGTGCTGCTCCTGCAGGCGGGCCAGCTGCTCCTGGTGCAGGCGCTCCAGGTCCTGCACCTTCTCCTGGGTCCAGGCGCTGTTCTGGCGGAGCGCTTCCTTCTCACGCTCAAAGTCCTCCTGGACCTGGGCCAGCCTGGCCACCAGCTCCCGCTCTCGCTGGCACTGCAGCGCCTCCCGCAGGCGCGCCTCCTCCTGTGCAAACTCGGCTCGCAGCCGCGCGCTCTCCTGCTCGTGCTCACGCCGCAGCGCCTCCCGCAGGCGCGCCTTCTCCTGCATGAACTCCGCGCGCAGGCGCGCGGCCTCCACCTGCTCCTCCCTGAGCGCCGCAGCCTGCCCCTGAAGTTCAGCGATCTCGTGTTGAAGGTCCCGAATCTGTTTCTCCAGGGTTTGTATTTCTTTCTCATGCCTTTGCCTCACGTCCTCCCGCTCCTTCTCACAGGCGACCATGGTCTCATCCAGCTGCTTCTTGTAATGTTGCACCTGAAGGCAGACAGGGGCGCCACCGCATGACCATGCAACTCCAGGTTGCGGAAAGGGCTATAAGAGGGGGCAGCAAGCACTTTTTTTCCTGTAAGATATTTCTCGGTTTCCTTATTTTGTTTTATAGTAGCGATTCGAAAAGACCTTAAGCAAGGAATTTAAGGCAAACGTAGTTTGCTTTCCTTTTTTAACTGGTTGTATTTTATTAGTTTCTGAAGAACTCTATTAAAACTGAGCAGGCCCTCATGTACCCTTTCCACCTGCAAACTTAGAGCCTTAAATTCAGATATTTACTGAACACCTGTCAGGTGCCTGCAGACCTCTCCGACACACAAAGCTGGGTAAGATGTAATTCCTGCCATCAGGTAGAAGCCAGGCCAGGCTGCAGGGATGACAACTGAAAGGACATATAGACTAGAAGGCAGAACATACAAGAAAAGGCACAGAACAAGGAGCTACAGTGTGACCTGGGGAAATCAGGAGGGGAAATCACATTTGGTTGGGGAATTCAGGATGCTTGAGGTAGCAACTGATATAAATTCTGCAGACTTCCAGGAGGGGGAAAGAAATAACAATAGCACAGTTTGTAACAGCACAAGCAAAAGAGGACAGTGTTTGATGGACAATCAGGAACCACCCGGTTTCACTGGAAGATACTGGAGTGAACAGGGAACGGGAGATTGGAAATGTAAGTGGAAGCCCTGTGGTGAGGGGTTTGGAAGCCAAGCCTCAGAACTTGTACCTCATCTAGCAGGTAATGCAACATCAAAGGGCTTTTTTGGTTTTTATTAAGATGTTTTTCAACCAGTTTAAAATAATATAATGGACTTAAAGCTTCAAGTCCCATGCCTGCCAGAAAGTACATATTGGAGAAATTCTCTGAGGAGGAAAAGGCCTTCCTCTCAGCATAAAAAAATCATCCTGGGGCAGCGTCTGTGGCTCAAAGGAGTAGGGCGCCAGCCCCATATGCTGGAGGTGGCAGGTTCAAACCCAGCCCCAGCCAAAAACTGCAAAAAAAAAAAAAAAAAATCATCCTGAGGAAGTGGGTCCCTGGAAGTCACCAGACTAGAGAGGAAACACACAGAATGTGTTGCTCTATGAGAAAAGAGAATTTGGATTATGCCATGTGCAAAGGGTTGTCAGAGCTCAGAGAGGTCTGGGATCTGGGCCGGGTGTGGCGGCTCACACCTGCAACCCCAGCACTCCAGGAGGCCGAGGAGGAAGGATCTCTGAAGTTCAGGAATTTGAGACAAATCTGAACAAGAGTGAGAGCCCATCTCTACTAAAAATAGAAGAATAAAATTAGCCAGGTGTTGCAGTAGGTTATAGTCCCAGCTACTTGGGAGGCTGAGGCATGATGATCACTTGAGCCCAAAAGTGTGAGGTTGCTGTGAGCTATGCCGCCACAGCACTCTACCCAGGGTGATGGAGTGAGACTCTGTCTCAAAAAAAAAAGAAAGAAAGAAAGAAAGAAATCTGGGAACTGGGTGGGTGGGGAGGACTCACTTTATCTTCGAGCTCTTGTCGGAGGCAGCGTAAGTCCCGGTGATGTTGTTCTTTCATCTGTTCGATGACCATCTCTGCCTCAATGCTCATATTTGAAGGGTTGCACTCTTCAGAACCCAGCCCTGAAAATACATGAAAGCCACTGAGCCTGCAACAGGTTCTTTGAATAACATGATCTGGCAACCGAGGAAGAACGCCCAGCTGAACTCAGGAATGAGCCTGGTCTGAGTTAGCACAGATGGGTTCTACTGTGAAACAGCAGAAGCCAAGAGAAGGCTCCTCTGTGTTCAAGGACGGGGCCCCGGGTGGGAATAAAAGTGAGCAGGTTCTTCCTAGTACAAGCAGGGCACCAAACCTTAGTAGAATTCATCTTTTGGAACAGGAGGTGAGGGAAGGTGTGGAAATAGTTGTTTAAATGTGACCTCACCCTAATGAAAATGCTGCAAGTTGAGGTCATATAGCATGAGGCAGCTTGGTCAAACCAACTGGACTTCTAGCCATCCAAAAACTACAACTGACCAATTAGCAGAGGGGCAGTGAGGCAGGGGAATGAGTGGCCAGTGTACATGCTCATTCCCCTGAGCAAACAGGGGACACAAACAGATGAGAGAAAGGAATCCTTCTTGGGTATGGGTCCAGCGGCTGGGAAAGACAGTTTTGTGCTGTTATTGGTCTTCGTATATTTTGGCATATCCCCAGCTGAGAAGTAACCTAAAAGTAAGCCACCCTATGATGGCGCAGCTTCCTGTACCCCCCTAGGAGGACCCTCAATACCGGGCCATCTGTGGAAAAGCCCAGAAAAGCAGCTGTGGTGCACCCTATTTTCAGATCCTTAGACCGTGAGCCAAGAATCAGAGGAGAGGTCTTGAGTCCCCTTCCTTTTCGTCCCCAATCCTGTAATTATTCCATAGTAAGTAGACAGGGGCAGGTATGCGGGACAAACATCCTCTGTGAGGACGGTACTCCTGCCTCAAGTGGCAGTGGGGAAAGCTATTTATAATAGAAGAATTGACTCCAGTTAGTCCCCAGGTTATAAACAGGATATGTTCTGTAGGTTTGTTCTCAAGCTGAATTTGTATATAAGTTGGAACAGGTACATTCACCTCTTGCTCACAATAGCCTCCATTTGTAAGAGCCCAAATCAGTTGGGTATCAGTAACTCAGGGACTTACTATAAGAGCCTCTGCTTGTAGGTGCGAGTTTGTATGTCTGTCAGATGTTTGTAACTTGGGGACTGCCTGTACAAGCTCCTTCTAAAATTCAAACTCAACACACCCAAGAAAATAGGAGGAGGGGGGGAAATGAGCTGAGAGAATGTGGAAGGCCCTCTGACAACTGCTGCCCAGTCGGACTCGGAGTTCTCCGCAAAGGCCTGGGCCACCAACCATTATTTATCTTTTTTGTTGTTTTGCAGAGACAACACAGACATTCCGCCCCACCAGCAGAAGCAAGCCACTTGTGGCTTCTGTGGTTGCTGGTGGCCCATGCTCTAAAACCATCCTTATACCAGGAAGGCACTCTCAGAAGGGGCAGGTTCAGCCATAGCTCAGCGCCTGCATTCTAACACCCCAAAGGCCAGGATTCTTCCCAGATTTGTGGCCAGATTTTTGTTTGCTTTTTTAAACACAGCAAATTCCCTTGTGCTTTGATTTTTCTATTTCTTTGTTGATACATATCAAAATCAGATGGAAATATTCTCATAAAGACTTCAAGGACAAATGAAAAACCAGACCACAAATGAAATAACTCAAGAAAAAGAATATTGCCAGTCTTTTAAGGTTGCCAGATTTTTGCAAATTTATATTCAACTAAAGTTCCAAAAACAAAGGTCAGAGCCTTTAACTCATTAAGCCTTTACAAACGGTGTGTGAATGTGTTTACCCTGGTCGGCCTCAACGCCTCCGCTGCTAACATCAAGTTCTTCTGACAGTGAATTCTTCAGAGGAGGCCTGAGTACTTTGCCTTGGGCACGGTAGTCTTCCAGCTCAGACTGGAGTTCATCCACTTGGTCTTGTAATATCTGGGGTTTAAAAACCCAAACAAGGTCTTAGAAGTGACACGAGAAGCACAATCAATGGCAATAACAAGATAGATAAACTGGACATCATTAACAAGTAACTTCTGTGCTTCAAAGGTAAGTAAAAAGACAACCCACAGAATGGAAGTTTTGCAAATTATGTAACTGATGGACTTGTAACTAGGATATATAAAGACTATTACAACTCAATAATAAAAAGACAAAGAACTCAGTAAAAATATGGGCAAATGATCTGAATAGATATTTCTATAACGAAGGTAAGCAAATGACCAGTAAGAACATAAAAAGATACTCCACATCATTAGCGATCAGGGACATGCAAATCAAAGCCTTGATGGCATCTATTTCCCTGGCCACGAGGATGCTAGAATCAAAAAGACATACACTGACAACTGTTGGTGGAGATGTGGAAAAGTCGGAATTCTTAGACCAGTAGGTGTGGAAAACGGAGCCAACCACTTGGAAGAAGTTTGGCAGTTCCTCAAAAGGTTACACACAGAGTCACTGTACAACACGGCAATTCTACTGCTCAGTACATACCCAAGAGAAATGAAAACATAAGGCCAGAACTTGCACACTGGCTGGGCACAAAGGCTCACACCTATAATCCCAGCATTTTAGGAGGCCGAGGCCAGCGGTTTGCTTGAGCTCAGGAGTTTGAGACAAGCCTGAACAAGAGCAAGAACTCTTTTCAACCAAAAAATAGAAAAAATAGCCAGGCATGGTGGTGTGCCCCTGTAGTCCCAGCTACTTGAGAGGCTGAGGCAGGAGGGCCTCTTGAACCCAGGGGTTTGAGGTTGCTGTGAGCTATGACGACATCACTGCTGTCTAGCAGGGGTAACAGTGAGAATGTCTCAAACAAACAAAAAAAAAACCATACATGAATTTTTATAATAGCATTATTCATAATATCCCCCAAATCCCAGATGTCCATTAACTGATGAATGGATTAAAAAACAAAACAAAACATGTTATTATTTGGCCACAAAAAGGATGGACTTAATAAAAAACATTATGCTAAGTGAAGGAGACAGTTACAAAGGACCACATATATGATTCCATTTACATGAAATGTACAGAACAGCGAGATCTGTAGAGACGGAGAGTAGATTAGAGGTGGCCTGGGGCTGAGGGCACAGCAGAGATTACGGGTAAGTGAAACAAGGGTTCCTTTTCAGGGTAATGAAAATGTGCTAACATTGATTGTGGTGATGACAGAACAATTCTGCAAATATTCGGACTGCACTGTACACTTTAAATGGGTAAAATATATGGTATACACAGCCGTTAAAAGAAGTGAAAAGGATCTGGGGAAATTTTGGAGGCAGAGGCTGACAGGTTTTACTGATAAATTCATTAAATGTAAAGACATTTAAAGAGAACATCTCTACCTGATTAGAACCAAGAGCTAAAACTTAATTTAAGCAGCAGTGGAAATGTTTCATTTTCTTCTTTGACGTGTTCACACGTATTTCCTGAGCAGACATCGTCATGATTATTTTCCTCATCTCTGCACGATTATAATTTTTTTTTTGTGCAGTTTTTGGCCGGGGCCAGGTTTGAACCCATCACCTCTGGCACATAGGGCCAGCGCCCTACTCCTTTGAGCCACAGGGGCCGCCCCATAATTATAATTTTCATCTAAAGCACTTAGAACTCAATTATGCTTACCTTGTTAAAATAAGCAAGTGTTTAAAGAAAAAAAAAAAAAACCAAACCCAAATTCCTAAGGTTAGGGGAGTTACCTTTAAAAAAAAAAAAAAAAAAAGACTTTCTTGTCATATATAATAAAGTTTGTGTCTTCATCAAACTGTTTAATATAGCCTTCATGGCATTTTCTTATTGTATATAGACATTTGTATTCTGTATTTAGTAAGTTTCACCTATGAAAATATTTCAGATTGTATATGAAACCAGCACATTGTACCCCTTGATTGCACTAATGTACACAGCTATGATTTAATAAATAAATAAATAAATAAATAAATAAAAAATAATAAAGTTTGTGTCTTGCCTGGCAGGCGCTGGGAATGGTTTACTAGCTACAGACTAGAGGGGTTTCTGCTTCATTTGCATTTTATAAATAAACAGTATAAGAAATGTATTCAGAAAAAGGAAAAAAAAACCACAGGACTAATTCAGATCACATCAGATTAGGTCTGCAGCAATCAATCAGGAAAGGCTAATTTCGAAATAAAATAAGCACATCAACAGGACCACCTATTCGTCCACTTGGAATAAAACCACACTTTGCTCTAAGCGCTAGCAATTTCTGGCCTGGATGAAGCAGACTTAAACTCAGATTGTGGCAGTCCCTGTCACTCAGGGTACTGGACATGTAACAATAACAGCTAATGTTTGTGTCATGCTGACTCTGTCCCTGTGCAGTGGTTACTCTTACTTTGCCATTTTATAGGTGAGGAGTTGAGACGCTCACAGACGGAGTGACGGCCTGTGGTCACACCAGCGCTCCCGCACCCACCCCGTTCTCCGGGCCTGCTTACCCTGCACTGCTGCTCATACGCGCTTCTCATCTGGGTCAGCCTCTCTTCTTGCAGAAAGAATTCCGCACTGCTGGGATCAAGGTCACCAAACTGGAAGGGGAAAAGCTGTCATTTTCCCCGCGTGCCCTCCTTTGACCTAACACCCAGCAAAAGCCTCCCTTTCTGGTGTTCACCCAGTTTCTGGAGAATTTGAGGAATCTGACATTTGAGCAGAAACCCTGCCAACTGGATGATAGGAAAGCACACTGAAGTGACGGTTCCACCACGGCAGGGGTCACGTCTCAGTGCCAAGCAAAGTTTTCCATCAGAACCAACCAACTCAACCAGAGCCCTGCACAAGCTGCCCAGATGATTCCCTAAGAAGGACGTTCTTGGTGGCTCTGCTCTGCCATTCAGCATAAACTACACTGTGAGCTAGCAGGAAATCAGATTCAAACAGATTTACCTTTTCCGCTAACACATTTTCCAGATTTTTCTGAAGTTTATCTGTCAGATTCTCATACTCCGCCAACTTCTCTGCATTTTCCAGAAGCTCATTTTCCAGACGACTATTTTCCTGAAGAAATATGGGGAAATTAAAATGTGGCACAGGTTAAAAAATAAGCAAATTGTACCATCTTAGACATGGCATAAGTCAGTGCTAAGATTAGGAAAATTTATCCATTTTGAAATCTGTAACAGACTAGGAGAAAAACATTCCATTTTTTGATAAAAACAAAATTTGCATTTTTTTTTTTTTTTGATCCTATAAGATAGTGCTGTCCAATACGGGAGCCACTAACAGCCACAAATGGACACTGAGCATTTGAAATCTGTCTAGGACAACTGAGAAACACTGTAAAAGACACTCCAGATTTCACACGGCACAAAAATAGCTCAGTAATAACGTCTGTACACTAATCTTGGAGATATTGGATTAAATCAAATAATTTAAATTATATTTGTTTCTTTTTACCTTTTAATGTGGCTATCTTCAAATTTGAAATTATGTTTGTGGCTTGCATTATATGTCTTTTAGACAGCATTGCAGAATATTTGATGGCATGAACACATTCTCAATGTACAGTACAGTCAAATAAAACTGGCTACTAACCACCTTGTTCAACTGCCTGCAAAAGAGAACTGAAAAACAGAACAGAGACAAAGACCTATGGATCAGACCTGAGAACCCAGACATGAAACCATCCTCATATTCCCATGTGATCTTTGACAAAGCAGATAAAAACCTACACTGGGGGCTTGGCGCCTGTGGCTCAAGCGGCTAAGGCGCCAGCCACATACACTTGAGCTGGCGGGTTCAAATCCAGCCCCAGCCCACCAAAGTAAAGGGGGGAAGTAAAACTCAATAGGAATCAAGTAGGTGGGTGAGGGCAGGAGGGGTCGAGTTAATTCACACCTAATGGGTACAACACACACATTCTGGGTGAAGGGCACACTTACAACTGTGACCTGAAATGTACAAAATAAACTATGTAACCAAAATGGCATGCCCTGTGATATTCCAAAATTTAAAAAAAAGAATAAAAGGCAAGAAAAAAAAAGCAAAGTAACTACAAAATTAATTTCTTGATGTTTTAGTTTTGTTTATATTTTTAAATAATTTATAAATATATTTTAAGATATAAAAGTTATGTAAGTTGCTCACAATTTGTATGTTTCAGTTATTATTAATACAATGAAATATTGTAGCTAATGAGACCCACAAAAGGCTTTTTTTCATTTAAAAGGATCTGTACAGGTCGTACTTTGAAGGAAGATTCCACCCATGTGTGTTAAAACACACACAGACACAGAGACGTGCCATTTGACATATTTTCTTCTCCACTGCCAAAGGCTGATTGGAAGAACATTACTTTCAAAGTACATTTTGCCAAAAGAATACAGAGCCAGCATATTTTTAATATATTCTAGTTCACACTCTCATACAACATAGAAGAAAAAGGAAGGAACTTGAAGTGTTTAAAAAATACCCATTTCCCCCTAAAATGCCAATTTTATAACTCTGATCTTTCAAAGTATAACTAAATTTAGATGCTGAAGCAATATGGGGTCATCGCTGTGTACCAGGCCCTCTGCTGGCGCTGTGCAGAGTAAGGAATCAGGCACTGTCACTGACTTTGGGGAGGGGACAGCTGTAGATACAACTACTGATGACCCAGTAGGGCACGTGCCATCCTGGGGCCTTAAGGCTCATTATTTATTTATTTATGTTTTGCAGAGAATAACAGCATGATTGTAATCAACTGTTACTACAGTAACTCCAACAGCCACGGTGAGGTAGAGGAGAGAGATGCACACTGGGCAGCTGAGAAGTCACGGTGAATTCTGCACCTAATCAGAGGGCAGGGAACTTCAGAGGAAGAGGACAATGCTCAGAGGCATCTCAGAGCATCAGCACCACTTAGAGACTGACCAGGGATGGCGACTGAAGCTCTTGGCTTCTGGGACTTATAGCATCACCATGGTGACATTGTAGATCAGAGGAAAATTCAGGAGGTGAAGCGGTTGGATAGTTAGGGAGTGATAAGTGGTCAGTTTTTGGCAGGTGGCAGCATTTTCGGGACCTTTTGTAATAGCAATGATAGCCAACATTTTATATGCAGTTAGCACTTTCCAGACACCAGGAGTGCATCATGTGACTAGTCCCCCCATCAAGGCTACAGGGTAGGTACTATGATGGTGCCCATTTTGCACATCAGGGAACAGGCTGAATAAACTGATCAAGGTTTTCTAGTAAGTGGTGGAACCAGATCTGAACCACACAGCGTGACACTGGTGCCCCTGCCTATATCACATGGTGTCAGACCGGTGAAGAAAGGGGCTGCCTCCTGCATGGGGTACAAGAGAGAGGGAAGATGTAAGGAGATGGAGGCCATGAGAAACACCAAGGCCTCTGTGTGGCAAGAGGCAAGGTCACCTGCTGAGATTAAGGGGGGCAGTGGGCAAGAAGTTCTCAAGGTGAGGGGCAGGTTTGGAACAGCAGCTGAGAACTGGGGCATCAGCTGGGTGCCCAAGAGCCCTGAAGCCCCACTGCGCCTGCGGGGGCTAAGAAGAACAAGGGACACTTAGCCACACGGCCAGGAGAGACACTCAGCCACACCGCCAGCACACCAGAGGCCTGGGAGCCCCACAAGTCCAGGCCCCAGCAGGGCCTGCCATGTCTGCACATGACCCAGCTGGGGAAGCTGGCAGGGACTCCTGGATTGCTTACAAGGCATGGTTTTCCACACAGTGTCACCAGCAGGAACACAGACCACAGAACTAAGAAGACGATTACCTTTAAAGAGAGGGCCAGGCGGTCCCGGATGTAGCTCTCCTCGGTCTTGGCCTTTTCGATCTCCTGCTCGAGTTCCACGCGCTGCCTGCCCATCTGCTGCACGATCTGCTCTCTCTCCCTCCGGAGCTCGCTCTTCAGGGCTGCCATTCGCTCCTTGTACTCTTCATCCAGTTTCCTGTGAGCAAGAGAATCACAGAATGCCATCGGGTCCCTCAAAGTCACTGTAAGGATCCACCAAACATGGAAACAGTCGTAGATATTCCCTGAGAAACGTGGAGGGTGTCCTACTTTCCCTCAGGGTGGGGCTGCACCCATTCCAGCCAGGCATGGCCAGGCAGGCAAGAGTGCAGAGCCCGGGGCTCTGTTCTGGTCCCCAACTGCAGGTGCACAGAGTCCCAGGCTCTGTTCTGGTCCCCAACTGCAGGTGCACAGAGTCCCGGGCTCTGTTCTGGTCCCCAACTGCAGATGCACAGAGTCCCAGGCTCTGTTCTGGTCCCCAACTGCAGATGCACAGAGTCCCGGGCTCTGTTCTGGTCCCCAACTGCAGATGCACAGAGTCCCGGGCTCTGTTCTGGTCCCCAACTGCAGGTGCACAGAGTCCCAGGCTCTGTTCCGGTCCCCAACTGCAGGTGCACAGAGCCCGGGGCTCTGTTCCGGTCCCCAGCTGCAGGTGCACAGAGTCCCGGGCTCTGTTCCGGTCCCCAACTGCAGGTGCACAGAGTCCCAGGCTCTGTTCCGGTCCCCAGCTGCAGGTGCACAGAGTCCCGGGCTCTGTTCTGGTCCCAACTGCAGATGCACAGAGTCCCGGGCTCTGTTCTGGTCCCCAACTGCAGATGCACAGAGTCCCGGGCTCTGTTCCGGTCCTCAACTGCAGATGCACAGAGTCCCGGGCTCTGTTCCGGTCCCCAACTGCAGATGCACAGAGTCCCAGGCTCTGTTCTGGTCCCCAACTGCAGGTGCACAGAGTCCCAGGCTCTGTTCTGGTCCCCAGCTACAGGTGCACAGAGTCCCAGGCTCTGTTCCGGTGCCCAGCTGAGGTGCACAGAGCCCTGGGCTCTGTTCTGGTCCCCAGCTGCAGGTGCAGAGTCCCGGGCTCTGTTCCAGTCCCCAGCTGCAGGTGCACAGAGCCCCAGGCTCTGTTCTGGCCCTGTGGCTGCTGCAGGTGCACAGAGTCCCGGGCTCTGTTCTGGTCCCCAGCTGCAGGTGCACAGAGTCCTGGGCTCTGTCCTGGTCCCCAGCTGCAGGTGTGCAGAGTCCCGGGCTCTGTTCTGGCATGGGACACCTCCAGCTGCAGGTGCACAGAGCCCCGGGCTCTGTTCCGGTCCCCACCTGCAGGTGCACAGAGCCCCGGGCTCTGTTCCGGTCCCCAGCTGCAGGTGCACAGAGCCCCAGGCTCTGTTCCGGTCCCCAGCTGCAGGTGCACAGAGTTCCGGGCTCTGTTCTGGCCCTGCAGCGGCTGCAGGTGCCGCTGCCCTGGGTCGGGGTGGTGGGTGAGTCGCACCTGAGGTTGTGCTCATTCCGCCGCTCTATGGCCGCATGGTGATCGTCCACCTCTGAGGCCATGAGGGACTTGAGCTTCTCAGCCTTGTCCAGGTCTGACCGCAGCTTCTCTTTTTCTCTGACCACTTGATCAACACGTTCCCTAGAATCACAAATAAACCAAGTCAATGGGAAACTGTTTCTAAGCAACAAGTAGACCCAAGGGAGCTCCTCTTTGGCTTATTTCAATACAAAACCAAAACCAAGACGACCCCACCCCTCCCAAAGGCATTTTACAGTTTACAAAGGCATTCCACAGTTCCCTTCCAAGGCCCACATGCCAACCTAAGTTCTACTTCATTTTCCTACAACTAAAGTAAGATGGTACAGTAGTCAGATGATAGAAGATTAGCCACGTCTGGACAGAGAATGGAAGAACATTTCTCCAAGGTGTCCGAGTGACCTGCTGGGTAAGGGGCGACGGGAACAGACCAGGAGAGCCTTCTGCCCACACACTCACAACAAATGCCGGATCTCAGCCTTAAAGCTGGCCAGAGCTGCCTGGTGAATGCCGTTCTTGGTGACCAAAAGTTCATTTTCAAGAGCCAGCGTCAGTTCTGTCAAGTTGATGGTTCCATCAAGGCTAAAATCCAAGGCCTAGAAATCAGAACAAGGCAGGAGCTCAGGACAAATCCTGGTTCTAGCCTCTGGAAGTAGAAAATACACAAACTCAGAGCACTGAAGAGGGTCTAGAAGTTGGATGATTCCATTTATTTAGAGATTACTTAGAAACAATCTCCAATCTAGAACATCACTCAGAACTAAGGAAAGCATAATATGGTTATTGGCACTTAAAAAAAAAAAAAAAAAAAAAACTACCTGGCACTATAAATGAACACAGTGGTAAAACTCTGATCTTTACCAACCAGAGAACATTTCTGGTGTCAATAATTTGGGGGTTAGAAACATGGAAAGTATTTAG
The DNA here is from genome assembly GCF_027406575.1 of Nycticebus coucang. NCBI lineage: Eukaryota > Metazoa > Chordata > Mammalia > Primates > Lorisidae > Nycticebus > Nycticebus coucang. The sequence goes on along the minus strand of NC_069785.1, from coordinate 6,554,478 downwards.
CAAAGACGCCTGGTTAAAAGGGGGTAAACTTACCACTTACCTCTGAGATCTTATGAAAGAATCAGTAAGGAGAAATCAAATCAAATGACAGAGTTTAAAAAAAAAAAAACAACTGAAAATTTCCAGCCCTTCCCTGGTTTGCCGTCCCCGCCCCAGTTCGGCTCCCCACCTTCAGGATCTCTTGGCTGTTCTCAATGCCCTCCTCCTGCCAGGTGTCCAGGACTCTCTCCACGGACGTGTGGCCCATGCCGTCATCTAAGCAGGAGAAGACCCGGAAGCCGGTGGTCCCCGTCATTGCCAATGGGGTCGTGGTACGCCGCCCGCTCTCATCAAAAGACTGCAAGAAAGAGGAGGCGTGCGCAAACGTGGCTGCGATTTAGGCCTTTCAAAAAGATGTCGGCCAACACCGAAGTTCGTGAGCCCCGACCACAACGGATGGGAGACATGTTTCTCTAATTTATACTGCTAGGGAGACACAAAAGTCGCACGGCTCCTGTGATCTCTGTTCCCTACAAAGCATATCAAAAACAGCTGTTCTGGCAGAGCATTCTTCCACATGGACGAGATGTGTCTCTACTTAGCACCAGGGTTTTCTGACCCCGAGCTGACAGTAAGAGGCATAATTAGTGGCCCTCCCAATCTGTAATTTATGGTCCTTTCTCAAACCCAACCTTTCCTCTGTAATGGTTTAGTCTTTCTTATTCATCTTTTGCTTCTCCTTCTCGCTTTAGTATTTTGCTTCAGTCAGCAGATTAATTCATTAGAAATTATTCACAGGAGCTTTAACTCTTACTCACAAAGACAAAATTCCCTGCTTACATCCTACCTGCATGGAGAGGTGCCGTTTCAGCTGTCTGTACGGAGTGGACGCTGACGGGGTCAGGGATTTTCCGTTTTTAAACAAACCATGGAAAAAATCTTCTACACTCATGGTACCATCGGGGTCGAGATTATGGAATACTTCCTCAAGCATCTAGAAAAGAGAAACTACACCTTTTAAATACGTCACTCAAAACGACGTAAGACCTGAAGTATATTTCAGCGCTGCTGCTGATCCCAGGATTCCAGAAATAGAATTATGTCCCTTTCTTCTCATTCCACTGAATTTATTTCTCTTTCCAGTAATGATATGTGGCGCGTCCTTCACACAAAGTCCATTTTCAACATCTTCATTATCCTGTACAAGTTAGCAGTTAACTGCCTTCTGTTTTATTCACACTCTTACGGCAATCTTTAATATTGCATCATATTATTCTTAAAAATAAAAAAACTGGCTAGGTATAATCCTGGCACTGTAGGAGGACAAAGTAAGAGGGCCACTTGAAGCTTGGAGTTTACGATCAGCAGCACAGCGAGACCCCAGCTCTACAAAAAAGTAGAAAACTTAGCCAGGCATAGTGGCTCACGCCTGCAATCCCAGTTACTCGGGAGGCTGAGGCAGGAGGATCGCCTGAGCCTAGGAGTCCTAGGTTGCAGTGAGCTAGGAGGACACCCCTATACTCTAGCCTGGGCAACAGAGGGAGACCCTAACTCGGAAAAAAAAAAAAAAATCACTGAAAAAATATACAGCTTCCCAGTATCATGACAATAGAAATTAGCTGGACATTCATTAGCCCTCATACTATTGTGACTCTAGGGCAGTGGATCTCAGCCTGTGGGTCGCGACCCCTTTTTAACAACAAAAATACATTGCGGCATTAGAAAGGTTGAGAACCACTGCTCTAGGGGCTATTTTGCTTAATTGGATTTCTGAAATTGGTGTGCTACTGAGTGACAGAGCTGAATTTGGTTTGGGACAAATTGCAATGATCTAAGAGTTTGGGTCTGAAGCTCATCACTTGGGGCTTAGAACCGCAGTTAGAACAACATGTCATGTGTACCATTTTGCTTTAATGCTTTAGCACAGGAGAAACAAGCAGGGGGTGAGAAAGATTCTGTGTGTAATAGAGCCTGAAGACAAGGAGGTTTTGACTGGCTATTCTGCACCCTCTGATGATAATCAAGGTTCCCTGCCGGGGGGGGGGGGGGGGGGGGGGTTCTCCGGGGAAGCAGGTTATTCCCTGACTCTGCAGAGGAATGGGAAGGGTTAAGCACGTCAGTCACCAAAAACTCACAGGCAGTGGGATTCCTCTTTATCTGGGGGGATAGAATTTTTCTTTCTTTCTTTTTAGAGACAGAGTCTCACTTTATCGCCCTTGGCAGAGTGCCATGGCGTCACAGCTCACAGCAACCTCCAACTCCTGGGTTTAGGTAAATTCTCTTGCCTCAGCCTCCCGAGTAGCTGGGACTACAGGCACCGGCCACAATGCCCGGCTATTTTTTTGTTGTAGTTTGGCTGGGGTCGGGTTTGAACCAGCCACCCTCGGGATATGGGGCAGGCGCCCTACCCACTGAGCCACAGGTGCCGCCCTGGGGGGGATAGAATTTTTCTACAGAAACATGCCTCCAAGGTACAAAACACAGATCGCTTGAATATCTGGTTAAAATGCTGACTCTGATATAGTAAATCTGGTGGTGGGGCCTGAGATTCTGCAATTCTTTTTTTTTTTTTTTTGTAGAGACAGACTCTCACTACTTTATGGCCCTTGGTAGAGTGCCTGGGCATCAAACAGCTCACAGCAACCTCCAACTCCTGGGCTTAAGCGATCCTCCTGCCTCAGCCACCCGAGCAGCTGGGACTACAGGCGCCCACCACAACGCCCGGCTATTTTTTGGTTGCAGTTCAGCCGGGGCCGGGTTTGAACCTGCCACCCTCAGTATATGGGGCCGGCGCCTTACTGACTGAGCCACAGGCGCTGCCCAAGAGATTCTGCAATTCTAACAAGCACCTGGTGGTGCCGTGAGTAGCAAGGAGACAGAGTAAGATACAAGCTTACTCTCAGCCTCAGAGCCTGCAACCACCCCTGTTCCAACGGAGGCCTCAACTCTCAGCACATTCCCAAGCGTTTCGTGTTTAGTCCTTAAATCTGGACCCTTGCCAGGACTTACGTCACCTAATAATTGTTGATTCTATTCTTCATGTAAGTGTCTGAGGCATTTCTGTGCCCTTGTCTTTATACCACCTTCTCTAGAGAGGAATCTGAAACAAGAAAACCACTGCAAAGAGTAGAAATCTTTGGAAGAAGCCATAGTTCCTCATAGAGAATTTAGCGGTCAAGTCAATGGAAAGGTATCTGGGTAAGATTCTGAGGTTGCCAAGATTCTTTTGCTCTTATGTCTTGTTCTTCTCAACCAGAGGAACACTTACTCTCTCAGAGGACAAGGCTTTCAGGACCAGGAGTGACAGTAAAATCCAGGGGTGCTGGCTGAAGTTAATAAGGTGATGGTTTGGCTCAGACCTTAGATCCACATGGCTCGACCTTGTGATCATGGGCAAATCAGTGCACAGAGGCCAGGCCGTCTAAACACTATCACCCTGCCCATCCGAGGTGGTGGAGCAGGTGGGTCCTGCCAGTTACCTTGGATAGGTGGTGTGGGCAAGTGGTAAATAACAGTGTGGATGGGCAGGGTGACGCATTAAAGAATGCGGGTTAAATGGGCACCTCACTCCGCACAGGAGCCGCCTGTGGGATGTTTCCCTTCCCCACAACACACAGGCCAGTTCTATGGGTGGTTGGTTTCCTGACGGGTAGAGTGGAAAATAATGCGCTAGAATGGGGATCACACACCCAAACCCCTGGCGAGGCTGGAAGTTGATATAAATGAATGAGGGAGATGGTTTAGTGAATGCCCGCAAACTGAACACAGGGCTGGCCGCCCTCTCCCACAGAGCAGGTGCAGCTCACTGCCCACAAAACGGAGCCAAGTCTTGCATTTTTAGAAAATCTCCTAATTTTGGGTGGCGCCTGTGGCTCAGTGAGTAGGGTGCTGGCCCCATATGCCAAGGGTGGTGGGTTCAAACCTGGCCCTGGCCAAACTGCAATAAAAAATAGCCGGGCGTTGTGGTGGGTGCCTGTAGTCCCAGCTACTCAAGAGGCTGAGGCAAAAGAATCGCCTAAGCCCAGGAGTTGGAGGTTGCTGTGAGCTATGACACCAGAGCACTCTACCAAGGGTGACAAAGTGAGACTCTGTCTCTTTGAAAAAAAAAAAAAATTAAGAAAATCTCCTGATTTTAAAAAGTGTAGCAGTCACTTCAATTTTTAGAATATTAGGCAAGCCAAAAGAAACAGGCTTTGGGCCAGATTTGGCATCAAGGGGGCCACCATGCCACCCTGACCTACCGTCATCCTTGCTTCTGGAAAGCAGAGAAGCAGCTATAGGCAAAAGATCGTGAATCTATTTCCCCTTCATGAAAACACTGAGCAGCTCTGATCTCACTTTCTTTATCTATAAAATGGGGGGGGGGGTGATTAAATCTAAAATTGCTTTTGGTTATAAATCGTAGGATTCCAAGTTGCGTGTTAAGGAGATCATCTTGAGCTTCCAGCAACTCGGGGGTCTAGAGCTAATGATGGTACACACTACAGGATTTCACGATTTTTCTTTAGGAGGACGGACAGTAAGTAGAAGCTGTATTCTTAAGCAGTGCTTTATTCATCCTCAGGCCAAAGAAAAATAACCAAATGTATTACTTCTCCTGGGTTTTGGAAACTGCACCATGGAAAAAAAAAGGGCTACAGTTTGACAGCTTATTCCAAAAACTGGTCATAGATAAATAATCCGAGTTTATGCAATTATTTCTTGGCAAACACAACCCAAGGTTCTGCATATGGCACTAGTTTATAATGTAGGAGGATGAATTTAATTTTGTGACTCAACAGCCACCAATATATAACTCTTGAATCATTAAAAAGGTGGTGGAAGGGTGTGTGATGGTCACATACACAGGACAGAAAGGAGGGTGGGATCCTTTCTGTAAGCCAGGCTACTTAGATGCTTTTCATGATAGGACTCTTTCTCCTGAGCAAGCAGACAGCATAGTTTCAAATATCATTCTAACCAAAGATTCCCAAAGCTATAGCTGTAGCCCTAACCTCTCTCCAGTCCTCCTTTTCAGCTGTTTGGAAGATGTATCTTAAAATTATTTATACTCTAATGATTCATAGCTATTCAGGTACCCAGTGCTGCCAGATCCCCTCTGAATGTTTCAGAAAACATGAAGTTCAGAGTTCTACCAAGCAAGAGTCTTGGGGGGGGGGAGGGAGAGGGCTCCTTCAAAACAACCACCCAGCACGTTTCTGTTTCCTCATGACCAGGAGGTTGTACTGGCTCCGGGCTGATCTATCTAAATCAAAGCTCTCTTCCCACCAGGATGTAAAAGCAGCTCAGACCACCCTCAGCAGGTAAGCTTCTCCTATACCTTGCTCAATCTGCTTATGACCCAGAAATGATCTTCTTTCCAGAAACCTAATTTATAAGCCTGGGCTTCAAAATATTTGCCCAAATTACTAATTCCTGCATATTTTGCATGTTTTACTATGTGGGTGTCACAGCTACAAACAGATATGACATCACAGCTACCCTGAGCTAGTGTCTGACACTTCTACATGGGATAAAGTGCTGCAGATAGCGAGGGTCACAGGATGGGCTCAGTAAGTGTCACTCACTGCCAGGGTTTCATCTCCACAGCACAGCAAGAACTCTTCAGTGACAGAATCTCCATGAATAACTTTGGTGGGGGGGTCGTGGGGGAGATGAACTCTAACAAGCTGCAGGAAGCCATGATGTGGTTGCTCCTAGTCTGTGGCCAGGGAAGCATTTACTGTCATCTTTATTCCTGAATAAAATACACAGCAAGGCTTACCTCTCCATCCACATTCTGCAGACCATACTGCTCGCAGATGGAGACCAGCTTCTTTCGGTTCAGGTGACCATCGCGGGTGATCCCCAAATCTTCACACACTTCTTGTAGTTTCTCTTCTATCCAGTCTTGGGGAGGGGAAGGGCCACTCTGCGAGGCATTCAAATCATCTGGGTTCCAAAACCTCAACTGGCCTGATACCAAAGCACACACTCTGTTGTTGCCAAAGGACTTGCCAAGAGAGCGCCTATTCAAACATGTGCTTTTTGAAAATAGATATTGTAAGAAAAAGACGATAAATGTTGATTCCATTTTGATTTGGTCCGGAAGCTCTAATGAAATGGAACCATTGGTCTTAGGCTATAACTAGAGCTATGAGGCAGCCTACTGTTCTCTGGTAGTCATACCTGTCAGAAGCATTATCTCCTGGGCAATACTGCAGAGTGTCAGGCATTTTTTAATCTTAACTGAGAACATTACATGCTTAGCTTGTAGCTGATCACAAGAGAAGGCTGGCCGACAGCCATTCCAAAGTGCTCTATAAACTCTGCCTCAACTGTAGCTACCAGACTGAACTATCTCCACTTTCTTTCTTGTCTAAGACCAGAGCATCTTTTACTGAGCAGGAAATGACTTCATGATAAAACTCTCAGGTTTAGCCTGTTCCCAAAGCTTTATATATGAATATTCTGATATACAGAAACCCAGTGGTCTAACTTAAAAGATTATATGGTTGCAAACTGCAGCCCCTAATTATATGTTAAAGATAAATTCTGTTTGAAGGCTTAAGGATCAAACGACTTATTCAAAACTGCTTATTTATCCTCTACTAAAACTCCCCATGTCTAAATGTTCTACTTACATATTAAGAGGTTCTGGAAAGTGATAACTTAAATCTGAAATAATTACTGGCACAATTTTGTGTGCCTGGAAGAACCTTGGAGGATTGAAAGGAGCATTTAGTGCTGCTCCTACTATTTGTGGACAGGAATTAAGCCCATTACTGCAGTGCCTTTCAAGGTTGGAGACCTAAGAGCCAGTTGTAATTACTCTTAAGCACTGTTAATCCACAGTGGGCTGTGAGGTGGGCTGAGAGTCTAGCAGCTGATCCACAGCGCCATCTGGTGGCCAGAAGAGCAACATGTCCCGAGGCTTCTTAAACATTGAAACTTGGCAAGGGATGTATTTTAATAGGTCACTATTTAGGACTGTTTGCAAATAAATTTGAAAGGATGGGAGAGTAATTAGCCCATAAGTGGAATTAAGCATCTTCACTGTCATTTCCTGCATGATGTTCAATTCTAGGAGCTATCAACTGGGAATGAATTGTTCTGTGGCCGCTGTTCTTCACGGTAACTCCTAGCTGGCCTGTGAAATCAGAAATGTAGAAAGGTGGCCTCTCCCTTGCTGGCAGTCCTGAGACAACTCAGCTCTTACCTTCCGCTTCGTACTCTTCACTGTGTTGCGTCTTCCAGTGCTGGGGAAGGCAAGAGAAAGTTAATGTGCGTTAGGACTTATCGTGGAGAACGATCCCAGCTTTTCCCAGACCAGATCACTCTCGGGCTCTGAAATCACCGTTTAAGAGAGTCACAAAGATTTCAGGACCCTCCAGTGTTTTGTCCAAGTAGTTTCTCTTCTGTTGACTGATGAAGAGGAACTGCCTAAGGACACTATACAGCCTTGGCTGTACTTCACCGAGGATTTGCCTTTCTCGTTTGCAAAGTCACATATTCAACAGCAAAACCTATCACAATCGATTAAACCAAGCCAGAACAAACATACTATCCACTGACAAGGATCTGTAGGCATGCACTTGTGAATGTGTTCTTTAATAAACATGTACTGAGTGCTTTGTGCCAGGTACTGTTCATGTTTCCAGACTCAGGAAGTTTCTGTGCTAATGATGTCATGGCAGACAGATCATCAGGCAGCCCCACGGGGCGTGTTAGTGCTGTGAGGAGCAAGTTCAGGACGGTGTGCAGGGACCCAGATGGGATACTTCAGACTTGCCAGGTCAGGGTAGATGACTTTCCTGGAAGAAACAATATTGATCTGAAACCTGAAGGATACGCTGCAGACAGTTGAGCGAACAGAGGAAGCAGTAATAATTTGCTGAAGCAAGGAGGTGTGTTTGTGGCACAGTGAGGAGAGAGATGCAACCTACAAGTGGGCTAGAAGGCACGAGCTACATACACACATTACTAGTAAAGATATTAAAAGGAGCAAAACCTACCTGAATCAGATCATTTTGCCCCCTTATCCTATTACATTACTGCTGGGTATTCTTCAAGGTGACAACATACACTGTGGGCAGAAGTGCCCAGCCAGAGGTACCAGCCAGGACTAAAATCTAGCCCTTGTTCCACTGCCAAGCATGCCACATGTCAGCTTCTCCCCATTGCAACAATAAGGTCCGCAGTGGCTCTGGCCTTCCCAGAAAATGGCTTTAGCCTCTCGGTGAGCTGCCTAGTCACCATCATCAGGAAGTCCTACAGCCATTGAAAGAAACCCAACCAAGAAAAGATGAATCCCCTTTCAAAACAGGGCTGTTGCCGTAGCAAAGATCTCACTTTATGAATAAACCTGCCCATTCTCTGAGAAGCCTGAACTGAACAAGACTAGTTAACATCTTAGAATCCTAAAATGAACTCACCAGAAGAATCAGCATAATTAACTCATGTCTCCAGAGCCCGGATTCCTCACAGCAGATGGTGAGCCACCTAAACTCTCAGATTCAATGTTGTCTTTCAGCACTCCATTCCAGTTGATGAGGCAACCTAAGTTCATCTACTTATTCTCCATGCTCACTCGTGACAGTTCTCACCTCTTTAATGAGGAACTCTACATTTTACTTAGAAAGATACTGAAGACAGCACCCATCCAGAGAGTTCACCTAATTTGACCACATTAAGCTGAAACTCCAAACTGACAATGCTGAAGCCGATCACTCTCGGCAAACAGAAGACTTGAAAAGGCCAGGAACCAAAGCATGCAAGTTCACTACCACTCATTCAGGTTACAACTCAAAGTCACTAATAAACATGGCATCAATGAAAACGGAATTAGGTCACAGTGTGATTTTTGCTTATTTGTGTGTGATAATTTCATCAGCTCACTCAGCCCATGTTTCTACATAAAGACACATCTTGAAACTGGTAGGGAGATGTCTGAGGCATGGTGGGGCCGGAAGGGAATGGTGGAGCTCAGTCCTGCACTTGGAGGACTCCACTCTCACCCAAACCATGAGACTGTAATAAACTTTATTACACTTCTGGTCAGAATTCCACAGGTTTTATATAAGAGAATTTAAATCAATAAAGCCCCACTAACAAAAGCATCCTGCCTGTCTGCCTTCCACATTTATTTCTCTACCAGACCAGATCATTGAAATGCTCGAATTACTTTGGCATCCAAAGGTGTGAAAATTCATTACTCAGCATATAAGTTGGGAATAGCATAGAATTAAATCTATGAAGTCCACCTACAACAAATAAAATAGGGTCTAACAATGTAAGAACCATTAGCCAAAATGAAATCTACCAAATCACAAGCAAGGGATGATTTTTAATAGCAGAAAATGATGGGAGAAATGGCAGTAGACTATGTTACCACTGGACCCAAACCAGGAGGAGAGCACAGCTGGGAATACAGTTGTAAAGCTGCAGCACAAACACAGACCTTGCTACTTCCTAAAGCAACAATGTGTCCACATTGTTGCCTAAAAGTTTCTTCCATTTGCTCTTTTACTTGTCAATTTGTTTTAAAATAGTGAGCAATAGAGAACCAAGACACAGGGACACCCTGCTCGCAGCCTCTCAGGGAGTCTAGGGAGGAGGTGCTGGTTTCTGGCATTCTCCGGGACACTGTTTCCCTACTAGCCTCCTTGTGGATTCTTACTCCTGACTAGTGAGAGGTTAAGTGTAGAGGCTGCTGCACAGACCAGGTTGGCCTTGACCTCTTTTGCCTCAAGTTCACCACCAGTAAGATTAGCATACATCGTGCGTATTTCATAGACTTGTGATAAAGTGCTTAGAATTGTGCCTGGCACATAAAAAATTCCATAAAATTTTGTTATTTTTTTTGCCAAGATGTGGAATCAACCCATGAGTGGATTAATATACTGTGGTATGTGTATACCATGGAATACTATTCAGCCATAAAAAGATGGCGACATTACAACTTTTGTATTAACCTGGATAGAGTTGGAGAACATTCTCTTTAGTATAGTATCACGAGAATGCAAATTAATATTTGCAGCAGACCATACAGCTCATGGCAAGGAGAAGCGAGAGCTAAGCTTAAAACATTCAGTAATCGTAAGAAACACCTTGGTGATAAGGGCACGGGGAAGGGTTTCAGCTCTCAACACGAGAACACCAGAGCTCACGAGACGAGAGCATTAGTGATTGGCAGTCTCTACACCTGTGGTGCTAAGAGCCACGAGATTGAATCTACAAGCTGCAGAAGGCAGTCTGGGAGAGCTCCTTGGTGTTTGCCCCATCTCTCTCTCTCCATGAAAGACTGCTAAGATGTATTCTCCTAAGACTGCTTCTTTTCCTCCAATACGCGCTCTCTCCCTTCTGCTAAAATGAATAGCTCTCAGGCACCTAAGGGTAATTGTTCCCAAGTGAGATAACAGCATGGCGTCCCATCTGGAACCTAGATAAGCCGGGGCTGGAGACCTGGCTGTCCTGGGCTCTGACAGGTGGCACCTAGATGGGGCCTGACAAGTGGCGACCATGAAGGGACCTGACAAGCGCTGAGTACCAATGTACTCAATACTAACACAAAGCTAACAGATGAAGTTAATATAGGCCCACGCAAGAGAAAAACTCAATTTAAACTGGGGGGAGGGGGCAGGGGAGGAGCGAGGGGGACTGGTGAGCTGTCACCTAAGGGCACAGCGTGAAGACACATAGGACAAACTCTGGGTGAGGGACATAACTACAACAGGGACCTTACCTAACAAACATAAACACTAACCTGAACATTTGTCCCCTCATATCAGTTTGAAATACAAAATAACATTTTGTTCTTTTCATTGGACATGTGTTTATGTAATACATAAACTTCATTTCTGTTTGTACATATATTTTTTCCTTATAATGTTTAAACTTAAAGCATTTATTTGGGTATGCCTGGAGAGGTATCTGTTATTCATATACATTTGTAAGAAAAATGCCAAGTCTCCAGCAGGTAAGGACATAGGCAGCTCACGGAAGAGGCAACACAATTAAATAAATATGGGGGAAGCTTCTTCTCAACACAAGCAAGAAGTATAAATTAAAAGGAAAGTGTCATTTTTGTTCCTATTAAATTAGCAAAGTATTTAAGGTATCTAAGTTAGGATTTATTTTTTTTAATTTTTATTTATGTTTTGAGACAGTCTTACTATGTCACCCTCGGTAGAGCGCCATGGTGTTGTAGCTCACAGCAACCTCTGACTCCTGGGCTTAAGTGATTCTCTTGCCTCAGCCTCCCAAGTAGCTGGGACGCCCAGCCACAAGGCCCGGTTATTTTTTTGCCGTAGTTGTCATTGTTGTTGGGCAGGCTGGGGCTGGATTTGGACCCTTCAGCCTCATTGTATGTGGCTGGCGCCCTAACTGCTGAGCTATGGGTGCTGAGCCTAAGTTAGGATTTAAAATAGGCCTTTAATATGTTAGTGGTAGCAATGTAAATGGTTTTTACTCTTTTAGTAAAGAAAATGGCTTTATGTATTAAAAACAATAAAAAATGTTCACACTCTCTGGCCCAACAATTTCATTTGATAACAGAATGTAACAAAATAAAACAAAATATGTATCAACATGTGTATTGTAGTACTTTTTGTAACAAAGTGTTGAAAACAATTTAAATATTCAACAATGAGGCGTAAAGTGTAATGAATGATACACCATAATGTAGCCATTGGGCACCTGTGGCTCAGTGAGTAGGGCACCGGCCCCATATACCGAGGGTGGTGGGTTCAAACCCAGCCCCGGCCAAACTGCAACAAAAAAAATAGCCAGGCGCTGTGGCGGGCGCCTGTAGTCCCAGCTACTCGGGAGGCTGAGGCAGGAGAATCACCTAAGCCCAGGAGTTGGAGGTTGCTGTGAGCTGTGTGACGCCACGGCAGGCTTCCGAGGGCCATAAAGTGAGACTCTGTCTCTACAAAAAAAAAAAAAAAAAAAGTATAATTAAAAAACCATGTAATGTAAGACATGGAAAAAACATAAAATGTTCAACGAGAGACTCTAACAAAAACACTGTCTAGACTGTGAGTGTGCAATTAGACATGGGCTAGAAAGAAATGCAGATGATAAGAAAAGATACACTTTGGTGGGTGGACCAGGGGCAATTAATTGTATTTCCTTTACTGTTATAAACATTGTTTATATAATACAAATAGGTACAATTTCCACTATTTCGTTTGCCCACCTGCCCTCACATTTTCACTAAGTTAATTTCCAGTGACTGGTGGGGACTGAAGGAAGCAGCTCTCGCCCTTTGGTAAGGACCCCTCTTCAAGGTCAGCAGCGTCCCCTGCCCAGGGACAGCTCAGTAACCCTGGTGCTGTGCAGGTGAGCAAATGTTCCTGAGGCCAGAGACCCGCCTTCTAGAGACAGCCCGACCCAACCCTGCAGCATCGGGTGTAACCTCCAGGCAGCACCTCACTGTCAGTGATTGCACACAAACTCTTTAGGCAAATCGAGATGGCAGGGAAGAGGGTAACTGAAACATGTTTAAAACGTCCCGGGGTACTAGTGTCCCAGGCTTTACTCCCACGACCCTTCGTAAGCAACGCAGACCCGGCTAGGACCGTCCTGCTACAGGAGAGCAGACTGATGCTCATGGCTACATTTTCAGTCCAAGGATCTCTTGATCTGAGGCGGGGTTCACCACCTGGATATCATGTACGCTGTGCTTCTTGCCAGTCCCCACCAAGGGTCTGTCCCTTTACTAAGAAAGCACAAATTGCAGTAGGGGGAGGTGGGTGGGGGAAGATTCAATTCATTCACAGCTCCTTTATATTCATCCTCACTGCTGGGAGCCAGGAGCTCCAACTAAAAGAGTGGGAGCAGAAGGGGAAGGCAGGTTAGAGGGCTGGGGAGCGGGAGAGGGGTTTAGATCACTCAGCCACTGGAACACCAGCTGTGAAAGGAGGCATCACTCTGGAAGAGGGTTCTGTCACTGCTGAGGGCGTACCCAGCACCGTGAAAGCGGGCAGGTGGCCTCCAGAGCAATGGAGGGATAGAGTCATGGAAATCTTTGGAAAAGTGGGGGAGGAAGGGAGGGACAATTGCAGGGATGTGCTTGCAATGCTAAACTCATGAGGAAGGATTTTTAATTCCTTCCCTTGACATGTATGTAGCCTCTTACAGGAGAAAGAATGGCTATGAAGATATATAAAGAGTCCTGTGGGAGTTCCGTGGCCCCCTGCTCTGGAGCCGGGGAGTGGACAAGCACAGGGTCTGGCAGAGATGTGCCTCACTTTCCCTGCCAAGGCGGGGTGGCACCCCTACCCACCTGATGGGACATGGAGCATACGCTCGGCACTCGGAAACCTCAGCTGTTACTATTCCAGCCAAAAGAACAACATGGCTTGGGATCTGGACTCCACACCCAGGGTTCTTGAGTTCAATTTCCACTCCAACACTAACTGGCTGTGTGACCCTGGGCCGGTTACGTAACCTGTGTGCCTCGGTTTCCTCACGGGGAAGCAAATAACAATACCTGACTCAGAGGGTAGGATTCAGATTTGGAAAGCACTGAGCACAGTGCCCGCTAAGGATGAGGCATCTGTGAAGTCACTAAATATTGCAATCACTACTCTCACTACTTGGATGCGCAAAACTAGGACAAGGGCAGGAGAAAGAAACAGCAGACAGACCAGGGTCAGCTTTAAGAACAAACCCAGAAGAGCATTTATTTGTTTATTTAGTTTTGAGACAGAGTCTCACTCTGTTGCCCTGAGTAGAATGCTCTGACATCATAGCTCACAGCAGTCAAACTCTTGGGCTGGAGCTATCCCCCTGCCTTAGCCTCTGGAAAAGCTGAGATTACAAGTGCCGACCACCACACCAAGCTGTTTTTTCTATTTTTAGAAGAGTCGGGGTCTCGTTCTTGCTCAGGCTGGTCCTGCTCAAGGAGATCCACCTGCCTAGGCCTCCCAGAGTGCAGGGATTACAGGCACGAGCCACCACTTCCAGACAAGGCCCTCTTTAAAAACTACAGCTTTGGCAGGTAATTACCTTGGTTTGCTCACTTCGCAATGCATACATAAATCAAAATGCAGCCAATTGTACACCATATACAGCTTTTACTTGTCAATCACACCCTCATATAACACTGGGGAAAAGTGAAAAATGACAACTTGGTGATTACGATGAAGCAGTCACCTTTAGATTCAACCTAGGATCAGGGCTTCCCCGAGTCCCTTCCCCGGGACTCACTGTCCCCAGAGCAGCCACAGCTGGCAGGGGCTTCCCAGTGTCTCCTCATTACTGTGCCAAGGGTACTGGCCAACAGCCCCATGAACGGAGGGGAGCAGGTCAGAGGTTGGCTGCTACAGAGGGCAGTCCCCAGCCGCCTCAGGGCAGACAGGGGGAGGTCGCGCATCTCAATGTCTTCTGGCCATTGTGGCCAGCTCTGGGGTTGTTCTACAGCTGGACGAGGGTGCCCAGCACACATCAGCTGAATGGGCGGCACAAATTTCAGGAATGCTTTCTTTGGAGGGACACCTGCTCTGCTGGACTGCAGAGCAGATGGCCTGAGCCTCTCGGATCCCGGCTTCCAGCCTGGAGGCCGAGCCAGCATCTGCAGCTGAAGGCCTGACGCAGCCCTGCCCACAATAGCCCAGCCGCCTCCCACACCCGCCATCTGCTCCAGCGCAGACCTCTGTGCCCTGCAGAATGTACGGCTAATTAAAATGATTATGGGGCAAACACGGGGCTATTCTTTCCCAGCAGAGGTTGCTGAGCTGATCTCAGCAGCCCCGGAGCCTGAAGCAGAGTTTTTTTCTTTTTTGAAAAAAGAAAGCCTTGCAAATCATGAGAGAAAAGGACGGAAATGTGCTAGAACACAGCTCCCCAAACAAACTGAGCTGCAGCGTGCACTGAAGACAGCACCCCAACTCAGCTAAGCAACGGAAGTCTCTAAAGAAACAAGAAATTGGTGTGATGAGAATGCTTAAGACGAAACTCTTTAAGCTTTTAAGAACATATCACCCATGGTATATTGCACTCATGGTCCTAAATATTTATAAAGCCTGCACTCCAAGCAGGGTATCAGAAGCTAAGTGTGCCTGGCAGGGCTGGCTATTGTTTCATAGGGACGCACTTCCCAGACTATGGCTCATTTTCCGCTGTGCCGCCCTTGAAGACAAAGGGAATGGGAAGCTGCACAGCCCAGCTCGTAGGCTCTACCCTGAACTCAGGGACAAGCCACTCGGCCCAGAGCTGTCCTACTAGAATGCAAATTAGGGCTTCTATCTTTAATATATGATTTTTATTTTTTTAATTTCAAATTAATATGAGGGTACAAATTTTTAGGTTACGTTTTTATCACTTCCAGGGTAGAGTTCAAGCTGTAGAAGAGCCGCTCACCCAGGGGGCATGCTGAACACCTTCACCAGGTGACATTCGATGGGATCCCACCAAAAGCCCTACCCCCTCCCCTCTCCTTCCTCACCCTGTCCCCTTCCTAGACTATACTTGTGTTTTATCATTCATGAGACTGTAATTGTTTACATATTGCTTTCATATTAGTATTGAGTACATTGGATACTTTTTCCCCATTCTTCTTACTAAGAAAAATGTGTTTCAACTCCATCTAAGTAAACATAAAAGATGTAACGTTTCCATTGTTTTATGGCTGAATAGTATTCAAGGTATACATATACCACAATTCGTTGATCCATTCATGGGTTGATGGGTGTTTAGGCTGCTTCCATGACTTGGCAATTATGAATTGAGCTGCAATAAACATTCTGGTACACATGTCTTTATGGTAAAATGATTTTTGTCCTTCTGGGTAGATACCTAGTAAGGGAATTGCAGGATCAAATGGAAGGTCAATTTTTACTTCTTTGAGAATTCTCCATACTTCTTTCCATAAAGGTTGTATTGATTTGCAATCCCACCAACAGTGTAGAAGTGTTCCCTTCTCTCCACATCTACACCAGCATCTGCCATTTGGGGACTTTGTGACGTGGGCTCATCTTACTGAACTTCAGTGATATCTCACAGTGGTTTTGATCTGCATTTCTCTGATGATTAGGGACAATGAGCATTTTTTAACATGTTTATTAGCCATTCACCTGTCATCTTCAGAGAAGTTTCTGTTCAAGTCTCTTGCCCACATAGAAATGGATTTGTTTACTCTTTTCTTGTTGATTAATTTGAGTTCTCTGTAGATTCTAGTTATCAGGACTTTGTCAGGTTCATAACATGAAAAAATCACCTCCCATTCTGAAGGCTGTATATTTCCTTTATTTGTGGTACCCTTAGCGGTGCAGAAGCTTTTTAGTTTGATTAAATCCCAATTATTTATTTTTGGTATTGCTACAATTGCCATGGGGGGTTCTTTCCCATAAATTTTTTTCACAGGTCAATATTTTCAAGCATTTTTCCCCACATTCTCTTCCAGAATTTTTATTGTTTCGTGTTTTAAATTTTAATCTTTTATCCAGCTGCAGGCTCACCACTTGTCTATCTTTGAGTGGTGGTAGCCATCCAACAGCGAGGGGCAGATTCAGCGGGTCTGTCTATGGAGTCCCCTCTTTCAGCTATCCCCGGTGGCAGTGGGGCTGCAGGGATTCCAGGGAAATGCTGTGTCATTCCTTAGGATTGGGTAGAAGGCAGGATGACCTCAAGACAGGGCTGGGGGCGGCGCCTGTGGCTCAATGGAATAGGGCGCCAACCCCATATGCCGGAGGTGGTGGGTTCAAATCCAACCCTGGCCAAAAACTATAAAAAAACAAACAAACAAAAAAAAGACAGAGCCAGGACACCGGCCCTCAGAATCTCTGGCTGTAGCCCTGAAACGGACCTTCGTGAAGCTGTAGGGGAAAAGCCACAATCACAAGCCCCAGCTTACTGCAGGTGGTTAGCGCCAATTCCTGGAGCCTCCTGAGCAATCTCACCCTGCCAGATTTAATTAGTTAGTACAGTGTTTCTTAAGGGTCCCCAATATGATTACCTCTCAGCAATTATTCCGGGGCAACCTATCATTTCAACTAAAAAAGTATAATTAACTTATTGTTTAAAAAGCTGAACATACTCACGGGGAGGAACGAGCAGAACTCCAGCAACATGAAAAATCAGAGCAGAGCAACTCCCCCAAGGGATTATAAAGGAGATACAACTGAAAAGACCATCCACAGAGAACCTATTGAAATGTCAGAAACAGAATTCAGGATATAGATGGCAAGTAAGATGATTTGAATGGAGGAAAATATGGAAATAGAAATCCAAAAAATATTGAAAAGTTGTGTCAAGAAATTAATGAATTCAAAGACAAAGTCACCAAGGACATGGACATAATGAGGAAAGGTATAGCAGAGCTTAAGGAAATGAAAAAGGCATTTGAGGAGCTTCGAAACACAGTAGAGACCCTCAGTAACAGAGTTGAACAGGGAGAAGAAAGAATCTCACAAATTGAAGACAAGACTTGTGAACTATTCCAAGCATTCAAAGAGGCAGAAAAAAGAGACCAAGAACAGAACATTCCCTGAGAGGGTTATGGGATCATCCCAAAAGATCAAATATCCAAATTACAGGGATTCCTGAAGGAGAAAAGGATGGTCCTGGAGACACAGAGGCTCTACTCCAAGACATTATGGTGGAGAATTTCCCAAGCATTGTAAGAGAAACAGAAATTCAGACAGGAGATAGTTTAAGAATCCCAGCATGACTGAATCCATCTCCTGCACACACTGTGATGAACTTTGCCAAAGTTAATATGAAGGACAAAATCCTGCAAGCAGCCAGGTGTAAGAAAAGTCTCACCTACAAAGGGCAAATATCTGGATAATTACGGATTTTTAGAAAAAGTTTTTCAGCCAAAACTTTTCTTTTTTTATTGTTGGGGATTCATTGAGGGTACAATAAGCCAGGTTACACTGATTGCATTTGAGAAGAGGATGGTCATCGGCCTTTAACCTTCTTAAACAAAATAATTTTCAGCCCAGGATCTGTATCCCACTAAACTGAATTTCATGTGTGATGGAGAAATCTAATCTATGATTTTTTTTTCTTGCAGCTCAGAAGTTTATTAACCAACGGGGTTGGGTCAGCTGGTGTTTACATGCTGACCCCTGCAGCCCTGTATCCCGGCTGTAGTGAGGAAGATGGCTGGCTTCTCTGCTGGCCACAGGTGATATCATCTCAGGAACATGCTGAGCCCTCTCTCCTGGGTCCCTGTTGCCATGGCTGGAGTCCAGCACTATCAGATAGATTCCACTTCTGTTTCTTGTGCTTGAACTAGAGTATCGACATTTTTTAGGATCTCAGCATAGTATGGGCCAAATACCTGCTGATTATGATGCATCAGCTTGACAAACTTCCGGCCTAGTTCTGTCAACTCTCCTTTGATGTGATTAAGGCCTTCAGGGAAGTGTAGCAGAGACTCCTGCATGCCACGAACCAAACAGCATTGAGAAACAAAAGGAGGCACTGATCAATGACACTACAGACACGGTTTTCTTTCTTGGTGATGTTCTGGAGTTGTCCTATAAGACATACTGTGTTTTCACTGCTTAGGGCAGTAAAGCCCAGAGACCACAATGAATTTCCTGAGACACCTGTTCACTCACATTCAACATAGCTTCTTCAGGCTTGGAGTTAAATTCCTCAGTCACAGCCTTGGTTATGCATTTCGGTTTATCCACAAATCCAGGTGAGTTGAATAAAATTGAACCAGAGAAACTTCTAGCCACTAGTAAGACTGAGGCCAATATAGTCAAGTGGCGCAAACGGGACCCCATTTCCTGGACCCAGATTCTGTCCATCAGCAGAGTCTCAGGGAATTCTTCATTTTCAGGATCCCAGAGGAGAAGATTCAGGTAGCCCTGGTATAGCACCATTATGGGATTGGGAGGATCTGAATTCTTAGCTGCCTTGTCTGGAGGTGAACAGGCCATGCTGGAGAAGCTGGGCATGTCAGGAGAATTCAGACATGGTGTAGTGAGGCTGTCTGTGGCTGCTTTGGTTAGCCATTTCTTGGTGTAATCAAGGAGATTGGGTTGTTTGTCAAGGAGTTCCTGGAATTTAGCTCTTTCATACTGGATGGAATATTCCTGCAGGTAGGGTCGAATGCTCTGGATGGTATAGTTCGCCATGTCCATTTTCATTAGGCCCAGAACATGGCAGCTGCCCCTCAGTAACTGTGCTGGATCTGTTATGCTCTGTAGTTTCTTTATTGCTTCATCTCGGAATGGTGCACATAGCAGGGTCATCAAACTAAGAATGTAGCTAGAGAGACGAGAGACGTCTAGGGCTCCATGTTCTGCTTCTTGAGGAGATCCACGTCCACAACTTCTTTAATCTCATTTTTTAGGCGGATGTGGCGTGGTAATAGCAGTGATAGCAAAACCTCCTTAACTTCTGTCATAAGTTCAAGAGCACAAGTGAATTCGGGAGGATTACTCAAGAGTTGTTCTCTTAAATGGTCCCAAAAAACATTGTACAATGTCTCCATGAACCTGTCTTCCAGACTGTTTGGAGATAAAACATTCTCTTCCATGTAGAGATCTTGGTTTACCATGATTTCAGGAGCAATGCTCATCCTGGAAACCTCGTTAACTGTTTCTATTAGACGAGGAGAGTCGTTATTTAAACAGAAGTCTTCCTCTTCTTGGTTCTTCTCTGATGTTTCAGAATTATGGGCTCCACACTTTGCTTCATTGGGATCATTTTGGAGTACAGTTTCCTCACTCTTGGGCATCTTGATGTTATCTCTTCCTCTGTTCTGGACCCTAATATATGATTTTTATTTTTATTTATTTATTTTTTTTTGAGACAGAGTCTCACTTTCTTGTCCCCAGTAGTGCTGTGGCATCATAGCTCACAGCAACCTCAAACTCTTGGGCTCAAATGATCCTCTTGCCTCAGTCTCCCCAGTAGCTGGGACCATTGGAGCCTGCCACAATGCCTATTTTTAATTTTATTTTTTTAATTTAATTTCTTTTTTTTTGTAGAGACAGAGTCTCACTTAACCACACTCGGTAGAGTGCCATGATGTCACAGGACTCACAGCAACCTCCAACTCCTGGGCCCAAGCGATTCTCCTGCCTCAGCCTCCCGAGTAGCTGGGACTACAGGCGCCCGCCACAACGCCCGGCTATTTTTTGGTTGCAGTTTGGCCGGGGCCAGGTTTGAACCCGTCACCCTCGGTATATGGGGCCGGCGCCTTACCAACTGAGCCACAGGCACTGCCCTATTTTTAATTTTAGATATGGGGTCTCACTGGTCTCAAACTTTTGAGCTCAGGTGAGTTCCACCTGCCTTGGCCTCCCAGAGTGCTGGGATTACAGGCATGAGCTACCGTGCCTGGCCCTTAATATATGATTTTTAAATGCCTACAAATTGAAATAAGTCCCCCACTACATTGCCAGGAAGTCTTCAGTACTATGGGGCTGAGGGAATGCTGAACTTAAGAGTTCAATCCTTAAGTCTCTTCTCCTACTGAGGTTGGTAACTTGTTTTGGTTCCCTGGATTTTAAAGTCTTTAACGGGATTTTTTTTTAATACCTTTCCTATTCCTCAGAGTTACACAATGGACACCGAATGTTACTTTTCTATGTAGAACATGTTTAATATTATATACTTAGAAGATGTTACTATCATCATTAAAACTGACTTGTTAATTTTTGGTGTTTTATCTGTTTTTGTTTCTAGTTAGAAAATAAATATTAGAAATTATTGATTTCTAATATTTAGGTGGTAGGGTGGGGGAAGGTGGTAGGGTGGAGGCTGGACTCCAAAGGAATTCCCTCTGGGATTAAGTCAGGAAGACTTCCCAGGTCGCCAAGGCCTGAAAGGAGGTGTTAGGGCACGAGGCATCTTGCCAGCTGTGACGGGCTCCTCTATGTCACTTTTCTTTTTTTTTTTTTTTTTGTAGAGACAAAGTCTCACTATATGGCCCTCAGTAGAGTGCCATGGCGTCACATGGCTCACAGCAACCTCCAACTCCTGGGCTTAAGCGATTCTCTTGCCTCAGCCTCCCGAGTAGCTGGGACCACAGGCGCCCGCCACAACGCCCGGCTATTTTTTGGTTGCAGTTCAGCCGGGGCCGGGTTTGAACCCGCCACCCTCGGTATATGGGGCCGGTGCCTTACCGACTGAGCCACAGGCGCCGCCCCTCTATGTCACTTTTCAAGTGACATAACAATCGCATCTAAATGAGCGTTTCATCTCTGGGACTAGCCACATGATTAAGAACTACAAAAGGGAACATTGACCTGGCTTATTGTACCCTCAATGAGTCCCCAACAATAAAAAAAAAAAAAAAAGGGAACATTGGAATTCCATTAATAAAAAAATGTATCCTGATGATATCGTATTTGATAAGAACAGCTGCTATCAGTGATGAAACGGCTTGCTTTGTCAAGGACTGAGTCAAAAAAAATGTAACAAGGGAGGAATGGGAAAATTGCTACGTTTCAACTACAAAAGATCTGAGCAGAACTTTTTTAGTTACTAAGAAGTTTACTCCGGAACGAACTATTGACTGTACACAGTGCAGCTGAATAATTCATGAAGCTTCACTGCAAAGTTATGCATATATGGAAATGAACATAAGGGAAAAGATAAGTCAGTTTCACACGTCTTAAAGAAGTTTGCTTTTATGGAGGGTAGTAGAATCAGTTTCTTTTTTTTTTTTTTTTCTAAGCTTTTTAAAAAACCTCATCCTCTTCTGCCCACGGTCCCAACTGGATTTGTGTGTAATGCAGCCACCAGCTTTCCCAACCTCTCAGGTTCTCACATCAACTGCACCGTGCAAGTCAATAGTTTTGGCTTACACTACCGTAGTCCACAGTTGAAGAAATAATTGTTTTAAGCCCCTGGCTGTTGATAAGCATCTTATTAGGCCCGACTAATTCCCTGGGGAGGAAAACAGTTAACAAGGTGTGCCCTGTTTCAACCAGGGCAGAAAGCAAAGCGGCTCTGCCCCAATTGTACTGTGCGACTTTTCCTCTCGGGTCTGAGTAATGGAGAGTGGAACTGAGAATTAGTTGAACTTTGTTTTTTTCCTCTTCCCCCCACCCTCAGAAGAAACATGAGCATAAAATTCCAGGTCAGCTCCTCACACAACAGGAGAGAGAGTTTGCTCTTCTACATCTAAAATCTCACTGTTTCTTAACGAAGTGAAGCAAAAAGGGTGACCACAGAAACCTTCTCACAAATCACACCTTGGGCAGGAATCAAGAAAGTGCCCTTTGTTAGTCTGGATGAATCCAGAATAGAATGTCTACCTGAATTGACTTGGGTGAAAAGGATCCCATTTCCCACTACTTTCTTTTCAATACCACTGAGATGAGAGGTCAGACTCACAGGGCCTTTGTTTGCCAGGTAAACACGCTAAATTGCAAGTTGCACGCAGACTGCAGCCCCATGGTGGGACTCACCTGTCACTTGTGAATTAAGACCTTCTGCTTCTGGGTTTCCAAACCAAATTCTGAAACACGCATTTCAGTGCTGACAGTTTAGCAAGATGACAGTAGTCTTTCTCTACCGAATGGCTGTACTGACCTTGTAAACTAAACTTGGTAGGGGAGACACGCTCAACAGCTAGCTTAGATATCTTCTGTTCCAGCAGGAAAGACTGAAATTGTCTGACAAAAGCATGGGGCAGGAGAATGGGACAGAGGCTATTAAAATGTTCACATTTTATGTTGCAGTTTTAAGATGTATGAACTGAAATGAAAGTCAAATGTGAGCGGGAACACTTCCTAACAAGGTTCACATTCATGCATCATATTCATTCGGGGATGATGGAGGCGGCAGAATCTTTGCCACCTCACGTTCACAACAAGGGCCATCCTTACCCTCTGCACCAGGTCACAATGGTGCCCCGTGAGTGGTCACCAGCTTCCAGTCACCTGTGAGTAAGAAAGTGTGACGCTTTGCACAGCACTCACATTCAATACAAACTGCTCCAAAGCAATCTCTATAAAAGTTTCACCCTCACTTGCATTTCTAGATGTTTTCTTGAGTAAAAGAGAGGGTGGAGTTACAGAGTGCAGAGAATTATTCTCAGGAGTCACTGAGAATTACCTATAATTTTGGTTATGCTTATGGGAGAAGGCCTCCCAAATCAGGATGCAGAAAAAAAATCACAGGAACCTCTGACCCAGGAGTCTGGGAGTGAATTCTTGTGGACCTGTAGCAGCCTTCCCACTACTGAATGACCCTGCAGGGAAAGAGGGGAGAAATTCTTATCTTTTCAGAGGACTGTGGTTCACTTATCCCCCCATAGGATGTAGCTAGAAGGAGTGAGCCTCCCCACAACAGGCACAGCTTGTACAGTGCTTCTGGCACCACTCCATTCCACTGCCCAGCCTCCACAAGTCCTCAGAAAAATAAAATTATCCTTCGCTTCAACCTAGCTAAAATTAGTCTCCTGTCAGGAAGCAACAGTCAGACTTTTAATTTATAACATCAGGTTCAGGCTCTTCTATTGTCTTCATTAAAAAACTTGAAAGTCACTTCAGGAAAAATCAGACATCTCTGAGAGCAGGGGAGATTGCAGTCCGAGGGCAGGCCAGGACCCAGGGGTCAGACCCAGGGTTCACCCAGAATGGGAAGGAAGAAGGCCTGTCTGCGGCTTCCCCCACTACTCCTTGTGAAATGTTCCCGGCAGGGGATGCTAGACTCGCCCCTCTTTCAACATTGCCTGGTGGCACCAAGAAGTAGGAGCCCTTTAAGGAATAAAGACAAAGGGGCCTCAGGCAACCAAAGGGCAGAAAAGGCAGCCAACAGCCCAAGGAAGAACTCCTGATGATTCAGAGCTCCTTCCAAGAGTAAGTAGGTTCCACAGGTCATTGAGAATCCTTTTGTCTCTACGCTCCCCAGCTGGAGGCCACTCTAGAAGAGGGAAGATGACCTGGATCTCCCAGGAGACTAGACAGCTTCTGCAGAAGGGACAGGGGGGTTGTGGAGCAAGCCCATGCTGCCCGTGTGAACTTCTGCTGGACAACAGAGTGGCCCTCAACTGCTGAAGCAACAAGGACACCGGCCAGAGGCAGGGACACCTCCTGACACAGGAGCGCGCAGCAGGGCTGGTGCACTGACAGGGCTGGCCCTCAGGACCACTGCTCGCACACCAGAGACGGCAGCAAGGCCGACCTGCAGCCGTGGGGCTGCACAGAGCTGGGCTGTGCCCTTTTAACTGTCAAAGGAGCATCAAAAACATGACGTGTGAAGCTGTTTTTTTAAAAAGACAATGAATTTGAAAACTGATGGGTTCAATTCAGTTTATAAATCACTTCATTTTTAGGCAAAAATGCAATTGGATGAGCTTTGATTTCAGTCCACTTGAGCAATTAAAACAAAGGCAGGGCAAAAGGCTATGCTGGTGTGAGTGCAACAGAATATCAAAGTTGAGTCAGCAGGAGTCTCTGTGAGGACAGAAACCTGGAGAAACACCCCTCTGCAGTTCCACTCGTGGAGGGCAGTGGGCAGGACAGCTCCTATCACCGGAGGGAAGCCACTGCCGTCAACAGAGCCTTCACTGAGACACAGGCTGTGAGATTCGCCTGGGCTCAGGCCTCTAGTCTTATTTATACATGAAACCAAAGTCTCACTTTTTAAACCATAAACTTTACTGGGCATCAGCAGATAAGATGTACCAGGGATAGATAGAGAGGTGTTGTCAACAAGTCAGCCCTAAGAACTTAGAAACTATCATATCAAAAAATGAGTAATCATTTAATTTCTTAGCACAAATAGTAATTCCTTGAGGACTGAAAACAGTTGGGGAAACAAGATATAGACTTAAAGTGTTTTCCAAGTAGCAAACCCCCTCTGCAGTGCTAAGACATTGTCACCATTTTTTCCCCACAGACAAGTGTCTCAAATACATTCCATACTACTCAGGGTTAGGTAATAAAATGATACCCTTTCTGACAGCAAGATAAATTTTATCAACACTGTACTAATTAAAGTATGTAAGTTAACTGCATTTCTGAACTTTTGTATGTAAAATTTTTGTGCATGTGAGTATACGTGTTTTACTGGGGAAAGTCCTATCTAAAATCTCAAAGGGACCAAGAAAGGGGATGACAACTGAGCCGGACTGTACCTGCGGGGGGAGGCAGCCTCCACCCCGACTGACTGGCCTCCTGACACCGCGATGCTCTAGAATCTAGGCTGTGTTTTCCTTTCCCTTTCCAGGGCTTCTTCTGTTTCGGCCATCACGTCTTACCCGCACTACCGTTACACTACTGTGGTTTTTCTCTCTTCTAGCTGTTTCTCCTCTTCTGTCTCAATAACACTTCTGAGGCTGCACCTTCACTGCTGATAAGCCCACAGGTCCTGTGTTCTCGTCAACGTCAGTACTTTCTGCCCCGTACTTGGGTTCCTTCTAGTTACCTTTGAGTTTGTGAGTGCTCTAGAAAGTTGAGGATGCTAGATGTCTGATGGGGGTGGGGGGGAGGCATTACTAGGAGGAAG
The DNA here is from genome assembly GCF_027406575.1 of Nycticebus coucang. Lineage (NCBI taxonomy): Eukaryota > Metazoa > Chordata > Mammalia > Primates > Lorisidae > Nycticebus > Nycticebus coucang. The sequence continues at coordinate 6,529,086 of NC_069785.1, read as the reverse complement.
CTTGCTACAGATTTTAGTGAGTTGAACACAGACATCAGAAAGCAAAAAACACCCCGCCCCATCAACCCACACAAGCACATCCCGCATCAGCTTGCAGACCGCTTACAAAAGGGTGAGATGCTTCGTCTCCTTTCCAGCTCATGGCAGCACCTGACAGAGCTGCAGCCCCAGCCTGAGCTGGGACCTGCAGGAAATACTTAGAGCTTGCTCAGCAAGGCCTTTCCCATCATGCTCTACAAATGGGATGCTGGTAAATGAGCCATAAGGAAAGAATAAAGGAAATCTTACTGCTTCTTCTTTGCTGCTGGTAAATTATGGCAATAAGCACCTTACCTTGGGTGAGCATTTTGAGAGCCCGCACCTTACCTTGTGTGAGCAGTGGGGCCTTGGTGTGTGATACACCTTCTGGGGGCAAGACATGATTGCAAGAGGGACTTTACCTAAGAAATGCAATCAGTGTAACCTGGCTTATTGTACCCTCAATGAATCCCCAACAATAAAAAAAAAATGCTCACACAAGGTAAGGTGCAGGCTCTCAAAATGCTCACACAAGGTAAGGTGCGGGCTCTCAAAATGCTCACACAAGGTAAGGTGCGGGCTCTCAAAATGCTCACACAAGGTAAGGTGCGGGCTCTCAAAATGCTCACACAAGGTAAGGTGCGGGCTCTCAAAATGCTCACACAAGGTAAGGTGCGGGCTCTCAAAATGCTCACACAAGGTAAGGTGCGGGCTCTCAAAATGCTCACACAAGGTAAGGTGCGGGCTCTCAAAATGCTCACACAAGGTAAGGTGCGGGCTCTCAAAATGCTCACACAAGGTAAGGTGCGGGCTCTCAAAATGCTCACACAAGGTAAGGTGCGGGCTCTCAAAATGCTCACACAAGGTAAGGTGCGGGCTCTCAAAATGCTCACACAAGGTAAGGTGCGGGCTCTCAAAATGCTCACACACTGCTTCCACTGCCTACTTATCAAGGATGCGGTTTTATAGTTTGGGGTGAGAGAAAGAGGAGGGGTCAGTTGTGTTTTATAAATAACTAAATGTGATCCTGCCGTGGAGGAGAGACAGACTCCCCCAAGAGCTAGAGGTAGCAGACCCCAGAGGACACGAATGTGCTTGAATTCTAAACATGGAAACGCGAGGTGCCCAGGACACTCAGCTCTGCTGAGGTGGAAACATTCCAGAACTGCAAAGGCCAGCCATCTATGTCCAGAAGGCTAGTAATGAGACTAGCAAGGAGCTGGTCACTGAGGACAGCCCGTGCCGGGCCAGCAACCCCTCCGTTCTCCCTCCCCGGGTGCTCACACTGGTGATCTGGATGAACGTGCCTGTCCAACTCCTTACCTCACTGTGGCCACCGGCTGGAACGTGTGACGGCCGTGCTTCTTCATCCAGTGGCTCGATCACTGTCACCTCTGCAAACTCCTCCACAGATTCTTGAAACTCGGGCAGGGATCTTCGCCCATAACGCTTCCCACCTCTAACATACTTGGGCTGAGCTTCTGGTGAGCAGTCTGAGCAAGGAGATAAGAGGTGAGGCCACATTTCATGAGAATCTCAGCCCTAGGCTGACACTCACTGTCCTCGGCTCTTACAGCAGTCCCCAAACAGACCACCACTGTTTGCCAGCGGTGGGAGCCATGGGTGTGTACGAGGCATCAGGTCAGACGCAGAGAATGACTTTTAATTCTGAATGGTTTGTAGCACCTGAGTACACATCTGTGTAGGATGGGAGAGAACCAATGAGGGCAGCAAGGGACTCAACAGCACTGAATTAAGATCAGGAAAAGGTGAGGGGCTACATCTATTCTTCTGTATATTAAGCTGGTGTTTTGCTGGGGTTTTCGTGGGGGAGACCAAACTAACAAAGAGACACCTTGGAGAAAGTCTTGGAAAATGGCAAGACAGTGGACAGCACGTCAGCCCTGAAGAGTCGGTATCCACCCTCCCGTACCTCAGCGACTCCTCTGTCAATCATTCCACCGTCTGACCTATCAGACAAGCAGGGTAACAGGATAAAGAAACTGACACAGGAGATGTCCATCAATTAATGACAGCTAATTGCTTATAGCAGTGGTTCTCAACCTTCCTAATGCCTCGACCCTTTAATATAGTTCCTCATATATATGGTTGCGGTGACCCCCAACCATAAAATTATTTTCGTTGCTACGTAAGCAGTGATTGGGGGTCACCACAACATGAGGAACTGTATTGAAGGGTCATGGCATTAGGAAGGTTGAGAACCACTGGTTTATGGGAAACCTGGCATCAAGATCTTATCACAAAATTAAAAGCTGTGGAATGAAATAGCAAATGCAAAAGCACAGTAAGAAAAATGGTGTATCTTGTTTTTCCTCTTTATGAGCACCAGTGTTATACAAAACAGGAAGGATGTGTGTTAGGGAGAGTCACCTCTTGACCTTGAAAAAGGATGTCAGTTTGTTGACATTACCCATCTCAGGCTCGACAGTCACCACCTTCACCACCACCACCAGCACCACTACAAACTAACCTTTTTCTACAATGCATAGCTTTAAAGCAATAAAATACTTCACTCTGTTCAAATGTCATCTCAGATACAGATTTTTTAGTACCTTGCACAGTATTAGCATAAAATATTTCATTCAAATACAAAAGACTGCAATTCTTTGATTTCTGTGGTCTTATCGTCTGCTCAGACACACTATCTCTCTGGAGACTATCGTGTGAGTTATCTTTGACCCAGTCTTAGTAAGACTGAACTCAGACATGGAGATGTTTAAATGAGATCTGTACATACATCATCAAAATGAGCGGGATTGAACAGTTAAGAATGAAAAGAACAAAATCCTTCCTTTATCACCACCAAAACCCTGTTAGGGGCCAGCCATTACTTTCTGGTTTTCCTAAGAGAACTGGTGACCCTGTTCAACCAACCAGCTCACACCTTTCCTTTAGTGCAAGCTCAGATTTCACCATATTCACCAATGTGGCCTGGAGCATCCTAAAATTGCTCAGCGTAGCTCAGAGTGAAGTATTTATGCTCGCTCTATAACGTCTAGCAATATTTACATCCAGCTTTTAAAAAGTTGTTTGATGAGGTTAAGCGAGTCTCTCTCGGGAGGGGTTGAAGCGAACAAAACGTATACTGATGACCACCTGCAGTCGAAGGTACCTTTCACCAGAAGAGAGCGTGTCAGCCCGTGAGCGTTCAGGAGCGGCCCAGACACCCAAGCTACTTGTTGGCAGCTGACACCCACAGATGTTAGTCAGATGGGAGGCAATGCAGACCCATCCTTAATTTATCACACATCCTTAAACTTCAGTGGCAACAAGATACACCCCGAGTGATGGTGGGGGTTTAGAAAAGATTAAAAGGGAAACTCACAACCTGGGAAGATGGAACCAGGGATTTTCCTAGCATGGGAATAGTGTTGAGTCCTGGGGACAGAAGCAAGAAAGGAAGTCACTGCGATCTTTTCAGAGCAAAGTCGGAGTGGGAGAAAGCAACCATGCTAAAAAACCCACTCCGATCGAATCCCAAGCAAACGGTTTCCTAGTTATTTACGACTAACCAGGAAGCAGCGTTGGACCCCAGAGGCCTCTTTTTTAAAGCAATCCACAGTAACTGCCTGTGAGCTACTGGGGACTCTGAGAAGTGTCGATTCAGCAACTTATTTCTGCTTTGCCAAGAACTCTTTAAAAATTCATCTGTTTTATCTTACTTTATTATAATAACCAATTTTAAGAAAACTTAGCTTAGTATCTTTCACAGAACGTACATACATGACCCCACTCAATTTCTAGAGAAGTCTATTAAACTGTGTAATCTTTTTGGAAAAAAAAGATATTACCAAACACAAAGGAAAAAGGGGTAATTAAGGTTTCCAAACCACACATGCGACCAAGGAAGAATTTGACTAATCACACCATTTAAAAACAGTTATTTCAGAATTACACACACACACACACACACACACTCCCCTCCTACTCAGAACACCATCCTCTCTGCACTTATGTATTAATGGGGAAGAGATTAATGGGGCAAAGGTAAGGCTGTCCAGGGAGAGCATTCCTGGTCAGTAGCCACTGCTGTGTTAAGCATCTGAAAACTCTGATTCTTCTTATCAATCTCCATGAGGGCTTTAGAATTTAACAGCAGCAGTGCAGTCCAGTCCACAAAGCAATGGGGATGTGGGGATTTTTTTATGGTGTTTCATTTTTATTTTATTTACTTATTTATTTTTTTGAGACCGAGTCTCACTATATTGCCAGGCTAGAGTGCTGTGGTGTCATGGTAGCTCACAGCAACCTCCAACCCCTGGGCTCAAGCGATCCTCCTGCTTCAGCCTCTCAAGTGGCTGGAACTCCAGGCGCCCACCACGCCTGTTAGTTTTTCTATTTTTAGCAGATATGGGGGTCTGGCTCCTGTGCAGGCTGGTCTGGAACTCCTGAGCTCAAGTGATCCTCCTGGCTAGGCCTCCCGGAGTGCTTGGATTACAGGTCCAAACAGTGGGAGTTTTGAGAAACACACTGGGATTAAGAATGCCTTGCTCCTTTCTCACCAAGTCCAAGGGAAGAAATTCAAAACCTCAGCCCTGGGGAAAAGTTTATTTGCTTTACAAAGGCATCCACAAGGAACTCGCTTTGGGGGGGCTGGGGGAGGGGGGAGAATTCATTCTGGAAAAATGTTATCTATGTTAGCTAACACAGAGTTACTTGATTTATTAAGAAATGCAGTCATTAACATCACAGAGCTTTGCTTTAACACAGGTGTAAGTCACCACTTCTATTATAAACTCCAAGGAGGGAAGTGAAGTGTCAAGAAACAAGTGTAAAGGACCCACATGGTTGAGTACCTTAAAGTGTGTTTATGATTCTGCCTGGATTTTCAAGCTTCTGAGCCACTTTCTCTTCTTTGCTGTTTTCTATTCCTCCTCTTGGCATCACTTCATAAAAATAAAAATGGGCTTTGGAGGAAAGTTGACAAACCCAGCCTGCCCAGAGGAGGCCTGCACCCCATCTTGGGAGAACTTATTATAAGATACGCCAATTAGACGCAGATGGCTTTGAGGCAGTTCTCCTGACCTGTTTAGATGGTCCAGGCTCATAAAACCAGGGCTTGGTTAAGAGTAGATGCAACAGAGAAACAATGGTTCCCTCCCCTAAAGACTGCTGGAGTAACTTGGAAGAGAAGACAGTCTCTGCAGAGCAGGTGTGGCAAGGTCTGATCAGGGAGTTCAAAGGATAGAGAAAATACTACCCCACCTGGCCTTAGAAATTAAAGTCTGCATGCTCATACACCACATTTTTCACTGGAGGTCTCATCTTTCCTAAGCAGAGAGACCCCACAGCTGTGATCACGTTCCCCTTCCCAATCAGGATCAAGCACCAGGCATGTGTATGACTTTTGGCCAGAGATCTTAAAATTAAAATACAATGTCAGGCAGGGCAAACAACCAACCTCTGCCCATCCCTCTCCCAGTTGGCTCCCTACTAGCAGTGTGGGTGGGTGAAACTCCACTCTAACCAATTCAGAGAACATTCTTTATATTCTCTCCTGAAACTGACCACAGCCACCATGCGATGCAGGTTGGAGCTCTCAGCTCTCCTAAGACACTGCATGACCACGGCCACCACACGATGCAGGTTGGAGCTCTCAGCTCTCCTAAGACACTGCAGGGACAGCCAAAGACAGAGCAATGAACAAGGGAAGCTGAAACAGTCACTCAAAAGCCTAAGTACCATTTATTCAAGCAAATATTTTTTTGCAAAAGCACAGGCTTAGAACCTGGAATGAAGTAGCACTTACAGCACACAGGCAGTACAGGGGCACTTACAGGGGAATCTCTGAAAATGCCCTCCAGGGTTAGGCAGACTCTTTTAACCTGTATTCACTGAACACTTGCCCCGTGTAGAGCATTATGTTGTACCTGCTGAGGGATAAGACGGATATTAGGTAATCTTTTTGAATCAAACGTCTCTGTTCCCCAGATGACCTCAGGCTATTTCCAAAGATGAAGAAGAAAGGCCACCCTTGCTGAGATTCCCGTTTTGGAATTGCTAATATAGAACGTTGCTTTCTAATTCTCTCCTGACCCATTTAGTGAGCCTGGAAAATCATTCCCAGAGCTACCACCCCATCCCAAAACCTCTGCACAGGGGGAATGCCAGTAAGAGGCCTTTCATACCACATGTCTGCCAAGCTCACAGGATTGCAGAAATTCATTTGAAAACAAAAAGTGGTCATAAATGAAGCAGGTGCAAACCTCAAGACAAGCACCCCAAGAAGCTTGCTGGGGCAGGGCAGCCATGCGGCAAACGGGCACCAGCAGCCCCTGCGCATCCCACCCCCTCACTGTTCTGAACGCACCATTACTCAGGAATTACACAGCACAAGTGCAAACCCACACCTGATCATACGTGAGGGAAAAGGGAAGAAAAGCAGCACAGGGGAGGCCAAGGGCAACTGAGAGACCTAGAGATGCAGAGACTGATGGAGACGGCAGAGACAGACTGAGACCCAGAGAGGGAGAGAAGGCGGACAGGGAGCAGGGGGAGCAGATGGGAGAGGGGGACAGAGACGGAGGAGGAGGAGAGTGGAGGCCAGACAGGGTGGTGGGGAAAAAGAAGTACTCAAGGAGGGTGGGGTAAGAGGGCAGACAACACAAAAGGGACACCAAGGAAAGCCTCTGCCCTTCCCTGAGCTTCCCAGACGTCACCAGCCCATCACCCCACACTTCTGTGTGCACAAAGTCTCCCCCCACCCCAGCAGCTCATGAGGTAGGGGGCACCACCTCCCCCTCTCTCCTGAGATCTGCACATTTAAGATGCAGGTTTCACCTGGGCCTTTCAGGTGCTGAGTGCAGTGACAGAATTTTAGGAGCTGTCTCCTGTTCTCACGGCTCTGAATGATGCCTCTTGCTGGAACACAGGGGCTGTCTGGACGCGAAGGCAATGCGGTGGCTCTGGAGGGGAAGGGCAGAACCCACTAAAGGTGCCAAAGACTGTGGGTGAGTGTGGCCTGGCAACCCCAGGGCGGACTGTCTAATTAGATGGTCTATCTAAGCCCTGACAGGAAAGAGTTGGAACTGAGAATGAGTACATGGTCATTTCCCAGGTCTTTTCCTAAGAGGGTCAACCAGCTAACCCCGAGCGGGTCATCTGGTCACCCTGCATCCTAAGTCATTTGGGGGAAGAAGTTCATGTTTCACCTAACTATTCAAAGCTCAGCTCAAAACTCATGTCTGCCAAGTAACTTCTTGGCTCAACTTTCTTACTTCTTTTTTTAAAATGCTACTTGGGGAACACAGAACATCTTTTATTGGCACAAGTTTTATAGAACCCTTTCCTCTATGCATTTACAACTCACGCCATCACAGCTCCCAACTTAATAATATTGATGATCATAATTTTTTTTGAGACAGTCTTACTATGTCTCCCTCAGTAGAGTGCTGTGGCATCATAGCTCAAACTCTTGGGCTTAAGTAATTCTCTTGCCTCAGCCTCCCAAGTAGATGGGACTACAGGCACCCACCACAACACCCGGCTATTTTTTGTTGCAGTTGTCATTGTTGTTTTAGCTGGCTCAGGCCAGGTTTGAACCCACCAGCCTCAGTGTATGTGGCCGGCGCCCTACCCACTGAGCTACGGTGGGTAGCATATTTTTTCTAAGAGCATTTTGTGTATTAGATTATGTACTTATTCATACAGCGACACTTTCCAGGGCAGCAGGGCTTTGGGGACAGAGACTGGGCTTTGGAATCAAACAGACCTGGACCTGGACCCTCAGTTTACAGCAAGGTTAGGAATACTCAGCCTCATGAAGACTTAGTTTCCTCTTCTGAAGGGAGGAAAAACAACAGTAGACCCCAGAGCGAGGCCACCATCCTCCTAGAAGCTCCTGTCCCAGGAGCTCCTTCCACACTGTGGTCCTTACACCCAGACTCGTAAGGAGTAGGTGGTGACCCAAAGCCATCCAGCCAGGAGCAGGTACCCAGCATTGGCAGGTCCGGAAGAGTCTCACAGCCCTTGGTCCCACAGCAGACCTCCTTCCCCCACTGTTGTAATACATAAATTAATGTAATGACGCCACCCAGGTCATCGCCTCTGAACGTGGAGCTGTCCTGATCCCAATCTTGTTCTTGCCCTGATCTTCTCCTCCCTAGTTTCCTTTCTCTGCCTCGATGGGCTGGTGTGAGAGGGACACACCAATTCTCTAACTTTAAATAACATGAGCTATGTGTATGTCTTAAAAGTTTGCCCTTTTCCCTTAGAAAAATGATTACAGTAGCATTCCTTCACAGCACAGTCTAAGGGTTGCTTAGTCTTTGATACACAGATAGGGCATAATTTGTCAGCTACCACACTGTCAAATTTTTTCGCTTGTTGTACAGGTTGAATATCCCTTATCTGAAGTGCCTGGGATCAGAAGAGTTTCAGATTCTATTTTTGAATTTAGAATATATGAGTTATACCAGTCGAGCATCTCAAATCTGAAAATCCCAAAATTGCTGGGAACATCATGTTGGCACTCAAAAAGATTCAGATTTTGGAGCATTTTGGACTTCTAATTTTTGGATTAGGGTATTTACTATGTGTGTGTGTGTTTGACTATTTTAAAAGACTATCCTTTACAGACATCTTTGTGTATATCTGTGATTGTTCAGCCAAAAGCCTTACAGTCCTATCATCTTGCACAATTCCAGAAAGGCCCTATCACCTTTCTGCCGACATGGCTGGTGGCAGGTGTGATCCGGTCCCTCCTGGCCTTAGACACACTCCTAACCCCCTCTTTGTTGGTGCCAGTGTCGCTGGTGGTGGCAGCAGTGGTTTGCTCTGCTTTAACTTTTGGAGGAAACTTCCGGTCCTCAGTGTTGGCATCCCACTGACACTAAGGGAATAGAGACTGAGGTCTCACATAACCAGAGAGAGGATAGCAAAATAAGCCTCCTGGGCCATCTGTGTCTAAGACCACCTAAAAACAGGGACCTCAGTCAGACTTCAGCATCTGGCCCGAGGCCTCTAACCTAGTTACAAACAGGAATCTTCAATCACCACAAATCACGATCTAGCCCAATGCTGGGCCACAGGACCTGTTGCAATGTGCATTTGCTGAGTAAATGAAAAGATATCTGTTAATTATATTCATGGCTTCTTCAACATACGCGGAAAATAATTACAATTAGGGCAGTTCCTGGAATTAGGAAGGAAGGTCTGTTAGCAAAATCATCATTGTCATCATCAACATCTCTACCAGAGCAATGCCTAATTTTTTCTAACAACTTGGATTTCCCAAACCTGAGTTCTTCCCTACCCATCAACAAAGGAATGACATTTTCAGTGAATTATGTCAGGGAAATAAGGTCTTCCTGCATTATGCTAACATCTTCTGAAATAATAATGCTAGATGCATCACACGAGCTCACAGTCTCTGGGGAGCAGAGCTGGCTGACGTGTTCATACCATGTGGCTTAGAGCCCAGGTCAGCATTTCCATTCCAAAAATCCTATAATTCAAAGCTGTGGCGAATCAAATAAATAGCTAATAGCTAAGTTGTTGCCCCTCTCTTATTCCAGAAAAATAATTTAAAAATTAAATGGTAGATAACGGATATGAGAAGAGTTATGCCTCTGGCAATATTAATCAGTTTGGAACTTACAAAGGACTCCCTATTTCCAAACCCATTTTTCTGCCTTTACCTGAATTTCAGTATTTTTTTTAATTGTGTTGTTGTTATTGTTGTTATTATTATTGCTTTTTAGGGGGAAAATTCCACATTTTAGAATCATAAATGTCAGAGTTAACAAGATGCTGGAAATAATCTAAGCTATACCCCCTACTCCTAAAAATAAACTGTGCCTCTGAGAAGTTATAAATGGCAGAGCCCAAGACTATGGAAATAATGACTTAATTTCATCTTTTCTCAAATCCCATCAGCATTTTGTTTCAAAGACTCTAGAAGCATGATGTATACTAGGCATTTGTCCTTAGGAAGAACTTTATAAGCATCAATTTATGTTGGATGGAATCTTACAGAAACACAAAGCCAGCTTTTTTCGGAGACAATAGACAAAGTCATTTAGATATCAGGAGACCATCCAATTGAACCTCATACCGGAAGGAATGTTAAGCATTTTCTAGTGCCCACTTTTACATCCAAGGTGACTGAACACGACCAAGGCTGTGACGTACAAGGTCACCCAGTTAGAAGGGCAGGGCCGTATTTCCCAGGCTCTCACCCAAGTTCTTCCATTATCAAGCTGACTTTCCTAGATGAGTCTGCTACAGAATCTGACGTTTTAACTTATAACAATTTTCAGGCGGCGCCTGTGGCTCAGTCGGTAAGGCGCCAGCCCCATATACCGAGGGTGGCGGGTTCAAACCCGGCCCCGGCCAAACTGCAACCAAAAAATAGCCGGGCGTTGTGGCGGGCGCCTGTAGTCCCAGCTACTCGGGAGGCTGAGGAAGAGAATCGCTTAAGCCCAGGAGTTGGAGGTTGCTGTGAGCTGTGTGAGGCCACGGCACTCTACCAAGGGCCATAAAGTGAGACTCTGTCTCTACAAAAAAAAAAAAACTTATAACAATTTTCCTTGTTATAAAATACGGACTCGCGACCCTGGCAGTTTGAAGGCTGGGCACCATGGCACACCTGTCCTTTTCAGTCTCCCTCCATAGTTTAAAGGTAACCTTTTTTTCTCACAATCTACCAGGTCCTTTGATCTTAAAAGGCAAGACAAAAATACCACAAACATGGCCCCTTATAATAAAAGACAAGCGAAGTCCTGAGCAGCAAAGTGATGCAGATGACACAGGCACCTGTCACCAACGAGGCCAAACGTGCTTCCATTCTCTCCTCCTTGCTGCCCCTGGCCACTGGTCAGACCCTTCTGGCCAGGCTGCACTGGCTGAGGACCGGCTTGTCCACGTGAAGGCTAAAAGCCTTCAGATAAAGCCTTCATGGCGCCCACCCTGGGAGGCTGGTCTCAGCATCCTCCTCTGCCACTGTCCGTGACACTTCAGTTAAGCTCCAGCCCTCTCAGTCAGCTCAGCGATAAAATAGCAGCGTTCTCTCCAGCCCTGACATGCTGCAGCATAAGATTCAAGGGACAGCAGTGGAAGAGATGAACCCAGGTGACCTCCTCACGTACTGCTTTCAAATCCCAACCCCGTTTTCTCTCTCTCTGCCCCAAACCAGCCAGCCTGCGGGGGCGGAGTGACGCTGTAGAGTGGGTGGGAGATCACTGGAGTGCAAAGAATTGCATGATCCCCACCGACAACGGGAAGGGCCAGGGAGGGATGGGCAAAAGACAAAACAAGCAGAGATGCCCAGGAACGAAGCAGAGAATGTGGGTGGGAGGGCTGATTCCTACCAGATCAAACGCTCTGAAGGCACAGGCTCAGCCCTGCCAGGAAAACGGTTAGGGAGTCCTAGAGCTGCTGCCACTGAACGTCTTGCCGCTGCGTTACACTGACCAGAGTTCTGTAACCAGGATCTGCTGCAGCCCACCCAAAGATGGGGCACAAAGCTATAAAAGTCCCTCGTGTGTGTTGTCCTGGAAGACTTGTACGACCGACAATCTCTGCTCGCACAGCAGTGAGCCGCACACATACACATACTGTGAAATCGCCGTCTGGAGCCAGACTCACAACTTCACACCCTGGCTGTGACCAAGTCAACCAGCTGCTGTCCAGCTCTTCCTGTTGCTTAGATCCCAACACTGCACTACTCCAGGGGGCGCCCTTCCCATTTGCAGTCACCATAAACCTGTATACTTAATATGACAATTTTCTGGTTGATGTCAGTATAGGTTTTGAAGAAAGGACAGCAGAAGGATCACGTGGCCTCGTGGCAGGGCCGCCCATTCCGAATCCACACAAAAGCACACTAGTAGTCTCAGCACACAGAAGAACACGGAATCTATGACTATCTTTCCTGTGCTCATATTAACTACAATCTACCCAGTAGTGACACCTCCACAGCTCTATTCGGGATCCCTAGATCTTCCACAAGTGTTATCAAGATGACAGATAGCCTTAAAAAGGTAAAAATACCCATAAAATGTGAGATCCCATACGTAACAAAAGTCCATATTCCAGTAGGGGTCACCCACAGAAATTTTACTGTTCATCTGGAGAATCTCAAGAATGTAATAACCTACCTCCCAGGCTCACTGGAAGCTTCTAAAGAGCTCTGGCAAGCCTCAGAATTGAGAATAATTCACCTAGGGGGGTCACCCTTGGCAAAAAGGGGGAGATGCGATCCAGAATCCAAAACACAGCTGGAGACGGCCCTCGCACACACCAGACAAATCCAGAGCATTGCAGAATGTTCACGGAGAACTCGATCACCCAGCAAGAGGGAGAAATGAGGTCCCATCTGTGCCTCATCTAAATAGGTCACATGGGATGACCCCATGTAGCCACAAAATGTTAAAGATTCTGTCTCAGTCTCAAAACCGGACTATGTTTTTGATGCTCTCTATTTAAAGTCAGGTTTACTGAGGCATAATTTACATAGAGTACAGTTGCTCTTTTAGTGTACAATTCTATGGGTTGGAAAAACTCACACAGTTAACCACCACACAATTAAGACACAAGGTTCAGCATCCCCAGAATTCCATTGTGCCTCTTTATAGTCAGCCCTGCCCCAGCCCCTGAAAACCCCTGATCTAATAAAACCAGCCCTATAGTCAGCCCTGCCCCAGCCCCTAAAAGCCCCTGATCTAACTGTACCATAATACAAATTTCCGCGCTGTTTGGGCTTCCCCGTAAACATTCACCAGGTTTCACTGATTCTAAGACACCCACACTTCCACACCAGATTTGAACACTCTGAAATTAGAATCTATTTCACAACCACAGCATTTTACACTTAGAATTGGCAACTATTTTTGCTTTTAGAGACACATAAAATGACAATGTGTCTTATAATCGATGGCACTTAAAAAAAGTCAATGAAGCACAATATTAAGTCTTTTATACCATTCATTGTGTACTTCCTATATTTTTCTAGGTATTGGAAATACAAAAAAGAAAAAAAAATGAACACATCCTCGAAAAACTATCCCTGAGAGAAGGAAACAGATAAGCAAGGATAACATGTATAACCGGGGTCACCCATTCTCTAGGATCAAGCTAACTTATCTCTGGATTGCCTTCCCTTCTACTTTTAGGAAATATTTCCCCCAAATCATATCCTTTCACATACACAGGAAATGAACGCAGGGCACAGGCAGTTACCATCCAGCTTCCCTCTGCTCATTCCAAGAAAGAGTTATTGCCCCACATCTGACCCAGTGCCCAGGAATAATCCAATTATTTTTTTCCACATTAAAGTGCTGTAGTACAGAAGTCTCATTTCAGTGTTCAACAGCTGCAAGGCTTTTGTGACATTATTGAAGTCACTGAAAATAACCGTCCAATCTGTGAAGGGTAGATGTCCTACCCAAAGCCCTCACAGACATGTTTCAAGGTCCCCCCCAATTCTTCCCAGGACAACTTTTAATGGGCAACATAGAGAAGAAAAGTTAATGCCCTTACCTGGTTCTTGAAAGTGTTCTTCATTTGACAGAGTTCTAGACAAGACAAGTATTAATGCTTCTTTGAATTGATCAAAGTGTACCTAAAAAAAGCAATTAGAAATAAACTGAAAAATCATTCCCATAGCTCTAAGAATTCAAATCTATCTGTAAAGTATCAGAACTGTCTGTTCCCATCCTGACAGCCTTGGAGTGAGTCATAACCCATTCTGTCGCCCTTTTTCTTCATTTCTTTAAAGCACAGATGGAAAAATGGCTGATCATTTTTGACACCCAGTACCCAAAAGGCTAATATCAATATCCATATCCATTCAACCCCCCAGGGGAAAATTTATATAGCAAAATCCTCTTTATAAACTCAGAGAAAAATAGGTTTAAAAGTCTTAGCTCCTTTTGTTTTTCTGAACAAGACCAGAAGAGAAAGATGTCAGGTTGGATATAATGGAAAACTTCCCCAGTAAACAATCCACTTATCAGAGCCTCATAGAGGCTTTCATTGCTTAAGATATTCTAAAGGGGAGTAAACCATCTTTTGAGGACGACTTGAATACAGTCCTGCCTACGGCAGACATATCATATTTATCTCCCAAAGCCCCTATTATTCTATAAACAAGCAAAAATCAATAGCAAACACAAAGGATAAAAGAACCTTGAGAATCATTTTCCTGAATTCTTACAAATACAATTATCCTGATTCATGTGGGAAAGAATAAGTTTTATTTAAGTGAATACAACAGGGATATTTCTTTGCTTTCATGAGTACAAGAATTTTCTTTACGGCCACCTGTATTCTTCTACAACTAAGATTTATGTGATCTCACCCTGGAACTGGAGGAAAATGTGGTATTTCTTCTCATCATAATTCTGTTTGAAAATATGACACCTATTTACCCAGAACCCCAAATGTAAATATAAATATGATTTTGGTAAATTTGTCATTTGTGCTTCTATGGGTCTCTTTTGATACCATTATAAAACACTGCCTAGAGGTTTATGTACAGGTGACAGACAAAAAAAAAAAAAAAACCCAAAACAAAAAACACTTCTAAATTAAATTTGAAAAGCAGCAAACCTCATTAGTTATTGAAAAACTGGAGGAAAAAAAAATCACGTCTTTTCTGTGAAAATCCAAGGAGAGGAATCCATTGACATTTGTATGTCATCAAATTATATTGGCTTGCAGTGCACCACTCTCTCCCAAAGATTATGTGATTTCACTACCATAACCACTATATTAGTTTTAATTAATTGAAATTACTTTCAATCATATTCCTTTTCAATTATATGGACTTGATTTCTAAAAATGTTTAATTGTATACAAGTACAGTATAACCTCCATAGCTGACCACCTCCCCACACTGACCATCGCCCTAAGTTGATCTAATTTTCACAGACCAGACATGCACCATATGTACACATCAGTACAGAGGCCTGGTTTCTTATGCTGACCAGCTCTGCCTGTTGACCAGTACAATCCCTTGTGTAGTCAACTTAAAGAGGTTCTACTGTATTTAAGGCACTTGATAATTTGATATAAAATAATCACCACAATCAAGCTAATTAATATATCCATTATCTCACATGGTTAAAATCTTTTTAAAAAAAAATTTGCTGGAAAGAACATTTAGAATTTACCCTTCTAGCAAGTTTCAAGTTAGACTTTATGGATTTTAAATTTCCGCACAATCTAAGGAGCCAGAGTGCAGGTCTGTCAAGGAAAAAGGCAGGCCAGGCATTTGCTAAACAGCCCAGGTGAACCATCCTTGGAAGGGTTACCAGATTGTAGAAATGGAGGCTGTGCTAATTAGCTCTCACAGCTGACAGGTTTCAAAAAAGCCCCAGGGGGAGGGGGCCAGGCCCTGCTATTGTTGCCCAGTCAGCGATGGGCTCCAATGCACAGGCAAGGGGGTCTTCCCATCGGCCAGTTTTACACCATCAGACAACCCAAGAGCTGTGCCACTCAGGGCCCCTCCAACAGGTGCCCACCAATTCCCACCAGGCTCTGCCCCTCACTTCCTGCTGTGAGCTGGCTACATTACTGAACCCCTCAAGCTTTAGTTTGCTGCTCTGCAGAGATGGGGATATACGCAGGGTGTCCATGAAGGTTGTGTGCAATTTAAAATAGTTTAACATAGTAAATTGCACACAAACTTTATGGATACCCTGTACATATAAATACTCACACACACAGATAAATATATATATGACAACTGATATTTATTATTTGCGTAACAAATACTTATTGAGCAGCTGCTCAATAAATGTGCTGGGCAGTGTACTATGCTCTGGCGATGTAGCAGTTAATGAAAGTGATGGAAATCCCTGCCGCCCACCACGGAGCTCAGACTCCCCCGAAACGCCACAGGGACTTCAGGCAGGCACTGTGCTAAGGGCACTCTGTGTATTTAGGTTATTTATGACACCACCTCCCTGCACTAGGGTGATAAAACAAGAATTATGTATAGCATCTAGAACGTCCTTAGACTTACCAGGTACCAGCGAGTGGTAGTTCTATTAATAGGTTGGGTAGCAGGGATGACTGTTCCCACTACTTTTTTCAGAGAAACAAGGCCATGTTTTCCAGTAAAGCAACTGGCCAGCCATGGAGTGACTGAGCTAGCCCAGTGGCAGTGGTGCTGGGGCTGCGGGGGGGTCCAGGGGCCTGCCTGGTCCCCCAGGACCTGTGGTGTCACACACCACAGAAACCCGTCCAGTTTGCAGTGTTTAGCAACCACAGCTCTGAGTGTCTCCTCTTAGGATACTAATGGAGGCAGATGAAACCGGAGACTCCCCTTGCTACTGTTACAAGCTGAACAGAAAGAGGCTTCCCTTTCAAAAGGGAACTATTTGTCTTTAGAATTTCAAATCCTTTACCCTTGATTCTGTGGGGCTCTCCTGGGTCTTCTAAAGGCATTAGTGTTGACAGAGGTGATTAGAAAAAGCCCTTTGGAATTTGGTCCTGACATAGTTAGCTGTCAAGGTCATGCAGGTGTCTATATATCCCAACTTTACTCCCCCTGACACGTGACAAAGACACCTATGACCTGGTATTAATTCTAATCAACTTCCAAGGCTTTATAAGAGGCCTAAGGATCCCTTGAACGTGGTATAACAAGCACACAAACTACCAGGACGCCATAAACCTCACGTACAGACTCAACTCTCTGGAGCCCAGCGGACCATCAGGACACCAGTGGCGTCAAAGCTGAGGCAGGTGGCATAAAACCCACGTGCTCTTCTCTTACAAAATGAGTATTTTGTAAATAAGAGTACATGTACCGACAATTTCCCATTTCCCCTGTGTCTGACAGCTTTAGGGGCGACTTTTGGGACACCCTGTAGTTCGCCCCTCCATCCCTGACAAACCCCACCCCCCACAAAATCCACACACCATTCAGCAGTTCTTCAAAACCACTTGCAGCTGCTTTAAGTTCCACTTTGATCAAGCTGTTCTTGAAGGGGCAGGGAGACAGGGCCCTTGGATTTAAATAGCAGTAAAGGCCACCTCTTTCAAAGAGCTGACTCTCTAGGAGGCAGGTGACTGCTATTTTCCATCAATTCTCATGAATATTGATGTGGTGGAAAAGCCCCTTAGGGCAGAGTCAGAACCCAAATGTTGACACACCCGCTATTGTGAAGAACTGAGCACCAGGGTGCCCACTTGCTCAGTACTGGAATTCTTAGGGACCACTTTCTTCCTCCAAGGAGTTTATAACTATTATATTATGTTAAAATTTAGAAATCATCACAAATATACAATATAATTAAGTCTCACCTGGTAACAAGCTTCCACACCCAGTTGGTACCTCCTTATTTGAATAGTAATTGCTGCCTCTTATTTTACCAGCATCCCTACATCTCATAAGCCTCAAAGGGCAGTTTGCAGCAATGGGAAAATTACACGACTGACTAAAAACACACATGACATTTAGACTAAATTAACAGCAAGACTAGTCAAGTCTGACATTGTTTGTCCTGTGTCCCCACCACGTAGTAGAGCTCATTACTTGCTCTCCATGTTTGATGTGAATTCTTTTTTGGAAAAGAGGTAAAGGCACCACACAGAAAACAAATTCAGTTTCAAACCACAAAAAACCTGTAACAGGAAGTAGAATAAGGAACCTAACTTTGCATAAAATCAGCGGGTGGGATCCCAGAGATGGAGGGCACAGTCTCCAGCCGGGCACAGGCTGCAGCTCCAGCAGACCCTCGGTGGGAGAGCCCAACCCAGCACTCGCCCAGGGGAGCTGGCAAACAAGCCAAATGAGCTTAGACGGTCGGGATCTATGAACACAAAGGGAAATCGAGGAAAGAACAATAAAGACTTTCAGCCTTAGTTGAAATGGGTTTAGAAATACGGACTCATCAGAAGGTTGATGTTCAGGGAAATAATGTTTATAGCATTATGCAAAGAGAAACAACAGATTAAGAAAGGAACATAGTTTCATTAATGTTTTCATCTAAGCCAAGTATTTGGGTAATTGTAGCTTAGTAGTCATTTACTGCAGGCAATGTAAGGGGAGGCAAAGGACACTTTATTTATTTATCTATTTATTGAGACAGAGTTTCACTTTGTCACCCTCAATAGAGTGCTGTGGCATCACAGCTCAGCAACCTCAAACTTTTGGGCTCAAGTGATTCTCTTGCCTCAGCCTCCTGAGTAGCTGGGACTATAGATGCCTGCCACAACGCCCAGCTATTTTAGAGACAGGGTCTTGCTCTTGGTTAGGTGGGTCTTGAACTCCTGAGCTCAAGCAATCTTCCTGCCTTGGCCTCAGAGTGCTAGGATTACATGTGTGAGCCACCACGCCCAGCCAGAAAAGACCACTTTAAAAGGCAGGGTTTTTAAACCTAAAGCAGCCACACAAAGTTGGACTCCAAGACTGACCCAAGGAGCCATCCCCACAGATGACAAATCTTTGCACACACAAAGATTCAAACCACCACCACACAAGAAGGCTTCTAGTAAATTCATTCTCCACTCTGACAGACTTCCTGAGATCATTACTGGGAGCCCCTATTTATCAAAGACCTGCTCTGGGTGTACGGGGGTTCAGGAAAGCATTCAGGTAGACACAATGGGTTAACTGTCCCTGGCTCTATGATACACAATCTCCCCATAATCTCGTAAGGAGGGCATCATTTTTCCCATTATACAGATGAAGAAAATGAGGCTCATAGTATTTAAAATGACATGCCCATATAGCCCACCAGTGGCAAGAGGCAGTACTTGAATCCAGGTCTGACTCCAAAGACCACTCTAACAGTATTTGGCGTGGAGGTGAGGTGTGTGGAGGCAGATGAGGATGAGGTTCATTTTTGTGTATTTGGAGCTTGAGGAAGCTGTGAAGGTATGCATTTCAATGGGAGTCTAGGGTCTCATCCTGCCACTGTCTCCAATGAGTTGTCTGGTTTGGATGAGCCTTTCCAGGTTCTGTGTTTCTCCATCATACAGACGACCTCTGAGATCTAAAATTTGTGCTGGACACTGCAGACCTGTAAATCTCTGCATCCATATGGGAAGCCAACTCCTAACAGTATCAGCGGAATATTGGCGAAATCTAATGAGCATTCCTGCCGGCATCTTCTCTGGCAAAGGAGATGGGTATTATGAAATAAAGTCGGCAGCGAAGAGCTGTTAAGCACTTGTTCCTACTTGCTGTGCAGTGTCCGGGGTCAGTGGCTCTACCCTCTGCCCAAAGGGCACACTAAATACTTTGGAAGAGACGCAAGGGCTTACAGCACACAAAACCAAACCTAATTTCACAATGGGTTTGATGAGAAAGTATTAACACAGAATAGAAGCAAGTTCAGCAGCCTCCTAATAAGAAGATCTTCTTATCTATAAAGGGAGAACCACAGACCTTTAGGAGTTCACATCAACCCCAAATGAGATTCCTGTAAAGGAATGATGGTTTACCCAGAGTCACAAGACCAACATGGGAATTCAGAAAACAAAAATCACGCCCACCATTTCCAGTTAAACCGTGTTAACCACTAAGACAAAGCAAATGTTTAGACATTTGAGAGATAGTGAGAAAGGATCCACCTTTCCTTCCAATAGGTACAGAGGGAACACAGTCGTGGTTATAAATATAAGTAAGTGGTGCCATCATGGGGTAGACACTACTTGATGACTGAGCACAATTTTGCACACACAAAGAATAAGTCCAAATAGTCCTTCACAGGAAGAACTTAACTTGGGGTTTACTCTTCAAATGATTAAAATATGTACAGGTGGCTCACGCCTGTAATCCCAGCATTCTGGGAGGCTGAGGTGGAAGAATCACCTGAGCTCAGGAATTAGATACCAGCCTGAACAAGAGCAAGACCCATCTCTAATAAAAATAGAAAAACTAGAACAATCCAAGATGGCGGCTGAGTAACAGCTTCCCTGCACCTGGGCACGGTGAGTCTGGGGAGATAAGACTCCAGGCATCTCTGGCTGGTGGGATCTGCTTATAATCATCCCTTTGAGGATACAGGGAGTCAGCAAGAGACTTCTGGACCCCAAGAGGAGGACAAAAACAGTGGAAAACTGTTAAGTGGTTGCGTGTGTCCAATAGACCTAATCCTGCTGGCAGCCGTAAGTATAAGCAGCAGTGAGACTGCAAACTGGAAAGGCCTTACCTATGAACCGTTTCGGTATTTTTGGACTTGGCATTCAGTTGAACTGCCCTGGGGAGAGGTTGAGCAGGAGTGTGGAGAACTTTGGGCATTGTCTAGGGCCCCAGACTGAGCTGTTGAGCTGGACGGAGCTAACAGTGTTCGGCTGTGGGCGGCAGGGAGGCATTGTAAGAGAACTGTCCTGGCAAGCTCCGCCCTCAGGGTCGCAGAGCAAGGATCGGGGCAAGAGCTAGTAACCTAGTGACTGAGCAGCCTAAAGGTGGGGACTGAGCTGCCCTACAGCCTTAACCCTCAGGGGCAGAGTGAGACCGGTTTTGGCACCCTAGAGCCTGGGGCTGTTGCCCTGGGTAGAGTGCCGTGGTGTCACAGCTCATACAACCTCAATCCCCTGGGCTTGGTGCCTCCCAGACCTCCATAAGAGCTGTGCTGCAACCCCAGATCTGTGACCCGCGCCTGCCGGGCCTCCGCATGACCTGACCAGGAACTGCAGGAGCCACGCAACCCTGCGTCCTCCCTCCTGTACCCTTCCTGCCTCCACACCGGCCGGCTCATCAGGCCAGGGACTCGGGTAGCTGCGTGCCCTCTGGAGCCCTCCCTGCCTCTGCACAGAGCCCTTCTCCTGCTGGAGCCTTGGGCTCTCTGTGCCAAAGTCGCTGGATGCCAGGCACTCCCAGAACCGTGCGCACCATCTTCCGCCCTGTTGCTGGATCCAGGTGTGTCACACTCCAAAGCCGCCTCCACAACCAGAACTCCCAGGCTGGGGCAGCCCGAGAGGAACTACACAGGGTCACTCCCTACAAAGATCCAGCAACATTAGAATGATCCCGCTGGAGTCTAATATTAGAGAGACACCTCCCCAACTCTGAGGATGGCCAGAGGCAATGGTGAAAAACAATCATGAGGTGAAATCAACAGAAAAACTCTGGCAATATGAATAATCAGAGTGGATCAACTGCCCCAAAGGATCAATGGGGCAGACACAGCACAAGATCCCATGCACGAACAAATAGCTGAGATGTCAGAAATCGAATTCAGTATCTAGATAGCAAATAAGATCGAATTAGAATTCCAAGCAGTAACCCAAAAGATATCTCAAGAATTCAACACATTCAAAGACCAAATGACCAAAGATTTTGACACACTGAGACAAGAAGTTGCAGCCCTCAAAGATCTGAGAAACACAGTAGAATCCCCCAGTAACAGAATGGAGCAAGCAGAAGAATTTCTGACATTGAAGACAAGCTTTCAAATGCTCCCAAACTCTCAAAGAGGAGGAGAAATGGAGGGCAAAAACAGATCGCTCTCTCAGAGAGCTCTGGGATAATTCAAAGAAAACCAATATTCGTCTTATAGGGATCCCTGAAAGCGACAAAGTGGCTTTGCAAGGCACAGAGTCTCTTCTCCATGAGATTATGAAGGAGAACTTTCCAGACATGCCAAGAGATTCTGAAATTCAGAACGCAGACAGTTTCAGAACTCCAGCATGACTTAATCCAAATAAGACATCCCCCAGACACATCATAATCAATTTCACTAAAGTTAATATGAAGGAGAAAATTCTGAAAGCAGAATCACCTATAAGGGCAAGAATATTAGAATAACTACAGATCTCTGCTGAAACCTTTCAAGCTAGAAGAGGATGGTCATCGACTTTTAATCTCCTAAAACAAAATAACTTTCAACCAGAATCCTGTACCCAGTTAAACTGAGTTTCATTTATGATGGAGAAATTAAATACTTTAATGACATTCACATGTTGAAGAAATTTGCCATAACTAAACCAGCTCTCCAAGATATTCTCAGACCTATCCTTCATAAAGACAGCGTAACCCTCCACCACAAAAGTAAACCCACCCAGAAAATTTTGATCAAATTCCAACTTCCACAGTCGCAAAAGGATTAAAAATGTCCACTGGAATCTCAAAAGGCTTATCAATATTCTCAATTAATGTGAATGGTTTAAAATGTCCTCTAAAGAGGCACAGGTTGGCTGACTAGATACAAAAACTCAAGCCAGATATCTGCTGCATACAAGAATCTCATCTTACATTAAAAGACAAATATAGACTCAAGGTGAAAGGATGGTCATCTATACTCCAGGCAAATGGAAAGCAGAAAAAAGCAGGCATTGCAATCCTATTCACAGATGCAATAGGCTTTAAACCAACCGTAATAAGGAAGGATAAGGATGGACACTTCATATTTGTTAAAGGTAATATTCAATATGAGATTTCAATTATTAATATTTATGCACCCAACCAGAACTCTGCACCTCAATTTATAAGAGAAACTCTAACAGACATGAGCAACTTGATTTCCTTCAGTTCCACAGCAGTTGGAGATTTTAACACCCCTTTAGCAGTGCTGGATAGATCCCCCCAAAAGAAGCTAAGCCAAGAAATTTTAGATTTAAACTTAATCATTCAACATCTGGATTTAACAGACATCTACAGAACATTTCATCCAAAAAAACTGAATACACCATCTTCTCATCAGCCCACGGAACATACTCCAAAATGGACCACATCCTAGGCCACAAATATAACCTCAGCAAATTTAAAAAAAAACAGAAATTATTCCTTGCATCTTCTCAGACCATCATGGAATAAAAGTTGAACTCAATAACAACAGGAACCTGCATACCCATACAAAAACATGGAAGCTAAACAACCTTATGCTGAGGGATAGATGGGTTATAGACGAGATTAAGAAGGAAATCACCAAATTTTTGGAACACAACAACAATCAAGACATGAATTACCAGGACCTCTGGGATACTGCAAAGGCAGTCCTAAGAGGGAAATTTATAGCACTGCAAGCCTTCCTCAAGAAAACGCAAAGAGAGGAAGTTAATAACTTAATGGGACATCCCAAGTAACTGGAGAAGGAAGAACACTCCAACCCCAAACGCATTAGAAAAAAAGAAATAACCAAAATCAGAGTAGAATTAAATGAAATTGAAAACAAAAGAATTATATAACAGATCAATAAATCAAAAAGTTATTTTTTTGAAAAGATCAATAAAATAGATAAACCTTTGGCCAAACTCACCACGAAAAAAAAGAATAAAATCTCTAATTTCATCAATCAGAAATGATAACGATGAAATAACAACAGACCCCTTAGAAATTCAAAAAATCCTTAACGAATACTACAAGAAACTCTACGTTCAGAAATATGAAAATTTGAAAGAAATCAACCGATATCTGGAAGTATGCCACCTTTCAAGACTTAGCCAGAATGAAGTGAAAATGTTGAACAGGCCTATATCAAGTTCTGAAATAGCATCAACTATACAAAATCTCCCTAAAAAGAAAAGCCCAGGACCAGATGGCTTTACGTCAGAATTCTACCAAAACTTTCAAGAACTAGTACCTATACTACTAAACCTCTTCCAAAATATAGAAAAAGAAGGAATATCACCCAATACATTCTATGAAGCAAACATCACCTTGATTCCCAAACCAGGGAAAGACCCAACAAGAAAAGAAAATTATAGACCAATATCACTAATGAATATTGATGCTAAAATACTCAATAAGATCCTAACAAACAGAATCCAACAACACATCAAAAAAATTATACACCACCACCAAGTGGGATTTATCCCAGGGTCTCAAGGCTGGTTCAATATACGTAAATCTATAAATGTAATTCAGCACATAAACAAACTAAAAAATAAGGACCATACGATTCTTTCAATTGATGCAGAAAAAGCTTTTGATAATATCCAGCACCCTTCATGATCAGAACACTTAAGAAAATTGGTATAGAAGGGACATTTCTTAAACTAATAGAGGCCATCTACAGCAAACCCACAGCTAATATCGTAGTCAATGGAGTTAAATTCCACTTAGATCAGGAACCAGGAGAGGTTGCCCATTGTCTCCATTGCTCTTTAACATTGTAATGGAAGTTTTAGCCATTGCAATTAGGGAAGAAAAGGCTATCAAGGGTATCCACATAGGGTCAGAAGAGATCAAACTTTCACTCTTCACAGATGATATGATTGTATATCTGGAAAACACCAGGGATTCTACTACAAAACTTTTAGAAGTGATCAAGGAATACAGCAATGTCTCAGGATACAAAATCAACACCCATAAATCTGTAGCCTTTATATATACCAACAATAACCAAGCCGAAAAACAGTCAAGGACTCTATTCCTTTCACAGTAGTGCCAAAGATGATGAAATACTTGGGAGTACACCTAACAAAGGATGTGAAAGATCTCTACAAAGAGAACTATGAAACTTTAAGAAAAGAAATAGCTGAAGATGTTAACAAATGGAAAAACATACCATGCTCATGGCTGGGAAGAATCAACATTGTTAAAATGTCTATACTACCCAAAGCAATATATAATTTTAATGCAATTCCTATTAAAGCCCCATTGTCATATTTTAAAGATCTTGAAAAAATAATACTTCATTTTATATGGAATCAGAAAAAACCTCGAATAGCCAGAACATTACTCAGCAATAAAAACACAGCAGGAGGAATCATGCTACCATACCTGAGACTGTATTATAAATCGATAGTGATCAAAACAGCATGGTATTGGCAGAAAAACAGAGAAGTAGATGTCTGGAACAGAATAGAGAACCAAGAGATGGATCCAGCTACTTACCATTATTTGATCTTTGACAAGCCAATTAAAAACATTCAGTGGGGAAAAGATGCCCTATTTAACAAATGGTGCTGGGTGAACTGGCTGGCAACCTATAGAAGATTGAAACTAGACCCACACCTTTCACCATTAACTAAGATAGACTCTCACT
Organism: Nycticebus coucang; assembly: GCF_027406575.1. Classification (NCBI taxonomy): domain Eukaryota; kingdom Metazoa; phylum Chordata; class Mammalia; order Primates; family Lorisidae; genus Nycticebus; species Nycticebus coucang. The sequence continues at coordinate 6,504,160 of NC_069785.1, read as the reverse complement.
GGATAAAAGATTTAAACTTAAGACATGAAACTATAAAAATACTTGAAGAAAGTGCAGGGAAAACTCTTGAAGGAATCGGCCTGGGTGAATATTTTATGAGGACAACACCCCAGGCAATTGAAGCAGTATCAAAAATACACTACTGGGACCTGATCAAACTAAAAAGCTTCTGCACAGCCAAGAACATAGTAAGTAAAGCAAGCAGACAGCCCTCAGAATGGGAGAAAATATTTGCAGGTTTTTTCCAATAATATTTCCAATAATGGTCTAATAACCAGAATCCCCAGAGAACTCAAATGTATGAGCAAGAAAAGAACACGTGATCCCATTTCAGGGTGGGCAAGGGACTTGAACAGAAACTTCTCTAAAGAAGACAGATGCATGATCTACAGACACATGAAAAAAAGCTCATCATCCTTAATCATCAGAGAAATGCAAATCAAAACTACTTTGAGATACCACCTAACCCCAGTAAGAGTAGCCCACATAACAAAATCCCAAAACCAGAAATGTTGGCGTGGATGTGGAGAAAAGGGCACACTTCTACACTGCTGGTGGGAATGCACACTAATATGTTCCTTCTGGAAGGATGTTTGGAGAATACTTAGAGACCTAAAAATAGACCTGCCATTCGATCCTATAATTCCTTTACTAGGTTTATACCCAGAAGACCAAAAGTCACAATATAACAAAGACATCTGTACCAGAATGTTTATTGCAGCCCAATTCATAATTGCTAAGTCATGAAAGAAGCCCAAGTGCCCATCCACCCACGAATGGACTAGCAAATTGTGGTACATGTATACCATGGAATATTATGCAGCCTTAAAGAAAGATGGAGACTTTACCTCTTTCATGTTTACATGGATGGAGCTGGAACATATTCTTCTTAGCAAAGTATCTCAGGAACGGAAGAAAAAGTATCCAATGTACTCAGCCCTACTATGAAGCTAAATTATAGCTTTCATATGAAGGCTATAACCCAACTATAGCACAAGACTATGGGGAAAGGGCCAAGGAAGGGGAAGGGAGGGGGGAGGTTTTGGTGGAGGGAGAGTAATGGGTGGGGCCACACCTACGGTGCATCTTAGAATGGGTACAGGTGAAACTTACTAAAGGCAGAATACAAATGTCTACATATAATAACTGAGAAAATGCCATGAAGGCTACGTTAACAGTTTGATGAGACTATTTCAGATTGTTTATGAAACCAGTACATTGTACCCCTTGATTGCACTAATGTACACAGCTATGATTTAATAATTAAAAAAAAAAAATTAGGAAAAAATGTTAGCTTAAAGAAAAAATAGAAAAACTATCCAAGCATGGTGGTGCATGGTGTAGTCCCGGCTGAGGCAGGAGGATTGCTCAAGCCCAAGAGTTTGAGGTTGCTGTGAGCTATCATGACGCCATAGCACTCTACCCAGGGTGACAGGGTGAGACGCTGTCTGGAAAAAAAAAAAAATAAATAAATAAATAAGCAAACAAATAAATATGTATAAGAGAAAGAAACCTTTTAAAGCTTTTAATGAGTTGAAAACAAATAAACAAATCTACCATATGAAGTTAATCATGACATTAAAAAACCCCCAAGCACTTTAAAATGAAAGGTGGGAAGGCTGAGCTAAAGTACCTATTTATACAGCTATGAAATGTTAATACTAATTAGCTGGGTGTTCTGGCCTGTGCCTATGGCTATGCTCCCAGCTACTTGGGAGGCTGACACAGGCTGAGATCACTTGAGCCTAGGAGTTTTGAGTTTAGCCTGGGCAACATAGTGAGACCCCATCTCTAATAAATAAATTTAAAAAATTAATACTAAACAGTGCCTTTGACAACCAAAGTCCATATACCTATGGGACTCTTTGGAAGCCAAGGGAGAGACCTGTCAGCAGGTGGCTTATTTTTTATTGTACAGAGGGCTAGGCCATGGAGCATGTCAGCATCCAAATTCACATTAAAGACTATGGCAATGAAATTCTTCAGAATGTTAGGAGGTTATTTTGTCTCAAAGTTGGTAGCTAGCATAAGGAAACGAAAACCCAGTTTGAAAACTGAATATAACTAAGGGCTTCAAAAAAACCAAAGCAAATTGTCTTTTTTATGTCCTGATTTCCAATAGAAGAGAGAAAGGCATGTGGAAACACTTCATTTGAAAGAGACAAGAAAAAGTACCTACAGTTGGTATCATGGTTCCTTTTCTCAGAGTTTTATAGTACCTGCTCCCTGTACTATTCACCTGCCAGGTGTCAGTTCTTCAGTGTCTTGAGGAGCCCCAGGCCTCCCACCACTGACAAGTGCTTCACTGGTGACAAAGATGGATGGGGCACGTTGATAACCTGGCAGGAAACATCAGCAACGTCCCCTTTCCTTTTCAAATCAGGGACCTACATATATGCTTTAGGCATTTCAAACATTTGGTAGTAACCACCATACTCAAGTGAATGAATATGGATGGCTTCAAACTATAAAGCAAGGTAGATAAATGGAAATATAACTTTAGAGGAAATGACCTACTAGTAAAATGCATAGAAAGGCAAGCCAATTTAAGTTACTTCCTTAATAGCTGTTAAAAGAAACATTAGTCAGGCCGGTCACAGTGGCTCACGCCCCTAATCCCAGGACTCTGGGAGTCCCAGGCAAGTGGATCACCTTAGCTCAGGAGTTTGAGACCAGCCTGAGCAAGCATAAGACCCCATCTCTACTAAAAATGGAAAAAAATAGCCAGCCATTTTGGTGGGTGCCTGTAGTCCCAGCTACTCAGAAGGCTGAGGCAGGAGGATTGCTGGAGCCCAAGAATTTGAGGATGCTGTGAGCTGTGACACCACAGCACTCTATCCTGAGTGACAGAGTAAGACTCTGTCTTGAAAGAAAGAAGAAAAGAAAGAGAGAGAGAAACAAGAAACAAAGAAAGAACGAATGAACATTAGGCTTAAAACACACACACGTGCTATTGAAGATGGATTATAAAATTTAAAAATCAATAGATAATATTATCATAATATTCTCGGCTGACAGGGACAGTACTTTTTATTTTGTTTTTCAAGAAAAATGTTTACTGCACCCCAAATCCAAGAGAGGTGACTTGGAAGCTTTGTTTTATTGAAAAATTATACTAAGATTTAAAAGACAAAAATTAAAGGCATAAACATCCAGGAAGCTGATAGATACTAATGCATCCAAAAACCAGTATGTGGAAAAGTGCAGCTTACAATAAACTATAAATAAGTTGCTTCCATACCATAAGATTGAGAGAATGGCTGGCGGGCAGAACGCACACAGTGCGTGTTTGTTGAATTAATGAACAGATGAACATGTTCAGATTGGTCACGCTACCCCTTTCTTTCTCCTTTTTTATTAAACCAAGCTGCTAACCCTTGTAAATTTTTTCTTTAAATACTTTCTAAAGAGAAAAAAAGGCACTAAAAACAAATTATAATTTTATAACTTATGATCCCTACTCAGTATGTCATGAAAGTGATAGCACTTGGATTGCTTCAGTGAATCCTAAGGCATCTTTTCCTTATAATTTTAAAATACAGACCGTAGAGAATATCTCAACAGCATATGGCCAATTCTGTGTGATTATCCGAGAATAATTCAGTCTCATAAAAAATGCAAATTGAACAGTTGTGCATTAATGCATGCCAACCCTGTTCTCCAATCTCCAGGGACCTCCCACGTGAGATCAATATACATACAAGTATTTAACTTTCATCACTGGCTCACTCAGTAAATATCACGCTACAGACCATTTAGGGATCCCTCATTCAGGTAAATACCAAATGTGCAAAGCAGGCTGGTGGTGTCAAGCCATTAACAAATCAATCGATAACTGTTCCCTGGGTCATCATACCGAAGGAGGGCAAAAACGTGCAATATCAGGAGAGGAAGAAAACTGTTAATCGGCTGCCAAGATGAGATCTGTTTAGGGCCGAGGATTCCGTATTCATGCAAACTCTAAGAAAACCTCTCAAGGAAAAAAACTTGAAATTGCATTGTGTCTTCTCAGGCTTTACTAAGCATTACAACAGATTCAGCCTCTGATATTATTCCTTAGACACCAAAGGCCTGAAATCCCCAAGGACCACACTGGGAGACGCCCTTCTTTTGTTCCAGTGGCTAAGACTGAGGCAGGACTCAGAAACATCTGAGTGCATGAAGTTATGAGAAGCAAATGATTCAAACTTCAAAACTCCCATTTTAAGATACCTTAAGCAAGATTTTTAGCATTTTACAGGGATCACATGTATTCATAAGCAGCTAATTCCCCCCAAAGTGGCCAAGAACAGCCAGCCCCAATTTTTGCTAAGAACTCACTTTTTTTTTTTCTTTAAGTGAGAGCCCTGTTTAGTGCCACACTCCTATTGCCAAGCCTCTGAGAATATCATTGCTTGCACATGAATTTCAGGATGATCGCTACTCCTATCTCAGGTCACAGAAAGCCCATACATGGTGCTATCTCTGATGTCATTGACCCCCCTGTCAGCTAAAAGACAGCGAAAATAAAACGAACACACGGAAGTGCCGATGCTAGAATAAAGTTAAGGTTCATGACTGCTTCCTCAATGTACACCACGAGATGAAAACCACTGTCTACAAAGTGTCAGCAAGGAAAGCAGGGGAACTCAAAAGCATTGTCCATCTCTCAACCATTCCAAAAACCAGCAGTGAGAGGCTCATTGCAAAGCCACATAAACGATGCCCTTAATTATGAGAACTGAGGACAATCTCATGTCATGATGGGTCTGGTGGCCTTCCCACTATATAGCAGCAAGAAAAAGATCCCTTCTCTTCTCTTCCTCATATCTGTGACTTGATCTATGGAGCAAAAACAACCATTTGTTGTCAAACATAGACACTAACATGGGCACCCACGGACCCCTGCTGGGAGCGAGGCGTGCTGGGTTTTAAGTGAACCTGCACTGTATTCTCTTAACCCCCGTCTTGCTCCCTGAGTGGAAGGTTTAACTCTACACCCGGAAACAATCCACACAAGAAGCAACTTTGTTGGAAGTAAAAGTCAAAACAGAAATCTGCTCTTCCTGTGAATGGCAGTTTTCTTGCTGCAGACTCCTCTTCAGGGGAAACCTCACCCTCCTCTTCCTGTCCCAGTAATGAATGGAGAGAATAAAATAACCCATGGAGGACAAAAGTTGGAAAACACCCTCTTCTTACTGCTTTTTCTCTCTTTATTTAAGATGCTCAGTGACACCTTAATTCCAGAGGAGGAATTAAAGTAGGCCCTGTCACCTGGGCAAACTGCACTGTTATGTCACGCCCGCTGCACCCTTCTTTTTAGCCACAGTACCAGAAGCCAGCCGTACCCCACATGGTCTGCCCCACCCCCAGCACCCCGACAGAAACCACACCCCACTCCCCACAGGCCGCGTTCTCCCCAGACCTTACCCTGCCCAAGAGGTTGTCCTGAAGTAGAGTCTGTTGCAGCACTGGGGCCACCTCCTCCAAGCTCAACATGTGGCAAAGGTCAGTGAGTTCCTCCTGCCCCAGAGACCCGGTGCCCGTCGTGTCAAAACTGTCAAACAGCTCCTTGAGTCGGGCCACATACTGGTCCTGCTCCACCTCATCCATCCCATAGCCCACGGCGCTCACCTGTGCAGGGCGGAGACAAGGACAGGTTGTGGCGGCCCCCTGAAGCCTGGTCACCTCAGGCACACTCACCTCCCTAGCCCCCAGTCCCCCCAGATGGTCTCCACTCTCTTTCTGGCCTCTCCAGGGTCCACACTGGGGATGCACCCATAGGTCCATCACCCTAGGGGTAATGTTACCAGAAGGAGGGGGTCGTTAAGGCAGAAAGATGCCCTCCTCTCCAGCCTGGTCCCTGGACTGATGGCCAGACTGTCAAGCTCAAGGCTGACAGCTGTTTTCCAGTGGAGCTTCTGGCCCAGGACTTAAAGAAGGTGCAAAGCCACTTCCGACAGCAAGGCTGTTCAGATGTGCACAGGTGGGCAAGCTGCAGACCACCTGGCCAGATGTTACCAGGTGCCAGGGCAGCCGGGCTGATGAGTTCTGCTTTGTTCTGCCTGGCGGTAGCACTGGATGAACCAGCTGCAAAACCACCTCCTTGTTTACAAGAGACTAAATGCCTCTTACACGAGTTCCTCAAAAAGCAGTTCAATTAGCTTCCTTAGTGCAATTACATAAGGTGTGACAGAGAGTATTCCCGGGAGCTCATTTTAGTCCCAGGGAGTTAGGTAAGACTTAGTTGCCTGGAGAAAAGGGGAAAACACAATCATAACCTCTCAGACAGGGAGGTCTGAAGGAACCACAGACTGGCTGATGTATACTGACAGGGTCCCAGGGAGCCTCCCCTGTCTGCCATCTCTCTGATCCTTCCATTTGGCCACATTCCTGAGGCTCAGCCCCAACTCAGAATCAATAGCTCTCAGGGTCATTTTTGCTAAAAGTAGACATCATAAAATTCCAGATACCTTGTACTTTAAGAAAGAAATCTAGGCTTTTCTTCTTGCACAATAATTCCATGTGTGGGACCTTCCAGTGACAGCCTGAAGCCCCGCGCATCTGAAGGTGCTCTCTCGATGAGGCAATGGAGGCCAGGGAACATATGCCCTGGAGACCATGACCTCAGCCCTCCGCAGCAGAGCTCCCCCCCGGGGCTATGAAAAGCAGTGCCTTTCACTAACCCAGCACCTTGAATGAATCCAAGCCAGGTTAAAGAAAACTCTCTCAGGAGTTGGAGGTTGCTGTGAGCTGTGATGTCACAGCACTCTACCCAGGGCGACAGCTTGAGGCTCTGTCTCCAAAATAAATAAATTAATTAATTAATTTAATCAAATTTTAAAAAATTAAAAAAAAAAAAAAGGAAAAAGAAAATTCTCTCACCTAGAGAGAGATCGTGATAACATGGGAGACATGGAACTAAGATGTTGAAGGTGGCCAGAACTGAAAATGAAAGCTTTCTGTAGGAGATCAGTGCTGCTGGGGGAGTGTAGCCACCTCCTTTCTACACACAGCTGTTCAGCATTTGACAAGGCAGAACAGGGCCACAATCTTCCCAAGGGTTTCAGTGGAACTACATGAACTCAGAAGATGAATGTAAAGCTCTGCCTCATGGCTCAGTTTTTACTGGGGACACTCCATAAAGCCAAGTGGCGCATAGTTTTGGTCCGGTCTCCTGGTCTCCTAATTATCAGCTTTTCTGTTACTAAGGTGCTGCTTGCTGGCTCTGGCTGTCCTCCCAGGGTTGGTCTGTTGGGTTAACTAATCACTATGTAAATGTTTTCAAAATAAGTTGAGAGTGCTATATAAACATCAAACCATCCAGAAAGAAACACCAAGGTGTTATCAACACCACAAGAGTTAAGAATTCAGACAAGGCCATGGATTGGCCAATGAGATTCACTTAGAGTCCCCAAGATGTGCTGGGGCTTTCAGCGTTGCCACAGAACTCAGTCTCACTCTGAGGCTCTAATCGGACCAACTTCAGAAACACCACATGACTCTGCTTTTGCTTGGTTTTCTATGTATGTTTAGAAATGCAAAGCAAAATAATTCTAAGACTTCCCTTTTTCAAAATTGAAAAGGAATTTGTCCATCTAAACCAAGGGTCCTCAAACTTTTTAAACAGGGGGCCAGTTCACTGTTCCTCAAACCGTTGGAGGGCCGGACTATAGTTTAAAAAAAAAAAAAAAAACTATGAACAAATTCCTATGCACACTGTACATATCTTATTTTGAAGTAAAAAAACAAAACAGGAACAAATACAATCACACTGCCTCATGTGGCCCAGGGGTGCGGTTTGAGGACCCCTGATCTAAACCAACAAAACACAGCAATAAAAGTCACAATGTACCGAGAATTCCTGATCTTATCTGCTGCATTGAATTTGATAAACTATCATGCCCCAGTCTTTGGGAGGTCACTGTATTTGCATAAATAAAACCTCTGTCATTTTATAGTTTTCCCTTCTACAACTCTCTTGATTTTCCTCCTTCCACAGACACCATGCTTAGAAAAACATACTTTTGACTCAAGGGGGTGGGGGGAAGCCCACCCCTGGGGAAAAAATGCTCAGACTGGAACACCTAGGAGATGTTGTTACACATGGTGACAAGTCGTCAGTACTCATCTGGCACAGAACGTATTTTTACTGGTTAATATTATCCCCCAAATGTTCACCAGTAATTTCATGTGCAGGAATTTTTTTTTTTCTCTCTCTACTTGGCAGAAATTCCTTTAAGGGTAAGATCCACCACATCTTCTGTTTCTTTCATATCTTCCCCCAAATGCACAGAACAGCCGGTCTGGTCTTCACACTGGGACTTGGTAAATATCAAGGACTTGGTATTTGGGTATTTTTGAGAGGAAAGTTACCTCAAATGAGGGCAATAGAACAGGGCCCATGAAATGGTGAAGTGCCTCCTGTTTCTTCTACATACACACTCCTCCTTCCCCCATTCCACCCCTTTTCAGAGGCATCTTCAGGATCAGACACAACCAAATAGAAACAAACAGTGCCAGACCGCGCTGCGCAGAGCTGTCTGGAGCTCACTTCAGCGGGCTGGGAACTAAGCCAACCCACTCGCAAACTCCGGCTGCACTTTATTTGTTATAGATGAGACTTTGGAGGAGAATCTGGACTGAAACATTTCCTCAGTGTCCTTGATTACAGAATAAGAAAAATAGTGTCCATCGGGAAGGGTGGTTCTGAGGGTTACGTGTGACAAGCAAGTGAGATTAGCTAATCCTAGAGAAAATTAATACAAGAGGGGAACTGAGAAAACCAACAAGAGAATTCACCTGGGGGTGAATTGAAGGAGGGGTAAACTGAAGAGGGAGACTCTTAAACCTATCAGCCACAGATGGACCTTCAAAGACTCAGGAGAACTCTGCAGAAGGGAGAGGGGCAATGGGCAGAGAGGGTGCTGTGTCTACAGACGCCATCATGTTACGGAATGATAAGGGGATGTCAGAGCTTCGACCTTTAGAGGCAGACAACGGATAAATTTAATGTCCAATAAAAGCAAAAAGGATGAAGGACAGTTGGGAATTCAGAAGAAATGCTTTTTTTTTTAACTTCTGAACATTTAACTAAGAGTCCAGCTTATATCAAGTATTTTGGCATCTTAGTCCTCACAATTATCTTAAGTAGATATGGTGGTTTTCCCATTTGAGACATAGAAATTGGAGTATGGAAAAATTAACCATTTTTCATAGGGGAGTGAAGCCAAGATTTGAACTCTAATGTGACTCTAAATTATACTGTCCAACAATGCTACACCTGCACCCAGAACACACAAATGGGCCCGCCGAGATGACACCACTGGCAAACCGCTGGTCTCGACCTCTATTGTTAGCTGGCTGAACGGTTCTGAGTAGCAGAAACCACCAAGGAATATTCCTCAGTCATAAACTTTTCCAGGTGGAATTGAGAGAGGTGGGATTCTTTCCTCCTATCTTCCTTCACTGTGTCATGACAGCCTACAAGGCACTGGGGATACACAGAAGCAGCATTCTCTTTTTTTCTAAATCACCTTTGGGACTTAGGGGATGGAAGTAATAATTTTTTATATAAAAATCATCATGAAGAGTTCCATATCTTCAAGAACAGGTGTTGGACCAGGAATTGAGAATTGTTAAATTACTTTCCCCAAATAAATACACAAGTATTAAAGAGCCTAATGTATGCAATCCAGTGCTTTCCAGAGTCAACCCCACTGGTACCCCCAGTGGTAGGAATCTTTCTCAGAGATCAAGAAAGTTGAGTTTGAGTGATAAACCCTCTTTCAAACTACAAAGAACAATTTCAGTTTTATTAAGGCTGCCATAAGCCAGGTCTCTCCTCACCATCGACCTTTTCAATCAAACTCTGAGAAGGCTTTATGACTCCTTTGGAATAAAAAGGCCAGTGTGGGGGATATTCTGGAGTTGTAACTGGGGATACTTAAATAAGAGGCAGATGCACAGAGCCATTCATCTAAACATTTACCACCCAATAACAACCCCTACTGAGAATTATTCAGAGCATTTTCCTTCCAAATAACTCAAAACAAGGCTGCCAAAATGCTGCAGATGCTGACAGGATGTCCATTACCCCAGCTGATGAAATCACAGTGCCAAGTGGAACTCCAAAAGAAACAGTGGAGGTGCGGCTGGAATAAAGAGGACATGGCTTGGTGGTCACAGCCCAGTGGTTAGGGCGCCGGCCACATGCACTGGGGCTGGTGAGTTTGAACCAGCCCGGCCATATAAACAACAACAACAACAAAAAATAGCTGGGTGTCGTGGCAGGTGCCTGTGGTCCCAGCTACTTGTGAGGCTGAGGCAAGAGAATCGCTTAAGCCCAAGAGTTTGAGGTTGCTGTGAGCTGTGATGCCACAGCACCTACAGAGGGTGACACAGTGAGACTCTGTCTGAAAAAAAAAAAATAGAAGACGACGACGACGACTTGTGAATTGATGTATTTTACAGTGTCCAACCTCAGGTCGAAGGGAACTTGCATGAATGGCAGCCTTGCCAAAAGGGACGTCTGTTCTGGGTTGGAGGGAGTGAAAATGGGACAAGGTCTGGCAAGTGAAAACCAAATAACAAACAAGCACAATGCCAGAGCCCCTAGTCCAGGCTTTTTATTGCTCTTCCAGATGGTCTAGCAGCTGAACAGCTCCGCAGAATGCCTGGACGCCTCTGTCACCTTCGCCACCTTCCTTGAGAGGGCATCGTAATAGACACTTTCGGACTAGTGTTCAGACATAACTGTTGGGGGTTCACAGACCAGGCAGTGACCGTCAGGTAAAACATTTACTTACTTTAGAGCTGAGCCAAAGGGATGAGGACCAACAAACCCTGTTTTGGCAAAACTTTGCATTTACGCCTTTAGCTCTCACTGGCAACTCGGAGCCTAATAATGTCAATGATCAAATTAAAGTGTTTCTTTTCTTTTTTTCTTTTCTGAAAATGCTTTAATCTGTTGCAAAGATTTCCGAGCTTACCATTTTGGACTAATTCTAGTATAAAAAGAAAGAGCTATAAGAATAAATTCAATTTAAGCAAAAACTCAACAGAAAAAGAGTAGCTGCCATTTGGGAGTTTACGCAGAAGACTTCCGCCAAAAACCATCACTGCTCAGCAGCAAACTGATTACCATCAGACCGCACCTCACTTCTAGCTGGGTCCCCAAAGCACAACAGTATCACTGTAAATAAAATTGTGGATTAAAAATATAACACAAAAGCTTAAATGCCACTGCCCAGGAAAAAAGTCATATTAAATAAATTTGAAAGAAACTAACCACTTTTGCTGACTACACTAAAAAATTTAACTAAGGAAATCCTGCTAATATTTATTCTAAAATGTAAACAGGCTTTTGTATTTTACTATCCTGAAGGATATGGACAACCCATGCTTTTGTTAAACCTAATACCAGGTGGATTACCTACTCAAGTAGTTAACTCAGGGTTGCTGGAGGGTCAAGAAAACCCAGCACAATGCACATTCAATAGCATATAATCAACTACTAAGTAAAATTACAGACACAGAAAACAGAGCTGCATGTTGGTTTTTTTTTTTTTTTAAAGAGAAAGCTTATAACAACTTTCACTTCTTGAACCATATTTAAATTAACTTAGGATGTCTGAAGAGATGAATATAGTTCCCTAGGGTACAAAAGCTTGTCTTCTTGCATCTGTAAATGATATTTTTTCAATTTTTCTTTTTTAGGTGAGCATTAGGGTATTGATGCTTTGTAATTTTTCTACCCCAAACTTGAATGAAACAATGAATTGTTAATATAAGTTGCAGGAAAGAAGTGTCCCAATCCCATAATATTTTCAAGATTGTGTTTTATTTGTAAATAGGATAAAAATATCTTTTTTTGCAAGCTTCACGAAATCTCTCCATCAGCCCCTCCCCAACAGATAATGAGTTCAATCGCCAGAATTCAAACCACCTTATTTACTGGCTTACAAATGAACTGGCATCTATAAAACCAAACCCTTGAAAGGGCTGCTGTCTGAATCCCTCTAAAATGCTCTGGCTAAACCTGCCAACCGTTCATCAATCTAAGACTGATAAAATGTATTTTCCTTATCGACATAAAAGATTGGGGAAATGTTAGTTTAAAAAGTCATTTGCAGTGACATTTAAAACAATTTATGTGAACATTTGACTCAAGATAAGAACACGGCCTATATGAAAATTGGCTGTTCAGAATTCATTGCAGCCTTATTCTCCCACTCCATGACAGTTAACACCTTTTGATATTAAGGGCCATTACAGATCTAAAATGAAAAAGGAATAAGAAAAAAGAAACCCACAGCATTCTGAGCAAGTACCTGTTAAAATGACTGATCCTTGACATTTGAATGTAGAAACTGTGCCTCCCATAAAGCCTTTTCCATGGGTTGGCAATATCTTTGTTGAGGTCCAATCCATATGGAACATTCCTAAGTCCCACCCTTTAACTACACTGCAGTTCAAATTGCTTCCCTTTAAAGACTCACCAGAGAACAAGTGCAAATAAATCTGCAAACAAACTCCCTACTAGTTCCATCACCTCCCAGAGGACACTATCAACAGCAAAGAGACTGCAGCACACAAACTTTTTTTCCCAGCCAGCCTGTCCTGTTGCACTTACACACACTCTGGGAATTTGCACAGCTCCCTTCAGCTCCAGACCAAGACCTACCAGTATTCCAGGTCACCCACCTATCAAAATAATATTAAGCTGACAGAAAAACTAAATTTCCTTGCAGACCATCAAGCCTCGGGAAGCTGCCAACTGACAGAAAGGAAAGCTCAGTCCGGGAACCAGGCTAGGTCCTGGAGCTCCGCTCGGGCAATGATGGAGTCCATCAGGACTCTAGTCTTCCAAAGCCCTGGTTGTCCCAAAAGACAACTAGGAAATCTGTTTAGATTTAATACATTCAAGACTTGAGTTGTATGTCAAGCTCATCCCAGGAATTCCTCAACACCGAGAGGGGCTCTGTCCTCACATCCAGGTGTCTGGAAACACGATCCGGTAGGACAGTCTTTCCAGCTCCCATTTTATTTGTACCTTAACGCCGGGCTGTCAGAGCTGCGGCTTGGAAAAGCACCTGGCTCAGCCTCCATCTCTCGCAATTTCACAGCAGGTGTTTTAGCCAGTGACTGTTCCCACACGCGCGTCCTGTGTCAGGGGCCAGTCCGGCAGCCGCAGAAGCCCAGGCCCCGGGCCCTCCACACTTCCACCCCGCTGGTCTGGCGATGGGGTCCGATGTCACCGTGCTCCTTCCCCCGTCTAAGCAGCTGCACCGGGGAAGTCTGTCTACCTGCGCTGACCCCCGCACAGGCAGTCCAGGCTCCACCTCGGGGTTCCCCGCGCGGCTTTCCCTTCCGTTCTCAATCACAAGACATGAGCCAGCAGAACAGCACCTTTCCTGCTCCCCCCGGAGCTCAAGTTCGCTCCTGGACCCACGCACGGTAGCATCATTCGGCTCCGGCATCATCCCAGGTCCCGGCACTCTGCGCTGCGTCCCCGAACCCCTGCCCGTGGCCACCCGCGGAAGCCCCAGGCCCCCGCAAAGTCCGCGCGCGCCCCGCCGCCTCGCCTACCTCCTGTCGGCCTCTCGGGGCGCCCGCGCAGCCGGCCGCCCGCCTCCGGAGCTCTGCGAACAGGGAGGGCGCTTTGTTAGGGCTGCAGGAGCGCGACAACACTCCGCCGCCCGCGCCGCGGTTCCGGGCAGGCGTCCTTCAAAAGGACGCGGCTGGGGACCCGCGCGGGCGTCATTTCCATATGTAAGGGCAGCTCCTACCAAGTGCGGCTCCCGGGGGCCGCGGCAGCCGAGCATCCTCCCGCCCCCGGACCCGCCCCCTCTCCGCCCCGTCCCCCGGGAACCACCCGGCCCGACCCGCCTCGGGGACGCCGCTTCCTCCCAGCCCGCGGGGATTGCGTCCGCCCAGGCCCCCGGCCGGAAGGGAAGCCCCGGCGAGTCCCCGGCCCCGTCGGTCCCGGGCGCGCAGGGCCTCGCCGACGGTGCGCGGGGTCGCGGGTCGAGGGCCCGGCGTTGGGCTCGCTTACCGCGTCTCGGGGGCTCAAGCGCCCCGCGCCGTCGCGGGGACCATGGCCGCTGGCGCACTCCGGGTCGGCGGCGGCGGCGGGACGGCCGCGCCCAGCGCGCTCGGCTCCCGGCTCGGCCGCAGCCACCCGGAGCTTTGGACGCCTGGGAGGAAGGGCCGGGCCCGCGCGGGAGGAGGAGTCAGGGCGACGCCGGCCCAGCCGCGGCTCCTCCTCTGCGGCCCGCACCGCCCCGGCCGCCGAGGGAGGAGCCGGAGGCGCCGCCCGGGCCCCGGCGGAGCCGCCCTCCCCGCCGAGCCCCCGCCGCGGAGATTTGAACTTGGAAACGCCAGGGCTGGCGGTGCGGGGGTGGGAGACCTGCGGGGCCTGGCGAGTCTGACCCTTCGCCCCTGCCTGTTCGCCTCCCCTTCCTTCCAAATGGGCCCGCACGAACCCCGCACCCTGGATCCCCTGCCGGCAGTCCTGTGCAAAGGACAGGCCCCCGCCTCCAGCCTGCGGGACCTGAAGATGGGGGTTCAGGAGCCTCTTTGGCTCCCAGGCGGCCCTGCGTTTCCTAGCCCTCGGGAAACATGTGCGGTGGTTGGAGGGGATGTCCTGTAGGGGAGGGCCCTAGACTTGACTCTGAACCCCAAGGAGCAAGTGAAACCCTCTACCCAGTCCAGACCGGCTTCCACATCTGCCCACCGCGTCCCCAGGGGCTCCCACCGCTGTGCGGCCTTCCGAGGGTACATCCAATCCTCGGTCACAAGTCACGCAGGTCGGAAGCTCCTTGGAGTTGCCAGGGATTTACTGTCTCCTCCCACCCTTATTCCACAGACACCACCCCCGCAAGTCCGCTTTCCCTTTGCCAGAGCTGCCTGAGCTCTCCACGCAAACAGGACCCCAGGTCCAGCCCGCAGGCGGTGGCCCAGGGGGCTACCCCTGAAGAAGGATCTATTAATTACAGCCCACAAGCCTAGTTATGTTTGAGAAGGAAACCGTAGATAGGTTCCTTGTTACTGAGAGAACAGCCGCAGGAGGGACACTAACATTTATTGAGAATCCAGAGTGCTGGAAACACAGACCGACCCCACCTAGTGCTCACACCACCCCGAGGAGGCAGACACTCTCCCCATTCTGCAAGTGAGGAAACTGAATCTCTCGGAGTGGGTGAGCTTGCTCAGTATCACACATGGAGGACGGGGCAGACCTGAGTCAAAATTGCGTAGAAGTAAGACACACACAATCCAGAGCTGGTAAAACGGGCGGAATTCCAATAATAAGGCTTCATCCGTGTCAGTTTCCTGGTTGTGATATGCATCTACAGTTATACAAGATGTTATCCTTGTTTTAAAACCCAAGCTTTCTTCCTTCAACGCAGTGCACTCGGGCAATAGGAACAAGAAGAGGTTCATGCCCCTGTCTTCTTTTGCAACACTCTGGGAGAGGCACACACACTCATATGCCCTAGGCATGGCTGCCAGCCAGGAGTAATTATAACACACACACACTTCATTTAGAGGTCAGCTAATCCGTTACCAGAATACTTACATCCGTATCATCTTATAGATAAGAGAATAGTGCTCACTGGGCACTAAACAGCCAACAGTCTTGGAAGGTAAAAATGAAGAGGTGTTGCCCTGGTTTCATCTAATCTCCGCCATAGGAGCGTCATTCTGCTGGTTATTTCTCCAACCATCCCCTTTTAATCTGCAAGAATCCTTAAGGGTGAAATTGCTCATGAGCCTTAAAGCGGTGATTTTGCAGGGCCCAGGGATGTTGAAAGTGGCATTCTCTGGCTGTGGAGAAAGATCAGAATTGCTGGGGGTTGTGTGATTTCAGAAAACGTGAGCCGCGCTTTCTGGAGAGGAGTGACTGGGGTGGAGTTAGTGCTGGGACTGGGCCTGGGATCACTTCCAGCCTCTGCAAAGGAGGGGGAAGAGTAGAGCACGGTGACTGGGTGGTGTGGGCTGCAGGAACAAGCTTACCAAGAAAGATCATTTCTTGAACATAACATGCCTATAATTGGACAAATGGTTAGTCCTGATCCAGACTAGAGTCGCTGGAAAAAAGCAGGGACTTCCCTTAGGGCCTATTATTTGACCTTTTTTCTACTAAATAAAAAATAGCAACAGATATTGCAGCCAAACTGCAGACCTAAAATACAGACAAGATAAGGATGCAAAAAGAAATGTAAATGTTTACCCTTCACAAACTGAATTTCATTCTTTTTTTTTTTTTTTTTTTTGTGGTTTTTGGCCGTCTGGGTTTGAACCCTGCACCTCCGGCATATGGGACCGGCGCCCTACTCCTTGAGCTACAGGCGCCACCTAAAATGGCTACTGTGGTGGTTTTTTTTTTTTTTTTTCTGAATTTCATTCTTATCTGTTGCAGTTTATCTGTCTCTGATTTTAACTCTGATGTTATGCAGTACCTGTTTAGGGACCCAGGATTCTTCAGGTATTTGTACATGACATTTTCAAGTGCTTTTGTGCTACTTTTCACAGTATGAAACTGACTTTCTTAGACAGTTACATGCTCTAAAAGTTAACTAAAGAATAATACATGGAAGAAGAAGTAATTTGGTAGTTATCAGATTACAATCAAGACAAGAAAATGAATTTGAAAAAGAGAGAGAATCTGAATTATGAATTCAGGCCTTGTAAATTTCCTAGAATCAAAAGAGTGACTCTTGATTTCTGGTTGAGGAAAGGTTACAGCTTTAACCAAACTCAGTCCACCCTCTCCCAAGTCACAGGTAGGTATGAGTTATTTCTTATTCACAGAGTAGCCAAATAGCCTGTCCCTCAGGTAGCAACTCCCAGCACCTTGGACACATCCATGACAGACGCTTGTCTTTTCTCTCTGACTATCTGAACTCGCAGAATAGTCTTCAGGGAAGCTGTAGAACCTGTAAGGCCAATGGTTAAAGCAGTTGTCTGGGTGAAACAAAAGGGCATCACACTCTCCCCAAGTCCCTAAGGAAGACTGATTGAAAGGAGGAAGAGGGACATTTGGGTTCTGGACGTGCAACCCAAGAGTTTCAGCAGCAAAATGTTGGTGATTAGGAGAAAAATGCAGAAAGGGGAGGGGAAAGGGACAGAAAGAAAACAAATTGTACATTACTGCCCCTGGGGGACCCTTATTAGAAATTAGGATATCTCCATTCCCCCATGAAGTATGTGAAAGAATGGTAAAACAAGATTCTGTAGAATTTATTATTTTTAAGGAAGCATTGAGTACCTACTCTGTACCTAATACTGTCCTGCAAGTACTAAGATGTTCAAGGGAACCTGTGGCCTCAAGGCCTCCAGATCCCCAGTGTGGCTCCTTGACCAAATCCAAACGTCACAGAACTTTAAAAGGATTTGTTCTGTGAAATTTGGATTCCGTCAAAAGGCCACACTCAAAGATCCAAAAGTCCCCACCAGCTGCAGGTTTCCCAGCCCTGATTAAAGAACGTATCATTCTTTCTTGGAGAAGCAAAACTGTGCACACACGAGGGACCAAGGAATGCTGTTAGCTGGCATCAGATTCTAACCAGGTCCTCCAGTGGCAGACGTACACGTACTATACATGACAGAGAACAGAGCTTCCCCCAAACGTGGTTTCCAGCAGGGCATTCTGACCACTGCCTATTGCATCAGGGTCTAGATATATTTTTTTTTAATAGATAAAAATTGTATTCAGGGTCCAGAAAGAGTAATTGGGGCCTTTCTTTTCCAGTAATAATTGTAACAGTAACACTAGCATATATGAAGTACTTACTATATGCTCCATCCTTTGTAAACATTTTATATGGACTAACAAATGCATATGCAAAATCTCACCAAGTATCCAAGGACAGATACCAAACCCCCATGAATGGGGCTGAATATTGATGAATGGACCTACCTCAGCTGAGAGTTAACTCAAAGAACAATTCAGTTTAAAGAGGGGTAACAGTTGTCCAATCACTTCTTTTCTCTCATTGGCACTTCACCGCACCCCCATATGAGCTGGGCAAGACTTATATTATCTTTTTTTTTTTTTTTTTAAATAGATGAGGATATCGAGGCTCAGAGAGGTTGCGATTTGTCCAAATTCACACAGGTTAATGAAGGAGGTGAAAACCGAATCCAGATTGGACAACTTCATGGCCAACGGTCTTTTCATATGGCAAAGCGCCTTTCTAGACATGTCAGCTCAGGCGTCCTCAAACTGCGGCCCGCGGGCCACATGAAGTGGTGTGAATTGTATTTGTTCCCGTTTTGTTTTTTACTTCAAAATAAGATATGTGCAGCGTGCATAGGAATTTGTTCATAGTTTTTTTTTTTTTATTGTTGGGGATTCATTGAGGGTACAATAAGCCAGGTTACACTGATTGCAATTGTTAGGTAAAGTCCCTCTTGCAATCATGTCTTGCCCCCATAAAGTGTGACACACACCAAGGCCCCACCCCCCTCCCAGGGTCTAGATATTTTTTCCCTGACATTCAAGGCTGTACCTGATCTGATGCAGATATCTGTGTCCTCCACACCCACAGGCAGCCTTCCATTCTGCTCGTGAGTGCTTCTGGGCCTTCCCTCTTTTCTGCTGACATCAGTCCTACAGCTTCTGGGCCTTCCCTCCACCCCTCTTTCTGCTGATCATCAGTCCTAAGGTGCAGCGGAGGCCTGGTCTCTGTCCATTGCTCGTTATGTGGCCCAGCACTTGAAGCACGGCAGAAAGTGGTTACTGCATGCACACCTTTTGGACCCCACGGGCTACGCATTTAGGTACTTTCCAAACATGTGGGACTCATGGGGGAGAAGAGCTGGTCTCATGTGTCTGTGTGGGAGGTGGGGGGATCCTCACTGTTGGAATAGCCCTTTCCATGCAACTGAATTTTGGAAATGTTCTACTATTTTAAAGACTGTAAATGCTCAAAGGCTGCCATTACAGCTTCATTCAAAGGAGAAGGAAATGAAATTTTATTTGAAGAAATATTGGTGTTCCTTCCCCTCCCAAACCCTTAAACACTTAACCAACATGACATGAAATCTTTACTTCTTAAAAACGACCTTTGGATGGAAAATGATGTAACATTTTTCCCAAGCAAAACTAATTTGAATTTTCTAGAATCTGGTGTACACAAAAAAGACATGGGAACCCAGAGACATATATATATATGTAAATATACATATATACACACGTATGTATATATATTTCAGAAACATATATTTTTAAAGTTCTCTCCAGTAGAAATACAACATGACCTACATGTGTGATTAAAAATTTTCTAGTAGTTACATTTTAAAAAGTAACAACAAACACATTAAATTAAAATTTAGATTATATTTGGCCTAATATACTGCAAAATGTTATCATTTTTACATGCAGTCAATACGAAAAAACATCAATGAGATACTTCGTGCTTGCTTTCATGGGAAGTCTTTGAACCCTGGTGAGTACTTTGCACCGACAGCATGTCTCAGTTCAGACTAGTCACGTGGGGCTGGTGGCTGCCATATAAACACAGTGTTGGAACAAGAAGAGGATTCTGATCTTGAGTTTAGGAAGGTTTTGCTCAGGATGTCACATCTCTAGGCCTGGGCTGGTTTCCACCAGTCCTCACCTCCTGAGAGGATTTCTAGCTGATCATGAAATAAAGCACAATGTTGATAAAAATTTTATTTTATATTTTTTAATTTTATTATTTTTTTATTACTATTAAATCATAGCTGTCTACATTAATGTGATCATGGGGGCACCATACACTGGTTTTATAAACAGTTTGACACATTTTCATCACACTGGTTAAACTAGCCTTCCTGGCATTTTCTTAATTATTGTGTTAAGACAATTATATTCTACATTTACTAAGTTTCACATGTACCCTTGTAAGATGCACTACAGGTGTAATCACACCAATCACCTTCCCTCTATCCCCCTCCCTCCCTTCCCTTTCCCCCTTCCCTGTATTCTTAGGTTATAACTGGGTTATAGCTTTCATGTGAAAGCCATAAATTAGTTTCATAGTAGGGCTGAGTACATTGGATACTTTTTCTTCCATTTAAAAATTTTAATTGCTGTCCTCTAAACACTTTGGCCCCTCAAAGTATTTTTAAAAATAAAATTTTGGAAGAAAATGGGCCAATAGATACTATTTTAATACTTAGAAATGACTACCCTGTAGGCCGTTTGTTAAAGCGCCCCCCACGTGTTTTCTCAGTGTCCGCAGGTGCCCAGCAGAGAGAGGCCTGGAGGCCGGGCAGGCAGTGGCCGCTGGGCCTTGCCTGCCCTGCAGGGACGAGTGAGAGGGGCACTTCTCCGTCTTCTGCCTTCCCTCCCTCCACCCACACCAGCTCCTGCCAGCATCCCCAGGCCCCAGGCTGTTTTCCATGATTAATCTCTACGGTCTTGAAATAACTGAGTGCCCGATTTTCTTCCACTCTGCACGTTTTGTAGATTCTGAATCAAACTAAAGCCAAAATGCAGGGGAAATGACCATTTCAAAAACAGAAAATGAGACAGACAGGAAGAGCGTGTTGCTGCCAATCAGGAGGCCATTGCGGAGTTAACGGGCATTTTTGCACCTGGGTTGGTGAGACAGCAATTACATAATGGCCTTACAAAAAGGTTTTGATCTGCATTTCACTTTCAATTGTGAGTGAATGCGTATAATTCTCTAAAGATATAGTTAAGACCTCCTTGCACCCAAATACTGAGGTCAAAGTTGTGCTAAATCTTACGGCACTGGGCTCTGGGAGCCATATTCAAATCTGCATAAAATGCCTCAGAGGCTGAAGCATTGGGGCCAATGCTTCCATTCCCAGAAGCCATATTCAACTCTAATAAAAATGTGTTTTGCCTGATTCTTGATCATTGAGCTTCTCTCACATCATGCAGCCTGTCTCTGGCTCCCTCAAAGTGCAAATAAGATAGAAGGGAGGAACCTAGTGCCTATTTATGGTCATAGGTTAAAATCAAGAACAAGAGAGAGAGAGAGAATGAAAGTGTGTGTGTCTATTTTTAAACAGGTTGGAGGTGTGCTGTGCAGCTTCTGACTGTCACTTCAGATCCCCTCTCTGCCCTTTTCCACCTGCATGTGCCCTAAGAGGCCAACCTAGATGTTTTGCGTTAACAGGCTCCACCAAGCCTGGTGTCCCACAGGTTCAGCTAATGGGATCACCGGAAAAAAGGGCTGGAAAGAGATGGAGCAGGAGGTTGAGGGGTTTATTTCCTCAGCTTGCTCCCTTAGAGTCTCTGCAGACTGCTGCAACCTCTAAGATCACGGTTCTTATCACACAGCACTCTCTACACAACTCTTGTCACCAGCTGTCGATGAGGCCTGCGTTGGCCGTGGCCCCCTTGTTACGAGCTTCCAGGGAGGTACTATCTTCGTCCTTCTGCACTGGGCCACACCTTTATAAATAGTCCCTGTGACATTAACCACTCTCCAAACTCCAGTGAGTTTGTCCCACTATTTTCTTCTGTGACTCAGTTGATAACAAGGTATGTACACATTCCTTGCTCTAGAAAAAAATTCTTTTCTCCATCGGCATGATCCTTTTCTTTCACTGCCTAGGCTTTCTTAAGTCAGTTTCCCAGATGCCCCTGAGATGAGGATTTGGAGGCCAGAGTAGCATTCAGGATGTGTTACAGGCGAACCCTGCAAGGGAGGAGGAGCAAGGTGGGAGGACGGAGGGAGGAAGCCCAACCCCCAGCCTCAGCCTCAGGCTGAGTGATGCTCTGGAGCATGAATTACACCTCAGAGTTTGCTCTGCTGTGAGTCGGGGAACTGGGTTTTCGATGTCCTGCACCAATAATTCTTTGGCAGCTGGCACCTCAGGGTCACCGTAAACTCTCATGAGGGTGAAACTCCAGTAGTCCAAGGACAGTCTTCTGAAGACAGTTGCAAGAGCCAATTCATTACAAAAGCAAAGTATGTTGAAGCCAGGGCGTGGGTGCACAGAACCAGCCAAGGGCATCCCGGCACCATCAGTTTGTGCTTTACATATAGCTCCTGTAATCTGGAGGTATCTAGGGAGGGGAGATACACGGATTATCAATTGGCTTAACAGTGGAGCCATTGGTAGAGAGGGCAGAGTGTTATTACTGATGCAAAGGGGACACGGGTTTTGAAAAAGCACACCATGGGCGGCGCCTGTGGCTCAAGGAGTAGGGCGCCGGTCCCATATGCCAGAGGTGGCGGGTTCAAACCCAGCCCCGGCCAAAAAATCACAAAAAAAAAAAAAAAAAGAAAAAGCACACCGTATCGTCAAACAGTATTTGCTCTCAATTAATATACTTTAGAGAAACAGTCAAACCAAAGTCTACAGTCTTCTTAAAAAGCAAAGGCACTTTTGCCTCCTTCACCAGAGGCAGGCTGTAGCTGTGTGTGCGTGTGGCTGCTGGCGGCAGTGACGGGGAGGTGTACCAACACTTGCCATTTTCCTCTGAAGCTTCTAACACTTGGAAATTTGTCATAGAAGCTTTTCTCATCTGCAGTTCAAACACTTTCCAGCAGGAATTTAGCTGAAGTTGAAATCACCATCTGGCATCTCATATTGAACCAGGCATCTTGGGAGCCAAGAACGTCTTCTTTTGGCAGCGACAGTGACTGTGATCTTTCAAAAATGTTTCTTGGGTTGGCATCTTGACTGAGTGGAGAAGCAGCCTGTCTTGGAATTTAGGGAGATATATGCTGAGCAAGTTGCCCCAGGAAGAAAAGTGCGAGGTGAAAAGTTGAAGTTTTGGGGTTTTGAAACTCCAGAAGTCATGTCTTTTATTACTGAGCTAAAACCAGCTAGGAAAACACACACACACACAGACCAGCAAAATGATGGACAGCCCCAAAATGTTGTACAAGGAGTATTCAGTGTGAATCGTTAGACGCTACTGACACGCTCACCTGCTGCAACGACACAAGACGTTCACTATCCGCTGGCTGGAGAAATGGGATAACTGTTCACGGTGGGTGCACCAGGCACAGCACACCGGGACAGCAGCCAACCTTGTGCGCCTCCTCCCAGAGGCTCTGGGACCCCGTCCACCATTTCTGTGTCTCCCCCACCCACTCCAATGTGCTTTTTCTGCCACTGGCCTCCACGTAGGACTCTCCCTCTGTGGCCGGCCTTGGGCTACTGTCCACATGTGCAAAGAGCAGAAAGTGTGCGGGCGCTTTGTCCCTCACCAGTGACGGCTCAATGTCGCTTGCCTTACAGAGGACATGAATTAATGTCCAGAGTTCCCCTGTGGAACTGAGCTGAGCCAGCCCCTGGGAACTTTGACCAATTCTCACCCTTGCTTGGTCTTTTTCCCTTCCCCATGTTACTTCCCTTGTTCATTGGTCTCTTCTGGGAGCTTTTCCTTAACAAAGTCCTTCCTGCAAATCCTCGTCTCAGGGTCTGCTGCTGGGAACCTCCCAAGGGGCATAATACGAATGTAAGCAAAGTACTATGGGAACACAGAACAGGGGATTAATTCTGCCTGGAGCTCAAGGAAGATTCCATACAAGTCAAGGGCATTTGAGTGGAGCCTAGAAAGGCAACTTGGATTTTGCCAAACAGATGGCATAGAGAAATGTCAGGATAAGTTTGGCAAAAATCCGTGTATGAAGGACTAATGGGAGTCATGGTGGGGAGTGGTAGGGCACGAGGCTGCTGAAGTAGGTCGGGACTCAGTGAAGAAGAGTCTTGAATGTCATTAAATAGTCTGAACTTTTAAAAAATGAGCCATAGTGAGCCATGGTAAGTTTCTGAGCAGGAGAGAAATATGATAAATCTCTCTTTCAGGAAAAGAATTAAATGAAGATATGAAAGATGGGTTAGAAAGATAAGAGACAAAGAGATGAAGCCAGATTTGAGGGTCATTGCCATATTCCAGAAGGGGATGATGTGGGACTGACTTAGAGTCTTCGACATGGGAATGAAAAAAAAAAGATGGATCTAGAGATGAAAGGATTTGAGTCAGCAGCTAACGGGAAACAGGTGGCAAAAATGTTCGAGGTCGAAAGTGGCTGAGGTGTTGGGTTGTATCAGAGTGGACGACGGTGCCATTGACCAACAGAGAGAGTCCAGCAGAGGAAGGTCAGACTAGAGAAAAGCCAATTAGTTCATTTTGGATAGGTTGAAATAGAAGGAGACACCTGAAATAAATGCCCAACAAATCAAGGAAATTCAAATGAAATCTGAAAGTAATCTGAGAATGAGGAACAAGCAAACAAAAAACTTCAGGGTGTTCAGATACTTGTAAAATACTATTCAAGGTTAGGGATCAATGACAAAATTGACAACAGAAAACACAGACACCCTTTAGGAATATGAACACTTAAAATTCACTTACAACAAAACGCAATGCTTTGGTTTCACCATGATTTCACTTTGCTGATTAGGACTAAACTGGGGAAGTCTCTGTGGTCTAAAGACTAGATCTGATATGTTAAATCTATGTGCTCATTTGGAGCAATCTGTAAAAGCAAAGTCCTATGACAATGGTGCTAAAAGCAAGAGAAAAGTAGTGCTTTTAGTGTTCACAGCCTATTCTCTATCTAATGCAATAAGCTTTCTGTAGAGGGGCGGTTGGAGTAATAGTCCCATTAGCGGACAGTAGCCATATCCTGGCCTTAATTCTTGCTGTTCATTTGCTTATGGCCCTGCATTGATTTAAAAAAAAACAATATGCCATGTGGGAATGGCATCTCTGCATTGTGCTGACATTTTAGTAGCACAGTAAGTCCCAATTATTACTATTATTATTATTTTGAAACAGGATCTAGCTGTTGCCCAGGACAGAGTGCAGTGGCATCACCAGAGCTCACAGCCACCTCAAACTCTTGAGCTCAATCTATCCTCTTGCCTCTGTCTCCTGAGGGACAACAGGTATGCATCACCACACCTGGCTAATTTCCTTCCTTCCTTCCTTCCTTCCTCCCTTCCTCCCTTCCTCCCTTCCTTCCTTCCTTCCTTTTTTTAGAGCTCACTTTATGGCCCTGGGTAGAGTGCCGAGGCATCACACAGCTCACAACAACCTCCAACTCCTGGGCTTAAGTGATTCTCTTGCCTCAGTCTCCCGAGTAGCTGGGACTACAGGCGCCCGCCACAATGCCCGGCTATATTTTTTTGGTTGCAATTCAGCTGGGGCCGGGTTTGAACCCGCCACCCTTGGTATATGGGGCTGGCGCCTTACCGACTGAGCCACAGGCGCCGCCCTAATTTCTTTATTTTTTTGTAGAGGCAAGCTCTTGCTCTTATTCTTGCTCAAGCTGGTCTCTAACTCCAAGCAATCCTCGCACCTTAGCCTCCCTAAGTGGTAGGATTACATGTGTGAGCCACCCTCCCTGTCACAAGTCCAAATTCATGTGTGTGTGTGTGTGTGTGTTTAAGAGACAGGGTTTCTTTCTGTTGCCCCCCATTCTTCAAAAATGTTTCAGTTTGGGCCAGGCTTGGTAACACACGTCTATAATCCTACCACTTTGGGAGGCCAAGGCAAGAGGATTCTTTGAGCTCAGTAGTTCAAGACCAGCCTGAGTAAGACTGAGACCTTCTCCGACCTGTCTCTCCTAAAACTAGAAAAATTAGCTAGGTGTTGTGGTGGGCACCTGTAGTCCCAGCTACTCAGGAGGCTGAGGCCAGAGGATCTCTTGAGCTTAGGAGTCTGAGGTTGCTGTGAGTGAGGCTGACACCATGGCATTCTAGCCCAGATGACAGGGAGACTGTCTAAAAAAAGTTTCAATTTGAGGGAACGTCTAGGTTATGTAAGACACATTGTTGCAAATGGGAAAGAATTATAGGGCCTCAGAGAGTGCTGGCATTCTGTAACAGTGTTACATTTCAGTTCTTCCCTTTGCCTGCTGCCTCAGGCCTGTACTTCCAGCCACTTGGAGACTGGGGCGGGACATTATTTGAGGCCAGGAGGTGAAGATCAGCCTGGGAAACACGGAGACACTTCTCCATCTCTAAAAAATATTTTAAAAAATTGGCCAGGCATGGTGGCATGCACCCGTAGCCCAGGCATTCGAGAGGCTGAGGCTGGAGGGTCTCTGGAGCCCAGGAGTTTAGAGCTATAGTGGTCTGTGATCACAACCCTGCACTCCAGCCTGGGGGACAAGCGAGACCCTGGTTGACATTTTCCTTAAGAACCCTTAATACTTGGAAACTCTGACTCTTCTTCCAGTCCTAAATAAGCTAGCCTAGATATCAGAAGCAAAATTATAGCAGGGAATAATGGAGGAAGAGAAGATAGAAAAACAGGGAGAAAAGGAGGGCATTAGCTGTGTCTGTTCATTCAGCCTCTCCCAGCCTCCCTCCTCCACTTCCAAGGGTACTTGAGTACGAACTATACGGTAGGGGCTGGAGACAGCATACTGAATGAGCAAAGCATACGTGGTCGCTGCTCTCAGGAATGTAAGTCTTCATACTTGATTTCAGATTCTACCTGTGAATAAACAGTAACCTCATCTGTTCTGCACCCGTTCTCTCTCATCTTCCTGTTGTATATTAAAGCACATCAACTTCACCCACCTGTCGGTCAAATGTGCTAACTCACCTAGGCTGCCTTCATCTGAAACCCACCTCTCCTGATTACTAGTTGTGTACACTTGGACAACTTTTTGATCCTCCATCACTTCATTTAAAAACATACATATTAAAAACACATGTCTCAGCCGGGTGCAGCAGCTCACTCCTGTAATCCTAGCACTTTAGGGGACTGAAGTGGGAGGATCACTTGAGCTCAGGAGTTTGAGACCAGCCTGAGCAACAGCAAGACTCCAGCTCTACTAAAAACAGAAAAAGTATCTGGGTACTGTGGTGGGTGCCTGTAGTCCCGGCTACTGGGGAGGCTGAGGCAGGAGGACCACCTGAACCCAGGAGTCTGAGGTTGCTGTGAGCTAGGCTGATGCCACGGCACTCTAGCCTGGGCAACAGAGTGAGACTCTGTCTCTAAAAAACAAAAACAAACAAACAAA
This sequence comes from Nycticebus coucang, assembly GCF_027406575.1. Classification (NCBI taxonomy): domain Eukaryota; kingdom Metazoa; phylum Chordata; class Mammalia; order Primates; family Lorisidae; genus Nycticebus; species Nycticebus coucang. Next base: position 6,477,218 of record NC_069785.1, on the reverse strand, counting down.
AAACACATGGTTCATTGGATGCTGTGAGGCTGTATTACAGGAAGAAAGTAATTTAGAACTTAGGGCTCTGGGTCACCATGAGTGATCAATTGATTCTAGCCATTAATGTTCTTACCAAGCACAGTAATCAAAAGATAAAACAAACTGTATTTTCGAGGTGCTTACGGTCTTGCAGGTGGAGACAGAGAGGTACACAGATAAAAGCAAAGAAGTGTTCTGGGTGAAATGATGAAGAATGTTTAGAATACGGGGTGGGGGGGCGGTCAAGGAAGGGAGTGGTGAATTCTTTTGGTCAGCTCTATTGAGACGGATGTAATATCAATCCAAAGTAGTTCCTCATTTCCCTGACCCTTAGGTAAATGATCCTTCCTTATTAAATGCCTGTTTTGCCCGCTTTATTTGCCCATATTTTTCCACTGTGAATAAGTATGTAAGAACAATTGAAAGTCTTTCATGTAAGGACATTGTGGTCCTGTTTATTTACACGGGATAAAGGACCTTACCACAGTGGGTGAGTCCAGGATACACTTACCTGATTGTTTATGTTCAGTTATTTCTTATAGAAACCAAAGTTGTTTGCATAAAGGAAAAATGCCTTTTTTCATCCTAGAAGGTAGCCTTAGAGGACCTGGCTAGGTCATGGATATTTGATTTAATACTGGCCAGAAGGACCCAATGGGAATCAAGCTGGAGGTTCTAAGAAAGATTTTTCTCAACAACATGAGATCAATAGAAGGAAACACCCTATTGTTCTGTGATGCTGTTGGTCTGCATGTGACGTCTGGCCCTGCTGCAGCCACCTTGGAACCATGAAGGGAGGAAACTGCTGCTGTCTTCAGGATGGCAGAGTAGAGAGATGGAAATAAACTATGTCCCTGAAGACATTTTCAAGCTGCTGAATTTACCAAACTGCAACCTCAATCCATCTTCAGATTTCTTGTTGTATGAGAAAATAACTCTTTACTTGTCTAAGCTGCTTGTAGATGGGTTTTCTGCTAATTTTCAATTAACTCCTTCACTAGCCCATATTACTGTCACCATGTATTGGGTGGCATTTATTGTGAGGAAGATTGTACATGCTCTCTCTTTAAAGCCCAGGCCTGGCCATGGGAGTTGCTCAGACCAATGGAGTATGAACAGCGTGGTGGAGCGTTTCCAGACCCAGCGTGTGGCTGACGCACTTCCCGCCCCTCGGGGAAGCACGCAGAGACTGACCCCATGGGCCTTGCTTCTCAGTGACTGTGCTAAGAAGGACCTTCTTGTCTCTGCCACAACGACTTATGGCCTGAATGGGAAATAAACTTTTATCATTGAAGCTGCTGAAATTTTGTTATTTTTGCTGCCACAGATAAATCCAGTTATCTTGACTGGCAGACACCCTAAAAGCTGTAGTAACTAAAAACAATGACGTGAAGGTGAGAACTTGACAGGTAGGACCTTAACCCTGAGTTGCTAGGGGCTGGGTCGGGACAGAGTGTCAGTGGCCAAACCCTGACTGGAAGGACGGCCTCACTTCTGCCCACCCCATGCACAGGTTGGAGAGATGAAACAACCTGTAACTTAATCCAAACGATGTTTTGAAAATGTGCTCTCTTCAATGCATTATTCAGAGTAAATTAATCATAGCTTATTAAGTGTCTCTTTAGTATCTCTGACAGTCACCTCATCACTTTGCCCCACCATGCTTTTGATTGTTTTTTTCTTAATGACCTTGCTAAGTGCCCTTTTAACACCCACTCAACAGGCTCCTAACTACAGGGCTTTTGATCATGGCTCAGTGGTCAGATGGTTGAAGTTTTGTTGCTCAAATATGAAATGAGGGTGACGTGTTGAGGCTGGGACAGGAGAATGACGATGACGATGGTGACGATGATAAGGAGGATACAAAACACGCGCACAGCCCTCGCCTCCTCTCCTGAGCACTTCGTGTACAGCAACTCACTTAATCCTCACCTCGCGTGGCAGCTATTATCATCATTTCTCTTTCAGGGACAAGGACACAGAGGCACAGAGATGAAGCATCACATCCAAGGTCATGGGAGTCAGATGTGGTGATACTCGGGGTCCATTCCAGGCAATCTGCCTCCGGAGTTGTGATCTAACATGAAGGAGCAGGGAGAGGGTCACTGTTAGGGCAGCAGGCCTGAAGCAGCAGTGGGGCCTCTAGGTTATGGTGAGCCCGGGTGAGCCCCACCTGCGTCAGTCCTAGCTAGGTGTTGTTTGCAATGTGCAATTCGTGGCTGCCAGCTGGTTTCTTCAGAGATGGTGCTGCTGCTTGCGCCCAGTCCTGTTTTCTGAGAGCAGAGAAGAGTGAAGAATGGAATTGTGGGAAGGTCCTAGTCCTGCCTGGGCCCTGCACCCGCCAAGCACGACTGGGGCTGCGGTCTAGGGCAGACCCTCAGAGGGGCAGCAGAGTCAAGCACCAATATGAACTGAATCTGTCCAGGAGTCCCTGGAGGGTGTGGGTCTGAAGGCCTGGGTCCTGCAGCAGTGGCTGAGGCGACGTGGTATGCTGGAGTGGGTGGCTGGGTGAGCCACGTGGACCAGCTGAGTTTAGAAGAGTGGGGACATTTCTCTGAGGCACAAAAGGAGTAGGTGGTTGTGCACATGAGTGGGGAGGTAAGGGCAAGTGGCTGGGAGCTAAAATTATTTCAGAAAACCTTTGGAAATGTAGCTCAAGAGAATAACAATACTTGAAAATGAAATCATCAAATTCAGCAAGTCCTATAGGTGGTATCTCCAAAACATGTTTCAGATCTGAACATTTCCCACCTCCCCTCTGTGGTCACTGCTAATACAACCTAACGTCACCACACTGTCTCTCCCTGACTCCCTTGTCAGTGTCTTCGCTGGTAACCCAGTTCCATTCCTGTCCCTATCTGAACAGGGAAAAACCAAACTGTTCTTCTCCATATCAACACGGAACACATCTGCTCACCAAATGTGTGGGTTTCCCCAGCAGAGACCAGTGCCGTGGCACCTGCTAAGGACCCTAGAATTCAACTCAGCTGATGCCACCAGGGTTCACACATGGATGCCACAAGTTAGCACTTGGTCCCACAACACAGCCCCCTCTTCAGATGCTGATGGCACGTCATAGGTTGCTAAGTTACCCAGATCTTCTGTCCAACGTGGCTATACACCGGAGGCTAGAATGGCTCACAGAACCCAGAAAAACAGCCCACTTATTCTTGTCTATGTATTACAAAGCATGTTTAAAAGGATGTGAAGGAGAAGCCTGGTGAAGGGTTACACAGGGTAAGGTGCACAAGAGGCCTGGGGCCAGCAGCTTCTGCCCCTGGGAAGGTGGGTGTGCCACCCTCTCAACACCTGGAGCGGTTCACCTACCTGGAAATTCACCAAACCCCATAGTTCGGTGATTTTTATCAAGGCTTCATCTAAAGGAGACACCTGAAAAGAAACACCTTGGTCATAAGGGAATGGGAAGGGATTGGGCTCTCGCTGAAAAGCATGAGAGCACATCCATCATTGCTTGGCAGTCTCCACACCTGTGGTGTAAACAGCCAGGGGAGAAGTTAGTCGAGGCGCCTACTAAGACTGACTGCTGCACCTATGAGGCGGTCCAGCACCTCTGTCCTGACTGAGACAACTGGCTCCTCCTGATGGGGAGACTTACCTGACTGACACGACGGACTCCCGGGCACCTATGGGGAACCATATCCTGAATGAGCTTGTACAGTGGTTGGTCCACATCCTGACAGCTTCATGGGCTGGGGCTGGCAACCTAACATCATGGCTCCGACGTTCATCACCTGGGCATGAAGAATTATTAACTCAATCTCTGACATTCATCACCTGGGCATGAAGGATTATTAACTCAATCTCCGGCCTCTTTTCCTCTGAGAGGGAAAATCCCAGGAAATTCCAAGGGATTAGGAGCCCTGGGTCAGGAATCAAGGTCAAAGACAAATATTAGAGCAAAAGAAGATGCATCCAGCGCCCCTCTTGCTCAGGAAATCATAAGGGCTGTGAAGCTCTGTGTCAGGAACAGAACAAACAAGCATTTTTTAATGTCACACTGCCCCATCCATTAGCCTCATGGTAAACAGAGTGCCATTAAAAAATGCAGTCAGTTCCTCTGGCTTCTTCTCCTTCTCAGAATAAAGCCCCAATTCTTTACTCTTTAATCTGGCCCTGCCTAACCCTTGGATCCCATCTCTCACTCCGCCCCTTCCCTGCCCACCAGTCCCACTGGCTGTCTTTCTGTTACACCAACGAACGTACCAAGCTCCTTCCTGCCTGGGGGTCTTGGCATTAGCTGGGATGCTCCACCCCGCCCCCACCCTGCCCCCACCCCACTCCCGCGGCTGCTCTTCACAAGTCCGGCCTTTTCTCTTCCTCTGGCTTGATCTAGACATCGCCTGGCCCAGTCGCCTGATCGCCTGGTCTCCTATCCCCCTGCCCCCCTCTCTCCTGTCAGCCGCCCCTGGTCCCATTAGCAGATGGCATTTTCATCATGGCATTGTCACTACCTGCTACCGTCCTGTCTGTTCACTTGGAGCTCATGGGCTTGTTGCCACCCCCTGTTAGACCCCAAGGGACTTGGTCACCTTGTTGGTGGCTGTACCCCACACCCAGAGCCGTTCTCAGTGCCCAGAGGCTCTGCAAATTAAGAATTAAGTGATTGACATTTAATTCCCACCAGCAGTGTATTTCAAACAATTTACTTCTATGTCCTGGTAGAGAAGAGAAAAAGGAAAAAATAATTAATTTTATTACATTTAATTGAATATTGATGTATTCTTTGGATGGTGGCAATAGAGTAAGTGATATGTGAACATGACTTTGTAAAGTTAATTTATCCCTAGAAAAATCTGAAATTACATATGGCTCAGAATAAATTAGTTTTACGTAGAAAACTTAAAACCCAGGAGCCATTATTGATAGGTTCCTATTTTTAAATGTTGTGAAAATATAAAATTTAAATATTATGAAAATGTAAAATGTAAGTTATGTTTCTATAATAAGTAGCTTATAGTAAGAGAATACAATGTCAAAATCTAGCTAGCCATATATAAGTGTATATACACATATATGAGCATATAATTTTTTAATGATTTCTTTGAAAAACTTAATGGTACTGAGTGTTTACTTAGAGTCCTGTAATTATAGTAACATTTTATGTGGGTACTAATTGCACTGGCTGATTTGTCTTATTTCTGGATTCAATTCAACATTTTTCTATTTCAATATTCTTCATAGATATCCCTCTGGGATATAATTATTTTCAAGTTCACCTTTGACGCAATTTGGCCATCTTTGCTGGTGTGGGAAGCACCCTTTCTGAGAAGTAAATACCATTTCTGGCTGGTTTTGAAATCAGAACCCTCGGGGCACCGCTTCTTCCTTCCATTTTTAGATATGCTGTTAATGCTCTAGCGCTTGGGTAGAAGTGTTTTTAAAGGAGCTTGTGAAGGTTTGGAAAAGATTTTATTTTTAATATCCCAGATTGCACCCTCCGCCTGTGGCTGGTTGGTTGCACACGCTCCATCTGTCTCAGCGAGGTGGAAAACCTAGTGGGGGAGGGACGCAAAGGGCAAAGTGGTGTCCCCAGTTTTATACAATGTCTAAAAATTACTTCACAGGCACCTAAGATTGAGTGCATGGATGCTCTCAGGAGTCTGTCAGTCTCCCAAGCAGATGCATTGGCCGCAGAAGTGTCTGTCTCCCAAAGGGGATATAGTGCTTTGTTGTTTCCTGGTGAGAAGGCTCGCTGGGTAGGAGGGTTTCACCGGCTGCTGCTTTGAAAGATTCCAGGAAGGCCCCGTGTCACTTCAGGTCAGATTGGGTCTTTTATTATGAATTTCTTCAAAGGAGAATAGAAATCCACTTACTTGTTGGCTCCAGTTGATAAGGGATTCTGATCTCTTCAATGCTTCAGGCTAAGTACTGGATACAATAATCTGGAAAAAAAAAAACAACCCAAAACATTTCTCTCCCTATCCCCAGCTACAGTTGACAGGGAAAGAAGTTGAAATTCTACTCCACACTGGACACTACATCCAATTTTAAGCTCCTATTATCTTTTTTTTTTTTTAACCAACTAGAGGATACTTAGTAATTTTTTTCTCTAAAAATCAGCCGGTTATATTGGTAATTTGAGAATTCAATGGATCAGGTGCTTTTTTTTCCATCCTGCCATTATTGACCATAATACAGTGGAATCTCCATAGCTGACCACTTCCCTACAATGACCACATCCTTAAATGGACCTAATATCCACAGACTGGACTTGTACTGCAAGTACGTGTCAGCACAGCAGACCTAGTTCCTTATGGTGGCCACCTCCCTATGCTGACTTTTGTCACAGTCCCTGGTGTGAACACCTCACAGAGGTTTTGCTGGACATATTTGGGAGGTACTGAGTGTTTCGTAGCCTTAGAATGTGAACTTCTGGAGACAAAAGACCTTTCATTATGTATGTACCACTAAATGAAATATGGATTCTTCTGTGTTATCTCAAAAGGGACTTGAGTCCGAAGCTATAAATCTTTGGTGTGTGTTTAGTTGCAAATGACCCCCTGAGCAGAATCAAAGTTCACAGCCCCCAACTTCACAAACCTACCAAAATGAGGTGATGCTAGTATCCTGGTTGGTTTCTTTTGGGAGGATTGTTATTTTAGAATTTCCTGTGAAGTATTTTTTTTCAATCGAAAATGCAGTGTTGGTGAAGGTGATATTTAAAGCTGGCTTTAAAGTCTGCAGTTTTAACAAGTCAGGGCTGAAGCTCATAAGCCTATACATTAGTGTCTATCCCACATAGTATCAGATTTTCCAATGTCCCTGGACTCAGCACAGAGCTTTCCTCACTTGCCATCAATACCTCCTATCCTATTACAAGACCTTGTCATCATCTAGAACCGCTGCGCCTCTGAAATCTGGAACTGGGAAATTCCACTCTGAGCTCAACCTCACATCCTGTCCCTCCCTGGCACCTTCGCCCTGTTGAGCTTCAGTCTCCCCAGGCATCCGCCCTTCAAGCCTCCATCTAGCAGCACCCAGTGCTCTTGGCTTTAGGGATAATTTCAAGAGCAGACACACCTCCTTCACTGCTCTGACTTGTCAGCATAGCCAGCCAGGAAATCCTCCAATTTGGGTCCAACCCTCCCTCTGTTTTCTTTGGCTCTTTATATTACTGGAGAAAAACCACCTAATCATGCAGTTAGGTGGTAATTCAATTTTTTTTTTATTAACCTTTCTTCCAAACTTTATTACCAGCCTTCTTCAGCTTCATTAATTCTTCACTTAATTAACTGCAAAGAATGAATTATGTATAAGCAAAAAACTGAAAAGAGCTGCAATGTCCAATGGGCGTGGGCTTAAAAATATTAGAGATTTAGATTTTATTAGATTCATAAACAAAAGCAATTTTAAAAGCAGTCATAGTATGAAATAGCAGCTTCCAGTAAATTCAAGTTTCATCTCCAGAAGTTGACTCAATTCAGTGTGCCTCCTCCTTGGAAGCCTCATCAAAATTCTCCACTGGAACTTCATCAGCACCTTCCTCTCCAGGAGCAGAGAGTGGTGCTTTTCCATCCCCAGATTGTTCAGGCAGAGCCTCAGCTGTCCTCTTAAACTAGTCAGGCTGTCTGTACCCAGCTGGTGTAAGATGCTGGGTCTCAGCATGGCCTGTAATGGTGAAAGTGTTTGCTACCAGAGATGCCTGAACTTTTTTTTTTTTTTTTTGAGACAGAGTTTCACTTAGTCACCCAGGTAGAGTGCCATGATGTCAGAGCTCACAGCAACCTCAAATTCTTGGGCTTAAGTGATCCTCTTGCCTCAGCCTTCCAAGTATCTGGGACTATAGGCACTGGCCACAATGCCTGGCTACTTTTTTTTAGAGACGAGGTCTCACTCTGGCTCAGGCTGGTCTTGAACTTGTGAGCTCAGGCAATCTACCCAGGATGCTAGGATTCCAGGCGTGATACCCCTAACTTCTTTAAGGAGAACTGAAGGTTTTTATTACCTGCTGTAGCTGTTCTATGAACCACCTTCTTTCTGCGAGTTGTTCTTTTTTTTTTTTTGTATTTTCTCTGCATTATTTTTATTTTTTTATTAAATCATAACTGTATACATGGATATGATCATGGGGCATCATACACTCGCTTCATAGATCATTTTCTTTCCCACCAGTACACACTTGTGCCTGCAGTTTGGCGAATTTCTCTTGCTTCTTGAGAGTTTCTTTCATCTTGTCAGAGAGTAAAGGGAGCCACACAGGGGACAAGGGTTGGTGCTCAGGGAGTCTCGGGTAGACCCCTGAGTTTAGGCGCACACAAGGGCATTAATGGAGTGGGCAGCTAGAGCCATAATTCAAATTTTGAATGTTAAATCTCAGCTGGACATGCCAGAGCATCTGAAATTGTTTGATCATTCCTAGCTTACTGGATCTGAGACACATGGGACTGTGATTTACTAACACTTAGCACGGCACTCACTACCTCGAAACACGTCTAATGCTGTATTCCCCTAGGGATTTCATGCGGGCGGAGTTCTTTCCCATTTTTTGGTATGTGTTTCCTCCCTCTTATTTTCATTTTCTTTGGCAATTTTCCAACTAAATTACTTCCTGGGAGAATTTAAAAGTTTAATATAATCACAAAAGATGTACTACACACCTGCTGTGTGGTGAGCACCGTGCTTGGTACTGGTGACTCAGCCGTGAGCCCAGCCAACAGCTCTGCCCTCACAGAGTAACAAGGGCCAGAAAACAGGCAAATCAGTGAAATATATACTATACCCGCCACCCCAGGCTAGTTTTTCTATTCTTAGTAGAGACAGGATCTTATTCTTATTCAGGCTGGTCTTAAACTCCTGAGCTCAAGAAATCCACCCGGCTTGGCCTCCCTGAGTGCTGGGATTACAGGTGTGAGCCGCTGTGCCCAGCTGCAGAAAAGTCTTCAAAGTAGCTCACCCTCACCATCTCTCCTTTCTTGTTTCTGATTGATTAGCTCAATTCCCTGAGGTCTGGATTCTTACAGCTTTTGGGAACTGCCCTCAGGAGGCATCACCGTCTGACTCCGGGGCTTGGATCCATCCTCTGATTCAGCTTCTTTGCTGCATCTGATAAGGCTGACACCACTCTGCAAAGTCCTCTCTCCCCGCCCCCACGGTGCCAGCTTCCCTTCCTCACTGACCACCCAGTCTCTCTTTTGCCACCACCTCTCCCTGTGGCCCGGGTCAGCCCTCTTAATCTTCCCATTTCGCTTTCTCTTCTCGGATTTGCTTCTTTCGTAATGAGTCCTTGCAATTCACTCTGCAATGAGCCCTCTGTCCCCATTTGCCACTCTGCGGCCATGTTGCCAGCCCCAGTGCTGTCCCGTGGGCTCCGCACACCAACATCTTCCTGAGTGAGCTCCTCGCCCCCCTCTCCTCCACAGCAGAGGGAGTCACCACCAGTCGCTCGGGCCTTGGCCAGGTGTTCTTGGAGCCTCCTTGTTTCCTCCTTCCACGTCATTAGCAAGAGTAATGTAGTTTACCTTTAAATCAGGTTTCTTAATCCTTTTTTGTATTATTAGCACTTTCTGCAGTCTGATGAAGACTCTGTACTACTTCTCAAAATAATGCTTTGTCCCCCATAGAATAGAAATAGAAAGGACTACAAAGGAAACATTTTTAGAAATATAGTTTTCCAAAGTTATAGAATTTTGATACGGGGATACATGCAATCATGCACTAACACAGCATTAAATATTCGGATCTTGTTTAAGGAGTGATGAACACAAATAAAACCTGGCAATACCTGTGAAGACTGAAATGTGCTGTGAAAAATCTGTGATTTTTATTGATGGCTAAGTCCTAGAACATTGTTCACATTACTAGAGTCATTTTCTTATACTAATAATTGGAGAAGATGATAAACTGTAGTAGAAGGAAAGTGGAAATAAAGGGACAGCTTTTCCCGCGGTGCTGGCTGGGTGAAGGGCCCTTGCTTTGAAGGGACGGCTGGCATTGGCCACCTTATTTCTATTCCTCCAACACTGACTTAATTAGAGTCCTTATCTTCTTGTGCAGTCCCCACAGGCACCCATTGCGTCCTCCCCTTCCTCCTGAGCCTGTGTTATTCTGGTGTTCCTGGTCTCCCTGAGGGGAGCCGCCTTCCAAGTGTTCCCTGTGCCAGGCGTCAGGGCCGCCCCTCCACAGAGCGACACTTGGCACCCTCTGTCCCCCCTTCCCCTCCTCTCTCCATAGCCACCCACTGCTGTCTAGTCTGGCCTCCCCAGTCCTTCCTCCCAGGGCACACGTCTACCTGGCACCACACCGGAGCAGAACGTGCCTTTGCTGTGGACCCTCTCGCTGTTCAGATAAAGCTCAGGCTCCTCAGCAGAATGGGGCCCTCTGTTCAGCCTTCCAACCCAGCTCCTGCAACACTGTGTTCCAGACACTCCTCACATCTTAAAGTTCCCCAAACTGCAGGATCATTCATGGGGTAGAAGCCGGATCCAGAGTCAGAGTCCCCCTATTCAAATCCTGGTACTGCCACTCACTCATGGTATGGCCTTGGTGGCAGTTGCTTGGCGGCTGTGTGCGATGGGGACCCCTGTTTTGAACTGGGAGGGGTAAAAGGACGTGCCCACGGGGCTGTGGGAATCCAGTGACAGGCTACCTGTGAATGCCCTGAGCCCCGCTGGGACGTGTAGAACAATTCAATGGCAGAGGGACCTTGTTACCCCTGCATGGCTAGTGGGTCCTTTGACGTATAGGCATCTCTTGTCCCTGAGAACGTCTCTGAGGAGGGCTGAGCTAGGCCACCGCCTGCCCTGGCCTTCACTGCCCACTGCCCCCTACCCCCACTCTGGTAGGACCATGGAGAGTCCATAGGGGGGAACTGTGGCTCCCTGACCCAGGAGCTGCCTACAGCCAGGCACAGGGCAGGCGTGGAGGATGTGTTCATCTGTCGTGGTCTGTGGGGGCTGTGGTAACAAAACGCCGCACATGCTGGTGGCTTAGAAACAATGGAAACTCTCACAGTTTAGGAGGCTGGGAAGACCAAGATGGAGGTGCTGGCAGACCCGGTGTCTGGGGAGGGCAGCTTTCTCATACACGGCACCTCTCTCTGCATCCTCGCTTGGTACAAGGGGCAAACAAGCTTCCTCCTACCTTTTTCCTAAGAGCACTAACTCATTCCTGATGGCCCGATCACCTCCTCGGGCCATCCCCTTGGGGGTTAGGCTTTCCACAAGTGAATTTTGCTGATACTCAAATGTTCAGCTGGTAGCAGAAGCTGAACGGAAAAAGAATACAAATAAAGGACAAGCTGTTAATAATATGAAGAGTGGCCAGCTCTCCAGTCGCCTGAGAATTTGCTTTCCAGAGTGTACTTTCTGAGTGGCCCTGTACCGATCCTTTCCTGGCTCATTCTTGGGCCTGAAAGCATCATGAAAAGAGAGGGAAAAGGTGTGTGTAGGGGGAGGGGGGCACTGGGCAGAGGAAGGGGCTCTCAGCCTGTTCCTCAAAAATAGGTACCCAGAAACACCACGGCCATTCCAAACTCTTGTAGCTAAAGGGACCCCACGGGAGGAGTAAGAATTTGAGTCTAATATTTTCAAGAACAGAAGAGAAAAGCCAAGTCCTGGCTGAGGCCTGTCCGACATGGCAGTGGCCTAAAGTCAGGGCTGTCCTCTTTCCTTCCTTTTTTATATTGCAAAAATCATTTACTTCTTGGGAAAAAATTCAACACTACAGAAAAGTAGAAAGTAAAAATGTAAACTAACAGCTCGGCGCCCGTAGCTCAGTGGTTAGGGCGCCAGCCACATACATACACCAGGACTGGCAGGTTTGAACCCGGCCTGCTGAACAACAATGGCAACTATAACAACAACAACAAAAATAGCTGGTCGTGGTGGCAGGTGCTCGTAGTCCAAGCTACTTGGGAGGCTGAGGCAAGAGAATTGCTTAAGCCCAAGAATTTGAGGTTGCTGTGAGCTGTGACACCACAGCACTCTACTGAGGGTAACATAGTGAGACTCTGTCTCAAAAAAAAAAAAAAAAAGTAAACTGCCTAATTTCCCAGTCTCCCACCCCATGGGATTCTGTTTCACTACAGTGTTTTTTGTTTTTTTTTGTTTGTTTGTTTGCTTTTGTTTTTGAGACAGAGTCTCACTCTGGTACTATGAAATCATAGCTCACAGCAACCTTCGTCTCTAGGGCTTAAGAGATCCTCTTGCCACAGCTTCCCCAGTACCTGCCACCACACTGGGATAGTTTTTCTATTGTTAATAGAGACAGTGTCTTGCTCTTACACAGGCTGGTCTCGAACTCCCAATCTTAAGAGATCCTCCTGCCTTGGTCTCCCAGAGGGCTAGGATTACAGATGTGAGCCACCGTGTCTGGCCTTCATTGCAGACGTTAAAATACACACCCAGAAGTTAGAAGTTACACATCCATTATGGCCCCAATTATGTTAAAAAATAAGTCAGGAAGGTAAAATGATGCTTTGGTTTGTTTAGAGAGCCAAGTTGGGTGGAAATGTGACAAGAAATGCATGTTTCTCTTACAGTGGATGGAACTATCAGGAACGCACTCCCCACAAGGTCCCCTTTCCTCAGGGAGGGCCTGTGGGTGGGAGCGGCTCTGGAGTCTGACTCTGGCTCTGTGCTGTCTCACTGGTTACTCAGCAGGTCAGGCTAGGTACAATGAGGGACGCTCAGGGCAGTAACCGGGCCCTGTGGTTAAGGGTGCTCAGCACAGGGAGGCCAGCTATACTGGGGCCCTAGATTATTTGGTTTTAAAATGCCTGGCCTGGGCCGGGCATTGTGGCTCATGCCTGTAATCCCAGCACTCTGGGAGGCCAAGGAGGGTGGATTGCTTGAGCTCACAGGATGGAGACTAGCCTGAGCCAGAGAGAGACCTCATCTCTAAAAAAGCCGTGCTTTGTGACAGGTGCCTGTAGTCCCAGCTACTGGGGAAGCTGAGGCAAGAGGATCGCTTGAGCCCAAGAGTTTGAGGTTGCTGTGAGCTGTGATGTCACAGCACTCTACCGAGGGCAACAAAGTGAGACTCTGTCTCAAAACAAAACAAATGTAAAATAAAATGCCTGGCCTGGAGGCCCAGGGTGGGGTGGGGAGACAGGCCTCTGTGAGGAGAGGAGGGGGAGTGCTCCAGAGTCTGTCTGGGGGCTGCAACCTCCCCCACCCCTCTCTTTAAAGTTACTGTCACTCTTCCCCCTCATCCAGGCAAACAAAGGCGAGGGAAGCACAGCTCCTGTCGCCTGTTGGTGGTGTAGGGCTTTGGAAAGCAGAGGCAACAGCTGCATGGGGAAAGCCCAGAGCAGGAGGGCAGCCCTGGCTGAGTCTAAAAATAACACTTGCCAGACAGCCCCACAAAGGGCCTCTTGTCAGGCACGGGGAGAAGGGCTGTCCTGGCCACCTCCACTGTGCTCCTCTGGGGCCACTTGAGAAGTGGGCCTGGGTCTGCCCTTTCTCTTTCTCCCCCTGCAGGTGGACCAGCCTGCCCTCAGCAAATACCCCTCACTGGGGTATAAAGGTGGGCTGGATGGCACCTCTGTGTACAGAATCTCCCCCTGCAGTGAAGGTGAAACGCATACCCGCCCATCTTGCTCTCCAGAGATGGGCTGCCTGCCTGTGCCCTGTTAAAAAAGGCAGGGATGAAACAAATCCGTCTTTGGAGAGGAGGGAGTGCCAAGGTGTCCCCCCACTTTATAAAAAGGAGCCCTTGGAAACTAGTTTGCTGGAACAATGTTGTCAGCTCCTGGCCAAAGTGGACACTGCACAAAGGCAGTCCTTGTCACCTTGTCACCCTGTCCTGCTGCACTGCAGGGAGATACTTTCCTGGCCATGGCTGGGAAAGTCTTGCCTCCGTTCCCTGGGTCAGGAAGAAGGTGCTCAGCTTTTTTAAATGATGAAACTCCTTAATGGATTAAAAAAGAAAACTGTCAATAGAAAAAGCAAAAACATTGGAGAAATTAGAAAATTAAGCTCTAACAGGGAGTAGAACACATATGCGAGAAGAGTGATTTATTTTCTCGTTTAATTATCAGTGTTTTCGAAAGGTGTTTCTGTTTGGTTTAAGCGATGTTGAGCAGACCCAGCCCAGCATCTCAATTTCCAGATTCAAACTTCTGGCTCCGAGGGGTCGCTATTGTTTGCTCTCCCCGGCTCACTGCTGCCCCCGTGCGTCTTACCTTGAAAACTGCAACACAGAGCTCGTTCTCAATTTCAGCTTTGTGAATAAAAGGTGGACAGTGCCCTCCAGTCCGGGTGGACAGTGCCCTCCAGTCCGGGAGTCCCAGCGGCAATAAAAGCAGTGCTGTGGCTTGTTATAACTTAGGTGAATTTTCAACAAGTCTTTGCTTTTAGAAGGTATCAAATTTTTTTTTTTTGCAGTTCATCGAGACTTTGGTGAGGGGATAAATTTAATTCTGAGAGGGAGTGATTATGATTCTATTAATGATGTGAAACCTACTCAAGACACTCCCTCCCTGAGAAACCACAGAATTATTCACTGATCTGCATTAGAGATTATTTTGTAGCACTCGATAAAAACCCTATATGCAGAATGATTGAAAGTTTGCACAAAGTTCTGTGATCTGAGCTAATTTCTGACAAGTGGCTCCAACAAGCTTCATCACTGGGCAGCCTCCTGTGCTCACGTGGTGCCCTTCGTCAGCAGGCTGGATCCTGGATCCTGTTTGGTGTGCGTTGAGGCTGCCGCTACGGATTCTGTCAAGTGCCACCTCTTCCTGCATCTTGCTCATTCTGGTGGCTTGAATCATTTCTTGCTTTATGGGCCTCACAGAGTATCACGCTGTCCTAAGTGGAGTTTAGGAAGTGGCTTCCATCCTGAGTAGAAGATCAAGGGACTGCTCCTTATCCAGAAAGGGTGTAGAGTCCCCTTCTGACTTTCCCCGTGTGGTGGAAATGGCTACTTGTTCCCAGAATCTTCTTAGATTCTGGCGGCACTTCCCAAAGTCACCAGCCAAAGCATGAGTGTGTATATCTATGGCTCTTCAATCCGGAAATGGCTTTGGGAGAGGGAGCTTGGCTTTCCCTCCTACAAAGGCAATCAAGCAGGTGTGGTTAGTCAGCGCCCACTCAGGACGGATGTGGGCAGAGCCTCTTAGCCCCAGCCCCAGGTCTGCTCCCTAAGGAAGGCAGTGAAGGGCACTCGGTCTGTAAGGGGAGCACTAGGCGGAAAGTTCACCATGTCTTGGAATCCCTGCTGTCACCTGCCCGAGGCTCCTGTGACTAGGTTGAGACCAACGTCATCACCCTGGATGGTAAAGAAGTTACGAGACCCAGGCTGAGATGCAAGTCTAGCAGCAGGCCGTTTAAATTGCTCAGACCAAAGTGTTTTCTGTGTTTTTGGTGAGCGTCTAGACTCAGCACACCTGTGAGCATTTAACCCTCAGAGGCAAGGTGCCCATCCATCGGGCCCTTGGGCCAGCATTCGGCGGTGGCACATCTGACACTCCTGCCACCCCAGCCTCTTCTTTCCCATCACCTGCGGTTCAGAATCACACAGCTGGGAGCCAGAGAGTGCCAGAGGGACCCCTGGAGAACACCTGTGAAGGGGAGAGTGGAGTTTCCCAGGGCTGGACTGGTGGCTGCACAGATTTTTTTTTTTTTTTTTTGTAGAGACAGAGTCTTACTTTATGGCCCTCGGTAGAGTGCCGTGGCCTCACACAGCTCACAGCAATCTCCAACTCCTGTGCTTAAGCGATTCTCTTGCCTCAGCCTCCGGAGCAGCTGGGACTACAGGTGCCCGCCACAACGCCCGGCTATTTTTTGGTTGCAGTTTGGCTGGGGCTGGGTTTGAACCCGCCACCCTCGGTATATGGGGCCGGCGCCTTACCGACTGAGCCACAGGTGCCGCCCGGCTGCACAGATTTGAAATGTTCAGTTATCCCTTCATTTTACAAACTATTTATCGAGGACTTGCTTAGTGCCAGCCATTGTGCTAGGTGCTGGAGATATGCACAGCCTGTGTGTGAAATTTTGTGCTAAATTTGACAACACCAAACACAAAAAGGATTCCTGATTTACACAGCGTAAGACCAGAGGATTGCACGCGGAACACTATCGCCCTTCTGTTTAAAAACCGTTTAAGTGGTCACCTCACAAACCTACCCAGCTGCCTCTGGAGCTAGTTAGTCTCTGCCAGGGAATTTGTGGTTGCTTGGTTGGGGGGACTGCTTTGGGAGTCCCTGTGCTGACACTTAGCAGGCAGGAGGGGAAAGGACGCCCTCCCCTCACCCTCACACTGTTCCTTTGTCTTTCACACTGTGAGGAAGGGAGGGAGTCTCCTGCTGACATCGATTTTAATTTCTTTTGGTAGGCAGTGAAGTTGAAGAGAATGACCGCCTGGACTCCTCGCTATATTTGTGTGTGTATTAGTATTTATTAGCAATGAAACTCCTTTGCTAGTCTATAAGCCATAATGGGGATGGCTGTCTTTGTAAATGAATGCATGCCAGTATGCCCAGGAGCCAGACAAAGGGAGTATCAAATACCTTCCATTAATAAATAATCCAATACTATGCATTTGTAGGCTGAAGATTTTTTTTTAACTTCAAAGGAAAGCTTTCATATCTACGATCTCATTTCACACTACGTATTATTATTTTACACCTCCTCTCTAGGGGAGGGGGTATGGATAACGAGGCCCTGCCTCAGGCTACGCCACATCACTGCATCCCTGGGCAGGCCCATCCTAGTCTCCAGGGATGTCTTCCTGCTTGTTGAAAAAAGGAAAGGCCAAGATGAAAAAATACACTAATTTCAAGCTGTGCTGGGAGAGCACGTACACTTGGGGTGTGACAGGGTAACCGGAGAAATAAGGCTACTTTTAGGATGTCTTTGAAGATTATACACAATGAGGAATGGGCGAGCTCACATGGCTGTCAGGTGTCAAAAGGCCACCAATGGAAGCCCCTCACCTCTTAGGACAGACAAACCCGTTCCTGCTTATCTCTGGCTGTCACTTTTTTCCTGTCTTCTTAATTTCTTCATGTATGTGCTTTCATTTTCAGGAAGCTATCGTTACAAATTCTTGCTAATCTTTTAGCTTTTCCTGTTGAACTTCCTGTGAGGTAAGACCTCAGTGTCATTTCTTGCCCTAAGACTGAGCTGTGGCCCCTGGTGGTGCCCTTACTCTGAATGCATTAGAGAAGCATTAAAAAATACAACTCAAGTAGAAGACGAGAAAAAAATCACCCTTGATGGCGAGATGCCTTCCCATCTCTGTTCCCTAAACCAACCACTGTGTTCCCACTTCACACAAATTGGGGCTTGTCACCTTCCCTCGAGTGGACACTGTGCAGATTGCTTCAGCATCTCCCACCTGGTTATCTGTATATGCAGATATGATAGGATACCGTGGGTGGTGGAATTCTTCCACCCTGATTACTCATGAAGCAGAAATAATTAGTGCCTATCTGACCTGAGAGTAATTAGGGTAAGTGAATTGTAAATGAATGCATGCCAGTATGACAAAATTTCACACACAGGCTGTGCATAGCTCCAGCACCTAGCACAAAGGCTGGCACTAAGCAATTTTCTGCTATTTTCAAGGGTAAGTGGCAGAACTAGTGACCCAGTTCACAACTGCCAGTGGTTCTGAATGCTTTTCCATCCAAGGTCTGACTCTTGGGAGGCTCTGACACGAGTTCTGTTTCTTGCCAGGCACCAGTGCTATTTGATAGCCTGACTCCTCTTACGTGCTCTTCTGCATGAGTGCACCCCCAGGCTGGGCCTTGCATGCAGGGGGCGCCGAATAAAGATGGACTGAAGGCAGCTTATCGCTCACCATTTGGTCTGTTTGGGGCTCAGTTTCCTCTTTGTTAAGTGAGAGTTTAGAGAATGTGTGCTTATGTATCTTCCAGATCATTCCATGGGTCTCTCTGGGTAGCCATTTTTAATTATCTCTTATCTCCAAGGCTGTTTCTAAGCAACAGAATTGTACCTCCCTGGAATCCTTGCCTGACCTCTTCAGCCCACAAAGATGTTTCTTATTCAGCTGCAATAACAGGCATTGTCTGTGCTATGTATTTGTCACCTGGTGCTTCCTTTCAGGTTGCTAGTGAGTTTTCCTTTCATACACATAGGTCCTGTTTTGCAACTAGAGTGTAAGTTACCAAAGCCAGGTACTATAAGAAATGTGTTCTGTAAATATTTATCAAACAGATAGATATCACATCAAGGAATAATCTTAATTTTAATCTAGAGGGAATGCTGCACTAAAGGAAAATGGAAGAATCAAGACAAAGATCAAGTTTGTAGGTGGGAAAATGTGGTGAATGAAGAGGCCATTCTTCAAGGCAGGGGATCCTGTCAGTGGAACAGGTTTGGAGAGAGGATGAATTGAACGAATTTAATGAAATTCATTGTCTCCTTCCTGGAGATTCTCAAGGAACATTAGCCAAGGAACTATGGTGAGATATGAAATCCTGGTTACAGGAACCTGTTTCACCCAGAGCTCCCCACATAATTAAACATAGAAGCGGAGGAAAATTTACTATAGGTTGAGAGTTAATTAATATAGGTAGCCCGGGAAATACTGGGAAGTGTTCTGGAAAACAGGAGAGGCTCACATTTTTAAAGAAAAAAGATCAATTAAGAGAGAGGTGCTCATAAATGTTATTTGTCAGGAAGTCTCGTTGGTTTACAGCAATCACTCTGATTAGTGACGGGCTGCACTTTGTTGAACTACAGGGTGTGAGTTGTGGTGTCCAAGACGTGGCAATGGCAGGTCAATTGAGGGCCGTATACTTGGTTTAGTCTGAGCCCTCACAGCAAGAGGTGATCAAACGGAGAGCGAGGGAGACGGTGAGACTCAGGCATGTGCTCAGTCTGGGCCTGACCATTCAAAAGGGGCTTGCATTCCCCAGGTAAAGTTTCTTTTCTTTCTCAGTGGTTTTGGAAATCCAAGTATATACAACATAAGAAGGGAAGCAGAGCTGGGCAGAAACCCTGGGGAGCAGCTGACTTTGAAGGGATGGCCCGAGGAACTTGGAAAGGAACACCTGACAGGTAGGAGGGGGTTATAACAGCTGGATTTTAGTTCTAGCTGAGTCTTTCCACAGATAACAGGAAAACCAAGTCGCACCTCTTTTTTTTTTTGAGACAGAGTCTCACTATGTCACCCTGGGTAGAGTGCCGTGGTGTCACAGCTCACAGCAACCTCAAACTTTTGGGCTTAAGCAATTCTCTTGCTTCAGCCTCCCAAGTAGCTAGGACTACAGGTGCCCGCCACAACACCCGGCTATTTTTTTTTGTTGTTGTTGTCACTTGTTTAGCAGCCCCAGGCCGGGTTTGAACCCACCGGCCCCAGTGCATGTGGCTGGCACCCTAACTGAGCTACGGGTGCTGAACCCAAGTCCCACCTCTTATTTGCAAATGTCTTTTACCAAGATGAGCACCCCATCCTTTACTGCAGAACAGCCAGGGGTCCTTCAGGCCACATCTTGGAATACAGAGAGCTCTTCAGAAGACTAATGCACTCAATGTTCTCAGGCACTCCCAGTTTCAACTGCAAGGGGCCCAGGCCATTGCAACTCTCTCTTCTCAAAGAAACCCCCTCTTTAGCCAAAAGGAAGGCTGTATTAACATCCTGTATTAACATCTTCAACTCCAAGGATGGGAGAATAATCCAAAATCCACTCTCGTAACTGTCGTGAATTGTCCTCAATCAGATCTGACATGGACAAAGGCAATACAGAACTTTAACAACAGCAAAACAAATGTTCTGTTCTGAGTTCCTTACCTCACTCACTCTTGAGCTAATGTCTCATTTCCATCTCAACAGTATTGGGTTTGTAAAATTTCCCTATTTGCACATGGAAAACTGAGAAAGGGCAAGAATGGTGAGCAAGGGGGCGGCCCCTGTGGCTCAAAGGAGTAGGGCGCTGGCCCCATATGCCAGAGGTGGGTGGGTTCAAACCCAGCCCCGGCCAAAACTGCAAAAAAAAAGAAAAGAAAAGAAAAAAATGGTGAGCAAGGGGAAAACAAGGTAGTAGATTTCAGGGTGCACATGCTGGTGGGAATGTAGCGTCCACTGGGGTAGCCACTTTGGAAGAGTTTGGCAGTTCCTCAAAAAATCAAGCATATAATTGCCCATATGACCTAGCAATTTCACTTATAGGTGTGTGTTCAAGAGAACACTTGCACATAAATGTTTACTGCAGCATTATTTACAAGAGCCAAATGGTAGAAACAACCCAAATGTCTTATCAACTGAAGAATGGATAAACCAAATGTGGTATGTCCACACAATGGAGTATTATTCAGCCACAAAAAGGAAAAAGCATTGATTCATACAGCACACAGAGAACCTTGAAAACATCACACCAAGTAAAAGAAGCCAGACTCACAAGGCTACATATTGTTTGATTTATGTGAAATGTTCCAAATAGGCAAATTCACAGAGCCAGAATGTAGATTAGAGATTGCTGAGTGCTGATGGGGATGATATTTCTTTGTGGGGTGATAAAAATGCTCTAAAATTAAATAGTGGTGATAGATGCTCTGTGAATATGCTGAATTATACATTTTAAAAGGGTAAGTTTTATAGTGTGTGAATTCTATCTCAATAAAGCTGTATATAAAATAAAAGAAAAATGCAAGGGGATGGATACTTCCTTTCCAAGAAATTTTCCAATTCCTAGAAAAGCAGAAATTTGTCATTTGCTACTTCTTCTATCCTAGAAAGCCTTTATTACCAGCAGATTACCTTCATAGCCTAGGAGGTGGCTGAGAGATGGACAGTCTGTCCCCCATTACCTTTTTTCCAGAATTATTGTAATTGGTAATATTAATCCATCACCAGTTGATATTTTTTTCTGCTCATGCAAATAACACCCAACTATTGGTTTCTGACATTCAGTACCAGCAGCTTTTGTTTGTTTGTTTGTTTATTTTTTTATTTTTATTTTTTGGCCAGGGCTGGGTTTGAACCCACCACCTCTGGCATATGGGACCAGCGCCCTACTCCTTGAGCCACAGGCGCCGCCCTTGTTTGTTTATTTTTGTTTTTGTTTCTTTGAGTCAGAGTCTCAAGCTATCCCCCTGGTTAGAGTGCCATGGTGTCATAGCTCACAGCAACCTCAAACTCTTGGGCTCAAGAGTCCGTTTTTCTATTTTTAGTAGAGATGGGGGTCTTGCTTTTGCTCAGGCTGGTCTTGAACAAGCTATCTACCTGCCTTGGCTCCCAGAGTGGTAGGATTACAGTCGTGAGCCACCACACCAGGCCAGTACCAGCAGTTTTGTCTTAACATTTGCACAGGACACAGCCCATGTTTGTTTATCTAGTTTATCTGGGCCTTTCTTAGGTCACTTTCCAAAAGTCTGGTTTGTTGACATATAATTTACATTCAGTCAGATTCATCTGGGAAGAGTTTCTAGTTCTGTGAGTTTGGGTGAACATCTGTAGTCATGTGACCACTGTCACACTTGAGATACAATCTCCACTACCTTAACATGTTCCCTCTCACCCCTTAGTGGTCAGCCTCCCTCCCTGGTATCACCTCCCTGGTATCACCACTCTGATTACTATCTTCAGGGCATTTTGTAATTCCTACTCTGTGTTCTCAAGACTCACCCTGATATAAAGCTCTCCAGCAGGGGAGATCTCGGTCTGTGTCCCTGTAGTGCCCAGCGTGGTGCCCAGCACCCGCAAGGCACTCAATAAATAGGTGCCGAGTAAATGAATGAATCTTCTGCTAAATAATATCAAACACTTGATTTTCAAGAAGTGCCATTTGAGAAAAGGGGCTATTTATGGTGGGAAAGGCCTTTCTCCAGAGCCGTAATTTATATAATCTTTTAAAAAATGGGCCGTAATGATTTCCAACTTCAGAGATCTTGCTGAGCACAAACATTTTCTGAGACTTGGGGCTTGCAACTTGGTCAGCTCAACCAGCAGGTGGGCCTCTGACCTCTCCCCACCTGGACAAACAGATGGAAATGGACTCTGGGACTACATGCAGCTGTTTTTCTTGCCTCCTGCCTCTGCTCTCCACCTCTGATCCCCCCATTTGCCCATGTCAGGGCCCCAGAGTGTCATCCAGAGCTTCCCTGAACAAGTTCTGGGAGAGTCCAGACCAACTCCATGAAGGACTCTGAGGATGAAACTGACATCTGCTTGAACCATTCTCATCCTGTAGGTGTGGCCCCTGCAACTCACCTGCCACTGGCTCCAAGTCCAGCTTAGATACCACTGGTCTTCTTCCACCTTGATGTGAGTCAGAAAATGAACATTCTCGGAGTGATTAAAAGAGGCAGTGATCAAAATGTCCCCTTTCCCCGCTAGTTCTGTGAAATGGCTTCGTCCTCAAAGAAAATTGCTCTTTCTTAAAAAAATGTGGATACTTTCTTCTAGACTGTTATACTGTCCCCAAGTAGATAGGTGACTGGGCTGGCGGTCCCCTGCTGTGCCCTCTGCCATGCCAGCAGGCACCCCAAACCCAACCTTTTCCTCTTGGGCTGCTGCACCTTGCTTCCAAGACAAAGCCTTGCTGCTGCCATCAAACTGCGTCCCAACAAAACCTTATTCTTTTTCTTCCTGTTTTGTACCCACACTCCTGCCCTGTGGCTTCCCAGGAGCAGCTCTGGTCCAGGGACAGCGCCTGCTCCCAGAAGACAATCACTAATCTCACCTGAACCAAGGGCCAGTCATCTCAAGGCCTGGACTCCTTGGCACAAAGGCGCGGCTCTGTTACGTGCTGCTAAATAAACAACTCACCAAAAAAATATATATATAATATAAAAATATATATGTTAAATATATATAAATATATTTAAATTTTGGATACATGAAGTAATAGTATAGTTCATAACCCTGTGCACAAACCATTACTCAACCAAACGAAGCCAAAAGCATTCTTTCTACAGTGATGCGGACAGGACTGGGGCTGGGGATACTCCAGAAAGAGAGGGAAAGGCGGTCAGCAGAGGAAGGCTGTGCCCTCACCAGCCTCTTCTCAAGCCGCGCCTGTCAACTTCGGTTTCAGGGCTCCCGCGGTAAAATCCCATTTCACTTGGCCGTGGGGGCCTCGCACCTGCGTGCACAACGCAGATGAATAATGGAAATCACTTAAAAATAAAATAGAAAATAAAGCGTCGCATAGCCAGCTACGAGCCTAGGACACTTTCCTTCCTGTCCTACGTCCACCTGTGTGCGTGGGGCGGCCGTGCGCAGCCCGGCCCGTGTCCCCAGCGCACCTGCTGGCCAGCCCGGGTCGCCACTCCTCCCGGCGCGCAGAGGTGGAGGAGCGGGAGGAGGTGGAGGAAGAGGGCAGGAGGAGCCTGAGGAGGAGGGCGGGCACCGCGGCGGCTCCGAGTGGCAGCGACTCCGGACCCAGGGCGGGATGGACGCGCAGGACGGCGGGGCGCCCGAGCCCCCCGCCCGCGGCCCGGTGGCCGCCTGGTGGGACATGGTGGAGCGGAACCTGCGGTGAGTAGCGCCCGGGCTACCTCGGCGGGGTCCCGCCGCTTTGGCCGCCTAGGCTGTGGTGGGGACGCAGCCAGGCCGGGCCCCTCTGTCAGACACTTTGGCTGCCTGGAGACCTGGCAGCCCCCAGGGGCCTGCGGAGGGCTGTATCCTCGGCCTCGGCCCCAGCCCGGGCCCGACTCCCGGGTTGGATTTTGCAGGAACTATTGGTAGAGGTTTCTGAACTACTTCCACCGACCTCTCCTATCTGCCCACTTCACTAACGAACAGGACGGCGCCAAGGAGCACTGCCAACAGTGACAGATGACACGTGCGGCAGGACGTCATGGTCTTGGAGGGCATCTTCCCAGGTCAATGGCCGGAGCGGGTGGGAACGGCCGGGAAGCCTCCCTAAGCTGCGCACCTGAGCCTGCGAACGCAGAGCGCGCGGACACCACCCTTGGCATCCCCGTGCCATGTTCTTACATCATCTAACCCTGAAATGTTTGTATCCTGGGCCGGGTTTTGTTTCTGTTTTTCACTTTCACCCTCTCCTGAATCCTTGGTTTAAACAGCGCTCTTAGGCGACCTGAATCCACCAGCAACGTATGTTCAGGCTTGTTGGCGCTGAAGCCGGGAGAGCCCAGGACGCTTGGGTATTTTGTTTTGTTGGTGTGGGAAAATATGGACATTTTTGTTTACCTTTCTCCTTCCTATTCCTTGTGTTTAATTTGTGCTGATTATAAAATATCCAAGAATCACATCCAGACACTTTGGAATGCCCAGAGCAATGGTGAGGAACAGGGATCTTCCCCTTCCCTTCCCCTGAGTTTCAGAGCAGCCCCGCGCTGGCTCAGCCGTGGGGAGCCCAGGCCTCCCGGTTCTGGGGGGCATCTCCATACCGGGCAGAATGTCCTTATTGACCACACTTGTCAAATTCCCTCCCAGATGGAGGTTCTGGGGATGTGGCATCTACCACTTCTCTCTTTCCTGTTCTCTATAGCAGCACCCCCACCATTTTGGCACCAGGGCCTGGTTTCATGGAGGACAATTTTAAAGCAGAGCAGGGAGATTAGATTCTGGTAAGGAGATGCCACCTAGAGCCCTTGCTGTGCTGTTGACAGCAGGATCCACCCTCCTTTGAGAAGCTACTGCTGCTGCTGATCTGACAGTGATGTCGGGGAGCAGCAGCTGTGAACACAGATGAAGGAAGCCTCCCTGGCCTGTCTCACCCCCTCTGCACGGCCCTGTTCCTAACAGGGCTCTGGGCTTGGGAGCAGCTCTGTAGAGTTGATGACTGATTATCTAGGATTTGTTTGGCAGTAAAGGACATTTTTAAGGTGGAGAATCAAAGGTGCAGCTCATGCTCTTAGAGATTAACCCACTTTGTCGATAATGGAGTGGGATACGGGGAGATCATCTATTACTTGCCTTACTAACTAGTAAAAAAATACGTCTCAATAGATGCTTCCTGAAAGAACCAAGTGCTAGTGTAGTCCCTCTCTGCAGAAGACTGTTGATCTAACGCACAGTGTGCTGGGCTCAGGCACAGACCCATTCCCACATCCTGAGTCCTTTTTGTTTCCTGGAGCCAGGTTGGTTTAGGTAAGCAAATCCTCCTGGAGAGTTTGAGGTGCCTGTCATTGCCCCACAACATGGGGACGTGTTGTGATACTCCAGGAGAACATTTAATCACATAGTTTCAGTGATTTATTTTTTTAATGCCTTGGGGATCTATTTATTTATTTTATAAAAATTTTGTCAGATCAAGTTGATGCTTGTAGCAGGTGGGCCTGGGAGAGTAAGTCTCCACTTGCACCTGGATTTCTTTAAATTAGAAATGTGGAAAACATGCTCAGGAAAGAAATTGGGGGAAATTAAAGGTCTATTTTCCTTCTTATTACCCCATTTCATCCCAAATTGTCACAATCCCAGAGAGTGCTCTGAAAACACCTGTGCGTGGGCTGATAAATGTATTCATTTTTTCCATGGTTTTAGTTCTTTGCTATTTTTTGAGCACATAATGGTAAATAAAACAGGCAAAAGTCCCTGCTCTGGGGAGCTGGCATTGTAAGTCAAAAAAGAAAATGAAGCCCTTCCTCTTTTCCTCAAAGCTACTAACAAATGTTGCTTCTCTTACAAAAGAAAATTTTTTCCTTCAATTTTCAACCTGTGGGTTAACAAATACTTGCTGAGCTCAGCCCTGGCTGGAGTGGGGTATGCCATGTTCTTGTCGCTGGGGACCTGGCACAGTGTGATGGGAAGAGTATCAAAGAGAAATTCACAGTCAAACACAGGCCCCAGTTATAATTTGTGGGAGGGGTGAACAGAGAGGAAGGGTCACCGTGGGCAGGACTGTCCAGAAAGGCTTTGAAGAAAAAGAGACACTTGAGTAGGTGTGAAGGAAGGAAAGGATTTGGTTGGGTGTCACCTGGTGCTTGGGGTCCACCACACTTAGGCTGAATGTTGAACTGATATAGGTTGGATGTACAACATGTCTTAATGTTTGAAACAACTGTGCTGCTAAATGTGATTAGATTTGGGCTTCTGAAAATTGACGTGCAGATACCTCTGAGAGTGAACAATCTGCCCTGTAGTGACTCACACACCAGATCTCATCAGTGAGAACCATCCGGTTACGGTCTGTGGCCCCTATGGGATGCTGTGTGGTTGTAGCTGCGCTGATCAAAGGGAGGCAGAAGAATGGCAGAGCCCCAAGGTGGCTGTTTGATGTGGCTGGCCGTGAGCGAGGATTGGGCTGCAACTGCATCTCTGCTAGAATAAGGTCTATTAGCCACTGGTGACTTTTGATCCCGTACTGATCAGGGGAAGTCAAATTGACAACCCCCTGGTTAAAAGAAGTGGCTTTGCATTATTGATGCTGGAAGGGATCTGGTCACTCTGCTGTCTTCTCACAGCGCTTCCCACAGAAGTGCCTGGAGCTATTTGAGAGATGGGTCTGTATGAATTATTCCTTAAAAACAGAAACACATCTCCCTCTACCACCTCTGCCTCCCAAGCAGACCTTCAAAAGCTAACTTAGCGGGTGGCAGCCCTGCCTACCTTCAAAGGCCTGCTTAGCGGGAGATGGAGGCAGCGGCTGCAGCGCAGGGAGCCAGGCAGGACCTAACAGTTCAGACTCATGTTCACTCCTGTCCACTTTGGCTTGATCTGTGGCTCAAAGTGGCTTCTTTAGGTTTTGATTTCTTTCTTATCTCTAAAATAAGAATAACAATGTTCTCTCCTTCCTGCTGCCTTCCTGGGGTTAATTTTAAAGTGTTATGAAACAGCCACTTTCATTTCTTTCTTGCTGATTTTCTGAGTAGGCCCTTGCCTGGTGGGGTGTGCTGTATCTGAAGAGTGAGCCACCGCCCCCTTTCCACTTCCTGCAGAACTGCTTGAAATTCATCAGAAGTTCATTATCTTCTCCCTTCCTGCCACTTGCAAACACATATAAGTGCTCTGACTTTTAAGTTATTAACACGTGGGTTAGAATTAAGTTTTGAAGGGGTCTTTCTCTAGCCGCTTTGTTATCCTGGGGACACAGCAGTGGGGAGGGTAAGGCTGGGCACAGGTGCAGAAGAGGGTCTTAAAACAACACTCTCTGGGAAAAGAACTTTGCCAGAGGCCGGCCTTGTTCCTGGGATCCATTTTTGCTTCCATGGAAGGCCTGGGAATTCACCAGGCCAGTGACAGCTTGCTGGAGATCACTGTAGGACACTGGGCTCAGACTAACCTGGACGGGTGGCTCTGCCATTCACTGGCTTGTAACCTTGGGGAGGTTACTTACCTTTCCAGTGTCCCCTTAGCAAATCAAAGGTAATAATTATCTTCTAAAATGCCTTCAGTCTAGCAGAGAAATCAGAGTAGGGGATGGAAACAATTCATTGGCAGTGCTTTTTAGGCTTTATGGTTTGATTACATGGATCATTCACAACAGGGAAAGGAATTTATTTAATGAATAATGTGGAGAAAAACCAGGACCAGGAGATGATGACATTGACTTGTATTCCTCATCTCTCAAAGGTAGGAGACCCTTTTTTTTTTTTTTTTTTCACTTTGTTGTCATCAGTAGACTGCTGTGTTGTCAGAGGTCACAGCAACTTCAAACTTTTGGGCTCAAGTGATTCTCTCGCCTCAGCCTCCCGAGTAGCTGGGACTATAGGTGCTCACCACAATGCTCGGCTATTTTTAGAGACAGGGTCTTGCTCTAACATTTTTTTTTTTTTTTAATAAAAAAGGCATGTCAATTATCTGGCTCTGACTGGTCTCAACCCTGTGAGCTCAGGCAATCCACCTGCCTCGGCCTCCCAGAGTGCTAGGATTATAGGTGTGAGCCATCGTGCCTGGCAGAGACACTTTTGACACTCACCAGAGACATGGCTGGAGACGCAGGTGGCATTAGTGACCCCTCATGGGCAAGTCATCACTCGTCTGCTGCTGCCTCCTACTTTGGGTGGTTGGTGTCACAGGGAGCAGAGGAACGAGCAAGCTGTACGTGCCCCATCCCCTCCAGGCTCAGCCCTGCTCTGCACAGGTCTCTCTGCTCCAGGGGTCACCCCCAGGGTGGGGGATCTTCTCTCCCTGCCTCATTTCCTCCCAAGACCCAGCCAGAGAGAGGGGACCTAATGATTATTCCCACACTGCCTTGGACTGACATGGTGGTGCTGCCTCTTAATGTATTAAAGACCACGGCAACTGTTTTAAAAGTGTCTGAATCTTGTTTGCAGATGACTGTCGGGTCCAGCCGTGACCTCTGGGGTTACACTAAAGGACCGAGCCCAGCCCTGGTGCATCCATCCTCAACACTTCCCCTCCTGTCCCTGGCTGGCTCTGGCTTTTTAGGACTGGCTGGGTCCTGCCTTGTTGCTTTCTTCACCTGGTTCCCCTCTCAGGGCCTAGTGCTCCCCAGCCCTGTAGATAATTATGTGTGTTATGTAAAGGATTTTGCTTAAATGCCAAGTTATCCCGAATTCCAGTGTTAGTCTCTGAAATTTGATTTGGAACTTAAGAGAAAAAAACAACCAAGACGAAATGTGAGCTGATTTTTGAAAACCTTGTTTGTTTCTCAATATCTTGTAGATCCTTTCCACACTCCTGTTCCACACTCAGAAGAAAAGTCGCTGCTCTGTATGACAGCTTTACTAGTAAATCTTTAAAAGAACACATTTTCCCCCCTCTGATGGAGATGCTGATTTATTTAAATTTTTGTAAGTATATACCTTTCATGAATTTTTAATGTTAATTTTCTATGTAATTTTTTCCCCCAAAGAGCTCACTGTACTTAAAGTGGTAATGAAAAAGGGCCAAGAGCAGCGGCTCATGCCTGTAATCCCAGCACTCTGGGAGGTCAAGGTGGGAGGATCCTTTGAGCTCAGGTGTTTGAGACCAGCCTGAGCAAGAGGGAGACCCCATCTCTACTAAAAAAACCATAGCTGGGCATTGTGGAGGGCACCTGTAGACCCAGCTAATTGAGAGGCCGAGGCAGGAGGATCACATGAGCCTAGGAGTTTGAGGTTGCTGTGAGTTATGATGACATCACAGCAGGTTAGCCAGGGAGACAGAATGAGACTCCATCTCGAAAAACATTTTTTTTTAAATAAAAAAGGCATCTCAATTATAAAACTATGGCTAGACTTGAATGGTCTGAAATCTACTTAATATTGACTTTGAAGTCCAGTGTGAATCCTTGGAAACCATGGGGAATACAGAGAGGTGGCCTTGTGGGTGGGGTTTCCATTCAGGAGCTGTTAATATGGATGTTAATACTAAGTGTAGACTATAAATGTCTTAACACAATAATTAAGAAAGTGCGGTGAAGGCTATGTTAACCAGTCTGTTGTATTTCAAATTGTATATAAAACAAGCACATTGGCTCGGCACCTGTGGCTCAAGTGGCTAAGGCGGGTTCAAATCCAGCCCTGGCCCGCCAAACAACAATGACAACTGCAACCAAAAAATAGCCGGGCGTTGTGGTGGGCACCTATGGTCCCAGCTACTTGGGAGGCAGGAGAATTGCTTGAGTCCAGGACTTGGAGGTTGCTGTGAGCTGTGATGCCAGGGCACTCTACCCAGGATGACAGCTTGAGGCTCTGTCTCAAAATAAATAAATAAATAAATAAAATAAATAAATAAATAAAAATAAAACCCCCCAGCACATTTGGGGTCTTGGTGTGTGACACACCTTTTGGGGGCAAGACACAATTGTAAGAGGGACTTTACCTAACAAATGCAATCAAGGTAACCTGATTTCTTGTACCCTCAGTGAATCCCCAATAAAAAAAATAAAGAAAAACCCCAGCATATTGTGCCCCATAAATGCATTTATGTATACAGCTATGATTTAATTAAAAAAAACACAATGAAATCTAAAAAAAAAATAGCTGTTAATATGGATGCCTAACTACTTACTGCAGTCTGTTCCTCTTCTTTCTTGGATCTTTTAAAGAAAAAGAGAGAGAGAGAGATGCTGATGTAAGGATCACTTTTCTGTGCCTTTTCTCCTGGGCACTGTTAGTGTGACCCAGTCCTGCTCATTCTTACCTTCTTGGTCCTGGTGTAAGTTGATCCTAGACGTTTCTTGGCTTATGGCTTATTAGTTTTCACGTAAGTATCATAATACTCATTATTTTCTTCTAGGCCATCTTAACTTTTTAGGAAAGTGTCCTTTGCTTTTACCTTGAGATGAAGATAGGAGTAACTGAACAGCATTCCTGTTATGGCCAGGCACTGATGCTGATTTAAAATCTAGCGTTAGCTTTTGTTTTTGTTGTTTTTGCTGCCTTTCTTCTGCTGGCTGGTCCAAATGTTGATAAAATCAAATACTTTGCTAGGAGTTTGGTGTAGTAGCTTGCAACACAGAAACCTGTTAACCTAACAAAGTTTTATTCCTTTTGGGAGGATTGTGATGAAAAACATGGGATTTGATTCTGGGAATCGGTAATGATTTCTGCTTTTCAGTCAAAGCCCCATTTCTTGTGGATTTAAAGAAACCAGAGTTAAAGATTCCGCACACAGTGAACGTCTACATCAGAGCAGAAGCGAAGGTGATTCTGGGAGTCTGGTGAGTTCCTTGATGGGACCTGGGTCACCTAGTCACCGCCTCCTTGCTCATCTTTTGCATCTCATTTAACTGGTAATTTTTAGGGAAGACTCTTCTTCACCCCCCATTGTAGGTATGTCCTCTCATGCCACCTATGGCTGTCCCTTTTGACATTTATTTCCATGTAATTAAATAAATGTTTGTCAGTATTTGGTTAACATTTGTCTGTAGCTTCTGTAGGAGGTGACGGACTTTGTTGGTGAGATTTCAAGGCTTAGCACAATGCTTGGCCCATGGAGGGCACTCAAAAGTATTTGTCAAATGAAGTCATGAGCATTCTTTTTTTATTTTTTTTTTGTAGAGACAGAGTCTTACTTTATGGCCCTCGGTAGAGTGCCGTGGCCTCACACAGCTCACAGCAACCTCCAACTCCTGGGCTTAAGCGATTCTCTTGCCTCAGCCTCCCAAGTAGCTGGGACTACAGGCGCCCGCCACAACGCCCAGCTATTTTTTTGGTTGCAGTTCGGCCGGGGCCAGGTTTGAACCCGCCACCCTCTGTATATGGGGCCGGCGCCTTACCAATTGAGCCACAGGCGCCACCCGAAGTCATGAACATTCTAATTGTCCTTTTTTTCTGTACTAATCTCAATACTTTCTTCTGTTTGTTTTTGGCTGCCAAGTTTCCATTGCCCCTTTTATATTTCATCTCCCCAAGTTTAAAGCTTCTATCATAAAATGTTTAGGAACTATTATGGGTGCCCATGATTTCCTCCTGCTCTTCAGGGTACAGGTCAGTGAATAGTGCTGGGATGTAGAAATCTTTTTACTCTTAGCTTTTGTCCCACTGGTCCTCAGTTCAGCTTTCCTTACCAAGACCAGCTCATCCTGAGAGCAGTGGTGCCCATATCCTTGGACAGAGGCCCTGAGCATGCTGGCAGACTTTCTGCCCCTACATAGTGGGGGGGACTGCAGGCTTGTCAACGCTCAGCTAGTTCTCCAAGTTCCATTGTAACACATCATGTGGCAGCATTTGGTTTAAAATCACAAGGTCATTTTTTTATGACCTTCTTTTTTATTTGAGTTGAAACAACAAACATTTATTATTTCACATAGTTCCAGGGGTAAGAAATTCAGGAGAGCTTAGCTGGTTTGTTTTGGTTCAGGGTCTCTCATATAGCCAAAATATCAGCCTTGGCTGCAGTCAGCTGAAGGCTTGGGGGGGCTGGAGAATTCACTGCTCAGGCAGTCCATCACACAGTGGGCAAGTTTGTGCTGGCTGTAGGCAGGAGGCCTCAGCTCCTCACCACGTGGCTGTCTCCCTAGGGCGGCTCGAGTGTCCTCATGGGGCAGCAGGCTATGGTGAACCTGTGTGACCCTCCTCTCACTTGGTTTCTTTGGGAAAACAGCTTAGTTTTGTGTTCAAGTTATTTACTCTTACATAAACTTGTTTTTCTTTAAATTCTTTCCTACTTGTCTCTTTAGCCAAACCAATGGAAGATGGCAAGTAGCTATTATCCTTTACTTGTTTCCGTCTTTTTTTTTTTTTTTGGTCATTTCAACGGACTGCACCTTAGAACTACAGTCTTGGACAATTAATACATGTAGGTACAGACGTCAGAACAACTAAAACAGTGAATGGTTTAAAGGCATTGTCTCTGTGCCTGGGGAGCTGGTATAGGGTGGAGTGGTTCTCATCATACGATGTTTTGCGGTATTATTCTTTTTTTACTGTATGCATATAAAGCATTACTGGGGTGTTTGCTTCAGCAGCACATATACTAAAATTGGAACGATACAGAGAAGAGTAGCGTGGCCCCTGCAAGGATGACATGCAAATTCGTGAAGCGTTCCATATTTTAAAAAAAAAAAAAACATTACTGGGATACATAAATAAATAAATAAATGAATATAAACAAGGGAGGTCTCTGACTTTGTACATGCTTGTTAAACCCTTCCTGGCCCTTCAGGCACGTGGTCCCCAGCTGCCGGGGGGAAGACGCCAGGGGGAAGGACCACTGCTGGTACGAAGCAGCCCTTGGAGACGGGAACCCAATTGTTGTTTATCTTCACGGCAGTGCAGAGCACAGGTCAGTGGTTCTGCGTGGACTATTTTTTCTTTTTGAGAGATTGAGGGCATTTTGGTCCCCTGGGGAGCAAAGAAGGGCAGGGCTCCATTTCCAGCTCTGGGGCTGCCTTCACAGCTCCTTTTCCTTTGTGGAAATCTGAGGGTGTTCTGGCCACAGGCTTCTCTTAAAAAGACTATTCTCTATGTAGAATATGCGGATCCTTCACAGAGAGGGGGAAAAGAATAACTCTTCCAAAATTTAGATGTTAATTTGAAAGAAGGCAATGGTCCCTTTATTCCCTGAGAGGGTCTGAAATGATGGATTGAAGCCTCAGATGACCGGAGAGGGAAGAGGCCTGCATTGTGGGAAAAAGAAAGAGCAATTTCCACATCAGAAGTCTTTTCAGAAAACTTCAGTGGACAGCTCTTTATTTAGGATTAGTTCTGTTAACATGACTCCTTAAGAGAGGTCACCTGGAATTCTGACCACTGGTCGTGGGGACAATCTTGACTAATTTTAGCCTCTGCCCACTCTCTGTAGTTCCAGCCTCTCTTTGTAACAAAGAATGTCTCCCAGAAGTCTGTCTGTCCTTTGATGATCAGACAGAGCCTCTCTGGGCCTGTGTAATTAGGCGAGGTGACGGTTATCAGCTGGGACTGAGCCTTCGGCTTGGGGGAGGGGGCGACACACCTCAGAACCCCACGGATCTCCTGTCCCTGGAGGGGACTGCCCTTTCCTATCAGTGGGTGACTTTCTCAAATCTCATCTTTTCTCAAGGGACTGTCTTGACTTGTCCATTTTTTGAATCACAGTTAATGGATTTCCTGTGAAACTCAACGTTTTCCAGCCTTGTTTAACACTGTTTTCGTTGTGCAAACATGTTCTTGGGGATCACACAGTGCATCACCCTTGCGTATAAATCTGTGAGTGCCCTCAGTTATCCCAGATTTCCTGGCTTTCGGGTTAGTCACAGCTTCTTGTCCTCTGCGCAGAAGTGGCAGCTGGCTGTGCGCAGGAGCTGGAAGTACTGGGTACCCAGCAGTGCTGTCCAGGTGGGGGTCTGCAGCGAAGCCTGGTGACTTGTCAGAACCGCTGGTTCTAGAGTTAAGATCTGTGGGGCGGCGCCTGTGGCTCAGTCGGTAGGGCGCCGGCCCCATATACAGAGGGTGGCGGGTTCAAACCCGGCCCTGGCCAAACTGCAACCAAAAATAGCCGGGCGTTGTGGCGGGCGCCTGTAGTCCCAGCTACTCGGGAGGCTGAGGCAAGAGAATCGCTTAAGCCCAGGAGTTGGAGGTTGCTGTGAGCTGTGTGAGGCCACGGCACTCTACCGAGGGCCATAAAGTGAGACTCTGTCTCTACAAAAATAAATAAATAAATAAATAAAAAGATCTGTGGACGCCTCAGAGGGTCCACTAACCCTTTCTGAAAAATTGTGCATAAAATTTGCAGCATGAGTACTTTTTTTCTGGGAAATGGGTGCATAGCTTTAACTAGATGTTCAAAAGGCTCCATGGCCTGCTAAAGTTTAAGAAACCTGGTTCTGAGGCAAAATTCAAAACGCTCTTGAGAATTCTCTGGCTTTTGAATCATCGCTGACTCTCCTTTATTAATGCTGTTAACAGAGAGGGCCAACACGATCACTGGGGGGAAAACATTGTTTTCTGCACCTACAGCGAGATAACTTCATCCCGCACTTCATGGCAGAGTGACAGGATTCAGGCAAATCTTGGTTTAGTGAGACTTGACCACACTCTCGCTCTGAAAAGCCGCTCTCTTGGACTTACTTTCCGTTAACTTCTAACAATATTTTTAGAAACAAGTTTTGCTATGTAGAAGGGAATCTGCTCATCAGTAGGTGACCAGAAGCTTAAATGAGGAGTGTTAGCAAAATTGAGCACTGGGAGGAAGGCTATCACAGCTGGTCACTCACTGGGAGGCCACAGCAACCGGCACATTGGTCACTTACCCTACCACATCCACACTGGCTATGGCACCAAAAAAACTTCCCTTTCTCCTACCCCGCTTCCCCGAAAATAAGACATCCTCCAAAAATAAGACCTACTTACAGGAAAGATAAGACATCCCCTGAAAATAAGACCTAGCGCATCTTTGGGAGCACACCTTAAAATAAGACACTGTCTTATTTTTGGGGAAACAGGGTAGTTATTTATTTCTTTAACCCAAAAAAGAAAGGGCAGAGATCAGATGCCAGTAGCATGAGACTGATTTTAATCAAATTTGTATCCTTAATTCTTAATTCTGTTTTTTTTTTTTCCCAACTCTCCTCCACAGGGCAGCTCCTCACAGACTTAAGCTGGCAAAGGTACGTCTAAAGAGGCCTCAAAGCACCAGTTCTATAAGTCCCCATGAATTGTCCTCAGGTCCTCAGTGTTCTGGCCTCCTAAGAGGTCCCCAGGGCACTGGTCACGTGTGTGCATTGTGGTGTCTGGGGCTGCTGTCCCACAAGTGGACTTTCCATGTTGCCCATGGGAGATCCAAATGGATGTGAACTTCTCTGGGTCTCAAAATATCTTCATGATCTTACTACCTTCATTGCCAGGTGGAGGTGAAGACCCTTTTATTTGCTTCTTTGGAGAGCTAGGGGATGGATCAAGAGAGTATATTAAGTGTGAAACAATCGTGCCTTTTGAGGGAAGCATTCTTTTTGGAGGAATAGGAAAAAGGACACAGAATGTCTGCTTTTGAAAGTTATTCAAACCCAGCTTTGGCTCCACATAAGGCTTTGCAGAGTAGCATGGTGGCCATGCTCCGCTCTCCCCACAACTCTGTCACTTGACTCAGGTTTTGCAGGGACAGCCCCTTTGTTTCTAGGTGTGAGGAAGGTGGCAGGCTTTCCACTTAGCCATATCTGCCTCAGAACTGGTGAGGTGGCCAGGTGGGGTGGCTCAGGCCTGTAATCCTAGCACTCTGGGAGGCTAAGGCAGGTAGATTGCCTGAGCCCAGGAGTTTGAGACCAGCCTGACCAGGAGCAAGACCCCTGAAAAAAATAGAAAAACTATCTGAGTGTTGTGGCCAGCACCTGTAGTACCCCCAGCTACTTAGGAGGCGGAAGCAAGAGGATCACTTAAAGCCAAGAGTTTGAGGTTGCTTTGAGCTGTGATGATGCCATGGCACTCTACCCAGGGAAACAGAGTGACACTGTCTCCCTCCTCCGCCCCCCCCCCCAAAAAAAAACAAAATAGAACTGGTGAGGCGAGCTGTCTGTTTTCCATCTTCCACAGTCTGGTTAGGTGAGGTGGCCTCTCTGCAGGTGGCTGGCTGTGCCCACCATGGGCCTTGGTCTCTCCTCCCACATACTGCCTCCCACCTCAGAGTTAGTTCTTCCCTGATACAACAATCTGGCCTAAAATCTTGCCAGGCCCACTAGCCCCAGTACCTTCTTCATCCTCCCTCCCCTGTACGGACAGGAAGCTCCTCTCCCGCCCGGCCCTCTTAGAGCCTGGGCTCCACCCTCCCCGCCAGTTCATTGTCTGGTTCGCTTTCCCCTCAGCACTTGCTCTTTGCGCTGCCCCATGGAATGTGGCGGAGCCGAGGTCCCTGAGAATGTGTATTTTCTTTTTTTTTTTTTTTTTGTAGAGACAGAGTCTCACTTTATGGCCCTCGGGTAGAGTGCCGTGGCGTCACACGGCTCACAGCAACCTCCAGCTCTTGGGCTTATGTGATTCTCTTGCCTCAGCCTCCCGAGCAGCTGGGACTACAGGCGCCCACCACAACGCCCAGCTATTTTTTTGTTGCAGTTCGGCCAGGGCTGGGTTTGAACCCACCACCCTCGGTATATGGGGCCAGCACCCTACTCACTGAGCCACAGGCGCCGCCCGAGAACGTGTATTTTCTTCCCCTCCCACTCAAAGCTGAATCGAGTGCCCTCAGCGTTCCCACAGGGAGCAGGGCTGCAGGTGTGCGGAGCAGCCAGATGATCTGGACGGGTGGGAAAGAGCCACGGGTGTGGCAGGACTTATCTCCAGGCAGATCGTGGGGGTGCAGTGTGCCATCGGCATTGCCCAACAGGACCAAGCCGCCTTTGCTCTTCCTTCCCTCCGAGAGGGGTGATTTCTTTAAAGCAATAAGTCGTTATTATAAAGTTCTCATCCATTCACACATTCACCACTGCAAGCGCTAGTACAGCTGTTTTCATTTTGCATTCCCTCTACTCTCTGCCTCTCTTCACATGATCCATGATTACGTCTGTGATACACTTTATGTTGTGCTCATTTACTTAATACTGTCTCAGAAACATTCTTCCATGGCTTTGCATCGTCATCATAAACACCTTCACGGCTCTAACCTTCTCCATTCTCTTTGTAAACAATTTATTCCACTTGTTGTGGGATGTAATATTTCTTCCCTCCTGAATTACCTTTAAGTAGTATTGTTCCAGGAGATAGTAAGCAGCGAGGTTTTCCTTCTTTTCCACGTTTCCCCTGGAGATTTATTTCTGACGAGGATTTGTTGCTGTTGTTGTTCTTGAGTGCTGTGGTCAGCTGGTCGTCGGGCCACCGCCCATTTTCCTGGATGCTTTCCTGCCATGTCTTGGCTAACACTTTGGAAGGAAACATAGTTTCAATAGATACTTAAAAGTTCCATTTACTTTTTCATCATCAGGCTCAATTTGCATCTGTATGTTCCAAATGAGGGTTAGCAGCCACATCTGAGCTGGAGTGGAGCAGGCAGGGCATTTGGGTAGAGGCGAGCCAGGTGGGAACCTCCGTTCTGCCTCCAGCCAACTGGGTGACCTTGACGAGTTATTTAGACTCTTCAAGGCTCAGTTTCCTTATCTGTAAAATGGGGAGGACATCTATTTTACAGTTCTGTTGTGAGGATTAAATAACATTTTGAAAGTGCCTCACAGTAACCTTTGTCCCTTTTTATTGCGTCTGTTCATCTATCACTGTATTATGTCTCACATAAAATAATGTTTTCATATTCTTCCCTCCTTTACCTACTAGGGACTTGGCAGTGGCTCTATATGTTAGGGTTAGCTTTTACTTTTTGATTGAAATTAACTCGTCTGTTCGTATTTAATATAAATAGTTTCCATTATTTGATGGCCTCTACTGGAACTGCAGAGTTCTTATTCTCAAGGGAATTCTTAGAACAAGACATTTATAGTTACTCAGATATTTACTGTGTCATCTCATGGGATTTTCCAACCACCCAGAAGGTAACTGTTATTGTTTTAGACTTTTCAGAATAATGTTTACATGAGTAAATGTTAAATAACTCAGCCGGGGTTGCCCCGCAGGTGAGCGACAGAGCAGGGCAGGAGCCAGGCTGTCCCTTCCTGCATTTCATCTTTCCCTCTGAGGTCAAGTACACCTTCTCCCCACTTGTTAAATCATCGCAACTGGAGGGAGGAGGAGCCTTTTCTTCAAATTCGAGTGATAACAGCTCCTTTGTCATCTAGGTGCTGAGCTACGGTGGCTTTCACGTCTTGTCAGTTGACTACCGAGGTAGGTGTTAGGAACAGGCTACAAAGATTTTTCAACAAGCCGGAGGCTTTGATGACCCCTCCCTTTGGAGGAGGTGATACCGTGTTTCCCTTTTCTTGCTGCCAGGATTTGGGGACTCCACAGGTAAGCCCACAGAGGAGGGACTGACCGTGGATGCTGTTTGTGTCTATGAGTGGGCCAAGGCGAGAAGTGGAGGCACCCCCGTGTGTCTGTGGGGCCACTCTCTGGGGACAGGGTAAGTGAGATCTGAATACGGGTGCATAGGGGGGCCCTTCAGTGTCATAGCAAAGGCAGCAGTGAGTACAGGGAGGGGCACTGAGCCAGGAGACAAGGGCCCTTTGGTGGCCAGAGAGCTCACCATCTGCATGCTTGTCTGTAAAACATGAGAAGGCCTTCCAGCTCTGTGGTTATCTTTGACGTTGAAGTTCATTCTGGAACTCTCTTTGGGAGTTTTAAAGAAAAGGATTCTTGATTTAGGGTCT
Organism: Nycticebus coucang; assembly: GCF_027406575.1. Classification (NCBI taxonomy): domain Eukaryota; kingdom Metazoa; phylum Chordata; class Mammalia; order Primates; family Lorisidae; genus Nycticebus; species Nycticebus coucang. The sequence goes on along the minus strand of NC_069785.1, from coordinate 6,438,751 downwards.
GTGCAACCCTTTGAAATCCTGGGCAACATTTTATGTCTGTATATGTTTTCTAAGTGGGGACCCCAGAGCTTTAACCAGATGCTCATCCTGGGTGTTGCCTTTTTCCTGGTCGAGTGATGGCTACCTGATTGCTTCACTTAGGTACTAATTCTCATTGCTTTACAGAGTTGCGACAAATGCTGCCAGAGTCCTGGAAGAGAAAGGTAATACAAAATGCTTACATGGTATAATTTCTTGGCTCGAGGTGGAAAAATAAAAATAATTAAGAGACTGTTTGTGCACTTTGAGTACACAGATACCCAAAGCACCCCAACTTTAGAAAGCTTCTGATGGACTAATACATTTTCTTTCCCCTTTCCATTTAATATAAAATACTAGCTGTTTTTCCGGGTTATGAAATTAAAAGTAAATATTAAGAAAAGAGCGCACTTTGTGAAGCGATTTTAATTTGAATTACAGGAGAGGAAAACAATACATTATGAAATATCAGCAGGACCTTCTCCCTGCAGTCTTTCTGATGTAAGATTCTGTTGTTTCTCAAAGTGATCTGATAACTGCATGCATCACAGTCTCCTGGGTGTGCTTGTTTGTTAAAAATACAGCTTTCCCAGATCACACCTGGCTGAATGAATTAGAATCTATGTGAATGCCATGTCATTTTTTAAGACCAAAAATTAGAATTTATCCCACATATAAAGATGTTGGGTGAGTAAAAATATGATATTCATTACCCTAATGCTATACAGTTTAAAAATTCCAAAGCGAATTATCTTCTTTTTTTGGTTTGGTTAGGTTTCTTGCTCTATTTTTGTATGTCTAGTTATTTTTTATTAAGTGCTAGATATTATTTATGGACAATTATAGAGATAATAAAGCTTGGGGTGATGTTATCTTCTTCCAGATATAATTTACTTTTCTCCTGAAAGGTAGTTATGGTTAGGAACGTATCACCTTAGTCCAATCACAGATGGAGCTGATTCAAAGCCGGGCTTGGGTCTTTATGAGGCTTGTCTTTTTCTGGTTCTCTGTATTTCTAAAGTGTGGTTCCTTTAAGATCAAAACCAAAAGCCCGAGAAATGCACTAGAGTCAGCTTCCTTCTCAGACCCTGAATTCTAATTTTTGTCCTTTGGATTCTGTGAAATTCTGATCTGCTCAGCTACTCATGTTGTTTTCAGAGCTGCTGCTTTGTGGGGAAAGAAGCTCAAACTCTCTGGGTTTTCCCCCTTTTGGTATTAGCTCTGCAAATTCTTACCGATCTGTAGCCTCAGATAACTTCAAACATGTACAAATACATACCCTGCTCCCACTCCCAGTTGTTCTCAGAGCGGGTCTTGCCCCAAACAACAAGTCAGCCTTGGTGCGTTCTTCACAATGGAGAGCACAACACTCTTCCTATAGAACTTTGCTTTCTTACATTGCTAAGAGAAGCAAGCTGCGGAGACCTGGTTGTTTTCTTAGAAGAAGGTAGTGGTTTTTCACTATTATGTGCACAGAACTCTCGGGAGGAAAGGGGCTGGGAGAGCATGTTAGAAATGCACATTCTTAGTCCCCAACCCCAAGATTCTGACTAATAAGTATGGTATGGGGTGGGGGAGTTCCATGAATTTACATTTTTTTTTTTTTGAGACAGTGTCTTGCTCCACCGTTGTGGCTAGAGGGCAGTGGTGTTATCATAGTTCACTGTGACCTCCAAAGCCTGGGCTGAAGCCATCCTCCCGGCTCAGCCTCCTGAGTAGCTGGGACATGTGCCACTATGCCCACCTGATTTTTAAATTGTTTTTAGAGACATGGTCTTACTATGTTTTTGCTCAATCTGGTCTTGAACTCCTGGCCTCAAGTGTTGCTGCTGCCTCAGGCTCCAAAAGAGCTAGGATTATAGGCGTGAGCCACACCACCCAGCCAGGAATTTATTTATTAATAAGCCTCACCAATAATTTTGGTGCGGGTAGTTCTTGTACAAGACCTTGAGGACCCCCCACCCCCTTATCTAGGGAATGTGATATTGGAATAGGGGAGATTCTGATTTCTTTAAACTTTTTTTTTTATTACTTTCAAGGATGCCCAGTAGATGCTATTGTCTTGGAAGCTCCGTTCACCAACATGTGGACTGCAAGTATCAATTACCCCTTGTTAAAGGTGAGCCCCTTCTTATTCTCCACTGGGGTCAAAGAGCACGTGTGTTTATCAAGTAGCTTACTTCCCACACTTGGCCTTATATGTATGTCTGAATTCTGCTAATCTGATACAAAAGCTTATTAACTAGTGGCCATGGAGGAGGACACATGGCGTTTAGATTTCAGAATTCTAAACCTGTAACAGAATTCAGGTACCATCTTTTCATTAGTTTGCTTTTAAATTTTTTTGCTAAGTTTTGAAATTTAGCAAGATAGGGAAAATATATGAACACGATTTAATGAGTGATTATAAACAGAACACCCATGTAATTACCTCCTAAGTGAAGAAACTGGCATCACTAGCACGTCAGAAGTCCTCTGCATGTTACTTTCCAATCCAATGTGGCCCATTTTAGATGTTGACTTTGATGAATTTTATGACAATCATATCCATGCATTTTTTTTTTTTTTTTTTGCAGTTTTTGGCTGGGGCCGGGTTTGAACCTGCCACCTCTGGTTTATGGGGCCGGCGCCCTACTCCTTTGAGCCACAGGCGCCACCCTATCAATGGATTTTTTATAGTGTTATCACTCTTATGTGTCTCTCTAAGCAATATAGTTTTGTCTGTTTTTGAACTTTACATACTAGTAAAATTACATGGGATGCATTTTATTCTTTCTCCCCCCATCATTATACACATATTTGTGGGATTTTATTCGTGGCATGTATAGTAGAGCTGTAGTTTGGTCATTTTCATTACTATATACTATTCCATTGTATGAACATAACACAATTTATTGTTCTATTCCATTGTTTATAGACATTTGGGTCACTTTCAGGTTGGGGGAATTAATAATATTGTTGTTACGAATGCTCTTGCACCTGTATTTTGTAAACGGGTGGCGCCTGTGGCTCAAAGTGGTAGGGCGCCGGTCCCATATGCCGAAGGTGGCAGGTTCAAACCCAGCCCTGGCCAAAAAAAAACCCACACACACACAAAAAAAGTAAACGGGGAAGTTTCACTGGGTTGGAGTGGAATTGGGAGGTACCAAGAGATGCCTTTGTTCAGCTTTAGTAATTACAGTGCCAAGCAGGTTTCCGAAGTTTTCCCATTTTATTCCCCCACCAATTGTGCTTCGGAGTTCCAGTCACTTCACACCCTTGTCCTCATATTCACATGGCGTTATGGTTTTACAATTTTTATTTTTTTTATTTTTTAATTATTTATTTTTATTGTTAAATCATAGCTGTGTACATTAGTGCAATCAAGGGGTACAATGTGCTGGTTTCATATACAATCTGAAATATTCTCATGGCGTTATGGTTTTAAACCGCATATTCCTGAGGCATCTGGACATTGTCTCTTGTGAGGTACTTGTTCATGTCCCTTTGGCCCATTTTTATTTTTATCTGTAGAATTTCTTTATAAATGCATGAAAATACGAATATTATTTTATTATAAATATATTCATTTTATAATGGTGGGTCATGATGAAGAAATAATCCTACATTTAATATTTTTATTTTTGGTTTATATTTCTATATCTTGTATAAGAAGACTTTGCTTACACAAAGATTATGAAGATACCCTTCTATTTTTAAATTTTTTTTTGAGACAGCGTCTCAGCTTGTTGCACTGGGTAGAGTGCCCTGGTGTCACAGCTCACAGCATCCTCAAACTCTTGGGCTCAAGCAATTCTCTTGCCTCAGCCTCCCAAGTAGCTGGGACTACAGGCGCCCCACAACATCTAGATATTTTTAGAGATGAGGTCTCACTCTGGCTCAGGCTGGTCTTGAACTCTTGAGCTCAGGTAATCCATCCACCTCAGCCTCCCTAGTAGTTGGGACTACAGGTGCCTATGACAATGCCTGGCTAATTTTTATAGGCAGGGTCTTGCTGTTGCTCAGGCTGGTCTCGAACTCATGAGCTCAAGCAATACACCGGCCTTGGCCTCCCAGAGTGTTAGGATTACAGGTGTGAGCCACCACACCGGGCTGGATACCCTTCTATGTTATCTTCTAAAAACAGAGTTTTTAGTTAATTCATTTTTAAATTAATTAAACATTAATTTTTAGAGACAAGGTCGCTCTTGGTTACTCAGGATGGAGTATAGTGGCATCATCACAACTCACTGTAACCTTGAACTGCAGGCCTCAAGAGATCCTCCTGCCTCAGCTTTGCAAGTAGCTGGGATCGTAAGCACAGGCCACCACACCCAGAGGTTTTCAGTTTTGTTCTTCGTCTTTAAGGCTATCTTGCTATCCTTGACCTTTGGCATTGCCACATGTTTTAGAAGATGGTACAAAAACCTTGCTGGGCCTTTGGGATTGCATTGGAGATATAGATCAATTTGGGGGGATTGATATCTTTCTAACATCGAATCTTCCAATTCATGAACATCGTGTTTATCTTTATTTTTAGAATTATTTACTTATCATGGAGGTTGTCTTTAGTTTCTGCGCTAGGTCACGTTCTCCTAGAAGCAAAGTCCAAGGCAGAGATCTGGTGTGTGTGATGTGCTGAGGAAGTGTTCCTCAGGAAAACCCACCAGGGTGAGGGCAGGAGGCGGGGAAAGGGAGGGGGCTGGAGCAAGGATGTGGCCTCCGGCAAAGTCTAGCTCGGTCTTTACCCACATGTGGCTCTAAGTTTTGGGGCCAAGGGGCTGGTTGTTTTTGTAACTCACTGGAGTAGGAAGTAGAGGAGGGGTGGGAAGGAGGGTGGCATGACCCTTCAGGAGTATTACCCAAGGCAGCCAACACTCACGGCAGGAGCGAATTTTCTCAGTCTTTTCAAAGAACCAACTTTGACTTTGTTCATCTTCTGTATTGCATACTTTCTGTATTTTTAGATAATAAAATAAACTCTGATCTTGCCATGATTTTTCTTATACTTTCTTTGAATTTGATTTGTTCTTATTTAAACATTTCTTGGGATGGTACTTCATAGCATCAAAACATGTATCTTTATATTTCTTCTTTCCTAATATATGCATTCAGGCAAACCACACCCTGTTGCATCCCAGCTTTGAAATGTTTTAATTATCATTTAGTTAAAAATATTTTATATCATTGTAATTTCTACTTTAGCAACCTGGGTTATGGGTGGTGCCTGTGGCTCAGTGGGTAAGGCATTGGCCCCATATACCGAGGGTGGCAGGTTCAAACCCAACCCTGGCCAAACTGCAACAAAAAAATAGCTGGGCGTTGTGGCGGGCGCCTGTAGTCCCAGCTACTCGGGAGGCTGAGGCAAGAGAATTGCCTAAGCCCAAGGATTTGGAGGTTGCTGTGAGCTGTGACACCAGGGCACTCTACCAAGGGTTAATAAGTGAGACTCTGTCTCAAAAAAAAAAAAAAAAACAACCTGGGTTATTTAGAAGTATGACTTCTGTACATATGGGGATTTTTATGTTCAATTCTCAATCTCAATTCTATCACGATCCAAGAATATACTTGTACGATTTCAGTCTTTTGAAATATGGTGAGACTTGCTTTATGTCCCAACATGTGCTCCATTTGGGTGAATGTTTCATCTACTTGAGAAGTTTGTGTCCTGCACTTTTTGGTGCAGTGTTCCACATATGCAGATTGGACCAGGATTATTAATCATGTTCAATTCTTCAGCACTCTCGCCTATTTTTTCTGGACGGCTTATTTTTCAATCACTCAGAGCAAAGTATTAAAATACGTCACCGTCATAGTAAAGTCGTTTATTTTGACTTCAGTTCTGTCCATTTTTGCTTTAGGTTGAGGTTACATTACTAGGTGCCTATGCCTAATAGTATAATGATGTAGTTTTTATGTCTTCCAGGTGGACTGATCCCTTTGTCACCACAAAATGGCCCCTTTTTTGTGATTAATAGTGCTTCCTGACTTAACGTCAACTTTGTCCAGTATCAGTATTGTTTTGATCGGTGTTTGTGTGGTACGTCTTTTTTGTTCCTGGAATCTCAACTTCTCTGAATTCTCACGTTTAACATGTCTTATAAGCACCAAAGAGTAGGATTTGATCTTTTTTTTTCTGATATGGCAGACTCTGTTAATTGTAGTGGTCTATTTATGTTTGTTATAATGATGAAATCTTTTGGGGCAGATGTCCTGCCTCTGTTCTTTTTTGCTGGTGTCTCTGTTCTTCGGCTCTGCTGTGCTGTTATCCTCTGACCTGGCAGCCGTGTCCCAGGGAGCAGCTTTTTCCATGTCAGGCTTACTCCCTGACGGACCCTTGTCTCTTGGATCTAGACCGCTAAAGACCTCCCTGCCTTGGTTTGTCTCCATGCTTTTAAGATAGTTTCTTTAAATATTTGTTCAGTTGTTCTAGTTGTATCTGGCAAATGGTTTAGTCTGTAACAATTCCTCTGGTATTAGAAGAGAAAATCTCCTGATTTTTTAAAGTCTGTAATTGAATTTAAAATATCATGAACTTTAGTGTAATGGCACTTTATAGTCCAGGGGCGTCATAACAGTCCCTTAGCGTCACGCAGTCTTTAAGGACCGTGGCTCTAGAGTCCAACTTCCCAGGTTTGATTGCCAGGGGTGTCATAACAGCTGCCTAACCTTACTTTCAGTGCTTTAACTGCCTCACCTGTGAAATGGCGCAATAATGTTCCAGTCGAGATTGGTGTGATAATTAAATGAATTAATATATGAAAAGCATCTACTCTTGTGCCTGGCAGAGGAGTTGTACTAGGTGGACGTGAGCTGGGTTTACTCTCAGTGGAGTGCCCTAACCCCAACCGTCACTGCTGAACAGGCGAGTGTGAGTGGGGTGACCTCCCAGGGTGGTAAAGGGCATGGGCTTGCCCTTGGGGTGCCTCTGTTCACTTGGAGAGACAGGACATGCCCAGGAGGTGTAAAGTAACAACAAAGATTCCCATGTGCCACATGGAATCAGTTTGTTACTTAGGATAGGAGGGCAGCATGAGGCCGTAGCAAAGGGCATGGGCTGTGCAGCCCGGCAGACTTGGGTTCAAATCCAGCCTCTGCCACATACCTTTCCTGACCTTTCCCTGAGTTTGCCCAGATTTTGAAATGGGGTTGATAACGCCTACTGCACAGGGTTGGTGTGAAGACTGCCCGGGGAGAGGTTAGGCGTGTGCGGTACCCAGCCAGGCAAATGCTCCTTCCCTTTCCTGCTCTTTCTGCTACAGGCTCAGGCACGGGTTAGGACGGTATTTTCAGGCGAGGGAGAATTGGGAGAATTTGAAGACTGGGGCGGCCTTCCCCACAGGTGTGGTCAGTGAAGATTTTATAGCCTGATTACATCTGTGGTCCATTACTGAGGTGAGGAAATGCAGTGAGGAAACCACAGCCCACGTGGGAAGGGGGCAATTACACATTACAAGATGCCTGAGTGTGTCACAGGCCTCCCATGCAGGCCCTTCACACTCGCCCCTTTAACTCCTCACAGCAGCCCATCAGTGGCGTCATTGTCTCCGCATAGATGTGACGGAAGTGGGAGCTTAGAGGCCTGTCTGATTGCGACATGCCTTGTAAGAGGAAGGTGGATTCAGTCCTACATCTTCTAACTCCAGACACACAGACTGGAGCTAGGCAGGCTTTGAATGAAAGTCAGTGGCCAGGGCTAGACAGACTTCATAGCAGCAGATTTCATGTAAGTGGGATTTTAAGAATCTTTATCTAGTGTTGTTACAAAAGACAGAGGAAGGCAAGAAGACCAATTAGGCGTCCACTGCCATGGTCTGGGCTGGAGGGGACGGTATGACCTCTGAGTCTCAAGGTCATCCCTGGCTGGCAGGGGACGAGTAATAACAGGGGTAGATTGACCAGGCTGTGCTTTCCTCCTCCACTTTCAGAATTAGAGATGAATTACTGAAGGGCTTCTCTGAGTGAGCTTTCCACAGAGGAATCTTGAGTCCGGGGTGGGGAGACCAGAAGAAAAAGAAAACAGAAGGGCGGTGCCTGTGGCTCAGTCGGTAAGGCGCCGGCCCCATATACCGAGAGTGGCGGGTTCAAACCCAGCCCCGGCCAAACTGCAACCAAAAAATAGCCGGGCGTTGTGGCGGGCGCCTGTAGTCCCAGCTGCTCGGGAGGCTGAGGCAAGAGAATCGCTTAAGCCCAGGAGTTGGAGGTTGCTGTGAGCCGTGTGACGCCACGGCACTCTACCGAGGGCCATAAAGTGAGACTCTGTCTCTACAAAAAAAACAAAACAAAACAGAAAACCGAACAAGGAATCCCGCCCTTAGCAGGGAAGAGGAAGGAGAAGTGAGAAGTGAGGCAGTATTAGGATGTCCAGACCGTACCTGAATACAAAGCGTTTGCTCTGCCACCGGTGAGAAATGCAGCCAGACAAATCCTGGAAACCAAGGGGCTTCTGGAAACAACAAAGCTAAGCCCAAGCTGTGAGCAGCAGTTTGTATTTACTGGCGCAAGCCTATTTTATACCATTTCCTCACCAAGTTCCCTATAATGACATGAATTACTTTTTTAAAATCAGGAAAAATTTTTTTAGAAGTTCATTCTATTTATTGCAGGAACTCACTATTCAGTATTACTGCAGTTCACAGAAGGAAACAGCAGCAAATGACATTCTAGCCTTGGGGCAAGTTCTAATGATTTCTTTTTCTTTTAAAAAAATAGTAAAGTAGAAATTTGTATTTCTTGGCCCCAGCCTGGCTGTTCCGTACCCATTGCCCCCCTTGACAGGTCCCATTTGTGATCCCAGCCCCAGGCGTGACAACGACCACGGAACGCTTGGCAGACCTCTTTCCTTTGTACATCTGTTCTAAGGGGTAAAGTCTGAAATTCAGCCAGACTATGATGAAAATGGCAGTTTAAAGTGTGCATACATCAGGGGGAGAGCGGTGCCGAGCCTGGGCTGAGACGCGGTGGGAATTACGTCTGCTGAGCAGGGCTTCTGGAAGGCATCGCACCCCTGAGCCCCCACTGTGGCGGGACTAAGGTGGTGGGCAAGCCAGGTGTGGCCAGAATAACATGGTGAACAGAGCATGGGCAGTCCAGCCTGCACCGCGTGTTCAACGTTGTGGGCACCCGTCTAACACCTAGAGATGCGCGTGGGCATTTTGTTGATGTCATTGATGACCATGAGCGTGGACTCACCCGAGATGGACGTGACTTCTTGATGGCGCTGGAGCGCCAGGGCTGCTGTGATGACAGTAACTTTCGCCAGGTGCTGCAGCTGCTACGCGTCATCTTTCGCCATGACCTGCTGCCCTGCGTCACCCTCAGGAGGAGATGGGCTGTGGGCCCTGACCTTGTAGACAGGTATCTGGAGGAGGCATCAGTTCGCGATGTGACCCCCAGAGCCCTCAGTGATCCAGAACAGAGGCCTCCTCACTGTCCTGTGGTGTGCTGCCCCTTTTTGGGTCCACAGATGGGTAGCAAGTGGCCAGCCTGAGGGAGAGCCACACTTGGTAGCCAGCGAACTTGCTGGAAGTCTGTGACACCAGATCCCACAGAAAAGCAGAAGTGTGACATCAGGCTGTGGATTTGGGCTGAATACTGCCAGCACGAGACTGCTCTGTGGGGCAATGTCTTCTCTGACAAGCAGGACCCACTTGAGCACCAGTTTGAGTGCTTTAACCAGGCCAACAGCATCCTCAAGTCCCAGGGCCTGGGCTCCATTATCTGTGACGTCAAGTTCTCTGAGCTCACCTACCTGGACGCATTCTGGCGCGACTACATCAATGGCTCATTAATAGAGGAACTTAAAGGCGTCTTCATCACAGACTCCCTCAAGCAAGCCCTGGGCCATGAAGCCCTTAAACTGCTGGTGAGCGTGGATGAGGAGGACTATGAGCTGGGCCGACAGAAACTCCTGAGGAACTTGACGCTGCAAGCATTGCCCTGACCTCTGTCCCTTCTCACTTCTCTGGGGACCGTTCCCACTACCCACCTCTGGAACTTACATACTGTCCCAACCAATCACATCCCTGCCTTATTTTTTCATTTTATTTTATTTTTTTACAGGAATAGACAAAGGAAAGTGGAAGTGGTGTTCCCTACCCCTCCCTGCACCCAAGTGCCTGGGCTTCCGCTTTGTTTCCCTTTCTGCTTATCCTGAATGTGTGTCTCCGCAGCCACCTTCCCCCTGAGCTGTAAGAGAAATGTTAGGGAGACACAAAGTCTATACAACATAGTTTTTGTGAGGGATTGGAGTGAACACTGCTTTGGGGTGCATTGAGGGGTTATCAATACTTCTGGCTTGATGAGGACTCTTAAATTTTATCTAAAAAGCCAAAGGGCTTGTGAGTAAAGCTATGTGGAAGTTGGGACTCTGAAGTGTATTTTGGAAATTACTACCCTCTTTCAAATTATGGACTTTTTAAAAAACAAAAAACAAGAAAAAGTGTACATCAGGTATATTTGCATAGTAGTTTGATTCTGCCTTTAGCCAATATTTATCGAGTATCTGTTATGTGCCAGGAACTTTTCCAGGTTCTGAGGATGACACACGGAGTGTTAGTGTATAACACCGTGAAGTTTGTGTACTTGGTGGTGAAGCAGAGAGGAAATACGTACAGAATAAAAAAACTTAATAGGGAGAAGTGCCGTGAAAGCAATAAAATAACCTGACAGGGAATGACTGGCTGGCTGTGTAAAACCTCCCTGAAGAAACTTCATGTGAGCTGAAACCTGAGTAGAAGAAGACAGCTGTGTGGGAACATCTGGAGGTCTCAGAGAAGACAGCTGTGGGAACATCTGGAGGTCTTGGGCCATAGGGAAAGCAAAGGCGTGGGCCTGGAAGAGGGATCAGGGCTGGTGTGTTCCAGCAACAAGGCCTGAAGGTGGGCAGGAAGGGGCTTAGTGACCAGAGATAAGGCTGGAGGTAGAGGCTGTGTTGGATTTTGTACGGCCTCAGCGGCCAACGTAATATGTTTGGGTTCACTCCATGTGCCTTTGGAGAGTGCTAGGCAAAAGCGCGAAGTATCAGATTTGCACGTTATTACAATGAGTCTGGCTTTCCTGTGGGAACTGGAGTTTAGAAGGCTGAGGGAGGAAGCAGGGAGCCATTGGGGATTGTTGGCATGGTTTAAGCGAGAGAAGGAGGCTGGCTTAAAGGGGTGCATCTGGGATGCACTTTGGAGGTGGGGTCCAAGTTGCAGAGAAAGGTGTTGTGTTGCTCAGGGTCGCGCTCCTGTGTTCCTATTTTCAGTTGAAATGGATGTTTTTTAGGGCATGCAAACAAATCTGTTATAATAACATGTGTTGAGTTAAAACTCTGTAAACACAACTTGAGCTAGCATTCTGTTTATTGGAATTTGCCGTTAAAGAAGAAAGCAATTTTAGAGTGAGCATTGTCACCTAGCGAGTCCTGGGGTCATGGTTACGTTCACAGCAGAAGCAAGTTTTAGATTTTGCATACCCCTGCTCCTGTGTAAGGACGGAGAAGTACGAGTTCATGGTACCGTTTGTATTTGCAAACAACATAGGAAGTAAACCCAAAATGTTAATATGCGAGACTCGTTTCTCCCCTGTTCCTTTTTTTCCCCCAAATTCCCCATGTTCATAACTTTTTAAAATCATAGAAGTTTTTTTTTGTTTTTTTGGCCAGGGCTGGGTTTGAACCTGCCACCTCCGGCATATGGGGCCGGCGCCCTACTCCTTTGAGCCACAGGCGCTGCCCTCATAGAAGTTTTTTAAAGTTCATTAAATATAGAAAATCACTACTCTCTATCTTACTGTGGGTCACAGTGGGAGACTGTAACAAATGGCCTAACTAACCATGGGGTATTATTGTTTTTTTTTTTTTTCTTTTTTAAACATAGATTTACCGGAAGCTTCCAGGATTTCTCTGCACACTTATGGATGCCCTGAGAAAAGACAGAATAGTCTTCCCTAACGATGAAAAGTAAGCTGATGGTGAAAGATGTGCAGTTTCCACAGCACACAGGGGTAACTCTCACGCAGCTTCCTGGATGGCGAGACGAGAAGTCTCACTATTATACTCTTCTTAGAATATCATTCTGTGGTTCATAGATGGGGACTAGGATTTGGGGTAAGGTTTTTATGAAGTTTTAGTATCTGCTATTTTCCCCATGTCTTCTTCAATGACTTCATAAATTTGGGACCTCTTGGAATCCATACATGGCGTTGTGTATTTATGGCCTATAAAGATCTTTTAAAGATCCTCTAGGGCAGCGGTTCTCAGCCTGTGGATCACGACCTTTGTAACAATGAAAATACATGGCAGCATTAGGAAGGTTGAGAACCACCGCTCTAGGGCTGAGTCTAACGCTCCTTGGGGGATCCAACTCCTAGGCTAATTCCCCACATAACAAAACCCACCTGTCATCCAGCCAGCTAGACTGACGGCAAATACGGCAACTGGAATTTGGCTAGTTAGCCTCTCATGGTTGCTTCCAAATAGGCATTTGTTGAAATATTTTTTTCTATTTCAACACACTTTGGGAAATCAAACCCCAGGAGTAACAGGAAGTCACTGTGGCAGGGCTGGATGTATGTCAGAATTTGGGGGGACAGGGAGGTATTGTTTGTGACAGTCACTGGGAGGGAAACAAGTCAGTCTTCATGCCAGAGCCCTTTGCAACGACCAAACTAGGGGGTTGAGCAGGAAGCTAATCCAACCTGCTCATTTCCTGTCCATCCTCTGCATTATGAGGAGAAGTAAATAATTGCTACAAAAAGATGTCTTTGATTCTGGGAAGTTTTTGTTATCTTGGGGTTTTAAAATTTGTAATCTTTTAATTAAAATAATTCAGATGTTACAAAACAAGGTGGAATGAGGAAGAATGTAAAGTCCTTCTAATACTATTCCAATTCATGATTTCAGTGTTTTTCTTCCTCAGTATTTTCATAAATCACATACAAGTAAATTAAACTGTTAACTTGTATGAACAATCTCAGCACATTGGGAGGCTGAGGCAGGAGGATCCCTTGAGGCCAGGAGTTGAAGACCAGCCTGTGCAACATGGAGAGACTTCGTCTCCATAAAAAATTTTAACAATTAGCTGGGTGTGGTGGCACCTGCCTATAACTCCCAGCGACTACTCAGGAAGCTGATGTAGGATTATTTGAACTTGGGGTTTGCAATGAGATTGTGCCACTGCACTCTAGCCTGTGTGACAGAGTGAGACTCTATCTCTAAAAAAAAAAAAAAAATAATAATAGTAACAATAAAAACAACAACAAAATCCCAAAATTGTACAAATAGAAGAGAAGGAAACCTTGCCTGGAGAAAAAAGTAACCATATGTAGTTTTCTTTAATATATAAAATTGTTATTTCCTGGGAGAAAAGAGATTTCTTGTAATTTGGCCAAACCTCATGTTTTGCTAAAGCTTTAACTTAGAAGGGGAGAAATCTTAATGAATTGAGTGCTTTTCTTCTACTTGTCCCTAGTGTTAAATTCCTGTCTTCCCCTCTTCTCATCTTACATGGGGAGGATGACAAGACCGTGCCCTTGGAGTATGGGACAAAGGTGAGACGATGCTCCAGACATGCCAGTCATCTTTTCATTCAGCTGAAGTCTAATTACAGCCTATAGAAAGGTGTCTGATATTACAAGAGATTCTCCACACTCCTAAAACACTGTTTTGTTTTATTCCTTGTGTGTTAGTTTTCTTGGCTTCTAAGCTCAAGGTAGTGACCGTGGCTGAGCCTGGCTCCTCCTCTCGGCTGTGGGGCTCTGCAGCGCAGAGGTCCCCGGCTGCTGGGGAACCTCCTTGCTGTCTCTCCCATAGTGGCTCTGAGACTGGCAGTGTAGTTCTTTTTCTTTTAAATAAACCTCCACCAGAGTGGTGCACAGCAGTTCTCACCCCCTTGTGACGAGGTCAGAGCAGAGAAGGGAGGTGTTTCCCCAGGGTTCTGTCAGCCGAGCTGTGTCCAGTTCCTTCCCCATATAGGCAGCCAGTGGGGCAGGTGACGAGTCCCTGTGTCTCTGACTTATTGGGACAAACTCCCCAAGTTGGTTATTCTATGCCCTATTAGGATGACTGGACTAGAAAATCCGGAGCTCTGACTGCTCAGCCTTCTGAGTCTCTACCTCTCTGCCCCTTGCAGCTCTATGAGATCGCCTACCAAGCGTACAGAAGCAAAGAGAGGGTCCAGATGGTCATCTTTCCTCCTGGCTTCAAGCACAACCTCCTTTGTGAAAACCCCACATTCTTAATAAGCGTGAGGTAAAAGCTGTTTTGCTCAATGTGGGTATTTTTCCTTGAAGGCCATTAGGGCTGCTCTGGCTAAATTAGACCATGAGGTGGGGACAGTATATGAACTAACCTGGGTCCTTCTCCTGCAGAGACTTCCTGAGCAAGCAGTGGGCATGAGGTTTGAGAGCAGTGGAGATCTCCAGATACCGCCTGCGATGTGTACTTTTAATGTAAAATGGTCCTGGGCTGGCTGGGTGAGCTGAAGCCATTGACATTTGTGGGGGTCACTTGCCCGTTTAGTAGGGGAAAGCCCAGATGCCGGGTGGTAAACAACGTTCTCATTTAACTTATCATGCTCCACTTTGTGACAGATGCTAAAACCTCACTGTGGAGAATCAGAATTTGATAAAGTTTGGATCCCATCCAAAAATGTGTAGTTATCAAACCCAGGTGATTGCTATGGGTCTAAATGTCTTTGTCCATCCCCAAAATTCGTATGTTGAAACCCCAGTCACTAATGTGATGGTGCTGAGTCCTGAGGACGGGATTAGTGCCCTTATGAAATGAGCCCCAAAGAGCTTTGTATCCCTTCACCATTTGAAGACACAGTGAAAATGCACCGTCTACAAACCAGAAGGTGACCCTCAGTGGACAGTCTGCCAGCGCCTTCAGGTCGCATTTCCCAGCCTCCACAACTGCCAGAAGTACCTTCCTGTTGTGAGGCACCCAGGTCGTGCCATTTTGGTTTAATATCCCTGAATGGACTAAGTTTGATTGGCCTTTAGTTTCGACTTAGATGGCAGTGTAAGAAAGTTACTCCCATGTAGTTAAATAATTTGTATTTCAGTTCAGTTCATTTCAATGGCCTTAAAAAGTTCCAATCAGTTTTCTGGCTTTCTAATTAGGTTGGAGCGAGTCCTAGCAGTAGCAGTCACGTCAGTAGAACTGCTTTAAATTAAGTTTTGGCACTTGGGTAGCCCATGGAAACTGACACTTTATTTGTAGCCCTAATACAGTCACACATTTTCCCTCTCCATTCCCAGAGATACTTAACCCGATTTTTAGCTAACAAAACAAAATCAATGAATGCTGTAGTGATGATCAAGTTCGGTAAGAAGCCATGTTTTTTAGAGACATTTTACAATTCAATTCCCATTGACTTTGTTCACCCCACTGCTAGATTCATTCGATAAGGAAATCTTTATGTCTGAAGGCTCCATGTTCCAGATGTCCCGGGCATATTCTTTAATTGTTCGATCACTGGAGAATTTTCCTGAGGAAGCTATGTTTTTCAGTACCATTGTGTTCCAGGCTTTTGGATTCTGTCAAAAACAAACGCGTATCACAGCCCAGGGCCTGATGGCCCAGCTTACAACAAATGCTGGGCCGAGTATGGCCAGGTACATTGCATGAGGAGAATGACAGGCATAGATTGTAGTGAATTTATAAATACACTCGTTACGGGCGGTGCCTGTAGCTCAAGGAGTAGGGCGCCAGTCCCATATGCTGGAGGTGCCGGGTTTAAACCCAGCCCTGGCCAAAAACCACAAAAAAAAAAAAAAAAAAAAAAAAATACACTCGTTACTTTGCGGAGAAGTAGGTAGGATGGACTGTACTTTTCTCATATTTAGAGAATATTTCTCTTAGGGGTGAAAATAAATTATTTTCCACTTTGGGAAAAACCATGGAAGTAAATTCCCTAATTGGTAATCCTGCTGTGGTTAACTACGTTTTGGTATGTAAGCTGTATTTCTCATTCTTTATTAGGAATGTAGATACCTCCTTTAAGCCACAGGGAAGGAAGAGACTGACATTTCATTGTCAGCTAGATGCCATGTCAGGCTGACAGAGCCTGTGGCTGACAGTTCTAAAATCTCTACTCTGGAACATTAGCTGAGATGTGGGCAAACCCTCCAGCGGAGGCTTTCCTGGCCTACTGAGCTTTTCCTATCTCTCTGAAGGCACACGCCCCACTAGGTTTACAGGAATCCCAAATACTCCACTGGGATTTCAAAACAGGGCCAACTAGGTCTTTATCTTTAATAAAAATATATCAAAATTCCATAATTTCTATGTCAAAGAATATATAAAACTATTTCTTTTGTAGCCTCATGATTTTGTAAAGAACTCTAAAAGTTTATTGGAAATTACTAGACTATTATTCAAAGCTGTTAGCAATGCATTAGCATTTAACAGAAAGACCCAAACTACTACCATTTCTTAAGGTGCTACAAATATGTTCAAGTTAAAAAAAAAGTTGTTTTCTAGAGACATTAAAATTCAATTTCCACTGACTTTGTTCATCCATTGCTGGATTCATTGGATAAGGAAAATCTTTTTTTTTTTGCAGTTTTTGGCCAGGGCTGGGTTTGAACCTGCCACCTCTGGTATATGGGGCCGGTGCCCTACTCCTTTGAACCATAGGCGCTACCCAATAAGGAAAATCTTTACATGTGAAGGCTCCATGTTCCAGATGTCCCAGGCATAGTCCTTAATTGTTTGGTCAAATAGAGTATGAAGTTAGTTTATTCATACTTTGGAAACTTATTGTAATAAGAGAAGAACAAAAACTTCCTCTCTTCATTTTCTTTAACTATTTAAATGGATAATGAATAGACTTCCTATCCATGTGGGTTATGTTTACTAAGCTTAACAATACAAATACTGTTAAGAGTAAAAAACTGCAGTTTGCACTAGTGCAGTGGTTCTTAACCTTCCTAATGCTGCGACCCTTGAATACAGTTCCTCGTGTTGTGGTGACCCCAACCACTACTTAAGTAGCAACAAAAATTATTTTATCGTTGGGGGTCACCACAACACGAGGAACTGTATTAAAGGGTCCCGGCATTAAGAAGGTTGACAACCACTGCACTAGTGAACTATAAAGATCAAATTAAATTTTGGGTTTCTAGATGAGAATCTTTTGGATTTGGGCCATGATTTTTATTTTATTTTTGAGAAAAAGTCTCACTCTGTTGCTCTGGGAAGAGTGCTGCGGCATCATCATAGATCACGGCAGCAACTTCAATCTCTTGGCTTCAACATCCTCTTGCCTTAGTCTTCCAAGTAGCTGGGACTGCAAGTATCTGCCACAATACCCGGCTAGTTTTTTCCTATTTTTTTAGTAGAGATGGGAAGCTCACTCTTGCTTAGGCTGGTTTTGAACTCCTGAGCTCAAGCAGTCCACCCACCTCAGTCTCTTGGAGTGCTAGGATTACAGATGTGAGCCACCATGCTCAGCCTCGGGCCATAATCTTAACAGAGGAGACCCACTGTCTAAAACTGACAGTCACATTTTTCTGTGCCCTTGTTCATATTTCCCTTTCCTGCTCGGTTTTATTTGTATTTCTTGAGGTGGTCATTCTCTCTCCTCTGCCTTAGAGTTCTTGGGGCCTGTGTGTGGCTGTTCTCTCCAATATTTAGGAAGGAGGTACCAAGCCACTTAGCTAGACCACTGCCCTGCCTGTTTGTAACCATTACTATGAATGTGCTCTGGCATCCAGCTGCTGCGGATGGGGTGTGGCTCTACCAGAAGACAAGGGCAGCACAGGCCTTGAATGAGCCCATTTTAAAACCCCCATGGGTCATCTAGGATGACTGTAGGGACTACCCTGTCATCTGCTGTGGGAAAGGAAGAGAAAGAAATGTTAGCAATACCGCCCCTGGAGTCTCAGCACATTGCTGGCTGCCTCCTGTATTTCTCCCTCTGGGGGAGCTGCAGTGCCCTACAAGTTTCTCCTATCAGAGATGATCAACCTTCCCACATGTTTACAAAACACACCTGAGAGCTTGATACAGCTGTGGAGTGTTGCACAAAGCTTAGTCACATGGCTCTGGCCTTTTTTGTATCAGTCTAGTCTTCCTTATTCTGCTTTCAAGTATGAACCCTCTCCTCTTTCTACACGATTATATTCCATTCATATAGCCCCGCTCCATGAGTACTCCACGAGGTATTCTTTGCAATTCTCAAAGAATAGAAGGTCAGTCCTTATGCCAGTAAACCAGGCGCAGCCTTGGAATTATCATAGTGGGTTTTTCAATTGCTGACGGTGACCCCCCCCCAACTGCTGGGTAAGAGCCCCTCAGTGTGGGGCTGGCATCTGTACCCTGACAAAGCTGCCTTGGGGATTCTGCTGTTCTCAGGGGCCAGCACATTTCTTGGAATAAAGGAGACCCCCAGTGCCTTTTCCAGGTGTTACACCCTTACCTCCTGGGACATGCCTGCTACATGGTAAGTGCTCAATAAATATTTAACTATTTGTGACTTTTTGGGTATTAAAAAATTCACAAGTGTTACTGAAATGTTAAATCCTAACCTTTGCCTAAACTTGGGAAAAGTCACGTTTAGATCTAACTCACCTGGACACTTGCCTCACTTTTTAGAAATTGGTTAATGGGGCCCTACTGTTTTCCATTTAATTTTCAAAAACTCCCACATTTTAATTAACCAAAGTAAACTGGTTTCCTTTATAAATATTGGCAACTTACTCACCATGTATAGTTGACTGACTTTTTCTTGGCACTTGACATAGGCTTCATAGTCTGCAAAGACTTTAAACCTATTTTTGTGTGATTGGAAGGAAAAAAAAAATGAAAAGCTTTACTAACAGGTGCACACCAAGACTGCATTTAGAATTCTTTTTTGCTTAATGTCACAGGCATGGCTGCTTTACCAAACTCATATTTCGTTTTTTAAGAATTTTAACCAGTCCTCAACCTTGTGTGGCTCTTCCCACATGTAGGAATGTTAGCATCTTCATGCATTTGAAAATTGGGTATGTCAGTTGAAGGAGAAAAGGAAGACCAGATTTGGGGGGTTACTCTTTTTTTTGAGACAGAGTCTTGCTTTGTCACCCTTGGTAGAGTGCTGTGGCGTCATAGCTCATAGAGACCTCAAACCCTTGGGCTCAAGCGATTTTCTTGCTTCAGCCTCCCAAGTAGCTGGGCCTACTAACCTCTGCCACAATGTCTGGCTACTTTTAGAGAGGGGGTCTCACTCTTGTGCAGGCTGGTCTCAAACTCCTGAGCAAAGGTGATCTGCTGGCCTTGGCCTCCCAGAGTGCTAGGATTATAGGCATGAGTCACCTTGCTGTGCAGGGAGTGTTATTCTTAAACCTCACTGGCCTTGTTGGTGGAGAGCATCTAACCCAGCGGTTCTCAACCTGTGGGTTGTGACCCAGAGGAACCGTATTAAAGGGCTGCAGCATTAGGAAGGTTGAGGAACACTGATCTAACCTTTCTTTCTTTCTTTTTTTTTTTTTTATTAAATCATAGCTGTGTACATTAATGCAGTCGTGGGGATCTAACCTTTTGTTCAATCCTGGGTTACCTGATTAGATCATAGGTCTATGCTGATCTACGTGAGTGGCTTGGAGCTGGTTTAAGATATTCTTAGCAGCACATCTTCTTGTAATAACCCACCTGTCGTGATAAAAGAGCATGTTGACAATGTCTTTGAAGAGGTCGGGCTGCTTGGGAGAAAAAAAGCCGTTGTCAATTTGATCAATGGCCAACTTCAGCTCCGGAAGAGCCTCGTAGTATTCTTTTGCCTCGTACCTGTGGGGATAGGAGTTGGGGGTGGGGTGTGATAAGCCAAAGTTTATTAGTGTGTGTGTGGTGGACAGCACCGATGCTGTGAAAAATGTACTCAGAAGTACCAGAATTTTTCAAAGTCATCATAGATTTTGCTACGGGTATAAACAATTTTTGACTAGATCCTGAAGTCCCCCCCACCCCTCCCACCTGATTCCTGTAACCAAAGACACCGAGAACAGTAAGAAACGAAAATTCGAGTCAAAGAGAAATAGTGGAGAGTGGGAGAACATGGCAGATTTCATAGCTCTAAACAAGTGCTGTGCTAAGGGGGCCAATGGCTTGTTGGACCAGCAGATTCTCAGAATATGTTGTTACTGAGAGAAATTTACACCCTCCAAATGCTGTGGACCCCCCCACCCCCCGCCCCAGCTCCTTTGGGAAGTATGCTCTATTTCTTGCTCCAAGTCAGGTTAAAAAATTAGTTTAGACCAGCGGTTCTCGACTTGTGGATTGCGACCCCTTGGTAACAATGAAAATACATCACGGCATTAGGAAGGTTGAGCACCCCGTTTAGATGGTAAGTGAAAGCAGGTGTATTCCTAAGGGGTTCAGCACATCCCTCTCTCATCTCTACCACATTCTAGTCTCTCTCTAAAGGAGCACTAGGTCAGGGTTTACAGAATCAGCAAATACTTCCAACTGGAAGCTGGTTCATCTTTTGAGTAAAGTAAAAATCACAGATACAGAGACTTGAGCAGCTTACAGCGATCTGCTCTGGGATGGCTGATAACAAACAGCAACTACTCCCTGGGCCTGTGTCCAGGAGTCCTTTACTTTTATTGCTGGGTCTACAGTTCTAATCTGTGGACAGTGCCTCGCGGCACCTGTTCTGCTCCCACCCCTCATATGGTCCAACCTGGGTGGGATATTGCCCCGTAGGAAGCCCTGAGGCCATGCGCCCCAGTGGGGGCCCCGCCTAACAGAGGGGAGCTGCTCCTCACCCTTTCTTGTCCAGAGCGGCCACGTCGTCTACCCTCATGCCAAAGATGAACAGGTTCTCTTCCCCAGCTTCCTCAGCCATCTCCACGTTAGCCCCATCCATGGTCCCGATGGTCAGGGCCCCGTTTAGCATGAACTTCATATTGCCCGTCCCCGAGGCCTCAGTGCCTGCAGTGGAGATCTGCTCCGAGAGGTCTGTGGCTGGGATGACTGCGAGAAAGGCAAGTTAAAGGAGTGATTCTGTCTCTCCAGAGCTGCTTGTCTTGTGCGGGGGCACTGATCCCGGTGGGCTGTTTGGATCATTAAAACAACACACATACTGTTTTACGTCAAGAGGGACATTCGAGTGGTGTAGAAGGCAGATCTCGTCCCTTCCCCTTGATTAAGGCAACCACTTTGGTCTTACTGCTTATACTAATCCTTTCTTGACCTATAAACTTTAATCTATTGACTCTCTGCCATAAATGTTGACATATACTTTTCTTCTTCCTAATTTTGTTATGGTTTTATTTCTTCTACATGATATATTTTACATTTCTAAGTACTGAGCGAATACCAGTGTTTTTGTTACATGGATACCTTATATAATGCTTAAGTCTGGTGGGCCTGTCACCAGAATAATGTTCACTGTCCCCAACAAGAAAGTTTTTATCCCTCACCCCTCTAGCCTCCCACCTTCTTGGTTTCTCATGTCCTTTATATGGTTTTGTGCTGTGTATACCCTACTTTATAAATTGTATCAAATTTCTCTTTCCCAGCCCAGCATGGTGGTTCATGCCTATTAATTCTAGCACTTTAGGAGGCAGAGGTGGGAGGATCGCTTGAGGTCAGGAATTTGAGACCAGCCTGAGCAATGTGGTAAGACCCCGTCTCTACAACAAGATACAAAAAGGAGCGAGGTGTGGTGGGCACCTGTAGTCTCTGCTGCTAGGGAGGCTGAGGCAGGAAGATCACTCGAACCCAGGAGTCTGAGGTTGCTGGGAGCTGTGATCATGCCGCTGCCCTTACATGCCCAGGTAACAAAGGGAGACCCTGTCTCCAAACAAACAACAAATCTTGATCCACAAAATTCAGAGCATCTCTCCCAAATGCTCATCTGGAACCTGAGACTGGTTTGTCCATGTTCCTTGTACTTCTCCACACCTTTCTTCCACTTTCCCTACAGGGAAATAAGTCACCAGCAATTGAGGTGTGCCCAGGGCTAGACAGCCAGTCTCTAACCATTGAGGCTGATCAGCACACGGATTAGAGCTGTTGGGAGGCCCTCCTACAACTACAAAGGTCAGGACCACTTCCCTGCTGCACTCCCAGAGCTTGAGGATTAGATACATCTTCCTTTGCACCCCAGGAACCCGGCTCTTTTCTCCGTGTGCAGATAGTCTACTTAAACAGGAACCTGGGGGGACCCACAAACACCACAAAAAGAGAAAATTCCCTTTCTGTCTTTCCACTTTGGAAAGTGGGTGAGTACACAGTTGGCATTTGCATGTAGACAAATAAACAAAGATCTTAGCAGTAGAGAAAGGGACACTGGCTTCTTGCCCATCCGGCTGTCCCCATGTGGGAACTTCATGCTTGATCCCAGAGTGCCCAAGTGAGGCACATCTAAGCCTCGTGCTTTGGCAGCCTGGTATCTGCCCTCATTTCCTGTTGCAACATGAGCAAATGACAGAGGACCAGGGCACTGGTGTTCTCTTGCAAAACTGGAGCTAGGAACTGAAGGCCTTTCCTCTGTCCTGCACAGCAGGGTCTGCCCCTCATCAGGACCCCCTCAGCACCCAGCTCTCACTGGCTGGGAGGAAAGTGCACTCGTAATCCCAGGATATTCACCTCCTGCCATTTGGATCACTTTAAAAGCTCTCACCTTAGGCCCTTATTCTGCCCTACAGTGACACCTTCTTTTCTAAGTTACAAGCTCTCCAAGGTCAGGGCCCTCCATTTTTGGTGCCATGGAATCTCTAGAATCTGCCCTGGTCCCTCCCTGTATATCTTGCAGTGGGGACAGTACCTTTTTCAGCAAGAGACACTCTGTAGTTCTCCAAGAAGATGAGTTTCAACTTGCTTCCAACCATGGGGTCATTGTTCACCACATCTGCTACCGAGGTGATCAGCTTTATGATCATTTTGGCCATGTGGTAGCCCGGGGCAGCCTTGGGGAAGAATGTGAAAGGCATGGAACAAAGGCGAGCACTGGGGAGTGGAGAAAAGGCAAGAGATTAGCGCTCTCAAGTCCCCAACGAGTACAGCAACTTACTTTGCCACCAATTATAACTGTCCTTGGCACAAATAACTTCTTAGGGTCTTTCTTAATGCCTGGAAAAAAGACAGAGATGTGGATGGGACACAGGAAGCTGATGCCCGGAGGGGCGGGACCCACCCCGAGAGCCTGTCCGGCTCCCTCCAGGGCCGACTCACGGTTGTACATGGTGATCACGTGCAGACAGTTCAGGAGCTGCCGCTTGTACTCATGTATCCGCTTCACCTGGACGTCAAACATGGAGGCCGGGTTGACCTTCACCTTGTGCTCCTTCTCCAGGAACTGGGAGAACTTCAGCTTATTCTCCTGTTGAGACAGTGCACAGGGCCAGAGCGTTGGGCAGTCTGTTCTTAAAAACTAGAGTAAAAGCTCTTGAAGGCGGTGCTTGGGGGGGGCCCGGATGGAGGCCTCACCTGCTTCACGTTGGCCAGTTCCCGGAGAAAGACGTCGTCACCCAGGAGGCCGTGGAGCCTCGTCAGCTGGCTCAAGTCCTTCACGTAATCTTCCCCAATTTTCTTTCAATATAAAGGAAGAGGTGACTTGAATTCAGGGACAGGAATCAAGTCCAAATGAGCAGTTGCTTTGGGGTGTGGGCGGTGGCTGTCACTCACCCACAAGGCGGAATTCACATACCACCTGGTGCATCAGTGATTTCACTCAAAGTGGGGGTTATAAGTTCTACACAGGAAGACTTGCTGGCATCATAAGGGTAATTTCAGGGGGTACTCAAGTATTAGAAGCAGGAAATCTACTTAAGGGGGTGACCAAGGACCCAAGTTCTATTAGTTGTGTATATGAGCGTTGTTATGCTCTTTTACTAGATGGAAATGCCATCTTATATCAGGGTGTCATATGAATTCTATAGGCTACAACCAGCTTCGTAATTTGTAGGACCCATTGCTCAAAAATACAACTTTCAACATGGCTACTGCAGAGAATGAAATCCAGTGTGGAGCCAGATGCTGGTGCACAACCTGTCCCAGAGGAAGCCAGCCCTGCGGCAGAGCAGAGCAGAGCAGCCGCAGATCACAGGGGCTCACGTGCCCTGAACATTCCTCCCCTCCCTCCCTTCCTCCTTGCAGGGCCCCCCTCCTGCTGGCCCCCCTCCCGTACAGCCCCCCAAAAGCCCTTCCTGATACCTCTGCTATGAGCTCTGCAAGGCCTGGGTTGCAGAGCAGGAGCCAACGCCGCGGAGTGATCCCGTTGGTTTTGTTCTGAAACTTGTCAGGTTCTAGCTCACTGAAGTCCTTGAACCTGGAGATGGAAGAGATACATCACTGAATTTTGCTGAAATGGTAGGGTCCCGCACATGGATAAAGTTCAGAGCTATGTTTAAGAAGCCAAGTATGACTGGGTGGGGTGGCTCATGCCTATAATCCTAGCACTCTGGGAGGCTGAGGCCGGTGGATTCCTAGAGCTCAGGAGTTCGAAACCAGCCTGAGCAAGAGTAAGTCCCTATCTCTAAAAAAAAAAAAAAAAAAAGCCAGGCACTGTGGTGGGCACCTGTAGTCTCAGAGACGAGGGAGGCTGAGGCAAGAGAATTGCGTAAGCCCAAGACCTTGAAATTGCTATCAGCTGTGAGGCCAGAGCACTCTACCCAGGGTGACAAAGTGAGACTGTCTCAATCAAAAAAAGAAAAAAAAAAAATAGCCAGGCATGGTAGTGGGCACCTGTACTCCCAGCTACTTGGGAGGCTGAGGCAAGAAGATCCTCGGAGCCCAAAAGTTTGAGGTTTCTGTGAGCTATGACCCCACGGCACTCTACCGGGGTGAGAATGTGAGCCTCTGTCTCAAAAACAAACAAACTAACAAAAAAAAAAAAATAAGAATCCAAGTATAGGCTTAGGAAGATTAAATAAAAAGAGAGGCAGGGGCTAACAGCAGCTTTGGCTGTCCTTCTATGCAGAAATTCACTTGCAATTCAAAATAATTGCAAGAAAAATTCCAAATCTAATCACCTCCACCCAACTTCCTGGCACCAGCATTCGACAGCTGTCCAGAAAGTATCCATCCATTGTTAATACTATTTTTCATATTACATGGCTGGATGCTTTCCAGACAGCCCTTTTCAGTGGAATAGTTTTTTTTTTTTTGGGGGGGGGGCAGGAGTGTCTTAAGTCTAGAATTAGGATGGTTCAGAGATGAAGGCATTTTTTTCCCCTCTTTCCTTTCAATTTTTAAAATATTTCCATTAAATAACATTGAGGAAATGTTATTTGTCTAGAAGAAGATCCTTTAAACATTTTAACAGGGTCCTTTCTGCTCCCTAAATGCAGCCTTCCATTTACTAGCGTCCCTCCACTGATGGATCATGTCAGGCCCACTGCCTGGGGAGTGGGGCTCACACTTGGGTCTTCACGATGTCTGAGTGGATCCTGGCCACGCCGTTCACGGCATGGGAGCCCACGATGCAGAGGTGGGCCATGTTGATCTTTTTGCCTTCTCCCTCTTCTATCAGCGACATCCTTCTCAGACGGTCCACGTCTTTAGGGAACAAGGCAACGATTCTCTAGCCAAAGGAAGACAAAGACCTTGATGGTCACTCAAGTTTAAGGCACCATTGGAATTATGCTTTTCACTCCCCAAGCAAAATCTTTGGTAGAGTGACTATAAAATCTCACTGCCATGGAGAGGGGCTGAGTTATCCCTAGGGAGATGCCATTCCTCCATTTCAGCACTTTCAAAAAGATGGATTTTAGTAGAGCCCAACCCCAACCTGAGCACTTCTGATGGGTCGTGATGGAAAGGTGTCCATGCCTCAGGATTGGTGAGGGAGAACATGGTAGGCACCCTGAGACCCACAAGGCCCCGTTCTCATAAGCGGTAAGAACCTCTCAGAATCACGTACATCTAAATGCTTCTGATTTATTTCATAAATGATTTGCAAATGGCGAGGAAGCAACTTCTCCACCAGGTCCACAGGCCAGCGCTCCAGGGCTTCCGGGAGCACCGTGTGGTTGGTGTAGGCGAAAGTCTTCTGGGTGATCTCCCATGCCTAAGGGGAAAGGGAAGTTTCAGATGCTCACCCTGCCCAGGGCCCAACACTTCAATTCTAGCCAGTCTGCAACCGGACAATTCTACATACACAGTCAGATGCCCTGGATTCTACTATGTTCCTGAGTGGTCTGAACAAAGGGAATATTTTCTGGAGGGGGAAAACGGCTATTTGTAAAACTGTCCCATAAAACTTAAGATGGCATGCTGACAAATCTCTACTATCCTTACATGTATTTTGTTTATTAAATACATAGAGATTGAGGAATAAAAACGAAATGTGCTCAGCAGATAACAAGGTATGTTTAAAATGCTGACTTCCAAAGTTATGGGGACACTTTCAGTTAGCTGACTTTGAGGTTAGAGAATTTAATTTTCAATCTTTTTAGACACAAAAATGGTGAACATGATATAAGCCTTAATATAGCTCCTGACCTGCCTCCCCATTAGGTATGTATTCACTTATTTTACTGTCTTATTCCCATAAAGCACTAAGGTTGGAGAAATGTTAGCGTTAGGGTGAAATATACTGTTAAGTATTGGAAGTTAGCAACAGCAACTTACTTTGAAAAAAAGGCTCTTTTGGCAAATAGCCAAGAAGATATTCTAATTAAAGGAAGAAGCAGCAAAACCAGACCTTGGTCCAGGGCAGTTTTTCAATATCCACAAAAATCCTCATCAGCTCAGGGATGGCGAGAGCAGGGTGAGTGTCATTGAGCTGGATGGCCACCTGGGGAGAAGACGTCAAGGTGAAGGTCACCAGGGGCCCAGGGTCTGGGGAAAGCCCCAAACAATGTACTGACCTGATGCGGACCCTGCCTACTCTACCTTTCGGTGCTGAGAGAGGGACACACCTTCGATGAGAACTGCCCCCCACCCCCAGTCCCTGCGACCCTCCTGCGCCCACAGACTAACTACTTGCCTGATCTGGGAAGGCATCAAACAGAGTTTCTGAGCCCTTGGCGGACCCGAACTTGGAGGCTTTGAAACGCCGGATGACATCTTGCAAGGTTGCTGCTACCACAAAGTATTCCTGCTTCAATCTGAGCTCCTTCCCTTCAAAAAACTTCAAGCCAGAGAGACAGAATAAAAGGAGGTCACATTGTAGGTGTGGCCAGAATGTGCCTGGTGTCTCCCCCCTGGGAACTTCAAGGCTGGTGAGAGACAGCTGTCTGAATGCCAAAGTGCAGGCCTTTGCTCTTTGCGGAAAACCCATTAAAATGGCAACACAGGGATTTTTAAAAGGCAGTATCTACCCAGAAGAAAAAAAATCATTTTGCCATAAGGATGTTTGCACTGGAATGTTTATCACAACTCAATTCACCATATCCAAGATGTAGAACAACCCAAGTGCCCGTAAACTCGTGAATGGATTAATAAACTATGGTATCGTGGGACACTATTCAGCTTTAAAGAAAGATGGAGACTTCACACCTTTTGTTTTGACCTGGAAAGATTTGGAGAACATTCTCCTAAGTAAAGTGTCATAAGAATGGAAAAACAAGTATCCAGTGTACTCAATGCTAATGTGAAATTAGTAGATGAACAATTATATGTCCACACAAGAAAAAAATGCAATTAAATTCAAGCGGGGTCAGGTGAAAGGGGGAGGGGTGTGGCACCTCAAACCCGATGAGCACCATGTAAGGGTGCAGAGCACACCTCCCGGGTGAAGGGCTCCAGTACAACCTGGACTTTACCTAACAAACCACAATCAATGTAACCTAATTTTGTGTACCCTTAGATTAATCTACAATTTTAAAAAAAGAGACGTAATAAAATAAATTCGTTAAAAATAAGGATGTTAGTCTCCCCCCTACCCCAAACAGGCACACAGCTGAGAGAGAGACAGCAGCACGAACCTTTTAGATTCTAACGGTTCTCAACCTTCCTAAGGCCGGGACCTTTTAATACAGTTCCTCGTGTTGTGGTGAGCCCCAACCATAAAATTATTTTCGTTGCTACTTCATAATTGTAATTTTGGTACTGTTATAAATCGTAATGTAAATATCTGATAGGCAGGATGTATTAAAGGGGTCACGACCCACAGGTTGAGAACCACTGTTTTAGAATATGAAAAACAGACGGATGACGAATGGTAATTGGGCTGTAAGACCGCAGAAAGCCAACCCCCAACCCGGTAGTAGAGAAGAGCCAACAAGAACTCAGTCTATACCCTGCAGCCCCTACAGGCCTAGGGGTGGGTAACGCCCTGAGCGTCTGGGGAAGGTTAGTTGAGACCCGGTCAAGGAGCCGCTCATCTCAGACCTCATCTCCAATTCCCACAGTTAGCGCTTTCCCCTCCTGATGCAGGCAGAAGCTGGGGATGGTGAAACAGGGGTCTCTGCACGGGGTGCCAGCCCATACTGAACACGTGGGGGAGGGGAAGGTGAAAGTTTACGTACTAGCATGGAGACCCTTGGCTTCCTTCTCCCAACCACATTTCAGAACATGGTATTAGTTCCACCGGGATTAGTTAATTATGAATATTAATGAATCCAATGAGATCTACATTGCACTTCTCAACAACACTGAAAATGAGAAGACGATCATTGTGTTCTGTATCCCGGCGAACTGTCACTGTTAGGATGGACATTTCCAGACAAGTAAGGTCTCAAAAAATTGCGCTTACCCACAGCCTTCCCTGGGAGGCCCTGGGAGTGTGTGTACTACCTAAGAAGGGGGGAAATCCATGAGGGGAAGAACCTGGGAACCAGAAGACAGCGCCAGACAGGAGATGAGCATAGCGGTCCTTGGATCAGGGGGAAAGGCGATGGTGGAGCAGTCAGTCCAGAAGTGACTGGGGATACAAGAGGGGTGTGTCGGCACCACATCCCTGACCTGACAATGGGCAGTCGCATTTCCCACAGGCAGTGGATTGGGACACCCCAGAGCTGCGAGCGGCCTAGTGGACCCTACCTGACCTCAGGACAGGAGTGTGCAGGGTGGGGACCTCCCATGCTATGTAGGTGGCCAACACTTCCAAGTTCTCCCATGTAGATTTGTTGTACACCATCCCAGCTATCTCAACACCCCCACGACATTGAGCCATCATCCTTCTGTTCTATAGATCACGGGCTGCCCGGTCTTTACCTAGTCCTGGGATTGAAAACCTGTAGTAAAACTCCAGTCCAAAGGTTCACATTTTCATAGAAAATTCATTTCTATGAAATTTAAATGAATTTTAAAATTCATGTTGAATTTCATTCTTATAAAAATGTGAGCCTTTGGCTTGGAGTCTTACTAAACCAGCTGACATGAGCCTGTGGCCTGCCTTCAGAACATTGGGGGCTCAGACTCCCCAACCCTTGAAGCACAACCACTGCCCTTGGTGTCTCTTGTTTCTTTAGCCTGATAGGAAGATAGTAGGGATGTCCTGGGTCGCAGATGATGTAAAACGTACTCTGAATGACAGGTGCGAACTATGACATGGGGGGCTTTGCTTCATATGAGATACTTGGTGGAAGCCCTGTCAGGCAACATTAAGTTCGCTTAACTTCTGTAAGAAAAGTTTGCTACACTTTAGGGGAGATATGAGCTTTTCCAGTTAAACATATTTCTAAAAACAGCACTTTTCTTCTGGGATTTGACTATGAAAAGTGGACATTTAAATGAAATAAAAGATATTTATAAGAAAAAAGAAGACCGAGTTCATGGGATATCAAGGTGCTTGAATACCCTGAGAGGAAATTTATGTAAGTGGTGTAGAGGGTAGAACTAATAAATCAGGGAAAATTAGAAAACCAAATAAGCAAACAAACAGCTATTAACTCCAGGAAAAACAAAACATTTTAAGGAATCATTCGTAATCACATATATGCACAGATCAGCTGTCTGTAGCATTTGCATTGCTGTAATAATGTGTAGCTGATTAAAGAGCTACTGAAAATTATGATATAACTATGTTGAGAGAATCAGGGATGGGAAATATGTGTGTGTGTGGTGGAGATGGGAGTGTATGTGAGATTGTGAGCTATATGTTCATCTTCTATGTCAACAATTGAAAAATGTAAAAATCAAAGAATAGCAATAATCGTATGTTATTCAGAAATATGGAGGCAAGTACCCAGAAAGTCAATTACAGAAGACCCTCCATAGGAGGCCACCTCCCTACACTGACCAGCTACTTAATTTGACCCAGTTTTCATAGATCATATTGGTGCCGTGCCTGGTTCCTTATGTTAGCCTCCTTCACTGGTGACCAGTTTGTCACAGTGCCTGGGGAGGTTAACTTAAAGAGATTCTACCATATATGTTCATATAACCTTGATAAAAATTAAAAGTTATTAATAGAAAACTATCTGGACTGATACTAGAGGTTGAGCATCCCCAGTGTGAAAATCCAAAATCTGATATGCTCTAAAAGCCGAAACTTTCTGGGAACTGACTTGACATCACACTTAGAATATTGCACTCATGATCTCATGTAACAGGCTGCAGTCAAAACACAATCAAAACTTGGTTTCATGCACAGAATTTTAAAAAATATTGTATAAAATTACCTTTAGGCTAAGTGTATAATCTACATATGAAACCCAAATGAATTTTGTGTTTAGATTTGGGTCCCCCATCTATCATTAGGTATATGAAAAATATTCTCAAATCTGGAAAACATCTGAAATCCAAAAGCTCCTGGTCCCAAGCATTTAAGATAAGGGATACTCAGCCTGTACCAATGGGAATTTATAGGTGATGGAATTAGGAATGGTACTGATTTTCTTCCTGGTACTTTTTATAGTGCTGACTTTTTTTCCCTAATGGTATGTATGATTACAAAAAATATAATGAAATCATTCTAAAAAAATAATAAACAGCAATGTGAAATCTATCTATAATGAATATAGTTTAAACATATATTGACCCAGGAAATTTGTAAGGCCTTAGAAATAAAGTCATTAATTAAACATAATCCTTGACCTTAAAGGAAGTTCACATTAATAGGGAGAGGTATAAACAAGTCTTTAAATACAATATGATATTATTATTATTTTTTTTTTTTGGAGACAGAATCTCACTTTGTTACCCAGGCTAGAGTGCTGTGGCTTCAGCCTAGCTCACAGCAACCTCAAATTCCTGGGCTCAAGTGATCCTCCTACCTCAGCCTCTAGAGTAGCTGGGACTACAGGTGCCCACCACAATGCCCAGCTAATGTTTTCTATTTTTAGTAGAGATGGGGTCTTGCTCTTGCTCAGGTTGGTCTCAAACTCCGGAGCTCAAGTGATCCTTCTGCCTTGATCTCCCAGAGTGCTGGGATTACAGGCATGAGCCACCACACCAGCCTAATGTGATTAAAAAAAATAATGTAAGATATATATACAGTACTTTGGAAACCTGGATGATCTGGTAATTCTTTATCTGAGCCCTGAAAGATGAGTAGGAATATGTCAGATGAATACAGAGGGCCAGGGTGTTCCCTGTAGGCAAAGGAGGCTGTGCAGGTTGAGGGTGGGAAGAACGAGGTGGATAGTTCTGCACAGCTAGGGCCTCACTGCTAGGGCAGGATCACCCAAGATGAGACACTTAGAATACTGCACAATATTGCACCATGACTGGTGACCATGTCAGTGAAGAACCTGGGAGACACACCTAAGATTCTGGTCTCTTCCAGGTCATCAAAGCCTTTCAAGAGTGTTAAGTGGGAAACAAATATCTCACTGGTGAGGACAGGTGCAAGATTGGTGGAAGAGACTAATGTCTGGATTAGGGCTATGGCCAGGCTTAAGAAAGGGAATGAATTTGTTCTTGTATTCATGGAATAAGAATGATTTATCAAGTTGTTAAAAAAACAAAAACAAAAACAAAACAGGATCCCAAGAATTACTTTTTATCCAACAAATGTAGTTAACTTCTTACCCCATGCTAACTTTGTACGTTTGGTCAATTACTGCAGATGATTATTCCCCAGAGAAGTTAGGTTTGGTCCCTACTGAAGGTAGAAGGATAAATTTCAAGGTTGGAAGAGGTGGCTCACTCCTGTAATTCTAGCACTCTGGGAGGCTAAGGCAGGAGGATCGTTTGAGTCTGAGACCAGCCCAAGGAAGACCCCATATCTACTAAAAAGAAATAGAAAA
Source organism: Nycticebus coucang (assembly GCF_027406575.1). Lineage (NCBI taxonomy): Eukaryota > Metazoa > Chordata > Mammalia > Primates > Lorisidae > Nycticebus > Nycticebus coucang. The sequence continues at coordinate 6,406,696 of NC_069785.1, read as the reverse complement.
ATTAGGTAGGCTTGGTAACGCGTGCCTGCAGTCCCAGCTATTTGGTGGGGAAGTGGGGCAGGCTAAGGCAGGAGAATCACTTGAAGCCAGGCATCTGAGATTGCAGTAAGCTATAAAAAAAAAAAAAGGTCAATTTCAAGTAAGACCCTTCTATTTATACAATCCTGCAGGCCTGGGTTTGGCTCGGCAGTAGTCCCAGTCTTGGAAGGATTCTTATTTTGACCATGAACTAGAACAACCAACAATCTTTTGCTTTTGGGTCAGAGATTTACCTGAAATGCACTAAAGTCAAATGTTTTCCCCAAGGGAAAAGTAACCATTAGGTTCTGCAAATGCTTTGGCCAATCCACACAACCCTGCTCCCCTCTGAGGGACTTTGCTTTAACACCAAGTGGACATTTGCTCTTACATCCTGGCCCCCAGGATTCTTTTTTTCTACCATCTTTATAAAGTGATGTACTTATTTGGTTGTGTCTGAGATTCAATCATTACGGCTTCAAGAAAATGAGAAGTTAGAGCTTTGTGTATTTAAACCAAGGATCCATCACTGCGATCCAATGTCCATTCCTAAGTTTGGTATTGTTTTGTAAATTAAGAAGATCTGTTTAGAATAAATTTAGGATAATCACCTAAGGAAAAGCTTAAAGAAAAGTAGAAAAGAAACAAGTGTTTGTTCATGGGTGTGCCCCAAGGTCTATGACTCCCCCTCGCCCTGGGGACAGAGGGCCAGAAAGAGCCCTGCCAGCAAGGGAAGAGGCCAGCCAGGGAATCTGCAGCGACTTCTGAGGGCAGATGAAATTTCTGTCTGGAAAGGATGCAATGCCTCTCTGTAGTTCACCTCATCATTTATACCCAGCTTTGGTTTTGCAATAAACCTACAGAGCCTCCCCATTGGTGAGGAGGTCATTCAGCAAGGGCAAAATACCAATTCTGAATTCATGAATTGTATAAATTTTCTCCTTACTTGGTTGGGAGGGGAAATCTAGATGATCCTGCACGTGAAGAAAAAAAAATCAACATTATCTATGTGTTTTAAAGGGTTACTGAATAGGCTCTTGTGAAATAAGTTGTTTCTGTCGCTGGTGAGAAAAGAAGCTCTATCACTCACATTGTCATTGGGGTAGAGGACCCGGGAGATGTTCTCAGCCAGGTTTCGGTCCAGCACGGCCTGAATGTAGTCTCCGACGTTAACTGAGGGGAATGTTAGAAAAACAGTAAGTTGACAAGCCAGGTGTTGTTGTTGGAAGCCCCTTGGCTTCACCTCTTGTTTGCTGCATGCCATGTGGGAGTCCTAAAATTCCTAAAAACCCCAAAGGGAAATGGATTTCAACAAACCCTCATGCTGGGCTCCACTGTAGAGTCTGAGAGTGCTGAAGGATTGCTTTAAAAGTATCCTTCCTACGTGCTCCACACACTGCCTGCTTAGTCACTGAAGAGTTCAGATCATAAACCCACGGCTTTTCTCTCTCTCTCTTTTTTTTTTATTGAAACAGTCTTATTTTGTCACCCTAGGTTGAGTGCTGTGGCGTCACAGCTCACAGAAACCTCAAACTCTTGAGCTCAAGCGATTCTCTTGCTTCAGCCTCCCAAGTAGTTGGGGCTACAGGCACCCGCCACAATGCCTGGCTATTTTTTTTATTTAGCAGGCCCGAGCCGGGTTTGAACCCACCAGCCCCAGGGCATGTGGCTGGTGCCCTAACCACTGAGCTAGGGGCGCCCTAGCCCCGAGGCTTTTTATTCAAGCTCAATTTGGTCCTAACTGGCCATCACTAACATTAAAAAGCCAGACATAAAGAAGCCAGGCCCACGCCGTGCTCACAGTCTCTGAGGTTGAAGTCGTTGGGAGCCCGGGCAGACCAGAGACGCATGGTGTTGACCGTGTTGTTCATGTACCCTGGCACCGGGGTGTCATACGGCAGGGCCAGGATCACCTGTGGGTGTGGACAGAAGCAGCTGCTCACTGTTTCCAAAGTGGGATGACGCAGGATGAGCAACAGGCTGGGCGTCTGCAGTAGGATTCCACCCCTGGCCCCACCACCAACCCAAATTGGGTGAGGCCTACAGCAAGAAGGAGCCAGGGCTGCAGAGGGTATGAGAAGCCAAGTGGCTCCCTCCTGAAGTGCCACAGTCTGGTGGCTGGAACCATCTGGACCGAGGGTCCTTTGGGGCATTTGCATGTTAATTTCTCATGTAGCCTGCTGCCCCGATAGAGGTGCAGTGGGAAGGCTGACTTGGAAAACGTTTATTCATGTCTGTTTCATGTTTCAGATCAAGCCGCTGTTCTACTACTAATAAAACATGAGGTGCCAACAAAGTGGCACATGTGAATCTGTCCCCCCACCCAAATACAATTAGGATAAGTTTTGTGTAGATGTTTCCCATGATCTGATTTCAAATTCAAAGAAAATCAGCGGAAGGGAAAACGTATGCAAATAGAACATCATGTATGATATTTAAAATGTTATGCTAAATTTTAAAAAGTTGCATAGAGTTTTTTAGTGATTCCTACAGTGATCTGCAAAATAGCTGAGTTGGGTCTGGAGGGAAGCTCTGGAAAGTCTAGCTCACACTTTTTGACAGTTGCTGACATGGAGAAGAGCGGGAAGAGGAGCTGTGTTTCAGACCGCACCTACAATTCATGGGCGGGATGACTCATTTCCATTTCCTGCCTCATCAGACTCAAGGTCCCGGGAAGAAGAAGGACAGAGTAATTGAATCGGAGGACGCTGGACATCAATTAGTGAAACCCACTCACTTTGGACCTGAGGGCGTTGGAGCTGAGGGAGGTGACTTGCCCAAGGTCACTGTCATGGCAGGGTTGAAACCTAAGCACTGTCTCTTTAATTTGGAATGAAGCATTGTAGCCCACGTCAATCACAGATAGTCACCTTTCATAACCACTATGACCTCAAAGTAATAAACCAGCCTTATTTAAATATCTTTCATTGAGGAATAAAGACCTCTGGAAACTTGTAAAGCAAGTTGTGATCCATCAGGGAAAGCCATTTACAGAGTGGGGTTGAGTCTGGGTTCACACAAGAGTCTGACTCTCCTGACCTTGAAACCTAAGTGAGGCAGCCTAAGAAGTCACAGCTCAGCTCTTCTTTCTGAGAACTTCAAAGAGGACTTGCTCCCTCAGGCTCTTAACGAGGCAGTGCTCTTGCTGGGATGCTCTGGGTGGCTGGGAGTGATATGGCCAGGACCCCTCTGATGGGCAGTCTGGTGTCTGGGCCCGGAGGGCTTGGCCACTTGGCTAAAGCTGCTCTGCAGTCCAAGGCTCCCCCTGCAGGTCTATTCCCTGACTTCCTTTACAGGTGGCACACCTGTGTCACAGTCTGAAGACCTCCAGCTCCCCGGCTCCCTCTCCTTCACCTTTCACGGCCCCCCTCACGACCCCACTTATACTGCCCCTTGTCTGAAGTTTGCCTCTTGGACTCCCGACCAACTCAAGGCTGTGCCATTTCGGTTTACTGGGTGCCACCCCATGCGTGCGCAGAGTACATCTGGCCTCGGGCTCTCTGTCCTCATTACCCACTAGTCTGGGCCTGATTCGGGCGACGGCTTTGACCTACAGAGCTGCATGGGCTGGATCACCTCTTCCCCATGACCTTGTTTCTGTGGGCAAAGAAATACTCTAAGTGAATTTTTGAACACATTAAGGAACTAGCTGGAGGGGCTTTGTAAATACAAGTTAGCTTAGAGTGGGGCCCTCAATGTAAACAGATGCTCCAGGATTGATTATGTGAACTGCCTACCCTCAGATGGGGTCAGGAGCCACTGATGGAGGTTTAGGCACCAAAATCTATACCAAATACTTTCTAGTTTAATATCAAACACATGTGTGAACCTTTGGGCGACTAATGTGTTTGCAGCTCTCCTGATGATATTTGCAGCTGAGTCCAACTTAGACTGTGGTCTGCTGTTTAACAAAAAGGGGAGAAAAACCTCACTCAAACAAGAACTTATCTTTAAATCACAGCATTAATTTACTCTTTATTCCTTGGTACTTTAAATGTGTGTTTTTGTTGTTGTTGGTTTTGTTGTTTTCCCTATTTCAGCTTCTAATCCATTATTTTATATACTAAATGAATTTATGTTATGATAAGAAGACTTTAAAAATGTCTTGTTTTTCTCAATTCTGAACAGCTCTACATACATTGGCAAAATAAACAGCAATTAAAAAAATCAGCTATAACACAGGTCTTGGCCCTTCTGAGGTAAAATGCAGCCTTTGTTCACACTCAGTGACCCACCAACCAAGTTCAGCATTACAATCCTGAGTTTTACTCCTAATTTTCATAAATAAGAACCTCATTTACTTTTTTTTTAAGTTTTTTTTTTTTGTAGAGACAGAGTTTCACTTTATTGCCCTCGGTAGAGTGCCATGGCGTCACACAGCTCACAGCAACCTCCAACTCCTGGGCTTAGGTGATTCTCCTGCCTCAGCCTCCCGAGTAGCTGGGACTACAGGTGCCCGCCACAACGCCCAGCTATTTTGTTTGTTGCAGTTTGGCTGGGGCTGGGTTTGAACCCACCACCCTCGGTATATGGGGCCAGCACCCTGCTCACTTAGCCACAGCTACTTTATTTTTAAGTTTTAAAAGAATGTACAGTGACAAATATTTTCTAGCCTAAGACCATATTTATTAAACAAATAATTCTAGGGGCACCTCCAATGACCAGGCAGGATGGTCCAGTACAGGAAACCACAACCACCACTGTCATGCCCTTGTTCGGTGACAGAGTAATACTCAAACTTAGTGGCAGGACAAATACTTGCCCGTGAAGTGAGCACACGTGCTCTGACACCAGCGTATTCATGTAGAGGCAATACACAGCAAAATAGCAGAGTGCAATTTGCAATATTTTGCATTATTTTTCTGACTTCACAATGAATAAGAGCTTTGGTAATCCTTTGAATACTTCAGTATTAAAATATTTATCCCTGAGAAATTGTAAGTAAATGTGCACATGGGGTGGGGTGAGGTATGACATTTAAATTTATTCAATTTTGCTATTAATAACTTCATATAGAAACAGAAAGCTAAGCATGCTGGGTATTATAGAACTGATAATTCTGATAAAGCTGATTGCAAAATGGTCCTGGGTAAGTCACTTGACATTGGGAAAGTCATTTCTCTGTCTCAGCTCCTTTTCTCCAAAATGATTGGAATTTTGCACTAAAGAGAAGTCACAGATTTATTCATAAAAATATACTCTGTGATTTTACACACAATATACTATACTTAATGTCATATGTACATTAAGCTGTGTGTTACTATCCCTGGTGTTCTACTGAACCGAATGCTTCCCATGAAGACACTGTGAATACCTGGGTGTCGACCCACTTGGTCCCAGTCTTGGTGAGCTCCACTCTTCCATAGAAGTGCACTGGCAGCATAAACTCAGGGCGGGCCTTCTCCCACGGGTTTCCATGCCTGAGCCAATCGTCTGCCTCTTCCACCTGCAGAAAGGATGCGGTATTGCTTAGAATTTATTTTCCAGGAGATGTGGACCAAGCCCTTCAATTATATCAAATTAAAAATATCTTTTACTGAAACAACACAAAGAATCTTGTTTTGGCAAGAAAAAATTTTGGTTCTGTCAATCTCAATTCATCTTTTTTTGTTATCTTACAGGCTAAGTCAACATCAACAATACTTGCCAATAGGGCTCTACAAGTCTCATATGAATTGTTACATTGACTCTTCATGGCAACCCTATGATTTCTCCCTGAGAAACTGTAGTGGTTCAAGGTCACACAGAGAGTAAAAGGGTAGAGCTGAGATCTGACTGTAGAGCTGAGATCTGACTGTAGGTCTCTGTGTTCCAGTGGAGGTTCTTTGGCCTAGAATACACTCCATCAGCTATGAAATGCTCCTTGAGAGAACACTCCCTTAACAAAGCTTATGTTGGCTGGGCACCCACAGTGTTTACAGTGCCAGCCACATATACTGAGGCTGGCGGGTTTGAACCCAGCCTGGGGCTGCTAAACAACAATGACAACTACAACTAAAAACAATCAGGGGTTGTGGTAGGTGCCTGTGGTTCCAGCTACTTAGGAGGCTGAGGCAAGAGAATTGCTTAAGCCCAAGAGTTTGAGGTTGCTGTGAGCTGTGATGCCATGGCACTCTACCTAGGGTGACATAGTGAGATTCTGTCTCAAAACAAACAAACACCAAAACAAACAAACAAAAAGCTTATGTTGGTACACGTGCAGAACACCGTCACATCTTGTAGTCTTTGATAACCTTGATCTTTATGTCATTTTGATTTGATAACTACCCAGTATGGTTCATTTTGAAAGTAACTAAGAGAATACTAAGAGGTAAGGAAATTATTTTATTGACAATTTCAACATTTTCCCAGGCATTTATTTCACTGTATAACAAAATACTTCTTATACAGATTTTAAAATCATGGTTTCTATTTAGGGTATCCTGGACATCAAATGAATTTTAGTTTGCAACTAACAAACAAAACCACCAAAACAAGAACAACAACAAAAACATATTTGGGGGATGTATTTTTAAAAATTTTAACAAGGAAATGGTTGATGTTTACCAGTTGATAAGCTTGCTAAGAGTATATGTTAATAAAGAGAAACTCTATGACAACTGAAATGTCATTATCAACAAAGGGACCAGGCAAACTACTTTACGCTGGACTTGGGCAAGGGCAGATTGGGGTTTTACCATACCAGGCGATGTGAACACTGCTTCCTGCAACAGGAAAGAACCGTCAGCCTATTTGCCTCATTCCAGCACTTGGGCTGTCGTAACACATATCTCGGGGGGACTGTGTGAAGCATTGAAGACATTGAGGCAGAAACAGTTTTCCTTTGGGAAATCACGTGGGCGGACAAGACGTTTGCTGCTGAGAAATGCAGCGGGGTTGTACACTGCTCTGCCAACTAGGAGCCTGAAGTGCTGTAGTAGGGGGTCCTGCGCGCCCCCAAGGAAGTCAGAGGCTGCGTTTGCACTTTTGAGGGTACACACATATGTACCCTCAAAGTGCAAAGATGGCTTCATTTTCCCTGCCAAATAATGTTTGGTTTTAATTTTATCTATAGGAGACCTTATTTGCTTGCTATTCTTTGAGTCTTTTGCTGATTTGGTAAAGAATCAGTGAATAGTTCCCTCAGGTTTAAAGGCGTGTTTCTGAGGTGGACTGAGAAACACACAGTTCGTGACCACAAGTCGGTGTGAGCAGGTGCGAGGAGAAACACAACTGTCCTGGGCTGCCTTCGCTGGTCCACAGAAGCTGGGGGTGGGATGCACGTCCTCTCTGCCTCGCTCTCCTCCAGTGAACTGACCAACTGTCCCGAGAGCCTGGACTTCCCCGTAGATGGGGCTCCTGACTGCATGAACATCCTCTCAGGGCCACCCTGGCTACAGCAAGTGTGGCTCTGAGGGGTAGAAGAGCTGGCCGGGGGGAGGAGACTGACCACTGGCCTTGGCTTCTCCATCTGGAATCTGGAGCCCAGCCACCTGTGCAGAGAGGTCAGCTCAGGGGCTGCTGGTGACTGAATTCTAAGAAACGCTCTTCCCCTCACCCAGGGGATGGAGAGCACGAAGAACCAGGGAACATCAGCAGAGTCAACAAACTTGGCTTTTTTCATGACATAAATAATTGGAAAATGTCTCCAGGGCATACCAAGAAATCAACAATGGTAACTGGAAGCTGCTGGGTAATGTGAACTGTGCGTGACCGGCTGTCACAGACCTGGCGTGGCTTCTAAGAAGAGAGGAGATTCTAGAGACTCTGTTTGATTCAACTCCGAGATACGTACTGTGAACGCCCTTCTCCCCCGAACTTTGGAGGGACTGTTAAACTGTGGGAGGTTGTTCCAATCACCTTTTCTCCTCCTACTCCCAGGGACCATTTTCATAGAGGGCTATGGCTAATCAGCCTTCAACTACCCCCTTTAGAGTTCCCGGTAAATCTAGTATTTTAATCATACGATTATTTTCCTCAAGGGGTTCAAATGAATACTTTATTATTGCGAATTTTCCTTGTAGAGACTCAAAATTAAAGGTCCATCAACCTTAAAAAAAATATTCCTAGCGGGCGGCACCTGTGGCTCAGTGAGTAGGGCGCCGGCCCCATATGCCGAGGGTGGAGGGTTCAAACCCAGCCCTGGCCAAACTGCAACAAAAAAATAGCTGGACGTTGTGGCGGGCGTCTGTAGTCCCAGCTACTCGGGAGGCGGAGGCAAGAAAATGACGTAAGCCCAAGAGCTGGAGGTTGCTGTGAGCCGTGTGACGCCACGGCACTCTACCGAGGGCAGTAAAGTGAGACTCTGTCTCTACAAAAAAAAAAAAAAATATTCCTAGCTTGTGGAATTCTCTTTTTCTTTTTTGAGACAGAGTCTCACTCTGTGCTCTCAGTAGAGTGCTCTGGTGTCATAACTCACAGCAACCTTAAACTCATTGGCCCAAGAGATCATCTTGCCTCAGCCTCCCGAGTAACTGGGAATACAGGTGTTTGCCATGATACTCAACTTTTTTTTTTTCTTCTTCTGCTATTCTTAGTAGAGACGGGGTCTTGCTCTTGCTCAGGCTTGTCTCAAACTCCTGAGCTCAAGCAATCCACCCAGCTTGGCCTCCCACAGTGCTGGGATTACAGGTGTGAGCCACTGCGCCCGGCCCCAGCTTGAGGAATCAGCCTTCTCCAAACGTGCTATTCATTGCCAAAGCAGAGATGTGCGTGGCGGGAGCCAGTCCTACTCTCAACAGCATGGTGCATTCTTGCAGGTGCTTTTTGTTTTTTTATGGAAGTGGTTTCTTTTTTATGGTATGTTACATATTAGGTCTGCCCTTTAAAATCCCATCCCGGTAAACAATGGAAATGAAAAGTAAAATTATACTATGCTCTTCTGATTTCAAGTCATAATGAAAGAAGGGATAATGGTTAACGGGTTTAGCTTGGAAATATTTTGCCCTAGCAAAACCTGTTTGGTCTCTCTTTTTTCTTCTAGGACACTGGAAATACACACTTCTTTGCTCTAATAAAAGAAGAAGGCATGTTTTGTGGAATAAAGGCCATTTACAAGGAGCAAAAGTAGGTATGATAATAGTGACCTTTTGCAAAATTTTGGGGAAAACGTACTTGAGAAGAAAATTTTTTTTGAGATGAATTACTGAGTTTCTTTTAAAGCTTACGTGCCACAGTAGTTAAAAGAAAGAAAATCCTTAAACACTCTGGGGTATAGTGAGTACCGCACAGTATAATTTCAAAGATTTAACATGGACATCTTGTGTTGTTTGGGCAGGTTCCAGTGGGCTAGGCACTTAGCACGGAACTCTAGGTTAGTTGACTGGGAAAGGAAACTAACTAATTATTAATTTTTTATGATTATAAAATACACATTCCTTATGGAATACCAGCTTGTATAAAAGAAAGTAAAAGTCACCATTTACTTCCAGAAATAATTAGTTTTGCTGTGTTTTATCACCTACGTTTCCTTTATCTTTTTAGCCTCTTCTGTACAACTGAGGTCACATGAGCCACATAATTCTATCTCCTCTTCTTTCTTTTCAAGTAATATAAATGAATTCCCATTATATAAAATTGATACAAATATAATATTAATGGCTACATGAATATTTTACTATAGATACATATCACAATTTATGAACCTGTCCTCCTTTTCTTAGGCAGAATTAGCATTTTTTTTTTCTTTTTTTTTGTGTGTGTGGTTTTTGGCCGGGGCTAGGTGTTTTTTTTTTTTTTGGCCGGGGCTGGGTTTGAACCCACAACATCTGGCATATGGGACTGGCGCCCTACTCCTTGAGCCACAGGCGCCACCCATTAAGATGTAAAGTCTCCATCCTTTCTTTTTTTTTTTTTTTTGGTTTTTGGCCGGGGCTGGGTTTGAACCCGCCACACCTCCGGCATATGGGACCGGCGCCCTACCCCTTGAGCCACAGGCGCCGCCCCCGGGGCTAGGTTTGAACCTGCCACCTCCGGCATATGGGACCGTGAGCCTACTCCTTGAGCCACAGGCGCCACCCCAGAATTAGCATTTGTGTGCCAGATATTTTATATATTTTCATAATAATTCTATGATGTTAGTATCTCTACTTTGCAGATGAGAACTGAGAGTCAGAGAAGTGAGGTCATCTAATTTAGGCAACACACCTCATAAAGTGTGTTTCAAATTAGAAATTAGACACTAAATTTCAACTAATTAATTTTCTACACCATCCTGCCTCCCAGTCCTTAGCAAAGTTTGGAAGTTTAGATTTCACTATGGGGGTGAAAGATTTCACTATGTTCCTAAAATTCTCCTTCCGGGCCTTTTTTTAGTCTGTTCTCTCACTATATGAAACCTTTTCTTGCTATAGAGTGTGTCCAAGTACGGAGGGGGGAGGTCAAGGTGACACTAGACTTGGTCTCACTGGTCGTCTCCCTCCCTCTGGCACCCTGGCATCAGCTGCAGCCTAGGTCCCCCCTTCCAATCGCTGAGCACCAGCGTGGTCGATCCATCCTGTAAGTGTAGGAAGGGCTCATAGAACTCAGGCTTTTTGGAAATTGAAGCCTTATTTCTTTGTCAATGTTGTGTGTATGACACAAAGACAGGGACAGAGTAAGCTTAAGTCACACCGTATCTCGGAAAACTCTCCACACTAGGGCAGACTGTGGACTCAAGAGCTACTAGAGATAAAAGAAACCAATACCCAAGTATCTGGTTTGGCCATGCAAGGTAACACTAGTGGCGTTTGGATGACTTGTGTTAATTTCTCTGGAGCACTATAATTGTATATCTTAAATATGGGCCAGATTTATTTGACATAACAGCAAGATTGCCTGATCTCAGCTTACGAAAACAATTAGGACCCTTGGCTTATGTATCTTATAAAACAGGAGCGTTACAAAAGCAAGACTTAGCATAGAAGAGAAAACGGAGGGTGGACTTGGGAGTCTGGGGACACAGACTCACTGCCAGCAGTGTGTTCGCAGGTAACACCACTATCAGGAAATTGCGTTTTCTCACCTACAAAATGGCAACGTGCTACCCGACCTCAGGGTTCTCATGTGTCAGAGACGTGCTCCTCCGTGGTGCATGGTGCAGAGTGCAGGTCACACGATGCAGGTGTCCACGTGCTGGTGCTCAGTGATACGTATTTTCAGAGCCTTCCTGAGAGGCAGGCCTGTGCTAAAGTGCTGTGGGTCTGGTGGGGGGATGCTGCCAGGCCCTCTGCTCTTTGGGAACATGAATTCCAGAGGGGAAAGATGGACAGTTCTCACTGATCTCAACCACATGCCGGGGGTGGAGGGAGGGGGAGGACTTAAGTTAGAAGAACTTAAATGGTAACATTTTAAAAGATGGCTCACATACCTGCCATCCATCTCGGATCTTCTGATTGAAGATTCCATATTCATATCGGATGCCATATCCATAGGCTGCAAGTCCCAGGGTTGCCATGGAATCCAAAAAGCAGGCTGAATTAAACAAACACAGGCGACAGGCAGAGGCATTAAGCTTAGACACGCTTTCCCGTCTGTCCCTAAAAACCATGGCAGCCACAAGACATTATTCTACAAGAAACCACATTTATATTTTAAAGCACAGAGATGGTGGCACAATGGGTTTTGATTTTTTTTAAATGACATTTTTCTAATTATACTATAGAAAAAGTAGAAAATACCACAACGTACAAAGAAGGAAATAAATAGCATCTTGACCTCACCATCTGAAACCTCCGGTGTGGACGTGCTGGCTTTCTGTTTGAGAACAGATAAGGACACACACGTGCTGCTTACTACCCCATGCCACCCTTTCCAAGGGAAGCTCCTCCAGGATCCCTGCTGGAAAGACAGCCCCAGGAGAGTGTGATATGACCAGGTGCACATACGACTCAGTTCTCCTAGTACCTGGCTCATGGAATCCCACTGTTCACATGCCAGGTGACCACATGCTGCAGGGAGGCTGGACCAGAAAGTGAATCTTGCTTGGTTGGTCCAATCCTCCAAGCCAGTCATATAAATCTGTTTCCTTCAGCCACGATTGCTTGGGCATGGGCATACAATGAGATTTAACCCAACGCGAGGTGCCAGGAAGTTGGCTGGGTGCAGAAGACTTATAGGGAAGATTTTCCCTGCTGCCACCATTTTTTTCCCCAAGGGAAAGGGGAAAAGATCACAGAGACTAATCGTGCTCCTGAGTGAACTCGTCTCAGAATGGCCCAGCCTCTGCAGTGCTTGTTCTGTGATCACACAGGGCCTTATTGCTTGAATCTTTTTCTTCTTCTTCTTTTTTTTTTTCTGTTTTTTGCTAGTTTTCTGATGACAGAGCATCTGATCTAGAACAGCCAGCCAACAGGCTAGGCAGGAATCCACCTTGGGGCTGGGTGCAAACTAAGGGGTTAGTCTAATCACATAGTCCTTCTCAGGCATTCCAACAAAAATACACAGAGAAGGAGGAAATACATGGCAGGAATTAAATCGGGAAAGAACACTGAAAGCAGTATGTCCAAGGAAAGGGGCAGAGTCAGGTTCCTGAGATAGAGACCAGCAAACCCAGTCGGCCGGGTCTGCCGGCCCTGCCACCACCTCCAGGGTCGGTGACCGCACGGCCTGCTCTGTGAGCTGGGGCTCCGGGGCTTCCCGTGAGTCCCGATCTGATTATCCTTAGAGGCTGACCTGAATGGGGTGCTAACTGACATGAGATCATCCAACGAGAATTCTGGGCTCCATGAATCAGTTCACTATGTTATCTTATTCATCAATGGAGGAGGTCAGGAGCATCACTCACAGAGCGGGGTTAACCTAGTCACAGGTGTCACTCAGAGTGGGGTTAACCTAGTCACGAGTGTCACTCAGAGTAGAGTTAACCTAGTCATGAATGTCACTCAGAGTGGGGTTAACCTAGTCAGGAATGTCACTCAGAGTGGGGTTAACCTAGTCATGAATGTCATTCACAGAGTGGGGTTAACCTAGTCACAGGTGTCACTCAGAGTGGGGTTAACCTAGTCACGAGTGTCACTCAGAGTAGAGTTAACCTAGTCATGAATGTCACTCAGAGTGGGGTTAACCTAGTCAGGAATGTCACTCAGAGTGGGGTTAACCTAGTCATGAATGTCATTCACAGAGTGGGGTTAACCTAGTCACAGGTGTCACTCAGAGTGGGGTTAACCTAGTCACGAGTGTCACTCAGAGTAGAGTTAACCTAGTCATGAATGTCATTCACAGAGTGGGGTTAACCTAGTCACAGGTGTCACTCAGAGTGGGGTTAACCTAGTCACGAGTGTCACTCAGAGTAGAGTTAACCTAGTCATGAATGTCATTCACAGAGTGGGGTTAACCTAGTCACAGGTGTCACTCAGAGTGGGGTTAACCTAGTCACGAGTGTCACTCAGAGTAGAGTTAACCTAGTCATGAATGTCATTCACAGAGTGGGGTTAACCTAGTCATGAATGTCACTCAGAGTGGGGTTAACCTAGTCATGAATGTCACTCACGGAGTGGGGCTAACCTAGTAATGAGTGTCACTCATAGTGGGGTTAACCAAGTCACAAGTGCCACTCACAGGGTGGGGTTAACCTAGTCACGAATGTCACTCACAGAGTGGGGTTAACCTAGTGATGGGTGTCACTCACAGAGTGGGTTAACCTAGTCACGAATGTCACTCAGAGTGGGGTTAACCTAGTAATGAGTGTCACTCATAGTGGGGTTAACCAAGTCACAAGTGCCACTCACAGGGTGGGGTTAACCTAGTCACGAATGTCACTCACAGAGTGGGGTTAACCTAGTGATGGGTGTCACTCACAGAGTGGGTTAACCTAGTCACGAATGTCACTCAGAGTGGGGTTAACCTAGTCATGAATGTCACTCACAGAGTGGGGCTAACCTAGTAATGAGTGTCACTCATAGTGGGGTTAACCAAGTCACAAGTGCCACTCACAGAGTGGGGTTAACCTAGTCACGAATGTCACTCACAGAGTGGGGTTAACCTAGTGATGGGTGTCACTCACAGAGTGGGTTAACCTAGTCACGAATGTCACTCACAGAGTGGGGTTAATCTAGTCACGATTGTCACTCACAGAGTGGGGTTAACCTAGTCATGGGTGTCACTCACAGAGCGGGGTTAACCAAATCAGGAGTATCACTCACCGAGTGGGGTTAACCTAGGCAACAAAGAACGAGGTCTCAGTTTCTAGGTAAACACAGGCAGGCTGCTTCTTGTTCTCAGATGTGAACTCCACTGACACCTGCTGTCCCCTCAGCCCACGGGAAGCCCACTGGATGGTCTGATGATTAACTTCAGAAGGATTAGGCAAGTATTCCCCAGGCAGTGTTCCTTTCCATTTTGTTTATAACTAACAGGGATGTTAACACCCACTTCCAAGAATTGTAGTAAGGATGCAAAAAATTGAAACTGATGCAAATGGTTTTCTAGTAACTCAAAAGTAGTGCAAAAAAAGATTTTTGAACCATTTCTAAATGAAAAAAATTATTTTCATAAAGTACAATCTGATACATATGGTAGCATTTTTATTATTAAATTTAAATTTCACAATACATTAATACATTCTTTTTTCAAAAATTAAAACATTAGAAACAAAAAAAATTAAAATACTGGAATCCCCTTTGGCTGCTACCCGAGTTCTGCACTCTTTCTTGAGGCGGGGTCACAGAGAGTTGTCATGTTAACATTTAAAATTCCAGACCTTTTTCTCCAGGTGTATGAGTGTGTGTACACAGAAACACAGACACACACACACATACACTGGCAATTTGATTTTTTTAATTGGAGGTCTATCTAGGGAAGTACATGCAGGGCAATTTCATGCTTTGGCAATTAGATTCTTTTTAATCTTTTGCTTGTACAAACAACACTGTGACAACATTTTTCACACACCTCCGTGTGTACATGTTTGCCTGCTTCTCTAGAGTAGATATCAAGAAGTGGGATTGCTTTGCTATAGGGATGCACGTTTTTAAATTAATGGAGCTGGTATTTTATTTTTTTGCGTTTTTCTCTGTATTTGCTGAAAAATCATTCCCTGGACAAAACCAAAAACCTCAAATTGCATCTAAATACAAAATGGACATTAATTAACTGAATCATACCAATATAATTGCCTACTAGTCAAGCAAAAAGCAAGTCAATGGTTGAACAACGTGGTCAAACCACTCTGAGCGTGTGACCTTAGCAACTGTGAGCAAATAACAGTGAAGTAAAGGGGCCACTTTGGAAACCCTTCAGTGCACAGGAAGGATCTGGTTACCTCTGAGTTTTAAGCAACATCTCCAAGAGTTTTAAGCAATGCTTTTCTTGTTCAAGTTCCCTTCTCTAGTGTTTGTCTAGAATTGGTCAAATCACAGAGCAAACTCAGAACAAACACATCTACAACAAGGCTATACCTTGCCGTTCTTCTGGGAAGCCTGACTGTTTCTTTTAAGCACAGTCAGAAACATGGGAAGACATCAACTGGCCAGATCATATTACACACTGATGATGTCCCTTACCAGCAAGCCTCCCGAGACCGCCATTGCCAAGTCCAGCATCTTCTTCAATTTCCTCTAACTCCTCCATATCCAATCCAAGCTGGTAACGAAAGGAAACAACGTTGGTAGCAGAGGCAGACGCAGGCCATGTGAGAGGGGACAGCCCTTTCCTACAGCTCTAGCTCAGGCACTTGGGGTTATCTGTGCACGGAAACTAGTACCAGATCCCCAGTGGCACGTGCTGGCGGCAGACACCAACTGCAGGTACAGGCTGTACAAGATGGTGAGTCACAGCATGGAGAAGATGTGGCTCTAAATGTCCACTATGGTCTCTGCTGCTTCCTCGCTGTATGACCTCCCCATGCCTCACGTCTCTTATTTGATCTCAAATTCCTCAGCTCAAGCAATCTATCTGCCTCAGCCTCCTAAAGTGCTAGGATTACAGGCGTGAGCCACATTGCCCAGCTAACGTCTCTTATTCGAAAAATGTGGAGCTGCCAGTACCAACTTCATTAAGGATTGCAGGGAATTAAAACAAAGCATTCAGAACTGCTATTGAACAGACATTCCTTGGAATGTGTGAGCTGTTATTATTCAGAGATTTGTGTGTGTACTGTAGGAACAGTCCTGTACCAAGCTGACCTTAACTGGACTGAGGGATGTTGAAAATGACCAGAAAGTATAAGGTCAGATTTTCCAGGATGGATCAAAAGTTCATCTTTTCATGACCGCAGCATATTGACTCAGTAGGGTCAAAAGTTGTTAGCCCCAAATCAGCTTGTGAGTCATTCTGCCCCTCAGACCTGGGGCCTGACAGTCAGGGAAGCCTCAGTCCTGAGGCATAGCTAGATAGGACTAAAATCCTCCCCTTGTCTTGAGGAGGGATGAGTGGCTGTGGAAAGGCCAAGCAACATCTGTGAACTTGGCCATGGATGGGAGTGGCTGCCAGCCAGCTCCTTGCCCCAGCCTGTTGGAGATCACGCAGCAGAGCCCATGAACCCTGGAGCTCTGCAGCCCTGGAGGCCAGTGTGGCTTGCTCATCTTACAGTGTGGAAACTGCTGTTCAGATAAACCACGTGGCCTATTCCACTTGACTAGATGCTAATCTAGCCCATGCGTGGTGTAGCTAAAGGGTGGTCTGTTGTGAAATGACTGGGTTCTTATCTGAAAATTAGGCAAACTATGAAACGGGATTTTTTTTTTTTTTTAAATGGAAAAACAAAGAATGCACTATTTGAAAACATATTCACTAGACCTCACGGTGCCTGATGGTGAGCCCAGTTTCCATGGAACCACTTATTCAGATCCCCACCTTCATACCCAAAGCTGCTTTCTCACCTCAATCTTGATAGTAAGTCCTACAAGAAGACAAACCTAGTCCTCTGTTCGCTGCTGAAGGGACGCTCAGATTTGCTCATGGGTGACTAGAGCTTCCCGGGGCCCTTGTGAAGCCAACTGCAGGTGAGACTGATCAGGAGAGTTTACGTTCTAAAAATGTAAATCTAAAGTGCAATGTGAGCACTGAGCAGGGGACACAGATCACTTCTTACCAACTGGTTGTTTGCTGCTCCAAGGGAGGTATATTATTTTCAGCTGACCTTAGAGGATGACAAGAAAAGGGAGGTGGCACAGAGCTGCCAGGTTTCCTCACAAGACAGCCCTGCCTGGCCCACGGGAAGGACTCATGACGGGACAATGCTGTGTCAAGGGAAAGGAAACAATCTCCACAGTGTCTCACTTAGAATTTGCCTTTGCAAATACACATTCCCCCTTTCCACCACATCAAAAAGGGTAAGGACTATTTGTTTTTAGTGTGGAGATATGTAAAGCTGAAAAAAGAAACAAATATATTTGTGAAAACAAATGAGCACATTGGGCCTAAGGCCTCAGGCTCCTCCTTTAAGGAGGAAGTGTATTTTACATACCATTAAGCAAGAGAGAAAGTATGTCAACAGAACTTTAAAAGCCTGTTTTCATGTATTGCCTCCACAGATATGAGCAATAGTCAAATTTTGATCCTTTTTTTTTTTTTAAAGAGACAGCAGCAGACCAAAGAACAGCTTGTGATTCTGAGAGCAGAAGCCTCAAGAGCAGGAGCCACTTTTAAAAGGCTTGTTGGTCTAATTTCTAAAATACAATAATTTGCTGGGGAATATGCTGTCAAAAAACTTGGATTGCAAAAGAAAGCTACCATGAGTCAAGCAGTTCTCTAATTTCTTTTTCTGGTTGTTTCTCTTAAGTCGGACATTCCCAGTAATGTATGCTTCTGATAGGTTGTGAGTGCTGTCTCTCTAGAGACAATGTCATTTTTATTTTATTGTGCTATGTCCCCGAGGGTCCTGAAATGAAGTTGAAGTTTAAAGGGAGAGGGTGAGAAATAGGGGAACAAGGTACCTGGTAAATGGCCTCGTCACAGGCATTTTGCAGACCAAGGTTGATCATGGTGTTTTGTAATGTTCGGCCCATGTAAAATTCCAAAGACAGGTAATAAACCCTCTGAAATTAAAAAAAAAGAGAGAGGTCATGTTCCCTCTATGAGGGCAAACTGACTCGTCAACATAGAAACACAACAAGGCATCAGACCACCACTAAGAAACAAATAAACAAGGTTCACGTCCATGGCCACGTACAAATGTTACTGACACCGGGCTTGGGAAAACCATTTTACACACTATTTTTGGCAGTATCTTGGTTCAATAGCTTTTACCCCCAGGGAGAAAAAAGCAAACTCATCCAACTAATGAGATTCTGTGGTGTAGTTTCTTTCCCCCTGCTGTTCATGAGCCTCATGAATAAAGCATATGTTTTAGACAAACAGAAGTTAGCCTACCATAGCTCATCATTGACTCGTGAAATATTTGTAGGACAGCTCTGTGGGTCTGAGTCAGGTAGGTTGACTACGACCATCTCAAGTCATCCAAGAAACAGAGATTAACTTTCACGTACTCCAAGGCTGATGACTGCAAAGAATTTTACAATTGATCCTAAACTAAAATTATTCTAGAAAGCCTATTTACTAGTTTCTTCTGAGTAAAAAGACTACCCGTGGTTAATGGGTGTTTGTTCTTGTTGAAATGGGAAGATATGATAACAGATATTTTAAAAATATTTTTTATTGTACTTCCGGCATTAATCAGGGGACTTGGGTACTTCTGGGAACAGCAGTGAGACTAAGACTTGCAGGACAGGCACAAGTGGGCACAAAACACGCGGGGGGCAGAGCACTGCAAGTTGGAAGCAGAGGCCCAGAGGGCAAGGTAGGCGCCAGAGGGACAGGCAGGAGCTTTCAAATGCTCTATTTAGGATGCTGGCGGCAGTGGCAGCCAGTGATACCGGAGCACAAGACAAGACGTGTTGCTTTAAGAAATCAAATCAGACTACCATACATAGACTGAGATGGGATAGCACACCCAAATGCCTTCAGGAGCGAGGCCGAGAAAGTAACTGAGTCATTCAGGCTACGTAAAACAATGAGGAATATGGGGCCAAGAACTGGAGCAGCTAAGTCCCGCCCAAGGCACTGAAAATGACACGGCTGAAAGATGTCTTGTTGGTCAACAGAATATGTCTGTTATCCGTGTTCGTTGTTAGGCTGTTTCACCACTTCTGGAAGCCAGGTCTGCAGCACTTAGAGGTCCGCAGCAGTAGACTGGCAGCTAGGGCCTCGTCAGGCAGAATGTGAGGATGGAGAATAGGTTAATTTCAAGGGAAGCTGCAGAAATAAACAGAATTTGGCAACCTGTTGCATGGGAATACAGGAGGGAGTCAAAGGTAAGCATAAAGTTTTGAGTCTAGATGACTGTCAAGATGGCAATGACATCACAGAAACAGCACAGGAGTGGAAAGAATAATGATTTGAGTTCTTAACACACTGAGTTTGAGGAAAGAGGAGGATCTAGGTATGTTCACTAAGCACCTGGAAATCTGGGAATGGAGTTTGAAAATGATTTCAGACTAGAGGCTGGGATATGGGATTCGTCTGCACAGTTACTAGAGGGCAGGGTAGGTGGGAAGGAAGCTTGGGCGCACCTACCGCTCCCCCGTCACGCTGTGTGTAGATGAAGGACTGTCACAGAGGACACTTGATTAACACGTGTGGAAACAGAACAAGCTCATCCCTGTATCCCCCCTGCATCACTGTCAGAATACCAGGCTTATACCTGTGCTCCAGCAGAAAGGGAAGTCCCCAGAAGAAAGTAGCCACCAGGAGACCACCAAGTACCAGCTAAGCAAAACCTACAAGGCTGTACTGTGCTCCACAGTGCCAAGTGCTGGGAAGCTGGGGTGTGTGTGTTTTTCCAAATTATACTCATTGGTCCACTTTTGAGCTTAAACATTTTAAAGGAAATTTCTTTCTTGAGACAGGGTCTTGCTCTCTCTCCCAGACTAGACCCAATCATGCCATGGTGTTATCATAGCTCCATGCAACTTCCAACTCCTGGGTTCAAGTGATTCTCCTGTCTTAGCTTCTTGAGTACCTGGTACTACAGGCCCTATTAATTCTCTTCTTTCTCTCCCTTCTGCCCTCTTCCCTTTGCTTCCATCCCTCTTGTTCAGGATGTCCTGAACTCCTGCCTTCAAACGATCCTTCCACCTCAGCCTCCCACAGCGTTAGGACTACTGGCGGCAGCCCGCACACCTGGCTAAAGTAATTTTTAATTCAAAATGCAATATGGTGTACTTATTAACATCCCTTTTTTTGCAAAAAAAAAAAAAATACAGTAAATATATGTATAGGCAACGTGCTTTCTAAGGATGCTTTTTAGCAGTTTATCTTGGGGTACAGGCCTAGGCCTCTGGGGCCAGGGAGGGTTATTTTCCATTTGAAAAGCTTTGTTACAGCTGCAATTTCTTCCTAGGAGATTTTACTTTCTTTTTCTCTCTTAAAAATTCCTACAGGAGTTCTTGGGCACCGGGATTATGGCCCATCTTTTTCTTTTCCACACTTTTGCATACTCTCAACAATCCTAATGAATGTTCACTGGCGTTTCCCGCTGACTCCAGGACGCATCCGGGTCTTGCACACTCTCTCCTCTGCCCCCACGCGGCTTTTCCAGTTTTCTCTCCCGAGACAAACCCACACCCACCTCGCAGTAGCTGCCAGAGCCTCGTCTGTCACCGTCGCTCCGCACACAGCTCGGCACTCCTCCCTGCCCTCCCCTCCTCCCTAGTCCTTTCCATCTACCTCGCGTCCCCTTCCTTCTGTGGGCCCGAAGCCCCCCGGAGGAGCTCTCCATTCCAGCCTCCACCCCCACAGCTGGGGTCGGTCTCCAGGGGGCGGTCCCGCCCTTACCCCCTGGCGTCAGCACGGTGGGGGCTGGGGCGACAGAGCTCTGCGCTCGGCGGCGCCCCGCCCCTCCCTCCGCCCACACTCCCGCGCCCGGAGTTGCGGGGACTTCCTACAGTTCGAAACCTCGGATCTGTTCCTGCTCCCTGAACATGAGCGCCACCGAGGCGGCACTAGTGTCTGTTTCGCTCAGGGCTGAACGTCAGGAGCTGAGAACAGGGAGGACACACCGGGCAAGGGGCTGCGGTCGCCTCTGGATTAAACGCGGTTCGGAAAAGTGTGTGCAGCGGCCCGGCGAGCGAGGCCCGGGCTTCCGCTGCCCGGGCTGCCCCACGGACGGCACCGGGGTTTGGGCGGCGCGCTGTTGGGCGGCACCGTGGACACGGAGTGGGAGGTCCGGGTGGCCCGCCCAGCCTGGCGCTGCCCACCCACGGCCCACACGTGTTTCCCCCGACTTAGGAGCTACGGAGAAGGACTGGGGGGGGTCACTCTGGAGGGTGCCCCGCCCTCGCCTGGCCGTCCCCAGGGTGCGTCGCCAGGGTGCTCGGCGCGGGTACCTTGGGGCACTTGTCGTAGTAGTACTGCTGCGTGCGGATCCAGCGGCCCACCAGGTGGTCCCGCACCGTGTGCGCCAGCGCGAAGAAGTAGTCGCGGGGGGTAGCCACGTTGCGGTCCTTGACCAGCGTGAAGTGCAGGTGCCGGTTGAAGCCCTTCTTCAGCTCGGCCACGTTCTCCACGCCCACGATGCCGCGGATGCTAATCTGCCGCCGCTTCTCCTGGTCGGTCAGCGGCTTGGCCATGGCTGCGGTGGCGCGCGGCGGGCAGGGGACACCGCTGGCCGCGCCCGCCGCGCCCTTAAGGCGCCGGGAAGTTTGGGGTCCGCCCCCGCCACGCCCCCCGCGGCCGGCTCCTCCCGGGGCGCGGGGCGGGGCCGAGCGCCAGGAGGTGGGGTGGGGGGCCCGGCCCTGGGTCTGTCCCGCGCCCAGCTCCGGGCTGTTCAGCCGCGGGTGTCTACGTGTAGTTGGCAAACTCGGGCTTTGCCGATGTGTATTCGCCATGTGTCATTATTGTCATAATTTCTCCCCTGGAGCGGCTTTTACTTGGCTTTCCCAGCTCCCTGGTCAGTCCCTGGCGTCGTCTTATCTGGGACCCTCGGGGCGCCCCGTTGCTCATTCACCTTCTGAGGTTTTCTGAGTCCTAGACTCGGTCTGGCCCTGCCCGAGGCGCCGCCGCTCGTCTGCAGAGGCAGGTTAGCAAGACCCGAGGGAGGAGTGGGTGACAGGGCTGTCACCGCAGGCCCCTTCTTTAAATTAACGTTTAACCCGGAGGGTGAGGGGAGGAGAGAGAAGAATCTCTGTGTGCAGAACAGAGAATGAAGGGGTCACTCCCTGGGCCAGTTGCCTTGACGTTGAACAGACCTGCAGCCCAGCCTGACCTTTGCCCTGTCCCTCGGTGTTGGTGGTGTGTGTTTACGTGTGTATGTTTTTTTAAACCTTGGCAAAGGCAAAAACACGGCATTTTTGGATGTCACAGGGATTTTTTCCTTCCTCAATAAGTTGTATTAATTTATTATTTTAGAAATTGTCATTGTTGGAATTAAGTTTTCTAGAAAAGTTTAGTACAACTTCTATTAATATATTTTACTTTATTTCTTCTTCTTTAGAGACAAGGTCTTTTTTTTATTGTTAAATCATAGCTGTGTACCTTAGTGCAATCAAGGGGTACAATGTGCTGGTTTCATATACAATCTGAAATATTCTCATCAAACTGTTCAAAGTAGCCTTCATGGCATTTTCTTAGTTATTGTATGTAGACATTTGTATTGCTCTGTCACCCAGGCCAGAGTACAGTGGCACAATTATAGTTCATTGTAACCTCAAACTCCTGGGTTTAAGCCATCCTCCCAGCTCAGCCACCCAAAGTGTTGGGATTACAGGTGTGAGCCATGGTGCCTGGCCCTACTTTATTTTTAATAATAAACCAAAGCTGATTCTGTTCGTTTTTCCCCCCTTTAACAAATTTTTAATAGGATTGAGTGCTGTTACCTGTACATATCGTACAGTGGTGGAGCCTGGGCTTTGCACCTATCACCTGAAGAGTGTACATTGTACCTCACAGGTGGTTTTCATCCCACACTTCCCTTTCCCCTCCCCTGTTTTGACTGTGTGTCCTCATGTCGCCAGAGTTTAGCTCCCACTTATAAGTGGGAACGTGCACTTAATTTTCTCTTTCTGGGTTATTTCACTGAGGATAATGACCTCCATTTCCTTCCAAGTTGCTGCAAAGGACATTATTGTGTTCTTTCTTATCACTGAGTAATACTCCACAGTGTGTGTGAATGTGTGTGTCTGCGTATACATACACCATTTTCTTTATCCACTCATTAGTTGATAGGCACTTAGGTTGATTCCCTATCTTTGAAAAGCTGATTATGATTATTATTATTATTGCAGTTTTTGGCTGGGGCTGGGTTTGAACCCAGCACCTCTGGCATATGGGGCCGGCGCCCTACTCCTTTGAGCCACAGGCACCACCCAAAAAGCTGATTATTTTGAGTTGATATATTAGTGGGGTGCAGGATTATTTGATTCAGACCAAAATGCAGCCCTCCCCACAAAAAATGAAATTTCAAATCTTAGGTCTGGCAGAATCTTCAGACCTCCTTGCTTACCTGGCTTGTGGGGTTTGTACTCTAGCCTTTGGGGCAGAGCTGAGACTGAGTTGGGCCTCTGCATTGCACAGGCAGGCGTTTCTAGGAGAAATGAGGATGAGGGTTTAATCTTGATGAGCCCCCAAATACCCTGAATTAAGTGTGGGAGTAAAGTCTCCCCAAAATGATTGACCTTAAAGATGAATAAGGACCACATGGTTAAGTTCCAGGGAAGGCTGGGGGAGAAGGTCTTTTGACAATTACATAGTTAAAAATGAAATGTGTTTCTTGGCTCAGCATGATGGTGCCTGCTTGATGTCTCAGCTGCTCAGGAGGCTAAGGCTGGAGGATCATTTGTGTCCTGGAGTTTGAGGTCACAGTGAGGTATGATAAGGCCACTGTACTCTAGCCTGGGCAATTGGTGTCTCAAAAAAAAAAAAAGCTTTTCTTTATTAGCTGGGTGTTGTGGTGGGTGCCTGTAGTCCCAGATACTTAGGAGGCAGAGGCAAGGGAATTGCTTAAGCTCAAGAGTTTGAGGTTGCTGTGAGTTATGATGCTACAGCACTCCACAGAGGGTGACAAAGTGAGACTCTGTCTCAATTAAAAAAAAACAATTTCTGTTACTGGAATTAGATGGTATCTCAAAGTAGTTTTGATTTGCATTTCTCTGATGATTAAAGATGATAAGCATTTTTTCATGTGTCTGTAGGCCATGCGTCTATCTTCTTCAGAGAAGCTTCTGTTCAAGTCCCTTGCCCACAATGCAATGGGATTACTTGTTCTTTTCTTATTAATAAGTTTGAGTTCTCTGTGGATTCTGGTTATCAAACCTTTGTCAGAAACACTTCTGCACTGCTGCTGGGAATACGTCCATTTTGGAAAGAAGTGTGGAAAATACTCAGGGATCTAAAATACCTGCCGTTCCATCCTGCAATTCTTTTACTAGGAGTATATCCAAAAGACCAAAAATCACTTTATAACAAAAATATTTGCACCAGATTGTTCATAGCAGCTCAGTTCATAATAGCCAAGCCATGGAAGAAGCCCAAGTGCCCATTGACCCATGAATGGATTAACAAATTGTGGTATATGTACACCAGGGAATATTATACAGCCTTAAAAAAGAGGGAGACTTTACCTCTTTTATGTTTATATGGATGGAGCTGGAAAATATCCTACTTAGTAAAGTATCTCAAGAATGGAGGAAAAAGTATCCAATGTACTCAGTACTATTATGAAACCAATTTACAATCACTCATACTTTTATATGAAGAATAGATCAGAACCATGGCCCAGGAAGGGTGGGAATGGGAGGGAAAGGGGGGAGGTCAGATGGAAGGAGGGTGAATGGTGGGATCACACCTCTGGTGCATATTGCAGAGGTACATGTCAGATCTATTAAGCATAGAGTATAAATGTCTTATCACAATAAGTAAATGAGGTGAGGGATATGTTAACCAGTAGGATGTAAACATTCCAAATTGTATATGAAATCAGCACATTGTACCCCATAAATGCATTAATGTGTACATGATCTACCTCTTTATGATTTAATAAAAAAAAAATTCTGGGCACTTGGGTGGAGAGTGAGGAATTAGCGAAGCATAAGAAGAGACCAAAAGCAAACTTACTCTATTTCTTAGTTTTGCCGAAGACAGTTTCAAATAGGTGGATGCTAGATTCTTGTTGACTAGATGTACTAAATGCTCGTTGGAAACCCAGGGAGATGATGACGAATGAACATACTGTTTTCTTCATCCAGTATTCAGTGAGTGAGGCCACACCCTTGAGCTGAACAGCTCTCCAGGGAGACAAACTGAACTGGAGAGTGTTCAAACTATAGAATTATGGGAAGGGACCATGCACCCCATGTTAAAGAGAACATGGTAGTACCAGATGATTCACTCCACAGGTCCAGCCTTAAATGACAATAAATCACATTGCCAGACAGTTACTCTTTTCCACTTTTAGTCATTCTGGAAAGTCTTTGGTGTTAGCCTGTCTTTTGCTTTGCTAGTCTGTACTTTAACTCCAAACTCTATACCTTCTTTAAGTTTTAGCTTATAGCTAGAATTTAATGATATTTTTTCCATTTATAGTAAATGACTCTTCTTAAGTTAACTTTTTTTTTATTTTTAGCACCTGGTCATCAATTTATTAAAACAGTTGACTTAAGCATCCGCAAAGGTGACTTCAGCCTCAACTCCAGGCTAGTACTGATGGAGGTGATCTGCTTAATGATCTTAGAAGAGCTGTGCAGGTCAACGAGTCGCTTCTGAATTCTCATCTGGAAGTGATCCCAAGACTTAGAACCTTCACCACAAGCAGTTTTTCTTGTAGTGGTTCTCAAAGTCTTGGTAGGCATCCGAACTGGTTCTTTCACTTTAAGATTCTTCTCCTTTGCGCCTCTGATCAAGTCAGCACACACCTTTTCCAGGGACTTTATGTTGTGGCTGGTGAGAGTAATTCTAATTCGGTGACTCGCCACCTCTGGCTCTACAGGTGTTTTCCTGGTATCTTTAAAAGCTACGGCTGGGGCAGTGCCTGTGGCTCAGAGGGTAGGGCGTTGGCCCCATATACCGAGGGTGATGGGTTCAAACCTGGCCCAGCCAAACTGCACTGGGCGTTGTGGCAGGTGCCTGTAGTCCCAGCTCCTCGGGAGGCTGAGGCAAGAGGATTGCCTAAGCCTAGGAGTTGGATGTTGCTGTGAGCTGTGACACCATGGCACTTTACCAAGGGAGATAAAGTGAGACTCTGTCTCTAAATAAAAATAAAAATAAAAGCCACGGCTGCAGTGTGGCCTCTTGCCGAGTCTGGAGCCTCTGCAAACTTGCAACCGCATCTTCCTCAAAACGTTAACATACTAATATAAATGTTGGTTTAAAATTTTTAAGTTAAATTGAATTTATTTAAAGAAAAAGTCTAGTTTGCGTGGTGCCTGGCTCTGCGGTGCAGGTGTAACCGAAGTTTAAGAGACCCCGTGGAGCCTCAGGCCCCTTTTACATCTGAACATCTGCTCACTCTGGTCCTAATCTAGGACACCGAGGCTTTGAGAGGTTAAGTTACTAGACCAACAAAATTAATATCTTCAGAAACCTTTTCCTTAGCCTCTTCCTGACCAGAAACACCAGCGCCTGTGGGACCCTGCCGCAGCACCCAATCTAAGCTGCTGCCATGTTTAGAGCAGCCTTACCGACAAGGCCCTGTTCCCCAGTGGCTTCGTCCCCAGGGCGCTGCAATGACAGAGCATTTGTGACCAGCTCTCCAGACTGTGCAGACCTCACAGAACAAGCAGATCACCCACAGTCAGAAAAGAATCACAGGAAGTGTGTTGGTTTGGGTCTTCAGAGGAGCAAATGCCACGACAGGATTCAACGTGCAAGGGTTTTAAGAGGGCAAATGCTTGCAGGAGAGAAAATGGGAGGGAGTCAAATTATCCGGGAAGAGTATCAGACTATGATGCAAGTGTGACCCAGAGCAAAGGGCGGGGGGGGGGGGAGGGGGAGCCCAGGAGGATCCTGCACAGCAGGGCGGCTCTGGAGCCCACAGCAGTCAAGCGTCCCGGGTGGTCTTCTCAGTCATTGGTGGGAAGCACGGCCTTGGCCAGGATACCTGGGGCCCTGGGTGGGGGTCTCCAGGGCCATTCTGGTGGCCAGCACAGCAAGTTGTGAAGCCAGGTTAATACCTGCTGTGATTCAAAGTAGGTGGCATACAACTTTCAGGTTCACAAAACTGCAACTAGCCTTTCTAAAGGCGGGGGCAGGGTTCTTCACGTGTGTCACCTCACAGCCTCTTCTCACCAGCTCTGTGAGGCAAGTTCTATTTTTCTTCTCACTTCACAGATGAGGAAGTTGAGGCTTAGAGAAGTTAAACAGCTTGCTCAAGGTCACTGCACCAGAAAGTGATAGAAAAAGTTTTCTGATCCTTGAGTATTATACCCTCTTCCCTGAAACAGAGGTTGGGATCTGTAAACCTGGATTCTGACTGCGTTTGTTTCAGCTACTCTGCTTAATCGTCCATGCACTTGGTTGGCCTGTGCTGGTCGTTGGCTTTTTGGCCTACTTCTGATGAGTTTTGCAATCCCAGAGAATGCCAGAGGTCGAAAGTGGCCCCCAAACAGGTCATTTACCCTCTGAACAGGGGTGTTGTAAAAGGTGAGCTGAGCTTTGTGCTCAGTGAGTGAATTTGAGTCTCTTTCACGCAGTGTATCTGCTGACTGACTCTTTCAGTCAGAGTTATTGCTCAGGCTCTCCTGTTGTAAATATTTAGAAAGATGGCTGAGAACCTGGACTTCGGATGCTTTTGAACCCTGCCTGCATTGCCGTCTTTATAACTGGCGGTGACCCTGACCACTCACCTGTTACCTGAGTATATTTGGCTTGTCTTCAAACAAGCAGCCGTCCTCGGCACTGTTAGGTCCTGTCCTGTCCTTTCATACTTGATTCGCTCCCTAGTGCAATAGTTTGGTTTGTTAGGTGTGGTCCAGCGGGAGCTCCTGAAAAGCTGGAAATGTTTACAACTCATCTTCTTCTTGTCTGAGAAGTCACCAACGGTCTTGACGTGCCTGCTGAGGAATGAGCTGAGACTGGAGAGTCACTCAGTGCCCTGGATCTCAACTTCCACAGTGTAATTAAGGGTAATGCTCTCTCTGTCCTTCTTGCTTCACAGGGTGGCTAAGCTCAAAAAAAAAACATGAGTAAAGGGCTAGGAAATGTTAAAAGCATCATTAAGATATAAACTTTCAGACGGGGGTTATATTTTAAAATATTAACCAATGTTATAATTTTCTCCTGAGGGTTTGCCTCTTCTCTAGCTCCCTGAGGGTTACTCTAGCACTTGAAATGCTTCTAATCTCTGAGGAAGACATGAGCCTTCCGGGTTCTGAGCTCATGTGAGGAGTGAGGGGCTGAGGAGAGTGGAGCGGTAGTGAGAAGATGATGTGAGGGTGTGGGGAGGATGGAGACGTCACTGGCCTTGGGGCCAGGGGCCTGGAGCTGGCTTCCCCAGGCAGCTGGAGGATCTGTGAGAAGCTCAGGACCTTTGGTTTACCTCCTAGAAAGAGCCAGGGTTGTTTGCAGGACCTCAGGTGGGAAGTGGCTTGGACAAGTTCACAAAGGCCACCCTTCCCTTGCACCGATCCCCAGGGAGGCTCAGGGCAGCCATGGGTTAAAGACTGATTTAAAGAACACCAAAGAGGACAGGTATCAAGGCTACAGGGTTTCCACCCCCACCCCCACCCCGGCCACTGCTGCCTTGGCACTAGGCAGCCCCTGACTGAGTGGACTAATTGACTGAGACCAGATATCTCCCCTGGAGGGATAAGAGCTCACATTAGAAATTAAACTGATAAGGGGAGGCGGGAGGGGGACGGAGGAGAGGGGTGGTCACGGTGCATGGCACACCTCTTGGGGTGGGACACAATTATAAGAGGGACTTTACCTAACAAATACAATCAGCATAACCTAATTCTTTGTACCCTCAATAAATCCCAAACAATAAAAAAATGAAATTAAACTGATAAAAAATTATAAGCCGCACTCCTTGCCCGCTGAGCACACATACCGTTGTATTTGCTTCATCTTCTGGTATTATCACTAATGCCATGAGACATGTCTCAGGGAAAGCTTCCAGCTTGGTATGAGAATGAATGAAGAGAGTCGTTTGGAACATTTTGAAAAGAGGTATGAGCAAATCCTGAGTGAGAAAAGGAAGTGGAAAGTGTGCTAAGCACGGCGTTTCAGAAGACATTTGTGGTGCAACGTGACAGAGGACAGTACCCTTTTCCCCCAGTCTCAGGGCCTTTGTCACGCAAACCCCCAGCTGAGCTCACATTTCTACTGTCCTTCCTACAAGATTGATTAATTGCAAGCATTAACCAAGACAAAATCTACCATCTCCTATACAAATATTATTGGTTTATAGAATTCTATTCCCTTAAGGGAATAAACCTAAGGAATCACAAACCCCAGGTTCTCAAATGGCAAATACTGTAACTTCTCTGAGCTGTTTATCCATCTTTAAAGCTCCAACTAGTAAGGTGCTTAGATACTGAAGGTAACATTTACTAGCTTAAAAATTAGAGAGAAAACAGCTTCCCTTTCACTTGTTATTTTCAAAGACGGAGTGTTGGAGACTGGATGATGTACTGAAAGTTGACTGTAGACATTAAGCACGGGGCTTCTCTTTTTGCAGGTCTGATTGTCTTAGAAGGATTATAGTTCATCAAAGCACCGTTTCACATAGCATAACCTGCCTCTGATCTTCAAATCCAGCATCTCTAATTTACTGATTTCTTAGGAAAATACTTGTTAAGCACCTACTGTGAGTCCAGCATCGTGCTGGGCCGTCGGGATACCTCCGTGAAACAAGTTGATTATAGAGTAACGTTGTGCCCCCCAGTGCCCATTTGCTAGCAACGGCTTCCTTCCCTTTGTCTCCTCCTTCCCGCCTTATACTGAACTATGATTCCATATGCTTGTTGTGGGAGTGGCCATTGTACAGCCCTACCTGGGGCCATGTCCAGATCTAAGAAGGGTCTGGGGTAACAGCCAGCCTGGGCCATCAGCAAAGTAGACATCCCAGGAGCACACTCTGGATACCAGGTACCGTGCTCACCACTGATATATGAGAAACAGAGGCTGTAATGGTGTGAAAAAGGTCTTTCCCCTACCAAGAACCGTTCAGCTCCGTCAAGCCACCGTTTTCACGTGCAGATACAAGGCAGACTATCTGAGGAAATACAAGTAGCCCAAACCTTACATGTTACCTGAGGTCGCAGGAAAGAGAGAGCACCTTGTATTGGTCTAGAAGCCAAATGATAACAACTGTTCTGTTTCCTTCTCCACCCTCTTGAATGATAGCGTCTCAGTCATTGAATCGTGATATGTTTCCAGCTTACAATGCTAACATGCAGTTTCACCTTGCTTAGAATTGTTATGTCTTTCCTGGTTTTTGAACACTGCTCTGTGTGCAAACTGCAGTGACAGGCCGATACCAGCAGGGGGAGGGATTTGCCATTTGAATTCACATCCCGGCTAGGGAATGGTTCAGCGGGATGTGCCTGCAATTTTAATCACTGCTTCAGTCTCTTTCTTTGTTCCAGATATTTATGCACCAAAATACTTTGAAAACATGACTTGTAATCTGAAGAAGATAAGTAAAAATTGATTATTTTTATCACTCTAGCTAGAGCATAGAGATGGCACTTTCTCCCTTTCAAAATCTTAGATGTAAACTGATTGAAATCTAAAGAAATACAGTAGAACCTCTATAAATTGACCACCCAGGGGTCTGTAACAAACTGTTCAGCCTATAGATCTGGTCAACATAAGGAATGAGGCCTGCTGTACTGATAATTAGGTCAACTTAAGGAGGTGGTCAGTGTAGGGAGGTGGTTAACCAAGAAGGTGCTACTGCAATTAATTCTGAAACAGTGCATTGGAGAAATTTTAAAAATTTTTTTAAAAGCATAAGATTTCAAATTCTTTTGCTATATTGAGAAAACACTCAAAGTTTGATGTGCTCGTGGCTTGGGCATCCCAGTCAACTGCAGGAGTTACAGGGTTAGAGCACAGAGTGCAGGGAGCTCGGCTGGGGTCCAGAGCGGGGTTTCAGGCCTGCCTGGGCACACCTATGAGGTGGTGTCAGGCCTGTGGGAACTCAAAGCGCCTTGGGGAGGTACATCATCTGGGAAAGGTGTTCGGTCATGCCCACTGCTGGGGGTTAGATATCTGTGGGCAAACGTCCTCACCCTAAGAGAGAAGGATCCTGAGGTTTTCTCGACCCAGGAAGAAGTCTTGGTTGGCAGAGGGGAGCAGTACATCTGATTTCGGCATTGGAGCAGTTTCTGGATTCTGCCCTCTGGTCTAGCTATTAAGAAGCATGTGAGGAAAGGGCACATAGAGGCCATCAGCGAACGCTGAAAGAATTTTCTCATTAAGCTGCACAAAAACTCCTCAGACCTCAGAAACCTTGTTTTCCTTCCAACAGGAACGAGTGAGTCATTCTCTTGTATCTGTGTCTGCACTGTTGAGGGGTGGGGGAGGGCCTGGACCAGCTGTGGTGCCCACTGGGGCGAGGCATGGCCTGCAGGGTAGGCAGCATGAGGCAACACCTTCCAGAGACGATCAGAAACATAGTGTGTGGCACGTCTGCGTAGGAGGTTTGTAGGACAGGAGGGAGCAAGAACCGGTGACATTGTGTTGCAGTTAAGGGAATGTCCTCTGCTGCGAAGGCTCGTGGGAACTGGAGAAATATGCTTGACATCTATGTAATAAGTATATACACACACACAGAGGGTGCCAAAATATGTATACACATTTAAAAAAAGGAAAACACTATTCGACTTCTAATACTCCATACATACCGATGAGAAACGATGAATGCACATCGTGGATGACTTCTGGAATTACCAGAGGTGCTCGGAGTGGTCAGCATCAGTGTCCAGACACTTCTGATCATGGCTGGAGCAAAAGTCATACATAGATAACAGTGTTTAAAATGTGTATATATTTTTTGGCACCCATGGTAATATATAGTCTAGATTCTTAAAGTTACCAAACAATTCCTAAAAGAACTTCAATAAACAAGGTCTTTTTTTTTTTTTTTCTTTAGGGCAGTGCCTGTAGCTCAAGGACTAGGGCGCTGGCCCCATATATCGGAGGTGGAGGGTTCAAACCCGGCCCCAGCCAAAAACTGCAAAAAAGGTCTTTTTTAAAAAACATACAATCTCTGCAAAAACCCTCTCTTTTTTTTGCAAGGCCAGTGGTATTTTGATAGCAGTAAACGTATGATGGGTGTATACATCTCGAGTTTGTGTTGTGATGCATTTTTCCAGATGGATAACTCATGTACCGTCGCTGGAGTGAACTGGAGTGACAGCTGCAGAACACCACGAGCTGCCCTCTCCTGTCACCTGGTATCATCCTCTCTCCTGAGGGCAGTTGCTACCCTGATTTCTAGCAGATCACTTTTGCCTGTTTTAAACTTTGTCTAAGTGGAACCGTGCAGTGATCTCTGTTTGTCTGGACTTTCAGATACCGGCATCACTTCTTCTGTAAGTTTCATTTCTTTTCTTGCCAAGCATGTGTTTATTGTTGTGTCGTATCCCATTATACAATTTTACTTATCCCTTTTACCGCTGAAGGACATTTGGGTTGCATCTGGGTTTTGGTTATTATGAACTAAGTGGCAATAAACATTCTGTACATGTTTTTGCTAGATCGATGTGTAAGTCTTAATGAAAATTTATCTTCCTTGTAAGGAAAATGGAGCTTGGGTGCAGATGTACAGCTCTTTTGAAGTAAAAGGATTAAAGCAATGAAAAAAGTGTATTTGACTAGGACGCTAGAAAGAAAGAGTTGGCATTACTTAGAGTAGCTGGGTACTGATCATTTTAGAATTTTCAATGTTGAATCTTCATTAGTTATATCACAAATCATAATAAATGGTAACAATACAAATTTTTGCATTGCTCATGCCAAATTAAAAAACTTACACGTTAGTTTCCCAGTGCTACCTAGAATATTTTTAGAATTCCTCATCCTGCGAGCATGTTTAGGAAAGTATTTTTAGTATTTTGAAAAAATGATGTCTCTCAGTGCAGGTGGTCAAGAGCTGATTGCAGCATTTACAGTTTGCAACATGTATCACTGGAAGCCAGGAAACGTCAGTGAATCTTCTAATTTTTTATTATTAGTTAATAAGTTAACAAATCAGTGTTAAGTGTTGACTATTGTGTTTCATAAGCTATGAAGAGCAAATGAAAGGGAACAGAGCTAAGTTTGAGTCCCAGGACACAAGGCTTTGTAATATGGCCTCACCCAGAATGTGAGCCAAGGTCAAAGTTACCCAGTGGATTGTGGTGCAGCCTTGCAGATTCTGTGTCTAATCTGCCGGAACAGCACATAGAAGATTTGATGAAAACTCACATTTATTTTTCCTTATTTTCTAATTACAAAAATAGAATGTATTTAGTCTAGAAAATTTGGAAAGCATATAAAAATGTAACAGATAAAAGTCACATGCAATAATGTCAATAATGTCATCGTTTGTTAATATTTTGGAGTATTTTCTTTCAGTTTTTTGTTTTTTGAGACGGAGTCTCACTTTGTTGCCCCGGTAGAGTCCTGTAGTGTCATAGCTCACAGCAACCTCAAAATCTTGGGCTCAAGCGATCCCAGCACTCTTTGAGGCTGAGGCAGGTGGATTGAGCTCATGAGTTCAAGACCAGCCTGAGCAAAAGCAAGGCCCTGTCTCTAAAAAAAATAACTGGGTGTTGTGGTGAACACCTGTAGTCGCAGCTACTCAGGAGTTTGAAGCAACGGGATTGCAACACCCACCTGCCTCAGCCTCCCAGAGTGCTAGGATTACTTTCCCCAATTTTTTTTTTTTTTACACAACTTATATGTTCAACACATACATTTTTGAGAACTTCTTATGTACTGAAGGCAAAAGTGAATAGAACCAGCAATCCTGTAGCCCCTTACAGGGACTCCAAGACTGGAGCTTACACACAGCATCCAGAACTCCAAGGTTAGCAGTTTGGGTGGGGAGGAGATCTCCTGGTGATGGGGTGGAAAAGGAGTGGACGCAGAAGCCCTGAGACTATTGTCCTTAGAAAGGCCTGCTTGTAAGGCTGGCCCATGGCCAGCAGCCGGGAGCTTGGCTTTCAGGAGTTTTCCTACCATTCCCTAATTGACAAGGATGGTTTGCTATGCCTAGGCCACTTGTACAAACAAGGTGGCTTATGCTGAGTACTTGCTTTCCTTCCATGAATCTGGAATTGGGGGGATGTGGTGGGCAGAGGGTTCCTATATGATCAGCCCCCAGGAAAGCCCTTACAGCATTGAATCTAACGAGTTGCTCTGGGGACAATACTTTGCATGTGTTGCCATGTCACAGCTGGAGGAATTAAGGTTGTTCTGTGCAACTCTACTGGGAGAGGACCCTGGACGCTTGTGCCTGGTTTCCTCGGACTTTGCCCCAGGTGCCATTTTCCTTTGCTGATGTTGCTTTGTACCCTTTCACTGCAATAAACTGAAACTGTGACTGTATCTACGTCTGAGTCTTGTGAATCCTTCTACCAAATCATTAAACATGAGAATGGCCTTGGGGGACCCCCAAGACAATAACCCACTTGGAAGTTATGTTACCAGTGTTCTTGCCTCTACTTTCACAGTAGCCCTCAGGATAAAGCTGGGAGTACAGCTATCTGAGTGGTTCTCAAACGTGAGGCTTTAAGACTGGAGGCTTGGGCAGGAGAAATAAAGTACGGTCCCAGGTAATTTATAGCCATGGTAGAGTTGGAGAGACTCTGTCTGACTCCACCTGTTCATCCACATCCTCCTCTGCTCTGGGCTATCCCAGTACAGGACAGTCTGCAAAAAAAAATGGCAAATACAAATATAGTTCAATTTACATTCAAGGCAAGGACAGCCAGGCACTTGATGAAAACCAAGAGCAAAACAGGCATGTATCCAATAGACAGGATTGAGAAGGGTCTTCCAGTACAGAAGACAAAAGGAAAGTTAAAAATAAGTACAACTATGTAGTAAAATTCAGAATGACTTACTTACAGAGCTCTCCTTGCCGAAAGCATGATACATGTTAGAGGAAATAGGGGAAAAAAGGGGTTTCTTGGGTACCAGCTTCTTCACAGTTAGGCCTGCCCAGTTGGGTTTACCCCCCAATCCCCAAATCACTGAGTTTCCATCATACAGGTGTTTTCGCTGGGAGGGTTGCAATGAAAGAGAATCATCTCATAAAAAAGGAAACACCTTAAAAGTAGAGATCAGCCATCATTTTACCAAAGGCTGCTGGGCAGATGCTGTTGATACTGGAGTTTCAGGTTCTTGGTCTTGGTGATTTGAAGAATAAGTCCGCAGACCACAGATTGGCGGTAAGACAGAATTTATTTACAGAAAAGAATATGAAAACAATAAAGTTCCCGGAGAGAAAACCCAAGTTGGGGAGAAAAGCTCTCTCCGTCTCTCTCAGTCTAGCGGTATATATAGGTGCAGGGGTTCCTTGGCCAGGAAATGAATGGACACAGTCCCTTCCGCGGGGGCAAGGTGAATGAATGTATAAAGGAATGGACACAGTCCCTTCCGCGGGGGCATAGTGAACAAATATATTAATGAATGGACACAGTCTATTCACGGAATTGAGGCCTAGGAAACTTATATGAAATTGACCTAGGCATAGGAAATGGGGGTTCCCTATTCAGTCATAAGTGTAAAGAGAAAGAGACTCTGAAGCGCCAGTGTCTCCCCACCAGTTGTTGGGCCACTTTGGCTATTGGAGCCTCCTTGCCTACCCTCCAGCCCGCTGGTTCCTCTGGTGGCTGCCGCCACACCAAGATGGCCAAGGCGGAGGCGGCAGGTCCTTCAGCTCAGCTCGGCTGAGCTGGCTGGGGTGCCACAGGGCCACATGTCCTATATCAATTCTCCCTCTCTGAGTAGAAACTCTAACTGCTGTTAGGGAAAAAGAGAGAAGACTCAATCTAACTGCTTCCTGCTGAATTGGGTGATGATGGGAGAGGGCAGTTTGGGTTTCTCTGGAGGGAGAGCGATCCAGGGGTCTACGATAGAATCAGGTCTTGGACAGGAACCATCTTTACTGTGTGTGGCTTGATGAGCTTTCTGAAAAATATAAATCTGATTAGTATAATCAGTAAAAGGCAAGGGTAGGACAGTGTTGGTTAGAAGCACTAATTCAGTGACCATATAAGAAACTTATATTAACATTTTTCTTGCTGTTTTCTAAATAATAACTTCAAACTTTCCTTTGGCTCACAAGTGTAGGTGGACTGTGGCTGGCTCTCGTCATAATCTGCTTCCATAGAAGGTGGAGGGTAACAGGATTTTACTCGTAAATGATGTATCCAGGAATCCATTCCCATAATTTTAACAGCTGTATAAGAAGATAAGACAACAGAAAAGGGGCCTTCCCAAGTTGGGGTTAGGGAAGGTGAATCAGATGGAAGAGTTTTGATCATGACTAGATCTCCAGGAGGAAAAAAAGCTATTTTAGTGTTGAATGTGAAAATGTAGTGGGGAAGCTTTTAAGGATTTGTTGAAATTTAGCTAACAAAGTGATATGTTTCACTAACTCTGTAGTTTCTTGATCTAGTAATAGAATAGGTCCTGGTCTCAGGACCTATTGTTGTTCCTACTTTAGTTAGTATGTCCCTCCCCAAAAGGGGAGCAGGACTTTCAGGCATGATTAGGAAGGCCTGAGAGAACAGCCAGTCATCCCAATCACAGCTTAAAGGTTGAGAGAAAAATTTGGTCTCTGAGGACCTTGCATCTCTGTCCTCTGATACCAGTGTCCCCACTGTCTCCAGCTGTGGTGTCACTGAGAGGGACTGTCGAGACTGGATATGAAAGGGGAGTAGCAGAGAAGTCCCCACCCAGCCCCTGGGACTGCTTTGTGCAGGCTGCATTTCTGAGCTGTGGGACGACCCACGCTTCTTTTGACCACACCTATTGTCCTAGTGGATAGAGCCTGTTTATTCTAACAAGCTCCTTTTGTGACTTGGCCACAGTTATATGTTTTGCAGTCCAGCTCCCTTTATGCCCATGTTGCCCTAAATTCTTCTTGGGTACTGTCAAGTGGTTGACAGAATTTCTAATGAGGTTGAAACTTCACATTTTAAGAACTTTTATGGATTTCTTAGTTGAAGTTCCAAGAGATTGCATTAGAGATTATTGTTGAAGCCTGGGAGTTCTGATTGAGGAAAATGGAAAAGAGATGGAGCTGAGGATGGCTCTGGAGGGGTGGAGCAGAGGGGACCTGGGGGACGCTTTCCACACTTTGGACATTTATTCTCAGTGAAGCCATAGGCGCAGAAAGGAAAGGGAGAGAGTACCAAGGAAACAACTTGCTGACCTTGAAACTTTGAACTTTGAGGCTGGCTTTGTTCTCTGTCCTCCAGGCCACTAGGTGGGGCTAGAGAGGTGAGCATCTTTACACTATCTTGGTGACCCTTTGAGAGACCACGGCCAGGCTACAGGAAGACTTTTCTCTATCAGAATTTCTCCAGGTTCTGGGCATTAACAGTTTTAATGTATTCCAGGAAATGGGGGAAGACCCATTTCCCTCTCCTCCGAGGCTAGTGTCTGGACTCACCTCATCTTGTGTCCTTTATGCCACATAAGCCAGTCTCGTGAGCAGATGCAGCTGAGAAGCTCACTCAACAGTAAGTGTCGGAGCTGCCTGGGCAGGTGGGGTGGCTGGTTTGTCCCCATGCCCATGGGACAGCTCACAGAGGACAAAGTGTGTGTGGATAATATAGAAGAGATGGTCTCTGCCTCCAGAGAGCTCATGTTTACATAAAGTACTGTTAAACCTAACTTGAAACTCCTTCAAATCTATTTTTAAGGAGCTACAAAACACAGATAAAATCAGAGTTTTAATTTGTTCCTTGGAGTCCCATGTAGAACAGCTTTGCTTGTGAGGGGGGAAGAGCGAGGATTAGCCCTTGGGGGGGTCTCTACTATTTGGAAAGTAGAGAAGAAGGGTTAAAAGCGAAGGCCCCAGAACCTATGTGTGGGGGTTCAAATCCCAGCTCTGCCACTTATTAGCTGCATGACTCTGGGCAGCTACACAGATTTTATTTGCTATAGTTTCCTCATTTTTTCTTTTTGAAATGGGAGACAATAGTAATTCCAAACTCATGAGGCTGTTGTATAGATTAAACAAGTTCATAAATATGAGTGCTTAGAACAGTGCCTGCCACACTGTGAACACTCAAGTGACGGTAGCAATTATTAATACCTGTCCTATGAAGTATTGGTAGGAACCATACTCAAAAATTTTAAAAGTTACTCAAGGCCAAAACCCTTTGTAAAACATTTTTCTCCTCTTGCAAACATATTAGCTATCTGTATTTAATTACATACTGACCATTCTCCGTTGCAAGAATGAACTTCACAGGAATTCCAATGAAGTCCTGCACTAGACACTAACTTTCTAGCTTGGTCTTCACCACCACCCTCTGGTTAGGTATCACGGTCTCCAGTTTATGGGACAATACCTGCCATACCGATTGAGGTTAACTAACTTGTCTCAGCTCATGTGCAGTAAGTGGTTGACCTAGGGAACTAGATTTTTGTGACTCCAGAGTTCATGTTGAGACGGATTTTTAGATCAGTAAGACTTAAAGAATGACATTCAAAAAAAAATTTTGTGTGTATGTGTGTTTTTTACCAGCTCTGTGGATCTTTATCATGAGAAAAAAATTTCCAGTTCAGTTTCAAGTAACTTAGAGGCAGCGATTTCTCATGTTCATTGCTGGGAAAAGATGTATTGAATGAAATTGGCTGTAGTCCCAGTTTTTACTGAGTTGTATAAGCTCTGTTGTTTTTGAGCTAAATCATTTGTGAGCATTTGGTATTCTGAGACATAAAGTCAATACTGAAGAGAACTTCCCTCTTGCTGTTTATTCTCTGCTTAGACTGTAAATGTCTCCTTGCTTTCTGCCATTTCTAAAACATTTGCTTTTGTAAAAAAAGAACACATCCTAGAAGTTAAAGCACAGACTTAAACTGAATTTCTTCATTCATTCGAAACACTACATAGATATGAGGGCACGTCACAAAGTTTATGGAAAACGTATATTTTTAAAAACTATCGTGCATTTCAATTTTTTTTGCATCAAAATAAACTCACACTAACTTGTTAGAACATGTCTGAACAGAATCTAGTTCTAAGCACTAAGGATAAGACTTCCGTTCAAAAAGACTCCCTATCAGAGCAACATGAATTCTGCTAAGACGGAAGCAAGAACAAACATCAAACTTATGATAAAGCTTGGATGGAAGAAAGGAAATTACTGATACTTTATGAGAAGTTCAGGGGGACAATGCCCCTAAGAAATCAGCAGTTTACAAATGGGTAATTTGGTTTGAAAAGAAACAAAATGATGTTGAAGCCTGCAGCGCTGGACTATCCACATTGACCTGCAAGGAGAAAAATAACCTTGTTTATACCCTAATTGAAAAGGAATGACAATTAACAGCAGAAACAATAAGCCAACACCACAGACATCTCAAATGGTTCGGCTTAGACAAATCTGGTTGAAAGTTAAAAGTTGAGCAAACTTTCCACTGGATGGGAGCCAAAACCATTGCATCCACATCAGCTGAGGACAAGAGCAGAGCTTTCAGTGGAAATTTTAAGCAAGTGGGATCAAGATCTTGAAGCATTTCTTTGAAGAATTGTTAACAGGAGATAAAATATGGCTTTAGCAATACTGTCCTGAAGACAAAGCACGATCAAAGCAATGGCTACCAAGAGGTGGAAATGGTCCAGTCAAAGGAGAAGTGGACTGGTCAAGAGCAAAGGTCATGGTGATAGTTTTGGGGGATGCTCAAGGAATTTTGCTGGTTGACTTTTTGGAGGGCCAAAGAACAATAACATCTGCTTATTACAAGAGTGTTTTGAGAAAGCCAAAGCTTTAACAGAAAAACTCTCAGGAAATCTTCACCACAGAGTCCTTTTCTACTGTGACAATGCTCCTTTTCATTCCTCTCATCAAACTATAGCAATTTTGTGAGTGTTTCCATGGAACATCACTGGACATCCACTTTACAGTCCTGATTAGGTTCCACCTGGCTTATTTTTGTTTCCTAATCTTAAAAAAAGTCTTGAAAAAGCACCAATATTTCTTTAGTTAATAATATAAGAAAGACTGCATTGACATGGTTAAATCTCCAAGACCCTCAGATCTTTGGGGGTGGACTAAATGGTTGGTATCATCACTTACAAAAGTGTCTTGACCTTGATGGAGCTTATGTTGAGGAATAATGTTTATATTTTTAATTT
Source organism: Nycticebus coucang (assembly GCF_027406575.1). Classification (NCBI taxonomy): domain Eukaryota; kingdom Metazoa; phylum Chordata; class Mammalia; order Primates; family Lorisidae; genus Nycticebus; species Nycticebus coucang. Next base: position 6,366,477 of record NC_069785.1, on the reverse strand, counting down.
CTATCTTTCGTTTCCATTTTCCACAAACTCTTTGACATTCCTTTGCATAACCTGTAACTTTACTTTGCTTGAAACCCACCAACAGTTTCCTACTGCACTTGGGATAAGTCCAAGTACTTGCTCATTTTGCAGCCCAGCATCCATCCCCACTTTTCTGGAAATGGCACTCAGATTGGACGCAACAGGTGGGATTCCAAGTCATGACGTCCTGCTTTGCCTCAGCTAAGATGCAGACAGAGAGCTCAAGCAAAATTAGACACTGGCTTTCTGGAATCAAATCTTGAACAGCAAAGCAAACGTATGAGAAAGAGCTGGAGTTTTTATTCTCCCTTGGGAGGCTCTGAAAAGACCAGAGGTTCATCAGTTCCTACTACCGTGATCTCCAGAGCTGCCCAGTTCCCATCTTTCTGAGCCATTCCAGGTCATTCTTATGCATTCTTTCTGTGCCTTTAGGTCAGCCAGAGTTCAGTACAGTGTTTATGGAAGCAGAGGCTCCTAACTGGTGTACCCGCCTGCAGGACCCTCCCCGCAATGGCTCCTCACGCCTCCCTCTCACTGAGCTGCAGCCTCAGTCTTGCTGACTCTGCTGCTCCTTGGGCTCCAGAGCTTGTTCCTGTCTCCAGGCCTTAACCCTACCCTCCTCCTTGGCTTCTTCAACTCAAATATCACCTCGTCAGAGAGGCAATTGTTGACCATTCCATGACTTTCTATCTCCTTGCCTATTGGATTTCCTGCCTGGTATTTATTACTAGTTAAAATGATCTTGATCTTATTTATTTACTTACCACATTTATTTGCATTTCTCTATTAGAACATCAGCTCTAAGAAGATACCTTGTCTATTTTATTCATTGATACTCATAGTGATACTACATAGCATTGTTATAATGGTGTTTAGCACTTAATAGGTGCTCACTAAATATTTATTGAATGAATGTCTTGCAGGTGGTTCATTCTACGTGTACCAATCACAGAATCATAGAATCTACTGGTTAAGAGGATGGGCTCTGGGATTAGACTATTTGAATTCAAATCCTAGCTCTTAACAGTTGCCTGCTATTTTACCTTGGGCAATTTACTTAACCTATTGGGCTTTGGTTTCTTCACTTCTCAAATGGTAATAATGAAAGTACATAAGTAAGATGAGAATTAAGTAAGATGATTACTAAAAACTATTACATTGCTTAGGAAACAATGAGGTTCAATATATAGCAACTTAGTAAGTACAGTTATCTCTGGGTATTCATGTTAAATTGATTCCAGGACCGCCCAGAGATACTAAAATCCATGGATGCTCAAGTCCCTAATATAAAACAGCATAGTATTTGCGTCTACTCTGCTACTGTATACTTTAACTCATCTTTTCATTACATATAATACCTAATACGACATAGATGCTATGTAAATTGTTGTATCTTTTTTTTTTTATTAAATCATAGCTGTGTGCATTAATGCAATCACGGGGCACCATACACTGGTTTTATAGACTGTTTGACACATTTTCATCACACTGGTTAACATAGCCTTCCTGGCATTTTCTTAGTTATTGTGTTAAGACATTTACATTCTACATTTACTAAGTTTCACATACACCCTTGTAAGATGCAGGTGTAATCCCACCAATCACCCTCCCTCTGCCCACTTCCCCCCTCTTTCCCCTCCCTTTCCCCCTTCCCCCTATTCTTAGGTTATAACTGGGTTATAGCTTTCATGTGAAAGCCATACATTAGTTTCATAGCAGGGCTGAGTACATTGGATAATTTTTCTTCCATTCTTGAGACACTTTACTAAGAATAATATGTTCCAGCTCCATCCATGTAAACATGAAAGAGGTAAAGTCTCCATCTTTCTTTAAGGCTGTATAATATTCCATGGTGTACATATACCACAATTTATTAATCCACTCGTGGATCGATGGGAACTTGGGCTTTTTCTATGACTTAGCAATTATGAATTGGGCTGCAATAAATATTCTGGTACAAATATCTTTGTTATAATGTGATTTTTGATCTCCCGGGCAATTGAAGCAGCTTCAAAAATACACTACTGGGACTTGATCAAACTAAAAAGCGTCTGCACAGCCAAGAACACAGTAAGTAAAGCAAGCAGACAGCCCTCAGAATGGGAGAAGATATTTGCAGGTTATGTCTCTGACAAAGGTTTAATAACCAGAATCCACAGAGAACTCAAACATATAAGCACGAAAAGAACAAGTGATCCCATCGCAGGCTGGGCAAGGGACTTGAAGAGAAACTTCTCTGAAGAAGACAGGCTCACGGCCTTCAGACATATGAAAAAATGCTCATCATCTTTAATCATCAGAGAAATGCAAATCAAAACTACTTTGAGATACCATCTAACTCCAGTAAGATTAGCCCATATCACAAAATCCCAAGACCAGAGATGTTGGCGTGGATGTGGAGAAAAGGGAACACTTCTACACTGCTGGTGGGAATGCAAATTAATGCATTCCTTTTGGAAAGATGTTTGGAGAACACTTAGAGATCTAAAAATAGATCTGCCATTCAATCCTGTAATTCCTCTACTAGGTATATACCTAAATTGTTGTATCTTTAAGATTTGTATTATTGTCATATTATTGTTTTTCAAAAAATATTTCAATCCATGTTGACCCTGTGCATATGGGGAGTGACTGCATTTCTCAATTGTAGGAAGCTCTTGTTAGGGGTTGTAAGATGCACCACTGACTTAATATTAGCACTTTTGGAGAAAACCAAAGCCATGTGCAACTTTAAACATACACACTTAAAAAAAACCTAACAATAGCATGTGTGTATCCCCCCAAATACATGCTACTTTCCTCTTTGAGCTAACAAACAAAACTGGGGTCCAAAATGCCTGTCTACCAAGTGTGGCCTTTGGCAGTAACACGTGCTGTAATGGTCGCCCCTGCCTGTGATCTGGACCTTGTTACCGTCTTTGTGACACTGCAGTATAATTTTAAAAAACACAATGAGATTATGTGTGTTTTTTCCATTTCCCTTTTGGCTATTTTGTTTGTATTGTTGCTGTTAATTGACTTACAAATAACTGGAAGTAAAGAGCTTTTCTGGGAAATAGTTAAAAGCCTCTGACAAACGGGAACATCTGAATACTGGTTCTTGATGCCTCGTTGATCACAGCTTTTTCTAGATCTGAAAAACGTGGGATCTGTTTCTCAGCATCGTGGCAACTTTCTTAATTATTTCATCCAGTGTCTGACCATGATTTTAACTGTATATTATCCAGTTTATGACTATTAATTTTGTGCATATTCCATATATTTTTTTCTTTTCCAGGCTGCATTATAATGGAATCTTTTAAGCAATAATTATGGTGTGAATCTAAGTTTACCAGCTATCAATGCAAATAGAAGTAACAGATGTAACAGGTTGATGAAGTGATGCCCTCCCTCATCTTTTTAGTTTTCTGAAGAGCAGGCAGACACAACTGTCCTGAGTATATGCCATCCATTGCTTCAGACTTTCAGCCCCAAAGACATGTTAGAATCACCTGGGGTGATACTTATACAATTACAAAGTTCTGACAAAATTCCAGATTTGGGCTATATCTCAGACCCATTAAAAATGAGTACTCTAGCAACAGTACTTTTTTTTTTTTTTTTTTCAGTTTTTGGCCAGGGCTGGGTTTGAACCCAGGACCTCCAGCCTATGGGGCTGACATCCTATTCCTTTAAGCCATAGGCACCGCCTTAGCAATAGTACTTTTAAAGTTTCCCAGATGACTTCAGAGTGCAAAGGAGGCTGGGAGCCACTGCTCTACCCATGGCTGGTGAGTTTCTTTTTACTTGTGTTGTTTGATGTGTTTTTACTTGAGAGATGTTAAGGTGTAAAAACAAAAATCACAAAAACCTTTGCATCTGAGAAAATAGGGGATTATTGTTATCACTAATTTAGCTGCAGGAGGATTCATGAAAAATGCCCTATTGGTCAGATCACTTTTGTGGGAGAAACAGTGTTCCTTAGTTGTTTATAATGTCTTTGAAAGCTTTTACTAGCAAAAAAAGTTGCTATTAAATTTAGTTATTAAATTTCCCCAGTTATTATTAAATTTAGCTGCTGCTTAGACCCAGCAAGATGCTTCAGGATGCAAGCCTGATGTCTGAGACCTCTGAAGAAAAATAATGCAAAAAAAAAAAAAAGCCAAGAAAAGCTCTGTGTGTAATGCATGTGAATCTCCTTGTCACTGAGTGCACTCCTGTGTCCTGTACTCTAGTGGGACTCTAATTTGGCAACTTGATTACCCCTGAGCTCAGCGTTTCATCTGGTACCTGGGGATCTCCCTTTCTCCCTCCCCAAGGCATGGAGGGCAGTCAGCTTCCCTTAACATCACGGGAAAGTGTCCCCTTAGCCAGGATGACAGCTAACTTTATTCCCAGAATATGTGTTAATTCTTGGTGTGAATTGAAATCTTGAAGACATGGAATTTGGTAGGTCCATGGAATTTAGCTGGACTTCGGAACATTTTAAGAGAGATTGATTTCTCTGTGACAAAGATATTTGTGATTTTTCTGCTGCTCTATCACATCTGAGTGTGTGGCTCTACTTAAAATTTGCAAATTCTGCAAAGCCTGTTATTCCTGCCAAAATGCCAATCTAAAACCAACCTCTTGGGAAGCTGCAATTAACCTTCACCTGCTCGTCATTTTAAGCCTGCCCAACCAATAAGACTGCAGACTTAATTTCTTCACATTTGTCAGCCACAATGATAATTAGAGAAGTATACTGACATCACATGTGAGATCAGCCTTACAGTAGGAACAATTCAACCCTCATTTACCGCAGGTGACTCTTTATAAACTCGTTAATTACTAGGTTGAAAGCACAGCCTTGTCCAGAAACAGTGTGGAGTATTTCATGTGTAGCACCTCCCCCGGCCTTAAAAGTAGTTCGTTAAATCCATCCAAACAATAAATCAAATTTGATAAATCTTTGCTAGTAGAAGTGGGTTTTGGGTTCAAGCTAATTAGGAAAGACAACATGGCTATGATCTATGTGTGGGGATAACAAAGAGGCATTTAAAACGTAGGCTACAAGTTGGAGAAGAGTTTTAGAAAATTGAGAAGACTGTAGTGTAGAATATTCAACAGTGACTTAAGCCTCTTTGAGAAAGATCAGATGAATATTTATTTTCGTGCTCTTCTAGTTTATTAAGTTTTATTTTTATTCTTTAAAAAAAATTTCAGATTATTATGAGGGTACAAATGATTAGGTTACGTTGTTCACATTTGTTGGGTAAAGTCCAAGTTGTAGTTGAGTCTTCACCCAAGAGGTGTGCCACATACCCTTACACTGTGCCCCGTAGGTGAGAGTTTACCCATCCCCCTCTCTCCTCCCTTCCGCCCCCACTAGAGTTTAATTCAGTTTTTCTCTTGTGTGGGTATGTAGTTGTTCATCTATTGGTTTCATATTAGTATTGAGTACATTGAATATTTGCTTTTCCATTCTTGTGATACTTTATTAAGGAGAATGTTCTTTAACTTCATCCAGGTAAATACAAAAGATAGAAAGTCTCTATCTTTTTTATGGCTGAATAGTACTCCGTGGTGTATGTATGCCACAGTTTATTAGTGTGTTCATGGGTTGGTGGGCACTTGGTTTGAGTCCACATCCTGGCAATTTTGAATTGAACTGCGATAAACATTCTAGGGCAACTGTACTTGTGGTAAAATGATTTTTTTTAATTTTGGGTAATACCTAGTAATAGGATTGCAGGATCATCTGGAAGGTCAACTTTTAGCTCTCTGAGGATTCTCCATACTTCTTTCCCAAGAGGCTGCAGTCCCACCAGCAGTGTAAGAATGTTCCCTTCTTTCCACATCTGCGCCAGCATCTGCAGCTTCGGGACTTTGTGATGTGGGCTATTTTCATTGGGGTTAGGTGACATTTCAGGGTGGGTTTGATTTGCATTTATCTGATAATTAGGGATGATGATTTCTTATTATTTTTATTTTTTTCTTTATTAAATCATAACTGTGTACATTAATGCATTTAGCGGGTACAATGTGCTGATTTGATATACAATGTAGAATGCTTACATCTAACTGATTAACTGTCTCCTTGCTTATTTGTTGTGGTAAGGTATTTATAGTCTATTCTTAATAGTTTTGAAATGTATCATTGCATTCTGCACATTAGGTGAGGTCCCCCCACATACCCTCCTCCCATATCCCTCCTCCCCTCCCCTCTCTCTCCTCTTCCCTTTTACTTTCTGGACTGTAGTTAGGTTTTGCCATTCGTATGAGTGTGTAGCTGATTATGTATTGATTTCGTAGTAGTATTGAGTACATTGGATACTTTTTTTTCCATTCTCGAGATCCTTTACTAAGAATATGTTCCAGCTCCATCCAGGTAAACATAAAAGATGTGAAGTCTCCATCTTTTTTATGGCTGCATAGTATTCCATGGTGTACATACACCATAATTTGTTAATCCATTCATGGGTCGATGGGCGCTTGGGCTGTTTCCATGTCTTGGCTATTATGAATTGGGCTGCAATAAACATTCTGGTGCAAATGTCTTTGTTTTAAAATGATTTTTGATCATCTGGGTATATACCTAGCAGAGGAATTGCAGGATCGAACGGTAGGTCTACTTTTAGTTCCTTGAGTGTTCTCCAAACTTCTTTCCAAAAAGATCATATTAGTTTGCATTCCCACCAGCAGTGTAGAAGCTTTCCCTTCTCTCTGCATCCACACCAACGTCTGTAGTTTTGGGGTTTTGTTATGTCGGCTAATCTTATGGGAGTTAGATGATATCTCAAAGAGGTTATGATTTGCATTTCTCTGATTAAAGATGATGAACATTTTTTCATGTGTCTATAGGCCATGAGCCTGTCTTCATCAGAGAAAGTTCTGTTCAAGTCTCTTGCCCACATAGCAATGGGGTGATTTTTTCTTTTCTTATTGATTACTTTGAGTTCTCTGTGGATTCTAGTTATCAGACCTTTGTCAGAAGCATGAGCTGCAAATATCTTTTCCCATTCTGAAGGCTGTCTGTTTGCTTTACTTACTGTGCTCTTGGCTGTGCAGAAGCTTTTTAGTTTGATCAGATCCTAGTAATATATTTTTGGTGTTGCTTCAATTGCCAGTGAGGTCCTTCTCATAAAAAATTTTGCCAGGCCAATTTCTTTAAGCAATTTCCCTGCACTCTCTTCTAATATCTTTATAGTTTCATGTCTTAAGTTTAAATCTTTTATCCAGTGAGAATCAATCTTTGTTAATAGGCAGAGATGAGGGTCCAGTTTCATTCTTCTACAGGTCGCCAGCCTGTTCACCCAGAACCATTTGTTAAATATGGAATCTTTCCCCCACTGAATGTTTTTGATAGGCTTGTCAAAGATCAAATAATGATAAGTATTTGGATAAATATTCCATGGCTTGGTTCTCTATTCTGTTTCATAAATCTACTCCTCTATTTTTTGTGCCAGTACCAGGCTGTTTTGATCACTGTAGATTTATAGTATAGCCTGAAGTCTGGTAACGTGATACCTCCTGATTTGTTTTTATTTCTGAGTAATGTATTGGCTATTCAAGATTTTTTCTGATTCCATATAAAACAAAGCACTATTTTTTTAGGCTCCTTAAAGTATGACAATGGTGCTTTAATAGGGATTGCATTAAATCTGTAGATGGCTTTGGGTAGTATAGACATTTTAACAATGCTGATTCTTCCAAACCATGAGCATGGTATGTTTTTCCATTTGTTAACATCTTTGGCTATTTCTTTTCTCAGACTTTCATAATTCTCTTTATAGAGATCTTTCACATCCTTTGTTAGATGAATTCCCAGATATTTCATCTTCTTTGGCACTACTGTAAAAGGAATAGAGTCCTTGACTATATTTTCAGCTTGACTATTGTTAGCATAAATAAAAGCTACTGATTTGTAAGTATTGGTTTGTATCCTGAGACACTGCTGTATTCCTCAATCACTTCTGAGAGTTTTGTAGTTGAGTTTTTGGGGTTTTCCAGACATAGGAATATATCATCTTCAAAGAGTGAGAGTTTGATTTCCTCTGACCCCATTTGAATACCTGTGATCCCCTTCTCTTGCCTGATTGCAATGGTTAAAACTTCCATTATTATATTGAATAGAATTGGAGACAATGGACTTCTTTGTCTAGTTCCAGATCTGAGTGGAAATGTTTTGAATTTTACTCCATTCAGTATGATATTGGCTGTGGGTTTGCTGTATATGGCCTCTATCAGTTTCAGAAATGACCTTTCTAAGCCTATTTTCTTGAGTGTTCTGATCATGAAAGGATGCTCAATATTATCAAAAGCTTTTTCTGTATTAATTGAGAGAATCATGTGGTCTTTGTTTTTTTTATTTTTGTGATGTATTATATTTATGGATTTATGTATGTTGAACCAACCTCATAACCCTGGGATAAAACTAACTTGATCATGGTGTGTAATTTTTTTGCTGTGTTGTTGAATTCTGTTTGCTAGGATCTTATTGAATATTTTTGCATCCATATTCACTAATGATAATGGTCTATAGTTTTCTTTCTTTGTTGGGTCTTTTCCTGGTTTGGAGATCAGGGTGATATTTTCTTCATAGAATGTTCTGGAGTATTTTTTTTTTCTATGTTTTGGAAAAGGTTATGTCTTATGGGTCCTAGTTCCTCTTTGAAGATTTGGTAAAATTCTGATAAGAAGCCATCTGGTCCTGGACATTTTTGTTTTTTGGGAAATTTCGTATTGATGCTATTTCAGTGCTTGATATAGGTCTGTTCAGCATTTCTAATTCTTTCTGGCTGAGTCTAGGAAGGTGGTGTGCTTCTAGGTCATTGGTCCGTTTGCTACAGATTTTCGTATTTCCGAGAGTAGAGCTTTTTGTAGTAATCATTGAGGATTTTTTATTTCTGAGGTGTCTGTTGTTATTTCTCCTTTATCATTTCTGATTGATGATATTACAGATTTTACTTTTCTGTTTCTGGTTAGATTAGCCAAAGGTTTATCAATTTTATTGATCTTTTAAAAAACACAACTTTTTGTTTTGTTGGTCTTATGAATGATTCTTTTGTTTTCAATTTCATTTAATTCTGCCCTAATTTTGGTTATTTCTTTTCTTCTTCTGGGTTTTGGGTTGGAATGTTCTTCCTTTTCCAATTGCTTGAGATGTTCCATTAAGTTGGTGAATTCCTCTCTTTATGTTTTCTTGATGAAGGGTTCCAATGCTAAAAACTTCCCTCTTAGGACTGCCTTTGCAGTATCCCATAGGTTTTGATAATTTGTGTCTTCATTATCATTTTGTTACAAAAATTTGGTGATTTCCTTCTTAATCTCATCTTTGACTCAGTTATCATTCAGCATAAGGTTATTTAGTTTCCATGACTTTATTTGAGTATGAAGATTCTTGTTGCTGTTGAGTTGAACTTTTATTCTGTGATAGTCTGAGAATATACAAGGAATAATTTCTATTCTTTTAAGTCTGTTGAGGTTAGACTTGTGTTCTAAGATGTGATCAATTTTGGAGGATGATCCATGGGCTGATGAGAAGAATGTGTATTCAGTTTTATTAGGATGAAATGTTCTGTAGATGTCCATTAAGTCCATTTGTTGTAGGGTCCAATATTTATTTGTTTAGGTTTTTTTTTTTTGAGGATCTATCCAACACTGCCAAAGGGGTATTAAAATTTCCAATTATAGTGCAGGAAGATAGCAAATTGTTCATATTTGTTAGGGTTTCCTTTATAAATTGAGGTGCATTTAGGGCACATAAGTGTTAATAATTAAAATCTCTTCATTTTGAGTGTTTCCCTTGACAAATAGGAGGCGGCCATCCTTATCTTTCCTTATTTTGGTTGATTTAAAGCCTATTGTATCTGTGAATAAAATCACAACCCCTGCTTTTTTCTGATTTCCATTTGCCTGACTTATAGATGTCCATCCCTTCATCTTGAGACTATTTTTATGCTTTAAGGTAAGATGAGACTCTTGTATGCAACAGATGTCTGAGTTTATGTATCCAGTCAGCCAGCCTGTGCCTCTTTGGAGGACAGTTTAAACCATTCACATTAATTGAGGGAATTGATAAGAATGGTAGTGTTTTGGTGTCATGTTTTTCAAATGTCTAGTGTAAATTTTTAATCCTTTCCCTACTGTGGAAATTAGATATTATTTAAAAGTTTCTGGGTGAATTTACTTTGGCTGTGGACCACTGTGCTGATCATTATGGAGGATGGGTCTGAGAATATCCTGGAGAGCTGGGTTAGTTATGGCAAATTTCTTCAACATGTGTATATCAGTAAAGTATTTGATTTCTCTATCACAAATGAAGCTCAGTTTAGCTGAATAAGGGATGCTGGGCTGGAAGTTGTTTTGTTTTAGGAGATTGAAGGTCAATGACCATCCTCTTCTGGCTTGGAAGGTTTCAGCTGAGAGTTCTGCCGTCGTTCTAATATTTCTTCCTTTGTAGATAATGCTTTTCTTATGTCTGGCTGCTTCCAGAATTTTCTCCTTCATATTAACTTTGGCAAAGTTAATTACAGTGTATCTAGGAGATTCTTTATTTGAATTGAGTCAGGCTGGGGTTCTGACGCTGTCTACTATCTAAATTTCAGTATCCCTTGCAATGCTTGGGAAATTCTCCTCTGTAACATCTTGGAATAGAGCATCTGTGCCTTTAGGACCATCCTCTTCTCCTTCAGGAATTTCTATAAGATGAATGTTTGATCTTTTGGAGTGATCCCACAACTCTCTCAGGGAATAATCAGTTTTTGCTCTCCATCTGTCTGCCTCTGTGAGTGTTTGGGAACGTTCAAAAGCTTTGTCTTTGATTTCAGAGATCCTTTTTTCTGCCTGTTCCACTCTATCACTGAGGGATTCTACTGCATTTTGGAGCTCCTTGAATATTTTTTTCATTTCCTTGAGTTCTTCCATCTCCTTTCTCATTATGTCCATATCCTTGGTAATTTTGTCTTTGAATTCATTAATTTCTTGAGACAACTTTTGCACAACCCTTTGAATTTCAATTTCTATCTTTTCCTCCAATTTATTCATCTTATTTGCCATCCAATTCTGAATTCTATTTCTGAGATTTCAGCCATTTGTTTATGAATGGCATCTTCTGATATATCACCTTTACCATTCCTTGGGGGAGTTGATCTACTCTGATTATTCATGTTGCCAGAGTTCTTCCTTTGGTTTCGCCCAATAATTATTTTCTGCAGTTTTGGTATTAAAGCTGGTAGGGTGTGATTGGATTGGGGGTTCCAGGAACTGTAGTTAACTAGCCCTTTACCAGACAGTTGGGACTAGTGAGTGTGGCATTTTCTCTACAGATTTACAAAGGTCCTTTTCAGACCTGCAGCCAGAGACTCTGAGGACCTAATTGGTGTGATAGGGCTAGCTGGCTCTGTCTTGTAGTCAGCCAGCCTCCATCCAACCAATTCTATTGAGTCACAAAATTAGGCTGAAATCTCAGCTGGGGGGAGATACAAACAACTGAGATTCCCCCACCCACAACTGCAGTAGGGAGAATCAGTCCCTCCCACTTCACAACCGGCTCAATCTTGGAGGTCCCTGGGTGGACAGCCCAGGTTGAGAGTTCCAAACCAATTATCCCAGGCACCATAATCACTGCTCAACTGTGAGAGTTCAATCAGTGACCAGCAACCTGATGGTAGGGAGGCACGGGCAGCTCAGACCCGGAAACCCAAGAGGCCGGAGTTTGGCTCCCTCTGGTGGTCAATGGGGTCAGGAAGGCCTGCCTAGCCAAAGAGTCAGGCCAGGGATATTGGTGCCTCCTATGCGGCAAAAGCAGCAGGGATTTGGATCTGCCAGAGACAAGGGGGAGTCAGTGCCTCCCCACACACTGTACTCTGGCACCAGGGCAACCTTGTGGATCTGAAGCCCAGCTCCCTCCAGTGCTCAATGGCCTCTGGGGAGTGCACCAGTAGCCTCAGACCCTGGGTGTGTTCACCACTGTCAGTCCACAGTGCAAGGCGTATTTTGCACTCATAGAAGCTGTGTGCCTGTCCCAGCCACTCCGGTGCTGGCAGGTGCCACTGCAGGGCGTACTCTCGTGGAGTCTGTATCCCTTTTTTATTATTTTTAGAGACATGGTCTCCCTCTGACTCCCGGGCTGGTGTGTAGAAGCACAGTCATAGCTCACTGTAGCACTGAACTCCTGGGCTTCAAGTGATCCTCCTGCCTCAGCTTCCTGGAGAGCTGGGACTACAGGCACCTGCCACCAGGCCCAGCTAGTTTTTTTAAGTTTTACTAGAGACAGGGTCTCCCTATGTTTCTGAGAGCCCATCGGGTCTCAAAGTTCTGGGCTCACATTATTCTGCTTGGCTCTCCCAAAGTGTTAGGATCACAGGCATGAGCCACTGTGCCCTGCCAGGCTTTTAATATTGTATGTATACCACCTTAGTATCTGAAATGGGCTAAATTAAGAACATAATTTTGCTTCCCAAATAGTAAACCAGTTTCTGAATAATATTTTTTTACCATTTAAAAATAATCTTCATCTCCTTCTTTGTGATAATCTGTTTAATAGTATTAAAATCGGTTTTTGAGTTATCCTGTAGTTGGTCTTAGTAATATACTATTTTAATTAATATCACTTTGAAATTGATCTTAAGGTGTCAAACAAGTCAGATTACTGCTTTTTCTCAGACTTACCTTCACTCTTCCATTAATTTTTGCAGAAGAATTTAACAATATTTTGTCAGTTTCCAAAGAAAGATATCGTTTCCCAAAGAGATGACAGTAAAACCTTTATTGACATGCCGTGGGGATCTTGTTAACCATTCATGGATTGCACAGATTAAAAATACCTAACACCATGAGCACTCATTAAATGTTCCTGTTCTGACTCTTTTACGTTCTATTATTTGATATTAACCTTTAAAGCGATCTCAAACATCTCTACTTTAGAGATGTAGAAACTGTGGATGAGTTTTCATTGCTTGCCAGAGGACACATGGTGGCTGCAGCCTAGAACCAGGACCAGAACTGAGGCCATGGGGGCAGGTCCTGTGGGGTCCCTCACTGGGCTGCGTTCCTCTCTGGGTCTTCTCAGCATGCAGAGGGTAGAGGCTACTTAATAACTAATACTTAACACCTAATGTCTCTTTAATCTTACTGCACAAAGCACATGTACATGCTTTATCTAGCTTCATGCCTCTCTTGTTGCACAGAACACATACAAAGTCACACACAGCACACTGTCCTCGTTAGCCAGGCTGCAGAGCCCCCGGCTCAGACCTTCGTGAAGCTTTCTTCCATGGGGGGTTTCACTGGCTTTATGGTTCCCATACACATTAACAATCATGGTCAGACATTAAACTATATTGGCTTGTAAGTTAATAGGTTTTAAAATGGAACCTTCAGTGCATTTATTAATTAGATTATAATTATTATTAGTTATTAGAGAATTCTAAAAAACATTGAGAGGAAAAAAAAGGCAAGAACGTCAACTTAAATATTAACCTTGTTAGATATCACACCGAATGTTAATTTTTACCTGATGGGAGAAGGAAAACCATACATGAGCAGATTCTCCACCGCTGAGGGTGGGGACCTGCTGATAATTTGAGTTGCTCCCTTAGTGGCAGCCAGTTCTCCTGATCTCTCCTCCACTGTGGCCCTCAGGAAAGGGGCAGGTTGAGGGAGTCCCCAGCAGGCAGGAAGAGGAAGCAAATGAAAGCCCTACCATTTATTAAGGGATGGTGGGTGCAGAGAAGGAAGGTGGGGGAGTGCACCTGCAGCCTCCTCAGGGTCAGGAGGTCAGATCCCAGGTCCTGGACACTCTGCCCCTGTGCTTTGGGCTTTGTCTCAGAGGATGGGGCTACAGAAGCATCTGGACAGCTATGGGGAAGGAAGTAGGCCCAGACTGTTTCAGGTAGTTTGAAGGAGGCTGTAGAAAGAGTCCTCATCAGACTCAGGGTCTGGTCAGACGCGGCCCCATCGTGACCATGCTGCAGCACGGCCTCTACAGAGGGCAGCATCTGGCCGGCAGGGCCCAGGACAGGGCTCCTGATGGCCTCTGTGCACTTTGTTTCCAGCTCTGGAGATCCTTGAACATGTCATGGAAACTTTCTCTCTCTCTCTCTGGTTATTTATTTATTTGGATTGAGTGGTAATTCATATGCTATATAATTCACTCTCTTAAAGTATACTTTTTAGTGGTTTTTAGTATATTCACAAAATTATGCAACCATCACCACTATCTAATTCTGTGATCTCTGCTTCTGTAAGGGAAATTTGATAAATGTTGGTCATTCTTTTTTTTCTAGGTAAGTGCTCCTTAGACACCTGTTTCTGTAGTTTTTCTCAGCTCAGCTGTGGCAAGGTGGAGAAGCAATGGACCAAGAGGTCCAGATTGATGTTTCTGTGCATTGAATTCAGTTCTATAAATTCTGTATTTGTCCTAAAAGCTTGCTTTTCAAATAAATGCAAGATTTAGGTAGCCTCAGTTATGTGTGATGTATTGTATCAGATCCACACTTCCCTAAACATCGGTCTCAGGGGCAGTACCTGGGACACACATTTGAGGCATATACAGAGGAGTCCTTGATGCATTTATATAAATTATAAGATAGTAGGACCTGAGAACTTGCTTCAATTAGCATATAGTTAGTTCCCTTGATTCATAATCAGAAATCCTGACTTAGCTGTAAGCCCTCGCCTCTTATCAAAGAGTTGAATAGTTGGGTTCAATAGTAACGTCCACCTTAGAGGCAAGGGAGAAAAAGCTCTCATTTCTAGACAATAGGATGGTTTCTTGCAAGTCACTTAATTACTCCTACACGAAATTATGGGGATCAGAGTTTCCATTAACCTCAGTACCACAAGAAGAGCAAAAATGGGTGATGTGTTCCATTAGGCAGAGAACAGAGAAGGGGTGGGAGAGAAATGGAGCCTGCAGAGGAAGGAAGGAGGACAGGGCAGAAACTGGAGTGAGTTGCAGCTGCCACCACTGGGGTTATAACCCAGATCACAGACTTTTAGGTAAGACTTTTCCTTTAACAAAAAAGTTCATTTTAAAAGGCTAATCAGAACATCAGGGAGATTGATAGTATTGTAATTATTTTAAAACAACTTTGATGGTTGAACCATTCAAAGAAATATTAAAGGATCCAGGTTTGAAAAAGTCAGTGACACTACATTTTGTAGGTCAAGTCCTCAGTTCTGGGGGTAGACCCAACTGCAACTAAACTGTGGAAATTTCACATCAAATTAGGGCTCAGAGGAGAAATAAAACCAGCAGACAGTACCAGGCTCTGAAGGAAATGGGGTAAAGAGCCTGGGTTTTCACAAGCTCTGGGGGACTCTGCAAGAAATATTGTTCTGGCAAAGATGAATTGTCACCCCAAATAGGTAAAAACTAAAATTCCACAGAGACATTTTGTTCGCTCATAAAAATCATTTATTGGCACGCCAGAAATGACAACTTTTTTCTAGTACAGCAGCTGTATGCATCTATAATTGCAATTCAGTGTAAACTACATGTTATAAGTCACTAGAAATCTAATTAGCATGAGGAATTTAATAAAGAACAAGAGTGAGTCTACAGCGGCCCAGCCATCGAGTTTCCTGGGAGAGTAAATCAAATATTGAACTAGTGTTGCCCTGCAACTGAGTTTCCCTGTAGCCAAGGAGAACCAAGATAGAAATAAACAGGATAGCACCCAGTCAATAAATTAGGTACAATTAACTAGAAAATCTGATTGTAACTGACAGAAATAATCTAAATAAAGTAAGCACAAAGGTAAATAATTAGCTATTTACATATACTACTTTTTGCCAAAGCTTTTGTTAGCTTTCCCATACTATCTCTTTTATTTTTCTTGATTTTCATGGTGAATTTCTTGGCTCACTGGAAAATATTTAGACAACTAATAAGGACTTCTTTCCAAGTCCTACCTTTCATAAAACTTCATGTCAAACTAAAGAATCTGGAGAGTAACTTAGATGGGTCCATCTCTATACACATGACGCATGCGTTGCTGTTCTGCTGTCAGTGATGATGACAGACATGCCCACATTTCCCCAGACAGCATTTGGACTAGTCCTGCAGTCCAGGCTGTGAACGGCAGCAGAGTGGATGGAGTGTCATGTGAACAGGCACAGTCTCCGTGGAGACAGGCATGTTTATCCTGAGATGTGGGTGCTGTGGCCTGCAACTCAGTATCCCCATTACTGAGAATGGATCCTCTGCTTTCCGCTCGTTGTTTTTATTTCATCATGTTTTTAAGGCTTAGTATCATTGCAGCATTAGCAAATAAGGATGCCAACAGCATTTCTACCAGTGAAGGGCTCTGTGATGTGCTGGCAGCAGGTGCCATGATGAGAGTAGCGCAGTTGACTAGGCATTGAGTGGGCACCTTTCTGGTGCTCCGGCCAGAAAGTGTGGGTTCTTAGCATCATTCTAGGAAACCCAAAAGATTCTGCAATGAGCCCCTTTGACCCTCACCTATTTCCTTTCTAGTACATATAACAATTTGTAATTATTTTTGCTTTGTTCTCTTGCTAGGTTATAAACTCCAGAAGGGCAAAGATGTGCCTGTCTGTCCACCTGTGTCCCCACAGTGTCTAGAACACAGTGTTCTGGTGTCTAGAACAGTGCCTGGTCAATGAAGCTTCTCAATGAAAAGTAGCTTCTCAATGAAAAGTTTATACTAAATGAACCAAATTAGCAAGTGCCCTGGTTAGCCTATGTCCAGAGACTGTCTCATTTTGTACAGTGGCCAGGGCTTCTGGCTTGACCTAGTTATAGGGCCACCCTAATAAGCCTACCCTGCCGTGAACCCATGGAGCTGATATTTTTGTGCTTCAATGCGCAGTAAAACTTGTCAATACTAGAGTCACTGTGCCCAGCCCGCAAAGGTGAGCTGTGCAGAGCTGACCCTGCATGAGAGGCACACGGCAAGGACATCCTAGGAGGGGAGCTGTAAGCTCCAACTTCAGCTCAGACCTCCCCCTCTAACTCTGAGGCTTGACAAAGCTTAAGAAAAAGTTAGCAGGAGAAGTTTTCTCCTGGAAGTGACAGTTCACTAGGTCACCAACAACCTGATCAGAAAAGAAACATAATATAAATCACCTACATAAAAAATTAAGTGAAATAAAAGCAAAATTTGGGAGTGGCTAGGAAGGGACAGGGAGGGTGGGCTGTCCAGGTCCTCTGCTGGTTAGCATTGCTGGACATGACGTCAACGCGGCGTGACAGCAGAGAGGACTTGAAGGACAAGGGGCAGAGCTGTGGCTGTGGGGCTGTAGAGGACCAGCTTTCCCCTTCTCCTGATCCCATCGGTGGGGCTCCTGGCTGTCCCCTCAGGTGGAGGTGGGAATAGGCAGCTGGCACCTGCAGGGCACATCCTTAGGCTATTGACGCTCTGCTGGAGTAGAAGTCGGGGACCGGAAGCCCAGTGTGAAGCGTGACCTGGGGAAGGAGACTGTGAGTCCTGCGAGGAAGCCCGTCCCCCCCAGCTCCCAAATATAGCACACAGTGGGTGTTTTTCCTAACTTCTTTTTAACATCTACACTTACAAACATTGGAGAGAATTCTATCAGAATCCTGCCTGTGGTAAGAGCCTGGCCACCATGGTGGGCTTCCAAATCCTGGTGACACTTGACTACATGGTTCTCAGACACTGGTCTCTTTTTAAGGATTCTGGGGGATTGTGTTCCTTCCGACTGATGCAGATTTTTTTTTTGAGACAGAGTCTCATTATGTTGCCCTTGGTAGAGTGCTGTAGCCTCAGAGCTCATAGCGACCTCCAACTCCTGGGCTTAAGCGATTCTCTTGCCTCAGCCTCCCAAGTAGCTGGGACTACAGGCGCCTGCCACAACACCTGGCTATTTTCTTTTTTTGTTGTTGCAGTCATCATTGTTTTAGCTGGCCTGGGCTGGGTTTGAACACGCCAGCCTCAGTGTATGTGGCCGGTGCTCTACCTACTGAGCTACTGACACAGATACTGATTTGGGGGTAGTGATGCCTGTCAGCCACACCACAGTAACCACTGCCACATCCATGGGCAGGGGGCAGATTAACGAAGACAGCCCTTCCCTTATTCGTTGTCTCCTGGTTATCCTGCCAGGGGCAAGCCTTCCTCTCTGGGTTTGGACACACGACGGCCAGTTATGATGCAACATGGTCTTACGCTATGTTGCCAACCTCTGCCCAGCTGTAAACCTTGATGGACAGCTGTGTGGACAGCACTGAACTATGTCACACATCTCGTCTCTGTCTTCCCCTGCCTGAGTCTTTACTCTGAAAAATCACCAACGAGGCTCTAGTGTAATATTCTTTGAAAGGGAAATGGCTAAACTTTTAATGCAGTTTTTCTGAGATTCACTTCTATGGCAATTATGTTTTCATTCGTTTGTTTGTTTCACCTCATCTAGAGCCTGAACTCTGAAAGATAAGATTCTAGCCTCCCAGATAACCCCATCTCCTTGCAGGAAGAGAGAAGTACAGGTGTCCCTGGGCAGCACTTACTGACAGACAACAGTATAGATATTTTTAATAGTTTCTAAGACTCTGTTTCTGGGTGGGGCAACAATCTCCTGCAGGGTTTTGATTCTTGAGCCCCATCTTGAGGCAGCCATCTGCTGAGTGAGGCTCATGGTTGTCAGAGGCCCGGCTCAGGAGGGAAATGAAATCTAAGTTCTGACAATGGCTGGCAGGGCGGTGACTTCGTCCCTCATGCTGTAGAAACTTTGCAAGCCTGTTCCCTCTACCTGGAAAGTTCCACACTGTTAGGCTCAGCTCACCTGCGTCTGCAGGAAGGCCTGTTTGAGACGGCAACTCCCCTCTCCTCTCCAGCACCCTTGCCCTACCCATGGTCTTCTCTCTATTGCACTAATCACCTTCTAACACACCATATAATCAATGTGTAATTGTGCTATTATTCATTGTCTGTCCTAGAACTATCATGCAAGCTCTATAATGGTAAGATGATTGTTTTTTTCCTGACTTATGTGTCCCAAATGCTTATAACAGTGCCTGGCATTTTAAAGGCATCCAACAGATATTTGTTGAATGAATGAATGAAGGCAGGCAGGGATGGGCAGAGGAGGCTTCACTCTGGGGTAGGGCGCTTACCTGCACGTTCCTGTTCAGGCTGACAGCAGGGAAGAACAGGCCCCCTTCCACGTTCTCAAAGGCGATGGGGCCTTGCTGCTCGTCATTGACAAAAAATGTCAAGGTTTTTCTGTTTAAGTCGAGGAGGACCCCGACTGTGGCCCCTTTCGTGATCCCTCCTTCAGTTCTGTGGGAAAAGAAAAACACTGGGTTTCACTTACTTGCTGTCACTCTAGAGGCCCCCAGTGTTTCTCAGCCTGTTTATAATTATTGTCTCCCCTCCACCTTTTGAAACATTTTCCCCCTAACCACGCCTCTCAGGTAAAGTTTTAATACTGCAGACATGCATAAACCTGTTTACGGGCTGCGTGAAAGCCTGTACTTCAGGACAGTGAGAGTTCTCCCTCCTCCACCCCCAACGTTCAGTCCCTTGGAGGAGATATGTGGCCCCACCAAGGGGCTGCTCTGCTGTTGCTGAGATGTGAGTTCATTCATCAAGGATCTCTGCACCGAGCCAGGGGAGGGAGACAAAACTTAGTGATCTGACTCAAAGACTAAAGAAAAAAATTGGCCTTTAGGCTATCAGCGTTCTGTCTATAGGAGTGTCTCTCACCTTGCAGAAAGAAGGGTGTGAATCAAACATCACTAAATACAAAATGACTTAATTTGAAAGTCAGAATAAAGAAGCACTTAGGTCAAACTCATGCACCAGTTCTCTGCATGAGAACTTGGAGTTTAGGCTTTCTGTTACCCGTTAAATAGAAAAACGCATTCCAGAAAGATGGTTATTTTTTTGTCTTGCCGCATCGTAATTAAGCCATTAGAGTCGCTCCCTTTAAAATGAGATCAAAGGAGAGGATTCTTCCCTGCAAAGTGAAATACTCATGCTGCAGGTAAGGTAGTGATTTTAAGGAAGCTGGATAGCTAATGTCGTTTTATAATGCAATGTGTCTTCTGCTTCAATTGGTAGTTTCGCAAAATGCCATTAAAACATGGCTAATCGGATGTGTCCTTCCTCCCATTTTGAGATCTGGCAGTACTGAGCTTCATTCTCAACTCAGCAGAGCACAGAAGGTGAGAGTGTCACTTGCTTCCTTGTTTACACAGGACACAAACTGTACACGGTCACTGGACGCCAGAGGACAGGCTTACAGAGTGCATCTCCTTAGTTCACAGGCTGAGCAAAGAAAACCCATGTGACACACAGGTGAGTGCAAGCAGGTGTGTTCAGCTCTAAGACTGTGCGTCTCTGCACAGGGTGAGGGTCTGTTATTATTCACTCTCTCACTCAAAATAAAGATGCTACAAGGGAAAAAGTGTGCCAGGTGGGTGATGGCATCAGAAATCTAGTGACAGAGGGTTGCCCTGAGTGGCAGTCACTGAAGGCAGGTGCTTGCCTATATCCCATCGGACTTGTTACCAAGTTGCAATGGTGTGTGTGTGCACTGCCAGTGACAGCCAGCAGGCACGGCTGAACGGAGTTGTGTAGAAAATATTCCAGGGAGCAGGAGGACGTGGCTAGAGAAGGGCTGGGGATGAGACACAGCGGAGGCTGACATAGTGGGGTCTGCCTAGCTGCCTTGGCTTTTACGTCATCAGACACCACTGTATTTTTTTTTCTTTCTTGAAACACCCATGAAAGTGTATCGTTGGGAAATTTGAGAATAAGGTGAACCAGGATCCATGATCCTTCTCTGCCTAGGAAATTTGTAAAAAATATACATTTGAAGATGAGAACACAACCAAATGAAAAAGGAAATCCAGGGAAAAAATTACAGCCTGTGTTAAATTGTAACTGTCTGTATTTTGGAGGTAGAGGAAACCCTTAAGGACATTCCTATATTCTCTTCCCTCAGCACTCAGTATAAAGGGGTGCTCCCCATCTTTATAATAGCCAGGGAGTTCCCCAGTGTGAACTATCCAAACCAGCGTCTGTAGGATGGAATGAGTCTTACTACTAAGAGCAACGGCCTCTGTTTCCAGGCGCCCTCAGTGTGAGGCGTTTTCACACATCTCATTTACATTTCAGAACACGCTTGCATTGAAAAATATTACACTAATTTGAAAGATTTGGAAACTAAGGTGCAGAAAAATGAAGTAATTTGTTCCAAAGCACATTTCTGGTGAGGGGCAGGTTTGGGTCCAGGCCTCGGGATTGTCCTCCTACGGTGGACATGCTTAGGGATCTTAGTGTCCAGCCAGGGCTAGGAGAGCACCACGGGCCCAGGGGAGGGCTCACAGCTCTGTCTCTGTGCAAAAAACGAGCCCCCAGGATGGGCTGAGCCAAGAGGAGCTGGCTGGCTTCCCTCCCGGGGTCCGTGGGCAGGTTCTGGGTCTTCTAACCCTGGGGCTCCGCTCCTGCCCAGAAGCCGACGCGCAGGCGGCCTGGTCGGGGCTGCAGGGTACCTGTTGGTGTGTGAGTTGTTGTGCATGAACCAGCTCCGGTTACTGTCCACATACATGGCCCAGGCCTTGTCGTCCTTCCCTAACACGGCATCCTTCAGCACGTCCACGCGCGCCACGCCGAAGGCAGGGTCGGGGTGGTTGTCGTAGCGGTCTACGGTCAGCTCCCAGTAGTGAACGCCCTTGGAGAAGCCCGTCTTCCCCAGCACCACCCGGTCATCGTAGCTACTGCAGGTCACCGTCAGGTTGTCGTTGGAGAAGATGATGTCAGAGTGCGCCGAGCCGGGGTCGAAGGCAAACCAGGCCACTGGGAACAACAGAAGGGGACTGGGTTATTACCGACACAGGGACAGTCCTGGGCAGGGGGCAGGGCACGGCAGGGGCGTTTTCAGGCTGCCACGCCGGAGAGGGTCCGGGGCGTCCTGGGAGTCTGTACTCTACGCCAGAAGCAGATAGGACACACGACCGGTCAGCTGGGGTAACCTGGCCGGATGGCACTCGCAGCCAGGGGATCTAGGAGTGAAGTGGCATCGATTTTGGAAGGTGTAAGTCCCTTCTCCTGGTGGCTGGCAGAACAGTGCCCCAGGGACATAAAGGGAGAGGGGACGCTAAGATGCCTGTGTAACCCCTGGGGTGAGGTGGGGGGTGGAGCTGGAGTCCTGGATGGAGGAGGGACAAGACCTAAGGAGTGAAATCGGGAAACATGCCCTCGGCAGAAGAGCCACCATCTAGTCGCTTTGAGAATTCCCGCAGCTCTCCTGAACGTCACAGCGCGGGGCTCTAAGCAACACAAATTAATTTTCATGAGTGATTGTGACTTGGACACCGGACAGGTGCCTTCCTCATCACTTAAAAGCACAGTTTGCGTGTTACTCCTAAAACTAGCATGTGAGATAAGATGCTTTGTTGAAGCAGTAGGTATTCTGGACATTAGGTACAGAGAGAACCCCGTCTCTGTGCACCTGCTGTGCCTCAAGTTCTAAATCCCGCATGCGAACAATACACTTGAGATGTGACTGCTCTTTTATTGGACCTGTGAGCCACCTCCCATGCACGGTGGTCTCTGCCATTTGTAACAGAATAAGGTTATTCCATACCTGCTAACAGCTTTTTAATGTCAACTGTTGTCATTCCAAGTGAAAAGCATGGAGGAGACAGGAAGCAAAATTGACACGGATAAGAAAACAAGCCTCTTTTGATAGCCGAGTACTCAAAATGGGCTTAATTTAAAATGCCACATACAGGACAGCAGGCGGTCTGACCGTCCTTTACCCACATTCACTGCTCCTAAAGAGTGCTTTGCACTGGTGTGTAAGAAAATGGCGGGGGGAGAGGGGAGGTAAGCTTTGAAGTACAACCAAAAAAATTATAGGCATCTTTTAAGAACTTGAGCAACGGGTGGGGCCTGTGGCTCAAGGAGTAGGGCGCTGGCCCCATATACCAGAGGTGGCGGTTCCAACCTGGCCCTGGTCAAAAAATGCAAAAAAAAGAAAAAAAGAAAAATTACTTAAGAACAACTTCACCTCAAATCTCACTTCTATAATAAAGTAACTTAAAAAAAAACCTTGAGCAACGCTTATCATGGAATTAGAATGACAATTAGACAATTTTATTGACAGACAACAAGCTGCTGCCATTTATTTTGTGAAAGAAATCGAGCGTACCAATCACACAAATCAAAGGTGACAATCACAACAGGTAATACTTGCCTAATTGAGAGTAAGGTGCAGGCTGTGTCTCAAAATTGCCTCCTATAAAGAGATACTACACATCAAAGCTATGAAACAACCAGCTTAATAAAAATTATTTGTATACACTTAAAAAATACCAGCTGAACATAGTCACCAGAGGCCTGATTCATGAAAAAAAAAAAAAAAAAAAAAGCCCTTTTTATGTTAGTTGACTTTGCTGGGTAAAAACTACTTCTCTGCTTTAAAACAAAGTGCATCTTTTTACCTTTTAATAAATCCTCCTCCCATTGATTCTGTCATCAGCAGCTTATGTTTTCATCACTTCCCAAGTTCAATCTTTTCCTCTAAAGTTTCCATATTCAGAAAACTGACTTTTTAAATGAGAAAAACTTGCCCCACTGAAATGGAGATTGATAAACTGGATATTGATAGAATTCTGGATCACTGTCATCTGCTTCGAACTCTGGTTATGGCAAAAGGTCTTTGCTGTCACTCAAGTCCAACATAATTAATACACATATAACCAAATGTGTCATGTGATCGTTACACCTGGTAACTATTCATAATGGCAATTTGTATGTAGTAAAATTACCCCTCTCCGTCAGAGACCGCTTTGCTCCATTAACCCTTCTCACCTGGGGAAAGGATGGGCTCACAGCTAACTGAAATCACCTGCGGAACTTTTACAAACCTCTCCTTCCCCTAAAATCTGGATTCCCCAACCGCACAAAAGCTGCACTGGGGTGGAGGAAGACTTTCCAGTCTTAAAATGTGCAAAGTTGTGTGACCCTCAATTTCCAGTAGTACTGGGGACTCATCTAGAAAATGCGGTTTTGACAAGAACTTGGGGATAAAGAAAAAAAATTTTAACCAACTTAGTAAGGACCTTACTAAAACAAAGACACACTAACACACTGACTCGAAATAATTTTACGAGAATTAAAAAAGCAACTTACTATAAAAAAGGACCAAGCACTGAGGTACAATCAAAATGTAAAGATCACAACCTTACTTTTGGTTAGTTTGTTTACGTGTGTGTTTTGAATGCCATACAAAAGAATCATTTTCTCCCAACTCCTGACTTTTATGTTTACTTTCTGTGATTGTCACTTCAATTTCTATTTGTGTTGAAGCACAATGAATATGGAATGCCCAGGTTTTTAAAACTGACTCTCCTACCCAGCTTTAGAAATCTGTAGAATATGAATAGGGCTTTTAATTTTTTAAATGAATCATGCCTCATGCAATTCTTTTTCAAAACAAATATTCTAAAATCTTTTTACACTCCTTTAAGCACACTGTCATACATTTAAGATTCAATGATACAACTAGAACAATGCTGCTAAATACACCCATCAAATATCCCCAAACCCACACTCATTTTATTCTCGAGACAATATACATTACAAAGACTGTAACAGTATTTCAGTACATTGGACACAAGTGAAAATAGTTTCATAACAAAGCATGTTGGAAAGCCGGTAGTGCACAGAAACACAATAAGAAACATAAAAAGCACAAAGAAAAATGTCATTTTAAAGAGAGCTTGAAGTCCCTGCATCCTTTTTGCACTGACATGCTGTGGCCTTCTTCATTCCAGGATATGGGATGAGCAAAAATAAAATAAAAAGCAAAAGAAACCTTTGGAAATGTGAAATGTGTGTTATGTGTATCCATGATTATAATATAGTCCTGAAGAGATCAAATAGGTCTGGATCTTGGATAGTTTAAGATTTTATTTGCTAGACAGGGTTCACTGCCAGGCTAATACAAGCTTAGCTTCCTTGGAGTCAGCTGTAAGCCACATCACAACGGGCCCGGCTATGGAAAACTTGGAGGGGGTCAGACTTTCTGATTATGGGATCAGATCTTTCTGCGTCAGGAGTTAAGGTTTCTAATTCAGGTAGCAGTGGTCCCTCCCTGTGCTAGAAAAACACTCAGCCACGAGCCCGACTGTCCGAGCAGTGAGCATGGGCTTTCCCAGAAAATGCTCTTTTAATTCTTTCTGCTCTCTGGTTTGCCTGGTTTTAGGGTACATTCTGCTGTTGCTGTGTGTCTACTTTTATTTTGTCAATAAAGATCTCTTGAGTCTATGTTTAATCAGACCACTCCAGGCTTGATGCACTGATCCAGTCTCCCAGACACAGCTGGTTTCCTGGATCCAGAGGGGCTGCAAACTTCCCTCCACATGACCACCACGGCCTACGCCAGCTAGCCCGAGCCGTGCTGTGCCCTGCATGTGATGACAGCCAGTTATCTCCGGTAGTACCAGCTTGTGCAAAAAGAACAACTGCACTCGTCACTTCCCAATGCATTATACACAGACCACAGCCACATGGGTGCTCTTTGCGCCACACAGACGGGAATGCCACAGAGCTCCATCCCCCAGTGCTCCTCATACCCGAAGCAGGCCACAGACACAGACTAGCTCATCCCCTGCACCACGCGGACGAATGGCAAGACCAAAACACGCACTGAGATGCCATCAGGGCACAGAGATGGGGGAGAGGTCTTAGGCTCGGCTCACCCGGTGCATTGAGGGACTGCAAAGAGGAATGCAGGCTCAGCTGGTGGGGTGAGGGCCGGAAATCAAAGTAGGACCTCCCCAGGAAGCTGGGCTGAAGACTAAGGGTGGAGGAGAAAGGGCTCATCCTACGGAGCGGCAATCTTTCCGAAGGCACTGGAAAAGGGAGGGTCTGTTCTTCTGAATCTGTGTCTAGATGTAAGATCAATGCAAACTAGTGATCAGAAATCTCCTAGCTATCCACGCACAGTTCCCCAAGACCTGCCCTCACGGTACACTTACACAGAGCCCATCTTTCCCTGGGGTGTCACACGCAGCGTGCCTGGGGGCAGGGAGGGAATTCTTGGCAGGTCAGGACCCAAGACCAGAGGACATCGCAGGCAATTGTTTTCATTTCCCCCCAGTTTTTAGTAGTAGTAAAATTATTAAAAGGTTTCCTTTTAGGAAAAATATTTGTTAAATGAAATATTTTTTAGAGTTGAATTTAGAAATTTTACCCACTGATGACCAAGAGTAGGTTAATATTTCACCCCCTTTCAGCTACCCTATATGTCACTACCTATCCAACAGCCTCCTTAAAGGTTTCTGTGCAGGACATGAGGGCTTTTTTTTTTTTTTTTTTTTTTTTTTTTGAGACAGTCTCACTATGTCACCCTGGGTAGAATGCTGTGGCTTCACAGCAACCTCAAACTCTTGGGCTTAAGCGATTCTCTTGCCTCAGCCTCCCAAGTAGCTGGGATTACAGGCGCCTGCCACAATGCCCGGCTATTTTTTGGTTGTAGTTGTAGTTGTTATTGTTATTTGGCAGGCCCGGGCTGGATTCGAACCCGCCAGTTCTGGTGTATGTGGCTGATGCCCTAGCTGCTGAGCTACAGGCACCAAGCCAGTTTTGTAAACTGTTTCCTGTTCCATTTCTAGGTGTAGAAGGTTTTCTCTACCAGCACACTCAAGGCTGGGTCTGTGAACAGTAGAGGAAAGGTGTAGCCTCGGGAAGACAGGGCTGGGCAGATTTCAGAGGAGACTCGCCTTGGCCATTTCAGAATCATGGTTACACTGGAGGGCCATCATTTGTCCGATTTTAGTTCTCTGATAGTAATCAGGCAGTGGGCAGTGGTGAGGCGCATTGCAATAAAATGTCTGTTTCTTTTCAGATAGTTAGGTCTTTTAGGAAGATTGTTATTAAATCAGAATAAGGAATTATCAATCACTTCATCTGGTTTTCTGGTGTGAATTAGTTTCTCTAAATTCAACCTTTCTCTTGTTAAACAAGAGCTGGTGCTCAGAAATGAACCAACTGAAGTTTTATAGTAATAATGTAGAGGATACAGATGGCAGGAAGGTAAAAGTTCATGTCCAAACCACCAAGGACATTTCTTTTCCTTGAAAAATGTAATCTCGGTGCTAGAGGTGTTCTTGTGAACGTGTTTCTGGTTTAAGTCCGCTAGCTGCTCTTTTTGGTAAACATGCCCTTCTTCTGCCACTTGGTGAACGTTCCAGCAAAAATAACTGGTGTTGTGCAGGCAGACACTCAGAAGAGCTCAGAGCAAGGCAATGGCAAATTTTAAAGTAATACTGCCAAGAGTCAGCCTCATTTTCATTTCTGAACTTATAATATTAAAGCTAGCTTTTCAGGCTTTAGAGGTGTTTGTGGGGGAAGTTTTTTTTTTTTTTTAGAAAAGTACAAACTATCTCAGAGAAAAGGCATTACCATTTATGGAGTTAAGACTTTGCATTCCCAAGAATAATACATTCAAATTTTCTTTCTTTCTTTGAGATAGGATCTTGCTCTGGTGCCTGGACTAGAGTACAGTAGCATCACAGCTCACAGCAACCTCAGATGCCTGAGCTAGGGTGATCCTCTTTCCTCAGCCTCCCGAGTAGCTGGGATTACAGGCATTTGCCACCATGCCTGGATAAGTTTCCTATTTTTTGTGGAGATGGGGGTCTTGCTGTGTTGCCCAGGTTGCTGGTCTTGAACTCCTAGCCTCAAGCGATCCTCTTGCCTTGGCCTCCCAGAGAGCCAGGATTATAGGCACCAGCCACCAGCCCTGGCCAAGGTTTTCCTGTACCTACACTTCATATGGTTTGGATGACTTGACAAGTAAGATAATTTCTTTGTTCAGATATGATAAACCAAAATCACGTTCTCATCTCAAGGGGAAATTAGCCCTTCAGTGTAATAGAAAGATTTGAAATACACAGCACAGTGCCACAAACAGACACAGGCTTATTGTAGGGAGAGGAGGCATTTATAACCATGTGTATGTCAGTAAAAGATTTCCTTAGAAGGAAGAATTGGCTTGGAAATGCACTTTTCACCAGGTGTAACGGTTCATTATATTGGAAATACTGGTTCCTTTAAAAGCTGAGGGAGTAGACATGCATGTGAAGATGAATTTCAGGGAGTACTAAGCCCCCAGACAGTTACCTGAAAACCAGTGAGGAGATGTGTACGGGGCGCAGACCGGGGTGTCCAGTCCCAGCGTGAACCGTACTCACCATTTCTACTCTTGGCACCGAGAAGAGCTTAGAGTTGGTGGCGGCACCTTTTGTGGGGGACGGGTTGAGGGTAGCTATGTCTGGTCACAGGACTGAGAACTTGACCCTAAGACGTTTGTTTTTCCTGTCCTTTTACCTGAGGACCCCATTTCCCTTGATTCCTCTCACCCTTGAACTACACCCTCTCCTAGGAGAGGCTGACTCCCTGGATACACCATCATCCCATGCTATTTTGCGTTCTGAGTTTTTCTTTTCTTCCCACCTAGAACCTCCCATCCCCTGCCAGCTGGGCGCTTACCGCGTTTTCTCTAGGCAGCTCCTAAAAAGAAAAAAAAATTGCTACCTTGCCATGAGAACTTTCCAAATGAAACTATGAGAGAGAGACAGAGAGAGAGAGAGAGAACTTTCCGCCTGATTCCAGCCCAACTAAACAAGCAGCTCCCCTTTTCTCCTTCCCCGTAGGCACACAGCGGTCAGTTGCCTGTAAGTCGTCTGTGCCAAGTCATATTGTCTGAGATTTCAGGAGTCTTGAAGGGCAGATGCTTATCCCAATAACAGGTGAGAAGTGACCCTAAGGCTTTCCCTTGAAGCCCCCTGGGGACGTCCAGCCAGCTCTGTCCAGCTTGGAGTCACTGCTTGTGTTGGTCTGGACGTGGCCCTTAGGGAATGCTACTCACCAATCATAGCATTGCTATCTGGGACCTCACAGAACACATCCCTAGTTCTTCAAGTATTTGAGTCCAGTCATCAATTCTTTTTAAATTTTCCTTTTCTGAGCTAAATAGAGTCTGTTTCCAACCATTTCTCTGTGCATGCATTTCAGATCCTTCACTTTTCTAGTCCTGCCCCTCCTGACACGTTCAAAGGCATGAATCACAGACAACATAACAATATTGAGAACAGTGTTGCCCGTCCCTGGTTTGGTCAAAACAGAGTCAATGCTTGTTGAACGTTCTCGGAACTACCCAGTGTGTATTCTGTGACAAGCTCACGAGCTGCAGGAAGGATGTACATACCTTCTCATCTCCCCTTGAAAATACAACTACTGAGATACGGAGAGGGCTTCTCAGCCATTACCGTTCTATTAGTGGAGACAGACAGGCATGAGGTTATTTCATTTTATTTTTTTTCAGAATACATGATACAGAGCTATCTTTCAGGTCACAGCTAATTCTCGGAAGGATGGTGATTCTTAAATTTTAACTTATAGATCACTAGAGATAGGCAAGTAGCTCCTTAGGAGATTTGTAATATCTCACCCTGTTCCATCACCCTGATCCTGTCTGGTTGAAGAGCTTTGCCGAGGGAGGCGGCCGAGCAGGAAAAAGCAGTGGGAAACTGTGTCAGTGGCGGACGGTGCTGGCCCAGGCCTGACTAGACCTCTGGGATGGGACTGTGTTCCCAGTAGAAATGTGTCAAGACGTGTTTTCCTTCAACCCTGCCAGTGACTGTTACTTTCCTCCTGCTCTTCCCTGGACGTCTTTCCCTTCCCAGCTGGGATTGGTTGGCTTCTGGGGTTGGGGTTTAACTGGTGGCAGAGGCCTCAGTTTGAAAAGAGAAATCAAGCATCGCCAAAGTAAAGATCGGCTTGGGATCGTGTGCGTTAATGACTGACTTTTGGCTTCAAGGAGATGTGATGGGGTCCTCCTCCTGAACTATGCATGTTTCTTTAACTTGTTCATTAGCCAACAGTAACTGAACACCTCTCAGGTAGCAGACTGCATTAGCAGTGAGCGGCTGGGGGACATGAAGCTGGCAGGAGAGCTGACCGCAAGAAAAATAAAAATTTAGAGAAAATCTGTGTCATACATTGTTGATCAGGCTTTGTGTTCCTAGGGGTGGCATTTCTTGACTGATTCCATATATGTATGTGCAGAGTATTGAAGACTTCTGTGGATGCTGTAGGGTATTTTGAAAATGTAAAATGTGTCAAACGGTTTATGAAGCTAGTGAATGATGCCCCATGATCATATCAATGTACACAGCTATGATTTAATTAAGAAAAAAAAAAAAGAAAATGTAAAGTACAGTCTTTGAGGTGTTATTTGTGGAATTCGAGGAGGAGAAATACACGGGCAGTGGCTCCGAATGGGCGTTGTGCTGTAAGCCTTGGCTGTCCTGCTGTCTAGCTGTGAACACTTCCTAACGTAGGGGGCCCTCGAGCCCTGGTCCCACAAGACGGCTGCATTTCAGAGCACAGTGAAGCTGGATCCATCACTAAGAATTTCCCAAGTATTAAGATGAGTTTCAAGTATAAACCAGCTGTAAAATAATTTGCTGGGGAGGGGAAGATTTTAAAAGAGAAAGAAATGAATGAAGAAAAAGGCTGAGTTTTCTTAAATGATCTAGTAAGATGCCAAAGTCACAATTATGTTCGACTGGTACATAATTTATAACACAAGTGGTATTTTAAGCTTTCTCAGGGGTAGCATTAATTGCAGTCGAGAAGGGAGAAACAAATGCTTTGAAAGCCTTCTTTTAAGAGAACAAGGCAGCCCTTGCTAGCCCCAGGACAGCTGCATGTTCACGTCCAAGCCCCCCCCTCCAATTTAGAGCCCCCTGGCATAATTTATAAAGAACTATCTTCAGAACAACTGGAGACTCCTGTACTTCAGATAGCTACAGAAGATTCTAAAGGACCAGCTAAGCCGTTCCCCAGAGTGTCACCTGTGAAGTGTACTCCCCAGAACCATAAAGGGCTGTGACTTCGATACAGTCCTAGAGAAAAATTCAGGAAATATCCTGGACTCTGAAACCTATCATTGTGCCTCTTACCCTGGATTTCATAAAATTTACCCAAATTTGGTCAGGTATGATTTATCCACCTTTAGAATTTTATTCTGGGAATGTATCTTCTTCTAACTATTTTTAGAGAGGCCCAGATATTCTGGATCAGGAAAAGAAAAGTGGAGGCAGAGGCAAAACATCTTCGGTGGGCCCTACAATTTTCCCTGCACGATCCCTTATCAACTATTTTCTATTAATGTTGAATTTGCAGTATCACAGGTGGTAGGTTGGGACCCGTTAAGGGGTGTGGAGGAAGCAGAGGGTGTCTAATGCCACTTCCACAGCATTTTCTGAAACAGGCTTAACAGTAATTTTGAAGAGAGAAGCCCTCAAGGAATGAACTGTAGAGAACTTGAAGGTCATCTGTTCTAAGTCCATGGCTTTAGAGATAAGCAGACTGAAGTCCAGAGAGAGTTTAGGACACATTAGGCACTTCCAGCCATGGAAGGGGAGGACAGAGATTGAGGATCAATTTCTGGTGGATAAAGTTTTGGGGTGACCAGGCTACCGCTGTTCATTTACGACCTGGACATGTACAAAAGATAAGGTTTGTGCTGTAGGCACAGACTCTGCGTTCCCAGCGGTGACCAAGGTTTGAGCAGATGACCTCATACCATTTGCAAACCTGCACTCTATTGAGGAAGACTCTTGTTTCCTTTAAACAGGGGAGTTCAATGGACTATGGTGTTTAGGGATTGAGAGGCAAGCACACCAGTGCTCTCCTTTGGAATTTTGGCCTCAGGGGTAGCTGGGCGGAGTTGTTCTCACAAGATGACAACTTCTCTGGGGGGTCTCAGTGCTTTAGGCTTTGAATGTGCAGTCCTTAAGCCAAACCAAATCCCTATTAAATGTCTGCAAAGAGCTTTTGGACAGACGCATCTGAGGCCATTTGGTATCAGACAAATGGAAGCCTGAGTCTGTGCTCCGCCTGCACCATGAGATGTTTTCTGGGTGGTTCCCTGTGATGCACGGAACTGAGCTACCACATGGAAGGGGTGGCAGGATGTGACACCTAACGGGGGAGAAAGAGTCTACGTCTTATGAATAGCACTGTCTGTGCCCACTGTTTGGAAAGGAAGTTCGAAGATGGAATTTCGAGAATCCCATCCCCCACTCATTGTCATGAGTAATGCTGGGGGATGGCTGCCAGTACAGGCCACCAAGCCTGCTGAAAGTGCCCTTTTCTCTAATCACCTTGATCCCTGCTCCCCACTTTTCCTCCTGGTTGAGATCTGGGGGCTAGAAAGCTGCTGTGAATACCTGCTCTGGGGTTTCAACCCAAACAGGGCTCCAAGACCGAGACCTCATTTGGGGGAAGCTTCGAAGTAGGGCCTCAAACACGGGCTCCAACTTCCCCTTTCTTGGCAGGGACCTGTCACTGCCAGCCAGGAGGAGCCACTGGTGCCAACTGGCCAAGGGCCTCCTCGATGAGCTGCTCACCTGGGATGAGACTTGAGAGGGGCACAGAGACAGGAAAATGGGCTGACGGTATAAGGGGGACTTGACTATTATACTGGAAGTGACAGCCACCTGCACATCTTAAAGCAGCACTGTTATTCTATTCAACGAAACTCTTAACTCTGAAAATATTGAAGCCTTATTTCTGGCTGAGCACAGGAGACAGTGACATACTCTGCTCCGTTCTGACAAGACATTTTCAGACACCTGCGGACAGACCTAAGATAGTGCCCTTCTCTTTCTCTCCTTCGGGTGAAGTGCAAATGGCGCTTTGCTAATGTTGGCAGCACAGCAGGCGGTG
Source organism: Nycticebus coucang (assembly GCF_027406575.1). NCBI lineage: Eukaryota > Metazoa > Chordata > Mammalia > Primates > Lorisidae > Nycticebus > Nycticebus coucang. The sequence goes on along the minus strand of NC_069785.1, from coordinate 6,333,754 downwards.
CCGGACACGGAAGGCTCAAAGTTCTGGGTCTGACATGTTCAGACCGCAAAAGCTCAGTTTTTTCACGTGTAAAGTGGGATAATAATAATGTTTCCTTGTAGAGTGTGGTAGACAGGATAAGGGTCCACCCCAAATGCCTACAACTTAATCCCCAGAACTTATGGATATTACCTTACATGGCAAAAGGGACTTTGCAGATACGGTTAAATTAAGGATCTTAGACTCCTGAGATGAAGAGATTATCGTGATTATCCAGGTGGGCCCAAGGAAATCACCAAGGTCCCCATGAAAGGAAGATAGGAAGGCCACAGTCAGAAAGAGACTGGAAGATGCCAGGCTGCTGGCTGTGACGGAGGAAAGGGTCATAAACCAGGAATGTAGGTGGCGTCTAGAAGCTGGACAAGGCAAGACAACAGATTCTCCCCTGAAGAAACAGTCTTGCAGACACTATTAGCCCAATGAGACCCATTTCAGATGCTGACCTCCAGAACTAAATGACACATTTGTGTTGTTTTAAGCTATCAAGTTTGTAGTAATTTGTTGCAGAAGCAGCAGAAAATGAATACATAGGGTAGATCTGGAGTGTTAGAATGTTGCAGCAAGAGAACGGGGTGGGTGTGGCTGGGGGGCTTAAACATTATCCATGGGTGTGGAGGTGGAGTCCTATAACTATGTTGGGATGAACAGAACAAGTAAATCCTTTTTTTTTGGTAGGACCTTCTAGTGAAAGATGGACTGGGTACTTTTTACACGATTCCTCTGCTGGGTTTGGTTTCCTAAGTATACTTGCTGGCTTTTGTGTTGCTGTCCTTTTTCACAGAGTCCTTTGATGAATGAGGAAGAAAGTTCTCAGCAGTTTGACACAAATGAAGTAGGATTTATATTTTACATACAAGTATAGGTATGGATAAAATTATGTAATAGAGTTTTGACTTATTTCATGTTGTGATTTCCCCAAACCTTCTGAGATATACCCAATACCTCAGAGGAATCCCAAGGATTCCAGAAAATATATGGAATTTCATATGTTTTAGAGGGAAATCTTTCTAAAATGTATTATGTTCTTTACGACATTCTTTTTCCCTTTTTAGTTGGTGGCTTTCCTCTTCCAGCTTCATGACTTTTTAAATCAGAACATGGGTCATGCATACTGTCTTTTGATTTTCTTTCTTTTATTTTGGTCTTTTCTCAGTTTTTCTGGTTACTTTTCTTGTTCAGTGCTGCCAGCAGCCTCTACTCCCTTCTGTAACACTCCCTCTCTTCTCTCTCCCGATGTGATGCGTGTAGCCTGTGTGGTCTCAGCTAATGGGCCAGTGAGCCCAGTGGACCTGCACATAAACTGGGTGAGAACTGTGACCAGCAGTTCTGCTCTGAGGCCAGTGTCGGAGCCTTGGCACCTGGACATTGTTTGTGTGTTTATGTGTCTGTACGTGTCTTTCCCTGCCAATCAGAGATGGTTGTTCTCCCTTCCTGGTTTTCAGATGGCCATCTAGACAGTAGCGTGGGTATCTTGTTCTAGAGAGGGGAGGTAGTGAGTTGCCATGATTTTTAGGTGAGCTGAGTAAGTTGCCATGAAGTTTAGGATGGAGTAACAAGTTCTAGAGCAGGTAAAGCCCAGCTCAGTACCTGACATACTTGAGGTGCTCAATTAATGTTTTTGAATTACTACGTTTTCCTTTTTGTGGTCAGCGCAAGGCACACAGTAATTCTGGGTTCAGGCCTCTCCCTTCTCTGGGAAGCCTCCCACGTCCTGACCCCCACGCCCCACCTGTAGATCCTGCTCACTTTCCCTGCAATACGCTGCAACTTAGTTTGCATTGTTATTAGATGTAAAACAATTAGAATGTTTCTTCTATGGCAATGTAAATTAAAAAACTGTTTTAGAAATATTTTTGTTTTTAGAAGAGCCTGCTGGTTAGTCGAAATTTAATTGTAAAAAGTAGAATCAAGATGATATAATAAAATGGAATGGTGCATACATCCCTGGTGTTAAAATCTATCTGGAAAGCTACTTGGAAACATAGAGCTTTGGTCCAGTAATTTCACTTCTAAGAATCTCTCCAAGGAAAAGAATATTTTACGTGGACCTAAAGATTTGTATTAAGGAGTGTTTTTTTAGGCAGAGGTTGCAACCATCCCACTCTCATTCCCCTCAGGGCGACTCTGGCTCTGACAGGGCTGAGGGCAAAGGGACCTCTTCTGAGCCAGTGGTCTCAGTAAGTGATCTGAACCCCAGAAATATTACCTTTGCTCTATCCCATGTTCACTCCAGATTAAAAAATAGTCTCAGTGCATTTAGCTCAGAAGGGGGTAACTAGAGAAAAATAAAGGGAACATTTCCTGTCCTGTTCTCAGCCTCGTCTATTTTGTTTTATAGCTAGATAGTCTGTCTCACATACACAGCCTGGGCCTCAGAACTCTGCGTATCAAGCCTTGTTATAGAATGCTATCAGATACTCTGCAGACGGTTTCAAAGACTGTGACACAGTTATAATGGCTATTAAATAAATTACTTTAAAGATATATACAACCAAGTTTTGGGGCCTTATTTTAAATTTTCATTGAAATGCTGAATTGCTTATTGTTCTATTTCCTAAATCAGGATAATTTAGTTCAGATCTACAACTGGCCTTTTTTGCATGGGTATCTTAGTTACATCTTTTGCTTTTAGGGAACTAACCAAACTTGAATTCATATAATAAAGTGCATTTTTCTTTCCTTCTCTCTCTCTGTTTTTTTTTTTTTTTTTTTTTAGAGCTAGGGTCTTGCTATGTTGTCCATGTTGGTCTTGAACTCTTGAGCTCAAGTGTTTTGGCCTCCTGAGTAGCGGAGACTACAGGCATTTGCCACCCTGCTTGGCTGCTTTTCTTCTCTCTTCATAACACATTCTTTATAACTTCCACTGAATTAAATTATTTCTTTTTATTGTTTCCCTGACCAATTCTCCTATAAACATTCTATCTTCTTGCTGATCCTCTTTTTTCACAGTGTTTATTGTGATTTTTACGTATGTTAACTATGTGCGTGTTTATTTCTCAAGGCCTGGCCCTCTCTCTAGGCTGTAAACTCCAGGAAAGCAAGGGTCATGTCTATTTAACACTCTGTACCCACCGTGGAGCATACAAAGGACACTGGTTACACACTGCTCGATACATAGATAAATTTGCTTTTGAGAAAAAATAATCAGAGCTTAAAATAATGTAGACATTTGATCTTCCCTGCATTAGGTTACCTTTAGGTCAGCATAAGGTTATGTGATAGTTCACACAGTACAAGTGGAAAGCAATTTTAACCTCAAGCTAAGTGCATATTAGATTCCCAAGTCAGACATTCTACCACATATGAAACTGTACCACTCCGTGATACAGAGTCTTATGTTTTGAACTTTGAAAAAAGGTTAACTCCTCCTACAAAGAATATGAAATATTTTTTTAAAGCCAGAATGAACCACCCCACCACCCCTAATACCAGAAAGAAAAAAAAAATCTCCAAAGCAAACCTTTCCAGGAACTGTAGGAAACAAGATTAATAAAGTGTAAATGCAGTGATTATAGCAAAACTCTGATAATAGCATTTTTTTCTCATTGATTTCTAAAAAACAAAAAAGGATATAATTATTTAATTCTATAGGCTTTCTGTATTGTTACAAATTGATACAATCTTTTTTTTTAAGTGAACTATTCACTCTGTTTTCTTATTTCTAAATCTTGTCTCACTGTTTGAATGAATTAGAATGAGGGAGAAACAAATAGAGCAAACCAAAGTTCTGGAGAAAGTATGTGTGTGAACTTTATTTCATCATGAGAAAATCACTTCTGTGCAGGAACAGAGTACTGATGTCTACATGATGAGAGGTTTTCTTTGTATTCATATACATACCTTGTATTTGTACACAATATATAAAATTCATGGAGGAAATTAATTTCTACAGTACAGTTTCTCTGTTGGAAGAGAACTTGTTCCGTCTGTTTCATCTAGAAAATGACCCCCAGTTCTGTGACTGTGGTACCAAGGGTCGCAGTTCCAATCCTGTAATTTATTAAATTAGACACCATAATCTCATGAACATTAAAAGAAACTGAGAAACTACATCCTCCTGCCGGTGACACGAGAGACGGTAAGTGCTCTGCTATGCTAACAACTGAGTTTAGCAGAATAGTATGGTTCCCACGATGTATTATGAAAAGAGATAGTTTTCCCGCAGGTCTGACGACACGGGTAGAACACTGCCGCGCATCTCTGCTGTGCCGCCACGCACGTCACTCTTCAAACCACCTGCACACACGTGGGCATGAGGCCATCCCAGCAGAGGCCTTCTGCATTGCATCTAGGAGAGACTCTCGGAGGACTTTAGCATTTAGCATGGTATTTTGGGAAAAGAGGCAAATTCTCTCACGCTGGTAGGTCAACCCAGAGAGAAGTTGCCAAAATGGTAATTCCGGGGTGAGGGGCTCTAACTACCACATCACTAGGCTCTCCCTGGGACGGGTCACGTGGGCATTTTCCCTTGAACAAGTCCTTCTCTTTGAACATCACCATCCCTAGACTTACAACTGCAGCCAAAGCACTGTTGTCACGGGGCTCGGGCTTCCCACCCTGGCTGGGGGGTTTGAAGTTGTGCTTGATTTTAACCATGTGAACTATGTGCAGGGTGACTGGCATGGGCTGAGGTTTGTGGGAATGGGGAAAAACTCCAACCGCGATGCTTTTTAGCTAACATTTTGAACTTGAGCCAAATCAACATAGTGTTGCAGAGGGAAACGATTGAGAATGCCATCAGGGGGTGACTTCTATGATTAAGATGACACCCCAAGGGCTCAGAATACTTTGGCACTGGCCACAAACACTGCTTTGCACGTTTAATTTTTCAGGGGTTAGGCTTGCTTTTAAAAGAAAATGTTAAAAGCCTCAGGGGTTGTATCTGGCCATCAAATGCAAGCCTCTCTTCTGAGACGAACTGCTTGTGTTTGATGACCAAAATGTTTAAAGTACAGCCAAGAAACAGAAGGTCTCTTCAGATGAACCTGGCATGGTGGCCCCCCGCAGCCTAACCCAGACTACAGGGACGGGCCAAGGTGAGATGGCACGAGAGGGTTTGCTGGTCTCCTCCTGTCTGGCGCCCACAGGAAGTCTCCGTCCTGGCGTCAGTGGCGGGGCTTTGGGTAGGAAATGTAGCTGGCCACGCCGGTGAGGCCAGGAGTGGCAACAGGCCCTCTGAGAACAGCTCTAGCCCCACGCCACTCGAAACATGTTGGGTCATACAAATCCACAGCTGGACAGAGCCCAGGTCCCACCTTCAGGAACGAGCAAGCACCACAGAGAAACTCAGAACCTTCCAGGCAGCACAAGTGGAGAAGGGGGCCTGTCTAAGCCTAGGGGCATTCGTCTCACACACGGGGGCACATTCAGGCCTTCATCTTTCAGCGTCTTCAACTGCAGCTGAGTTACAGCATAGCCGAAGGAAGCGCCGGCCCAGCCGCGGAGCGGCCGCGTGGCGTCCTTGGGCTGCTCACTCCACATCCCACGGGCTCTAAAGCGGGAGAGGAACAGCGGCTCTGTGCCGAGTGCAGAGCAAGTCACGGGAGGACGTCAGCAATGTGGGCAGGTGGGGTTACCTCCAGGCTGCCAGCCTTTTAGATGCCACGCAGTTCTCGCTCTGAGGGATACTGCTGAAGGGCCTTACCCTCGGACGTCTGCAGGACCAGGGTCTTGCTGTATGGGCTGACTCCCGTTTTGTTGAAGGCCTTGACCCGAGCGTTGTAGGTGCTGTTGAAGTGAAGCCCATCCACGGTGCACATCGTCTCCTTCCCCACATACACCTCCTGCGGGGCCAGAAGACAACAGGGTGTCACTGAGGGTGGTCCCTGCAGGAAGCCCTGGGGCCAGTGCCGCTGAGCAGTGGGGAGCTCACGCTTTGGTATCAGTCTGATCTGGATTTGAACCCTGCAAGGTATCAGGCCACTTAATTTACCTTCATTAGCCTCTTCCTAATCTGTAAAATGGGGACAATAACGTCCGCCTGATGAGGCTGGTGTGAGGATGCCATCAGCAGATTGGTCGGCACAGCCCTTGTCCTTAGCATGAGCCCAGAAGCTTAGTGGACAGCAGTTATTAACAGACTAGACCTCAGAAGTTAAAATGGGGTGCTTATAGTTAGGATGATGCTTATTAATACTAACTTGGCATTTATCAATATAGTATGCCTACTACTGAGTGCTATACCCACCAGTGTGGTTTGGAAAAACCATGCTTGAGGCTGAATGTGGTGGCTCACACCTAGCACCCTGGGAGGCTGAAGCAGGTGGCTCGCCTGAGCTCAGGCATCGAGACCAGCCTGGGCTCAAGAGCAAGACCTTGTCTCTACTAAATAGAGAAAAACTAGCTGCGTGTTGTGGCACATGACTGTAGTCCCAGCTACTAGGGGGGCGGAGGCAAGAGGATTTCTCAAGCCCTAGAGCTGGGAGGTTGCTGTGAGCTATGATGCCATGATGCTCTATCCAGGGCGACAGTGAGACTTTGTCTCAAAAAAAAAAAAAAAAGGCTTGAACAAAATGAGGGTGGTCTCCACACTCTATTTATAACTCTGCTGATAACTTCAGGAAATGTCACAGAGACTAAAACCCATAGGACGTAGGTTTTCATTACAGTACGGGGTGAGCGGGGGGGACAGGGCTGGGAGGAAGAATGACATTTCAAAGGCTTAAAATAAATCCTAGCATCACACATCGTCAGCATAGGCCATGCGTTTGCTTCCCTCTCCAGCCGTACACTTTGCAAACTTATTCTTGTGTAATGACCAAAAATAATTTGCATTTAAAGCTCAGCCTTAAAATGGCAACTCTCTGGTGGGTTACTAAGAAGATTAGGGTCTTGGATTGCCCATCAATTCATTACGACTGCAGTGGTAACAAAAAGCAGCATATCATGTCCTCTCATTGAGAACGTCCCATGGTAGGTACACAAGAATAATGCGAGGATCCTGTTAAAATGAAATTTCTGGACTAGCATTGAGATTTTGCATTTTTAACAACTTCTTAGGTAAAGCCAATGCCACATGGTGGGGGGACAAGACTGTGAGTAGTAAGCCAAGGGCCTCCTGTGGGGGCCACACCATGAGTAGTAAGGCAGGGGCCACCTGTGGGGGCCACACTGTGGGTAGTAAGCCAAGGGCCACCTGCACGCAGTGGGGTGTGTAGGGCTGCTGGGCTGGGACCTTTGTGGAGTGGTCCTGTGTTCTCAACATGGCCTGAATAAGAGGAGCCCAGACGAGAGAGCCATGGGGTGATTAGAAGGACCCTTCTTTATTGTTATCAGGGCGCAAGAGGGGATGGTGGTGCCCGATGGGGCCAAGATTTTAAGTCTGATATCTAAGCAAGGATATACAACTAGGGTATAGAAGAGACAGAGCTATGGTTTGAAAGAAAATTATGGGTTAGTTTTGATTCATGCTGAGTTGAAAGCAGCTTCAGGAGGTAGAAATGGGAATGTCTGGGCCCAGGTGGAAATCCAGGCCTGGACCTGGGAGGGAAGTCTGGGTGAGGGATGGACTGGGGGAGTCAGCACCCACGGAGGGGTGGAGGCGGGAACTGGGGGAGTCAGCACCCACGGAGGGGTGGAGGCGGGAACTGGGGGAGTCAGCACCCACGGACGGGTGGAGGCAGGACAAACAGGAGACCTGGGAGAAGGGGCTGTGACCAAATTGGTACCTGCCCGGTAGGAGCAGGAAGATGTCGGGGAACCCTGAGAATTAGTTCCCCAGGAGAAAAAAATAAAAAAGGGAAAAGAAGGGTACTAAAACAAGAACTGAAAAGGCAGAGTCAGAGGCGAGAAAGTGGTGAGCAGACAGGAGTCTCTGCCCACATCCACACATCCTCTGCGAAAGAGACCCTTATCTTGGAGAGGAGGACAATGGGTTGTGTGGTGCCAGTGAATTGTCACACACGTGAATGAGGCTTCTGCACCAAAAGAGGGACCTTTGTCCCTGAGAACTAGAGAAGATGTGGTCCTCATTCTCAAGTGTTTAAACTGGTGAAAAATCAAAAACACATTAGAGAAAAGACCTTGACAGGCTTTGCTCTTAAAAGCTGGTGGCTCAGGTCTGGCCACTGATGGCCAAAAGGCAGCCTGGTCCTCTGGGGCCTGGGGCTCTTTGGGGACCTGGGCCCATCTTCATTGGTACAGGGACTGGGCTCAGTACCCAGAAGGTTCCAGGCATCAGATCTCCCAGGCCAACCTGGGGTGAGGGGAGGGGCTGGATGAGAAGGGGCTGCACACGTCTCCCCTCTTTTATAGCCATACCCGAATCATTGCAGGCTCCATGGCCAATGTCTTAGCAAAAGGCAAGCCTGGCCTACCTACAGAGTGGGCCGTGAACTTCTCCGTGTTGTTAGGGCTCCCTTGCTTTCAGGAGGTAAAGATCTGCTGGGATCAGTTCTCTCTGCTAAAAATCCCAGAAGAGAAGCCTAAAGCAGGGGAAATGTTTGCTATAAAAGGTTCTTAGAACAGGGAAGCTGTCACAGAGAGCACGTGGATTAAAGGAACTGTAGTCAAAGTCATTAGAAACTGGGAATTGCAGAAGTAAATCTCAGACAACGGTTAATTATGTTACTAGCAATAAATGATAATGGTAATGATAGTGACAGCCAGGAATGTGGCTTCCCGTGTTCTGAGCAGCATGCTAGGGATTGTACACAGATCATCTAATGGACCCTTGGCAGCAAGGCGTGACACACATTCTTGCTGTCATCACCCTCTTTTACAAACGAGGACCTGGAGGCTCAAAGAGGCAACACACAGGCACAGTCACATGGCTCCGTGGAGAAGACCAGATCTGAGCACAGCCCTCCTGCCTCCAGAACTCACACTAGTATATGTCTTGTCCCTTAGAAAGGGGAGGGCAGTTGTGGAGACCTGTCCCTTAGAAAGAAGAGGGCAGTCTCTATCCATCTGTGATGGTACAGGGAGAAAGGGCTTTGCGGAAGGGCAGGCAGGCCTGTCAGGATGGCCTGTCCCCAGGAGAGATGGGGAACCAGGCCTGAGTCTCCTGCGCAGCCCTCAGGGGAAGCATCTGCATTCAGGTTCACATGCAGTGGGTTCTCTGCTTACCCGGAACTGACCACCGTTGCCATCGTCCAGTTCTAGGATGTACCCTTCGGCGGGTACAGCGGACAGAGGTGGCTGTTTCCAGGACAGAGTGGCGCTGTTGTTGTGGGTGCAACACTCCTCCAGCTGCAGGATGGGGGTCGCGGGGACTGGAGAGGAAGCTAAACAGAAATTAGCATAACCCTAACTTCTGTCTGCTCACAAATACTTCAGCGTCTTGGCAGGACATACATGGCCCTGATAAACACGTGCTCAGAAGCAGCCCCTCTGGGGTGAACAGTCCCAGGGCCTCCAGACTTTTCCAAGCTCGAAGTGGCTCTTCCCACCTTAATCACAGCTGTGGAGGGGAGACAGGTGCATTCTCACAACTGCTCTGCTGTCACCTCCCTCAGGACACCCCATCCCTAAAAGACAGATGTTACATGCGGGCTGAGTTTCCCGTCCAGCCCACTAAGGCCTGTTTGACTGTGGCTGAAGTTGTGCTGATAGTTTTATCATAAAATTTATTCTGAGATTAAAAACTTGGCTTAAAAACTAGAGAAGGTTTATTCTGAGAAATATCTCTGAAAGCACTATATACTAATATCTTGTAACTTTTTAAAAACCACTGATTCTGTTCCAGATCTTAGACATGTGAGTAGTGAAAGCAGTGAATTTTTGAAAATTTAGTAACAAGTGACACAAACAGTGTTCTCTTTGTTCCGAGGAAGGTGACATCATTCTCTCCAGGCGGCCATACTTTGAAAGCAGAGTGGGACAAGTGCCCTCTTCCTGACCCCAGTGGCCGTGAGCCTGGGAGTGGTGACAGGAGCGGACTGGCATGAGAAGGACGCTCAAGGTGTCCTCACGGCCTTATGAGCTTCTGTCATGGTGTCGGCCGTCCCAATACCCCATCCCCACCTTTTGGCTGGGATTTTCTGTGTTCCTTATAATTGCAGATTCCCTGGGCCTTCAGGTACTCAGGCGTGGAACGGTTCCAGCTTCTATCATACCAGTTCAATGTATGTAACTGGGAACTGCTGAAAAGTTGCTAGCACCAAAACATCAGTTTATTATTATTTTCACACTTTAACAGCAGCAGAGAACAGCTTGGACCACAGCCGGGACATTTAGAGGAACACCCGTGTGCTGAACTGTGGAAGCTGGGCTCTGTGTCCCGCACACTCGGTTCCATTTGGGAGACGTTTAATTTAATAGCAGATTAAGAAACGGAGTCTACAGTGGATAACCTAGAAAACGAAAGCAGTGGCTGTAACGTACGAGTTGGGAGGGCATGTGAAGCCAGTCAGTTCTCTCCTACTAAGACAAGACAGTGAGACATTGCCGTGGGATGTGTCTGAGCTCGGAAATCGGACAGGATTGGATCAAAACTCCAGACTGGAGTTAACTGGAGGTGATCAGGTTAGGAAGGGAAAGCATGTTTTACGCTTCACTGGTGCAGAGTTTGGATGGAATCTCGAACATCTCTACTTGGAGGAAGGGAGATAAATCCTTTGGCTTGATCAACAAGTAAACTACAGGCCTGTACAGACAGAGGAGGCGACAGCAGACATCGCTGTCCTCCTACCTGCACCGTGAGGTGGGAGGTTAACCTACAGTCATTTTAAATATCAGCAATTTACTTTGTTGTTTAAAATTTGTTTCCTTGATGAAAATAATATATTTTTAATGTTTACCATGGAAGTAAAATATGGCAAGAGTAGGCAGACCATTCTTCAGAGGGCTCTAGCGAACTGAATGATCCATCTGTTTTAACTGTCCTTATTAGTTAGAGCCTCCCATAAAACAATTCCTTGGACTCTCTTATTACATAGCTCCATAGCAGTCTTTTTTCTTCCTGTTTGCTCATGGTTCAGGCAAGTCTACATTTCATCAATTATAAAATCAAAGAATAAGATCACAGGATGGTTTCGACTTAAATCATACAAACGCTCACAACGTCTTGGATAAGAAAATCAAATTTCCCTATGTAGACACAGGTATTATTAAAAGATTGAATGAAAACTATGATGTCATGTGTAATTAAAACATCAGAACTTCATTTATGAGTCTTCAGTGGATATACTTTAAAAGACCAAAAAGATAAGTCTAACTTCTCAGTAATCTTCAGGTCTTAATATTGTCCCAGATTTAAACAAATAAGCAAATGAACAAAAAAGCAAGGGGTGGGATACACAGAGAAAGAGAACTAACCTGGAGATATCTTCATATGTCTAAATCTATCCCTCAGTGTGCTGAGAATTATTTTTTTTCTTTTACCTCGTTTATCCTAAAATGTCGCATATAAAAAGTAAATGTGTTAGGTGCAGTGGCTCATGCCTCTAATCCAGCACTCTGGGAGGCCAAGGCAGGAGGATCACTTGAGCTCAGGAGTTTGAGACCAGCCTGAGCAAGAGCAAGACCCCCATCTCTACTGAAAATAGAAAAATTAACTGGGCCCAGGCACAGTGGTGGACGGCTATAGTCCAAGCTGCATGGCAGGCTGAGGCAGGAGGATCACTTCAGCCCAGGATTTTGAGCCTGTAGTAAGCTAGGATGATGTCACTCCACTCTAGCCAGAGGTGACAGAGTGAGACTCTGTCTCAAAAAAAGGGTAAATGTGACAAAATTACAGCCTCAAGAGCAGAGACTTAGGCTGATATTTTAGAAAAATAGATTTTGTAGTGGGTATTATGTTATCCTACTTTACTTTATTGGGTACAGAATAAATGGTCTGCTAAAAATCCAAAGTGCTTTCTGACTAATCTATTTTGTATGATTTGGGAATGGATAGCCTCACAGTATGATTTGGGAATGGATAGCCTCACAGTTCCTAGCCTCACAGTTCCTCCATCTAAGAAAGAACATTTTATCTTACTGAAACTCCTGTCATCAGGGCTGCCACAGCTCTCGTGATCTTTCATGATCTAAAGAAAAGCTTCAGATTTTTCTTTAAGAACTAGTTTCTCCTGACTTGATCAGAATTCTAGCACAGGGTCTTCTTTCAGACTGTCAAATCAAGCTTTAGGCTGAAAATTCTCCTCCTGGATGAGAGCAGGCAGCTGTTACTATTGACTACCTTGAAAAAGTCTGTCAGGGACAAGGTACAAAACTAAATTTTGTTTAACAGTGGCTTCTTACACCAACACTTCCAAATGTCTTCCTCTTGTAAGGCCTCTCTAGTCCCAATTCTATTCCACATTTTCCTTACTTAATTATTTTCTCTTTTTGGATGGTGAATAGCCACAACCATCCTGAATTCCTCTGTGTGAGCACACAGGAATGTGGGGAGGACAGTCTGGACTAGGAGCCTGGTTCGCAGCCTGTGCAGGGAGTACATGTTAGGAGGCTGGACTGGGAGCCGGGCTTGCGGCCTGCACAGGCAGCACATGTCAGGAGGCTGGACTGGGAGCCGGGCTTGCGGCCTGCACAGGGAGCACATGTCAGGAGGCTGGACTGGGAGCCGGGCTTGCGGCCTGCATAGGGAGCACATGTCAGGAGGCTGGACTGGGAGCCGGGCTTGCGGCCTGCACAGGGAGCATATGTCAGGAGGCTGGACTGGGAGCCGGGCTTGCGGCCTGCACATGGAGCACACGTCAGGAGGCTGGACTGGGAACTGGGCTCCCGGCCTGCGCATGGAGCACACGTCAGGATGGTGCTCCATGTGCTGGAGGACTGTCTCTGACTTCAGTGCAGCTATAAGCCATCTCTGGAAAGTTGTTGCTGGTGCAGTTATGAATAAATGTAATGATTTAAGGACGTACCTTTCAGGCTCCCCAGCTATCAAGCATGAACAGAGATGAGCAAGCGTGAATGTTCATCCCATCCCCGCCAATCTTCCGGCAGCTTCCCCCCTATAATTTATAGGGGCGTTTGCTTAGATCCCACGGTCCTTGCCCTATGACCTTGGCATACAGAACATGAGGGATTAAAGATAAGAGTGAATGGATTAACATACTGTGGTACATATGTACCATGGAGACTGTACATCTTTTGTATTAACCTGGATGGAGCTGAAGAACATTTTCCTTAGTAAAGTAGCACAAGAATGGAAAAGTAAGTATCCGATGTACTCAATACTAATATGAAACCAGTAGATGAACAACTACATGCCCACACGAGAGAGAAAAACATAATTAAATTCAAGTGGGGAGGGAGGGGGAAGAGGGGGTAAGAGGAGAAGGGAAGAAGATTGTTAAGCTCTCCCCAATGTAGGGGTAGGCGGGACACCTCCTGGGTGAAGGGCTCCTCTACAACTTGGACTCTACCTAGCAAACATAAATAATGTAGCCTAATCGTATGTACCCTCATATTAACCTGAAAAAAAAGTAGAAAAAAAAAAAAGAAAGGAAACTGGATGCTGAAGCAAGTGACCATCTTAAAAAAAAAAAAAGGGAACTGCATCCCAGGGTGGTAAGTAGAGGCACTTACTATGGACTGGGATGAACAGCCGATGGTCTATGCAGTGAAACGGCCTGGCAGGATGTTGGGCACTGTCTTGTCCGGGTTCAGAATAAACACACTGGCATTTCATTTCAGCACTAGGACTTAGGAATCTCGGGATACTTTGCGTACTCAAACAATCCTAGGTTAGTATTTTGGGGGAGGAGGTAGGTATCTGAAACCTATTCTTACCCAGTCAGTGGAACTCTTGGCAGACTAAGAAAAGGTTCTTAAAATTTCCTTCCGATGATCTGGGAAAGGATTGTGGATACCAACTTATAATTAAGAAAAAAGAAGTTTTTATTACTCTCTGATAAAAATAGAGGGCAAAGCATAATATGTTGTTTTCTATAAAAGTTTAAAAGCCCCGTGGTCTGGAAAGAGTGAGGTGATTTTCTAATTAAAACACAAAAGGAAAACATGTTATTACAATTTGGGGATATGTCAACGAAGAAGTCAGTGTCTGGATACATCTCAGTCATTCGGGAACAACGTGGAATCAGAAAACCAGAAGAATAAAATCCTCAGCTGGTCAGAGAGAACTGCAGGTGGGGAACACTTGCCGGACAGTCGCTGGCTACCTGGAAAGTGTGCAAACCAGCGGCAGCTCTGCCTTCTTTGATACCGACAACAAAGGCATCTACAGTGAGATTTCCTAACCAGAGAGAGGCTTGCTGAAGTTCTGAGTCAAGAGATAGTTTAGTTATTCTGAGTCATAATTTTAAATGTACACTGTGACTTTGATTATTAAATCATAGCTGTGTACATTAATGTGATCATGGGGCACCATACACTGGTTTTATAAACAGTTTGACACATTTTCATCACACTGGTTAACATAGCCTTCCTGGCATTTTCTTAGTCATTGCGTTAAGACATTTATATTCTACATTTACTAAGTTTCACACGTGCCCTTGTAAGATGCACCGCAGGTGTAATCCCACCAATCACCCTCCCTCTGCCCATCCTCTTCCCTTCCCTCCCCTCTCTCTCCCCCTTCCCCATATTCTTAGGTTATAACTGGGTTATAGCTTTCATTTATGAAAGCCATAAATTAGTTTCATAGTAGGGCTGAGTAAATTGAATACTTTTTCTTCCATTCTTGAGATACTTTACGAAGAAGAATATGTTCCAGCTCCATCCATGTAAACATGAAAGAGGTAAAGTCTCCATCTTTCTTTAAGGCTGCATAATATTCCATGGTATACATACACCACAATTTATTAATCCATTCGTGGATTGATGGGCATTTGGGCTTTTTCCATGACTTAGCAATTATGAATTGGGCTGCAATAAACATTCTGGTACAAGTATCTTTGTTATAATGTACCAAAGATTTTTGGTCTTCTGGGTATATACCTGGTAGAAAAATTATAGGATTGAACGGCAGATTATTTAGATCTCTAAGTGTTCTCCAAACATCTTTCCAAAAGGAATGTATTAATTTGCATTCCCACCAGCAGTGTAGAAGTGAATTATCATAACCTCTGGGATACGGCAAAGGCAGTCCTAAGAGGGAAATTTATAGCACTGCAAGCCTTCCTCAAGAGAACGGAAAGAGAGGAAGTTAACAACTTAACGGGACATCTCAAGCAGCTGGAAAAGGAAGAACATTCCAACCCCAAATCCAGTAGAAGAAAAGAAATAACCAAAATTAGAGCAGAATTAAATGAAATTGAAAACAAAAGGATTACACAACAGATCAATAAATCAAAAAGTTGGTTTTTTGAAAAGGTCAATAAAATAGGTAAACCTTTGGCTAATCTAATCAGAAAAAAACCCCGTAAAATCTCTAATTTCATCAATCAGAAACGACGAAGATGAAATAACAGACTCCTCAGAAATTCAAAAAATCCTTAATGAATATTACAAGAAACTTTATTCTCAGAAATATGAAAATCTGAAGGAAACAGACCAATACTTGGAAGCACGTCACCTTCCAAGACTTAGCCAGAATCAAGTGGAAATGTTGAACAGGCCAATATCAAGTTCTGAAATAGCATCAACCATAAGAAATCTCCCGAAAAAGAAAAGCCCGGGACCAGACGGCTTCACGTCAGAATTCTACCAAACCTTTAAAGAGGAACTAGTACCTATATTACTCAATCTGTTCCAAAATGTAGAAAAAGAAGGAAGACTACCCAACACGTTCTATGAAGCAAACATCACCCTGATCCCCAAACCAGAAAAAGACCCAACAAGCAAAGAAAATTATAGACCAATATCACTAACGAATATAGATGCAAAAATATTCAACAAGATTCTAACAAACTGAATCCAGCAACACATCAAACAAATTCGAAAGTATTTTAAATCCATTTGGCACAATTAGAAAACACACACTGAATTCCATGTACTGTTAGTTTCACAATGGTGCAGCTCGATACCACTCCAAATGCTGCTTTATTTTGGCCATTTGTATGTGGCTCTGAAGGGGCAGCTTCTTGGGATGCTGGGACTGACAAGTTGTGACAGTGCAGTTTATTAAACTAAGAAGATATTAAAAAAATGAAAAGACTCACTCTCGCCCAGTAACAGCTGTGGCTATGTTATCAGATTTTATGGGAGCCAAAAGCAGTCTTCACTACAGCCAATCAAGTTCTAGTACACCATGACCTCTGCCTTTCTCTTTCCATCGCAAGCATTTGACAGACAAAAATTATTCAGATTCTAAAAAGGACTGGACTCTCACTGAATTAATTAAACTCAAAGAGCACAAAGCAAAGCATACAAATGAAGTAGTCAGAGTGATAATCACCAGAAGTAGATTAAGTGTTAAAAAGAAAAGGAAAATGGAATACTAGCGTCCAGCGTCCTACTTGCTTTGTAAATGATCGTTCTGGTGTTTGATTCTGGGCGAGTGTCTGCTGTGCGAGCACTCTGCGTTCAGGCCTTCTCTGCTGTGTGCGCAGGCGTGCATGGACCACACAGCCTGCCCACTGTTACTTTTGTCTGCAGTTGTAAGTGGCCAAGTGACAGTGCTTTAGAAATGTGGGCTGTGATGCAGAGCGCGTGCACCTGTGGTCCCCACACCCGAGGAAGGGCCTCTTCACTTGAACACAATCTCCACCATCCCGACAACTGGCCTGGAAGCCACAGTGGGCAGATGGACGCAGGGAGTGAAGGGGCAGGGAGTGAGGAAGGGGGGGGTGTTGACGGCCCAATTAAAGCATGCCCAGGCCCTGAGGCTTGTACCCTCTAACTGCCCTCTCCTGCTCCCTCACCAGGCTAATTGGGTTGGTGCATTTCCCCCCCTTTCACCAAGGCTTTTATATTACTCTTTTGTGACTTATTCTTTCCTCCAAGCTACTTGTGACATACCTTTCGGTGATTTTATCTCTTTGAAAGAATTGGGGACAGAGAGACGCTGATCCAGGGGAATGTAAATGAATCTGGGGCTCTCTCTTTTATCAGGATGGCTTTATTTTAGAGGCTCCATGTTGCTATTCAAGAAAAATTTCTAAACAGCAAGAAAAAATGGCTGCAACAAAAGTTACATTTATTAAGCTTAAGAGAGGAATTAGTTATTCCTTGAAGAAGCTGCTTAGGATGGTGCTAGCTTTACAGAATAAACTGGAAGTTGGAGGAGTGGATTCTGCAGCTGTACTCCCCAGGGCTGAAGCCTGGTCCTGCTACTCACCAGCTGTGTGAACTCGGGCAAGTAACCCAGCCTTCCTGGGCCCCAGTTTCTTCAGCTAACTACGAGGGCTGTGCGAATAAAATGAGTCGGTATATGGAAAATACTTAGGGGGATGTCTGGTTTGGTTAGTTAAATGCTAATTATGCTCAATAAATGCAAATGCTTGTATTACTGTAACAAAGCATATTTATTTATAATATATATTGCTTCAAAGTTTGATTGAGGCATCTTCCCAAAGCAAAACATATTAAACAACAAAAAAAGAGAAAATGGAAAATGAAAGAGCAAAACTCCATCGACAAGGGTGAGAGAAGTTTACATTCTGAGCCCAGGAAAGACTTTATCCCCACCACGTGAGTCTTAGGGACATGGCCCTAAAACCTGCTTGCTTACATGATCTTCTTTGTCCAATAAAAGGAAAAAGATAGACTTTTCTTAAGAGACAAAATGTTTAAAGCACTGAACGCTAAGAGACATTTAGTATGTGGATAAGTATATTGGGAATTGCAAAGAGCAAATCAGTAAGATCAGAAAATGACAAAATTACAGAGATGGAGAACAGATCAGTGGTTTCCAGGGATTTGGGGTTGTGGCGGGGAGGGCTGTGACTATCCAGGGACATCTTTGTGTTGAAGGAATGGTTCTGTGTCCCAGTCATAGTGGTGCTCATGTGGCTCTGTACAAGTGACACAATGGCACAGAAGCACACACAACGGTACCAATGGGGGTTGGACGCTACGTCATAACTGGGCAAGACTTAACTGCCAAGGGGATATGGGGAGGAGCAGCCAGACCCCTCCTGACTATTTTTTCAACCTGCTATGAATCTGTATTTCAAGACAAAAAGTTAAAAGAAATATTCTTCAAAGGAATATGAGTTACACTGTCATATAACTTTAATCGTGTGGGTAGCCTGAGAGGTTATTTTCCTTTGAAAGAGTTATTTTGCTTAAAATGCTTCAGGGATTTGTATTTCCCTTTAGCCCCTCAAAAGTCTAAAAGGGACCTGGCTATATCCCATAATCAAATAAGCCACATTTAAAGTTCATTTCAGATTTTCATTTTCCTTCCAGGCTCTTGTTTTCTTGCTGGCATTGGCCGTCTAGCTGTGACGCTCTCAGATTCCTGCGGGTCCCCCGAGACCACTGCCCATCCCCACATGGAGGCAGTTGTTTCAATTTTGGACTCCCATGAGTTATGCCAGTATTTCTGGCTACTTTTTTTTTTTTTCTTTTTAGAGACAGACTTTTACTTTATCACCCTCGGTAGAGTGCTGTGGCATCACAGCTCACGGCAACCTCCAGCTCCTGGGCTTAGGCGATTCTCTTGCCTCACCTCCCAAGCAGCTGGGACTACAGGCGCCCGCCACAACGCCCGGCTATTTTTTGGTTGCAGTTTGGCCGGGGCCAGGTTTGAACCCACCACCCTTGGTATATGGGGCCAGCGCCCTCCCCACTGAGCCACGGGCACCGCCCTATTTCTGGCTCCTTTTATATCAAGATCCTATTTATTTGCAGTGACCCTTTCTCTTCCTACCTCTTTTATGCCAGTTATTCTCTGGTGCTGAGCTCTGAGTCTTAGGGAGGCGAGCACTGAGTTTATCTGAATTTATCTGAGTTGAGGAAAGGAGACGTTTGATTATATGGTAAGATAGAAACCATTTCAGGTTTTCCTAACATTAGCCAGACAGGCACTGATCCTGCTTCGAGTATCAGCAGCACCCGGGGGCGGGGGGGATGCTGCTCTCTGATTTGGGGATGCGGGGACATGAGCACGTACCTTTCATCTGCACGAAGTCGAGCTGGTGGATGGATTGCAGCAGCGGGCTGTTGTCCAGGCTCAAGTCAAAGTCTGTGGTCATCCGGGGCGTGAGTGTGCCCTTCCCCCACTGGTCCTCAGTCAGGTGCACTCTCCGTATGAGGGCGTCAGAAATCTAATCACACCAAAGACCACAGTCTGAGACACTGTGCCTCAGCTCTGGGGTGCTGTCCCCAAACCACTCTGGGATGCACACAGTGCCGTTGGTGAGGAGGACCCTGCTGTGACTAGAGTGACTCAGGAGTTGGAACAACACAGTTGAGGGAGGCACTGTAATAATTAGCAGGTATTAACTGATCTAATAGATAGATCCGGATATATGGTCATATGATTAGGCATTTATGACCGACCGCTAAGAGCCAGCAACTTTAAAGAGTGATGCATTGGAGTTTAGTTAAGTCCTATTAGAACCAACTAATTTGAGCTGTGGATATGCTATCAAGACTCGGAAATGAGTTTTATAAAATAGGTTAGAGGCTGCAGGTGAAATTTCTTACATTTAAGCACATGATATTCGAGTGAATATAGCTGTATGTCTTGGGAGAGAGAGTGCTCTTTCACTTCTACTCTTTCTTGTTTTTTCCCCTTGAGACAAGGTCTCACTCTGTTGCCTGGGCTAGAGTGCAGTGTTCAAGAGATTTTCCAGCCTCAGATTTCTAAGCAGTGGGAACTACAGACATAGACTACTACACCTGGCTGATTTTCCTATTTTTTTTTTGTAGAGATGGGGTCTTTCTTAGTTGCTCAGGCTGGTCTCTAACTCCTGTCCTCAAGTAATTCCCCTGCATTGGCCTCCTCAAGTACAGGGATTACATGTGTGAGGCACTCTGCCCAGCCTCCTTTCTTGTACGTTCAATCTCCCTCTGCTAGTCTTGGCCAATAACAAAAGCTGCCTTATCACTGGGATCAAAACTTAAGCCAAACCCAGCTTACATCATGGTATCTGCTCATTGAAATAACAGAAGAATGTAAAAAACCCCAAACTTCACTGTATTTGATAAATCACTGACTTCCTGGCCAGTAGAAGGTGTCAGGAAGGTAAAAGCTTGGCAAACTTAGACATTTGCAGCCAACAAAACTCTCAACGAGATATTAACAGAGACAGTCCTTAGGCAAGGCGATCACTGCACTTTGGGAGAAGGCACAGGGAACTATGTTTTCATGATTGAACACAAGAACAAAAGCAAATCCAACAAAGCCCCACGCCCTTCTCAGTCTTGCAGTGCGTGGTGGCAGAGACCTCTGAGAGTCCTCAGAGTTTAATGAGCAGGCGCCCTGGCACACTGTGGGGTGGGGGAGCTTCTGTCACTGGGGGGGCCCATGCCCAGCCCAAGTGGCCTGGGCTCACCCCCCTGGGACGTTCAGAATCTGAAGCAGAAACTGGTTAACACCTACCTGCAAAAAGCCACTAGGGTCATTTTCCTTAATCACCTCGAGGCAATACTCCATGAGGCCCGTGGTCTGGCGCAGCTTCACTGTGCAGTGAGAGATCTGGTCCCGAACCACCTGGGATTGAGGAGAGAACTGAACGGTCCAAAATGGCAGAGGGGAGATAAGAAGGACCTGGGACTTTGGAAAGTGTCTGCAAACCAGAACCCAAGAGTGTCATGGAATGGAACCACATTTACGAGAATATTCTGTGGCAATGTCTGCAGTGGACGATGGCTCTGGAGGCAGATCAGAAGAGGCTCTTAATGGAAATTAGTAATAACAGGACCCACGAGGAAGGGACAGATGTTGCAACCCTGTGGACCTGGTGACCTTGTTGCATCAAGGTGCACCTTGCAGAGGTCTGCCTTAGCCCCTCTTTCCCAGGAAGCTGCTTGTGGGGAGTCTGTGAAGGAGCCAAAGCCCCCCCATGCGTGGCCACTGCTCTGCTTTGTGACACTGCCACCTACTTCCCCCACCTCTGCCTGTTTCTTCTAAAGGGTGACCGTCACCATCTGGACCCAGTTCCTGTCCCTTCCTGCCCCTCCCCATGGCCCCAAGGGCATCCATTCTGCTTCTCTTTCCTTTGTGGGGGTCAATGGGGAGCTGGAGGGCCAAGGGGGAGCCTGGGAGAGACCAAGAGAGAAGGACGAGTCAGCTGGAGAAAGAAGATGATGTAGAACTAAGTGTCATAAACGGAATAATAGACGCTGGAGACTAGAAAGGGTGGCAGGAGTGAGAGATGGACAAGTACTTTAAGTGGTATAGTGGACACTCTCCAGATGATGGTCACAGCTTACAGCTATGCACTGTATCAGTGTAACCCCTAAATTTACAAAAATGAAATAGGGATTAAAAAACTATAACCTGGAGTGAGAGCAAGATGGTGGCTGAGTAACAGCTTCCCTGCACCTGGGCACTGTTGAGACTGGGGAGATAAGACTCCAGGCATCTCTGCCTGTGGTATCTGCCTATAATCATCCCTTTGAGGATACAGGGAGTCAGCGAGAGACTTCTGGACTCCAAAGGAGGACAAAAACAGTGGAAAACTGGCAAGTGGTTGCGTGTGTTCGATCCATCTAATCCCGCTGGCAGCTGTAAGTACAGCAGCAGCAAGGCTGCAAACCGGAAAGGCCTTACCTGTGAACTGTTTTGGTGTTTTTGGACTTGGAACTCAGATGAACTGCCTTGGGGAGAGCTTGAGCAGGAGTGCGGAGAACTTTGGGCGTTGTCTAGGGCCCCAGACTGAGCCGCTGAGTTAGACGGAGCTAATAGTGATCGGCTGTGGGCCGCAGGGAGCCATTCTGAGAGAACTGCCCCGGCAAGCTCTGCCCTCCGGGTCACAGAGCAAGGATTGGGCAGGAGCTAGTAACCTAGTGACTGAGCAGCCTAAAGGCGACTGAGCCGCCTTACAGCCTTCACCCTCAGGGGCAGAGTGAGACCAGTTTTGGCACACTGGGTAAGTGGATAGCCACTTCAGCAGTGATCCCAGCAACAAGCACTTTCCTGGGAAAGCTTCTGCTTAGCCAAGTCTAAAAGTTTAAAGTGCCTTTTAAGAGGGCTGAAGAGAGATTTACAGTCTCCACCCTGTGGGGTTTGAGAAATCAGTGGAGGCCTCTAGTCATATCAGCATTGTGATTAACATGTCATACCCCAGAAGACCACCTGTTGCCCAGACAGTATTCAACAAGATATATATACTGCTTTGTTTTTGGTTATTTTTTGTTTGTTTGTTGTTTATTTTGTTGTTTTATTTTTTAATTTCAACCTTTTCCATACAGATTTTTCTTTTCTTTTCCCCCCTTCTTTTCTTTCTCCATTTTTCTAGTTTAAATACAATTTCCCATTGCTGCCTTTTTCAATAATTAGAATTTCATTTTGCTAGTGTTTCTACCCCTATTATTTGGTTTTTTACCCAATTTTATCCCATAAAGTTTTCTGTTTGCTTGTTTTGGTTTGATTTATGGCATTTTTGTCTTTCCTCTCTACTTGGTGGAGGTGGTGTACTGTGTCCAATCAGGTTAGTAAAGAGCTGCTGACCTCAAGGGAACCACCCAACTGGGCACCCCCAGAGGTTGGGGTTTTTTTAAGGTTGTGTCAAAGTACCCTATTGTACACCTGTATTGCTCTGTCTCCCTCCTTCTGTGCCTCTCTTCTTTTTGTCAATATTCCCTTTTACCCATCCCCCTCTCCTTTCTCTATTTTCTTATCTTATCTTTCTTTCTTTCTTTTTCTTTCTTTTATCCCTTCTTCCTCTTCAACCTTCTCAGCCTTCTGGTCCTGTACCAAAAGGACGCATTGAAACCTTAGTCAACAGGCACGGGAAGTTAAAGACCAAGAGGAAATGATAGGAAAAGTAGGGCAAGGAAACAGATAAAAGAAATCACTCATGAGGAAGAATCAGCAGAAAACTCCTGGCAACATGAAGAACCAGTCCAGAGCAACCCCTCCAAGGGACCATGAGGTAGCTACTGCAGAGGATTCCACCTATAAAGAAATGTTAGGAATGACAGTAAGGGAATTTAGAATACACATGATTAAAACAATGAAGGAAATGATGGAAACAATGAAGGAAACTGCTAATAAAGTGGAAAATAACCAAAAGGAAATCCAAAAACAGAGTCAAATAAGAGATGAACGATATGAAGAATATAGAAAGGATACAGCAGAGCTGAAGGAACTGAAGCAGTCAATTAGGGAACTTAAAGATGCAATGGAAAGTATCAGCAACAGGTTAGATCATGCAGAAGAAAGAATTTCGGATGTAGAGGACAAAGTTCTTGAGATAACTCAGATAGTTAAAGAGGCAGAAAAGAAGAGAGAGAAAGCAGAACATTCACGGTCAGAATTAGGGGACTTTATGAAGCGTTCCAACATATGAGTTATAGGAATCCCAGAAGGAGAAGAATAATGTCCCAGAGGAATAGAAGCCATACTAGAGAATATTATAAATGAAAAATTCCCAAATATCACCAAAGATTCTGATACACTGCTTTCAGAGGGATATCAGACCCCAGGTCCCCTCAACTCTAACCAAGCTTCTCCAAGACACATTGTGATGAACCTGTCCAAAGTCAAGACAAAAGAAAAGATTCTGTAAGCTGCCAGGAGTAAGCGCCAGTTGACAAATCCATCAGAGTGACTGCAGACTTCTCCAATGAAACTTTCCAAGCAAGAAGACAATGGTCATCTACCTTTAATCTACTTAAACACAACAATTTCCAGACCAGAATTCTGTACCCTGCTAAGCTAAGCTTTAAAAATGATGGAGAAATCAAATCATTTATGGATATACAAACATTGAGGAAATTTGCCATAACAAGACCAGCTCTACAGGAAATACTTCAACCTGTTCTACACAATGACCAGCATAATGGATCAGCAGCAAAGAAAGAACTCAGAAATTAAAGGACAGAACCTAACTTCCGCACTGATGCAAAAGATAAAACGAAGCAATGGACTCTTACAAAATAAGATGAATAGAATACTACCACACTTATCAATTATCCCCATAAATGTTAATGGCTTGAATTCCCCACTGAAGAGACATAGATTGGCTGACTGGTTTAAAAAACACAAGCCATCCATTTGCTGTCTGCAAGAAACACACCTGGCTTCAAAAGACAAAACTCCGAGTCAAGGGTTGGAAGACAATTTTTCAGGCAAATGGAATTTAGCAGAAAAGAGGAGTTGCAATATTTTCAGATACATGTGGATTTAAAGCAACTAAAGTCAAAAAAGACAAAGATGGTCACTTTATATTGGTCAAGGGAAAAATACAACAAGAAGACGTTTCAATTCTAAATATTTATGCACCCTATTTAAATGCTCCCAGATTCTTGAAACAGACCTTACTCAGTCAGAGCAATACGATATCCATAATAACAGGGGACTTTAACACTCCTCCTACAGAGCTGGACAGGTCCTCTAAACAGAAATTAAACAAAGATACAAGAGATTTAAATGAGACCCTACAACAACTGTTCTTGATAGACGCATATAGAATACTCCATCCCATAGATAAAGAATATACATTCTTCTCATCACCCCATGGAACATTCTCCAAAATTGATCATATCCTGGACACAAAACAAACATCAACAGAATCAAAAGAATTGAAATTTTACCTTGAATCTTCACAGACCATAGGCACTAAAGGTGGAACTTAACTCTAACAAAAATGTTCGACACCACACAAAGGCATGGAAATTAAACAACCTTCTGTTGAATGACAGATGGGTGCAGGAAGAAATAAAACAGGAAATCATTAACTTCCTTGAGCATAACAATAATGAAGATACAAGCTACCAAAACCTGTGGGATACTGCAAAAACAGTTTTAAGAGGAAAATTTATCGCTTTAGATGCCTACATTCGAAAAACAGAAAGTGAGTGCATCAATAAACTCACAAGCCATCTTATGGAATTGGAAAAAGAAGAACAATCTAAGCCTAAACCCAGTAGAAGAAATGAAATCTCCAAAATCAAATCAGAGATCAATGAAATTGAAAACAAAAGAATCATTCAGAAAATTAATGAAACAAGGAGTTGGTTTTTTGAAAAAATAAATAAAATAGATAAACCATTGGCCAGACTAACTAGAAATAGAAAAGTATTAACCTCAATCAGAAATGATAAAGAGGAAATAACAAGTGATCCCACAGAGATACAAGAGATCATCTCTGGATACTACCAGAAACTCTATGCCCAGAAATTTGACAATGTGAAGGAAATGGATCAATATTTGGAATCACACCCTCTCCCTAGACTTAGCCAGGAAGAAATAGAGCTCCTGAACAGACCAATTTCAAGCACTGAGATTAAAGAAACAATAAAAAAGCTTCCAACCAAAAAATGCCCTGGTCCAGATGGCTTCACACCAGAATTCTATCAAACCTTCAAGGAAGAGCTTATTCCTGTACTGCAGAAATTATTCCAAAAAATTGAGGAAGAAGGAATCTTCCCCAACACGTTCTATGAAGCAAACATCACCTTGATACCTAGACCAGGAAAAGACCCAACCAAAAAGAGAATTTCAGACCAATTTCACTCATGAATATACATGCAAACATTCTCAACAAAATCCTAGCCAATAGATTACAGCTTATCATCAAAAAAGTCATACATCATGATCAAGTAGGTTTCATCCCGGGGATGCAAGGCTGGTTTAATATATACAAGTCCATATACGTTAACCACCATATTAACAGAGGCAAAAATAAAGATCATATGATCCTCTCAGTAGATGCAGAAAAAGCATTCGATAAAATCCAGTATCCTTTTCTAATTAGAACACTGAAGACACATTTCTAAAACTGATTGAAGATA
The DNA here is from genome assembly GCF_027406575.1 of Nycticebus coucang. NCBI lineage: Eukaryota > Metazoa > Chordata > Mammalia > Primates > Lorisidae > Nycticebus > Nycticebus coucang. The sequence continues at coordinate 6,308,017 of NC_069785.1, read as the reverse complement.
TCTATGACAAACCCACAGCTAATATTTTACTGAATGGAGTAAAACTGAAAGCTTTTCCTCTTAGAACTGGAACTAGACAAGGTTGTCCTCTGTCATCTTTACTATTCAACATAGTACTGGAAGTTCTAGCCAATACAATTAGGCAAGACAAGGAAATAAAGGGAATCCAAATGGGAGCAGAGGAGGTCAAACTCTCCCTCTTTGCTGACGAAATGATCTTATACTTAGAGAATCCCAAAGACTCAACCACAAGACTCCTAGAAGTCATCAAAAAATACGGTAATGTTTCAGGAAATAAAACCAATGTCCACAAGTCAGTAGCCTTTGTATACGCCAATAACAGTCAAGATGAGAAGCTAATTAAGGACACAACTCCCTTCACCATAGTTTCAAAGAAAGTGAAATACCTAGGAATATGCCTAACAAAGGAGCTGAAGGACCTCTATAAAGAAAATTATGAAATCCTCAGAAAGGAAATAGCAGAGGATATTAACAAATGGAAGAACATACCATGCTCATGGATGGGAAGAATCAACATTGTTAAAATGTCTATACTTCCCAAAGCAATCTACCTATTCAATGCCATTCCTATTAAATTACCAACATCGTACTTTCAAGATTTGGAAAAAATGATTCTGCATTTTGTATGGAACCAGAAAAACCCCGTATAGCTAAGGCAGTTCTTAGTAATAAAAATAAAGCTGGGGGCATCACTACACCAGATTTTAGTCTGTACTACAAAGCCATAGTGGTCAAGACAGCATGGTACTGGCAAAAAAATAGAGACATAGACATTTGGAATTGAATAGAAAACCAGGAAATGAAACTAACATCTTACAACCACCTAATCTTTGATAAACCAAACAAGAACATACTTTGGGGGAAAGACTCCCTTTTCAATAAATGGTGTTGGGAGAACTGGATATCCACATGTAAAAGACTGAAACTGGACCCACACCTTTCCCCACTCACAAAAATTGATTCAAGATGGATAAAGTACTCAAATTTAAGGCATGAAACAATAAAAATCCTCAAAGAAAGCATAGGAAAAACACTGGAAGATATTGGCCTGGGGAAAGACTTCATGAAGAAGACTGCCATGGCAATTACAACAACAACAAAAATAAACAAATGGGACTTCATTAAACTGAAAAGCTTCTGTACAGCCAAGGAGACAACAACCAAAGCAAAGAGACAACCTACACAATGGGAAAGGACATTTGCATATTTTGAATCAGACAAAAGCTTGATAACTAGGATCTGTAGAGAACTCAAATTAATCCACATGAAAAAAGCCAACAATCCCATAAATCAATGGGCAAGAGACATGAATAGAACTTTCTCTAAAGACGACAGATGAATGGCTAACAAACACATGAAAAAATGTTCATCATCTCTATATATTAGAGAAATGCAAATCAAAACAACTCTGAGATATCATCTAACCCCAGTGAGAATGGCCCACATCACAAAATCTCAAAACTGCAGATGCTGGCGTGGATGTGGAGAGAAGGGAACACTTTTACCCTGCTGGTGGGACTGCAAACTAGTACAACGTTTTTGGAAGGAAGTATGGAGAAACCTCAAAGCACTCAAGCTAGACCTCTCATTCGATCCTGCAATCCCATTAGTGGGCATCTACCCAGAAGGAAAAAAATCCTTTTATCATAAGGACATTTGTTCTAGACTGTTTATTGTAGCTCAATTTACAATCGCCAAAATGTGGATACAGCCTAAATGCCCCCCAAGCCAGGAATGGATTAACAAGCTGTGGTCTATGTACACCATGGAATACTATTCAGCCATTAAAAAAAATGGAGACTTTACATCCTTCGTATTAACCTGGATGGAAGTGGAAGACATTATTCTTAGTAAAGCATCACAAGAATGGAGAAGCATGAATCCTATGTACTCAATTTTGATATGAGGACAATTAATGACAATTAAGGTCACAATGGGGGTGGGGGAAGGGGAGAGCAGAGAGAGGGAAGGAGGGGGGTGTGTGGCCTTCGTGTGTGCCATACCTTTTGGGGGCAAGACAGGATTGCAAGAGGGACTTTACCTAACAATTGCAATCAGTGTAACCTGGCTTATTGTACCCTCAATGAATCTCCAACAATTAAAAAAAAAATTAAAAACAGAAAAGAAAACAAAACAATAACCTGTTTAGAATCCCTGGCTCATCTGAAAGAGCAGGTAGAAAGGCTGTTCTGTTCGCCAAGGTCTGAGTTTGCTTTACCCGAGATTAACATCTCTCCTGGCACGCAGTTCCCAGCCCTGGGAAGTGGCCTTTAGTGATACATGCAAGACATTCCTTGAAAAGTTTCTTCCTGCAGAGATAGTCTTCTTCTGTACCCTCTGCCCAGGGTCCCAGGTCTTGAGTTTTATTTTGTTTCCAGAGATGAGGTCTCACCATGTTTCCCAAGCTGGTCTCCAGTTCCTAGGCTCCAGTGATCCTCCTGCCTCCAGCTTTGAATGATTTTTGAAGCACCTTATTGAAGAAGGGTTTTCCTGGAAACTTAATCACGTACAAGTACATCCTCAATATTTATACTGCCTTGCAAAAGTCTCAAAAATAGATACTGTTTTTGGGTTTTATAGATAACAACTAAATGGGATTTTAATAATTATTTTAAAAAACTTTTCCTTGTTCTTTTTTTTATTAAAAATGTATTTTTCATTAAAGAGTGTTACATCCACTTTCCAAAACAACTGAGAAATAGATGAAAAAAGAGGATAAAAAATAGATGAAAAAATAATCTCATCATCCTAATGTAGAATTTTAAAACATTTCAATATTTTCTCTTCATATTTCTTCTAGTACCAGACTTATTTTGGAAGTTGCAATCGTGAGACATGACAATATTGCCCCTCCATACTGGATCAGAAGCATTTTCCATGTTGCCACCATCCACAAGTATTTCCGGCTACATAAAGACTCCAGTGAGTGGGTAATCATAATTTACTTAAGGATTATTGTTACCCTATTATTGGACTTTTAATTACTATCTAGATTTTTTAATAACTCATTTATTATTTCTTTTTCGTTCCTCGTTTTTTAAACTATGGTAAAACATACAAAAATATTTCCAGTTTAACCATTTTTTTTAATTCTACCAAACCTTTATTTTTATTTTTATTAAATCATAGCTGTGTACATTAGTCAGTTTAACCATTTTAAGTGCACAATTCTGTGCTATTAGTTACATTCACATTGTTGTGTGACCACCACCACTACCCATCTCCAGAACTTTTCATCTTCCCAAACTAAACTCTGTCCCTGTTAAATAATAATGTCTCATGTCTCCCTTCCTTAATCCCCTGGCAACCACCCTTCTGCTTTCTCTCTCGATGAATTTGTGCCATGAACCCCACCTGAGTGGAATCGCACAGCATTTGTCCTTAGAGACTGGCTTATTTCACTTAGGATAACGTCTTCGAGATTCAACCACATTGCAGCTTGTCTTTAAATTTTTGTCTTAAGACTAACAGGGGCGGCGCCTGTGGCTCAAAGGAGTAGGGCACTGGCCCCATATACTGGAGGTGGTGGGTTCAAACTTGGCCCTGGCCAAAAACTGCAAAAGAAAAAAAAAAGACTAACAGTCTAGTGTATGGACATACACATTTGTTTTCTCTATTCATGTATAGATGAATACTTGGATTGCTTCCACATTTTGGCTATTGTGACTAAAGGTGTTATAAACATGTGGGGACAGATACCTGGGGGAGTCTCTGCTTTCACTTCTTTGGGGATCATATGGTAATTATGTGTTTCATTTTTGAGAAATCACCAGAATTTTTCCACAGCAGCTTAACATTTTATATTCCCACAAGCAATGCACAAGGGTTCCATTTTCTCCAGCAACACTTATTATTTCCTTTCTGTCTTTTTAAAAAATGTAGCCATCCCATCTTTGTAGTGGGTGCAAAGTGGTATCTCATTGTGGTATCTCATTCCCTAATGACTAGTGATGGTGAGCATCTTTTTTTTGAGACAGACACTCAAGCTGTTGCTCTGGGTAGAGTGCTGTGGCGTCACAGCTCACAGCAACCTCAAACTCTTATGCTTAAGTGATTCTCTTGCTTCAGCTTCACAGTAGCTGGGACTGTAGGTACCTGCCACAATAATAGCCCTCCTGGATTTTTTTTGGTTGAAGTTGTCATTATTGTTTAGCAGGTCTGGGCCAGGTTTGAACCTGCCAGCCCCCATATATGTGATTGGCACCCTAACCACTGAACCACGGGTGCCAAACCCAGCATATCTTCTTTGGAGATCAAGTCTTTGCCCATTTTTAAAAACAGGCTATCCTGCTGCTGCTGTCAAGTTGTATAGGAGTTCTGTAGATATTCCGGATAGCCATCCCTTATCCGCTGTATGAGTTGTAAATACTCCTCCTGTTCCCTGGGTTGCTTTTTTTTTTTTGTAGAGACAGAGTCTCACTTTATGGCCCTAGGTAGAGTGCCGTGGCATCACACAGCTCACAGCAACCTCCAACTCCTGGGCTTAAGTGATTCTCTTGCCTCAGCCTCCCAAGTAGCTGGGACTACAGGTGCCTGCCACAACGCCCAGCTATTTTTTTGGTTGCAATTCAGCCAGGGCCGGGTTTGAACCCGCCACCCTCGGTATATGGGGCCGGCGCCTTACCGACTGAGCCACAGGCGCCACCCTTCTGGGTTGCTTTTTTACTCCTTTTCACTTCTTGTGTCCTTTAGGGTCACAGATATTTTCAATTTTTATAAAGTCTGACTTATTTATATTTTCTTTTGTTTCCTGTGCTTTTGATGTCATATCCAAGAAATGACTGGAAAACCCAACGTCCTGAACCTTTCTTGTAAGAGTTTTATGGTTTTGGGTTTCACACTTAGTACTTTGATTTATTTGGAGTTAATTTTTGGATAGGGTATTAGATTAACTGTCTCGTTTTTGTATATGGTGTTAGGTAAGCGTCCACTAATTTTTTGGTATATGGATATCCAGTTTCCCCCACACCGTTTGTTAAAATGTCCTTTCTCCCCTGAATGGTCTTTGCATTCTTGTGGAAAATCATTTGACCATATATATGAGGATTTACGTCTAGACTTTCTATTCTATTCCAGTGGTCTATGTATCTATCTTTATGCCAGGGCCACACTGTTTTGATTATTGTAGCTTTGTCCTAAGTTTTAAAATCAGGAAGTATGAGACCTCCAACTTTGTTCTTCATTTTCGAGATTGTTTTGGGTGTCTGGGTCTTCTAATTTTCTGACGGATGATTTATTATTGGTTTTTAACTTTTAACAGTTAAAAGGAAAAATAAGTTATTGTATTTAAAAATCTCTATTATAATTGGTAAAAGAAACCAACTATGATGTGAAAATTATTTTGGTAATTTTTTGGGGGGGATTAAATTTAAAATTCACTAAAACCAGTGTATGGTGTCCCATGATCACATTAATGTACACAGCTATGATTTAATAAAAAAAAATTCTAAATTCACTGGTTGATTTATTTTCTTCTGATATCCAGTATGCTTTTGACAACTGCCAGCACCATGTGTGGGTATGCAATGAAGGAATGCAAATTACTTTTATTTTTTATTCAGAAAATAACAGGAAGACTGGGCTTCTGCTTCTTGGAGTAAAAGAAAACTTCACAAATAAAACGTTTAAAAATCCCAGACAGGTAATCTACAGCTAATATGCTTTTCCCCTCTGCAGTATGAGGCTTAACTAAATTGTTCCCTGAAAACATTTTTATATTTTGGTAGCCATATATTAATGCTGCTAGGTATCAGAAACCTCAGAAGTCACCATTTCATTAACCAAATAGTATCTGTCCCCTGACTACTGGTACTAAAAGTATGAATAATACTAAGTAGAGCCCAGAGCTGAGTACTATCACCGAAAGTGAGTTTGCTTTTGAGACAAAACAGACTGAATTGTTGTGTTTACTTCTAGAGGATTCAGCTCAACGACACATACATGTATTGAAATAAAGATATTACTCGGTCCTTATAGGATTCTGTGTTTGCTTCTATAAATTTCCTCCTTCAACAAAGTTTATTTGGTGCTAACAGGGTGTCTGAGCATTGGGGCTCTTTGTCTTCTCTTAAGAAGCTTAATTAATTGTACTGCTAAAAGGTTGCTGAGTTTCAGCAGGGCTTTGCCCTTGGTCCCTATCTTCTATGACTCAAGTTTCTTGGAAGGAGTCAACATCCCCAAGTTCCTGGTGCTCAGCTTCCACTGTTGCTGTAACTGACTTGGCCCATCTTCCTACATTTTAATCAACTACCCTGTTTCCCTGAAAATAAGACAGTGTCTTATTTTAAGGTGTGCTCCCAAAGATGCGCTAGGTCTTATTTTCAGGGGATGTCTTATCTTTCCTATAAGTAGGTCTTATTTTCAGAGGACGTCTTATTTTCAGGGAAACGGAGTCTTTCACCATGATCACAATGGCCTGTGATAAAACACTACTAAAAATCAAACCACAAGTTCCTACAGCAGCATTTTGGGTGCATTGTCATTGATTTATAGTTTCTGAATTAATTTAGCAAGATTTCCCACCTTATGGGAATTAGCCAGATAGTTAGATCTTTTAAAAGTATTTTTTTTTACTACTTGAGTGTCTTTATCAACTGTCTTATTTGCTACTTCCTTCAACCTGTGTTTTTCACACCACTTTTTAAAATTATTTCCACATTGTGTGTTTTTTTTTTTTAATGTAAATTCCTAGGAAGCTAGGCCATGCCACTTTGTTTTCTGAGTGACACTTTTCTGTATTTTGGTTTTGACGCACAAGAGAACCCCTTGGCACCATGTTAGTAGCTGGCTGTTCTTAAGAGTTCCTTTTCTTAGGAACTGTGCAAATTGCAGGAATGACATGAATAGGGACTTGGAGGACAATATTCCTGTTTTATCTGTATGAAAGCCTGAGCCAGCTCTCACGGGGCAGTGAATTAATCTCTGGTCCACAGTTTCAGAGGAAGCTTTTAAAATTGTATCAGCAGAGCCACCATCTGTTCTGGAAGGCAAGTTCCTATTGATCATTTGAACAGTCCTATTTTGTTAAGAGGCAAATTTATAAAGGTCATTTCTTGGAGTAGGATATCACATTGACACCATTTGTTAAAGGAGAGTCTGAAGGATAGTTGTGTCCCTTTGAATTCTCGCACTTTTTCAGTTGCCTAGAGTGGTCCAGGAGCACGTGTACACTACCGAGGTAAAATTTCGTTCTGTCTGTTCCTGAGCATGGTCCCATGGCTGCCAGGCCAACCTTCTTTCCCCATCAGGTCGTGGGACACAGCCAGCAGCCAGACTCGAGGTTAATGAAGGGGAATTTCAGTTTCTATCCGGCGTTGAGCCTGACACCTTCCTCACCTCCGTTTACTTCTCCACTTTACATGTGGCTCTGTTAAGATTTTTCTATATTTATTCTTTTTAATAAATACCTTTTCTCACCATTTTCTCATCATAGGCTCTGAGGGGATATCACTAAGGAATTACTAGTCTAAGTAAACACATGAATACTAACATTCTCTCATTTCTAAAAATTCTTTCTTAAATATTATTGGCCATGGTAGCTCATGCCTATAATCCCAGCATTTGGGAGGCTGAGCTTAGGAGGATCAGTTGAACCCAGGAGTTCAAAGTTAAAGTGAGCTACGATTACACCACTGTATTCCAGCCTGGGTGACCCTGTCTCTAAAGATACACGTGCTTGCATGCACAAAACATACACACGTGTGCTTTCCCATCACAGTCTGTAACAGTTTTCCTTAAGCACAGCTAATCTTTTAATCCTTTTTGTTTGTTTTTAGTTATAGTTGTTGCTCAGTATCCATGAAGGATTGGTTCCAGGATTCTCAGCAAACGCCAAAATCCCTGGAGGCTGTCTCTGATACAAACGGTGTTGTACATTCGTATAAGGTATGGACATCCTTCTGTATACTCTAAATCATCAATAGTTACTCATAACACCTAATACAATATAAATGCTACGTGAATAGTTACTGAACTGTTCAGGAAATAATAACAAGAAAAAATCTGTACACATTCAGTACATTTTTCCCCCAAATGTTTTTGATCTATTGTTGGTTGAATTCAGATGCAGAATACACACAGCAGAACCCACAGATGTGGAGGGCTGACTGTAATTTTAAGATGCAAACTTGAAGAGTGAGTCCTCCGTGGGTACTTTTGGTCGGGATAGGGGGTTATTTCTCTGTGTCCCATCACATCACATCCTGAAGTACAATGACCAACTGATGCTTTGAACTGACCATGTGTGAGTTAAAGGTAAGGTGCTTTGGCTGTTAGACTTGTCTGGTAAAACGAAGAGTTCTGATTTTTCCTAGAGTTGAGTATTATCTACCATATTGCTGTTACGTTTGTTGAAACCTAGAGGCATTTACATTAAGAAAGAAAATTTTAAATTTCTCACATGCCACCATTTTCCCACATGGTTTCAGGCAAATATGTTCCTTATTTTCTTGTCACCACCCTCTGCACCAGTGTCATTAATGTACCCACACTGGCAACTAATCATTTCAAAGACAAGTCTGAGGCTTTGAGTTTTTCATCAAGAAAAGGATCATTTAGCCCCATTAAAGAAATAAAACATGCATCTGTTTGGAAGAAGGCTTGCTTAACAGTAAAGCTGTGAACCTTCTATTCCTGAAATGTGAATGTCACCAACCGTCTTATCAATAAATGCTGAGTGCAATACACAAAGCAGGCTGCCCTCACGAGAAGTTAACCAAGGAAGAAGACAGGACATTGAGAGAAGAGTGACTCGCTGGTGTGGGTCCCCTCATGGGGGAACATGCTGCACTGATGGCGGCTCATGGCCAGGGCCATGCAGGGTGGTGTTTGTGGGGTGTGAGGGGCAGGAGGCAGAGTGGTCACTCTCCACTGTCTGTAAAGTCAGGCACCCCTTGGAGGTGAGGCGTGTCACCTACACGCAGGTTCAGGCAGATGGCCTTAAAGGAGTTCTGGGACTGCCCCTCACTGGCATTGCCTAAGTGAGTTGGGTGGTTTCCAAGGCCGTGTCCCCTAATACAGGGGAACCCCAGCTGTGTGGGGGGCTCCCCAGTAACCCCATGGGCCCTGGGCACTCTGTCTTATACAGATTCTCTGTGACTTTTGCTCCTATGAGGTGGGAAGCAGAAGACCACACAATTTGCCAAATGAAACTCTAAAAGGAGCCCTTTACCCTGATGGTCGTGTAATGGATCATAACTGCGCCCGTGTGATCAGAGTGGCCCCTCAGCCTCCACTGAGGCCGTGGAGGTTCTGGCTGCTCTAGCGTGCCTCGCTTTCCCAAACGCGTTCATGGAAATGGACTAACTAAACTGTTCACCGTTAGTTTTATCAGGATTGAGCTGGTTACTGGCTTGGATTGGTTGTTTTTTCTTTCTAGTAATGGTTATAGCCAGTGAAGTCATATCTGATTATGTTTAAATTCCTTCCCTCCTTCCTTCTTTTTTTCTTTTCCTCCCTCCCCCACTCCCTTCCTTTCATTTTCTCCTTCATCTGCATCAAAAAATTGTTTGTCTTTTTTGAAGCAGTGCCAAAATAGCTAAAGGAAGCAATTGATAAGCTGATAATATTCATAATGTAAATTTGTACTTTTAATGATACGGTCCTATAATTAATTTTTTCAAACATAATGGGAGCATAACAGGCAATACATGGTAAATAATAACAAAGGATGACAATAATGATAATGATTCTAACAAAACCCAGTGGCATAGTAGGATTCAAAGTCAAGCATTGTACAGGCAATTACGACTGGCACTGCCCCCTGTGAACACGCGTGTGAAGACTCTAAATCACAGCCAGCCTTGTCATTACCCCCAGCATCTTTGCTGAGTAATTCTGTTGGTATGTCACATTTACCAGCCACACATAGAAATTAAAGATGAGATTCTTTTCTAGAATCATTTCAAAGAACTATCATTTTTTTTAGAAGACCTTAGAATTGAAAGGCAACCAAAAAGATATATATCATCTTGTATTATTCAATGTTTGAATCACTCTAGAATATTAGAGAGAATGCCTGTGTGATGATTTCAGAAATTCTGAAAGTTACATGGACAAAAATAATTCTCAAATATTTCTGTGGTTTGCCAAAAGAACATGAAAAGTTTCCGCAAAACAGAGTAGCTCTCACTTGGGACACATTTTAAGTGCAATGTTGTCACAGATTGCCCTGTGAGGATCATTGACAGTGAGGAAGTTTAGGGCTTTACGCAGGTAGGGAGGACTTAGGAAGGAGGTTGACACATCATACTGATGGGGACGAACCCCCCTGGGGATCTCGTTCACTCTGCTGACTGCTAGACTATTGCCCAGGTAGCTCCAAATAGGAGTTAATAATATTTCCAGGAAACTCAAAACCACTTTCTCCCTCCAGTAGCTTTCTGACATTTGCTTTAGTTTGCCACATCCTGAAAATAGCTCTTTGGCTCCCAGCATTTTTTCAAACCACAGAACAGTATTAACTCTAATTTACATTGCAAACAGTTTTCCTAAAATATGATCACATCTGCATTTGTCTCCGTGCCGTTTTGCTTTCTTAGTTTTTAAAAATAGCTCACCACGCTTTGGGGGCTATTTTATACAATGATCAATCACAAACTCAGGCCACCAAAGAATCTCTTGAATTCAGAGATAACAATCCCAGCACAGGGCGAATCCTATACCACGACTTTCTGGTTTTACGGAATGCAAGCCCCAGGGACACTTCTTCAATGTGCTGAATGGAACACTATTTCCAGTTACTCTCTCTGGGTGACAACAACAATACTAGCTAATATTGAGAATTGTGCCGAGGGCTTTACAATGTGCTATGAGATACCACTTTTTATTTTTTTAATTATTTTTATTATTTTTTTTTGTTGTTGAAGTCTGGCCGGGGAACCTGTCACCCTCAGTATATGGGGCTGGTGCCCTACTCACTGAGCCACGGGTACCGCCAGAGATACCATTTTTAGCTGTGGTTTACATATAGGTGAAATCAGCTGAGCCACCGACTTGCCCAAGGCTAGAGACTCAGTCAGTGATAAGCTGTGTCGTCTGGCCCTGGTCTCTAAGGCACAGAATCCCGGTCTTCACCACTCAGCTCCATCTTGTCTCAGAACAAGAACTATGAAATCTGTTCAAGCCTTCAGGGCTTTCAGAGAGGGACATGAGTAGATTACGAAGGCTGCGTAAATACACACTGGCTTTCCAGCATCCCTAGCCTTTTGGATTGCTCAAGGAGAGACAGTTGCCAGAAAAATGCACACACAACTCCCCTCTTTGTCAGTAAAAAGCAGGGCCCCCAAGAACTCGGCCAAAGGGAAGCGGAAGAACCTAAGATTACCCCGCAGGACAGTGAGCAATGGCTCAGCCAACATGGACAGAAAGAGGCACTGTGCTTGGCAAGTGATGTCTACAAAGGGCCAGTCTTTCTCATAAATCTGAGTAGCAACAAAAATGCCAGGAGAGAGGAAAGGCAGGGGAGAGAAGCAGAGGGAGGGGCCGTGGACGGCCGTGTCAGTGGTCCTGCAGTGGCATCAGGGCTGTTTTTAGGAGCAGTGACAGACACAATTAACTCCAAACAGCAGGGAAACAAACTGCTCAGGACAGAAGACAGAACAGCTTTGCTGCCGTGGGGGCAACTGGCCACCTGTCTCTGGTTTCTACAGTCCTTTGAGGCCTGGGGCAGGGTGTGGTGAGGACAGGCAGCTGCCTCTGCCCGCAGGCCCCATTGCACTGTGGGACGCTGGGCAGGGCATCCCAGGTCAGTGCAGGTGGACAGTCAGGGGACAGCAAGAGGACACAGTCACGGTGCATGGTGTCCAGTGGTGTGGTAAGGCCACGCCTGTGCAATCTATAATACAGCTGTATCCACTGCACGGTCCCTAACTGTCACATAGTCCTGCCCTGCAAAGGTAGCACTAAGTAGACGGGAAGGGGGATTTTCCTGCTTTCTGCCATCTTTGATGGGGATAAATGATGCGTTCTCTACCTGATTCCCTCTTCCCTCCGGATTGCTGTCTCTCCCACGTAGAAGACCTGAGTTGCCACTGCAGTTACCAAGTGACTTGCCACAAGCTATCCACCATGCTTTGCTTTAAAAGTGCCAGGAAAGGCACATGAAAAAAGCTGCCTAATGAAATGTTTGTAAAATAAATATGTGTGCAAAATTAGGTCGAATCTAGGTTAGATATGAAACTGGTATTTTAGTAAGTCAAAATGATCAAAGGTCAGAAATTTTACATGGTTTGACCTAGCATGTTTATTTGTACATAGAAGGAATCCAGAAGATTCAGCAAACTGTCAACAGTTATCACCACTTGCTGAAGGGAACTATCTCCCCTACCCTCCAACCCCAGGGTGAGGGGTGGCGGGTAGGGGAGAAACTTCATCTTCCTTCATTTTCTTTTCTTTTTTGTTTTTTTCTTTTGGAGGCAGAGTCTCTCTCTGTTGCCTAGGCTAGGGTGTCATGGCCTCAGCCTGGCTCACAGCAACCTCAGACTCCTAGTTTCGAGGGAATCTCCTGCCTCAGCCTCCTGAGTGGTTGGGACTACAGGTACTCGCCACAATGACTGGCTGGTTTTTCTATTTTTGGTGGAGAAGGGGGTCTGACTCTTGCTCAGGCTGGTCTTGAACTCCTGAGCTCAAGCAATCCTCTTCCCTGGGCCTCCCAGAGTGCTGGGATTACAGGCGTGAGCCACCGTGCCCAGCCAATATTATATTATATTCTTATTATTTATATAATATTCTTATTCTTATAGTCTTAAATTATATTCTTCTCTACTCTTTGAAAATTTTAACCAGTAACATGTTATACTTTTATAATGAATTTCTTCTTTAATATAAAAAACATTAAAGTGCCAGGAAAGTGTTTCCATTCTTTTTAAGAGACAGGGTCTTGCTATGTTGCCCAGGCTGCAGTATGGTGGTGGGTGTGATTATGAGTCACTGTAAACTCAAACTCCTGGCCTCAAGCAATCCTCCACCCTCAGCCTCCCAAGGTGCTGGGATTACAGGCATGAGCCTGGCCTATTTGCAATGTTTTGAAAAAGAGATTTCCCTTAATAGAAAGTAAAAATGTTATGTCTAATTACTGATATAGTTGCTCTACTATGTGGCAAGGAAGACCCTCACTGTCTAGTTCATTCCCCAAAGACACCTGCAGTTCTATTTTACAAGCTCTATGTGATTTGAGTGCTATTTTGAGGACTGCTATGACAATAGCAGTTTCGGGTTTCTGAGGGGTACTGAAATTGAAGGGCTGTGGTCACTCTTTCAGGCACCTTAGAACAGGCGATGAAAACAAAACACCCCCTGATCCCAGGCCTCAGTGCAGGACTGAGGTGCATGTGGTGGTGATCACTGTCTTCTCCCCAGGCAGCTCTGCTGAGTCCCGCAGGCAGGAACAGAAGCAAGGGGCTCTGGGCACACGGCCCTGGCAGTCTGGGCTGCTTGATGCCAGCTCTTTGACCAGGTGCCCGGGACGTTCAGCTGCAGGTAATCCTGCCCTCCTTGAATCTTCTAAGCACCTCTCTCTTTTGGAAGTTCCCTCTCTACCCTGGTCGGAGTCATTCGTGGGTGTGGCTCATCTGAACTGAAAGCTCCTCCTCCACTGAACTGAAAGCTCCTTCCTCCCCAGTTGCTCCATGTCCTGCCCTCCCCTGCTCTGGGCCCATGGCCTGATGTCACTTCTCCCTTGCCCCAATCTCAGGCCAAAACTGCACCCACCTAACAACCCCCCCACCCCCCCGCCCACCACACACACACACTGGCAGCTCACGGTCCCTGCTGGGCTCCCTCTGCCACCCTCATCTCATCCAGCCTCCTCTCAAATCTTGCCACTCTCTCCAGTGGAGCAATGGACAGGAGAGCAGATGTCCCCAGGCAGACCTGTCCCACCCAAGAGGATTCCATACCTGTAGCCAATTGATTCCGCCATGTGGTGACAAAAGCCTGGGGCCACTTGTGAAGTTTCTTTCAGAAGTTAAGAGAAATCTTGTTTGGTTTCCATTTCCCAACTCAAAAATGTACTTTTGCATGTCAACCCCCATCCTGCCTTTCAAATTTCATTTTTCTTGGTACTTTTTACTAAAACACTGCACAATTTTCTTGTGGCTGTAGTTTAAATAGCCCCTTCAAAATATACATTGGAATTTAATTGCCATTGTAACAGGATTAAAAGGAGTATTTAAGAGGTGATCAGGCCATGAGTGCCCTGCCCTCGTGGGATTAATGCCAAATCTCAGGAAGTGGGGCAGCTTTTGTGGGAGTGGGATCCTGATACAAGGTTGAGATTGGGCCCCGTCCCCTCTGTGTGCCCGTGCTCACTTGCCCTTCTGTCATGGACAATACAGCCTGAAGGTCCCCACCAGATGCCAGCACCATGCTCCTGGACTTCACAGCCGCCAGAATCGTGAGCCAGTGAACGTCTACCATTTGTATTATAATTGTTTAGTTGGCCATAGTTTATGAAAGCAACACAAAATGAATGATGCCACTTACCTCGTTTACTATTTATCCCTCCTTTTATGTGCCCATGAAGGCAGGGATATTTATTTATTATAAATAGCAGTTCCTGGCCCACAAGAGTCACTCAGCAGATCTTGGTTAGGTAGATGAAGGAGTAAGTGGGGAGGCTCCTCCCGCCTGTGTCTCCTCCCCTCCTGCCCAGGGGAGGCTCCTCCCACCTGTGTCTCCTCCCCTCCTGCCCAGGAAGGGCTCCTCCCGCCTGTGTCTCCTCCCCTCCTGCCCAGGGAGGGCTCCTCACGCCTGTGTCTCCTCCCCTCCTGCCCAGGGAGGGCTCCTCCCGCCTGTGTCTCCTCCCCTCCTGCCCAGGGGAGGCTCCTCCCGCCTGTGTCTCCTCCCCTCCTGCCCAGGAAGGGCTCCTCCCGCCTGTGTCTCCTCCCCTCCTGCCCAGGGAGGGCTCCTCCCGCCTGTGTCTCCTCCCCTCCTGCCCAGGGGAGGCTCCTCCCGCCTGTGTCTCCTCCCCTCCTGCCCAGGGAGGGCTCCTCCCGCCTGTGTCTCCTCCCCTCCTGCCCAGGGAGGGCTCCTCCCGCCTGTGTCTCCTCCCCTCCTGCCCAGGGAGGGCTCCTCCCGCCTGTGTCTCCTCCCCTCCTGCCCAGGGAGGGCTCCTCCCGCCTGTGTCTCCTCCCCTCCTGCCCAGGGAGGGCTCCTCACGCCTGTGTCTCCTCCCCTCCTGCCCAGGAAGGGCTCCTCCCGCCTGTGTCTCCTCCCCTCCTGCCCATGGAAGGCTCCTCACACCTCTGTCTCCTCCCCTCCTGCCTAGGGAGGGTTCCTTCCGCCTGTGGATCCTGCCCTCCCAGAGACCCAGCGCTCACCTTCAGCTTGTGTTCATGCTCCTTGTTGACCCGGGCCAGCAGCTGGGCCTTCCTTCTGTTTAGGGCATCAATGAGGGCATCACACTGGGCCACCAGACAGGCTTCAAACTCCACACTGTTCTCCTGCAGGATAGAGCGCCTTTCTCAGCTGCCATAGAGAACAGAGTCCACCCCCAACCCATCCACATGGGGTAGAAATCCCTGCTGAAGGGAACCAAAAGGGACTCTGTCCACAGTGTACACGGGAACTTTAAAAAAATAACTGGATAAACTTTGTTCTACAGTGGTAATGTTTTGCTTTAAATGTAGACTAAAAAGGATAACTATCACTTACATTTATTTTTCCTTTATGATTAAAGGAAATCATCTTCACAATTTATAAGTAAAAAAGAGCTTCGGTTTGTAGAGTTGGAAATGAATCCTTCTGGGGGCCAGGTATGTTCAGCTATGTACGTTGAAAGCTGGCGGGAGGCAGAAAGGCAGCCGGGAGGGAGTGGGCTGTTGTCTGGGCATGAGGGACAAGGGGAGAAAGGAAAGAGGATGCAATGGCCTTCAACACGGAATAATCGTGCAGTGACGATAGAAGTACATAAAGGACGGTGGCAGAAATACTTGCTCCTTTCATTAAGAAAAATAAATAGTGAACAGGGGGCAGTTAGGAACAATCAATGCTTCGAACAGCCACCCTAACCTGCTGTAAAAATCAGACACGAACCAGCAGCTTGTCGGGCAAAGATGACCACGTACCAGACACGGTATGGCTCCTCCAGGAGGTTTACACTGAACGCTGGCTATGGCATTTTTATTTGATTTAAATCTGTCCAGCCCATAGGTATTTATTTCTTTTAAGTAATTCTCTCAATGAGTTATAAACATTCAGATAATCCTTTCAAGGAGGTGTGTATATAAAATTTTGATTCTTAACCGTAATCTGAAAAAATGTAATTTATAGCAAACAAAAGCTAAATACTCACATGTGCATCAACAGCACTGAAAAAGCAACACCTAGTTGAGTAAACTATAAAACCTAGGGCTGGCAAGGAAGGAACAGCTGAGCCTATCAAATTTTAATTTAGTCCCAAAGTCCTAAAGAACCGTGTCTCCTCATACAATAACCAACTGATAGGTATTTGCTCACTGTCTTCAATGAGAGGTCTTTGTACATGGTGTGCATTAGTAATTGCTTGAGCAATGGTTTCTACAGATGTAAATTTTGGGGGGGAACTGTCCTCTAGGCTCTGTCACTGATTTTTAGCAGAAAGAAAGCTTTGCTCTGATGAAGAGGCCCGGGTGCGGCAAGCCTAGGGCTGCACATTTTATGCCAGCTAAAGCAAAGAAAGGACTGATTGATAGACTCTTGCTTTGGAAAACAGAAGGAAGTATATAAAACAGCTAGGTTGTTAGGGGATCAGAAGTTTTGACACAGACATGCATGCCAAAAAAAAAAAAATGGCAAAGAAATCAGTATGTAAAGCTTTGAAAGGCTGGCTTACATTTAAAAATCCATTTCTGCCTTGACATGGGTTACATATTAACTTAGGAAGCCAATTTACTGCAGACCAGAGCTAAGGTTATTTCTGGGAGGCAAATCTCAAAACCTAAAAATTCTGAACAGCGCAGAGGGTCACTATTTTGGCATTTCATGCAGTTTGTGGCCTTTCCCCTTCAGCAATGGTGGGGAATTTATGAGTTCTCAAATGTTGGCTGACCTGTTGGTTACCGTGTCCAGATGTGAATTTGAATTTCACTGCAATGTGAAATTACAGTCCCTAGGGGATCATGTTGAAAAATATTTAAGTAACTAAGTGGAGGGGAAGCATTATGACAGGTCAAAAAGGAAGAAAGGAAGGAGGAAAAAAAAGGAAGAAAAGCAGAAAGGAAAGAAAGGCAGACAAAAAAAAAAAAAAAAGAAAATGTGACTTGTTATCATTAAATAAGATATAATTATCACAAGGTGTTTTGGAAACGTATACAGTTTAAAAAACTCAGCAATAATGATCCGGAATTCACAAAGAAACAGGCCTCTTTCTGAATGTTCATTCAGTAGTAGAGAATTAGGACCTCAGTGTAGAAGACAGGGACTACTCGGAAAACCAGGCTGTGTTTCTGGCTTATTGGCAAAAGGTAACCACGTCAAGAAGGGCTGTTTGAAGGTGGTCTGTATATATGTTTGTGTGAATAGAAGAGAGATAGCAGAAAAAAATAAATAGGAGTCTATCCACAACATGTAAAAATAAAAGAGAAGAACCCCCCACCCCGTACCCGGTTGCTATGAGCCTGCTGTGTTCCCGCCGTGTCTCAGGCGAGGCCGTACCTGAATCTGCTGGACCATGTTGCGCAGCTGCACCAGGAACTCCTTGGCCTCCTTGGCCCTGTCCGACAGCCCATTCAGCGCCTGCGAGAGCTGGCTCTGCGGAGACAAAGGAACCACGGGGCTAGAACCACAGGAAGAAAATGTGAGGCCACGCACCGTCACCTGCAGCAAGACCCCGAGGCAGAAGGGCCACCAGCCTCCTCAGAGTGCTCTTGTCTGAGGCTGGGCCAGGTGACATTCATACGTGTGGATTCTGGTGCCGGTGGCATCTAGACTCCTGGGGCTCCTGAGCGGTTTCTCCTCTGAAACAGTGGAAGCTTCAAGCCATGGCAGCCAAAGGCCCTCACCAGCTGGTATCTGCTTAGAATTTCCTCATCTCACTTATTAATGAAATAATAACTTCATTCATGCCTCGGGTCTACTACGTAAGGACTAACAAAACGGTGAGTCAGATGGTCTGATGATACCAACTTAACCCAAAGGACTGCTGGCTTGGGACTGGAGCAGTCAGAATGACGGGAGTCCATCAGGACGGAAGGAAGGAAGGGTTAGGTTCCACTCCCCACCTCCCCCAAGGACAGGGGGAACTCCTGTCCACATGGGTCTCCTAAACCAACGCTCACTGCTCCCTGACCTGTCGCACCACCCCTCCACAGCTGGGGGACAGGGTGTGCAGCGAGGCCCTGCTGTCCCAGCCCCTGTCTGCGGGTGGCCCTGGCTCACGCACTGATGGATGAGCCCGTGGTGGAGAGGTGCTGAGGACTGGAGGGGGTCTGAGGAAGCTCTGGCTTCTCTGCTGACAGGGGAATGGTGGTGGCTCATGCAGCCTCTCCCCTTTAGCCTCCTGACATGATGATGGATGGAACTCATGGATGTGGGGGGCCCCAGGATGTGGGCAGTGGGGCAGGAAGACAGGGAGCCTGGGTTCTGACGGCATCTTCGCGCAGCTAAGCCAGCACCTACACCAGGCTTCTCGTTAGTCCCTGTTCTGGAGTTTTCCATGGCTGTAGCCATTATCATCACACTTTCTACAGAACTGCTTCCCCTAGCAGCCTGGCTTACCCTCCCGGCCCTCAGGGACACAGGCAGAAGTGCTTTACCACGCGGCCTTCTCTGGAAAATGACGCCCATTCTCTTCCTCGCCAGCACAGCACCTCCTCTATCCTTTCCTTTTAGTGAAAGAATCCTAAAATTATGTCTCTTGATCTTGTGGATGTTTTTCTCTTATACTTGCTTTATCAAATACGGAGTTGAGCACGGACTCCTTAAAAATGTGCAGGCGGGATGCTTGGTGGAATGCGGGGCGGCAGAAAGCAAGCGGCTTTGAGAAGGTTCCAGTCCTGCCTCTGTCCCTTACTAAGTGTGACCCTTTCTCTAAGTGAGAAAGTTACCTCTCCCTGAATTACTGCAATGGGGAAAATGGAGATCATAATAACGTGTGGTAGCTGGGTTGCCGTAGGGCTGACAGCATGGGCCAACGGAAATCCTCCTAGGGGAGGGAAGCGGTTAAGGGAACTATTCTGAATTCATAAACGCAGCCAGTTACTGTTCACCCCTTTATAAACAGCTTTGCCTCATCTCATTAGAAGAATAATACTGTTCTGGGTGTCACAGGCATTGCACGAGTTCCTATCTGCGGGGGAACATCTTTGATCGCGTGCACATTGCTCTGTGTACTCAAACTCCAGGGGCTGGACCAACACAGCTGAGTAAGGAGAAGAGCAAAGGAATCCTGCAGAGGCAAAGGCCTGCTCGATTCTTATGACCAAATTCTAGCTGTAACGCTACTTGGGATAAAAGTTTCTCCTCAAACTATTGATATTTCCAGGAGCCCAGGGGATAAAGGTGGGGAAAGGATCTCATTTGGAAGTGTAGGCAATAAAATAAGAGATACATTTTAAAGTAGACTTTTGTTTTCATTGTTACTTTAGAATTCCTATCTTTTTTTTTTTTTTCCTGAATGAATAAAAATTTGCTAGGCTACCACAGTTTTCTTCCTCTTTTTATTATAACCTATTCTTGGTAACCACTCGCAAGTTTGAATACAGAAGTCAAATTCCTTTGGCTACAGAGAAGTGAAACTACCTGATGTCTTATACTCCACACCCTGTAATTAATTCTATCTGTAGATGTAAGTCACGGATCAGGTGCTGCTATTATACTTAGAAAGAAATTATTTGGTAGTGGACAAAGAGCGCTGGCTTCGCGCAGATCTTACATGGCAAAGCAGTGGGTGAACGGCAGGGATCAATTTAATTCCAGATTTCATCTCTGGGTATCTCTGTTCAGTCCCAAGGAGGCCTTCTCCACTGCTAATGATTGATATTTGATAAACAACTGCAGTAGAGGGTGAAGATCTAAAAACCTTTCTCTTAAGCTTTATCCACTTGTAGAAATTGTGCAGGAGACAACAAAAAGTTCCTTGACTAGTTATCCCCAGAAAGTGCTCTTGCCTAAGAATTGATCTCTGTGTTGCTTTTATCCGATATATGTTTATAAGCTGATGTAGAGGAATATTCTTACTGTGTTTCCCGGCGTTTCAATCCTGGCTGTGTGCTAAGAGAGGTGCTCTGTGTTCAAGACCACAGGGCAGCCCTGTCCCTGCGTGCCCAGAGCCCCGAGGATGCAGGCGGGCAGTGTGTGCTGCCTCACAGAGCACCCTGGGCTGCCCACAAGGACACGGTAGGGTTCTAAAAGCTGTTTCAAATGCACAAGCACTGCTATTCAGATTTCTCTGACACTGTTTTCTAATTTACTGAAAAGCTGGCATGATCAGGGTGACTGAGAGCAGGACAAGGGTGCAGCCGCCCGCAGGGGCAGCCCTTCCCTGAGTTGTGCTCGCAGGCTCCACCCCACGGCCCCCCAGAAAGCTCGCAGGCTGTTCCTCTTTCCCGGCTTGCTGGCTCTCCCCTCCACCTCCCATCCTGCCTCCCCGTTGCCTTCTCAGGACAGATCAGGAGTTCAGCCTTTGGTGGATATTCCAGAACCTATTTCTGGCAATCAGCGAACAGATGACCCGACCAAGCCTCTGCCCACACTGCTGAGCAGGCCCAGGCCCAAGGCCGCGTCTTCTCCTTTCCCGGCCATAAACATCATCCGCGTGTCATTTTCTCCTTGATTGACTACAAATATCGGATGAAGACAAACTGGGACAAATGAGAGGAGACTTCCTGGCTGTCTGGGATCTGAAGTTCCAGGCACCAGATGGGTCAAAAGGGTCAGCCAAAGAATTGGTCCTCAACAGATGAGGTGGCCAATGAGCCAAGACAGCTTGACAGTCCAGAAAATGACCTTGCCGCATTCCGGCGCCTGGCCCAGCCTGGGTGCCAAGGTCCCCTCCATCTCCTTCCCAGCCTCCGTGGTAAACATGCTCGGCAGGAGAGTGCCCACTGGAGAAGGATGGTTTTTCTGATGAAATACTGACTTTTGAGTTATGCTATGTTACTGACATCGTAAATTAAAAAGCAAAAGTGAGAAATTCTAATAGTTAACCACATATTGGTCATTACTCAGCTCAGATGGGCACTTTCAGTGTAGAGCCTATTTAATCCCAATCGGGGCACAGGAAAGACACACCTGTGTCAGGCTGTTTCCACTCACATGTGGAGGAGCCAGACAAAAACCCTCATCTGACACCAAAGTCATGCCCCTGGCTTCGGCCTCCCAAAGAGAATCCTTTCCTCCCTCTGCAGAAGGGAAGGAAACCTCCCCACAGGGACAGCAGGTGACACCAGACAGGGGGCTGAGGCGGGTGTCACTGACAGTCCTTCACAGTCAGATAACATGCCAAGTGCGGCCTGGCTAGTTAGCCTAGAAAACACCAACTTCTTTTTTCTTGCATAAAATTGTTTGGTGAGTTTGACAGAGACTCCCGCCAGAGAGTCTCATGGCAGAGGGGGAAGAAGCTTTGCACTGAGGTTTGGCTTCACCCCCTGCTGGCCTGAGGTTTGGGGCAGAGTTTGGGCTGAGTGAGGAAAGGAGGTGAAGGACAGTGACTTCACCAAGTGACAGGGACTTGGGGAACCCTCAGGCTGAGCTGTCCAAGGTGCCTGATTCTCCTACTAGGCAAGATCTCTGTTCTTCCTGCCTGCACTTTTCGTGCCCACAGGAAGGGAAGTCTTCTCTGCTTTCTCTGGTGGTGGGACAGCCAAGCCCACAGTCAGGTGGGCAGGAATTCTCAGAGGTCAGCTTGCCTGGAGATGCCACCCTGGCCCAGAAAAGACAAGGTTGTGATATGCAAAATGAGTATCTGGATCTGGGGAGTGAAGGACACAGCATGGGGACGAGGGGCGTGTGAGTGAGGGTGTGCGCGTGTGTGAGTGCATGTGAGTGTGTCTGTGAGTACATGCACTGGAGTGTGTGCATGTGTGTGAGTAATGTGAGTGTGTGTGTGAGTACATGTGAGTGCGCGTGTGTGAGTACATGTGAGTGTGTGTGTGAGTACATGTGAGTGCACGCGTGTGTGAGTGCATGTGAGAGTGTGTGTGAGTACATGTGAGTGTGCATGTGTGTGAGTGCATGTGAGTGTGTGCATGTGTGTGAGTAATGTGTATGTGCGTCCATGTGAGTGTGTGCGTGTGTGAGTGGATGTGAGTGTGCGCGTGTACGAGTGCATGTGTGTGTACACGTGTGAGTGCATGTGAGTGTGTGTGAGTACATGTGAGTGTGCATGCGTGTGTGAGTGCATGTGAGTGTGTGCATGTGTGTGAGTAATGTGTGTGACTACAGTGAGTGCACACGTGTGTGCGTGCATGTGAGCGTGTGTGAGTGGATGTGAGTGCGTGTGTATGAGTGCATGTGTGTGCACATGTGAGTACATGTGAGTGTGTGCGCGTGTGTGAGTACATGTGAGTGTGTGCGTGTGTGTGAGTACATACATTGGACTGTGTGTGGGAGAATACGAGTAGATGTGTGAGTGAGAATGTGTGTGTACTCGTTTGCACCTGTGTGTGTGTGAGCCATCTTATCAGTGGAGTATGGGAGGCTCTTGGCTTTGGGAGAGGCTGGTGTCAGAGGGGTCTCCCCTTGCTAGACCTGCACACACCAGCATGCAGCCCTCCACACCAGAAGCTAAAGCACGGTGCCACTAACCTCCCTTTTTATGCCAAACTGAATCCAAACATGTTATTTCATGCACTCTTTAAACCCAAAAAATGTATCAGAAATGCCATTATTCTGCCAGACAGTACCAACTGAATCAGACAGGGCAATGGGACCAATATGTCACTGGAGTTAAGAGGACAGCCTTTAAAGCCTGATGAACTCGAGTTTCAATTCTGGCCTCTTACCAGCTGTGTGATCAGGGACACAGCACCTTGCCACAGTGAACCCATTGGTGCTCTGCCCAGAACCCTCTTAGAAGCTGTGCACCCGTTTCCTGGCCTCTGGAGTATCAGCGGTTGAGCGATGACACCAGGAATTGGTCTTTGCTGCGGTGAACTACCTGTCCTGCTGAAGGTCATGCCTCCTTCTGGGGGTGTCCCACAGCCAGGGAATGGCTGGGGCCTCCAGCCCTTAATTTTGGAACAACCCTGAAGACCCATCCCAGCTCCAGAACTCCCAGCAGGACTGGCAGAGGCCACTGTGTGGCCCTTTCTGTCTCTGTTCAACCCTGGCTTCCTCACTTCCTTACAGGGAGGTCTGCCGAGAGCGCTCAACAACTAACTGTCCCTATGCCACTCCCAGAGTCCGTGTCCAGGAACCCGATCTGCAGCAAGGGGTGACAGTACCCGCACCTTCTGCCTGTGACGAGCATGAGATGGAGTCACGTATATAAAGAAAGTTCTCCTACATAATGCCTGGCATGTTATTTAAAAAAAAAAAATCAATAAATAGTACAGCCTATCACTAATCTCAAAATCCAAAATGCTCGCAAATCTGAAACTATTTTAGAACCAACAATATGCTCAAAGTAGATGCTCCCATCAGCATTTGGATTTTGGATTTCAGGATTAGGGATGCTCGATTGGTAAGTATAATGTAAATATTCCAGGATCAAAAAAAAAAAAAAAAAAAATCTGAACCACTTCTGGTCCCAAGCATTTCCAATAAG
The DNA here is from genome assembly GCF_027406575.1 of Nycticebus coucang. Taxonomy (NCBI): domain Eukaryota; kingdom Metazoa; phylum Chordata; class Mammalia; order Primates; family Lorisidae; genus Nycticebus; species Nycticebus coucang. Next base: position 6,284,313 of record NC_069785.1, on the reverse strand, counting down.
GGATGCTCAACTAGTATTACTTTTATGATATAAATAATGTTCAAGTATACATGCATAAATCATTAAAACATTCTGTCATACCATATGTCCCAGCCTGGGGTTTGGTCAATTTTATTTGAACAGTAGGGTGTATTGTAGTGCTGTTCACAACTAGTTGTTCCCTTTCCATTTTTGTCACGGGACTTGCCTCTGAGGGTGGAGCAGGTGTCCCGCTTCACTGTCATCCTTGGCTACAGGACCAGCGTTAACCTAAATTTAGGTCATTTTCTGCTGGCTCGTTTGCTCTTCTTCTGTGTCACAGGTTATCAGTGGTGTGCTTGATAAATAGGCTCTCAAAAATAAAAACAAAACCCCATTTTTATTTATAGTGTTTGTCCATTTCTATGGTATAAGCACACAGTTGACTGCAGATACTCTGCCCAGCCTCCATCCACCACACTTCTGATATTCCTGTGCCTTACACACAGTGTTCTCTGCACAGCTTGGCAGATTTTGTTTTTATTTCTGCAATGAAATACGGCTGCTTTTCACCTCAGGGCACAGCACAAAGAAACTGTCGCTTCACCCAATATTCATAATTTGTTGGGAGAAAACTGATTTGCCAAGTGCTGGGAGCAGTGGAAGAATTCTTGCAGTGGCCGTTGTGATTGAAGACATGCAACGTTAATAAAGCGACAGGAATACAGACCGAGGAGACGCCACCGCTCTGCCCCAGCCTCTTAGAGAGCACAGCTCGCTGTGAAGCTTCTAAACCCTGATATGTGTGCTGTTAGGCGGTTACCAAGTGTTCACACGGAGGAAACTTGGTGACATGCTGTCCTTGGGCTAAGCCTCTGTGTAAATATTGGATTTTACAGCCCTGAGTTGGACTATAAAAAGATCTCTTCTCTTGGGTGGCGCCTGTGGCTCAGTCGGTAAGGCGCCGGCCCCATATACTGAGGGTGGCGGGTTCAAACCTGGCCCCGGCTGAACTGCAACCAAAAAATAGCTGGGCGTTGTGGTGGGCGCCTGTAGTCCCAGCTACTTGGGAGGCTGAGGCAGGAGAATTGCTTAAGCCCGGGAGTTGGAGGTTGCTGTGAGCTGTGTGAGGCCACGGCACTCTACCGAGGGCCATAAAGTGAGACTCTGTCTCTACAAAAAAAAAAAAAAAGATCTCTTCTCTTTGCTTGGAGGGCCATAACCAGTAGTCTCCGAGTTCTTTTCTAGACAGCGGTTTTCTCTACAGACCCCGCTGGACCACCTGTTCTTCCAGGAGGGACTGCCTTCTCCTTTGCCCCACCAGGGAGCAGTTTTAAGAGCAGCAAAACCGAGTTCAGTTCTCTAGACACAAAATTTCAGTTCTACAAATAAGGATTTTTCAGTAAGTAATTAAACACATGCTATTAGGAAGATGTGTGATAAAGTGAGACTTCAGAGCAGTATTTTTTCAGACAGAAATGCTTCCCGCTGCTCTTAGAGACTTACGTAATTCTAGTGCTGACCAGGGCAGACTCCTGACTCATCCTTTCAGTTCTCGGTTACATCTTTTTATTCTTTATCTCAAAAGCAGAACATGCCTCTTTCAGAAAAACTAGTAAATAAAAGGTTTTAAAAAGAAGAGAAAAACTCCTTAATTTCACCAAAGGCACACCATGAATAGCCTTGATGATAAACCCTTGATGTTTATGCTTTGAAACCATGTAAATGAAGACACGGATGTCTCTAAATAATTTATATTAACAAATTTGGGGTCATGTTACACATTCATCGCTGTCTTGAACTCTGCCCTTTTCACATAATATGCTATAAATATTTTCCCCTATGACTAAATACACTACCACCCCCTTTTAATAGCTAAGTATACAGAGATAATGCTTACTGGGTGCTAGGGAGTGCCTGCCAAGCTTTAGACATATTCATGCATCTTTTTTTCCCCCAAAATAACCCAAGGAAGAAGGGCACTATTATTATTTAAAATTTTTATAGGCTTTATAGGACAAAGAGGGTTAAATGGTTCAAAGTCTCAAATCTGTTAAGAAGCAGAACGTGGATTCAAACCCAGGCAGTCTGGGGCCAGCACTTTTGCTATTAACTGCTAAACTGTAGTGTAATTTACTGTATCATTGAATTAATGATTTATTTAATTAATCTCCTATTTTAGAATATTTAGTTTCTTTCCATCTTGTTACAAAGAGCTAAAATAAAATTTGTGCACTGAATATTTGGACACATTCTTGGTTATTCCTATTTCCGGAAGTGAAATTTCTTGATCAATAAACTTTCAAATTTAGAGGGGTTTTAAAATTATGTTAACCAAAATGCCCCTCTGAGTGGTTGTACAATTTACTGAAGGTGGTGAGAGTGATTCTTTCCTGTATATCTCACTCTAAATATTATCATTTGTATATTTATAGTCTGATAGACAAAGAATGGACTCTCTCTTTTAAAAGATTTACATTTTAAAATTACTAATGTGTGTGTGTGTGTGTGTGTGTGTGTGTGTGTAGTGGAGAGATTTTTCCAAAAGCTCCTTATTGCTCTCTTCCTAGTTAAGCTGTAAGTTTTTGTTTGTAAAGCACTTGGAGATTAGTCCTGCCAGGGGCAGTGCTTCCTAAATGCCTGTTAAACAAACTTAGTTTTTTTCCACTGCTGATGATTGTTGTCAAGGCCAGATTTACCACTAAGAAAGTCTCAGGGGCCCCAAACGAGAAAACAACCTGGAAAATTCCAGGGGCCCATAGGAGAGGAAGTTAAAAGTCAAGGATTAGTAAGTGGTAGGTTACAGTCTGAGAATCTGGTTCATAGAATCTCTTTTCTTTAGAATTTAGAGCCACTATTTTCTGGACAGGTAAAAGTACATGACAGTTTCTAGTAAACTTCAATGGATATTAAGTGCAGGATTCTATAAGCAGAGATATATAATATAAAGAGAATACAAATAGTATAAATCTTTGTGATACATTCATAAACATAAGTAAATTTGTTAATTGGGGTATTCCGAGAGTGTATATTCTTGCTTATTATCTGTCTACTTAATCTATTCTAAAATAAACAGGTGATTAAATTTTCCACAAGAATTGTGTTTTGATCATGTTCTCCTTTATTCTAGAGTTTTTGCTTTATGTAATCTATTGCTTTGTTTATAATTATTTATTTATTTATTAAATCATAGCTGTGTACATCAATGTGATCATGGGGCACAAACCACTGGTTTTATAGACTGTTTGACACATTTTCATCACACTGGTTAACATAGCCTTGCTGGCATTTTCTTAGTTATTGTGCTAAGACATTTACATTCCACATTTACTAAGTTTCACATACACCCTTGTAAGATGCACTGCAGGTGTAATCCCACCAATCCCCCTCTCTCCCCTCCCTTTCCCCCTTCCCCCTATTCTTAGGTTGTAACTGGGTTATAGCTTTCATGTGAAAGCCATAAATTAGCTTCATAGTAGGGCTGAGTACATTGGATACTTTTTCTTCCATTCTTGAGATACTTTACTAAGAAGAATATGTTCCAGCTATTGCTTTGTTTATATACCTACACACACCTAGAGAGACAGAGTTTCACGCTGTCACCCAGGCTGGAGTGCAGTGTCCTGATCACAGCTCACTGCAACCTGCACTCCTGGCCTCAAGCGATCCTCCCGCCTCAGCCTCCCAAAGCGCCAGATTACAGGTGTTAGCTTCGATGCCGAACCCTTGTTGTTTGTTATATCTTTTTTGTGCCGTCTATTTAACCTTCTAGCATTAGATAACACCCTTCTGTGCCTGAACTCCAGCTCCTCTAATGGTGTTAAATAGTCTTAGTACCCATGGCGGGATGGTCCAGACCTCCTTCAGATTCCAAGGTCCCTGGATGCTCAAATTCCTGGTTATAAAATGGTGTAGTATTTGTGTGTATAATCTAGCACATCCTCCTGTATGCTTTAAATCATCTCTAGGTCACTTATACTAACTAATGTAATATAAAAGCTATATAAATAACTGTTATACTATATTGGTTAGGGAATAATGACAAGAAAAAGTCTGTACATGTTCAGTACAGGTGCGATTTTTTTCTGAATATTTTTGACCCACAGCTGGTTGAATCCATGAATGTGGGATCCTCTAACATGAAGGGCTGACCGTGGACCTTCTCCCCACCCTCTTCTCTCTTCATGGCCTAACTTTGCCCATCCTTTATTTAAAAACTAGATTTGTTTTTAACTTAATCTACAGTTTTCCCCCTTATAGAGAAATTTAGGCTATCTAAATTTATATGTTAATTGATATACTTGGGTCTATTCTATCTACATGGTATATATTTCTAGTTATAGTAAACTAATTTGTTTCCTTTTGGACTTTCATAGATTTCTCACATTTAATAGCTTAGTCCTACTCCCTAATTAATTTGGCAACTTTGTTATGCTTCTCTATTTTGCAAGCTGTTACCTTCCCATCTTTTGTTACATATAAACCAAACTCTGTCCCTTACTAAATCAAAATTAAATAACTTTGACTCCCCACCACTTCCCTATGTTCCCTCAAAAGCTTTACTTAATGTTTACCATCTCTGGGAAATTAAGAAACACCACTCTAACTAATCCCTGGATCAAACAGGAAATGAAACTAAAGTGATAAGTTATTAGATATTAATGAGGAAAGCCACTTTATAAAAGTGTGTTGCTTTCCTTTTTTTGCAGTTTTTGGCCAGGGCCGGGTTTGAACTCGCCACCTCTGGTATATGGGGCCAGCGCCCTACTCCTTTGAGCCACAGGCGCCGCCCAAAGTGTGTTGCTTTTTTATGTGATTCTGCGGGTTTGCGAGGAAACGCACGCATTCTTTATGTAATGTTGCTCCCACTGAACACATTCCAGTGCCTATGCCCAGGTGGCTCAGGCAGACTGTTCTCAGGTTCTGAATCTTCAGTATCTTCAGGATGTTCTTTATTCTAGTATTAAGTTAGGAACCATGTGGTGAGATACAGGGTCTTCTTGGCTCTTTTATTAAAAAAGGGTAACATCAAAGACTAGCTCACAGCTAAGCAGCCCCTGATATCTAAGATGAAAGCACAAGCTTCCTTAAACTTCACTGGAAGACTAACACAACCAGCAGCATTGCCATCCTGTGAGGGAGGAAACCCAAATTGTCCTTCCTGCACCCTCAGGTACCATCAGTAAATGTTCCCTTCAGAGGCGCACCCGTGGCCTTGCAGCCTGGGAGAGAGTTGGGCTCAGCTAACGGAATGAGGTGACCAGGCTAAAACACCCAGGCACTGGCTCTGTTTCCTGATGTGGTGGGCAGAATAATGTCCCCCCAAATGTCCATGTCTTAATCCCCAGAACCTTCCAATATGTTACCTAGAATAACAGGAATTTTGAGATGCCACTGAAGTTATAAACCTGGAGATGGAGAGATAGTGGATGAATAGGGTAGGCTCTATTTAATGACACGAGGACCTTTCTTGGTTAGAGTCGATGGGAGAGAGATGTGACTACAGAATGACAGTCAGAGGGAGGTCACACCACTGGCTTTGGAGGGATGAAGGAAGTAGCCACGTATATCCAAGGACAAGGAAATGGATTCTCCTTTAGAGCATCCAGAAGGGAACTCAGCCCCGTTTGTTGGACTTCTGACCTCTGCAACTGTAAGATAAAAAATCTGTGCTGTTTTAAGCCACTAAGCTTTTTCGTGGCAGCATAGAAACCCCACACCCCTGCAGTGGCAGGCAGCCGAGAGCTGGATGTTCTCCACTCGGGTTCTGCCTGACACCCCTGCGGCAGGCAGCTGAGAGCAGGAAGCTCTCCATGCTGGCTCTGGCCAGACCACTTCCCCTCAAAGTGTGTAAATCTGTTCAGAATCCATATTTCCTGGTCTCCCTTTGACCTGGAGGCCTTAGAAGAAAAGCAAAATGGGCACAAAGTATAAAAGGAACCTGGCTCAGTACAGCTTGTGGGCACATTTCAAGGTTAAAAAACACGAAGTGGCTATTCAGCTCTTTCCATCCATGTGGGACATATTCAAGGCATCTGATCTCCCAATAAACTAAAAATTCTATGAGACTGGGCACGCTCACTGGCCCCTCCGGTCAGTCGCCACACATGGAACTTCCCCATCAGTCTGGAACCAGCCACAGAATTGCAATGACTTCTTAAAAGTAGGCCCAGGGTAGACTTTAGGGCCCTGCAGAGCAAGTGGCTATGGCTCAGTTCAGAAGCTTCAACTGGCAGATGTTTTGGAAACTACAGTAGTCCTTTCCAATTCAACCGTTCTGGTTATCACCTAATGTTTTCCCTGAAATGTCAGCTTAGTTGAACATTTACTTTAGTATAGGAAAACTTATATTTTTTTCTAAAGGTCTGGGCCATTAGAAATGACTGGGAAATGTTACTCATAAGATCTGAATTTTAATTCTGACCTCAGGAGGCCACGACAGCATCAGTCCTGAGATCAGCAGGCCTCTTTCTAGACAGATGACACACAGAGTACAGACTGTTCCATCCCCTGGACTGACAGTTTGGAGTGCTAGGGAGGACAGGGGGCAACTGAAGCCTCACCCATTGCTAGGGACAGTTAAAATGGTAAAATCATTTGGGAAAATGAGTGCTTTCTAATAAAGTTAGACACACACCTACCCTACATGGCAGTGTATGTCCACAAAAGACTTGCATACAATGCACCCAGCATCTTTATTTATCATAGTCCCAAGCTGCAAACAGCCCACATGTCTACCAACAGTAGCAGTAACATAGATAAAAAAAAATCACATCTATTTATGCAATAGAATACTGTTCAGCAATGAAAAAGCACAAGCTAGTGATACATGCAAAATATTAATGTATTTAAAACATTATGTTGAGCAAAGGAAGCCACGCACACAAGAAGTACATATTGCAAAGTTAAAGAATAGGACTGTGATGACAGAAGTCAGAGAAGTAGTGAGATTTGGAAGCAGAGATTGGGAAATATTAGAAGGGGCTCTCTGAGGTTTAGAAATGGTCTGTCTTTATCTAGGATGGTCATACAAGAAAAAATATAAGTTTTTTAAACTGTAAATGTTAGATTTGTATACTTTATTGTAGATAAATTATGTTTTTTGGAAAAAATGGGCATTTCTTCTAAGGATAAATATCCTTTATAGAATCTGTTTATTAAGATCCCCCCCCATGCTGCGTAAGAAAGCGTGTTTTTGTTCAGATGGTCTTATGTTTTTTCAATTGGATCTTTGAATTCAAATAAATACCCACAAAACCCTAGAGACACTTATAACCAACCAATAGAAACATTCTGCTCAATTTTCTTTATACTTGATACTAGGAGCCCTCCACCCAAAGATGATCCTTGCCTTTGATGAAGACTCCACGGTGTCTCTGGCCTGTGTGCCCTCCCATGATGACACAATTTTACTTTTGCTTCTCAGGGAACAGGAATGATTGGAGCCACCTCTGCCCGTATCCACCCTGAGAAGGGCCCTGCCCTCTAGGAAGCCCCAGTGAGCAAAACTCGTCATACACACATGCCCTTCCTGGTCACGCACGATGCCATATTTTGTAAGAACTGTGTGCAGACGTGCGTGGTTCCTGCTACTTTGACAATGAGAGTTTGAGAGGCACATGATCTTTTCATATTTATGATGAGCCACATAATTTTTTCTATGATAATCCTAACATTACATTTATAAAAAACCTGAATATAAGGCAATTACATTACCCTTAACTCTCCCTCTCACTACTATTCCTTTAATTATTCTCGAAACACACTAAAACACAATCTTATTCTAATAAACTGACCATCTTCATTGGCCAAAGAAAGACTCTCCCGGTATATTAAACAGCTTCTATAAGGGATTTAGATTTTTCCCTCCTCAGGTGGAAAGGCTTATTAAGATCTAGTATTTATAGGTCACTTTCCATCACAATAAAATTCACAATGATCATCAGTTATTATCCAGAAAAATGGGCGTAAGTCATGGCTGTTTTCGATTCATCCTTTCCCTCAGCATCTTTGGCAATTCGTTTCTCTGCAACTGAATTGCTGCTCCAGCCTAGTGAAACTAGGAATGGTTTCCATGGCAACGGTTTCTCTCTGCTAGCTAGAACCAAAGGTTTGCCTCCCATGGAAACAAAGCGAGCTGTGGGAATTGGTTGATTTGTAAATGTCTGAATAACTGTGCAATCATTTCCAGAGAAAAGCCTGCAATAAGCTTGCATGAGTGAGGGAGGGAGGTGAGGCAAGGTGACTTCTGAGGTTGCTGCTGACATCACACACTCAGAACAAAGTGCAGGATAACGCCTGGCCCTCTTGTTAACGTCGGTGGAGGGATAGATGGTAAAGCACCTCGTAGCAAACGACAAGTGTGACCCCCCAGCTGTCTTTCCTCTTATTTCCAGCAGCTATTAGTTTCTTGAAAAGACAAGATTCCCATAGCAGTTGTTAAGACACCCAGCACAGTCTGAATTCCTCATCCCCTGTCTCTCCGACGGGGTAGCTGCTGCTAGCTACAAGGGACCTCCTCTCTCCCCACCATCATTTCTTCTTTGTAATCTGCCTTCTTACTTTATTACTTAAAAAATATGAAGAATATTTTTAGTTTTTAATTTTATTTTTATTTATTTATTTATTTAAATTTTTAATTTCAGCTTGCTGGTTCATTCTTCTTTGTTTGAAGTACTCTTTTTTTTTTTTTTTTTGTTCGTATTTTTCTTCCTCTGGTGATGCTCTTTCCCGTCGCCTCCCCAGTAGCTGGGATTACAGACGCCCACCACAACGTCCGGCTCTTTGATGTTGGTAGAGACGGGGTCTTACTCTGGCTCACTGCTGCTCACACTGGTCTCGAACCTCTGAGCTCAGGCAATCCACCCACCTCGGCCTCCCACAGCGCTGGGACTACAGGGGTGAGCCACCACCCCCGGCTGAATATTTTTAGTTTTTAAAAGAAATCTAAAAATGTACCATGGTATCACATGTTTCAAATAATGTTTTAGAAACATGGTTTCCTAATAACAATTATACAAATCATAATAGTTAATTCCTACTTGTAAGAAAAAATTGCTATTCACCTGGTGGTAACACACTGCCCTCCATGTAACCCTGGATCCTGGACTCTCTCAAGCCAATTTGGGACAGTGGGACTCACTCACTGCTGGAGGAGGGAGGTGGTGACCCTGGCACAGATCTGAGTGGGGAAGGAGTACACAATTTGAATAAACACGCAGATATTTAAGATGATGCTGAGGACTCGCTGCAGAGTGCAAACTTTACAGCTAACACAGCCACCCCCCCCCATCCCGCGTGCTGCTGCATTCGCTAAGTGAGCTGGCTTTCACCCGGCCTGTCATTGTCTCCACCCAGCAGAGGATAATTATGACACATCTAGTAAAGTCTGCATCTGTGGTGTCCACTTCCTTTGTCCCCCTCAGCCGGTCCCCACTCTCCTCCTTCCTCCTGTCAAAGCTTAGAAAAAGATCTGAAGCCTGTCATTTAAGGATGATTGGCCAAATACCCCACTGTCCTTTTACTGAAATTCATCCACATTAAATTTTTATCTAAACCAAAGGTTTCCATTTTAAATCTTTTATTTCTAATTGTTAGATGAAAGATTTCCTAGTTAAAGGAATTTCTGATGATGTTGAGGAGAGTGGGAACAATTTTGGTCTGGAAAAGGGGACCTTGAAGTGACATTAATTTTACCCTGCTGGTTACAAAGGCAAGCCTGATAGTACCTTTTTCAAGGTGAAGCCTCTCTCCTCTCATCCCCTGCACTGGACATCTTCTAAGAGGGCAGCTCCTTCTCAACGCCTGTTAAGTGTCATCAGATGAAATCAGGAAGAAAAACTTAGCTACTGTACGGGCTGAGGTTGTCAGGAGGGCTCTGGAGGCACCTGGGGCTAGCTTCGGCCTGTAAGCCACTGCCAGCTCAGCTCGTGAGCCCAGGGCTGTGATGAGCAATCAAAGGTTTCTTCCACTCTGAGCACTATGTCTGCTTCTCAAAATCCTGCCGTAAGGGGAGGAACTGAGAAACAGGAGACAGAGTGAGTTGTGAGAGTTGTTTCTTTTTTTTTTTTTTTTTTTTTTGTAGAGACAGAGTCTCACTTTATGGCCCTCGGTAGAGTGCCATGGCATCACACAGCTCACACCAACCTCCAACTCCTGGGCTTAAGCGATTCTCTTGCCTCAGCCTCCCGAGTAGCTGGGACTACAGGCGCCCGCCACAACGCCCAGCTATTTTTTGGTTGCAGTTCAGCCGGGGCAGGGTTTGAACCCGCCACCCTCGGTATATGGGGCCGGCGCCTTACTGACTGAGCCACAGGCGCCGCCCTGTGAGAGTTGTTTCTAAATTTTTGAAGAACACGAAACTTATTTTGTGTGGCTCTGTGAAGGTGATACTGGCCAAAGAGTGCCTATCACAGACACATTTCATTTTAATATAAAATAGAACTTTGGAGGCAGAGCTACCAGGCTGGGCTGCTGGAAGAGGGGCACCTGACCCTGGAAGGTGGGTGGAAGATGTCACATTTTGGCTGCAGTGTCACGGGAGGCATTCGAGACCTAGCTGGTGTGGGTTCCCTGCAAGGTCCCTCCCAGGTAGCCGGCCTGTGATTCAAGGGATATCATGGCACCAATTCATACTGGAAAAGAGGAAATGGGATGTTATTGTCATTATCGTGGCACTGTTGCTTTATTCAAGCCTTCATTAAAAAGGAGAGGGCAGATATAGCAATTTGGATGTTTGTCAGGAAGGGGAAAGGAAACAGCACTGATCTGCCCTTCTAAGTGAGCTCAATTATGACAAATAGGTCCATTATCTGTAATAAGTAATTTTTTCCACTCATCTTTCTCTGGTCATTAATGGAAGACAACCAATTCAAATGAGAAGAAACAACAGTATACACAAGGAAACATGTCCAGGAATTGTTCGCAGTGGTGAAGGAGAACCTGGCACCAACCTCAATGTCCATCAACAGAAGACAAGATAAATAAATTAGAGAAGACCCACACAGTGGTCACAATGACTGAACCGGATCTATATACATCCACAATCTATAAACCTGGAAAATATAATGCTCATGAAAGCACCACAGTGGATACTTGTGAGGTCGGGTCTATTTATTATCGTGCCTGGCTGGTGGCTCCACAAACACAGGTGATAAAATTGTATCAAATGCTTCTCTTTCATACACCCAAGTAAGTAAAAGTAAAATTGGGAAATACGAATAAAATGAATGGACTTTATCAATGTCAACACTTGGTTATAGGAGAGTATTGTGATATCGTACGATGGTTTTGCAAAATGTTGCCACTAGAGGAAACTGGGGAAAGTGTACAAGGGATTTCTGTGCATTGTTTATTATAACTGCACATCAATCTAGTTATCCAAAATTAAAGGGAAACACCACTTTATATATGAAAAACCTGGGAAATATTCTTGGTCTACTGTTCTACGATAGATATTTCCAAAAATTTCACACTTACAGAAAAATTAGGTGAATTTCATTAATGAAATTAGGTTCTGACCAGGTGCGGTGGCTCATATCTATAATCCCTGCACACTGGGAGGTGTGAGGCTCACACCTGTAATCCAAGCGCTCTGGGAGGTGTGCGGCTCACACCTGTAGTCCCAGCACTCTGGGAGGTGTGAGGCTCACACCTGTAGTCCCTACACTCTGGGAAGTGTGAGGATCACACCTGTAATGCATGCGCTCTGGGAGGTGTGAGGATCACACCTGTAATCCCTGCACTGTGGGAGGTGTGAGGGTCACTTGAGCTCAGGAGCCTGAGAACAGCCTGAGCAGGGACAAGACCCTGTTTCTACTAAAAATAGAAAAAAATTAGCCAGGTGTCGTGGTGGGCAGCTGTATCCCAGCTACTTGGGAGGCTGAGGCAGGAGGATGGGTTGAGCCCAGGAGTTTGAGGTTGCTGTGAGCTGTGATGATGTCACTGCAGTCTACCACAGGGTGAAACTCTGTCCCAAAATAAAAAAATACCAATTACTTTTAAAGCCAAGAAAAAATAATGCAGTCTTTGGAACCAGACTGCTTGGGACAGCCCTATGTAGTATATGCAAAACTTTGGGCAAATTAAAAACTCTGCACCTTGGTTTCTTTCTTAGTAAAATGGGTTAACAACAGTACCCACATCACTGAGTTGTGAGGATCAGCAAGCTCAATATATATAAATGTTTTCAGCAGTGCTTGGTACATCTTAGGTGCCCAGTAAATTCTTAACTGTTATCATATGAACATTGTAAAGTTTAACACAGGTGATACTGGAATAGGGATACATATATGTACAGTGAGACTGTAAACATGCCAGAGAGGGTCGCCTCTGAGGATAAGGTGGGGACACAGGCAGCGCATCTGCCCTCAGTGGGTACCATTTCCCGAGTCCTGTGACGTCTGCCTGTCCTGCTGCAAACACTGGTGTTTACCCTGCAGGTGCCACGTGGCTGCCAGTTTCTGGGTCTCCCATTTTCCTGGAAATCCCTTTCCCTGCCATCCCAGCAACCCCTCCCCGGCCCCACCATGGCCTCCTCTGAGGCACTATCCTTGACTGTCACACCCTGGCTCGGACGGTCACCCTTTCCGGGCTGTTTCCCACTGGAACTCCTTGAGGACAAGGGCCTGCGTGTTGCGCACTAGTTGATTTATGAAGATTGAAGAAAGAGCTTTGAAAACCAGTTTATAGGATGAAGACACCAAAGGGCTGTTTTGTTATCGGAGTAGACTCTGCAAGGAAAGATAAATGGCGTAGGGGCGCATGGACACAGGACGTGGGGTCTGGCCCAGGAAGGACGTGCTCAGCCACCTGAGTCTGGTAGGAAGAATGGCCGGAGGACAGGGGCCTACCTGAGGCCAAGGGCGAATCCTGAGAGCCTCTTCTTTTTTTGTGCCAAATGAGAAAAATGCAACATAAAGCTTTCCAGTACAAAATACTTAGTTTCTTTCTTTCTTTTTTTTTAATTTCAGGTTAATGTGAGGGTACCAACAACTAGATGTTTGCATTTGTCAGGTAGAGTCCCTGTTATAGTTGTGTCCCATACCCAGGGGGTGGGCCATAGACCCTGACCTTGTGCCCATTAGGAGGGAGCTCACCAATCCCCCTCTCCTCTGTTCCTCCTCCCTCATGCCCCCTCCCCCCGACTTGAATTGAATTGAGTTTTTCTCCTATGTGAGCATGAATTAGATCGTCTGCTGGCTTCATAGTCGCATTGAGCACATCGGACACTTGCTGTCCCATTCCTGTGACACCTTACGAAGGAGCATGTCTTCAACTCCTTTACATCTTTTGTATTAATCTGGATGGAGTTGGAAATATTTAGTGTTTAACACAAATTTTTATATTTCCTTCACATTTAAAGAAAAACCAATTTTGAATGTATATATTCTTATACTTTTTGAGATGTATGCCTATATAAATATATATACAGTAGAACCTCCATAGCTGACCACCTCCCTGTACTGACCACCTCCCTATACTGACCACCTCCCTGTACTGACCACCTCCCTGTACTGACCACCTCTCTGTACTGACCACCTCCCTGTACTGACCACCTCTCTGTACTGACCACCTCCCTGTACTGACCACCTCTCTGTACTGACCACCTCCTGTACTGACCACCTCTCTGTACTGACCACCTCCCTGTACTGACCACCTCTCTGTACTGACCACCTCCCTGTACTGACCACCTCCCTGTACTGACCACCTCTCTGTACTGACCACCTCCCTGTACTGACCACCTCTCTGTACTGACCACCTCCCTGTACTGACCACCTCTCTGTACTGACCACCTCCCTGTACTGACCACCTCTACAAGTTGACCTAATTTTCATAGGCTGACCATGTACCATATGCAAGTATCAGAACAGTAGGTTCCTTTGGTGACTAGTTACAATCCCTTGGGTTTGTACAGAGGTGTATATTCTTATAATTTATTATTTTAAAATCCCTTGGAGCAGATCTTACAGCTGTACAGGATGTGCCTTCATTGAAGTACCCCCAAAGGAACATTTTTGTCCTTGATGAATAGCTTGTTTTTTCTAAGATGCTATTTCTTTTTTATTTATTTATTTATTTTATTAAATCATAGCTGTGTACATTAATGCGATCATGGGACACCATACACTGGTTTTATAGACCGTTTGACACATTTTAATCACACTGGTTAACATAGCCCCTCCTGGCATTTTCTTAGTTATTGTGTTAAGACATTTACATTCTACACTTAGATGCCATTTCTTAAATTTTATTCCCCTAAGACTCTGCTCTTAACGTCAGAACAATAAATACACAGCTACATCAAATTAAAACCCCCAATTGTTGTACAGGGTTGTCAGGGTTAAATGGTTTCCTAGAAGTTCAGGAAAATTGTGGACAGCCTCTGCCTGGTGACTCTCTGCATGTGATCAAACAGCTGTGCCGAGGAACATGCAGCTCTGTCCCCAAAGACCAGTCCTGAGAATTCTCACCTTACAGATGGTACGAAAGGAGCCACATTCATTGTGACAGTCGAGGAAGAGTCTATTCCCCACTGAGCACAGTGTCAGCACACTGAGTAAGCGTTCCCTCACACTTCTTCTTGACAGAGCACTATTCAAAGAACTCATGCATCTGTCTGTCCATGGGTCAGCCATCAAATCCTTCCACTGAGTGTGGTGTCCTCGGTGAAATGCACTAGTTAGTTGCTAGGGACAGAAGGACCTACATGAGTCAGACTCTGTCCTCAAGAAGCCAGTAATCCAGGACAGTGGGCAAGTATGTAAACAACGTTACCATGCTGTGACAGGTGTGTGATGCAGCGTCTTGGAGTCAGCGGGAGGAAACACTAAGCTCTATCTGGGCGTGCTGTGGTTTGAGAAAGACCTCATAGTACAGGTGAAGCTCAAGAAGTGTAGCAGGCCCGGCAGAGGAGGCATGGAGGTGTCACACAGCCTGGCTGGGTGAGGATTGTGAGCAGTTCAGCAGGGGAGCAAGGCCACCACCAGGTACAGCTCCAGGGGCACCTGGAGGCTTTCCCTGTCCCCATTGCTCATCAGCTTGTTGCTAACATCCTTAAAATAGAAAGCAAAGGCATTAAGCTTGGTTTTATTCTGCTGGCTTTCAAAAAAGATGAGAACAGTGCAATTTACCTTGTAGCCAGTAATATGAAAGGCAAGACCACCTCCAAAACCCATGGTAGAATCCTACTGACACTGAACTTTTAATCCTCTGACATAGCATCATTAAGATAGCACTCTACTATTTCAAATTTGGTATGCACGATCAACAGATTCAAAAGCAAATGGCTGGGTTAGATTCTGAATCCACAAATTAAAATTCATCCCATCTTGGCCTTATCATTTATAAGAACGTAGTTTAGCATAAGCACCATTGTGGGCTTTTCTTATTCTTTTATCTGGATTGAAAAGTTTACAAGGTGACTATGACTTGCAGTGATGTGACTGCTTCTAGCAGTTAGCATCTGTGTGTGCAGAAGAGTCCTGCCCCTCCCAGCCCTCTCAGGGACCTTTATCAGGGTGCCGCCACAATCAGTCAGAGCAATTCAGGACAGCCTTCAAAAAGAGTTACAACCATTTGCTCATTCATTCAACAAACGTATGTGTAAGTGTAACAATATGTAATAAAAATATATACAGGAGAACCTCCATAGCTGACCTCCCTACACTGATCACCTCCTTAAATAGATCTAATTTTCATAGACCAGACACGCACCACATGTACCTCAGTGCACTGGCCTAGTTCCTCACAGTGGGCAGCTCCATAGATTGATGAGTTTGGTATATTCCCTTAAGTGTCAACTTACAGAGGTTCTACTGTACTTTATAGTATTATTTCTAACAATCCAAGCAGAGGGAATGAAGTTGGTTATGTGTAAGAACCGGCAAAAAAAAGTGTGTCCGAAGGGCGTAGGGAGTCAAGAGCAGCAGGAAGGGAGTTCAGAGTGAAAGGTTTTGCAGGTCAGGGATTTTGGAAGTAATTGATATGAATTACATTACATGGTCTTCATCAGGGGATTGATATGATCTGATTTATCAGTTACATTGAAGAATTATCGTAGCAAGATGACCTCAGGAAACCCTCCTCAGGGAAGACCCCTTTCCAAAGATGGCCATATCTGTAATGTATTCCTTTGTAAATGTGCTTCCAAGTAACCCCCCAACAAGTGGGGCCTGTGTTCCCCCTCCGTGAATCTGGGCAGGGGCCTGGGGGTGTGCTCCCTCAAGGCGTATGACAGAAACCTCCTCTGTGCCTTTGGAGGCCAGGTCATAACCAGGACACAGCCTCCCCCCGGTGTGCTCTCTGCCCCTCCCTGGCTGTCCCTCCTCCTTGGATGCTCACCATTGGAACTCAGCCAGCAATCATCTGCCAGCCGTGTGAGTGAGTCACCTGGGAAAAGGATTCCCCAGTTGCACTCCAGCCTTCGGAGGACTATACTGACTACAGCGTCCCAGGAGACTCCCCGAGGCACCGCCGAGCCAAGCTGCCTTGACTCCCGCCCATAGAAACTGAGACATGGGAATCATTTTCGTCACTAAGCAGTGTCTGAGAGCCAGACCACGTAAGGCTCTGTAGGTTGTGCTATGGGTCTTAAGTTCAATTCTAAGATGGAAAGTATCTGGAGGGTTTTCGTAAGGAAATCATATGCTCTGTCCACCGGATACAAAATTATTATACCCAGATAGCTACAGGAAAGCCTCCTTATCCTTAAAAATGTTGTGCCTTTTTTCCTCTTTTCTCCTGTCTCATCCCTTCCATCCTTCTCTTTAAGCTTGGTCTCTCTAGCTCTGTCTCTCCCCACTCTTGTTCCCTTCCTTTCTGGAAGTTAT
Source organism: Nycticebus coucang (assembly GCF_027406575.1). Classification (NCBI taxonomy): domain Eukaryota; kingdom Metazoa; phylum Chordata; class Mammalia; order Primates; family Lorisidae; genus Nycticebus; species Nycticebus coucang. Next base: position 6,267,526 of record NC_069785.1, on the reverse strand, counting down.
TCTTCATCCCTTTTTTCCTTGACTGGCCAGGAGGCCCTCTGAGGACCTGTGATTCTCTGAGCCAAAACTACCACTGTGAAGAAATGACTGAAGAGGCAGGCACATGACAGCTGGGAAACTGAAGATATTTACACCAAGCCCCCAGGAAGGGGCGCGATTAGCAGAGGAGTGTAATGCAAACGGATAAATCATCCTGAGCTGAGATAGATAGCGAGCTACACCCATGAGCTCCCCAAAGACACAGATGGAAGAGTCAACCCACCCACAACCAGGCCTTTCTTATGATAGGTACAGTGATTCAGCTACTGAATTCCATTAATATCCTCATCAGGCGTGGCATTAAACTAATTCATGCAACGTATATTATTCCAAAATCATCAATATGTTTTTTTTTTAAAAGGCCCATAAAAAGGTTGTAACGCCAACTACTGACTCTAACACCTGAGAAGATCCCCTAAAAATAGCAAAATAGCCAAGGTCTGGGAACACAATTAGAAATTACTTTTCAGTTCCAAGCACTTCTTCAAAACCTTTTACCTCCTATTGTGTCTTCAGGCATTCTTCTTCCCCTGGGAATTAAATTTTACCATCAGTAGCCCCAGTCTTTGAAGTTACTTACTTTTAGCTAATGTTGCTTTTAGCAACATTTAATTTATATTTAATCCTTAGGGACTTGAAAGGAAGCAGACAGTGATCCCATGTCACCTGACACACCACCTCTTTGATGATATGAGCTCTTGATTTTACAGGTTCTTTTTTTTTTTTTGGCCGGGGCTGGATTTGAACCCGCCACCTCTGGCATATGGGGCAGGTGCCCTACTCTTTTGAGGCCGCCAAGATTCTGAAACACTCGCTTTAGCTGCCACTACTATGTACTCAGACTTCACTGCCCTTATTTTTGACTGCAGATACAGACATCTTTGCCCACAAGGCAGTAAATGTTGAGACCTAAACTTCAGGAAATCACAGCTCATTACTGGAGGCACCAAAAAAGCCTGCGACCTCAATGCTAGCACTGATGAAGAAAACTTGTCATTTTACTATTTGTAGAGTTTAGCAAAAAAAAAAAAAAAGGAATCAAAAAGAATCTTGAAAAATGTCTTACACGGAGCACTTTTATTTCCTATAACAAAATGTCTTATTAATGATAACAAAATGAGCTTTATTTTAGGTTCTCAGGGTATTTAGCAGACTTTTCTGAGTTCTAAACTAAGTCAGGTTTTCAAATGCCCATTTTCTCCCAAGATCTTGAGGGAAAATTCTACTTTCTTTTAAAGAACCGAGTCTTTAAGGAGGTAGAATGTCTGATGGATGGGGAGCTATGTGCATTGCACACAGATAATAAAAGATACTTCAGTTCAAATGCAGAAAAGTTCATTCAGACTCAGTTTGTAGTTCACACTTGACATTCTTTGGGAATGTCTCGACACACAAGCACAACTGTAAAATTAATCAGAACAGCCATTCCTATGCATGGGAAGGATTACCAACTGTCACTCAAAAATAAAGACTAATTGTTAAGTATAAAGGAAATATATTACAGGTTAAGAGTGAATCTACAAGGCTTCCACTGTATTAAAATTGTTAATAAAGTATGTTATCAATTTAATCAGCTATCATCTCTAAAGACAGATGAGGGGCCAACATCAACTTTAAAAATTGAAGTCAGGCATGGTGGCTCTAGCCTGAAATCCCAGCACTTTTGGAGGCTGAGGCAGGAGGATTGCTTGAGTCCAGGAGTTTGAGATAAGCCTGAGCAATACAGCAAGACCTCATCTCTACAAAAATTTAAAGAATTAGTCAGGCATGGTGGCAGATGCCTGTAGTCCCAGCTACTCAAGAGGCTGAGGCAGGAGGATTGCTTGAAACCAGGAGTTTGAAGTTATAGTGAACTATGATCACACCACTGTACTTCAGTCTAAATGACAGAGTGAGACTGTCTCTAAAAAAATTAAGATTAAAAATTAAATTATTATCTTAAAATGTAACTGAAGTCCAGAGACTATTACAGAAGTAATTAATCTTTCTGTAGAAATTGTCTTTACATCATTTTGAGACCATGATTTATGACTCACACAGAAGAGAAAGGATTGGATCTTATTCATATCCAATACTATTGGATATGAATATCCAATCCTTATACTCATCTGGTTTATTATTTTGAAGTTATGATATTGTTATTTGATTTAATTCAAAAGGCATCAATTCTAAGATGCACCATTATTATGTTTCAATAAGAAAGAAAAGTACAGGAAATTAAACTGTGAAACAATGTTTTCTTATCACACTGACTGCAAGACATATCCTGATTGCAGAGATTATAAACTGTGAAAAGAAGTATGTGGCAGGTGGATAATGCCCCCCCACAACATGCCTACATCCTAATTCTTAGATTCGTATGTTAGGTTACATGGGAAAAGGGAATTTAGGTTGTAGATGGAATTAAAGTTGCTGATCGGCAAACAGGGAGATCATTCTGGATTATAATCAGAATGTAATCACGAGGGTCTGTAAGAGTGGAGGAGGCAGGGGAGACTCAGGAGATTGACTAGGTATCAGCAGTCAGACAGTAGCAAGTGTGCTGGCTCTGACAAGGAAGGAAGAAGAGGCTATCAGCCTCTAAAGCTGGACCAGGCAAGGAAATGGATTCTCTACTAGAGACTTAAGGGAAAGCTGCCTTGCTGACACCGGGATTGTAGCTGCATGAACCCTGTGACAGACTTCTAACCTATAGGACTGTAAAAGACTGTAAAAGATAATCAATTTCTGTTTGTTCAAGCTACTAAGTTTGTATAATTTAGTATGGCAGAGATCAGAAAACTAATGCAATTACATTTTTGAATCCATGCATACAACACAACTTGCACAAATTTGAAGTTATAATACACATATTTTACTGATATATATTTATGAAACTTATTAAATATAAATAAATAGTTTGGCGAATCTCAAAAGAGCTTAATAATGCACTCCTTTGCCTTAGGGGACAACCTTCATTAGAATATATAAATTCACATAAGTACGTCCAAAAGCTAACTTCACTACTTAATATTCCACTCCTGTCTATGACATTAGTTCACTTCTGTTTATTACAGAGGTGGGAAAGGAAACCTTTAATGGGGCAAAAATCATGCTTATGGGTTAATAATCTTTGATTCAAGTAAGAAATTAGGATAGCCTTACAGTTTTTAAACCTCTAATAAGATCAGAAATTAGCTTATAATCAGTGATTCTTTATCCTATAAAACAATGGAAAATATTAATTGGTATTTATTTGTTTTTCAAATTAAAAAAATGTCAAATTTATTGTGTGAAGCTTGGATTGGGCACATCAGACATTAAGTTTATACCAATGTATGATTTGCATCTGTACTAAATAAATCCAAAGCCCAATTCCTCAAAACAAAATAGAAGAAGCAAACTCATCATGAAATAATCCCCAGTGCCAGATACACTAGACTCTAGATCCCCGATCTCATAATCTCACATATAAAACCTGACAGTCGACAAAAGAGTTCAACATTTTCCAGGCAGTTTGGAAATGTCACCTCACTTGTGCATGGTGAGCTGCCCACCGGAGAGCACCTACTCTGAATACAAAAGAGATGACCCAGGCAGCTGGTTTGCACCAATGGTGCAGCAAGTCACTGAAGAAACTGTTATTTGCTATTCTGAGACCATTATCCTTCCTTCAAGTTTCACGATCCCAGGATCTTAATTGTAGCTGGTCTGAGATTTTTCTATCAGTTTTTCCTGTTTATTTCCTCTATCATTTCCAGCTTGTCATATACAACACAATTTGCTGGAACCTTTCCCTTCCCTTCCCTTAAAGGAAAGGTGTTTCCAGCTCCCAGCATCAAGCAGCAAATATTTATTGAGGCAAAACAGAGATTTAAGACATTATTTTGTCCCTGCTAATTCTCACTTGGCTTGGCTTGGCTTCTGCCTGTCAGATAAAAGAATAAATAAATGAATCCATCTCCCGTTCATTAACAAAATCATTCCGGAGCCTTCTCTCCTTTTTTGAGCGTTCATTGACAAGGCCCTTTGAGTAGCCAACTTAGGGTGCAGAATTAGAGCTATAAGCTCTCTAATTTTTATTTTCGTCACCCAGCCCCCCACAACTCTTTAGTAGAAATTGCTGCTCACATTTTCAATGGGAAGCAAATTACTTGAGTGGCCGTGACAGCAAATGACTGAGCTAATGAATTGTTCGATTACTGCTATTAGCCTGATTATTAGGAGTGCTGCTATTTTTACAGAATTAAAATGTTTGTCTTCCAAAATAATCCAAAGTGATTTACAGATATTTCTTCAATTGTCTTCAAGGAGGTTATAATGGAAGGGATTCTTTTCTGGAAGTTATCATAATTAGTATTATTACAATTTGAGTTTTATAGTAATGTTGTATATGCTAAAATAAAAAATATTAAATTTAAAATTTTTTTGTCATATTCAAAAATCTCCCTTGAACTTTTTCATCTTTAAAACCTATTTGCCAACTATTCATGTCTGACCCACTCAAAATTTGATGGGCATAGACTGACATGTCATTCTACGTCAGAAAGTTCAGGGGGGATGAAAATCATGTTTCATTTTCTTTGCTATTTTTATCCTAAAATCAAAATCATGGCCTTTTAATCTGAATTTATTCATCATTTTTCTAGCAAGGTAGCCTATTTACTGGAAAAATAGGCCAAGCTTATAAAGTCCATCTGTTCATTTTTTATTTTTTTGAGACTAAAACATTTATATAAGAAATAAGAGGTGAGTGGAAAAAGATGTCTACAGAGCCCTGTTAATACACAAGTTTATCTACTATTGATCAGTTAAAGATGATTTATTCAAAGAATAGACCCGTTAGACTCTGATTCCAAAGCCAGTTTATTCTGATTTAAAATTAAATTCTAACAAACTTGATGAGTTAGTTGAAGTCTACAACTAATTGAAGGTTGTGCTTCTATAAACAATTCCAACAAGAGCAATAGCTGATCGCCTAACAGTAAAGAGACTGAAAAACAAGTGA